>NW_024543061.1:5182500-6485000 GCF_018167655.1 Microtus oregoni
GAAATGACTCCCACACTCTTTGATCTAATCATGCGAAATAATAAAAGAGAATTATATCTGAATTATATGTGTGCTATAACTTTTATTTCTCATTTCTTCTTATCTGAAAGTTTACTTGTAAATCAAGGAAGTTTCTTTTTGGTTTTGTTTGTAGAGAAACTGAGATCTTACAAATGTAGAATCTTGAAGTTATTAATCAGTCCTTCTAAACACAGTAATGACATCATTTCTTGTTAAAAACAGAGTCTGTCCTGTGCAATGTCAGAGTTCCATCCACAGACAGTTTTATCTAGAGCACTAGATGCAGCTCTGGTGGTCACCACAGGCCTTACTGAAAGTTTATACACAGAAGTAATAACCAAAGGACAGAGTCTCCTTTGAGGTAGGTACATCACCATGTTATATGTGGTTCAAGAATTTGTGTGCAATGTGTACAAGGTGCAATGTGTTCCAGGTAGTGTTAGCAATATTTCCTAAGATGAGCCACTCTGTCAGTACAAAGAAATCCAATCAGAGCAAATAAGCCAAATTTAAAATGCCCATGTTTAATAAATGTTGCACTTTTGGGTGGCCGGGAGAGCATAGCAAGGGACAAAGAGACAGAGGGGGATCCACACAAACCAAAAATCCACCTGTTCTTCTTTCAGGTGTAAGCCTAAATAGCCTGGGGAAGTGGTCCTGACCCTCCCTTGGGAAGGGTCAGTGCTTGGCAGGCTGGGAGTTGGAGTCCAAGCCAGGGCAACTTCCAGGCCAGGGGCTTCCAAACATCCTAGACATTTTGGATATAGGGGTGTTAGAGAACTGGGGTGACACCCCCAGCTTAATATTACATTCCAGACTTTTTGGATATAGGGGTGTGACAAGGAGCTGAGGTGATATTTATGACCAAACATCCCAGAATGGATGTCAGGGACTGGAACGAAGTTTTCTATCAGGTAGGTCTGCTCCAGATGACTGTAGTTAACACTGCTAGTGAGAGCTACTATTGCTAAGGTGAAATGTAGAATGATTTCGACCTATTTCTTCCTGACACACACCCACACACTGAGGGTCATTACTATCATTTGTGCCCTCCAAAGCAGCATTGGGAGGCTGAATGGTTTTAAAAAGGAATGCTAGTTTTCCCTGAGACTAGCCCCGAAGCCATCAGTCTGTTTATTGGAAGATTGCCACAAGGGAAGTGCCTCACCTCAATGTAGCATCTGTCCTTCAAATAATATAATTTTTTTTTTTTGAGACAGGGTTTCTCTGTGGCTTTGGAGCCTGTCCTGGAACTCGCTCTGTAGACCAGGCTGGTCTCGAACTCACAGAGATCCGCCTGCCTCTGCCTCCCGAGTGCTGGGATTAAAGGCGTGCGCCACCATCGCCCGGCCAAATAATATAATTTTAATCCTTGCAACAATTTATGTGGACCACTAAACTGATGATAAAATATGTCAGAATATTAGTTCTCTGTTTTTACACACACAAATATTTCCTGCAAGTAGGGGCGTACGTTATCTCCCTCACTGGTCCTCATCGCCAACATCAGGAATTGGAGACAGTTCTCACCTTGAAGAAAATATATTTTAGGCAAAATTATGACCTGCTGCTAATTCGTGGCATTTAATTGATTTTTTTATAAAAGAAATTTCAATTATGCTATGTTTTTCTTGTATAGCTATATGCTAATACACATGTGCATATACCTGGGCATTCCAACAAAGATCATTTTCTCTCAGGGTATTAGTTGCTAACATTTGGAAACAAGTTTTGTCTGGATTACATAGTCCATCCCTTGTAGTGATTTATTTTAAATGTTTTATTAGTGATAACTATGGTTTGACAATCTGTATAGTAATCTACATTATCTCTGATCCCCAGAGCAGCTTAGCAGACATAGGAGTTTCCTAACAGCAGGACGATGAAGTACTTATGACCTCCGTGTGTTCAGAGTTTGCATGTTGCAAAGGGAAGGAGGAAGTCATTCGCTCATTTGGCAAAAGGAAAGGGTTACCTCTGTGAGAGGATCTACCATAATGGCCAATTTTACAGACCCTATTAAAATTGCTTAGTGGGCCTAATTTGCATTGTGTGCGTGTGTGCACATATTTGTGCAAGTGCTGTACTTTTAAGTGCAGAAGCCCAAAGTGAGTTTTGGGTATTCGACACTATTGCACTCCACCTTGCTTTTGTTCTGGTTTGAAACCGAGTCTCTCTCTAAACCTACAGCTTGACATGTCAGCCAGGCTGATGGACCACCAACAAACCTTTGCAATCCTTCTTTTCTGTCCTCTTCAGTCCAGACTCACCGGCCTGCAAGGCTGTAGCTGTCTTTTATGGGAGTTCTGGGAATCCACATTCCTGTCTTTATACTTTTGCAGGAAGTACTTAATCCACTAAGCAGAATCCTCAGTTCCTCTGAGACTGCAGCCGGTGGTATGGGGCCATCCACATTGGCAATGGGTCTTCCTTTGTTAGTTCAACCTGTTTGGAAACTCTTAAAGTCTCACCCCAGGGTTTGTCCCCATGGCGATTCTAAATGCCGCAAAGTGATAATGAGTGTTAGCCATCAGAGCGATGAATGATATTTTCATCTTACCCTTTTCATTAAAGTATCTTATTCTAAAACTTTTAACAAAGGAAAATTTTAAAATATGCAGTATCCAGGCTTTATTCCCAAGATTAAGCCGTCATTAATATACTTCACACTCACCTTAGTGAAAGAGAAACTTTCAGGTAGATGAAAGCCCACATCTGGTTGCTCTCCTCATCTTTCACAGAATGAGTTGATCTAAATAATTTCTGTACAGTGAACTTTATTTCATTTGCATAATTGCTAAAATAAGTTTTCTGCATTACATTTTAAGTTTCAAATTCAGGACAATGACATCCCATATTTCAAAATTTTCCCTCTCAACCTGTTTACGTTACCACACAAAGTAGTATTTGTATTTGTACCTTACATAGCATACTCTTACCTGAATAAACCACATAAATCATAGTTCTTTGCTTTTGTAGCTCTACAGAGAGATAATTAGGTTACTTTCTTCTTCCACTAAAATGCCTGGTGCTTCAGGGCACACTCTTATGCACAGCTCAGGCAGCTGTATGGAATAGTCTCCAGGACAGACATCTACAAACAGGCTGTTGATAATAGGAGACGAGGATCTTCAGATTCCAAGAATGCTGTCAACTCACTTTCTATGGTGACTGACCCAGTTGTCACTCCTAGGGGTAACATCTAAGCTTCCGACTGACCACATTCTTGACGCTATCTACCTCCTGGCTGTAGTGATATTATTGTAAATATCACCACACTTCTTTAATTACGTGAATTTAATTTAACCCTTGAATTATCAATGAGGGATTTGTAGATCATATTGTCACAAGATAGTAGAAATGCATTTTTATTAATATCTTCTTTATGTTCTTCTTAGTTGTTCTTCTTTCTATATATAGTCATTTCTATACTTTCATATCAACTTGCAAGGAATTGCAGCTCCCTGAATGGCATGGAGATCTTCTGAAATATGCAGCCTCAGACAAGTGTTAAAGCAATTCAGATCTTTATATCTCCACTGTTTTGGGCAGTTTACATCACTAGTTTCTAGTACTAATGGTCTTGTCAAGACTGTACTTTCAGGGATCATTTCTATAGTTTGTTGCTAATGCTTTTGTCCACCTTAGATTGCACTCTAAAATGTTGTTCTAATTCCACACTTCTATGTAGCAGTGAATAAGTGAAGGGAGACAAGGTTTATTTATTTGTGCTGTCTGGGATAATATTTAGAAAGGAAAGTTATATTTTTTATTCAGTTCTTAACTTGATGAGGATGTTTTGAGGGGTGCTTAATGTTAAACACTTTGAAGAGTTTAGTTTACTTAAAATCCATCAAGTTAGTATTATGGTTTCATATTTACTAGCAAGAGGCATGAAATTCTGAGGCCAAAGAACTAACCCTGTGAAGTCTATGCACAAGGTTCACTTTGGCATTTTTGTCTGTCCTTTCTCCCCATGATGCTCCTATACCAATGACACACAGAGGGCAAGGTGAAGCTCTTCCATTGAAACTGAAGAATCTTAGGCTTAATCAACCCAATTCTTTCCTGATAAGCAGCTTGGATTACTGATTGCCCTGAAAGATGACACCTTCACTCTGCTGAGAAGCAGGCAAATCACAGTCTGCAAAGAACAAAGGTTTTCTGTTTTCCCAAGGTTTTGTATGTGCTACCCCAGAAAGGAAAGGGTAGTTATTGCCCCTACTAATATAATAACAGATAAAGGGATAAAGGGGAATGACTATTCCCTCTGCAGAATAATCTCCCTAATGTAAGACCGAGACACAACAAAAGCCTCAACTTTTTGACGAATAGACTAAGAATCTGCTTCATGGTTTATCCTGGAAAACAGTCAGAAAGCTTTCTAAGATAAAACTTTCAGTTCAAAATAACATACTTCCACAGCTAAAAATTCATAGATCAGTGATTAGTTCTCTAAGATTATTCAGTCAATATGAATGCTAGTTGATATTTAAAGTATCAGTAAAAATTAAACATTGAAATACCAGAATTTCATAGTTCTTAAATGAAATTGCTCACCAATCACAAATAGTACACAATTTTTCTGCTATAAAGACTGCTTCTTGGGCAAAAAACATCCCTCCATTGTCTGTGCTATTTATAATGTGGTGACCTCAGTAATGACACTCTTAAGAATTTAATCAGCATTATCAGCATGTCTTCTTAAGCATGTCTTGCTTAAGTCTAGACAATATGCAAAACAATAAATCAAGCTGTGGTATATAGTGCTTGAAGAATTATTTTGTGTGTGTGTGGAATAGATATTCTCATCCTGATTTCAAGCTGCCTGATTGACAGTACTGTGCATGCAGTTAGGAGCTATATAGCAGCACAATCTTGTACAACGTCCCATCATACCGAAGCAGAGAATAACCTGAAAATAGGGGTTACAAGAAAATGTAAGTAAACAATTTGGGAGTGACAAATTCAAGTATTTACGATCATTGCTTATAATATGGACTTTCTATTTATAAATTTATGAATTTTACTTTTATTTAATTTTTTTCATGTGTTTGGGTCTTTGTCCCACCTGCTAGTTAAACGACTTCTAATGCTGCCCTTGACCACTCTAATTTCTTTCTTTTGGGAGGAGGTAATTTATTTTTATTTTATGTGCATTGGTGTTTTTCCATGGGTGTCAGGTCTGCTGGAACTGGAATCACAGACAGTTATGAGTGGCTATATAGGTGCTGGGAATTGAACTTGGGTCCTCTGGAAAAGCAGTCAGTGCTCTCAACCACTGAGCCATCTTTCCAGTCCTGTAATTTTATTTTTAATAATGGTAATGCTCACTTACCAGCTTATAAAATTTAAAAAATATTAACAATTGACCTGTGAATTTCTATGAGTGAATTATGTCATACCACATCTTCTCGGTATGTCTTGAAATACTATGTGACCCACTATTTTTTGATGTGCTAATTCTACCTGTTCTGATTTAATAGATGAAAATATAGCAAGGTATTATTCTCTCCGAGTAGTATCCAGCTTCCAATACACTTCCCCAAAATCTCTCCTTTGTTTTTAGTTCTTTGTGTGCCTCCCTCAACCACAGACTGGGACAGAGTCAGATCAGCATGTATGGTAAGAGCAAACATTATAAAAGACATTTCTAGGCAGAGATATAACTGGATGTGGACATGTGAGGGAGGATGGTGCTTCATTTTACATAATGTTGAACCAAAGTCTCTGTCAGTGTCACTTGATCAACTTTACACATACAAGCAGACTATTTTTAAGTACGATTGCTCTTTGTTTTGACAGAGACTTTGGCTCAACATTATATAAAATGAAGATGCTCACGTTGCAAATTTCCTCTGCTCTGACCACCAAGTTAAGTGGTATAGCATCTAATCCATAAGATTTTGTGCTTATACCATCTATATTTTTGTTCATCTGTAGTCATAGTTAATCAATTGATGAGATGATTCGTAACTAGAATGGTAATTTTGCTATCACACAAACATGGTTTATGGTTCCTTGTGATCATCAGTCCTTATCAGGTTCAGTGTCGCTATGGATGTGTGTGACCAGTGGCTGTTTCCATGCCCATGGTGACCATACCTCTCTTTGAACACAGTACCAAGAGACTTCTCTAGTTTCTCCTGAAATCTCTGTGTATTCTGCTAATTCCATGCTCTCTATATATCTTCCTCATGAAGTTCTTTACTCAAGAACTAATTATGGACAAATTTTGTCTGTGCAAAGCCATCGTCCTTCTCTTGGTTTGGAAATACTGTTTCTTCAGCCCACACAAATTTCTCACATTTTGCCAAAAGAAAAGAAAAAGTACTCATGCTACTTCCTTAGAATGATTATAATGAAAGAAAACTTTCTAAAAATTTAAATATCTAAAAATGGTTCATCTCATTTCACAGAATCAAATGTCTTCAACTTACCTCACAAAGTCAATGCAAGCATAGCCTCTCATTTCACAGCCCCCATGCACATTCATGCACACGTCACCCCTTACACACACAATACTTAATTTAAAGAGAAGGCTTATGTGGGCAGTACTTACTTTACCAATAAGAATTCTCAAATCAATTTGATTGCTTTATTTTTCTGTCTTCTATATTTTTGTCTGTCAATTATAGATATATCTCTGAAGATATATTTTGAAGTTCTAGCCTTCAGAAATTTAGAATGTGATCTCATTTGAAAACATTCTCTGCTCATACCTTAACTAACTTTAAAATGCAGTATACCTTGGAAGGAGAGGGTACCAATTCAATATGATTGGTACCCTTTAAGAAAATGGGTTAAATAAACTAAAATCTTTTTTTTAAAAAAAAGAAAGAAAATGGGTTATTGGGTTGGCTTGATGGCTCAGTAGTTAAGAGCATGTAATTCTCTTGAAGAGGACTAGAATACAGTTCACAGCACCCACAATGGGTGACTCACAACCATCTGCAACTCCAGTTTTAGAAGATCTGACTGCCTCTTTTGATGACGTCACTCTCATATGCACATACTTCCACACAGACATTCATTCATACACTTCTTTTTTCTTTAAAAATGATGGTGCGGAAAAAAAAAATGATGGTGAGAGAATAGAATTGGTTGGGCATAATGGTGCACCTACAATAATAGCACTTGGGAAGGTGAGGGGAAGGAAATCATCAGGCTGAAGCACACAAGGGACGTGACTATGAGCCAGCCTGGGTATGTTAAAGTAAGAAGGAGAAAAAGAGGAAGAGGATGGGGAGGAGAGAAGGATGGTGGGGGTCTTGATGTGCTATAATAAAATGCATTAGCTAAGAAATATATCAATAACAAAGCAAATCACTGAGTGAAGACAAAGGCAGGGAAGGAGAGTGCTATTTGATGATGAAGTAGGGATTGCAGTTAAAAAATATAAAAAAAAAATCCCTCAATTTCTAACCAACCAAGAAATGACAGCAAGACGAAAGAAGTTCACTAAGCCCCAAAAGAAACTGACCTGGCAATACCACTATTTCTTTCTTGTAGCTCCAAACATGAGACAACAAATTTTCAAAATTTTAAACCACTCAGTTTATTATTACAGTTTCCAAAGAAGCTAGGTCATGACTTTGACTCTCTCTGAAGAAAAGAATAGAGGAGAATAGAGGGGTATGTACTATTCATTTTTGGATGTACACAGATGTCCAAAAATTTAAAAGAAATTTTTTTTGGTAATCATTGTTTCGGTACTCTTGCCCCTTTAGAGTGTAACCCAATGTTTCTAAGACATACAAAATTTAACTCTGGGAAATTCTTTAACATAATTCAATAAGTTTGTCTTCTTTCTTTTCTTTCATATTTTCTTTCATTTTTTTAAAAAAATATGTTAGAATATGTTCTTTCTGCACTGACCTTTGGTGTATCTCTTTTGTCTCTTTGGGGTTTTATTTTATTGGACTATTTCAAGTCTCTCTTCTTTATTAAAATTTTCCCAGTTGCTTGAAATTCCTAATTGTCTTTGGAGTTTACTTTCTTTTAATTTCCAGATTTTAACTTTGTTAAAGAAGAATTCCTGAGCCTTAGCACTGCTTAGAGTGATCCTGGTGTTGATTTTTACTGTACTCTTGTGTTTGGCCGATTATCAGTTTGACTTGTGTCTTCTTTTGTCTTTTGATTAATGCTGTTCTTACATGTCTGGTGGCTCCAGCACTTGTTAGGCATTTCTGCAACCTCATTGACTGGCAGAAATACAGAGAGATCCCCTATTATCCTGGGGTCACAAAATGTGCTGAAAATGAAAGTCTTTAAAATTTTTGTTTATATGGATGGCTTTATTTTTCTTTGTTGTTGTTTGTTTGATTCGTTTTGTTTTTCTTTGTGTTCTGTTTTTTTGAGACAGGGTTTCATGCAGCCCTGACTGGCCTACATTTTTTCTGAACCTGAGGATGACCTTGAACCCCTAATCTTCATGACTCCAACTCCCTAGTGCTGGAATGCACTAATACCTGTCTGAAAGTAGAACAGTTTAATTGGGCAAAGTCATTTATGCTTAGGGTGGAAGTGGGAGGGGGAGCTTCACTTTGGAGAAAAATCTGAATAAAAATTCCCCAGCAGCAGCAGAGACTGGGAGTGGGGTAATAACTGTGCCTACTAGAAATTTTCACTCAAGACTGTTCTGTTCCACTTTTATATGAACATTTATTGGTGCTAAGTTTTTTAAGGCCCAAGCTTTTCCTTGGTCTTCATAGACTTTGAGTTATAGAATTCATCTGGTTTTAGATTTTTATCAATAACTTTAATTGTTTCAGAAGAAACAAAGGCACTTTAAAGTCTTGAGCCAGAAGTATTTCTTTTATCAAATTACTCCTTAATTAAGCTTATTTGGAAAATATAAAGGAGATCCTTAAAGACTAAAGTTCATGCAATTTAATTTTTAAAGGGAGCAGAATTAAAGGAGTCTAAATTTCATTTAGATGAAACTTTACAATATGAAAATTGTCTCACTCAATTTGCTTCTTTTTAAAGTTGTTTTCTATTCAAACAGTCACCACCATAGCTTTCATGAATGTTACAGGTGGTTTTCCAATATATGGGAACCTGTTCCTCATGCAAACATGAAGGAACAGAAGACTATTATGTTTAAGTAAGTTGACAAAGGCATGGTCTTCCTGAGGCTAAGTGCAGAATGGGGGCTCCCAAAAGATGTATTCTAGCTATTGAAGTGATATTGGAAGAATCAATACTTAAGAATTTGAATGTTTTCCATTAAATATCATGCTTATCTATGATAAAAATAAAGTTTTTGTTTGGTAAAGATTAATATTAAAAGAAAAGGATATCAGGTCCCTTCATCATGCTATGAAATGCTGGTCAGTGAGAAATCTGTTGTCCTCCAGTTTTATGATTCTGCAGTTTAGGTAGCAACATGCTGTGGTTTAAAATATAATATTGTGAAAATGAAAGTACATTTCTTGTTGCTACTGAGAAGAATGACCAGTTTTGTCTGGGTATACTTTCACATAATCACAGTTATCTTTTTAATGTTCTTTTGTTCTCTTTCATTGCCATCATCCTTGTCACAAAGTGTGACATGTTGTGTTTTTACTGGCACAGAGAAAGCATCTTATACCAAAAATCATTCTATATACTTCCTCTGTAAAACTCTTTAACTACACACGGAGTTCATATGGTCCATTTCCGTACCAAGACTTCCACAAGCCTCCAAGACTTTGACCCTGCTTGAGTTCTGCCCTCATCACAGCTGGTTCCACTTCATTGAGTTGGCTAAAATCAGGCTGGTCTCGCCCACTCTTCAAACACACGGAGCCCTTTCTGCCATCTTCTCTCTCTTACATATCTCAGGACTAGATAGTTCAGAACTTCACTTCAAAGTCATTTCCTCATAAAAGAATTCTTATCACACCCACGCTCTTCCGTGGTTTCCTTGACCATAGTAGAGTGTAGAGTATCCAGTGATGTCTGTTTGGTGAAGGCAGGATGCTCGTCACTGCCTGCCTTGTCCTGATCTCACATCAGGTTCACAGTAATATATATATATATATATATATATATATATATATATATATATATATAGAGAGAGAGAGAGAGAGAGAGAGAGTGGGTAAGAGACACTATATATATATATGCTCCTCTCATATATATATATATGAGAGGAGCAAAGTGATTTTCTATAAAATGTCATTAGACTGAATTTTAAGCAGTGGTAACTGGTAATAGAAAGCAACACATTACGCATAGCATCATTTTCTTGTTTATTTCTATATTCAAACTGCATTAAATCAGGTCCTGTTGATTTTCTGATTCTTTTCAGACTGACCTTGTTTGAAACCGAATGCATTTTTAGGATAATTTATGCATCAAGAAAGGAATATAATGCTCTAGTGATGCAAGGACCCTGAGGGTAGAGTTTTAAAAGTAAAATATTCATGAAGCTTAAGTGGAAAAGGCATCAGCTTTTCTGTGGTGTTTCAACAGCATGTTTACAAGAGAACTATAAATGCGAGGATATGAAAAAAGACAAATATTTAGGACAATAAATGAGATGGACCCACATGATGAATACTTTCTGCTCTATTTTTGAAACTTCTCTGCTCCCAAATATATGGATAGGGTTATAGAAGTTCCTTTATTTTCACTGTCAAATTGATCTTAAGAACCCATACAGGTTTGAATAACCCTATGTATGTTAGCCTAACTTTTATTCATGCCTTGCCAATTGAATAGAATGCAATTTATTCAATTACCTGTATCAAAAAAAAAAAAAGGCAGGGCAGCAAGTCTTAATTGCATCATGAGTTTTTATGGGAAGATGTCAGCTCCCCAGCTGAGGGCCCCACTTCTCCTTCACATTCAGCAGTTCCGTTCCTCTGACAGTCTTAATTTTGTGATAGATTTTGGAAAACACACAATGAAAAAGACATCAGAAACTTTTAAAATACTTAAAACTGAAAACAATATGAGTTAAGCATACCCTAATATGATAAGAAATATTTCATATCCTATGAAATATCTATACCACGACTGTATCTTTCACATATTGTAAATTTTTCTAATTTTCATCAAAAAATGATTTCAAAAATGTAAGGCAAGCCTTTGACACAAGCTATCATATTGAACTAAATGTTCATTTTACCTGTAGCCAGCACTTTAAAGCCTAAAGCAAGCAATAATAAGAACCACAGAATGTTTGAGCCTAGGCAATGTATTGATTGTTTGGCATTCTTCAACATTTCCTGTCACTCTTGTATGTATCTACTGCATGTACACAAGTGTGTGTAAGTACACACATCTATGCACACGTGGAGATCAGAGGTCTATGTTGGGTGTCTTTCTTTCTCACTCTCCATCTTATCTTTTTCTCTTGAGACTCAGTCTCTTGCGATGGAGATCACCACTTTGGCGGAGTGTTTAGCACCCCTCCTGGCTTTTTATGTGAATTCAGGGAGTCTGAACTCAGGTAGTAAGCATAATAGCCACAGAGAAATCTCACCAGGCCTCTTGATTGTCATTCTTGAAATAGGTAGACTGCTGTTTTTGATATTGTTTGAAGTTTGAGATAAAGATGCATCTAAACTAATAATAGCAGAAAAGGAATGTGGTTCCCTCTATCATTGGAGAATCCTGGTTCTTTTTTCAATGTATAATTCACATGTGAGAGACACAAGGAAGGCATAATCATCCCACTCCTGGACGGAACTAGGTCTCACTGTTTGAAAGAACTGTCAATAACCAGATTATTTATAAACCCAATTATTATATTGTCATGAAGGGGATGGTGTCACACACACATCCAGACACTTGAAAATTTGAAACAGGCAATTCTTAAGTTCAAGGCCAGTCTGAGCTACATTGGCAGACCCTGACTCAAGTATTAAATCAAGTAAAACAAAACTTCCTGAAGGTGAACTCAGGTGTAACTTATAAATCAAAGTCATTTTAGGGAAAGGGAAAGACTCTAGCATCTTAAATTCATTTTCTAATTAATTAATTTCTAATCCTCATCTGTTTTCATGGGTAGCTTTCCCCAAAAATATTTACTAATGTATAACAAAAAAATAAAAACTGCATATTATTACAATGTACAGTTTGATGTTTTAAAATATGTATACATTTACTCTTCCAATTAGGCTATTAATAATTCATCTATGGATAGGTACCACTAAGCTTACTTATCTTTGTGATGACATTTAAGGGATTTTCAGCAATTTTCAAAGTGTATGGTGGCATTCACTGCACTAACTATGTCAGAAAGGAAGTTCTCGGGCACACACATCCAGCTCTGACTCTTCTGCTGTTGCGCAGGATCCCGTTTCCATCTTTCCATACCCAGCTCCTGTGAGCCCCTGTCTACTTTTGGTACCTATGAGTTAAATGTACTAAATTCTGTATCTTCACACTGTTCTATCACTCATGAGTGGACACTAAGGTAAAATTTTATGAAGGCTTTACTGACCAGCAGAGAGAGAGAGAGAGAAAGTCTGCAATACATTAATTTTATTTACTTTGGTACATACACTATTACTGTGTCATTTGAGAATCCTCCATATTGTTTTTCCATTATGAATGGATTAATTGAACATTGTCCCCAGCAGTCTACAGGGTTCTCTTTTTCCTGTATTCCTAACAATACTTAGCAACAGATTGTCAATCTGAAAATAGCCATTCTTGTATATGAGGTGATACAATATTGTGATTTTAATTTGCACTTCCCTGAACATTACTGATATTTTTACACATCTTTTGGCTACTTACAATGCCATCTTTTGAGAGCTGCCAGTTGAATTTGTCCATTTTCAAATGATGTTATCCACTGTTTACCTTGAATTGAGTCCCTTATCAATTTTGGACACTAACTCCTTATTAAATGTCTGGTAGGCAAATATTTTGTCAACTGCCCCTTCTCTTTGCTAATTTTTTGTTTTTGGTGTACAAGCTTTGTAATTTGTCCAAATCTTTTTCCAGACCAATTTCAAAAAGTGCTTCCCACATGTTCTCTAAGATATTTCTATTTCTATTATTTTAAATTATGCTGATGAATCTGTTCCTGTGTATGTTGGTGTGCTCCTGAAGGCCAGAATCACTGGAGCCATAAGCAATTGTGAAGCACCCAATGTTAGTTCTAGAAACCTGACTACAGTCCTCTGCAAGAGCAGGGCATGCTTTTGACCCAGAGCCATCCCTTCAGTTCCATTTCACTTGTATTTTCTACTTGCTATCTGTAGTTTTAGGTCTTCTGTTCTTATCGTAAATCCATTCTAATTGGTTTTTATTCTCTGTTGTGGGATCAGGGCTAGTTTTTGTCATTTGTGCTTCCTATTGCTATTGACTGAAGAGCTTATAATGTTTCAGTTTATTGGTCCAGATAACACTGTCAAAAACCAGAAGACTGATAATGCATGGATTCTCTATTAAGGCAGCTGTTCTTTTCTAAAAGCCTTTATCTATTTTTATTCCAGAACTGTACTGTTAATTTATTGTAACTTTGCTTCTGTCTCCTTACAATCTTGTAGTCCTGGAGAAGTTAACTGTAATTTCTTTTTTAAAAAATGATTTACGTATGTATGTATGTATGCATGCATGTATGTATGTATGTAATGAGTGCTCTACTTGCATGCATACCTTCATGAAAGAAGAGGGCATCAGATCCCACTATAGATGACTGTGAGCCACCATACGGTTGCTGGGAACTGAGCTCAGGACCTCTAAAAAAGCAGTCATTGCTCTTAACTACAGAGCCATCTCTACAGCCTCCTGACTGTAATTTTTTCTAGCTACTTCCCATTGAACTTCATAGTTTCTTATAAACCTTAAAACTTGTGACATGGTGATTAACATCAAAACATTCATGATTAGATATTAAAAATCAAACAAAATTCTACTTTCCAACAAAGTTCATTTTATTAGAAAATTTGGGGGACGGTGTCCTGGTGAGATGTGGGTGTGAAGGAATGAAGAAGAGGAGGAATGTTTGTGGAAGCCTGCTTTCCACAACCTCAGTGCAGCATGTCCTCCTCCTTTCATCCCAGGCTTTCCTTCTCACCTCCTTCCACCTCTCTAGTTACATTCAGTTTTGTTTCCCTTTAAGTACAACCCAGAGGTGATTAATGTGTATGATATCTGTGTCAGAGAATTTCAAACATTGAGATACACTCTGGGTCAAAATCAGAATGGTACAAACCCACCACACCACTTACTGCTCTCTAAGAATTCAAAATAACAGGAGTACTGCTAAGCTTTGATAAATAACCTCACAGCAACAAGCTACTAAGATGCTGTCATAGGTCCTTCCAGTGCCCTGCCGTGTGCACAGAGGCATCATCTCAGGGGTGTTCCCCAAGTGTCTGCAGTATATCATCCCTCTCAATGAGGGCGACGTCTTTGCAGGGGCTATCTAGCACCACAGCTTTCACGGTAGCCTTCTACATGGCACCATTCCAGAAACACAGTCTTGCTCTCATGTTACAGTGTAAAAGATAGTATTACATGTTAGCTCAAGAAATATCTGAAATTCACTTTTTAAAAAAGTCAATTTTTAAGTATTTAAATATTTAAAGCCTTTGATATTTTTACTCATTTTCTTGATACTCAGTAATCTGCTAAAGAGTTACTATTCTGATACTCCTTATCTTTTAAAATACAGTTATTCTATAAACATATTGAAATAAATTAAGATATGGTTTCACTATTTAGGCCTGGATAGTGTAGAATTGACTATTTAGACCGAATTTGCTTTGATATCACAGAGATCTTCCTGCCTCTGCCTTAATAGTATTGGGATTACAGGTAGGAGCCACCATACCTCAGCATGAAATTGTAACATGAGGGTCTGCTTGTCCGGGTTTCCGTTTTGCCCAGTTTGCAAAGCCAGCAAGTCCCAAAGAAAATCACACAAAGAATCTACATTAGATATAAACTTATTGGCCCATTAGCTCAGGCTTTGCATTAGCTATTATAACTTATATTAACCCATTATTCTTATCTGTGTCAGCCACATGGCTCAGTACCTTTTTCAGCGGGGTAGGTCACATCCTGTTTCTTCGGTAGTTGAGACAGGACTCGGGAGAAGAGCTTCCTTTTTCCCAAGATACTCCTGTTCTCATCACCTGCCTTTACATCCTGTCAGGTTGACCTGCCTATACTTCCTGCCTGGCCAATCATAGTTCATTTAAAACATGATTGACAGAATACAAACAATTCTCCCACACCATGAAATATTACCTTATTGCTTGTTCAAGTTTTTCTGTGTCATTACTTTTGTGAAAGAAATAACTCTTATAAAATAATATTGGTAGTAGTGGATGGTTTTTCATGTATTTTACATTCCAGATTCACCATAAATACCCAGGTTTTCCTACCCCACCAAGTACTGTCCAAGGGGAAAAATTCATTTAAGAGTAAGTTTTCATCACAATGTTTGGCACTTAGCTTGAACATCAGCCTAAACTAGTAATAGTAGTTATTCTAGCAAACATGACATCAAGCTTTGTTGGTATGTGCTGGGGATTGATGTGGACAGATTCGCTGTATTCAGTGTCCAGTTACTAATTACCAAAGGTGGGACGGGTTGATGTTTATTATTCTCCTTTTCTGATGAAGAAACTGACACCCATTACACTGTGTGACTTGCCTAAAATAATAACATCAGTAAACGGAGTTGGCTTGTGCAGAGGCACTCAGCTCCAATGCCTGTCACAGACACACAGCTCTCCACTTCCTTTCTTTAGGAAATAAAAGCTGATCTCTCCTTTAACAATATTTCAAATTTATGATGCAAAGGAGTTTCTAATTTCTATGTAAATTTTGTAATTTGTTTCTAATACATAACTCATCCACATTCTTGGGGAGCAGAATTGTTTATTTAACATGCCATGATAAATCAGAGTCACAGCATGGTGGAAGTATCTTTCTTTCTATACATAAAGCAGAGAAATGAATGCTTAGTTGATTGTGATTCTCGTTAAAGTAGCAAGATGCTAAGAAGCATTTTTGAGGGTCAGCATGCTGATTTGTAGTTACATATGAACATTTCTTACAACCAACCTATAATAATGCATTTCTTTTTTATTGATTTTTATTGAGCTCTGCACTTTTCTCTGCTCCCCTCCCTGCCTCTCCCCTCCTCTTCAACTCTCCCCAAGGTCCCCATGCTCTCAATTTACACAGGAGATCTTGATGTTTCCTATTCTCCATGCAGATTAGATCTATGTTTGTCTCTCTTAGGGTCCTCATTGTTGTCTAGGTTCTCTGGGATTATGATTTGTGGGCTGGTTTTCTTTGCTTTATGTTTAAGAATCACTTATGAGTAAGTACATGTGATAATTGTTTTTCTGGGTCTGGGTTACCTCACTCAAAATGATGTTATCTAACTCCGCCCATTTACCTGCAAAATTCAAGATGCCGTATTTTTTTCTGCTGTGTAGTACTCCATTGTGTAAATGTACCACATTTTCCTTTTCCATTCTTTGGTTGAGGATCATTTAGGTTGTTTCCAGGTTCTGGCCATGACAAACAATGCTGCTCTGAACATGGTTGAGCACATGTCCTTGTGGCACAATTGAGCATCCTTTGGATACATACCTGAAAGTGGTATTACTGGGTCTTGAGGAAGTTTTTTCTGAGAAATCAACACACTGACATCCAAAGGGGCAGTACCAGTTTGTACTCCCACCAGTGATGCAGGAGGGTTCGCTTTACCCCACAACCTCTCCAGCATAAGTTGTCATCAGTGTTTTTGATCTTAGCCATTCTTATAGGTGTAAGATGGAATCTCAGAGTTGTTTTGGTTTGCATTTCTCTGATGACTAAGGGTGTTGAGCAAATAATGTGTTTCTTTAAAGAAAAGGATATGTCCTGAGAAACACACTAGGCAAGCACATCATAGTGAAAATATTTCCAGTTTCCAACTTATGCAATTAAAGGAAGTGACAATATTGCTAAGAAGTATGTCACAGAGTACTGACACTTTGTGTAGTTACCAATAACTAACGTTTTAGAATACAGGATATCTCTGGATATAACTAGACTATATTCCTTGTTTTTCAAGTTGAACTCTGAGACATTTTTGGACACAAGATGAAATCAATATAAACTGCAAAATAACTGCTGAGAAGTAAATCTAGTTGAGTCTATGTGGTACACTCAACGGTAAACAAAAGAAAGAGCAAGAGACGTGACTCTAGCCAGTGCTGTGTCTCTACTTATAAGGATAATTCTTCAATTTGCACAGAAGTTTGTAAATTTCAGTAGACGTTAGACATGTGATGAAGAACAAAACAACTGAATGGTTTATAGTTAGTGTTAACAGAGTTAATGAAAATGTCTGAAGTTAAGTGTTTAAATCATAACTAATAACTTTGTGTTCATGAATGTCACCCAAGGCTTAGAAGGCAAAACTTGCCATTGCTGTAATGTCTTTCCTAGAAATTATCTATCCTCAACTGCTGTTGACAGGCCCTCTGGAACACTAGTACACTGATGCTAATAGACAGGTTCTAGATGCAGCTGCTGCAGCAAAGGTCAAGGAGCTTTGGGTGCTTATTTACCAAAGTAATGTTTTCTTTCTTTCTTTTTTTTAATTTATTTATTTATTAAGGATTTCTGCCTCCTCCCCGCCCCCGCCTCCCATTTCCCTCCCCCTCCCCCGATCAAGTCCCCCTCCCTCATCAGCTCTAAGAGCAATCAGGGTTCCCTGACCTGAGGGAAGTCCAAGGACCGCCCACCTCTATCCAGGTTTAGTAAGGTGAGCATCCAAACTGCCTAGGCTCCCACAAAGCCAGTATGTGCATTAGGATCAAAAACCCATTGCCATTGTTCTTGAGTTCTCAGTAGTCCTCATTGTCCGCTATGTTCAGCAAGTCCGGTTTTATCCCATGCTTCTTCAGACCCAGGCCAGCTGGCCTTGGTGAATTCCCGATAGAACATCCCCGTTGTCTCAGTGTGTGGGTGCACCCCTCGCGGTCCTGAGTTCCTTGCTCGTGCTCTCTCTCCTTCTGCTCCTGATTTGGACCTTGAGATTTCTGTCCGGTACTCCAACGTGGGTCTCTGTCTCTGTCACCTCTCATCGCCTGATGAAGGTTAATGTTCAGGAGGATGCCTATATGTTTATTTTTGGATTCAACTTCTTATTTAGCTTCTCTAGGATCGCGAATTATAAGCTCAATGTCTTATACAATAAAGGATTGTCTGGAGGCATTACCATCCCTGACTTTCTTTCTTTTTTTAATTACTGGTAGAAAGTGTTAAACAAAACAACATCAGCAACAACAACAAATTAAACTTCCTGGGAAAGCTATAGAAGGCACACTCATGGCCAGGCAGCAGATGTCCACAGTGACCTGACTTCTTGGGTGACTTTTTCTTTCTCTCTCTCTCTCTCTCTCTCTCTCTCTCTCTCTCTCTTTAGCATTTATATTCAGCTTTCTTGCTAGTGAAGCTTTCTCTAAAAGAAGATTCTCTTCACACTTTCTGGTAACTGTTGCAGACAGAGAAGCAGGATAGAAATAATTGTTAGTGTTCCAGAAGAATTTGAATACCTCCCTAAGTATACACAAACATTTCCACACATGCACCTGTTACTTGAAAATGACATTACAAGTCATGTGTGTATATGTACACTTTCACATGTAAATACAATGTCTTATGAGCAGCAAAATAGAAACTGAATTTAAATCATAATCACTCTCTGCTCCATCACTATGAGACACTGAATGCTAATATTCTCAATAAACAACACAAGAAAACACATCTTTCTTTCACTGTCTACACTTACAATTGTTTGAAATTATTATTAATTTTTTCTGTATTCTGGAAGTTTTATAGACTTCTCTTTTATTCCTTTCTCTGTTTATTAAAATTAAAATATTCTCTGAAATAAGAATCCATATTGAATAAATTGTATGACAATACTGTTTCATCTAGCCCATAAAATTTATCAAACTTTTACACACAGTAACAAAACAGCATTTAAGGACAGGGCAGTCAAAAGTGATCCCTTTATTAAGTCCTTCATTAAACAAAGGATGCATATTTATTGTAATTGTCTTTATCGAAATCTGATGACATGAACTTGGATCACCATGGGCATCAGCCCCTGAATTCTTCCACAGCACTCTTCTCATTGCATTTTTCCTGCAGGATTTTGTATCAAAACAGAAAGTAATGTAATTAAACAGTCTTAATGAAGTAATAACAGAAGACTTCCACATATTATAAACTAGGTAAGTGAGCTGATGTTAGGAGGAATTGTAAAGGGATAACTAAATATGGCCTAAAGTAGTGGTCTACCCCCAGTGCTCAGAACAGCTTATATCCTAGGCAAACATAGGCAGAGCATTTTCTTTTGTGAAAAATCAAAAAGACTTAAAGAAATTATCTAAAAGTTAACAAGTGTAGTACTCTGAGATATTCATAGAAATTAACCTTTTCCCAGAAATTGGTCATTTTTCAGTAGAAATACACCTACTCACTCTGCCTGCAGGACAAAGAAAAACTCCTTAGCACTGCTCAGATCGCCTTCCCTACCTATGCCCAACTTTCCCCAACACCTAGATGAACAGCAACACAGTCATATTCCTCATGATGTAACTATGGTAACAGCTGTATTATATAGTACAAAATAAGCCATTTAGAGGACTGGAAAACTAAATGTAAAACCAGACCTTATGGAAATAATAATTATAATGTTAAACATTAATATATATCACCTGTATAGATTATAGGGAATGTGTTTATGTTTATACTACTTTCCCCTGGCAACTATTCTTTAGTGAGACAGATTTCTCAGACATCAAGACTTCTGTAACAGTGACCCTTGCAAAACAACAATATGCTCAAGTTATTGCCCAAGCTCAGCATCTGACCCACACCTTTGTATGTCCAGGGCTGGAAAACCTACATAAGGCCAAGCAGATCAGCCTTCAGAGATGGATGGAGGCTACTGGCATTCACAATAGGCTTGCACATACAATGCAATCCTGGACCACTTAATTATAATTAGAAACACGACTATAAAGCCGACTAGAACTTATTATTCAGTGCATTTCTCCATTGTAGACAAATCTACAAACTACAGCCCAGGAATTCGTCTTGAGCTAATTAGGTCCAGTCAGTGACCATGGGGAAGAAATTCCAGTCTTCCATTTACTGTGCTGAGCTAGAATTTGCTCTAGGATTTATTTGGGTTGCCTCGTTTCATCTTCACAAGTCACAAGGGACTCAGAAAGTTTGAAGAACTTGTCCATACTTACAAAGCATGATCAGGACTTAAAAGTAGATGTATCACCTGCAAGCAGAAGATCCCAGTTACCCTTGCTACGTTCCAAACCAGACACAACATCACTGGAGTTGAGAAGAGTCTTGAAAACATCAGTACCTCAGAGCGGAAGAATGTTACCAACATTTTAAAATTCATCTTCACCATTCACTGTAACTGTGACATTAATCCTATGATTTAGGAACTCATCGTCGTTCAAAAGTGAACTCAAAATCCATAAAGCTAACAAGCAGCATTATGCAGGGAGGACTTAGTCCCTGGATTTGAAGTGTGCAGCCATTCTCTTGATGATACCTTGTTTGCATGCCAGGCATGTACATCAAGTGGTAATGACAACTCTCATTATGTGTCAGGCATGATCTTGCACATGTGTGCGTTACTTATTAAATCATCACAGCAACCCTATGAGACACTTACCTTTTCGTTTATAGATAAGCAAGGTTAGCCAGATAGTTGTTAGTTGGGATGCTCATGAGAACAGCATGTGGAAATTATTTTGACCAATTCTAAACTTAACATGGAGACAAGTCCCTAGATTTTAAAGATTCTCGAAATGAGCATTTACTGCAGCAGGAATATAAACGAGATAGGAGGACACAGAGTTTCTCACTTCCCTACCTGCTCATGATCTTAATAACAAATGACAGTTAGCTTTATGGCCTGATGCATTCAATTTCACTTTTGCAATATTTGAGCTACAGGCTGCAGAATACCTGCCCCATACAAAACTCAGAAAAATGAAGCAAAAAAAAAGATATATTCCTAGAAGGACAAGACAATTTTTTTGTCACCTCTGGTGCTATTATTTAAATTCCCAGTTTGAACAAGAAGATGAGAGGTGGCTTCCCATGAAGCAGCACTACCTTACCTAATTCAGTCTCGTCTACCAAGACACAGTCTTTTCCTTTGATAGAATCTGTGTGTTCATAGTAATGGTGCCTGTCATCAATGAAATAGACAAGAAGGCAGAAGTCAGCCCAAGTTGTGGAAGCGGTAGTGAAGCATCATGAAAGTGTGACTGTCCCTGTGACATTAGGAGGAAATGGTGCACAATAGAACATTCTTCAGGAGCAGATGACCTGAAGTCAACCAAATCTTGCAGAACTAGTTTAAAATTCCCTTCCACTATCCATTCACAAAACATTCTGTGGAAACTATTTTGTTTTTATCAATTCTAAACTTAACAAGGGAAACTGTCCCTAGAGTTAACACTGCTGATACAGAGAAACTTGTTAAAGAAGAAAAAAAAATCAAGACCTCTGGAAAAAGAAACTAGCATGTCATCCTGAAACCAGGACAAGCCCGGAAAGGAAGCAGAATTGGAAACTGCAAGATATTATGTCATGTCAGGTGTATGTGTCAGAAAACTTACAGAAAATATCATTAGGAGTTGAGACATTAATAAGGCAAAGATGTAGTTAAAGAAAAAACGGAGCTGTCAAAATTGGACTGGGACCACACAGTCACAGATGGAGCCAGTGAAGAAGAAAGTGTTGGGAAATCTGGAGAGACTGATGTGTATGTCCAAGGAGCTTTCCGGGAACAACAAAAAGACACAAAATGATGGAAGTCACAACATGTACATTAAAATGAGGGTCAAATATAATTTAGAAGCCTAACAAAAGTGCCAGTGACTATGAAACAACACGGAATTGGGTAAAATTCTGAAGATATTTTTCACAGTGTCATAAAGGATAATAAACAGAAGCCCTGCTCTTTGGAGCTGAAGATGACAGATGACCAAGAGACAGCAAGCAACATTATTTTACTCCCTCTGGCTTCCTCTTTAGATAGAAGAAGAAGGTATATTTCTCTCAAAGATGAAAATGAGCCCCAAGTGTGAGGATGTGCCATATGCTTGAGTACAGTCTACACTGTTATGGGGATTTGAAACTGACATGGAAGACATTGAACTAATGTTAATATATTCTTGTTATTTAAAAATAGGAATATATGCCAATCTCTATAATGGAGTCTATGTTATAATACAAAGTATATTACAAACATACTTCTTGCATCAATTATACTATATTGACAACCATTCCAAATGTGTAGAGAATATAAATATATGTTACATATATGGGAGGACCTTCCACATCAACATCCACTTTCCCCATGACACAGATCATTCAAATGAGGTTATTTTTCATCTTGCTGTTGTTGCCCTTGGAGTTCTAGTTCTGGCTAAGTGTTCATAATACTATATATGCTAATTAATTGAAAATCCTTGAGCTATTTAGACATTGTACTGACCACAAAAACTATATCATGTTGATAAACTCTATGTGATGTTAGGAATGATGTAAATAAAGATGAGAAACAAAAATTAAGAAAAGATGTTGTATAAAAAAATTGTGAATTAGAAGACTGAGTATCCCCTGGGGATGAAATCTGTACATTAAGAATCTCATAATTCTCTCGCTCAATTAAAATTATGATTAATAGCTCAAACTTCAGAATTCTGAAGATGTAATATGTATAAAAGTTACATCACTTCCTCTCCAAGGATGGATCCTATAGATTAATGGATGGAAAGAGAGGTGGGCAGGTCTACATATTATAGATTGATCCATCTGTAGATATGCAGATTTTCAGTGAAGACAGAGTGACTAAGCTATCACTGTCTTCTAGTCATCCTGTGTGTATCAAGCAGAGATCGACTTGTTCATCATAAAAAACTCCTTCTTTATCCCTTTATAACCGTCGTTTCTCAATCATAGTAAACAAGGTTATTTTATCTTTATAAGCACCTAGACATCTCAGTGGTGTACCACATAAAGTCTCCTTCCATTTCAAAATGGTATAAGGCAGGCAGCCTCAGCTTCTTCACACCAGTCTCCCTCCCACGGCTGCAAAGCAATTCCTTTACATATCACCATACAGCCAACTATCTCTACACCTTGTGTTGAGACACAACTGCCCCATTATTCAATTTCATCATCCTATGTGTGTGAGGTCAGTCCAGGATGTCTTCCATTCCATATGCTTTCTTCCTGATTTGGCTAATTGTACAATGTGATTCAGTTTTGATTAGTAAGTAGCTGATGTTGCACATTGCCTGAGGTCCTGAGAAGCCTACAAGTTATCTGCTTAGGGTCTCAATTCCTAGAGGACATAGCCCAAGAGGTAGAGGCCCAAGGAGGAGGACTAGAAAATGCTGATCTCCACTAAGATTGTACTACAAAAATAGCCTCTGCCCCCTTTCAGCTTCTTTTTTTAATTTTTTTTTTTTTTTTTTTTTTTTTTTTTTTTTTTTTTTTGGTTAAGAGGATTATGTATGGTTCATGGAGTGAAATCCACTAGGCTTCTAGATTGAGGAGAGCTAAAGGGACATGTAGGCAACTTTAGTCCATAGGCTGAAGAACTCTTGCTTGCAACTTGACAATTTTAGAGACAGAATTGTTACAAATGACCAGCTATGAAAACATACATACAAGTAACATTATGTAGCCTGAGTAGGTTATATATATTTACATGTGCATGTTTGTATATGTGTGTGTGTTTGTGTTTTTAATACCAATTAATGAGGATGAAGCCATGAATTTGAAGGAAAGTAGGGAGAACATATGGGAAGGTTTCAAGGGAGGAAATTGAAAGGGTAAATATTAATCATATTCTAATCTCAAAATTAAAAATAAGAGTTTAAGGAAAGAGAAAGACAGATCTGTGCACCCTCATCAATATCAGTGAAGAGATTTCCATCGTTAAAATGACATATTGAAATTGAATAAATGGTTAAGTGGTTAAGATTGGTTTGGAGTTTGATTCCCAGTTCCCATATCAGGTAGATTGTAGCTAGCTGCCTGTAACTCCAGCTCCAGGGAGAACTGCCTCTGGCCTCTATTAGTAACCAGAATCATATGCACACACACACACACACACACACACAAACACACACTCAGACATAATATTATGTTTCAAATAAACACACTCCTCTTCAACTCAGAATTTGTTAGGTCCAAATGGATTGAATGACAGCACCCAGCAATGGGGTGCCTGTCTAGGTTAAGACTTGGAGCTTTGTAGGAAGCAGCAGATATGTCAAGAGTTAATACACACTGGTAGGTGGACTTATCACCATAAATTCTAGCACACCATCAGCAATACCACTATAGATCATTCTCCACAACTGGCAGGTCAATCTTTGCACTGATTGTCTCCTGCCCACACTTCCAATAAGTTTCTTCCTCTTGAATCCCACTGTTCTCTCTATCAACAAACCATCAGAGAAACTTTTCTTTCCTGTAAGAAGACACCCTTCCTAGTGGTTGATATTTTTTTAAAGCACACATGAAGATTTAAAAGACCTCAACCTAAATATTTGAAAATCACATAAAATTGTAAGACTAATGTACCTCATTCAAAGTACAAAACAGTCTTACCTTCATCCTTGGTACAGCCTGTTTGTTGAGCCCCCTCTTTGGCTGCCTGATCTGTGACTTCCAATTGACATGAATGTTCCATCTTTAATTCTGTCCCTTTGCTATTCATATCAAGTATTAATTTTTTATAAATTGTAGAATATGTAGAAAGAAACCTATATTTGGGCCCAGTTCTCAGGTTATATTTTAGGGTAAGAGTGTTATGTCTTGATCTTAATATTTTGACTGTTTTTATGTGTACCTGTTTTCTCAAAGGATAAACTTTGGTTTTAACAATTTCCTCTACTTTACAAACAACTAATTTGTAAATCTCTACTTTTATTATTGTTCGCTTTTTTGGATGAGCACTTTAGATCTTTCCCTTAAATTATTAAATTGAATACAAGCTCATTTATTCTGCCTTTCCCACTCACAAAAGCACTTAAGGGGATGATGGTTAACCATTGCGTAACATGCGGCTGTCTCATATTTTTACATATTATAAATCGTAATAATGACAGGCAAAATAGCCTATACTAACATTGTATTAAAAATATCTTTGTAACTAGAAAAAAGTGGGATGAATCGAAAAACATGAAATTCTATTTCTAATGCTTTGGCACATATTCTTCTATTTCTGCTTTGTTCATATTTTCAATGATAAGTCACTGAAATTATTCATTCATTTTACAACTATATATGTTTATTTTACTTGAGATTCTTTCATTAACATGTTTCTTTTTTAGTAAAGTGAGCCTTTTTGGTGTAGCTTTTCACTTTTAAAGAAGATCAACTTTATTATAAGGATAATCCCTGTTCTATGTGACACTCTGATTCGAAGGTCCTAAAGTTGATTCTAATGTTTCTGTTCATAAATATAATGAAATACTGCTCATATTAGATGTGTTCACTATGATGGTATATTCCTATATATGTGATATTTGGATTGAATGTTTCTTAAAAATGAAGATTTTGGTATCAGATGATTATTTTGACAGGCACTGGTGATAATTTAATACTTGACTTTCCAGGAGCCAAAAATAAACTGTCTCTTCTTACCGCGTATTATCCTTCTGTATTGACTGGTTTTGCATCACTTGACAGAAGCTAGAATTATCAGATTGGGGCATCCATCTTCAGCCTCCAGGCTCATGGTATCCAGGAGACTTGTCTGGATACCTTGAAGCAGGAAATTTCCAAGAAAGTTCTACCTATATTGGCAGTTTGTCAGTCACTTTCTTCTGTGTCCTGCAGAATGTCTGGCAGACTCTTTCATGAAGCAGGAACACTGACGGACTGTCTCTCCTACTTTAAGTAACATCAGCAGTCATGTTTCTGTAGGTCCTGCATATCCAGTTTATAAAGAATATCATCAAGCAGTCCAGGCAAGAGCAATTTCTTGCCCAAATGACTTGCCTTGTCACATAGAAGGCAAATTCCATAACAAGTTTCTTCAATGACCATCAACGTCTCTGATACCTTAAACAAGAGTAGAAATATTAATGTAACAAAATTGATCTTAAATTTGTATAAATAAACCAACATCCATACCAATGTAAATTACTCATCTCTATATTATATCCCCCCTTTTTAAAAGAGATTTACTGTGACCTTTAACAATTTATACCCCACTCCTTTTAAATAAAAACAAACATTTATAAACAATTGTCTTGGGAATTCGGGCACTGTTATCTCTAAGCTACTTCCTGCTATTTGTTGGGCAAAACATTTTTAGGGTTCATTAAAATCTTTCGGGAGGGTCATGTTCCATTAAACCACATTAGCCTGGAAGGAATCCACAGGTTCCCATCCTCTGTGGACACAAAAGCAGAACCTCTTTTCCAAAGCAACATATCCTTAGACCCAAATTTTGAAGTCAGGATACTATTAAAATATCTGTGTTGATTTAGCTTAGCAGTCCCTACAATCAAATATCTCTCTGCAGCTAGCTCATTAACAGTCATAAAATTCAAAGAAAACATAATAATATACATAATCCAGATTCTCTGCCTATAGTCCATATTTATGTGATTTTTTTTATTTTTACTCTATTAGTTTATAATATTTATTTTATTATCTTTACTCCTTTAATCTATAACTGTCTGCATTCTTTCTTCTCTCTCTCTTAAGCCCATGTACATTCATTCAACACTGTGACCCATTCAGAGATCTTTTTCATCTGAATCTGTATTATTGTGTATCTGTAATCATTTTCTATCAGGAGTCTTTTTTTAAATGGTAGGCAGTTGTGACTATGACTAATACTGTTGGGTTTTGGCTGTTGGGTCTGCCCCACTCAACACAGCAGTGGTATGTTCATCACTTATGCTTACCACCCCAGCTCCAGAGAAGCAGCAGGTCTATGTTGCTTTTAAGTAACTAGTAGCATGCTGCTCACAAACCCCATTTAAGTACAGGACCTACTGAAAGAATCAGAGACATTTGTGCTGCCAGCATCAACCAGGAAGCCCTCTCTTAAAGAAGACTTGCAGTTTTTGCTGCTAATGCTGAGTCAGAAAGCCATCTCTTAAAAGAACCATGCCTCTACTTTCAGTGAGCAAACAGAGCCTATCTGAAAGTATGCAGCTACTTAGAAGCTTCATTGTCCCCCATTTTTATGGGCAAAGAAACCCTTTTCCTAACATTTTTAGGCTTTATGTGAATGTACATTGCCAAATGTTGGGCACCATTTTATAAACAGAGACTGCTCATTTGTTTCTCTGATGCCCTAATCCAAATAATCACACAGAAACTATGTTCATTACAACACTGTTTAGCCAATAACTTAAGTGTATTCCTAGCTAGCTTTTCCATCTTAAATTAACCAATTTCTATTAATCTTTGTATCACCATGAGTCTGTGGCCTACTGATAAGATTTCAGCATCTCTTTCCTTTGGAAGCTACATGGTATCTCCTTGGCTCTCTCTTTATATACCTCTGTTCAGTTTTTCTGCCTCACTTTACTCTTCTAGGCCATTAGCTGAAACAGCTTTATTAATCAACCAATAAAAGCAACACATATACAGAAGGACATCCCACAGAACGTGTGTGATAAATCAGAATAGAGATAGCCTTGGAGTGGGTTTATTTCCACTATGTAGGTCATAGGGCTTGCACTTCAGTGGCAGCTTCCTTTTACTGTGGAATTATCTAACAGGGTTCCAAATTTGCTTTGCATTTCTTTGATTATTCTTTCCTAGTAAATTTTTTATTTGGTTGGTTTATGAGTATTTTCTTATTGTTTTGATAAAAATATAAATCTATTATATTTGCTGTATGTGTTGAATCCATTACTAAGTTTGTCTTTAAATTTTTCCTGGTTCTTTTTTCAGCACTATAGACTTTTGAATTATTATTGTAATCAATCTATTAATCTTTCAAGTGTTAATTAGGCCTTTTTACTTCAAATTTATATCAATATTATATTTACTATCCTTTCATACAAACATAATTGGGGTTCATAATTTTCTGTAGACGATCTATCCAGTTGAGAGGTAAACCTGAGTTTCACTTTGATGCTGTTCTTTTGAGCTCATTTGCTAATATTGAGGGAGTCACTATATGAGATATTTGTGATTTAACTCTTGGTAGTGGCTAATGGGGAGAAAGTGGGGAGCTTTCTTAGGCTTAAATAGACAATGTCTCCCTATGTAGCATTTGTGAACCTATAGCTCATAAATCATGACGCAGAGACTTGTTGGTTATGAATGCACAGCATTAGTTTAGATTTGTTTCTGGCTAGCTTTTTAAAACTTAAGTTAAGCTGTTTCTCTTCATCTATGTTTTGCCCCAGGGCTTTTTACCTTTCTTTTATTCTGTATGTCCTACTTCCCTGCTTCCTCTGTGTCTTGCTGACTGGATGGCAGTTGCCTAGCTGGCAGGCTCCTGGCATCTCCTTGGGGCAAAACATCTCCCTTTCTTATTCCCTCATTCTCTCCCTGCCCACCAGCCCCAACTATCCCTCCTCTGCCTAGCTATTGGCCATTTAGCATTTTATTGGAACAATCAGGTGCATTTGGCAGGCAAGAAAAAACAGCAACACATCTTTTCATAGTTAGACAAATATTCTAGTACAAAATACTCCTGAATTGAGAGCACAGCTTCCTCAAGTTAACCTCATGCCTGTCACATTTTGTCTTAAATATTACCCAGGAAATTAAAAAATAATATTACCCAGGCTAGTTAAAAAATTAGCCCAGGAAATAGTTACCCTTTCAGGGACAGTGGAGCTACTTTATCCTTTGTCACATTTTTATAGATTTTTATCCTGTTCTCTGAAACATCAGGCTTGCAGACACTGCCCCTCTCCTTCAGCACCTTCAGAATGTTAAGGACAATACTGCTGGGTGAGGTGTTGGCTTTCCCGTGGTAGAAGTTGCCTCTGTGGCCAGGCCTGCATGGCTGGCAGATATTTTCTCTGGTCCTGCACTCTATCTCTTATTGTTTGTAGTAATAAGGGCGGCGGGGCTGCGTCCCCAGCACCCTGGCTGCCTGGCTAGCTTATGCCCGATATAACAACACACAAACCGTATTCATTTAATCACTGCTTGGCCCATTTCTATCTAGCCTCTTCTAGGCTAATTCTCACATATTAATTTAGCCCATTTTTAATCATCTGTGTAGCACCCCTAGGTGCACTTACCGGGAAGCTTCTAGCCTATGTCCATCCTGGGTCAGAGCTTCATCGCGTGTGTCTGCCTGGGAGCTGGGAGCATGGCGTCTCTCTGAGGTGTCTGCTCCCGAGAGGAGAGCTGTCGAGTCTGAGCTCACTTCCTCTTCCTCCCAGCGTTCTGTTCTGTTTACTCCTCCCACCTATCTTCTAACCAATGAGGGCCAAGCAGTTTCTTTTTATTTAACCAATGACCTTCCTCCATCATTGTTCATCCTTATTTTCCCTCTTCCTTTTCTTTTTTTATATCACAGGATTTCTTCATCTGGTCAGTGTGGCTTAGAAGTCACATTTCTTCCTACTTAGCCTGCCAAGTACTATTGATTACTTGCATGCACCATTGTGCCTAATTTGCCTCTCATCTTTCTTCTAAGCACATGATGGAGGATAAAAAGATCCAGCAAAACTGCATGCAAATTCTCTCAGAGCCCCTGAGACAGGAGGGTAGGGACTGCCAAGTAAGACATCAAGATGAACACATGAAAGAGGACATGTTGGAAGCTCTTTTTTTAAACCTGGGTTTCATTTAATGGACAGGGCAAGGCATGTGCCAAGAAATGCCTAGGGATGTCAAGCAAATATAAAAATCTCAGAAAGGTTGAGACCGGTGGCATTACTTTTGAGATTCTCCCCTCAAGTTATTAACCTGGTCCTATTCTAAAGTGTTCTTATTCTTTCTTAACAATTGGTCTCCTTCCGTGACCCTGTGAATAATCCTACTCTTTTTCTGGACACACCTCCACATCACCATGCAACTTTTTGCCTACTTCTACTGCTTAACTTGCCTGATTTCTTGGGCCCTAACTTCAGAGGTTATAACTTCATTTTTATTGTTGTTTTATTTTGAGATTGTATTTTAATTACACCATTTTTTATTTCCCTTTCGTTACTCCAAACAATCCCAAATATTCTTCCTGCTCTACTTCAAAACCATAACCTCTTTTTTCATTAGTTGTTACTGCAATGCACACATACACACACAAACAGAGAGAGAAAGAGACAGACAGAGACAGAGTCAGAGAGACAGAGAGAGATTGATTTATATACAGTCCTAAATATAGCTTGTTGAGTTCATGAAATTTTACCTGAATGTATGTATGATATCAGGGCTGACCATTTAACACTGGAAAACCAATTGCTATGCTCTTCTCTGGAGAGAGCCACTCTTATTAAGGATTATGCTCATTTGGCAAATTGGTTGTAGATTCTTTGCTAATAACCGTGATTTCACTACCACTGATCAGTTGACAAGATTTTTAGTACCAGACATGACATCTCTCTTTTTGAAAGGATGAGAGAACTGTTGGTTATCCCCAAGGTATGTGTGCTACTGTTGCAACCATGGGGTTATCCTGCCATGCTAGTCATTGTTGCGATCCATAGGTGTTGTAGGGGAGAGGGCAGCTTATATGTACCAGCTGCCCAGGCTAACTTACACCCAAAATAACCACACAGAAATTATATTAATTAAATCACTGCTTGGCCAATTAGTTCTAGCCTCTTTATTGGCTAACTCTCACATCTTGATTTAACCCATTTCTATTTATCTTTATTTCGCCACATGGCAGTGGCTTACTGGGAAAGATTCAGCATATCTGACTCTGGGGGTTCCATGGCAGCTCTCTCCTCTTCTTTCTTTCTCCCTGAATTCAGTCATGTCTCCCCACCTACCTAAGTTTTGCCCTATTAGGCCAAGCTATTTTTCTTTATTCATTATCCAATGAAAGCAACATATAGACAAAAGGACCTCCTACACCACATAGGTATCATAACTGAGTAGGACTATTTGTTGTCTCCATCCTTTGGAAGGTTTCATGGCAGCACCTTCTGGTAACATGAAAATTAATTGTGAGGGAGAGGGCATTAATCTCAGTTCCATCTCAGAGACATATAGGCTCTGTTTCTGAAGTGCATAGTATCTTCAGGACTTATCTTCAACCTCTGGAAAGTAACAATATACTGTATGTTTTGGGAGTCTCCTACACAGCCTGGCCAACAACTCAAAAGAGGCTTTCTAATGCTTTTGTTGTTGTTTTTGTTGTTTTATTTTATATTTTATGTTGTCTTTGGCTCTTGGGAGGGATACCATTAGCCTTTGTGAGATATGATCATTAACATTAAATATGTAAATTTATACACTGAATTACATGTTATAGTTGTGAGTATGTATGTGTTACAAATAATAATAATAATAATAATAATAATAATAATGATAATAATAATTATCTCTATGGCTTTTTAAATATCCATGGTGTTATTTCACCCATCTCCCATCATCTTCTGTCTTTGCCTCCCTCTCCCACCCTACAGGGCTTCCCCTCTTTATTCTCCCCTTTTAGATCACTAGTATCCCACCTTCTCCTGTCTTCCTTATACCCACTTTTCTCCTTCCAGTTGCTGCTAAAAGCTATGGCTTGCCTGTTCTATTGCTTTTCTCTTAAACACTAATGAAATGATCTCTGAGCTTCCTTTTATCTCACTTTTAAATTATTTTATTAAAGAGACTAGGAATACATGAAACGCGAAGTTTCCCAATAACAGCTGTGTCTCATTAGAGTTTTCTCATTAGAACACCCTTACTCCACATCCTTGTGTGAGTCGTGAGAGTTCTAGGGTCTTTAAAGAAAGACTCAGAATACACAAAGCACCAGAACAAGTATATTTCCATTCAGGCCTGCATCTAAAAGAAACAAAAAAAGAAAAATTGACGGACAGACCCAACAAACTCCATGGCAAATGCAGGGACTGTGTCCAGTGCAGAAATTCTGAAGGAAAAGTGTCATTCAGTCATTCAAGGAGTAATTATTCCTTCTACCTCTTTACCTTGTCTTAAAGTGACCCTGCCTCCATATGGGTGTTCTCTCTTTCCTAATAGTAACCTTTAGTCAGGTCATGAGCCCTTTCCCAATGGGAATGTTAGGTCTCTTACCAGGCTAAAGATTTCATCCTCTAGACAAGAAGGAAATAGTTTTCTTCTAATGGACTTTACCTGCTACTGTATCACTGAGAGAATATCTTAAATCTTAGCTCTCTGATAAGGTTAGTGCAATATTATTTCATAGACTATCAAGCTTTTCAATTTTATCATAAAAAAGAGTGTCATGTTCTGAATTAAAAAACTAATTCAGAAAGTAACAGTGCTATCAGTACTGTGGTTTTAAATTTTCCTAAGCTCTATTTTGTTGTTATTTTCCACGTGTGTTTGTATCCTTTGTATCTTGTATTTGAAACATAGGTACTTACCCTCTTTGTCATTGAGAAGGTCTGCTTCTATTTTTAATTTAGCAAATGTGTGCTGGCTTTTCATACACATAGTTAAATATAATTATAAAAATCAATATTAAAATAATAATTTCTTATCTTAATTTCATACATGGAAATTAAGATACAATTTTGTAGCTAGAGGTTGTAGGACAATAGACTGTGCTCCAGCAGCCCCTGAATAATTAAGAAAGAAGTGATAATGAAAATCAGAGAGATTTATCTAATGTGACTACTCTGGGAAGAAGAGCAAAGGAAGGCATTTAGGACCCACATCTATCATATAGAAATTTCTAGTGAGATTTGTTTTAGTCAAAATGAGCATATGTTGTATGTTTAAGCAATCCTGGACAAGGTATCAATTCTAGATCTTCCAGTGATTCAAAAAAAAGCTCTTAAGACTATCCATTTAATTAAGATCAGATTTTCTTCTTAGTTTTAGGGTCAAAAACCAAATGGGTCTGTTTAACATTTTATTAAATGTATTACTTATAGTAGATACTCCCTTTAGAGGATTTTTGGATTGAGATTTACTAAACTCAATTATTTTAATTATGGGGAAGAATTCTTCCTATATTTCACTTTGTTTTGACCTTTTATCATTCAATGGCCAAGTCTTTAAACACTGACCATCATCCAATCCTCTCTCATTTCAGAAACTTGCTGTGTATCCTGCTTTGCACAGTGGTCTCTGAATACTTGTACACAGAGACACATGGCAAAGACAACCAGTACGGGGAAGGGTGAGGCAGGTACTTTGAATAGGAATAAAGATAAATTTTCATTTCCATATGTATTATTAGATGACTTTTGCTTCTGTCTTTTCTGACCCATAAAGCACATACATAGTTTAAAATTAGGTATAATAAGAAGTAATAGAGCATATAAGGAGATTCAAAGTATATTTTCAACTTCCATGTATCAATATGGCAAAATCAAATATATTCGGGGTAGAACGGCCATAGGCTTTAGTGCTATTTAAAAAAATGTCTATAGTGATAAAGCTGCACATTTAGAGTAATTTCTATACCCTACTATTAGATACCATCAATAGAACCACCAAAAAATCAAGTATATTTGAGATTTTTTCTAGACTAATCTATCCTGTCTAAGTGATGAAGATGGGAAATTATTTCAGAGAAAGAAATAGGAAACAATCTGAGGACATCATCTTTTCAACACACATACAAGATACTCATGTCAATACTTTAATAAGAACATGAAACACAGTTTCTCAACATGAGTTATAAAACAGTTACCCAAGGATTGGATGCCTCAGTGAGGCAGGAATGCCTTTCCAAACCAGCTTATCAAAAGTACAAAGTGATACAGAATTCTTAGCTAGATAATACAGTGTAGCAGAAATGTGAAATGCAACTGAAAAACTCCCAGTGTCTAGAAACTACCATCTAGAAGATAACTAGGGAAATATCAGAAAGGGGAAGTGTTTCAAGGAGGGCCCACTTGTTCCTCCCAGTCACCCGGCTTGCTTAGCCGCAAAATAACCACACAGAAATTGTGTTAATTAAATCACTGCTCAGCCCATTATCTCTAACTTCTTATTGGCTGACTCTTACATCTTAATTTAACCCACTTCTATTAATCTTTGTATCACTATGAGGTGGTGGCTTATCAGCAAATTTCGAGCCATCTATCTCTGGCGGCAGATCCATGGCATCTCCCCAACTCCTCCCTTCTTCTTCCCAGCATACAGTCTAGCTTCCCTGACTAGTTCTGTTCTTCCCTGCCATAGGTTCAAAGCAGTTTTTAAAATTAACCAATGAAAGCAACATATAGACAGAAGGACTTCCTACACCAGGGAAGCAATTACCATGATGTGGTAAGATAATAATAGAGGACAGAAAATTGCTTTTTTATTGTTTGTTTCTGTTTTGAGACAAGGTTTCTCTGTGTACCCTTGACTACCCAGAAACATGCTCTGTAGACTAGGCTGGCCTCAAACTCAGAGATCTGCTTACTTCTGCCTCCCAAGTGCTGGGATTAAAGGTACGTGCCAACATCAGCCAGTAAAATTTGCTTTTTTAAAAAGATGTTATCATATACGCAGATAAAATATAGTTAAACACATTTTCTTTGTATATTTTCTGTTTCTGTAATAAGTACTGAGAAAATAACTTGGAAAAGGAAGTGTTTGTTTGGGCAGTTTTGAGGAATAGTCCATCTTGGCAAGAAGTCAGGTCCAAAAGAGGTTGAAACCAGTGGTCCTATGGCATCCATGGTCAGGAAACAGAGAGATGAATGCTGGAGCATTCTCCTTTTTATGCAGCTTAGGACCAAACTCAGGGAGCAGCACTGTCCACTGTTAGAGTGGATCTTCCTATCCAACTGAACTAACAAAGAAAATCCCTTACAAGTAACACATTAAAACTAGTCTCCTGGGTGTCTCTGGGTTGACGAATGATATATAACACTAACCACAACACAAAGTAATACACATTTCACAGATGATATTTTAATACTAATAAAAATCCAGATAAATCCCAATAAACTAGATATTCAGATAGAGAAAAAAACGATGTGTTAAAAAAAAAAGGAGAAGGAGGTCAAGCATGGTGGAAATAAAGCATGCAAAAGGATGGAGATTTGTTGGAAACATTTGAAGGTTTTATTCTTCCCAAGCAAGAGGGAAAGGTTCCAATAACTTTGGGAGAAAGTTGATTCCATTGAGGAGGGAGTGGTTCTGTTAATGTGCTATCTATTTACTGACTGCTGTGTGTTTGCATCCTGTGGGACTGCCTGTGCAGAAGGTACTAAACATGATTAACACTGAGTGCATTCATTTTCTCTGGCTGGTTTAACAAATTACATGCTTAAATCTCTCACACTCCTAAAGGCTGGGAGCCAGAAATCAGGTATATATCCTAGCTTTTATATATAACATTACTCCTGTGTCATTTTATCATGCCTAGTTTGGGCTGTGTGAGTTTCCCTTTCTGGCATGATCGTACCTTACTTATGATCTTAATGGCTACTATATTTGTATTCCCACTTGCATGCACAGCTCGTGGCCATTTGCAAGATAATTCTAACATCCTGATAAGCTCATGTAATTGCAATTTCTGATGTATGCTACTCCCACAAGACATCCTAGCCTATGTGTTATCTTAGACTCTCAGGATAGTTTGGTGTTAGCTCTTCATCTGCAGTGGTCATCAGTACTCATTGTTGTGTAGTGACATCTCTCCAGGCTCTACCTCCCATGTTTGCATGCCCCTTCCTCTGTCTGTCATATCTACTTTCTGTCTCATTGTTTTAAGAAATTTTATCATTAGATTTTTAGGTGCATTCAAGCAATATAGGATAATTCCCTCATACTGGAATCCTCGATTAATTATATCTGCAAAACCATTTTTTTCTTTTAAAAAATTTTAGTTTATATATTAGTTATCCATGTGCCCAGAGACTTTTTCAGACAAATATATATTGGAGTCCCTTCTCTACAATACTCCATTATCCTGCACCTACACATCTCTCTCATACCGTCATTAGGCCCCTTTGTTTCAACGACCTTAATGTAGGGCTTAAATCTTTTAGAAACACATCTAGGTGGGGGTATTCTGAATAGGACTCCAATCTCTTAGGAAATATTGTCAACAACTGACAAATGGTACCTCATGAAATCAAAGGGCTTCTACAGAGAAAAGAAAATAGCTAATTGAGTGATGAGACAGCCTACAGAATGGGAAAATAAATCTTTATCATCTTACATCAGACAGAGGATTAGCAGAATACACAAGGAATTTAAAAAAAAATAGAAATAAAAAATTCAGACAGCCAAGCAAGTAAATGGGCTAATGAATGAACAAAGTTTTTTTTTTTCCTAATAGAAAAATAGAACACTCTAGGAATTCTTGGGCGTAGGATTTGATGTGTTTTGTTAGCTGTGATTTAACCTACGGCACTGTTAAGCAGTTTCCAATCTGTTTCTGTCACTGCATTTGTATGTACCTGTCTCCTCTAAGACACTTTCTGATTGTTCTTGGCCTTGACGCAGAGTCTGTGGCTCCTCAAAGGGTGTCAAATGCCTGCTCTAATGCCAATTTTTATGGAAATTCTCTTAACCCCAAAGATTTGATACTAGGGCAACAGCTTCTACCCAATGTTCTTTTGGCAATCTCTGACTTACCAATCACCTTCTACACAAACACTAGGTACATATGTTTGTAAAACTCACATCTTACTGGGGTTTCTATGTAGTAATCTGTATAGTTTTCAGAAACATAAAGATATTTCTTCTTTTAACAGGCATGCACACTTCTTCTAAACCGCTGGTCCATGTCTCACACACACATGCATGCACAGACAGACAGACAGATACACACACACACACACACACACACACACACACATACACATCTCTGATACTCCATGCATGTGTAGCTTGCCACTTTGCCTTGAAGTTCTTTGAAGTTCTTGTCTCCATTTGCTAATGCTGTTGAGGCATGGCTGTTCCTCACCCTCTGTTATACATTAAAATTGTCTGCATAGAAATTAATGCAAGTCAAATATTACTAGGTCTGAGCTTTCCTAAATACCTTTCTCCAGCCTTTGAGACACAGGATAGAATTCTATCCTCATGCCATGTTATCATGCTTAGTTTCTGTGTGTGAGCTTCTGTCATGATCACATCTTAAACATACTCCTTAGTGGGCATTGCTTGTCTTACCAGTTGCCTGTGCAGCTCTGGGACCTCTGCAAATAGCTCCTAACATTCTGGTGAACTAAATTAAACAAAATTTCTAATACATTTAAATCATACTATTTCCTTAAATTGTTTTATAATCATAAATATGGTGAATGAGTTAAGCAAAATACATCCAGAACTGCAAGAAAGATATTGAAATCTCCCATAAAAAGATAATCAGTACTGAATTAATGGTTCAGAAAGAGTTCCTGTCTCACAACAGTTACTACATTGAGGCTAGGAATTTAGAAATGAAATAAAAAATTACATTTTTCTATTAAAAGAAAAATCATGTTTATCAATGTTCTTAAAGTTATCTGGAGTAAACTAATTCAAAGTTTGACCCACAATCTCCCCTCCTAGATAACTTGGAAGTCAATAGTCAGCAGGTACCAAATAGAGTTGTCTTGGTTAGATTCAGCAAAGCTGGTAGGAAACTGCCATTTTTATTGATAACTGGGCCTGTTGTCTCTTTTCTTAAAGACAATTGTTAAAAAGCCTATATACCTTGGAAGGGCATTCATATCTAGAAATCCTAGCAAAAAGGACACTGTCTGATATTCCAAAATCAGATTCATGTGCCAAACACCAAGGCAGAGAAAGTGAAACATCAATAGTTAAGGATTGAGAGGTGCACCAAAGACAAAGAGCAGAAGCAACAACAGGTGGATGCTACTCAGATGTTTGACACCCTTCTATCTCATAACCACAATTTAGGTAGGGAAGACAGTGCTTCACCTATTGTGGTCAAGGAGTCTGAGACAGAACTTAGAACACTAAAAGGCTTAGTAAGTGTTAAATGGTATACTTAGGGTGTAGAGTCTGCTTCTCTGCTTCAGAAATGAACCCATCACCACCAGCCGCACTGTTGGAAAAGAAGAGAAACTACACATCTCAACTAAAATAAATGTAAGGGATTTTGTAACAGTGAAAAATTCCTTTATTGATTTTGTTTGTTTTCAAGATAAAGTTTCTCTGTGTAGTGCTGGCTGTCCTGCATTGACTCTGTAGACTAGGCTGGCCTAGACCTTAGAGATCTGAGGGCCTCAGGCTCCTGAGTGCTGGGTTTAAAGTTGTGAGCCACCACAACCAGCTTTTCATTGTTATTGTTGTTGAGATCTTCTTTCTCTTTCTACTGAAATGTCTTCGAATATGGTTCTGCTTGATTCCTCTCTATTAGGAGTTGTCATACTCCATGGAGTCTTCTGTAACTGACCTATTGCTCTGCTCATGAGTCCTAGCATCCTTGTGATGCATAGGAACTAATCCTTGATACCAAGAAAACTAACTAACTTCTCCCCTACATATGTGGTCCTGTATGCCATTCTTATTAGGATTGGGAAAATGGTCACTACAGTCATTTTTTTTATTGTTCTGTGGTTTTCCGTGTGATGGCTGGAATCTGTAGTCAGTTATCTTGGTTTAAATTGGTTGAAACAAGAACTAGCTGATGAGCATGTGATCAAACCAGACTCTCTGATTGTGGCTGACAATGGGGGCTGATTGAAAGACCATTGATAAAGGCACTGAGACTTGTTTTTACGGCATGTTCTGGCTTTTTGAAACCTTAGTCTATATGGATGCACAGCTCCTTAGGCCTGGATATGGGGCGGGGGGGGGGGGGGGCTTGGACTTTCCACAGGGCAGGACTCCCTGCCCTCTCTCAAGCAGGGTGGGAGATGAGAAAGGGGTGGGGGGTAGTGGGAGGGGATTGGGAGGAAGGAAGGAAGTATAAATAATTGAATGGAAAAATAAAAAAAATTGAGAAAAAAGAATTTATCTTATTTTTGAATAATGGAAAAAAATAAAAAAACAAGAACTAGCAGTTGAAAGGTTTTTCTGTACCTAATCTGTTACAACCTTCTTATTACTGATTTGCTATAGTTATGTATTGTCTCAAGTAGTAAATTATTGTTTCCATGTCACCTTGTCATTTAAAACTCATCATACACCTGTTATATACCCATTTCTATTTACATACTTAGGACAGGTAGATTGCACTGTCAAGTTAGGTCATTGTAACTCCAACAGATGTTGTCATAAGATGAAGAAAGCACACATTTTGACTGATCACATTTTTAGTATGTGTTTTCTTTGTGCTTTGAGGAATCAATGATGTATCATGTTCCTCCGTTTCAGGTTCCACTCAGTGTCAGGTATGATTAAATCATGTGACAATTTCACAGTCAAAGCATGAAAATGATGACCATTTGTGAGTACACGCTAACAGCAAAGATGCATTACATAGTGTCCTTATTACAAAATTCATAAAATTTCTTTTCATCATTCAGTTATGAAGAAATAACTGGCTAGGCTTAGTAAGTGGGACATTAAGGAACTGTACTTTCCCTGGATTATCAGGTGCAAGTGTTATCAGATCAATACTTATTCCATTAATATCTTCTAACCAATGGCTTCAGGTTGACCATCTGATAGCTTATTCAAAGTGTAGGGGGGTGCCTGTGTGTGCACCATGGAAATTAGAGGACAACTCATGGGATTCTAGCTGTCCTTCAGATCCTTAGGCTTGGTGGCAAGCGCCCTTATCACTGATCCATGGCACCATGCCACCTGACATATTGACACTTAGGATTTTTTGACACTCAGGATTCAGTTGGAGCCCCTCACAGAGTTCTCTCTCCCTGTCCTTGTCCATGCTTGAGAACGCCCTAATCAGAAATTGTTAGCTTCATTCTGCTTCATGAATAAATTCCTAAATAAATTTATATTGTGACTATGTGAGACCTGGCTTAATAATTGTTTGGAATGTGAAGAATGTATGGGTGTTAGCTTTGATCGAAAACGTGCCAATCTCATGTGTCTTTAGTTTCATTTTTCAATACTTCATGAGTTTTGTTCACATCAGTTGAAACTCATTAGTGCATTTTATTGACTGCACAACTGACTAGCATTTGTATTTTTATCTACACAAGCTCAGAATTCTGCTCTAAGCTCAGAAAAGCATCATTTGTAGCATATCATAAAGTTGACACAGAATATATTTCATAAGCCAAGCCTGTCACTAAGAGCCTGAACAGAAACATTTATTCTGGTTGAAATTCTCACAGGTAATTATTGCTTCAGCATGAAACCACAAAATATCTAGTGGCTAATTTACTTTTCATTCTATCTTCAAGTCTGTTGAAGTCCCAAGTATCATATCATGCAGGAGAAATGTGACCCATATAGAAAACTAGAGTTTACACACACAGCACACAAGATATACACAGACATACATACCCAGAGAGTATGTACACATACCAAACACATGTGCCAGCATACAACACACCCCAAACATAGGCTTGCATTCTAGATGAATATAACATGTAATCATATATACCTCATACACACATACCATACACATAATACAAATACAAAATCATATGCCACACACATTTACCAAGCACATACACCATACACATTATACAGACCACATTCAAACACAAACTATACACATAACACACATGCCACACATATACTACATGCATACATGACATACCTTATATCACACACACATGCATTGTACACACCACACCACACATATCATTCAAAAATACACCACATGCATTTAACCTCCATACGCACATGACATACATATACCACACACATACCACATATATCATATACACACACATAACACACACACTGAAATATTTTGGCATGACTGACCCTGGCAGGCTCCACGGCAGGTGGGGGACCACAGTGAGTAGGAACCAGAATACGCCATGCAGAGGGAGATTGAGTATGAAGTTTTATTAAAGGGGAATGTAGGGGCAAGAAGGGAGGGGAGAAAGAGCGAGAGAAAGAGAGAAGGAGAGAAGAGCACAGAGGTTGAGAGAGGAGGGAGGCAGAGAGCTACCTCTTCAGAAGAATGGGGACAGAGATGAAGAGCAGAAGACAGCAGAAATCAACTTGCCGGAAGGGAATGGGCAGAGCTTGCCTCCTAAAGAGACAGGGTACTGATAGGGAAAGCCAGCAATATCCTAACTTTCCCATCTTCCTCTTATCATAGAAAGATGAGGAGTTAGGTATGGCAGGTTAAGGGGATGAGGGCGTTGAGTTCTCAAGACTACTTCCTATTGATTTGTGGGCAACGAAATCTTGGGGGACCTGAGAAAGCTGGGGTGCTGGCCATGTTCTGGGGTATCTGGTTGCTCCGCTGCTGCCCAGGCTTTGTGGTGTGGTACTCTGTAGTCTCTCTTGGACCTGTTTAACTTGAATCTTCTAATTTGGCTCCCTGGAACTCACAATAATTCTTTGAGTTTGTGAAAACATAAGTTTTAGACACATACATTGTACAAATGGCAGTATATTTATGCCAGAAATGACTGTGACAGATGTATTTGCACAATGAAAGGTATTTTAAGTCTATAGTTTGAAAATGACCAAAGAGAATTTAAAATCTTGATTTTGCAGTATACTAGTGTTGGTACTCTGCCAGAGTTAGATTAATAGCTTACCAGCATTTTGTTGGTTAGTGTTCAGACTATAATGAGAGAGATATCTGATAGCTTGCATTTATATATCTTAAAACATTTTCTTCTTATACTCTGAAATGTTTTTTATCCTCAGACCTTTATAACTTGCATTTACACACCTTAAGTCACTTTCTTGTGTCCTGAAACATTCTTATCCTCAGACCTTTATAACTTGGAGGTACACACTTTAAAAGCTTGTATTTGTACACCTTCTTGGTCTGAGCTTTCATCTTAAAAAACCTTTTATTTAAACATGGTAGGAAGTTATGCTGAAATCCATTTTGTGAAGTTCTCCTTTTTAAACTGGCAAACCTCTCAGCCATCAAGATGCATCAGAGATCTTGAGAAGGATAAAAATTTACCTGAGTTATTGATTTAAAGAACGACAGAGAACTGACTTGAACAACTACCTAGACAGCCACTCCCCAGGGTCCACCATGGTCACTGAGGGCAAGAGCTTCAGAGCTGCATTTGCCTTCTGCTGATAGCACAGGGCCTGTCAGACTTCAGAAGATTCTGTGGATTAGGAATCTGTAGGAAGACTAGCCTACCTTGCCTCCTGCAACCATGCAGTCGATTCTAGCTGTCCATCATCATCTGTCTGGAGACCTTCAGCAGTTTAGATGAAAGGAAGTTCTGCCAAGTGGTTAGCCTTTTCACTTGATGTGAATTATGGATAGACATTGTTCTGTTCCCATCTGTCTTCTGTCTTCTTTGGAGGAAATGGGGTGGTGTTGCTAAGACCCAACCTGTCTTTCTGTCACGAAAAATCTTTTAATAATTAAACATTTAAATGTCATATTCCCCAGATACCTGAGCACTCGAGGGCTATTTATTGAGTATATATAATTTATGGCTACAGTACAGGATTTCCCTGGAGAGCTGGGTCCAAGCTGAGAGGTTGTGGAGCAGTGTTTTATCCAGAGTCCTCCAGCTTGACTGTACTGGTTTTTAACTTACGAGGACAGACTTATACTTGGGAAGGAAAAATAGAAAAAAATTGTTTGCAACAGAAGCTTAACAGCAAAAATGACAATAGCAAAGAACAACTTACAGGAAATGCTGCAGGTTAATTTAACTTTTGTTAATCTGAAATAGATGTCCATGACCTTAAACTTTTATCATTATATAGAGTAAATTATAAAGCAGAGTTGAATCACATATGTAGTATGTTGTAATAAATTTAACCATATATTAATCATCATTTAAAAGTACATAACAATTTAAAATATTTGCGACTTATTGCTTTCTTAGTTTGGGAGGAGGTATAATGAACAGAGCTCATTAGGATTGTTTAAAACATTTTTTAAACAATAAGTACATGTACATCTGCATGCAGTTGAATTTAAATTACACATAAAGTTAAATGAAAAGTGAGCTAGAGAAAACTGGCTTTTATATCTCTGACTGACACTTTGTAACAAGCAGACAGGGCAATTAAAGGGAAAGAGAAAAAAGAAAGAAACTGTAGACTTAAAGTCACAAATTTTTAGCAGGTGGAAGAGAACAGCTCAGTTGCAGGTCCTGTAGCTAGGTACTCTGGCTGTGGGGACAGCCTGCTACTGGCACTATTTGGCTAGGGTCTGAACCTCATGAGTCTGTGGCTCCTGCCTGTCTTAAGCTCAAACAATATGGCAAAATGATGGCAGTCATGTGGTTCCCCACATGTTGTAACTCTTTCCATTTAACCATCAGCTGGCAGATCTTAGAAATGTATGCGGTTTTGCCAGCCTGTTTCCCATGGGTGAAGCAGAAAGATAATTAACTGACTTAGGCCCTTATCTATTTGCCCATAGGATAAAGGCGCCAACAAAGAGCAGTCGCCCAAGAGGCAAGAGGCCTAGAGGGGAACTATATCCCAGAAAGGGTCCATAGGTCCGAGAAGCAAAGACACTGCTCTCGTGGTGCAAGGCCCTGAGCTCAAAAACGTTTAGTGAGCACAGTGCTAGGGCAAAACCTGAAAACCTTGCTCCTGGGAAGTGCCAGAGGTGATCGCCAGTGAAAGCTGACCTGAGCTGAGGAGGGGATCTTACCAGTGTTGGGCCAGTATCCTAGCAGGTGGGGAGGTGGAGAGTGGGCTGATGGCAGGTCCAAGTGCAGGATCCCCACATTCATTGGACTATCCAACCAAGGGCCAGAAGAGGGACCCTAGACACAGCGGTGGCAGAGGTAGGGCTCCATGAATGTGAACGGGAAAAGAGACAGTTCTGCCCCAGATGGGCTCAGCCACAGTGGGAGACAGTGGGGCGGGGCGGGGCGCGGGGGGGGGGGGGGGGAAGATTGCTGAGTTTAGCATGGCTGGGTTACACGCTGGGACTAAAAGGCAGACAGACTAAGAGAAGGAAGAAAGAGTATAGAGACCACACTTCCAGGCACTGATTACTGGCAGAATATAAGCTGAAGATAGGCAGCTATATAGTTGATATATGAGGAGGGAGGCAGCATCCCAGTATAGACCTCTGCTCAGGCTGGCCTTGGGTGGTCTTTACAAGATTCAAGGGCTGTGAGAATGGGTGAGCTCAAACTAAACCTCTAAGTCGACACATGGACTTGGGGGCCAAGGAGCTTTGAACCCCATAGGCAAGTGGTCAATCAGTACTAAGTCTTTTCATGCGGGGAACCACCACAGAGACAAATCTACACTGAAGGTATGGCCAGAGGTGAGGAGAGGGACCTACTGTTAGTGTCCATGTTGGGTGTAGAATTAAACATTTTGAGTTAGAAAAGCAACCGTATAGAAGGGTTAAAGGTTACAGGATCCCCAAGGTTCCCTACCTGTCTTGGGACCTTACTGGGTCACTCTAGGCACAATCTTTCATTGATGCTGTGAACTTGGCAGGCTCTCCCTTGCAGCTGAAGACTGCTGGGGAACACGCCACACACATACACATACTGCCCACACACTGTGTCCTGCATAATATTTCTACTCTTGAACACTTTTCAAATAATAACTTTTTATCTTCCAAATTATCCCCCATGATTCTTTTATCATTTTTCTTCTAGTTAAATTCTATCACCTATACAATTACCTAATGGCCCTGGCTATGTCTTTTGGGGAGTGGTAATGACTGTCTTTGTCTTAAATTATCCTTTCAAAAGTGTTTGCATATCGAATGCCTTAGAATATGGATACTATGTCTGTCCCCAATATTAAAGTGCACTGAAGGACTGTTCAGCATATTAAAGGCACAATCTCCTTCTTAAACTAAGGACAAGTGGATTATTGCCCATTATAAAAGGTGTGAATTCCTTCAGCTGAGCACCTCTCCTATAATGCAAAACCATAGGCCTGTGTCTGTGCAGGCTATCTGGTCTTGCTGTGGCTGGGTCTTAGTGACACAGAGCCAGTGCAGACTGAATCACCAGGGAAATAGAGCACTCACCTGGGACCCACCCATCTCCTGCCTTCTGCTCATAATCTAAAACCAGAAAGGTGATTTCCCAGCTAAGTTACCATGTGGGACCCTTCCATCTTTTGCTAGCATTTTTTTATTCAACTCTCTGCATTTCATTTAAAGCCTCAGCAGTATTTCTTTTGGCCCCCAGGCTCATACCAGCATGCGAATATACCCATCTTAGAATGTACATGGAGTAATCATTCAGTCTGTGTTCTTTTGAAGCCCTAGGCTGCAGAAGTCCAGAAATAACTCCATGCACCACAAAATTCCACTCTTGTTCCTTGTTCCAAGTCAGAAGTAAATTGTTAAAAATACTTAAGAAAGAAATAGCAGTCGGAAAGGGAGTGTAGGGTTGGAGTCCTCTAACCCAGGTCTCTAGAAAGGGGAAAGATGGAGACATAAAGACACACAACTACTCAGCCTGTGTTAGCCTATCCCTTCCCTTATGATAGGCAGGATGGGATCCTCCAGCACACTGTGCCTGGACTTCCTCATCTCTAGCTTTATTCAGGGTTGGGAGTCAACACTTCAGATTTCCCCAGGAATCACCAGAGAATGGCCTTTTAAACTACCAAGAGGAAGAACAAATAGTTTGGGGGTGGGGGAGCAGAAGGAAGAAATGAAGGAAGTGGGAGTTATGGGGGCAAGGAAGAGGGGAGTAACTTTTCCCTCTCCCTAAGGCTGCAAGTACACTCCATACCTGAACTCCCATCCCCATCCTCACCCCCCACCCCTGTCTATTAACATAGCCTCCCTGATAGAGTTTTGTTGGAAAGATTGTGCTATCCCAGGAATGCCTGCAGCTACTCAAGCGTACAGCGACCCTGCCATCTCAGCCTCCTTAGAATTGGTATTACAGGCATGTGCTGCCCTGGCCAGAATTTCCACACTAACACTCCAGAGGTTTTTGGATTCAATTTTTCCTTAGTTTTCCAGGGTCAATTTTAAAGTCAGTCTGAAGAACTCTTGCTATTCTCTCATGTTCAAACACTGAGTATAATACTATCTATCACTTGTGGGTTGCAGATACATCATATATATATATATATATATATATATATATATATATATATACACACACACACACACACACACATAGATGATCATTTTTTGTCTTTTGTATGAAAAAAAACATTACTCTAAAGTTAAACAAATAATGCTGAAATGCTTCCCTTTATTGAAATAGTACAACTTGAAAACAACGAAGAAAGGATAGAGTTAAAATAGTGACATTTCCCCATGGGACCTGGAGACAGGTCAAAAGGTCAGAGGAATATTGTAGGCTGCCTAGGCTACAGGAGACCTCATCTAAAACAACAAAATGACATTTTGATGTGACTAGTTATAGGAAGGTGACTCTAACAAAGCAGCACAGGTGGGGTAAATGAACCAGCAGCCTTTTATTTCCTTACACTTTGAAGGATGACAGCCGAACTCCAATGTTGCACTAATCGTTGTTCCCCTAAGGACTCTCTCCTTGGCCACGCTTCCTCTCAATACTCATGCACCTTCCATGGCCATAATGGTAGCTATGCATGGCATAATCTCCCCTTCCAATAAGTATGCCATCTGATTGTATTTTGACTACTCACATAACCTAATTGAGCAAGAACTATGACCTTAATTTCCTTTTTTCAAAATCAAATATTGTACAGAGGGATTAGGACTTCACCACATGAATTTGGAGAATGCCATTTATCCTAGTGAAAGGAATAAATGATAACTGATGTGCAGTTCCATTGTTATGAGAGAGAACAAGGCAGATGTTACGGGCCTTCTGCTTAAAGTATAAAAAAATATTTTATTAATAAATGTTATGCAGATTAAAGGGACCCACTTGACTCTGGAAGAATCACAGACTATACTCAAAAACCAATTTTCAAACAGAAACCAAATGCAAAGAGATCCTTTATTAAGCAAGGCAAGGAGACAAGGCAGCAGATTGTAAATCGGGCAGCAACATAGCAAATAACTTTGCAAGTGTTGATTTTAAGATGGGAAAAGGAGAGGTCTGTGTTAGAATGAGCTTGAATATGTTGGTAATTTCTGAATGGGTATTTTAATTGCATTAATCAAAAATAATGAATTTTGATTGTTGGACTTTGATGCTTTGATAGTTAGATCTTAGTGATCATTCTCAAGAACGATTCAGTGGCCAAATCAGTGGATAGAACTAGCTGGCTAGCTTTACAAATCCAATATTTGGCAAGGGGGAGAATGGTAAAAGGCAAAACCTGTCACCACCTTGTTTTGCAATGGTTGGGCCATTATCAAAGATAAATATCATTTTCAGAAACCATGATGAAAACAGCAACTTTAAGCGATGATGATTTAGATAATCAGCATAGTCTACGCCTTGGAAAACTATACAAAGTGTGGCCAGTTTTCCGTTTATGTAGAAATTGAAGGAGCAAAAGAAAGCAAATGAAAAAGAAGTCTTAAATTAAATGAGTAAGATCATTTTATTCTGTGAAATATGGAACCTATTATGAATCTAGAAAAATGTGTATATTGATTGAATATCTGTTGTCTTTAAAGCTAGAAATCTAAAGAATGATATAATTATGCTTTAGGAGATTTTTCCATTTTTAGAGCTATGTACCAGAATAAGTAGAATTGAAGCTGTATTCCTAGAATTGGCTTTAGAATGTTTGATAAAGGTCTTAGCAAGAAAAGGTAGGCAGATACATTATCAAGGTGACAAATGGCTCATTATCACTTAAGCAAGATGACAAATATAAATATTTTGCTTAACAATTCACTTTCTCCATATATAGCTGAGTTTTCCATTAAGAAAATGTGAAAAAGGCTTTCCGTTGGCATTTGAATGTATGAATGCTCACTCAGTGTTAGCTGGCACATCTGTTCTGTTGTTTGCCAGTGGGAAGGATGGGTTTTGATGAGTCAATCTGCTGCCTCTAGAGTTTTCTTCCTAAGGTTAATTGCATGCTCTGGAGGGCTGGCTGAGGTTAGGAGAGCAAACTCTGGTCAATGGACAATGTTTCCGCTTGGCAAACTAACAGCCTATATGGTGATTAAGCTTTGATGCCGTCTTCATTAGCACAATATTCTAGTCACCTGTGCTAACCTGTCCAGATGTTTCTATGATAATGTTCAGCTTGATAAATTTAGACTTCACACAATAATACTTGTCATTTTTTACCCTTCCGCCCCAAGTATATTTCAAAATATGTCCAATCCAGCTGTTAATTTGACCGCATAAAATGTTGAAAGAAGGCTTTTGAGGATTGCAGTGATGTTTGAAGTGTTTCAAGACTCATTTCCCTGTGGATTGGAAAACAGCTTTGACAAAATCAAAATGAGTCTCAAAATTCAGTTTCTATTTTACCTCCCACAGCAAACTCATACTGTAAGAAACATTCTGGAAAAGTGATGTATTAGCTTTCTATGGCTGTGATAAAATACCTGAGATGATCAACAGGAACAAATGTTCAGTTTGGCTCACCCTTCCAGAGGTGTGGGCCGTGGCCAGTGGGACCCAGTGTTTCTGGTCTTCTAGAAAGACAGAATATTGTGATGGGGGTTTGTTCCAGAGAGTTGTCCTCTCCTCATAGCCATTGGAAAGCTCAGAGTTGGGGAAAGGTCTGGGTCCTGATATTCCCTGACATCTCTCAAAGATCAGACAACTTTTTCTCTTAAAAGTCAGCTTCCTGGAAAGTAAAGCCACTAGATCAGGACCAAGCTTTTATCATTTGTGCCTTTTGGAGACATTAAACTGCAACCCATAACAAAGGATAATCTTTGAACTATTGTGTGTTAAGTGAACAAGAATAGAATCTAGTCTAAAATTCTTCTATATATGTATTGTAATGAATATAGTTTGGATTTCATTTTTCCTCAAATTTTCAAAATTTCAGTAATGTCACAAGATATGTATTGATAATTATAGAGCATCAAGCATCTTAAATGAAATAATGAACACAACCGCCAGCACAGCTCTACCCAGCTCTAGGTACGCAGTGATAATCAGAAGGCAGGGAAAGTAATACAGTGAACAATACTCACATTTACCTAAGTATTTATTCCTTTTGAATATAGTTGCATGTGTTTCATAATTTACCTAAAGAAATAATTCTTAAAATTGAATTTTAATTTCTGCAAACCATCAAAAGACTTCCATATTAAAAGCAGCTGGCAGTGGACTTTATAGCACTAAACTTCATAACTGTTCTCTGCTTCATATTTCTACCTTGCTTCTTCCAATTAATGTTCCCAAATGATACATTTCTACATTGAGTGTCCAAAACATAACAAATTCAAAAATGCATTAGTTTCTTAAATTATGTAGAAAATAATGTTGATTGCTTTATAAAGCATTTCCAACAATACAGCTTTAATAACTGTCCTCATGTTTACCAAACTATCTTTCATTCTACCTCACATCTTTGGGCATCCCTCACAGGTGAGCATCTGATAGCAAGATCCCGTCAGCACTGAAAAAATGATGCACATTCTCTGTGAATTTTGAGAGGTATTGGTGCCAGACACGGGGCACTTGTGTTAAACCTGAAAACTGTGAGAAGACAGACCAAATCCACAACTATATGACTAAATCAAGCTTTATTTTAGAGGTGGCCCCAGGACTGGCCAGCCACTGTCTCACCATAAGCTGGGATTTTAGAGAACAGCCTTAGATTTGAGGAAGACAAGGTTTTAATAGTTTAGGGATAAGAGTTTCCAAATGGAGGATGTGTGGGCGAAATAGGCAAAGTTACAGGAGTAGAACATAAGCGTAGCGAAGTTAGTCACAGTGACCTTCTGAAACAAAGACATGATTGCCATTTCTGGGACATGCAGTATAGAACCATTTGTAGTTACAGTTATAGGTGGGGCATAGCCCAATTCCCGAGAAATGAAAGTTTAATCATAAACAGGAATAAACCTAGTTTGTCTCTACTAGAAGATGACTTCGAAGCCTAAGATCAGAGCAGACTGGTTTTCCTCCTCCTCCTCCTCCTCCTCCTCCTCCTTCTCCTCCTCCTCCTCCTCCTCCTCCTCCTCCTCCTCCTCCTCCTCCTCCTCTTCCTTCTCCTCCTCTTCTTCTTCTCCTCCTCCTCCTCCTCCTTTTTCTTCTTCCTCCCCCTCCTGCTCCACCTGCTTCTTTCTTTAAGCATCTGCACTGTGTCAGCCTGGTGCCATCTAGCACACCAAATTTCAGACACAATTTTTAAAAACAGAAAAACCTAGTGATAGTTTTACCCATGGCCCTTTAGTATAAGTTTCTTTTTTTTCTTCTTTCTAGTTTGAGAATTCTACCCTTGTCTTTCATTCAGGAAACTATCTTGTCTACTAATGGGACAAAAGGCTTAAAAATGGGCTTATGTGCTCAGAAGAATCAAGAAAATTGAAGACAGGATAATAGAAATGTTTGATTCTATGAAACAGAAAGTAAAAAATGTTTTTCAATTAATGTCCCCAAATAATAGACTTTTGTATTGTGTGTCCATAATATAAAAAAACTATTGGTCTATATGTCATCATATTTTTCAAGCTATGAAAAACGTCTGAGAGAAATGGTTTAGAAGGAGGATGGATTCTTTTGCACTCCTGCTTTCTGAGGCTTCAGTCTGAGGTTGTTTGGTTGATACCACGGTGTCAGAGGCATTGGTGAGGCAGGACATGGCTCTAGAAGAGTGAGGGTTAGCAGAGAGTTTCATCTCTTGATGAGCCAGCAGCAGAGAGCAGAACCAGAAGGGGCCTAGAACCAGCCTATACCCTTCTAGAGACATACCTAGAAAACTCACCTCTTTCTCTAGGCTCCACTTCCTTGGCCCCACACCTCACAATGTTAAAATGCTGAGTAGTCACTGGCTTAAAGGTCTGAGTAGCACTAAGCCCTAAACAGGTAATCCTTTCTGGAAGACTTCTCAAATGTCCCGAAGGTGTGCTTTATGTAACACCTGAGAGTCTCAATCCATCAAGTAGAAAAGTAGGCTCCCAACCCAGCAAGGGGTCTCTTAGAACTCACAGAACTGGTTGTTTTAGCTTTCCTTATTCATTTGAGCCATTATACTTTCAAATACCCTCCCTACCCCCTCTTTTCTTTTTGACCTTCATAACATCTGTGTAGACTGACATGCTGCTGTCCCATCTTTATGCTTTGTTCATTGTCCTTATGTACTTATTTTTCCTTTATGTTTCATAGACTTATTCATAGCCATCACACTGTCCTCAAGTCTGGTCCTTTCTTCTGAGTGCATAGTCCCATTTTCAAAGCCCCCTGGTAAAATTTTGATTGCAGTTGTACTTCTTAAAGCAAGAATTTCTTTTTCTCTACAGGTTACCCTTATCTATGGATAGTTGTGTTTGTTTGAACATCATTTCTTAACTTTCTCTACACGTTCTATGACCATTGAACATAGATAGTTTTATCATAATTATTAAGACATTGGTCCTCAGATTTTGTTTTTCATTTAATGGGTTGTACATTTTTGTTTTCTGTTGCTCAATTTTTTTTATTTAAAATGTTTTTGATACATTATGATTATATTCTTCCCCACTAGCAATTCTTCCCAGGCACTCCCTACCTCCCCTACCTGCCCAATTTGGTACTCTTGTTCTACCTCACATCTCTTTCAAAAAAACAAACCAAAACAAGAAACTAAAATTCAAAACAAACAAAAAACAATATAGAGAAAATAATACCAACCCCCAAAACAACAACAGAAAAAAAAAGCACACAAAAACCATGCAATCCATTTTTGTTGGCCATCAACTCTTGGGCATGTGGTCTGACCTTGAGTGTACATGATTTTCTCAGTAACACTTGACTGGAGAAAATTGATTTTCCCTTTCACAGCACTCTTCAAGTGCAAATAGCTTCTTTTTTTTTTTATTGAGAAAAGGAAAAAAAAAAGTTTCTGCTTCCTACCAGCCTCCCATTTTCCTCCCCCTCCTCCCACTCTTCTCCCCCTCCCTCTCCAGTCCAAAGAGCAGTCAGGGTTCCCTGCCCTGTGGAAAGTCCAAGGTCCTCCCCCTCCGTCCATATCTAGCAAGGTGAACATCCAAACTGGTTAGGCTCCCACAAAGCCAGAACATGAAGTAGGATCAAAACCCCGTGCCATTGCCTTGGCTTCTCATCAGCCCTCATTGTTCCCCATGTTGAGAGAGTCCGGTTTTATCCCATGCTTTTTCAGTCACAGTCCAGCTGGCCTTGGTAAGCTCCCAATAGATCAGCCCCACTGTCTCAGTGGGTGGGAGCACCCCTCGTGGTCCTGAATTCCTTGCTCCAGAAGGTTCTCCCTCCTTCTGCTCCTCATTGGGACCTTGGGAGCTCAGTCCAGTGCTCCAGTGTGGGTCTCTGTCTTTATCTCCATCCATCACCAGATGAAGGTTCTATGGTGATATGCAAGATATTCATCAGTATTGCTATAGGATAGGGTCATTTCAGGTTCCCTATCCTCAGATGCCCAAGGAACTAACTGGGGACATCTCCTTGGGCTCCTGGGAGCCACTCTAGATTCGAGACTTTTAGTTAAGGTGGCTCCCTTAGCTAAGAATTATGCTTCCGTGCTCCCCTATCCAACCTTCCTTTATCCCAATCATCCTGTTTCCCAAAGTTCCCCCCATCCTCCCCTTCTCACTTTTCTCTCCCCATCTCCCCTTACCCCCATCCCACCCCACCCCCAAGATCCCAATTTTCTCCCCGGCAATTTTGTCTACTTCCCATAGCCAAGAGGATAACTATATGTTTTTCCTTGGATTCACCTTCTTATTTAGGTTCTTTAGGTTCACCAATTGTAGACTCTGTGACCCTTATTTATGGCTAGAAACCAATTATGAGTGAGTACATCCCATGTTCATCTATTTGGGTCTGGGTTACCTCACTCAGGATAGTGTTTTCTATTTCCATCTATTTGCATGAGAAGATGTTCACCAACCCTGCAACAGACAAAGGTCTGATCTCCAAAATATATAGAGAACTCAAGAAACTAGACTTTAAAATGCTAATTAACCCAATAAAAAAAATGGGGCACTGAACTGAACAGAGAATTCTCAAAAGAAAAAGTTCAAATGGCCAAAAGACACTTAAGGTCATGCTCAACCTCCTTAGCAATCAGGGAAATGCAAATCAAAACAACTTTGAGGTATCATCTTACACCTGTCAGAATGGCTAAAGTCAAAAACACCAATGATAGCCTTTGCTGGAGAGGCTGTGGAGGAAGGGGAACCCTAATCCATTGCTGGTGGGAATGCAATCTTGTGCAACCACTTTGGAAATCAGTGTTTCGGTTTCTCAGGAAATTCGGGATCAACCTACCCCTGGACCCAGCAATACCACTCTTGGGAATATACCCAAGAGATGCCCGATCATATGACAAAAGCATTTGTTCAACTATGTTCATAGCCGTCTTATTTGTAATAGCCAGAACCTGGAAACAACCTAGATGCCCTTCAACGGAAGAATGGATGAAGAAAGTGTGGAATATATACACATTAGAATACTATGCTGTGGTAAAAAACAAATAGCTTCTTTTTGTGGTGGGATTTTGTGTTCACCTCTACTTCTAATTACTGCTAGCATTTGCTCTGATTCTACTGTGTTAGGCCTTGTGTGTGTAGTCACAGTTTCTGCGAGTTTCTATCAGGCCTGAGGTGTCTGGAAGACATATTTTCTTGGAGTTATCTACCACTGTTGGCTCCTACAATCTTTCTTCTTCCTCTTCTAAATTTATCCCTGAGTCTTGTGAGGAAAAGGTTAATAATGACATCCCAACTAGGAATGAATGCTCCAAAATCTCTCCTTTTCTTCTTATTTCCCAGTTGTGTTTCTCCGTGTTAGTTACCATCTACGGCAATATGAAGTACCTCTGATTGAGTTGAGCAAGGCACTGATGGAACAGCAATATGTAAATAGCGGTTATTTTATTGCTATGTTCCTTCCCCGAGGGCCCATGGCTTATCTAGTCTTAGGTTCTTGACACTTTATTAGTGTCAGGTGTTGATTCCATCTCATGGAGTGGGCCTTAAATCCAGTGAGAAAGACAAGATGTCTTTCAGGCCGGTCATTGTTAATTGGTCATTGGATTTGTAGGTTGGTGATTTTGGTGACAATTGTTCTCATCTAGTAGCATACTGAGTAATTCCAAGCATTCTGAATGCTAGTCAGTAGGGGGTTAAGCTTCAAGTTGAGTACAATAATAGAGTATTACTAAAAGACATTTTCTCCCTCTTTCCTCAAGGGTTGCTGCTTATTTTTTTTTCTTTTGGTTTTATGATAGTAGAATGGCTTTGTACCAAGAATCAAATTGAGACATAAAATTAAGTTCTTCGTTTTATTTTAAATCTACATTTTATATTTTACATCTATATATTAAATCACAGGAATTTCAGAGTAGTTATGACTATCTAATTTATACTGTATATATGATGCTTTCAACTATCATAGTTTTCAATGTGTGGTTTCAAATGGTGAAATGAGAATAGTAGAGGCATATCCTGCTGCTGGATGGGATTCTAGACATGAGGGACAGAGACTTCTGTGACTGTGCCAAGTCTGAGCTGGACCATATGAGCATGTGCCTTTATGCTGGTGTTCTCGAGGTGTCCACTACACTATTCATCACTAGATCTCTTACATATGGTTGTGATCAGTAGGTCAAATCCCTCTTGCCCTTTATCTTGATTTTCAAATTTGACTTAGTTGTTCTATACTTTGACAATAGATGTATATTGAGAATATTTAAAATAGTCGTCAAAAAGAATAATAAGGAAGCAAAGACATGGTAATCCTCTATGTATAAGCCAGTATCTTACAATATGCTTAAGGAGGGAATCTTAATTTATGGAAGTCTCAATTGTTCAAATGTTTGTAATACTCCACAGTAAAATAAGAATTGTCTTTAGGGGTGCTAAGGATGCTCACAGGCCTGGCCAGTTATTTGATGATTCAGTTACCTGTGAAACCCAAAGTCTTTGCTTGTGTATTGAGTCTGAGCACAGACATGTAATAAAGAGGGATCCTGAAAGGAAAACCTCTTGGTGACTTAGATGTACATTATTGTGCACGAAGTAAACTGATTGTAATGTTGATTACATACTTTCCAATGAGCGGGACAGGGAAGCCTGAACAATAAGCCTCTTGTTCTGTATAAGAATGGACTTGGTTAGTAATCTATTCATATTAAACATCTGCTAGACAGTTTTCATAAGATATGTGATTCATCCCTCACCTTATGGTAAAGCCCTCAAGCTACAAAATGCCTCTACAATGCTGGAAGTTATTGTTTTCTTTGAGAAAAATTAAAGCTAATTAAGTCATTTGCCAAAAGCCAATTAATTCATTTGCCAGCTATCTACTATTTATAAACTATCTGCTAAGCAACACTCTAGGTATCTGATACATATCTACAAACAAAATTAAGTCAAGGGTTTTGCAAAGGTTTCTGTGTCTCCCTTTAACTGATGCAATGGTCGTTCTTTGCATTTATACTTATCATGATTCTGTGTTTTAATTGGTTTGCTGATAATATGAGAAGCCACTTGAAATCAGTGAATGACTTAGTAGGTAAAGACACTACTGCCAGACCTGACAGCCTGAGTTTGATCCTAGGCTCTAAATGGCAGGCAGAAAGAACCTCTCCCACAAATCTTTGTCTGACTTCCAAATATGCACTGTGGCATGTTCATGTACAGGCAAACATATACTAGGTCATAGGATCAGTAGATAGAGATCCCTTTGACAAACCTCTATCTACAAAAATATTTACCTTACAGTTCATCACAATAGTAAAATTACAGTTATGAAATGGAAATAAAAATAATTTTATGGTTGGGGGTTCATCAGATCATGAGGAACTATATTAAAGAGCTGAAGCATTAGGGAAGGTTGAAAACCACTGAAATAGACAAATCACAAAATTAATCTTTTCACTGATAAGCTGTGAACTATGAAAGACAATTACAATATTATTTTTATTAATAACCCATTTCATCTCATTAGAAGAAACTAAGATTCGAAAACGTTATTTTTTTTTGAAAGAAAAAAACTAAACTTGAAAATCCAGTTCAATGCCTATGTCTTCCTGACCAGTCATTACACACCAATCTTTTCCCATTTGACATGGTTAAGGATCTCATGCACAAAATATAATGCATTTTCTGCGCACATTAGCTACAAGTCTTTGGCTCCATACACTGAAAGACAAGCATGAATCCTGGAAACACAGAAGGGGTTTGTAGCATAGACAATTACAGTTCCTCAAGGTCTGATGTTGGAAAATGAAAGTTCGAAAGCATGTTAGATTTGGACCTTGTTTTACTTCCATCTGAAAAAGCATCGTAATGACTAAGGTCAGAATACCTTAGCAGCTTCTGAAGCAAATCCACCACTGTTCAAATTCTGGCTCTGTTACTAACTAGCTATACAGTCTGAAACAGGTCAATTAATTTTTCTAATCCTCTATTTCCACATCTGTTAAAATTGGGATAATTTAGTACTTTCCTGATACAACTAGAGTGAAAACATAAATTAAATAATATCCAGAGCTTGGTATCATTTCTTCCTCATAAGAAGTCTTCAGTAAATATGAACATGATTAAATGAGGTATATCAAGGACTGGAGTGATCTAGGGGGAGCTGAGCTTCCAGGTGATTTCAATACAAGACAAAACAAAAACTATTACAGGGAGAGAGTGGGTCCTTTGTTCTGGCCACCTGAAATAATCACACAGAAACTGTATCGATTAAAACACTGCTTGGCCATTAGCTCTAGCCTCCTATTAGCTAACTCTCACATCTTGATTTAACCCATTTCTATTAATCTGTGTTCATCACAAGGTCGTGGTGAACTGGGAAAGATTTTAACCTGTCTGACCTGGTGTCTCCATGGTGGCTCTCTCTCTCTCTCTGCTTTCTTCCTCCCAGAATTCAGTTCTGTCTTCTCTGCCTACCTAAGTTCTGCCCTATCAAGCCAAGCAGCTTCTTTATTGATTAACCAATGAAAGCAACACATAAAAAGAAGAACTTCCTAAGCCAAACAACAACAAAACATCCAGCAAGCTTCATATGGTTGTAATCACTAAATGCTAAAATATTATAGAAAAAGCATATTCTTTTAAGATGGAAATGCAAAGCTAATGACATTTGGTTTGAGTGAGATGAACCATCTGAAAAATGAAGAGAATGGCCAGAGGTACAGAGTTGGAGAAGAACCCAGGTTCAGACTGGGACTCTCTGGTTTCTGTTAAATTTAGTTTTAATTGGAGACAAAGGAAAATGAATAAACAATAAGAAAACCACGAGTTCCTACTCATGCCTTCATCTGTTGGGACCCATCTGGTGCCTGTACAAGAACACTGAGACAATCCAAGTACACCCTTGGGCAAGGTAGGGAGCATTCTAGCTTCACAGAGATTTGACATTCACATCCAATTTCAATTAAGAAGCCTAAATAGTTTACTTGAAAAGGTGTTCCTTGACAGCCTTTGCAAAATAAGTCAGTAGAAGAGAGACCTTCAAATAATGGTATAATGCAGTCAGTTGATAAGTTTCATTCCCCTGATGCTTCAGCATGTTTTGGGACAAATCTACCCATGAACAGAAATCATCTTGAAAGGTTCAAACAATGCTGAGGATGGAGGGCCCTACCATGAGATTCTGATTTAATTGTTCTGGGGTTTGGCTGAATCATCATGAATTTTCAAATTATTCTATATTGTATTATAGTGTTGAACTCCACCTTTAGAGATGTGTTTTCTTACTAAACTATGAAACCACTCTGGGAACAGAATGGAGCAGGAACAAAAGAATCCTAACTAAGAAATAACACAGAGCACTTAGTCTCTTAGTTCTTATCAGGTCTCAAGACTTGACACATGACATCAATAGTTAGTACAACAGCCCTATGACAAAGACATTTCTAATTTGCATGTGAGAGCAGAGGAAGCTGAGACCCCATTTTATTCACCTCTTAGTGTTTAGTAAGTGCTCAAACTTAACATTTGAGATCTTCAGTATATAATGTTAACTGCTGCAACATATGGGCTCTAAGTCTAGTGTAATGGTGGTTTAACACCAGCAAGAAATATGAAAGGAAGGAAAGCATCATTGTGGCATAGTATTTAACCAGTTAAAGACAGTTGAAGACTGAAAATGGTTATTATTACAGCCTAATATATTTGAGCCTTTTCTATTGTTATATGTTTGTTTGTACATGTACGTGTACGTGTGTGTGTGTATGTGTGTGTACATGCACACACACACAAATGGTTGAGTCATTGGATCCTTTTTCTGTTTTTTTCTGAGTTTTTTTGTATTGTGTTTTGTTGTTGCTGTTGTTGTTGTTTTTTCCCCCTTGGAGACATAATTTTTTGGGGTAGCCTTGACTATGTCCTACAACTAGCTCTGTAGAAGAGGCTAACCTCAAACTCACAGAGATACACCACCTGCCTCTGCCTCCTGAATACTGAGACCGCTGCCCGGCTTTTTATGATTTGTTGTTGTTGTTTGTTTGTTGGCTTGTTTTTTTTGTTTGTTTGTTTTTTGACATTTTCCTGCCAGAATCTCAAGCATGGAGGTTATTCCCAATAAGCATAAAGAAGGATAATGGCAGTGGCCCAGCTGTGTGAGCAGACCTACAGGAGCACATAACCATGACCCAGGAAGCATGTCTCACAAATTGAAACTACTTTATGGGGAAGAATCACAAAAATAGAATAAAGATTGGGACAGTTACTGGGCCAGCACGTTCTCTTGCACGTCTAAGCAGAAAACATTGCCATGTAGATTTATAAAGGATGTTTCTGAGTCAATATTCCAACTGTATTCTTACTGTTTTTCTAGACCATTACAGATGCAACATTTACCAAATAAATCCTTCACGTTTCTAAATGGCTGCCTTTAAAGTTGGCTTGACTGCATATCTGCTACTTCCACCTTTAGCCCAAAGGCTGAGGAAGCAAGTAGATGAAGCTCAGTAGCAGGTGGTATAAAGTTCTCTATACATGGTGTGTCCTGTCCTCTCAGGTGCTTTGATAATATAGCCAGCGTTCCTTTGTTCCATGTGAGCACAGCTCATAAATGCTGGCCATTCTATTCATATTCAATTAGAGCTCTCTTGACTCCCCTTATTAAAGTCTACAAACTATTAAGCATAAAATTAAAGTTGAACAGTTCAGCTCTTTTTGACATCTAACACTGTTTGAAAAACAGTGATGTGAAGCTCCAGAGTCAAAAGTCAGCCTTTGCAGCCTGTGGCCAATGGAAAGTGAAGGCGTTGAGGAGAAAAGAGTAAATATATAAACTTGATCGTTAGCATGCATAATGTCAGGAGCGCTACTGTGCTCATGCAAATGCATCCGCCAGTTTGTTGAACACAAGCTATTCCATTGATTTAGCTGAGACTACATGGTTCTTATTGCCAAAGCTCCAATGAAGGGAATAATTAGAGCACTAAGCGTTCTAAAGTTTCTGAAATGACTTCAGGCAATAACCAGAAAATACAGAAAATCTATATACTGCTGTTGAAAAGATATTGAATTTCTGATCTTTACTTTTTAGATCTTCCAAATGTTATCAAGATTTCCAGGAGCTGGACAATGGAGACTCGTGTGTGTGTGTGTGTGTGTGTGTGTGTGTGTGTGTGTGTGTGTAGTTTATGGGCATGTGTATGTATGTGTGTGAGAGCATTTACACATGTGTGCATACACATGTAAAGGGCAGAAATAGAATTCAAGTGTCTACTGCTATTCTTTTCTAAACAGGTCTCTTGCTGTATCTGGGACTCCATGTTGTGGATATACTGGTTAACAAACATGTCCTTGAGCTCTAATACTGGGCTTATGAAAGTGTATACATTTCCTGTGCCCAGTTAAAACATGGGGCTAGGGAATTCAAACTCAAATTCTCATGCTTGTGCACCAACTCATTTGCTCCCCACCAAAGCATCTCCCCAGTACTGAGATAGTAAGTCCTCTTCCTAACTAACAGGGAGACTTTCTGAAAATTTTATTTTCTGCAAAAGTCACTTTCTGTTTTTACTTGGAGAGCATATTTTATTCATTTGGCTGAAGACAGTATGAATGAGGCAGTGAAGCTGGATAGACACTCAGCAGTTAAGAGTCTGGAGGCTCTAGCAGGGGACAGAAGTTTGGTTTACAGAACCTACATCAACAGCTTGCAACCACATGTAACTCCAGCTCCAGCTCCCTCTTCTAGGCTTCAAGGGCAGCAGCCCTCATTTGTGCACAGACAGACACACATACACAGACAAGCATGCACACACATAAAAAAATAAAAAATCTTTTTAAATCCTTTATTTAAAAAAGAGTGTGAGATTGCATGTGTTTTCACTATTTTTTTTTACAGTTTCTTTTAAAAGAAAATAAGGTAAAACACCAGAAACAAAAGCAAAACCCCAGCCAGAGAGAAACCTTCTATACTGCCAGAGATTCCAAGTTAAGGATATTTCAAATGAGGACAGCAGAAAAGTAGCTAGAGAAGCCCTGTGCTTGACCCTGGGTACAGTCCCTCCAGAGATTCTCAGACATTCTGCCTCTCATGCCTGCTCTGCTTCAAGGACTGCTACTTCTCTTAGTCAGTGTTTGTGTTTGCATTTATGTGAGCATCATTTTTTGTTACTTATTATTGGAAGTAATTGTTATAATCAAGAAGACTAACTTGACATGAACCTCAGGGAGATCAGAGTGTATGAGCATTAAACAAGAGATCTTAATACTTGAGGAATTCATCTGTAAGACAGGAAAGCTCAACATTGTCCCCATGTGCTGCTGTCATTTACTTCCCTGTCCACTAACACTGTTTAGGACATATCATTATGACTTAAAGGAACTTAAGTTTGTCATTTATTTTTATCTAAGTTGATTTCTCAAAACAGAACACTGGAATTTTTTTGAGCACCTTGTGTTTACTTCATTTTCTACTTCTTTCTCTACTTACTCCCATCTTGACTGCTATACAGGAATGATAACAGCATGATGAGAGAGAGAAACTATATGTCCCCAGGCCCTCGTCTACAAAATGGTCATAAGGATGTCCTTTCCTTCAAATGGCTTGAGAATTAATTGAATTAACAAAAGTAAAACTCTAAATTGACACATTGTATAGTGTGTAAATGTTATGAAATTATGATTGTAATTTTGCCTTGAAAGTTCTATGTTGAGCAAACTATTTCAGTTATGCACCTTCCTTAACACAAAAATATAAGTATATTTCCTACTACCTCAAATGGTTCATGCCTGTAAAAATGTTTCAGGAGGCATGAGATAAAATTCATTTTAAAATCCTGACAATGGACTTAAGTGGAATTAGTTGCAATCCTATTTTTGTATCTTAGTCGATATATTTACCTTATGTGAGACCTTAGGTATGATGTCTATGTAAGAAAAATGGTAACAAGGCCATCTCATGAAGTTGCTGTGACACTTAAACATCCTACATGAAGAACTCATCTCTCTGAGTGACATTCAGAAATTATTTAAGAATGCTTTTAAAATTTGTCTATATAGAAAATAACTACTATTTTCACTTCTTGGTGGTTTGCTGTTTCCCCTTTCGATATGTGATCAGTATTATATTTTATTCCCACTTTTCCAAAAAGAAAATATCTCTATCTGTCCTCTAATATCTGCTCTCAGAACATGCTAGATTTTGGTGTTTACAGTGGTTATTTGGGAAATATTCATACATGTAAGAGAAGTACTGACATAGAAAGGATTTACTGATTCTAACATACAGCCTATGGTTATTAAGAGACAGGACAACATTGGCAAGTGTTACTGTTAAAATGCATGCAAGATGTCACGCAATAAAACCCAACAGAGAACACTCAAAGCCGTCATGCACAAAAGGCCAGTTGTCTTACAAACTGTATGGAAATGTGTACATGTTTGGGACAGTCTTAACACCACAAGAAAGATAAAAAGCAAAATGAGAAGAGACATCACATAACACAAATAATGCCAATACTCTCCAAGCTGCTACTGAAGTCTGGATGACAGATATTTAACTGTTTCTCCCCAATTTGCTTTTCTCTTGCTTTTTTCCCCCCAATTTAGGTACAAGAGAATGCATTAAAATTTAGAGAATATTACCAGGTAGTGGATGCCCATGCCTTTAATCCCAGGTCTTGGGATATTGAGGCAGGCAGATCTCTCAGCTGGAGGCCAGCATGGTCTACCAGGTGAGTTCTAGGCCAGCCAGTCTACACAGAAAAACAAACAAACAGAAACAAAAAGGTAATTTATAGAATATTGTCTGTATTTATTTGTATTCAAAGGAAGTTATAACTCAGAAATTTGGAACTCGATGGTTCACAGCCTGTAAAGATCACGTTGTGTATTATTCTACCAGCCTTATTATTAACACAGCAGCAAATGCTCAGAGAAGAGAAGGCCAATGTCAATTGGTGACATAGGCATCAGGTCCTTGGGCAAACTGACCACAGTCTGATCAAACTTGAAACACACCTCTGGAGGCAAAAAGAACTTCCTGTCTTTGCTGATGCAGCGGGGCCATTTCTCCGTTAATAAGTATGTCTTTTGTGCCACTTGTTCAGCGGGGACTCGGGTGATCAGTGTGTATGGATCCCGGTCCTCAGTAGTGCCGTTATAGCCATTTCCCACCAATGTTTTGTCTAGGAAAATAAAATGTTCTTGTAATTAGAAAAGCGATTGTCAAACAATGCGATTGAGGATAGACTCTCAGTAACCTCAGGAAAGAACAAAAGCTCAAAAGAATTTCCATAGCTCGTAAATTTGGCAAGAGGGCTATGCTATCTCCGATAATTAGACTTTTCAACACATTTGGATTTGTTAATTGGATCTAAGTTCTAATTAGACTTTTATGTAACTAAGAATGACATATCATGGCATGAATTGAATGTGCTTTTACAGTTGAAACCAACAATTATCAGGCTTTTCCAAATTATTTTAATAAAGAAAACCCTGGCTTTGTTGATCATATTGTGACATCTCTGTCTCTCACAATATATTGAACACATTTTAGTTTTCTTAATTAAACACCTTTTGGGAGCTCAAAGAGACACTTGAGTTTCGGCAAGAAGCCCCTCAGCTGTTTGTTTGTGAGGGAGACTTGCCAGTATGTTGATGACTTTGGAAGCTACAGACAAAACTCAGCACAAAGAAATAAATCATTGGAGGAAATGGCACAAGTAACCAGGTGCCCTGTAATAACTCAATTAATCAAACTGTTTCCAAATAAGACTGAAGGTTGGTTACATTTTTACCTCATGCTCTCACGAAGCAGGTCTCAGTGTGAAGGCTCATGGAGCCAGTCCTAGGCTAAGGGCCTTGACATCATTCCCCCTGTGCACATACCCTGTCCGCTCAGCAGTTCCGTTTCTTGACATGCCATTCATTAATGCGAGCCTCGTTGTTCCTTTCTTTTCTCCTTAATTCTAATTGATACTCATCAAATTTTATTCCTCTGACATTTGCAGGCAGTAATTTTAATATGGGTAGCCGTCAGTTTTTGGATACTACAAGAGGCAATAACTATATGAGAGCAAGCAGGCATTAAACCACCATTTTGAACATCAAAGAATAATTAGCATATGGTTTTCAAGGAAAGATTGTTGTCAAAATATTCTAAGAAAAGTAACAGCACTGACCAAAAAACAAATTATATTGTTTTTATGTATTGGGAACACTTAAAGCGTGCACACACACACAGCACACATGTAGGCACACATACATACACACACACACACTTTATATGTGACTATCCCCTACATAAAAGCAGTTGTTCCTCTATCTATATAAAACATTGTTCATATTTTAAGGCTCCTTTTTCCTCATGAAAGGCATTGTACAATTAAATGACAGCATTAAGGCTTTGAGAGAATTTAACTTCTGCAGTAACTGCCATATTAGTGAGAAATTCTGCAAGGGTTACATGCACTTTTATTCATCCAATTAGCACATTACAGTGACAGAGCTATTGGTGACTATGTGACTCCTCATTAATTCAGATGTCCTCCATGATTCTTGTAAAGCACGCTGGCTTCTGACATATGCCATATGATGGTATTTAAAGGCAGGAGATGGCATTTCTGATTGCTTAATTTGCTATTAAGAGAGATAAGGTTTCCATGCTAGTTATTCTGTGCAGTATCACACAATTCTCTACAAGGTCTACACAGAGGTGACTGGGCTGCTCTTTAGTCAGAAAAGTGATCAAAGATACTTTGCCTTTCAGCTTGGGTGCTGGAATCCTGTCACGGGTCTGAATGGGTCACTGACTGACAAGAAACTGGAGAATAACATGCGGGGCGTGGTTCTACGTGTGGTGACTGTACTGGTAAGCACCATCCTAGCCTTGTAGTTTGGGCCCATAGAGGGTCCTCTAATTTTTGCCAATTTTTGCTTTATAAACTAATGTCATAATCTTAGATGAGCTTTTAAAGGAACCTTGACTATGATTTCTAAGACAGCTTCAATGGTCATATTATCCATCCTTCCATTTCTATGAATTTGAATTGAGTTCTATAGGCTATAGTTTCTATTAATGTGCTTCTTTTAGGATATTCGTTAGACTGTTAGATCTGATTTCCTACCATTTCCATACATTATAAGAAGAGCAATCCCTCAGACACATCCATCACCAAAAGAATAGCATGAACATAGAGGTATCAATGTAGAGATCACCCAGTTGTTTAATGCATGATTATCTAGCATTAAATGTGGCTTCCTGGGGTACTAGCAAATAAAATAGGTACATGTGACTGCTTTTATGACCTTGACATCTATGATTATGTGAATAGGATTATATATGAGGACATTTGTTATAATCCCACTCACTTGTTGAAAAAACAATTTTTATCATTCTGTATTATTTTGGTTGGAGAGATGGTTCAATGGCTCACAGTTTATACTGCTCTGTAAGAAACCTGAGTTTGATTTTAAACATCCATGTAAGATGGCTCACAATCATCTGTAACTCCAGCTTCAAGGGAATCCAGTGACAATGGCCTTCTGGACACTGGTGCCATGCTTACCTACTTCCATAGACACACACACACACACACACACACAGGAAAATAAAATAGATCTTTTTAAAAGTAGAAAGGGTATTTTAAAAGCCAAATTAATTGCAGAATTAGTAAATAAACAAAGCTGTATGATATATTGCTAATAACTGGATGTTCAATACCAGAAACTGTCTGTATATACGTTTAATATGAGTTAACAGATCTAAACATAATTTCCTTAAAAATTATCTGAGACATCTGCAAAAGAAAATCTAAGGGCCTAGCCTATTCCCTCTGTGTCATATCTAAAATTTATTTCTAGTTGTGATTTTAACAAGGGTCTAACTTGTAATTATTTCACCAAATGTTTTACAACTGAAATGTGAATGTGCTTTTGTTTGAACCTAAGTGTGTAGTTATCAATTTGCACTTAAGTACTAACAGTTAGAAGACAGACAGCTGAAGCACAAACAACTATCACTAATCTCTTTCCTAGTGATTATCAGGGAAACTCTGTGACAAGCACCATAAAAACTGGTGCAGGGGATCTGGTTTTCTTTGAAAAAGAAAACAGTTTTAAAGCAAATTCAGCAATTAGAAAATGCAGTTGCTTAGCAACTAATTATTTAGTATTTAGCATAGGACAGACTTGGCCATAACAGAGTAGAAAACACACAGATCCTAATCTTGGGGTATGCTCAGAATTTGGTAGGTTAAACCAGTTAAGATTATTATTTAGATCAGATCCCCTGTAAAGCCCTCTGTAATATCATATACTTTAGTCATTACAGTATTCACAGTGTATACTATTCTAACCCACCAAAATATGAACGAATAAAACAAATCAACCATCAGGTGAAAAAAGAAAAAACTGTGAAAGACTAGACAGGTGACAGAGCAGAGTTGAAAGCCAAACCCAGCAAGTCCCGCCTCCAGACCTTTAACCCCTTCCCCTATGCAATGCATCAGGCTCTCTCCACCCCTGCTGTGACGAGAGAGAGGGTGAAGGGGGGCTGTATTCTATTTGACTAGAGAATTGGAGATGTTTAAATTCTGACTGAGGTAAAAGTGACTTTTATGGGGCGAGCTTCATAGAACCAATCATTTTAAATTTGTTTCCAGGCTGAATAAAACGATTTTGTTCATGAAGGTTATGCTTCCTGCAGTGATAATGCCACCTATCCCAGGTTTACCTGTCTGTTTGCTGCAAACTAAGCCCTGCACAGACCCCAAGAGCAGATAACTAGTGATGGGAAGATCTGTTGGCTTTCCATGTTGTCTGCAATGAGCTTACCAGTTGGGTGCCAGTTGGATGAGCACTCATTACTTTTATTATGTTCACACAGTTTATAGCCAGCATGTAATACTGCCACACACTTTATCATTCATTTATGGGACTCAATCTGACATTGTCCTTCCTACTTATTTCCAATAGGCATGTTTCATTACTCTGTTATGTGTCCTTACAAGCTCTGTCCATCCAAATCGATAATTATACCCCCTCAATTCACCCAGTTACTCCTAGAGCTTGATGCATTTATTAGCAGGCCTTTGCAGAACTATGGCTCCATCAACAGTTGAACTAGAACTGACTATGTGACCACTGTCCTAGTATCTTTTATTCCAGGAATGTATCTCCAATACTTTCTCAAAAGGTGAAAAACCCCAGTGCAAGTTCCCCAGAAATGATTTTTTAATATTTATGATATTACAAAAAGAATATAGTCACCTCCACTCACCCACTTTCACTTCATAGAAAACTTACACCATCTGTTACAGAGAAGTTATGTAGCTGACTCTACTTAAGTAGAGTCTACTTAAATCTCTACTTACTTAAGTTTGGAATCGCCCATTTCTGCCTTTGTTAATGATATTTTATGGATCTGAGGTAAACAGTCAAACAATAGATCAAATAATTTGAGACTCTATTACACGGGAACCCTAGAGGCAGGCAGTAGTTAGTAGAGTCAGGTAGTTACAGAATTAAATGAGGTAACTGTCACAGGACCGTGAATACCACTGAAGGAACCAGCAATAGTATTGGAGCACTTGGGCCTGGTTGGGTAAAGAAGCCTTGGGTTTGGTGGAGCTTGAAGAGGACTTCAGTAGCTGGCACTGGAGCAAAGGATTTAACCCTGGGGTCTGTGAATGTTGTGACCGGAAGAGGATGCAGAGTCCCGGCTCTAACCACCACCAGGAAGACGGACTGAACCACAGGCTTCTCCTGTCTCATTCCCACCGCCGTACCTGCACTTTCCACTTCCCTCCAGTTAAAATTTCAGCCGGAAGTCAGAAGGCCATGGAGCCTGCCTAAGCCAGAACATGCTTGTCCCTTCCCACGCAGAGTAGACAATGAGGGATGTGGTGAGTCTGGGGGGAACCAGGAAGACACACACCTGAAGTGTCATGTGACTGGACCTATTCAGAAACACTATATGTCTTCTATTTACTCCTTATCAAACCCTGTAAGAGCTATACAAGGTCCAGAGTGAATAAAGGCACACAAGGGTGAACTAAATTCCCATGCCCATGCTGCCAAAAAGAGCTAGATAGTTCCAGCTCAGAGTTCAGTTATAGATGCCGTGTGCTTCAGCACTCTGTCTTCTCAATCCGAAAAAGAAAAATGAAAACAAACACACAAACGAAACTCTTTTTGGCTTATATTAAATATGTTTTTGCAACTGAGCTGTGAGGGCATGTGTTACTGGATTGACACATGAGGACATTTTCAGAATTACTTCGTATATAGACGACTGTGTTTTCCACTATAAACAAAACCACAGAAATATTTCTTGAAATAGAGGAAATGAAAGCATGACAGCCAGGTAGATCCCTGATAATCCCTTTTCTGTTTCTTGCACTTTAGCACCTGCTTCTTACCAAGTATACCAAGAGCTTTGTGTTAGTGCAAAACAATGGTGAAGATGATTTTCTCTCTTTTTTAAGAGGAAATTATATTAATAGAGCTAAAAATCAATGCCATTTGATTTTTTTTAAACTGATAATTTACACTGTTTGAAACTTCATTGTGTCATAAATACAATCCTAAAACTTAGAAACTATAATGGAAATGCCTGAGTGGTCGTATATGAAGAAGTACAAAAGGTCCAAGAAGCAAAATCATAATTTATGTGGTGCGCATTTGTTAGTAATTATTATTTACATGGATTGCTTAGGCCTAAAAAAGCTTCATAGCATCTCTAATGAAGTTACTCTGAGAAATACCTACAACAAACAGTCTTCCAGGTGCTGGGGAAAATGCAATACACACAACATACATGCCTACAGGAAACTTCCTTCATCACTGCACAACTACATACAGGAAGCATCTTCTAGCTCTGTGATCTTCAACCCTCCTAACATACAGTTCCTCATGTTGTGGTTGTAATGGTTTTTGCGGAAGTATAACTTGATGGATCCATCGAGGTCAAGAAATGCTGACAAATTATAGCATGCAACAGATTTCACACAAGAGATTTACTGGACGTGGGAGGGGCAGCAACAGAGGATAGAAAAAGTGAGCTAACGGGCTGTGATAGCAGGGACTTTAGCAGGGACTTTTTAAAGGGTCCATGTGTCTCATTTGGTGGCTGGTGATGACATGATTGCTGGCGCTGAGTAGCTGAAAGCAGCTATGGGGAGCACCTGGTTTTCAGTAGTAGTGACCCCCAAACATACAATTATTTTTGCTGCTACTTCATACTGTAAGTGGTTTATACAGAAATAAAAGCTGAATTTAAATTTGAAATAAGTAATGCTATAGTCATGCAAAATCTCCTTTTCTGACCAACTGTTGTCTTACAAGATTTATAATTTGATCTACAACTTAAGATTTACTTTCAGCAATGCATATAAAGAACATAAGACTCTCTATTTCCAGAAAATTTAGGACTATTAAATCTTATATCATGGGCAAAATGGGAAAATGATTTAGTATTTTCATTGTAAATCCAAATAATTAATATTTTCAAGGTTAAAAAAGCAAAACAAAACCATAATTCAACATAGCAGCAATCATTTTGTATGAGTTACTAAGTCCACCTTTCATGAGAGGTTAAAAATTATCTCAAATTAGATATTTTTTTTTCAATTAGTTTTACTTTTGGAGGTAGCTCTTGTCTGCCTCTTTTGGTGATATTTTTCTGTTCTATGTAGTATGATATTTTACCATACTTTGTGAAAATATGAATTTTTGAAAATCAGTATAAAAGACAGAGAAAAGAAAAGAACAGAAAGTTGTGTAGATTTGAGATTCTCTGGGGAACAGCAGTTCTAACAAGACAAAAGGGCTTGATTCTCTCCTTTTGGAATATGCCTCTTCTGAAAATTCATAAATGTAACTTGCCTGTAATAAATACAGATTGGGAACTACTTTGTATTTATTTTTATTTAAAGGCATTATGATTGGCAAATAAGAACCAAATTTACAATTTGTATAGATACAGGACAGTGTGAAGATAATTTTTAGTCCTTCATGTATATCAGTTAATAATTTACAGCAGCCAAGAATCTAATCTGAACATCAGTTTTCTGTCTGTGAGAGGGAAAAAAAAGCTGACTACAAAGGTGATTGCTCAAAAAAGTATGTCAAGTATTTCTTTAATTTTATTAAAAGATTTATTTATTTTTATTTTATGTGCATTGGTGTTTTGCCTGCATCTATGTCTGTGTGAGAGTGTTGGATCCTCTAGAACTGGAGTTACAGACAGTTGTGAACTGTCAATTGAGTGTTGGGAATTGAACTCAGGACCCCAAAAGAGTAACCAGTACTCCTAAATGCTGAACCATCTCTCAAATCCCATGGAGAATTTCTAACTTAAAGTGTTTTACCTCCATGGAACTTGGGTATAGAAATTTACTGTAGAAAGATAATAGGGCATATTAGAGTCCATGACAGTGTGATAAGCCATGGTCACCAAATGAGCTCTTACAGGAGTCTGTAGAGGTCTTTAAGGCTGAAGGACAAGTGTAAGGAGAATAGGCATGAGTCCCTGCAACACCAATTTAGAAATGTACGAAGGAGCCCCACCACCAACTAGCCCTCCTGCACCTGAAGGTGATGCTTCCTTGAGAGAAGAAGCCACCCCATACCCTCAAAGGCACCACGAAATATGACCGTCCCAGACCTTCAATAAATTACACAGTCTGATTGTATTGCATTAGGACTATTAAATCTTATAACATGAATGAAAGTAGAAAATGATTTAACATTTTCATTGTACATCGAAACAACTAATATTATTAAGGTTAAAAAATGAAACAAAACAAAAGAAAATTGTAATTCAGAATAGCAGAAATCATTTGTGTATGAGATAGCAAATCCACCTTTCATGAGAGGTTAAAAATGACATCAAATTAGATATCCTTTTTTTGATTAGATGTTACTCTTAGAGGCTCTTGTCTGCCTCTTTTGGTCATATTTTCTTTTCTATGTATCACTGCACCTCAGCTTCATAGCTGTCACAGGGTGAGTTTGTGTTGTTGAAGATTCAGCACTTTCAATACTTCAGAGTTAAACTTTTCCCGTTCTCAACTTCACAGACTCTTGAAGCTAGAAATGGGATTATGAGTTTGGGGTAGTGCTGATATCAGTTTGCCAAAGTGCTGTCTTTGAACTGCCTGCAGAGGAAGAGATGGTGGGTGTCAGTGTCAAGCTCTACAACTCCTGTAGAAAAAGTTGGTTCAGGCTGAAAGCAAGAATGAGAATTCTGGCTGGGGAAATTTTTAGCAGATGGGTTTGCCAATCATAATAAATTATAGTCAATGATAAGCAGAATCATACAATGAAAATATATAGTCTAATAATACAACTAAATATATAATCCTGAAAAAAGATAATGCTGGTGGCTATATATAACTCAGAGGTTAAGAGCACAAGCTGTACTTACAGAGGACCCAAGCTCTGCTTCCCACACCATGTCTGGCAGCTTGCAACCATAGGTAATTTCAGCCCCAGTGTATCCAACACCCTGTTCAAATGCCATGGACACCTATACTCAGGTGTACATGTTTACACCCAGACACACAAGTACATATAATTAAAAATAATATTTTTTCCAAAAGGTAATTCTTGAAGGAATTTCGTATTTCTGCTGGGATTGCTGGACAGGTCTCGGAAGCAGCTCACTGATTAAGTAAGCAGAGCTGACCCAAACAGAGCAGAAAAAGAAAAACAGCAAAGCTATCAAGTCTAGCAGCACCATTACATCTCTGAAAATAGTTTCTAATCATATGACTGGTGAGGAGTTTGTATTTAATATAAGTTAAGGGCAAATTAACCTCAACAATGAGAAAGAAACCACTTAGATGTAATCAAAGAAACTAACTAGTTCTCACAAGATACATAGCCTATAAACATCTGAAAATATAGTCAACATACTTGACAGCGTGAAACTACAAACCAGGATCACAAGACCGTTTCTTCAAACCAGTCTGGCGGCTAATCTTGCTTATTAAATGGACTGCATCTAGAATCCACTAAACCCCTAGTAGCTGGACATGCCTGTGAGGGATTTTCAATTGGCTCATGTGAGATAGGAAGACCCATCCTAAATCTGGGCTACATGGAGGAGGGAAGTTTTTGCTTTTTGCCTGCGTGCCTTCATTCTCTTGCAGACAAGTTCATTTATCCTGTTTCTGAGTTATTAGAAGCTACTTCTTCAGAATTCCAATGTAGATTAAAAATGAGAAACTCCTCAGGAATTCTCCAGGACTCCAGCACCAGATTGGGGACTGTTGAGAGATTCAGTCTCATACACTGAACAGCTACTGTACTCTTGGTCTTTCTGTCTGGAGGCAGTTATTGTTGGACCACCTGAATCACAGCCTGTAAAGCACGCTAATGAATCCACATATCAGTTCTGTTTCTTTAGAGAACCCTGACTAATATAAAACTTATGGTACCATTACCCACCAGAAGGGAGAACAAGCAGTATTGACAAGGATTTAGAGAATTTGGAGTCCTCAAATAAAACTATGAGATTGTGAAATGACACAACCCCTTGAGAAACTATCAGGCAGTTTCTCAAGGACTCTTGAGAAACTATCAGGCAGTTTCTCAAGGACTAAACATGCAGGTGCCATATAAGTCAACATTTCTACTCTAGACATTGTTTTAAGGAAAATTAAAATAATTTTTTAAGTAACCTTGAATACATGTCCTCATGTTAGTGTTACTTATATGAGCCTCGAACAAAAACATTTCAAATGTCTGTGAACTGATAGACCGATGGAATGTGTGCTATCCAAAAGTAACATTTTACTTAGCAATACAATTAAATTTCATACTTATAACACAAAATAGCCTTGAGCATATGTTAAGTGAAAGAAGCTGGCCACTATAGATTACTTGGACTATGTACTATTCCATTTACACAAAATGAACAGACTAAACCAAGCTACAGGGACAGAAAGCAGCTGAGAGATATGCCCATTGCTATGGGAGACAAGGACTTGGGGTAGGACAACTACAGATTTCTTTTGGAGGTTAACAGTGTTCTAGAACTGTTGGGAAGATAATGGCATCAAATTACTAGTGTCATTTGACTTTTCATTGGATGGTAAACCACATGGCACCGGACTTACATCTGCATAAAAGTTCTTTCAAAGAGAAACATGGGGTAGAGACTCTATTACCATACAGTCTATCTTTTAATCCTCGGGTTTTAACTGTGAATTCAGATTAAGTCCTGATTGATTTTATGCTACTTTATTTTATTTTTCTAGTTTTTCGAGGCAGAGTTTCTCTGTGCCACAACCTGGCTATTCTGGAACTTGCGTTGTAGACCATGCTGGCCTCAAACTCACAGAGTTCTGCCTGCCTCTGTCTTCTGAGTGTTGTGGTAATAGGTGCGTGCCACCACCACCCTGCCTGCTATGCTATTTTTGGAGATTAGGTCTTATGAAAAGCTGGCCCTGAACCAAGAGTAACTTTGAACTTCTGCTTCCATCTCCCAAATATTAAGATTATAGGATGTGTAACTACGCCCAGTTTTATGTGTTACAGGGAATCAAACACAGTCTTCTTGCATGCTAGGCAAGCACTCCACTGACTGAGTCATATCCCCAGCCCCCACACTCTGTGCTTACATTTTTTATCTGTAAAATGCAAATATTATTGCTACCTTACTGAAGTAATGAACTCCTATAAATATCAAAATACTATCCAAAGAATACATACATAGATATAGATATAAATATAGATATAGATATATATCTCCCATAGTGGATACCACCTGGATCTCTCTGTGAAGAGAAAATAGAAGAAATTTCATTGAGTGGGTTGTGGGTGTATTGGAATAGGAACATCAGTGATCAAGTTGGGGTGGCAACGGAGGAGAAATGTACTAAAAGAAACTATTGGAAAAGGGGTCATTTTGGGGTCAGATAAAGGCCTGGAGCAAAGGAATCTCCTAAAAATCTGCAAGGATAATCCCGGCTAAGACTCCTAGCAATATAGCATGAACTGGCCATCTTCTGTGACAAGACAAGACAAGGCAAGTGCAGGAAATGGGAAACTAACTCAGCCACAATAACCATTGCCCTACAGTCTGTCCAGCCAATGGGATATGCTGGGATTGGTACCTAGCCCAGTTGTAATCAGAGAGGCTTCATTGGGGAACTGAGAGAAATGGATGCAGACCCTCAGCCAAGTATTATTTGGAACTCTTAGATTCCTGCAAAAGAGGAGGAGAATAGATTGTAGGAGCCAGAGGAGTCAAGGAAATCAAAAGAAAAAGTCACATAATTAACTAACCTGGGCTTATAGGAGCTCACAGAGACTGAACTGAGAAGCAGGGAAGGTGTATGGGACTGACCTAGGAACTCTGAATATATGTCAGACTTGTGAAGCTTGGTACTCTTGTGGTTCTCCTAACAGTGGGAATAGGAGCTGTCTCTGACTATTTTACTGATTTTGGAAATTATACTCCTTCTACTGGGTCTCTTTGTCCAGTCTTAATACATGGGGAGATGCTTAGTGTAACTTGATTACTATATTTTGTTGACATCCATGGCAGACATGCCTTTTTATGAACAGAAATGAATGAGGAGTGGATTGACATCTTGGAACAGAGTGGGGGTAGTGATGATGAGGGCCTGAGAAGACATGAGGAAGAGCAACTGTAGCTGGAATGTAAAATAATAACAGAACAAACAAATAAATGGAAAATGGCTTCTATAGGCTCTTAGGAAGTGGCACAATTAGGAGGTGTGTAGCCTTGTTAGAGGAAGAATGTCACTTGGAATGGGCATCGGGGTTTTCAGATGCTCAAGCCAGTCTCAGTGTCTGTTTCTTCCTACTCCTACCAACCCAGATGTAGAACTTGCAGCTATCTCTCCAGCACCACATCTGCCTGCATGCTGTAGTAATATGAGCGGTGGGGCTGCGTTCCCAGCACCCCGGCTGCCTGGCTAGCTTATGCCCCGAAATAATTACATGGACACTGTATTCTTTTAATCACTGCTTGGCCCATTTCTATCTAGCCTCTTCTAGGCTAACTCTCGCACCTGGACTAGCCCATTTCTAATATTCTATGTAGCACAGCTAGGTGCGCTTACCGGTAAGATTCTAGCCTACATCCATCCTGGGTCGGAGCTTCATCGCGTGTGTCTGCCCAGGAGCCAGGAGCATGGCGTCTCTGCTCCAGAGAGCAGGGCTGTCCATCTGAGCTCACTTCCTCTTCCTCCCAGCATTCTGTTCTGTTTACTCCACCCACCTATGTTCTAAGCTATGAGCCCAAGCAGTTTGTTTATTACTTAACCAATGAAATCAACAGATTGATATATGACACTCCCACATCACTTCCCCTTTTTCTGTTTAAACAAAAAAAAAGGAAGGCTTTAATTTTAACATAGCAAAATTACATATAACAAAACAGTTATCAAGCAAGAATTACAGTTACAATATTTATATCTACTTTATCTTTTATCATAACTAAGGAAAACTATAACTATCTATTCATTCTTCAACTCCATCAAAGACTCCAGAAGGATATAATACTACCTAAGTAAACAAGAAATAAGAACACTCTAGAAATGACAGAAGCATCTCGCTGCCTGGACAGTTACCCAAAGTTCTTTTGTACCGTTGGGGCATCCATCTTCAGCCTTCAGGCCCATAGTATCCAGCAGACATTTTCATCAAGCAGGAAATTCCAAAGACAGTTCAGTCACTTTCTGCTGTATCCTGCAGAATGTCTCGCAGACTCTTTCATGAGTCAGGAACCCTGAAAGACCATCTCACCTTTAGGTAAGTTCAGCAGTCCTCTCTCTGCGGGTTCTTTGTGTCCAGTTTATGCATCAATCCAGGCAAGAGCAGTTTCTTGCCCAAATGGCTATCAAACCCCATAACGAGCCTCTTCAATGCCCATCTTCCTCTTGAAGTAGATTGGTGCCGCCAGGAGAAGACATGCCTCATTGTCATGAAAAGTCCTAAGTTATTAAAATATTTTAAATGCCATATTCTGCAGTCTTTGAAAGATATGAAGAATGTCTGTCTAACTGAAATATATCTCTATATATCTAGAAAATCTATCTAACATGACTACAAGCTTTACTATTATCGATGATTATCCATTAGCAACCTATATTTCCTATTATACATTACATTTTAAAAATGAACTACACAATCACAATACCTAAAGATCAGAAATACATATACATATAACAAAATTGACCTTAAAATCCATACCAATGCAAATTATTCATACCTATATCATTTCCCCCTTTAAATGTAAAAGAACATTTATAAACAATATTTTGGGAACATGGGCACAGTTTTTTCTCTCCAAACTGCTTCCTGCTGAATGGGGGCGTTGTTAATTAGGTCTTTCATGGTATAACCTGTGTGCCAGGGTTATCTCAGTTGGCAGTTGAGTGAAGTAATTTTTGAGGGTGTTCACAACAACCTACCATACCAAATCGGGATAGATGCAATCCACAAGGTCTGGTCCTCTGTGAAAACAAAAGAAGACCCTTTCCAAAGCATCATATCCTTAGACCCAAATTCTGAAGTCATACCCTCATGATATCCGTTTTGGTTCCACTTGGCAGCCCATATAATGAAATGTCTCTCTGTAATTAGCTCCTTTAATAGTTAAAATTTTAAAGAAAACAGAATGTACATAATCCAGACTCCCTGTGAATTTTCCATTTTTATGTGGCTTATTTTTACTTTATTTCTCTTAATCTATAACTATCTGTACTCTGTCTCTTTAAAGACTTTACCTTTTTTTTTAAAACCATTAACTTTATTCTCTATATTCTTTTTCTTCTCTCTCCCAAGCCTACGTACATTTATCAAACACTGTGACTCATTTAGTGGTCTGAATCTGTCCTATTGTGAATCTGCAATTTTTTACTATCCAGGAGCACTTTTGATTTGCGCCTTTAAATCACTAGGCACTTAAGAATCTAAGCTTTGACATTCCTTGGTCAAAAAAAGGTACTGCCTGCTGGCCCCGCCCAGTCCAACATGGCGGAGCCGCTCGTGCCTCTGATCCTTGCACATTGCACCACTAGCATGGTGGAGCTGCTTGTGCCTCTGAGCTGCGGCATGCAATGTCTCCCTTTTAGGCACACAGCAGTCTAGTTGCCATCAAACAAATCGTAGCACTTTACTCCAAATGCTCCATTCAAAAGCTCTGTCTCCCGCAGGAGCCAGACAGAGATTGCAATGGCAGCACAGCCCAGAAAGCCAGCATTTTAAAACAGCCAGTTTTTTCCTGCTGCTGAGTCAGGAAAATTTCAAAATGGGGGACGTACCATTTTGTGCTAGCTCTGGGGCCGCCAGGTAGGAGCAGCACTCAGCACTTTAATTCTGAGACTGAGTGTGCAGAACAGAAATTCTTTTCATCCAAGTTACAGCCAAATCTGACACGCAGAGCACTGTGCAGTCTGAAAACACGCCATGCCCTTCTGCCTGCCTAAGCCTGATTCGGCTGTCTGCCCAGCTGCAGGCGGGGGAGTGCTGAGCCATCAGCGGGGGGTCTCACAGCACTCTCCTTCCGATCCCAAGCGGGAACACAAACATCCAGTCCCATAAAATCCATTGAAATGCTTTAAAGCCAGAGTTCACACTGGCAGTACAGCCCCAAGAAGCCACGCTTTAAAATGACGCAGGGTTTTTTTCTGCTGCTGATGCCGAATCAGGAAATCTCTCTACAGCACGCCACCAACAAACAGCAAAAATCTGTGTTAAACTCTGTTTTTTCTCTGTTTAAAATTAAGCTCTCCCACATCAGCATGCTGCCATGCTTCCTTCAGTAATGATAACGGAGTAAACCTCTGAACAGTAAGCCATCACTAACAAAAAACTTTCTAGAAGAGTTTCCATGGTTATGGTGTCTCTTCAATACAATACCAACCCTAACTAAGACACCAATATATCATCTGAAGAATGTGGAATGGAAATGAAGGAAATTTTAGCCCCTGTGTATGAGATGTTCTTTACAGTGCTTCAACAGAGATGACTCAATAGAAAATTTATTTGTGAAAATGAAGGCAGAATTGCATAATAAATGTGATATTTACCAACAAATTGAGGACATCATTGTTACAACTTGAATCTAACCTGGAATTCAGGACAACCAAGTATCCTTACTGCTGAAGCAGTGTAATCAGTAGTCATGACTCTATAATGCTTGTGGGTTTTGTTTCGTCTCTACTACTGATTGTTCCCATAGTATGTGAGAGAAAAAAATGAGAAAATGTGATTGTCATAAACAGGCACTTGAGGAAAAATGGTCTATGCAGATGATACAATTCATATCAACACCAGAATAGGGGTTTGTATCAGTACTGACTGAATACAATCATGGGAATTGATAGGTAACAATGCTGTGGCAATTTCCTATTCTGATTCACATTAATTCACATCACCTCTTAAGGTGGTAGCTGTCATGCAGATATGTTAGTATTGCTATTGCACATGAAGTCACTAAACATGACCCTGTATGATCAGTGAAACCAGGTTTCTTAGAAAAAACAAGGAGAGACTGTATTGGAAACATAATTTACCTCTGAAACACAGACTTACAACTCGTCTCAGGATGTTTAGAGAATGACAGAGTTATTTGCAAATTCAAAGATGTAAAAACAGTTGGTGTGTTTTCTGTGATAGTCTAGGCAAAGTCATTTGGATTTTATTATATTTTGCCTTGGAAAATGTGATGTGCCATTATGTCTGAAAGGAAATTGAACAATTTAGGTGACTTTTAAGCTGAGTTGTCATTCAGTAATTCAGTAGTGCCAGTGTAGCCAAAACATAAAACAGCTCATCACAAAATCCCTCTAATAAGTATGTTGGTACAAACATGAGAACCTGTGGGGCCGTTGTGTTGCTTTGCAGAATTACAACGGACTCTATCATGGGTTAGTAGCTGTTAGAGTTGAGATAGCTTCGCCAGCTAACTAACTGATCACTCTAGTTTTTGGCACTTGAGTATCTTATTCTTACTATAACCTTCACAAATTTTTAAATATTTTATTTTCATTTTGTCAATATAGATGAGTTCTACAACTATTAAAAAAACTTTACCAAGTTACATGGGAGTTACAAATAAACACTGAGCCCCTGCATCTAGTTCTTTGCCATCCACGGAGTATCAACAATAGGTGAAAGTTGCCAGGAAACAACTTGAAAGCTATATATACAGTCCAAAAAAAAAAAAAAATCTCACAAAACCCCAAAACTGTTCATGTACTCAACAATCGGTAATAGACTGATTCTTAAGACACCGAGGCAGTTAAAAGATCCAGTAATTTTCCCAGCTTTCAACTGCTGGCAGTTTCCACAATGGACTAGAGATGGAAGTCCAAACAGATTCCACATATAATGATGGTAAGGAGGTTGGCAGTTCAGAGATATTTTTTCCAGAAAAAAAGGTAAACTTTAGCTAAGAAGAGAGTTAGTTTTTCTTTTACTTTTTGAATACTTGCTATTTGCACCATTGAAATAAACTGTAATGATAGATTAATGAGAAACGCATGCAAACTTATTAATGGCATACACATGGGGGTCACACAAAGTGAAACATGAAATGTAAGTAAGAGCCAGATGGTTACAATTTAAATAACATTTAGAGCTGCTGAAGAAAATGAGAACTGAGGATCCTGGAGGGAGGTGGTGACAGGTTCTGGGAAGGAAGAGGAAGATGGATGTTCATCCTATCGTGGTGTGTGGATGAAGTCTCCTAGAGAGCACACTCAGCAGTGGTTGTGGGCTGTGACAGTCTTTCTGGGTGCGTGACTTGGTTTCTGTTCCCATAATGGCTATGAATTCATCTTCTTTGGTGGATGAGATACTGGAAAGAGGATCTATGTTGATTGCAGTCTATTTGTTTCATTGTTTTAATAGGAACTTCAGGGATAACTCTTTCCTTAGCATTGAAGAGAAAGGAACAAAGGGGAGTTTCATTCATTCATTTATTCATTCATTCATTCATTCATTCATTTTCCTTTGGTTTGCAGTAATGGGGATAAAACTTGATGCATGTGCTCAGAAAACACCTCACTACTGAGCCTTTTTATAATCAGCCTCCTCAGTTCAACGCACTAGGTACACCAGAGGTCTACTTGTGGGGTGCTATTTCTTGAGCTCCAACACTACATAAGAAAATACTTTCAGAATTTGCATAGATATTCACTTGAATCTCATCTGAGTACTGGGCCATCTATTTCTGGAGACAATTATTCAAAGAATGAGAAGGAACAGACTGGCTCTCAGAAGTCTCTCCGCAGATGTGCAAACTTTGGAGACAGGTTACATACATGATATCTTAATGTACTAACATTTGAAAGGCTCTGTAAAAGTATGTACTTATTTTTTCAGTTCTGAAGTGATTCATAGAAAATAGGTGTGCAAATGTATACCCCTATCAAGTAGAATGTTCTGTAGCATTTCAAGGCCTCAAACATTGCCCTGGCTTCTTACAGTATCCTGCTTTTCATAAGGAACTCATAAAAGCCTGCCTGCTACTTCTGAGCCCTCAAAGCATGTGGTGATTGTTTTTAGGGCTAATAAATATAGGCAGTGAAGAGTACCTTTTACAAATTCATAGAAGGTTGTCCTTTATACATCAGTGTAAACTGACAGTTCTGCTTTAACAGAAACCAGAATTAGCTCATGGGGAGTCAAATTGTTGTGGTTTTGGAACAAAAGCACAAATGACCTTAACTGATAGACTTGCTCCAAAGTGAAAGAAATGCCAGGCATGGTAGTGCACACTTAAATCCCAGTACTCAGGGAGGCAGAAGCAGGCTGATCTCTGTGAGTTGGAGCCTAGCCTAGTCTATATATGTTCTCATGTCAGCAAGGGTTACACAGACCTGTCTAACAGGATGAAAGAAAATATTTTTCAAAGTGGAAGAAATTTGAACTTACAGAGTCCTAGATCAATGCACTCAGTTGACATAACGATGTTTGTCTCTACAATGGGACACACCGAATGAAGAAAGCTTTTCTGCAGATTTCAATATATTATGCAGCATGTTTGGGAGAGACTGATGGTTCTGTAACCATCCAGTACACTCTGCCAGACCTGAAATAATCAGACAGAAACTATATTAATCAAAACACAGCTTGGCCTATTAGCTCAGGCTTCTTATTAACTAACTCTTACATCTTAAATTAATCTATTCCTATTATTTTGTATCTTACCATGAGGCTTGTGGTTTACCTGTTTGTCTCCTTTGGCAGCTACATGGCATCTTCTTGACTTTGCCTACTTTCCCTCTATATCTGGGTTTGGATTTCACACCTAGCTTTGTTCTGCCCTGCCCTGGGTCCAAAGTAGCTTCTTTATTAATAAATGGTAGTAAAGCATATTCACAGCATTAGCTTTGCTTCTGCCGCTCTCCCTACTTCTCTGCTTCCCCCCTTCTCTGTCTCTTTCTCCTCCTCCTCCTCCTCCTCCTCCTCCTCCTCCTTCTTCTTCTTCTTCCTTTCTCTCTCTCTCTCTCTCTCTCTCTCTCTCTCTCTCTCTCTCTGTCCCCCCCCTTCACCCTTCCTCCTCCATAACCCCCTGAGTAAACATTCAACCTCAAAAAAAAAGAAACAATACTTTGTGATTTTATCCTTCTCTGGAGGCCACAGTCTTAGAACACATCTGTCTTACTTAGTGTTTCTGCTGCTATGATAAAACTCTGACCAAGCAACTTGAACAGGAAAGGGTTTATTTACCTATAACTTGCAGTTCATCATCTGGAGAAGTCAAGGCAGGAACTCGAGGCAGGACTTGAAGGTAGAAACGGAAACATACGTCATAGAGGACTGTTGCTTACTGGCCTGCTCCTCATGGCTTGCTTATTCTGCTTTCTTATAGCACCCAAACTACCATCCCAGGTGTGGCACCACACACAGTGAGCTGGGACATTCTACATTGTTGTCAGTTTGGACTCATTAATAACGAACTCAGAGTCACCAATAATGCATTAAGGAAAAAGATCAAAGTATTTCCCTTATAGTTATTTAGCTGAGAGTGAGTGCAAATTTGAATTCTCTACATCATTTTCCCTTGTTTACTTGTTGTATGAATCTGCCTCTGTGCCTGCCTAATGAATATTTCTGAATCTGCCCCTGTGTGTTTCTGTCTGATTCTCTGAATGTTTCTGCTCCTAACAACGTTTCCTATTTTTATTGAACAAAAGAAACATAAGTAAGGAAGGAATAAAGGATACTGTGCAGAAATAGCAGAGTTTTCACAATGGATTAGGTTTAGGCCAGATAAACAAACAAACAAACACTATCAAACAATATCTGAATGCTGCTTTCAGCATTTAGGATGGATTTTTTTTAATAAGGATAATTTTAGCTGTTTTTTCTCTCCAGCAAATGATTATCAAAACACACATGAAAACATACATGCATTAATCTGAGTTGAGGGCACAGAAGAGTACATAATTTAAGATTATAGCTACGCATTACTTTGAATTGTAAATGTTGATTACATGGGAAATCTAAGGCAAGTAAGCTTGGGTGTTGCAATGTTCTCTTAAAGGCAGGTTAAACAGGCATAGTACACAGTAAGATAGCTGTCTATAGTCTTAAGTGACTTTAAGATGTATTATCAGCTTTGACTGCGAGGTCCAGAAAAAGGTTCAGTCACTTAGAATATAACAGATATTTTTGACATAATGCATGGCCACGCCATATCATTCAGCAATCAATAAAATGTACCAAACCTTGCCTTAAGCCCAATCTGGTGGAGCATCTTCTCAATTACGATTTTTTTCTTCAAAAATGACTTCTGTTTCTGTCAAGTTGACAAAACATCTTTCCCAAAGAGAAAGTTACCCCTTAGATTCTGTTTAATTCTATATTTTCATATTTCAGCAAGTAGGGAAACATTTATCAAATCACTTCCCATTATACTAAATGGTCCTCTAGGGTGGTGGAAAATGAACAAAGATGTGTCCCAAATGCAATAATCTGGGAACTGTTGCCCCATGTGTCTGCTATTAATATTCAGCTCCTGCTGGAGTGATGGAAGGAAGAGGAATTACCTTCTTGCCTAGAAATCTTGGAAATGAAAATTTGATCAATGAAAGAAAGTAAATGTAGTTTTTTGCAAAACAGTCTCCACTAGGCCTTCTAATTATCATTTGAAACCTAGCAGGTTAGTGATTTACCTTGTGCCTGCAATATCTCCACATAAACTTTTGGGTAATCATTAACTTAGTAACTGAGAGTCCATGGTGTTTGAATTAATCTTGTGTTTTCTTTTTTTTGTTTGTTTTTTTTTGTTTTTTTTTTCTGTTTGACCAATAGCTTAGGTGTATTTCTAGCTAGCTTTTTTTTTTTATTGAGAAAAGGAAAAAAAAGTATCCGACTTCTCCTAGCCTCCCATTTCCCTCCACCTCCTCCCACCTTTCTCCCCTTCCCCCAAACTCCTCTCCCCCTCCCTCTCCAGTCCAAAGAGCAGTCAGTGTTCCCTGCCCTGTGGAAAGTCCAAGGTCCTCCCCCATCCGTCCTGGTCTAGGAAGGTGAACATCCAAACTGGCTAGGCTCCCACAAAGCCAGAACATGAAGTAGGGTCAAAACCCCGTGCCATTGTCCTTGGATTCTCATCAGCCCTCATTGTTTGCCATGTTCAGAGAGTCCGGTTTTATCCTGTGCTTTTTCGGTCACAGTCCAGCTGGCCTTGGTGAGCTCCCACTAGATCAGCCCCCTTGTCTCAGTGGGTTGGTGCGCCCCTCGTGGTCCCGACTTCGTTGCTCATCTTCTCCCTCCTTGCGCTCCTCATTGGGATCTTGGGAGCTCAGACCAGTGCTCCAGTGTGGGTCTCTGTCTCTATCTCCATCCATCACCAGATGAAGGTTCTGTGGTGGTATGCAAGATATTCGTCAGTATTGCTATAGGATAAGATCATTTCAGGTTGCCTATCCTCAGCTGCCCAAGGGACTAACTGGGACATCACCATGAGCTCCTGAGAGCCACTCTAGGGTCAAGTCTCTTGCCAACCCTAAAGTGGCTCCCTTAACTAAGAATTGCGGTTCCGTGCTCCCCTGTCCAACCTTCTTTTATCCCAATCCTCCTGTTTCCCCAAGTTCCCCCCCTCCTTCCCTTCTCACTTTTCTCTCCCCATCTCCCCTTACCCCCATCCCACCCCACCCCCAAGATCCCAATTTTCTCCCCGGCAATTTGGTCTACTTCCCATAGCCAAGAGGATAACTATATGTTTTTTCTTGGGTTCACCTTCTTATTTAGGTTCTTTAGGTTCACCAGTTGTAGTCTCCGTGACCCTTATTTATGGCTAGAAACCAATTATGAGTGAGTACATCCCATGTTCATCTTTTTGGGTCTGGCTTACCTCACTCAGGATAGTGTTTTCTATTTCCATCCATTTGCATGCAAAATTCGAGAAGTCATTGTTTTTAACCGCAGCGTAGTATTCTAATGTGTATATATTCCATACTTTCTTCATCCATTCTTCCATTGAAGGGCATCTAGGTTGTTTCCAGGTTCTGGCTATTACAAATAATACTGCTATGAACATAGTTGAACAAATGCTTTTGTCATATGATAGGGCATCTCTTGGGTATATTCCCAAGAGTGGTATTGCTGGGTCCAGGGGTAGGTTGATCCCGAATTTCATGAGAAACTGAAACACTGATTTCCACAGTGGTTGCACAAGATTGCATTCCCACCAGCAATTGATGAGGGTACCCTTTCCTCCACAGCCTCTCCAGCACAGGTTATCATTGGTGTTTTTGACTTTAGCCATTCTGACAGGTGTAAGATGGTACCTCAAAGTTGTTTTGATTTGCATTTCCCTGATTGCTAAGGAAGTCGAGCATGACCTTAAGTGCCTCTTGGCCATTTGAACTTCTTCTGTTGAGAATTCTCTGTTCAGTTCAGTGCCCCATTTTTTAATTGGGTTAACAACTGTATGTCAACCTGTAGAAGAAGGAAAATAGACCCATATCTATCACCATGCACAAAACTCAAGTCCAAATGGATTAATGACCTCAATATCAGCCCGAACACACTGAACCTGATAGAAGAGAAAGCGGGAAATACCCTACAACAGATGGGCACAGGAGATCGCTTCCTATGTATAACCCCAGCAGCACAGACAACATTGAATAAATGGGACCTACTAAAACTGAGAAGCTTCTGTAAAGCAAAGAATACTGTCACTAAGACAAAAAGGCAACCTACTGACTGGGAGAAGATCTTCACCAACCCCGCAACAGACAAAGGTCTGATCTCCAAAATATATAGAGAACTCAAGAAACTAGACTTTAATATTGTGTTTTCTGTATGTTTCAGATCTTTCACCAAGAAATTCTGGGAGGTCTAGATGATGACTATAGAGCACAAACTTATAGTTTCTTTCATTATATTAACGTGCACATGTATTTCTCTGCATGAATATGGAGATAAGAAAAGTGTGAGGTTTCCTGAGACTGGAGATAGAGATGGTTGTAATCTGCTCTGTCGGTGCTGAGAACCAAACCCCAGTCTTCTACAGGAGCAGCAAGTACTCTATCCCCCTGATTTATCTCTCAGGCCTGATTTTGCAGTTTCTAGACTTTTTCTCCTTCTTCCTTTTATATGTTTAGAGGTTTTCTTTACTTTCTCTTTTTTAAACATTGCTTGAGGCATGCACTCTGAATAGGCACAATGAGACGTTCAGAATAATTTTTTTCTCATTGATTCTTAAATTGAGCCACACACTCTGGAATTCAATTAAAAATACTAACTATAATGATGTATGGATTCAAATATAATCTCCAAGATGATAGTCAATAAAGCACTTGAGGAAATGAAGTGTAGAATAAGAATAGTCCACGGATTAAAGTAGATAAAGAAGCAACCAATAAGCATTTGAAAGGAAAGACTTTGACTAATTTAAAGTTAAGGAGAATGGAAAAATTATCATCTATCAAAAAATGGGAGGTTGAAAAATATCCCACTTTGTTTACTGAGTCTTCATAATTTTAATAATGTCCTTGGTCCTTAGTCCAAAGAATTAAGATATCTTTCAATATATGTATTGCCTCATTTGAGGACATTTTTACATTGTATTTTAAGAAATGCAGGACCAAACAGAAAAAAAGTCAACATCCTTAAGACATTTATTTTCTCTAATAAGTAATCTAAGAGGCAGGGTAAGTATTAGGACTGGCTTGAGAGTGGACATTGCAGGTGATTATTCAATAAATAAGCCACAGACATGGGGACAGGAGTCCATAAATCATTATATTGTCCAGTAAGTTATAAGAACTTTCTCCTACGTTTCTAAGATCCGACTCCTTTAATTAACTCAATACTGTAGTCTATTTCCACATAATTCCTTCTAAGACTGCCAAAGACATTGTTTTATCCGTAGCTTATTATTGATTTTGATGACATTTCTAGTAATATTTATTTATTTATTTTAGAGAGTATTGTAGCTTCAAGTTCAGGAGTCTACACATTTTTCCTTTCTTTCTGGAAATCCCTACAAATTTGTTTCTGGCTTTTAAATACCTGGCTTCCATTCGACCGTCTCTGCCCTCTGTGCAGGACAGCTCAGGACAGCTTCCCTTTTAAGTCTCCCACTGTGCTTGATAATAGAATCAAAAGGAAGAAGCATTCAACTCACCAGAAATAGAAAACCTGTCACCTTTCCCTGAAAGCCTTTTTAGATCAGGCAGAGCAGCAGCTGCCATGGTCAGAGTAGCTTCTACAAAGTATCTAGAATGGATTGGCAAAATTATCATTTACTTCATTCCACTCAACCTCATTTTTAGAAAAAAAAAGGCTATCTTTGTTCAGACAAAAAAAGGACTGTAGGAAGAGAAACGTTTCCTCTCTGCAGTTAGGCCAGTGCTTAGTGGTCTGCAAGTCAACTGGTTGCAAATATAAGCAGGAGGAAACAGGCATTGCTTCTCCATAATTCCAGTGGAAATCTTTCAGTGAGCAGAAAATGTTCAGAATACTCCAAAGGAAAGATGGATCACTGTCAGTATATCTTAACTAAAAGGGACAGATGTAGTTAGGTATCTGCCACTGCCCAGGAACAGAAGGACTCTTGGAGGAGGGAATCATAGTATCTGTATTTTCAAGAGTCTCTGCTCTAGTTGGATGAGGGAAGTTCAGACAAGATTTCAAATGAATTCACAGTAAAATAGCCGTTATTCCCAGACTACTCACTAAATTTGAAATGTGATTTGAAAGATGTAGAAATGTGGTAGTATTTTAAATTCAGTGTGTAAACAGTACAGAGTAGGAAATCTAATTCTACCATTTGTTAAAAGACTACCTTAAGTTCCTCCCCTCTAAACCGATGTCATTTCTAGTTCTTCTTTCTGCTAGGCATGTGTATTCGTATAGAGGCAGCAGGCGGAGTTGATAGAGGCTGTATAAATTTAATAAATGGGTGAGCAAGAATTCAGATTTTAGCATCAGACACATGGATTCAAATTTCAAGTTTTCTTCCCTAGTGTTGTTAATTCTAGCACATTGTCTAGTCTTCTTCAAATCCTACCTCTCTCTCAGTTATGGCAGCAAGAAAACACAAGAGCATTCTGAAACTGAAAAGGTAATGGAGTAATAAGAGTGATGTGATATTCAGCATTGAGTATTTAACTATTCTTTTCTAATTTTGGCCTCTCCATGCTTCAAATCATTTATTCACAGCTTTTAGGGAAAAACTGATTTCATATTGAATAACAAAAATTTAAATAAAGTAGAAAACAAACATTAGCATAGTCAAATACAATCTCCCTGGAGGTCATGATGTTTGTAGAGTCCTCTAGTTGATGGTGAAATAAGATTCACGGTGATTGAATCAGGAAGATTGTTGGATAAAATTCCTGCCCTGCAAACATGAGGACCTGAGTTTGAATCTCCATCATCGCCCAAAAGCCAAGTATGGCGTCAAATGTTCACAATCCCTGTACTGGTGTGACTGAGACAGAGAGGGACTTTGGCTCTCATCTGATAGTCAGTGTAGGAGATCCTGTATTAAGAAATAAAATGGCCAGCACATAAGGAGAGTACCTGAAGGGGACCTCTGATCTTCATATGCACAAATATCCCTATACACATCCACTCTCATCTATGAACAAGTAGGCATTTGAGCACAACACACACAAAGTATTTAAGTGTCTGTCACTAGCTAAACTAATATTCTGTATCTATAAAAATTGAGGCAATTATAGTCCAAAATTAACAGAACTATACAAATACAAAATACAAAATTATTTTAAAGTATTTTATACAAATTGCATTCTATAGGATGTTTTTTAATGTTAGTATTTATAATATTACTTATTAAATTATAAAGCATATGTAATGATCTGAATAGCTTGGGGTATTTTATTCCCATTTAGCAATATACACATTAAATTTATCATGTAATGAGAGAATTTTCACCTAAGAGATATGAGCAATGGTTTTTCAGCTGCTTAATGAATAAATTTTATAGCTAATGCAAATATCCATTAGCTTACTCATAGGACTATATTCAACTGCTAACTTCTAACTACTACAACTTGACATTTTTATTTTTCATTCATCAAACTCTATAGGGATGCAAATGAAAGCAATTTTATTACAATGATATTTTGAATCTCTCATCACACAAACAGATACAAACAATTTTTAAACTGAGATTCTCACCTCTAATAAAAATGACCTGCAGCCCAGCTCTGAACAGATGACTGTGTGAGGGCTTTGGAGTCATTGATTAGAGAAATAGTCACACAGCAGACTTCCATAAGGTCTCATAGATGATTCTAAACTTTCTAATCCAATTAGTGGAACAGGTAGGATGTTTCCATTTTTAATTTTTCCCCCGTGGAACTCAAAGTAAGTACCCTTTCAGATATATTCTTAAGCTTACTTAGGTTTTCCCCCCTGGAATATGGAATTGTAGCCAAAACTAAAGAACATTTGGAGGCATTCGGTTTTTGATTGTGAATTTGATTGTGAAAGCTTTACCTTCACATTTTGGGTCTATGCTGTGGGGGATTGGTGGCATAATCATTCTGTAATTACGCTGGCCTCAAACTCTTGGTGATCCTCTTGGATTAGTCTGCCACATGCAGACTTTATTGGCATGACCTAGTACACAAGTTTTGAATTGAATTTGCCTAAGTGGTGTCTGAGAAACACCCACCTCACACACTGCTCAAAAACATTAGCATTCCCTTTCATGGTGGCCAATCTGACAAATGATAAATGAAATTGTTTTTCTTATTCTAGCTTAAACTTCCCAAAGGTGTTTTAAGAAAACAAAAGTAAATAGTTCACTGTCAATGATTGCTATTAAACTTTGTCATTTTCATATCTAAGCTCTAAATAGTATGATGACTTTAATGGTTATTATGTTTTATAATACATATTATTTTTCTATTAAATTATAAGTAGCAATTGTGTCAGGATTTTATACAAGTACACATTTTCTTTTTTTCTGCTACTAACTCTGAATGTGTTTTAATTTTGTATTCAGTACTCTGGGTCCTAACAAAGCAATGTCTTTGATTCCGTATTGAGCATTCATCTTGAGGACTTTTCTCTATTGATTCAAAACTTTAGTTTCTGTAATAGAACTATCATGATACACATTCCAAGGACAAAGTGATGTCCAAAAAAATGATGGAGACTCTCAAAAGCTCACCCCTCTTTACAACATTAGACCTCTGTGGTCTATCTCAAGAAGCCTAAGATGATAACTTTTATTCAAAAACTTAAAACCCTACTCAACATTTCCTGTTACAGTAGCTCCACCTCTAAAACCAACCAAACAAACATGAAAAACACCTACAACTTACTGACAAGTCATGATTGATCTAGTAAATTCTTCTCTTGCTTCTTCTAGCCAATTCTGAGTAATAAACACCCAAGGTGTAGTTAGTTGTCAAAGCATATAATACTATGCATACCCTTCCTCTAGTCAGAGCCCATCTGCTTTGTATTTCCAAGACTTTCCATATCTGTTGAAGGAACAACTAAACTAATCTCACTGGCCCTCAATGCCTTTTGAAGCTTTACCTGACACAAACACATGGCTTTCTTCCTTTAGCTCCAAGCACAATGTCTTATCTCTTATCCATATCATAGACTCTCATACCCAGAGTATATGAACTCATCTCTGTGGTTAATGCTGTGTTTGTAGAGACTCACATATACCTTGCCCTGGTTATCCAGTTATCCTTCTCGACACTTATTACCATGTGTGTTGATTGTTTTGTTGCTGTTATTTTTCATGCCTTTTTCTCTCTTGTCAACTTGATACAAGATGGAGTTATCTGAAAAAAGGGTACCTCAGTTGAAGAATTGCCCCCATCACATTGGCGTTTTCTTGATTAATGGTTCAAGAAGGTGCCACTCCAGGGCACTTGGTCCTGTGTTATAGAACAAAGCAGAATACAATATCATAGTGAGAATATGGGATCATCAGCTAGAATTAGTAAATATCATTGTCATTTTGGAGTCACAGTTATCAAAGTCTTTACAGATGAACTTCCAGCTTCTGGACTTAGGTCCAGCAAATCTCTCTGGATAGAAGCAGGATGCTGGCTCTGAGAATCGGATCTTGCTCATTTCCTTAAGATAACAGAGCTCTCATAGCTACATGCCCTGCTGGCCTTTATAAACTTCTCAGCATTGACTCTGCATGTGGAAAGGCACTTAGAAACTCAGTGTTAACTTAGCAATAGAAAGAAGTCTGGATCTGATGAAACAACTATGCAGCACTTAATTCAGAAAGCTGTTTTTGGATGTGATGAGCCTCAAGACCCTTTTCGCTCCTGCCATGTAATTGTAAATGCAAGCTCTAGAAGCCAGGAGGAACAGCAATGGATATATATATATATATATATATATATATATATATATACGAGATTAAATATTTTTCAAATTTACTTTGCTATTAATAATTGAACGTTATTGTCTGGTATACTACATATATAAATACATATGCATATATATTTATAGATACATACATATATATGCAAGAACTTGATTAAAAAAATCTAAGCTCACGACTAGAAAACTGTCTCAGTGGTTAAGAGCACTGACTGATCTTGAAGAGGACCTAGGTTTGGTTCCCAGCACATCCATGGCAGCTCACAGCCATTTATAACTGCAAGACCAAGGAGTCCAACATAGTCGTTTGGACTCCACAGGCAACAGACACTCTAGTTGTGCTCATACATACATGGAGACAGACACTTCATATATAAGTAGAAGAAAAAGCTAAGTTGAGGGCTGTGTTGGGAAGCAGCTGGTCCTCTGTTGATGTCTGTGGATAAAACTTCCCTTCCCTTTTCTCTACATCTGTTCTTTTTCTCCCTGTGCTGCAGGGTTCCTTCCTTCACAACCCTGGCTTGGCTCCTTCCTCTCCAGCTGTACTTACACTTGTTTGCTTATTCTTGATTTCTTACCCTGCTCTCTTTAATAACAAATTCCATATCTCTGCCTTTTTGAACTTACAAAAGACTCATATATTCTCTATAAGAGATAATGAGATTTTTTTCCCCCAAGGGGAATGGTGGTCATTAATTCTGCATATATCAAAGTAGAATGTGTCATCACTAAGCGAAATGTGAGCTCCCACCATGCATAAAGACAGCTCTTGTTTGCTACAGCCAAGAGCATGTTTCATGGCAAAACATTTTTGAAGAAGCCATTAAGAAATATTCTCATTCTCTCCACAATGGCTTTAAGTTCTGTGTGACCAGAATTCCGAGGTATTTCTGGTGACTCATTCCTGGTTTGGGCCATCCTGACATTCTGAAGGCTCCTAATAATCTTTGATAAAGCTTTGGCACGAGGGCTTGCATGTTGTACTCATCAAAAACAGCATACTTAAAACAAACCTCTGTCACCAGAAAAAATTAAAATGAGAATTAACTACAAAATCTGCAAGGCACACGCAATGCTGAGAATCAGCGAAGCAATTAGCATGAGATTTTTAAGTGACTGAATACAAATTCAGAATTATGAAGTTATTATCAAATGATGTTACAAGTGATGTGAATAAATCTTGGATAATATAAAAATTCTCAAGCACTCCAACCCCTTTTCTACAGGCAGGTGCACGGATCATGAGGCTAATGCCCTCAGGTGGATAGACTGCTGACATCCCAGGGAAGCTGTTATTTTAGTCACAGAACCCTATGCTTAGAGTCCCTGCCACACACACGGTCAGCTTATTGGTTTCTGCGATTTGTGTTCCTTTCTATAGACAAGATTTGCACTCAAGTACTATTACAATTCTTTGAAACTAATTACAGGAAAATGAATTTTAGCAGCAAGAATTGTGTTTTCTTCCTCCCCCCTTCATTCCTATAGTAGAAGAAAGACTCAGAGCTTCATCCTTAGACTTTGAGAATACATGTTAAATTGGAACAGGCCACAAACTCCAGTCATCTGGGCATCAGCAAAGGAACCTTTAATCTGTTCCTGCTCCAAATCATCCAACATCATGCCGTCACAATAACAGATTATCCTATTCCTCTACAGAAGCTTTCTACAGAACTAGCAAGAAGCTGTAGCATGGCTTATGCACACTCCATTGTCTGGGCCCTCTTCACATAGGTATTCCTTGTTTTTGTTAATTGAATGGTATAGGACAGTTGTGCTTAGCCTTAAATGCCCTCTAGAGGAGATGTAGAAGCCCCAGGTAGACAGGCCTCTGGGCATGCCTGTAGGAGTTTCTTTTCATTAGGTTGATTGAGGGGGAAGGTTTGTTCACCATGGGTAGGACAATTCCCTGGGCTGGAGTCGTAAGTGGTATAAAGAAAATGACCTGAGGAAAAGCTTTTATTAATTTATACTTCTTGACTGTGGCTTCAGTGTAACTAATTGTCTCATTACTCACAGCTATGAGGCTTATGTATGAATGTCAACTCTCTACATGCTATAGGAAATTGGTTCCCAAAATAGTTGTACTGTGTTACATGGGCAGCAAGAGTAAATGGTAGTCCCTGGGTCTTCACCTGCTTCACGGTATTTCAAGTTCTCAGAATTTTTCTCTGTCTCTCTTCTATCTTTTCTCACTGTGTGATTTTCCTTTTTTTGCTCTATTACTTCTGGCCTTTTCAATTAATTAATTCTTTCCTTGTCTGATTCTAAGGTCTTAACAAAATTAGTTATCATGTTCTTAATTTGGTCATTATCTCTTCTAAATCTCAAATTTCTGATCAGTTCTATTCTAAACTATGAAACACTACAAAAAGATTTCAGTCTTTTGCCAGTTAAGATATTTTTTGCTTATTTTTCTTTTAAATACAATGCTACTGTCCTTATAATCCACATTTAGGGATTCTAACTACTGTCCTGAGAGGTCCTTCAGAGGGCCTGCTGGGTCTACATTCTGAAGCATTATACTTTTTGCTTCATGGTTCAGGTTTTGTGATTGTTTTGTTTTGTTGCCTGGTTGTTTAGACACTGTATTTAGAACTCATAAGAAGAATAGTGTGAGGATATGCTTTCTCTGAAGGAACTATCATCTTGATTGGGTTGTTGTTGACTTGTCTTGTTTTTCTCCACTTGAGCATCTAAAGGAACTACTTTAAATTGTGTTAAAATTTTACATATGTATATAATCTTGGGTTTTGAAAAAAAGCATTGCAAAAGATGAAATCCACACAGGTGAAGTTTTAAAAAAACAAAACAAAATGAAGCCTCACAAGTGCCCCCCACATTCACTGGGACTAGTTTGGTCCTATGCAGGTTCCCCTACTGTCAGTCCAGAGACAGTGAGTTCCCACTAGCTCAGGTCAGCTGTTTCTGTGAATATTACCATCATCGTCTTGGCTCCTTAGCTCATATCATCACTCTTCCCTCTCTTGGACTGGTCTCTGCTATCTCAGCCCAGTGTTTTCCTGTAGATCTCTCTATCTGCTTCCATCGGTTGCTGGATGAAGTTTCTCTAATGGCAATTAAGGTAGTCATCAATGTGATACAGGGGAGGGCCAGTATAGGTGTGTCCTCTACACTGTTGCTTAAAGTATTAGCTGGAGTCATTCTGTGGATTCCCTAGTGCCATGTTCTTCACTAGCTTTTTAGTTACAGTCTGTGGGGCCACTGGCAGTGGGACCAGGATTTATCCCTAGTGTTTGAACTGGCATCATGGAGCCCATTCTCTTTGGTATGATTCCTTGCTCAGCCTAGATATAGGGGGATGGCCTGGTTCTTGCCTTGAAATGAAGTACCAGACTTTGCTGACTCCCCATGGGAAGGCTTACCTTTTCTGAGGAATGTTGAGGGGGAAGGGTTGGGGTGGGAATAGGGGAGGCAGTAGGAACAGAGATAACTATGCAAAATGAGAAAAGTTTGTATTATAAAATTCTAATAAAAAAGGAAAAATAAATAAATGTGTACAGTTTTAAAAATAAAGCAGGTCTTGATGTCTCTTGTTATATAACAATGTATAGATTTGAGCTAATTCTCTTTATTTTTGTTTTCTCATCTATTGGAAAACAGAAACTGTTAACCCACAAACCATAATTATTCTCTTTCAGTAGTTGCCACCTTCTCTGTTGCTTTCTTTGTGCCAGTTCTGCTGTGCATTCTTTGCACCTTTAGTGCGTGAGTACTCATCCCTCTCCTGGCTAGAGTTCTTGGAAGGTGGTATCCACAGCATTGTATATCAGCCTAGTCTATTAAGTGCAAGATTTGAAGCACTAGCTTATCAATGGATATTAAAGGGTTGTGTCAATGAGTGAATAATTGAAAATAGATGCATATGTAAAAGTGATTCAGTCAAGCTATGTACTGCAACTGCAGAGCACAAACACCTCCTTTATTATAGTTCCTGGGGCTTCAATCTAATTTTACTGTGTATACTTACCTCTCTGATATATTGACTCCTTGTCCTTACAGAAAGCAACTGGCCTGAGTTAGAATTTATAAATAGTGATCCAAATCCATAATGGAGCTTAAGAATAAAGCTTTTAAAACATTGATCTGGATAAGGAATGATAGGATGTAATAAAGGTTTATTTAGGGTGTAAAATCTAAAAGGCATGTTCATCAATAATTCATCAACTCTCCTTAAAAGGATCCTTAGTACAGCCATTTCTATTCAGGACTTTTAATCAATTCTAGTTGCCACTACTAGAAACAGATTTTGAAAACACACTTGTGAAATAGATCTATTTGAATAGATATTTACTTCAAGAGTAAAATTAAAATCACTATTAATAAGAAATTTATTATAGTAAGAAAATAACCAATATATTGGGAAATCCCCAAACAACCCAGGCTGTTATCAGGACAATAGGTATCTCTCCACAAATTTCAGCAATACCCCATTGCTAGAGACAAAAGACACACACACACACACACACACACACACACATCATTGAACTTAGAGAGACTGAGTTATTGCCTATACAGAGCAGCCTTTAACTTCCATATTCTAGTGTCTGTGACATAGAAAAGTACTCTGAAGGCTACCAAAGAGAAAAGGAAACACCAACCCAATCACAAAACCTTTCCTCTACAATCAGTACTGCCTGCAAAATATGCTAGGGCAATGGTAGCAAAACCTCGAGGGCCTAACCAACTGATGATCAAAAATGTGATTTGACTTAAAGCCCACTCCATCAGATAGAACACACACCTGACATTGATTGAGGGACCGTGAAGACAAGTATAGATATCTCAGAGACCTAGGGTAAAAACCAAATACTACTTTAAAAAAAATAACAATAAAGTAAATCTTAATAATATTCTACTATATTTATTCTGCCATCATCAGAGAAGCTTTCTTCTGTAGCATATCTATAGCATATAGGAGCATATAGGAGCAAATACAGAGATCCCCATTCTGATATTTTACACACAGAGAGAGGGCATACATGCGAACCACCAGAAAGAAGAAGCTAAAACACTGGGGAGACAGAAGCAGTGGACTACACCTGGAGAACAATTACTTCTAAAACAGTTGCTCTCAGCCTGTGGGTTGCAACCCCTTGGAGAAGAGCCACTTATCTGATATCCTGTATAGTAGATATTTACATTAAAATTCATAACAGTAGCAAATTCTAGTTATTAAATAGCAACTAAATAAATTTACGGTTGGGGATTACCATTGCATGAGAATCTCTACTAAAGAGCCACAGCATTGTGAAGGTTGAAAACACTGCTCTAAAACAACCTCATATGAAATCACAGAGTCTGAAGCAGCAGAGGGCCTACATGTGTCTGTATCATGTTCCTTTGCATATATACTATATAACCTTTTGTTAGTGCTTTTATGGGAATCCTGAACGTGTAAACGAGTGGGTCTCTCATTCTTGTGCCTTCTCTTGAGGCTCTTTTATTTCTCTCTTTAAATTTTTTGTTATTGTTGAGCTATACATTTTTCCCACTCCTCTCCCTTAGTCTCTTTCCCCCTTCTACCCTCTCCCATGACCCCCATGCTCCCAATTTACTCAGGAGACCTTGTCTTTTTCACCTTTTTATATTTAGTCATGTATGTCTCTCTTAGGGTTCTCTTTGTTGTCTAAGTTCTCTGGGACTGTGGCCTGTAGGCTGGTCTTTGCTTTATGTCTAAAATCCTCTTATGCATGCAAAACTATTATATTTGTCTTTCTGGGTCTGGGTTACCTCACTCAATATGTTTTTTTTTTAGGTCCATTGATTTGTCTGCAAATGTCAAGATGTCATTTTTTTACCCCTGTATAGTACTCCATTGTATAAATGTATCACATTTTCTTTATCTATTCTTCACTTGAGGGGCATCTTGGTTGCTTCCAGGTTCTGGCTATTACAATAAATGCTGAGATAAACATAGTTGAGCACATGTCCTTGTGGTATGATTGAGTTTCTTTAAGGTATATACATAACAGTGACATTTCTGGGTCTTGAGGTAGATTGTTTCCTAATTTTCTGAGAAATTGCCAAAGTGGCTGTACAAGTTTGCACTTCCACAAGCAATGCAGGAGTGGTCCCTTTACTCCACATCCTCTCCAGTATAAGCTGCCACCATTGTTTTATATCTTGGCCATTTTTTTTCAGGTGTAAGATGGAATCTCAGAGTTGTTTTGATTTGTATTTCTCTGATGGCTACTTTTCTTTTAAATTTACTGGTCCAACTATGATATGATGCTTTTTTTTTGTCTTACTATAGTTTCTTTTGTTCTATTTGGTTGTTATCTCTTAGAAGACTTTACTTTTCTAATGAGAAACAGAAAGGGAGTGGATCCAGATAGGAAAGGAGGCTGCAAGAAACTAACAGGAGTAGAGGGAGGGAAAATGGTATTCAGATAATATTGTGTGAGAACAGAATATATGTTTAATACAAGGGGGGAGTAACAAAACTATATAGAAATGGAGAATGCTGAAACATTGAGTTGTCTACCTCTTTTGATATGCTCTATATTTTCTATATTAGCCTCCAGATAAACAACTTGTAAAGATTTTTTTCCATCCTTAGGCTGCCTTTCCACTAATATGTTGGTGTCCTTTGTTCTACACAATCCTTTTAGTCTTGTGTTTCCATTTGTCAGTTGTTGGTTTTAGTGTCTATGCAATCAGAATCCTTTTCAGAAACTTTCATTCTACTACAATAAAGTTCATGTACAGTCTCTACTTTCTTCACTATCAGATTTAGAGCTGTCAGCAAAGCTGAAATGGGATAGCTAGCACTTCACATAAAATCATGTACTGAGATATTATTGTCTACAATTTATTAATTTTATATTTAAAATACATTATTGGAAACTGTGTTATGAAGTATAATACATGTTTCACTTTTTTATTTTTACAAATTTTTCATCCCATAATTTTAAATTTTGATATTTTATCCAACCTTAATCTTTTCCTAGATCTTCCCCATTTTCCAACCTATCCAACTTCATATTCTCTTTTTCTGTTTTATAAAAACCCATTGAGTGCAGTTTATATTGGTCAACTACTCCTAAATATAGGGCTTGCACTAGATTGTGAAAGCTATAGCTATACCAGGGTTCACATCATTATAGAAAACTACTTTTTCTCTCTCACTGGCTGTATTTTCAGCTAGGAATGGGACTTCCTACATTCCTCCCCTCCCTCTCCAGATCTTGTCTAATTTGAGCTTGTTCAGGACTTGCATATGCTACCACAATCATTGTTAGTTCATGTGTGCATCTGTACTGTTATATCTAGAAAACAGTGTTTCCGTGAACTCATCACAACTTATGGCTCTCACTATCTTTCTGATCAGCACCTTCAATGAAGATTCATGAGCTTTGAGAGGAGGAATGTAATAGAGGCACAATATTTATGGCACTGTAAAGTCTCTTATTCCCTACTCTTGGCCAGTTGTGCACCTCCACTAGTGACCATCTACTGCAAGAAGAAGCTTCCCTGATGATGGCTAAGTAGTGTAGTGATCTATAGGTACAACAGTAGGTCATTCCGAATATTTTTATTGATATATCTGTTTAGTGGAATAATAGTAGTAGTTTCTACCCTAGGGCCGATGACTTACTTAGTTACAAGTTCTTGTTCTCTTGACAGTGTCAGGTAAGGATTTGATCTCATGTAGTATGTTTTAACTGTAAGAAAAAGAGAAGAAAGAAAGAAAGAAAGAAAGAAAGAAAGGGAAAAGAAAAGAGGTTGGTAACACCTATAACATTCATGACACTATGGCAATAGAGGTCTATCTTGCCAGGCAGATCCTTGTAGGAGCTCAAAGGGTTCATGGCTGGATGAGACTGATGATTACTTTTCTTTCCTAATAGTATCCTAGCAGTAAGAGCAATACCTTTAAACATTATAAAAGCTATCTGATAGGATTCCAGATGAATATCAGCTATTCTCACTTTTTGAGGAATACCATACAGATTTCCATAGTGACTACATCAGTTTACACTCCTACCAGAACTGAAATATGTTGTCATTTTCTCTCCATCATTCATAATAGTCTGTTGTTACTTGTTTGTGTTCAATATTTTAAAATGTTTCCTCAGGCATTTGAGTTTCTTGCAAATTCTCTTCTTAGTTACAGGCCATGTCTGAACATTGAGTTGTCTACCTCTTTTGATATGTTCTATATTTTCTATATTAGCCTCCAGATAAACAACTTGTAAAGATTTTTTTCCATCTTTACGCTGCCTTTCCACTAATATGTTGGTGTCCTTTGTTCTACACAATCCTTTTAGTCTTGTGTTTCCATTTGTCAATTGTTGGTTTTAGTGTCTATGCTATCAGAATCCTGTTCAGAAACTCCCATTCTGTTACAATAAAGTTCAGGTACAGTCTCTACTTTCTTCACTATCAGATTCAGAACATACAGCCATACATTGAGATTATTAACCATTTTGGATTTGAATTTTCTGTCATCTGCCAGCACGCTTTCAAACAAATGCACTCTTAACACCTGCTCTGAAGCAGAAGCAACCTATACGCCAGGTTTACCAGGATTAAACTGAGACATAGGAGAGGGTGCTGGTGTAACAGGCCTGAAGCTTTAGGTTGAGTCCCCATCACCACAAAGACTGGGAGTAGTGGCTCATTCCTGTAATCCCAACACCCTGGAGGTGAACCAGGAAGATGATTAAGTCAGGGTCATTTTGGGATACAAGTGAACTGTACCAAATTCAGTAACTTTTTTTTTTAAAAAAAAGCATGTGAAAAGATAAAAAAATACAGGGTATGAAGCCAGTTTGTCAAATTTGATAAATAAGTTCATCAAAGAGATGATTTTTTTTAAAAAAAAATAGTAGTCATAGTACCAGAGCTGTTTTTGTAGTGAAATACGTTTATATCAAAGTAATAAAACTACTTGCCAAATAACTTCCAGTATGTGTGATATTCTAAATTTTACTTAAACTATATCTTTTGAAGATTTACTATTTTCAGATTTGTACATGTGTTAGCATTTTTATCTATTTTTACATAGGTAGACATAACGTCCAATGGAGACAGAAAACCATAGCTTCTCAAAATCAATTACATTGCTGATGAATCTTAAGTAGTACCCATACCTCAAGGAAATAACACTATTGGAAAGTTTAGTTGCATTCCTCCCAGTTTTGATCTGACAATGATAAAATGAGAGATGACAAGGACCTGGGTGATTAAACACAATTCAATAGCATAATGCATCAATAATGTATAAACCCTATTCCCAAGCTAATTTTTTCAAAGCAGGAAATTGTGTTTAGACTTTGTCAGCTAGACTCTTTAAAGAATGAGCTCTTGTTTTTAGGGAGCAATGTTGATTGACATCAAGATTTTTCTTCCATGTAGGAGGAGCCTTTTGTAATGGTCTCTGAAAATGTCCTGGGAAAACCGAAGAAATACCAGGGCTTCTCCATTGATGTTTTGGATGCCCTATCTAACTACCTGGGTTTTAACTATGAAATTTATGTTGCGCCCGACCACAAATACGGAAGCCCACAGGAAGATGGGACGTGGAATGGATTGGTAGGAGAACTTGTTTTTAAGGTAAGAATTCATTTATCTCATTCCCAAACTGTCAGGTATAATCATCGAGAGCTGTTTTCATATGAAAAAACAAGATGGAAAATATTTGATTGTTGTATTTAATGCAAAAGACTCACCCAGTGTTACTTAATGAACATTGTGAATAGAAAACTGGATGGCAAAATAAAATTTAAATTTAGTATCTCCTATAACAGAAAACTACAATTGTAATCTTCTTTCTATCTTTTGTCTGTATCCCTGTCGCATCTATTGACTTTCTTAGAATTTTCTAATATAGGTAGTTCTTGGGATAAGGCAGTCATTTGAAGGGAGTTTACAAGTGTATTTTGCTTCATCTGCCCGTCTCTTCTGTATCAGTCTTTATCCTTTGCCACATTAGTTGTTAGCATTCTGTTAGAATTTCAGTTGCCAGTGGTTTGTGAATTCAGGAGGATCTTTGATGACTGTGTTATGTAACAGTCTTCCTAACCTGCTGCAGTACCCGTTTGGAACTGCTGATCACCCTTCAGTATCCTTCTACTCTTTACAGAAGTAGCATGGAAAGAGAGGTAGACTGCACAAGCTTGTAGGAAAACATGGAAGTGAGGAAGTGAACTTTTACACACACACACACACACACATGCTTCGGAGGACACACACATATATGCCTGCATGCATATATAACTGTAGTGGGAAAAAGAGAAAAAGATAAAGAAAGGGTAACAGATTTTGCAAATTTTGATTGTTCTTATAGAGAAAATTGAATATTATAAGCCAAGAGGGGAAAAAAAGAGAAATTTTAACATAGAAAAGAGGTGAATGTGTAGTAAATGCCTTGGAGTCACGAGAAGTTAGTTTGAGAAATGGTTTTGGTGAGGGAAAGTGTTGCTTTCATGCTAAGCCCTGATGCTGAGTTGTGTCTTTGAAATCTGAGGAAAGAAGTTGAGGGGTTGAAGAAGATCACACTGCTTTGAATTTCTTGACAAAAATAAATCATGCAGTGTGTGACAGTTATGGGAACAGGTGTTACGTGTGCATCTGTAGGAGGCCAAGGTGGGACAGACCTTTAATCCCACAACTCAGGAGGCAAAGGCAGGAATATCTGTGAGTTTAAGGCCAGCCTGTTCGACATGGTGAGTTCTAAATCATATGTGGTTACCCAGTGAGACTCTATCTCAAAATAAAATAAAATAAAATAAAATAATCCTGGGGATAGTGAAAGAGTAAACTAGTTTTCAAGGGACTTAGGAGGTTATTGGTAATGAGGATGGAGCTGCTGTTTTCCATACTTTTCAAATCTTAAATGGAGACCCTTCTGGAGTGAGTTCAGATATTAAAGTTCATCGTGTCTTAAAAATACTAAGATAAACAGAAAAATATCAATCTTTTCTTTTTTAAGTCTTCCACCTCAAAATCCTTTTATTTATTCTGATATCCTACTGGCAACCAAACAACCTTGCTTTGAAACAGATACTAGCCATGGTTACCAGTAATGAATTTACTATCAATTTTAGCTTCAGAGACTCTTTACAGCCTCTCTAAACCACAATCACCAGAAAAATAAATCCAGGAATGTTATAAGGAAGGAAAGTAAAGCTGGTCTCATTAGCTGATGCTGATAGATTGGTGAAACCTTCCCCAGGTGCTGTGCTTAAAACTGTAATAAATTCAACATAAATTTTGCAAGTTGACTGACAGGTTTTGCTAATAGGTCAGATAGAGAGGTAGAAGAAAGATCAAAGAGAGTGCTTTTCATCTTATCTATCCAACCACAGCAGTAGAAAAAGACGTCCTTTGTTACCTTATCTTTGTAGAGTCACTTGACTTTTCTCTTGCTGCCATTATTTAGGTTGCACCTACAGAGATTCAATTACTTTTCTTCTTCTAATTCATCACTTGCTTCTTTATTTATATACATGCATACATACACACACATATATGCACATACACACATACATACATACATATGTACATATATGCATACCTAATCTCACTGCTTCTCTTTCTTTCCCCAAATAGTCTATTTCTGATTTCTTGGTGTGTGTGTGTGTGTGTGTGTGTGTGTGTGTGTGTGTGTGTGAAAGAGAGACAGAGAGAGAGACAGAGAGAGAGACAGAGAGAGAGAGACAGAGAGAGAGAGACAGAGAGAGAGATACAGAATGGCACATATGAAAAGGTCAAAGGACAACTTTTGGAACTCAGTTTACTCCTTATTATGCATGGGTCCCGGAGATTGAACTCAGGTTGTCAAGCTTGGTAGCAAACACCTTTATGCACTGAGCCTATTTACTGGAATAAATCTAAATCTAATCTCCACCTCCCTGAAATTGACTTGAGGGGGTTATCTCTGACTAAGATAGGGAAGAACATATACTAAGAAAAGTATTTTTGAATATTGAGTAAAAACTAACTTTTTAGAGATGAGTAATAGAACCCAAGTAACTGTCAAAATTGAAATCTTCTTAAATTATGCCATAAAATTGAAACAACCACACTTTCTATGATCTGGATAAAAATGGCAAAGCCATGAGAGTTTAAGAAGCTTGGTCAAAGTCAAACAGCTAATAGAGGAAGGTCTAGGGTCTGAGCCAGTATTTGACTCTAGATCTGTGGATAGGCCTCCATGGATCCATCCAAACAGAAAGTGAAATGAGTTATTTGATATACGAGTCTGGAGTTCAGACAAGGGATCTGGAATGGACACACATTTGAGGCTCATCAGCATATAGATGGAAGTTAAATTGCCCCTTTGCCTTTCTTTGCCCCATTTCTCTTCTATCTCCAATTTCCTCCACATCTTTGCTCCCTCCCACTGCTTGAAAAGGCATTCTCATCTCAAATATAACCTTTCTGTATTTTCTAAGTTAAATTAATTAGGTGTCTTTGGTTGCAAATGACAATCCAATTGAAGTGAAAAGATAATTTAATGGCTCACAAAGCTAAGCTGCCAGAAACAAGATCCAGGCATATTTCATCAGGCCTTGGAGTTGCTTTCTGTCCTGAAGCTCTGCGTTCTTGGTGTAGTCCCAGTTCTCAGTCTCTCCTTTCTTGGAAGCAAGGTGACTTTCAGCAGCTCCAGGCTTAGGTTTCAGACTCTTATCTATCCCAGTATAAACACTGGCTTTCTTTTGCCAATTACTCTGATTCAGAACCTCAGCCCAAGTACACCCTGGCTCAGACCATGAACTATTGTGTCCAAGTGGAGGCACTGTTCCCAGTATCAAAGAGCACAACATGCCAGTATCTGCCACGAAGGTAGCGAGGGCTGAGTGACTCCATGTAAAACATGTGGAGTGAGCAAATGCTGTACTGCCCAAGGCAAATATTGCCCAACTAGAAGAAGGGGGGATGGTTAAGAAGAAAAGTTAATTCTGCCCTTTTTATATGCAACGATAATTATTGAAATTACGAAGAAACTATCGGTAGTTGCACATATACAAAGAAACCAGCAGTAAATTAAAAGTTAAAGTGAGAATATTAATTAAGGTACAAACAATAGGCTGCAAAATGTTTAGGAGAACTGTTGGTGTCCCTGCTTTACAGGTGTACGAAGAGACTGTGAGATCCACAATAAAATTCTAAGACCACAGCAGAAGAAAATTAACAGAATAAACTTTCACTTTCCAAGGGCAAAAAAAAAAAAAAAAAAAAAAGTCTGATGGACAGGATATACCCAAAAGGAAATGTATTGCAATGGAGTAGGACATTTAATAACGCAACAGTGCAGCAGGCAGAGCAGGCAGATGGAACAGATTGCTTAATGCTTTTACAAAGATAAGCTGTGATTCATATTACACCTTTAGTCAGAGTTAACTTTCTGTTGTATGTATCATTGTATAAAACATCACTTGACTTAAAGACAAGTTCAGGTCATATATGTGGCAGTTCTGGCAATTAACACACATCAAAATTCACAACTACAAGTTGGCAGTGAATACATGGTAATTACTAGCATGTGCATAGAACTGACTCTCGCTACATGATCCTTTGCACTTTGTATTTATTAATACTTAGTGCTCACAACTGAAGGGATAATTGCTACCTCAGTCTTGCAGGTAATAAAACTAAATAAAAGAGCTTTAAGTGGCCACATAACCACACTGGGAGTCTGTGTTTTAAATCCAAAAAAATCTGGTTCCAGAATCCAAGTGCTGACTTAACCTTCTCACCAGTAAATTGAAGGAAGAAGATTTATGTAGTAATGTAAATACATATATGTGGGGTTGGGAAAGGTGGGTCTTCCAGAGGACATGGATTGATTTCCAGAACACACATAAAGTGTCTCTACCCTCTGTAACTCCAGTCCTGGGTGGGGGAGTTTCTAAGACTTTCCTCTTCCCTCATCAGGCATCAGGCATATACATGATAAACAAACATACATGAAAGCAAAACACCCTTTTGCATAAGATTAAATGATAATTAAAATTATAAATATATATATGTATGAATTTATAGAGTTTTAAAGGGTCATTTTAAAAGATGTGGAATAGGTATGCTCACAAGACAAAATCTGTTGCTGGGGCTGATAATTTAGGAAGAAAACTAAGAGCAGTTTGCGCAAGCTGAAACTGAATGATATCTATATAAAGTATGATAAAATGTAAGATGGGTACAAGCATTTGACTTTTAAGAAAGGAAAGAAAATGATGATTTACAAGATATAAATATATATATGTGTGTGTGTGCATATATGCAGAAATATATTTAGATATAGAGATCTTATTTCCATAGTCTTTCTTCTGGAAGGCAGAAGGCTGAGACTGTGTCTACTTTCTATGCCAAGTACATCAGAGTGCCCTATATTTATACTCATTCATTTGTACACATTTCTGAACGCATGTTATATTCTGGGCATGGTGAATGCCATCATAAAAGTAAATGTCAGATATTATTCTTAATTTTAGGTATTCCATAGACTACATGAAGAAAGAAAAAGTATGAATAAACAACAAAAACACAGTGTGACAAAGGCATAGGGTGCCATGGCAACATGCAGACCAGAGAGGAGCTCCTGCTTGGAAAGAGAAAAGGATTTCATGGAACAGGAATATTTGCGCTAGGTCTTCAAAATGATCAGGAGTGTAAAAGGCAACAGCGACGATAGTTATAAAATGGATTTGTCATATTCAAAATTTCAGACTTCAATATTTGGCTGGTAAAAGTTACACAAAGCTTTTACATATAAGAAAGGTATGATCTAATTCAGAACTCTAAAAGATAGCTTAGGTAGGCCTGGGATAGCACTGGAATGAAGATAAAAATGTTAAATTTAAAAAATAACATATTTAGAAATAATGGGATATCTTTAATAAAATGACTGCAACAACTAAGCAGAAAGACTGATTTGGGGAAAATTGGTTAGAATGCTAAGATACAATTCTTAGAACTTGAAAACTCAAAGGAAATAAAAGGAATGAAGCATGCTTGCAAGTAGAGGAAATGTGCCAGTGGCAGCATAACAGCAAACAAGGACTCAAAATAGTAACACGCTGGGAAAGCACATGCAAGAGACAATCTTTGTCTGTAGACACTGTGACTCCCTTGTGCCTGAGGAGCACCCCAGTGGGACTGTCTAGGAGTGGGTTGTTGATGGACATCTAGAACACAAACAGGTAATGTCTAGGACTAAAAGGAGCCTATGAAAACACAATCAGAAGTGTGGGGTTAAAGGGAGATCATGACCTGAGTTATTATTCTAGCCTTCAAGTTATTCCACTCTGAGCAAAGTGGAATTATTTCTGCTACTGGGTTAGATAAAGAGTAGAAAAAAAAATAAATTTGTGTGTGAGGGATAGCTCAGAGAACAACAGCAAGCTGATGTGTCCCTCTCCCCCACATCTGCACAGGAAGAGAGGGCTCTAATGGCTCTTGGCATAGATGAGGTTGACAATCCTCAAAACCAGGCTAATCTGCAGGGAGGCACAACAAACAACCTCCTTCTCATCACAGTTTCCGAGGAAGTCCAGTTGGTGGTGGCAGAATGCCCATAATTTCTGAGTTTTAGGAAGAATTAGCATCTGGAAGGAAGCCAGAGGTTTCTGTGTGGAAGGTGAGCACATACATCTCTACATTCTCCCTTGTCTTTTCCAGACCACACAGAATCCTTGAAAATAATCTTTAGTCCCCAATATTTTGTTAGTCACCAAAACAGAATCTGTACCCATTTCTCACCTGCACATGACTGCCGAGCAATGGATGCTGATGGACCTTCTGAAGTGTGATGTAGATTTGCAAACAAAATGTTTTAGAAGAAGGAATAGGACCAGACATTTTAAAGGGAAGAATTCCACATAGATATCTTAAGTCAAACAGTGACTAAGATGTTAATTCTTTATTTTTTATCCATTCTTTCTTTCACAGTTTACTCTCCCTTCTTTCCTCCCAGTCTCTGTCTCTCCCCCACCCCCCTTCTGCCTCTCTATCCACATCTACTCCTCAGGAAAGGGCAGACCACCTATTGATATTGACAAAGCATGGCATATCAAGTTGTAGTAAGACTAAGTACCTTGCCTTGCGTTAGGGCTGGGAAAGATGAAAAAGTATGAGGAATAGGGTCCCAAAAGTCAGTAAAGGAGTCACAAACAGCTCTGTTCCCACTGTTAGGTGTTCCACAAGAAGACCAAGCTATACAAACTGTCACATATATGCAAAGAGCCTATGTCAGTCTGGTGCAGGTTCCCTGGTTGTCTGTTTAGTTTCTGTGGGCCCCTACGACCCTTAGTTTGTGGGTTCTGTTGGAATACTTGAGATGTCCTTGAACCCCCTGACTCCTACAGTCCTTCCTCCATCTTTTCCATAGTAACCCCCAAGCTCCACTTAATGTTTGGCTGTGCATCTCTCCATCTGTTTCTCCTTTTTAAAAAAAAAAAATTATTTATTTATTAAAGATTTCTGTCTCTTCCCCGCCACCGCCCCCCATTCCCCTCCCCCTCCCCCAATTAAGTCCCCTCCCTCCTCAGCCCGAAAAACAATCAGGGTTCCCTGTCCTGTGGGAAGTCCAAGGAACCCCCACCTCCATCCAGGTCTAGTAAGTTGAGCATCCAAACTGCCTAGGCTCCCACAAAGCCAGTGCGTGCAGTAGGATCAGAAACCCATTGCCACTGTTCTTGAATTCTCAGAGAGAGAGCACGAGCAAGGAACTCAGAACCGCAAGGGGTGCATCCATCTGTTTCTTTTAGTTGCTGAATGAAGCCTCTTTGCTAAGTATTGAACAAAGCACTGTAGTAATAAGGGCGGCGGGGCGGCATCCCCAAAACCCCAGCCGCCTGCTCGGCTAGCTTATGCCCCGACATAATTACACGGACACTGTATTCTTTTAATCACTGCTTGGCCCTTTAGCTCTAGCCCTTACAGGCTAATTCTCACATCCCGATCAACCCATCTCTAATAATCTGTGAGCACTGGTCTTACTGGGAAAGGTTCAGCATGTCTAACCTGGCGGCTTGCTTCATCGCGTGCGTCTGCCCGGGAGAGCAGAGCATGGCATCTCTCTGAGGCGTCTGCTCCCGAGAGGAGAGCTGTGGAGTCTCTGAGCTCACTTCCTCTTCCTCCCAGCATTCTGTTCTGTTTCCACCTCCCACCTATCTTCTAACCAATAAAATGGGCCAAGGCAGTTCCTTTATTAGCCAATGACCTTCCTCCATCAAAGCACCTATATATGAGTATAGCAGAATATTGTTAAGCATCATTACATTGACATTTTCCCCTCTAATTGTGTCTGGGTCTACCCTACATTTCTGGGCCATCCAGCCTCTGGGTCCTGGTGTTCTAGGCAGTGTTGGGGGTAGGCACACTCTTATGGCATGGGTCTAAGGCTAGACCAGTCATCGCTTGGCCACTCCCACAATCAGTGTCACCTCTTATACCATAAACTGGACAGACTGTAGATCAAAGGTTGGGTTGGTGTCCCAATTCCTCTACTGGAAGACTTGCCGGGTCACAGGAGATGAGCAGTTGAGGGATTAGTTTTTAAATTAGGCTAAACAGATAATAATGGGCTAACTGAGTTTCCCAGAGTATACCAGATGGAGACCTGAAAGGAGTTCAGACAGTATATGTGGTAAGGGATTTTGCCAATCTGTATGTTAAATGTCTGACATCTGTCCTGGATACCTATAGAGCTTAAACATAATCATAGCAGAGCACATACCCTGTGTGTGGAAGGAAAAGACTAAACATTTCCCTAAATATTTGTTGATAAAAAGGTTTTAACGCTAATGAACACAAAGGATGAGGCAAGATCTCTGAAAGAATAAATGAGATAGAAGCAAATCCCTTAGCGGATTGTCACAGGAACAACTTTCTGAATTTGCAGGTGATATTTAATTGGCACACATTACAAACCTCAAGGAGCAGTTTAATCAGATAAAGGACTCGAATCATTAAGCACATGATGTAATAGATGGCAAGCATCGATAGATGCTGGTAATAAGACTTGAAGCTAAAGACCACAAACTGGGTGCCTGCCAGAGGGTGTGATGCTGTCTAGGGATGGCTCTGGTTTGAAAGACAGCTTACAGGCAAGGACAAGCAAAACCCTGGGAAACTATGTATGGAACTGAAAAGATTTGGTAGGTGAAAGGTTATAAATTAGCAGACTACTGCGTCCGTCAAAGTCAGGGTGATATAAAGACCAGAGCTCAGATGAGAAAACCCTATAACTGGGGATGTATAAATCCTGACATCTGCTGTTGGCTATTGAAATGCCATCCATTAGCTCAGCTTTCATCTGTCTCTGGCCAGGGATCTGGGAGAACTGAATGAATAAGATGACTTCAAGCACATAGAAGAATACACTTGTGAGTGACGATAGTCAACATACATTTTAAAAGACATTCCGACTGTGATGTTTTCTGTGATTCGGGAAACGCAGTTGGAAGATACAGGGTTTAGTATGCTCGGCAATCTTTCCTTAGGGTATAAGCTCGATGAAAGCCACAGCTGACGTGATGGTGGAAATTACAACCATGCAGAAATGTGCCTCCTGTGGAATTGGCACAGAGCATTGTTGCTCAGGAATGTCACTCATGTAATAGAAACTTCATAGCTTCTTTCTTTGGATCTTAAGTATGAAGAGAAACATAAACACTGGCATGGGAAACTTTGAAATATTTCTTCTCTTTACAACAGTCAGTGTACAGACCCCTTCTGAGGAAATTTTGTTAGGTTTTGCACGCCAATTTTCAGAATGAATGTTTGGTACAGAGCCATTTCTTGAATGACAGTTGAGATTAACTCTTCCTTCCATCATGACACTTCTGTCGTCTGTGGTTCTGAGTCTCAGGAATGTTGAGATTTAAGATTTGATCATTCAGCTAGGCAGTGGGGATGCACACCTTTAATCCCATCTCTGTGGAAGCAGAGGCAAGTGATCCCTGTGAGTTCAAGGACAGCCTGGGCTACAGAGCAACTCTCAGGACATCCAGAACTGTTAGACAAAGAAAACAGAAAAACAACTACAACGAATTCAATAATAATAGGCTTTTAGTGTATTTCACACCTTAAATACAAATACAAAATGACCAAGACTGCACTGTGTCAAGGTAGGCAGTGACCCATGCTGACTGCAGAGGCTCCAGATGCACAGTGGTGTCATTTAAGTGGACTGCTCAGATATTTTCTACCTTACCAGATGTGGCGTGTGATGACTGGGGAGTGACCTAAATCACTTGCTTCAATTCACAGACAGCCTCTGGGAGCTCTTTCTCTTCTCACTTATGAGGAATTACATTTTCTTCCTCTGTACAGAATGCAACATACATAGAAGGGACCCAAGAAAATTGTAGTTTTTGAAGTTTTCACTGTAATTAAAACAAAAATCCACTCAATCTCATTCCTTGCTCTTGGTGTAAATTTAATTGAAATGCAGGTGTGCAATGCAATCACTTCAGGCAGAAATTGCTTTTGCACACTCTGTCTGCAAGTAGCTTTGAGATGACCCACCAGAAAACAGAACATATCTGCTAAACAAAGGAGTGATTTCTGATGATCTCTTTCTTGGAGTTGCAGCAGTATCTCTTGACGACTAAAAAATTGATGTTATTCTTTAAGATGCTTGTAATGCTATCACATAATGCCTGAAATACGGTAGTATATAAATAATGTGGAGTATTCTTCTTGCTTACAATTTAGTATGTATTTATTGAGACCCAAAATGTTACTGGAACTCTGAGGAATGTTTAGGATGCAAGACAGAGTTCTTGTTCTCCAAGAATCAAAGCGCAAGGTAGAAAATGGGGAGAAAAAGAAAGGAGGGGGAGGCTACAGCATAAACTTCACATTTTCTTTCTGTGCATCCCATTTCTCATAAACTCAATTGGTCAAGTGGATTTCATTATCATTCACAAGTAGACCACTTGTAAATGTGTTTCATCACTCAAGTCCATCACTTAAACTACAGATTTGCATCACCAAATACTCATTCAGCCTTTCCTATGTTGCGTCTAATGGCAACTTCAAACACTGCATGTTCCAAGCTGAATATACAGTTTTTTCCTCTAAGCTGGTCTGCCTCCAACACTTACCTATTACATCATTACAGTATATGACAAATTCAGTCTTCAAGTTTCTTTATTCAAACTTTATGACTTCTTTGCATTCTCTCCTTTCTTCCGTACCTCACACATGATGCATCAACGATCAGCATTTGACTGCAAATCTTAAATCGCTTGTCCGTACTCTGCCACTGTCAACAATCCATCATTATTTTTTTAAAAAAGACTTCCATTGCCTGATAACCCTGACAACGCCATTGCCTTTTCCTTCAGTGACTATTTTAGACAGAATGGTGTCTGTAAATGTTTCCTATTTTCTCAGTCAGAGTTTAGCCCCCCAGAGATAAATCAAGCGAAGACAAATAATAGTAATAATTCAATGGACACAAATACCAAATAATGAATAGAAGAATGAGTAAATATTGGGGAAATAATTACTATAAAGAGGTAATGTAGAAACTCCAATGCAATAAAGATGATGAAATTTATGAATAACCACAACATGGTCAATCCAACTCATTGTTCACCTCTCCACTCAGGCAGACAATTTGCCTCTCAGAATTTCAGATTTGACCTTGAGTGTTGAATTGTTGTATGACTAGCCCATGTTGAATGGAGTCCCAGATATGTGAGCTTATTTGATCTTAGCATACTAAAGACAAGGTCCTAGCTGACATTTTATTACAGAAAAATCATAAGCCTGTAATTTCTTGCTAAGGGGAAAGACTTTATTCTCTTCCTGCCAAATTTTTATGAAATTTCAGTTTTTTATCAACATATCAATTTCTACCAACTGCAAAGAGTAAGAATTCAAGAAGTTTTCTTTAGAACTATACTGTGGGCAATAATGTGAAACACATGATTATATAAATATTGTTCCGGCTTCTAAAAGTTATTATTATCATTGAGAACAAGAAATAGATATTGTGAGATAAGCATCCTGTGGGAGGTACTGGAAGACAGAGAAAAGGATGACTTGCTGTCAACTGAGGGAATGGGTGTATTAACCAGGTAAAAGACATTTAAAATTGGACACATGTATTTTTCAGTATGTGAATTTAGGCTAGAAGAGAAAAACTGATATGAACACTAGTGAAAATTAAACTCTTCTGAGGTCTTTAAATGACATAGTATGTTAGAACAGGCATGATGCATGCTGAAGGGAGCTGGAAGCCTGAAAGTCATATTCTTGAGACTGAATGCTTCAGGTAGATTAAGAACACCAAAAAAAAGCAAGTAGTACTAATGTTCTTGTTACTATCATGGTTTCACAGACAGAACATGTATTGAAAAAACAAAAAAAAAATTGATATTTAGATGTGTAGGTACGCTAACGTTACCAAATGTCTATTGATCATAATAAGCACATGGAAAGTGAAATATTCTAAAAATGCTTCAAGGAGAAAATGATTAAATCAATCAGAGCACCTTCATAATCAACAGATACCTTTTGAATATTTATGTGCTATCCTTCTACATGATGAAAGATTAAGAATAAAAACAGTGAATGCTTAAAACTCAGCCATCTTTACAAAGACCAGAGTCTGGTATTGACCATATTTTTGTTGCTCACATAGACCATATTTATGGAAGAAAGGGAAAAAGGCATACATACGTATGTATATATAAAAGTAGAAGTCTGCAGGAACTTGTATTACTTAGATTGATCTTAAAGCAATAATTCCATGTGAAGAAATGCAATGAAAGACTACTGCTGTCCTTCAGTATGAGTTTTATCCTTAATTTGTGAATGACTGCCAGATAGCCTGCCCAAAACATGCATTCCCCAGCAAGCCTCTAGGCCATTTTATTCATAAAGAGACTCTTTCTCATTTTGATCCTCCTCTTTTTTTTTTTTTTTTTCCTGTCTGGAATGTCAGTAAATGACTGGATCTCATGCAACAATCTTACAGTGAGAGTTTGAATCTATATGATGAAAGAAAACTGTTCACCCGCAGTTCTGCAGCAGTAAGCTACTGTCTGGGTAGAGACAGAAAGGCTAGTGGGCATTACACTGTCATGGAGATGGCCTACCTTGGTGGGCACCTCCTGATTCTTCTTTGTAACATTAGGTAAATGACTTAATCTGATTCACTTTTGTTACTTGCAAGATTGAGGCATTAATAGTGTAACCCTTATAGTGTTTGTGATGGTAAATTGAAATGATAATTGAAAACTGGTAGTGAGTACTATGTAAGTGTTAAATGATACTAATAGCTGCATTAACAAGATAGGACCTATTTATCCGCAGCACTTCAAAATTAAGCTAATTGCCTTCCCATGTACTAACTTTAACCGTATTAATTCTGTACTTTCAATGAGTTCACAAATGCCTTGCATATAAATGTGAGAGGAAATATATTTTAATATTATTAAACAGGACTTAGTGTCAGAATAAAAATTACTTTAACAACACTTCCATTGGTTCAGCCTAGAAATTTATTCATTCCAGAAATATATTTGAAAATTAATGCTAAGTATGTTAAGCATTTTAATTTAAAATTAATCTGTAACAATGTGATATTAAACATGTCTATTTGTCTTTCAAATAACTACATAAAATCCTGACTTTGAGAAAATTAATAACAGGATTCATTCCATAATTTGACCCATTTCCTCCATTATGTGACTTTCTTTTTTTTTTTATTGCGAAAAGAAGAAAAAAAAACATAAACAAAAAACAAGTTTCCACCTCCTCCCAGCCTCCCATTTCCCTTCCCCTCCTCCCACAATTCTCCCCCTCCTCCCACCCTTCTTCCCCTCCTCCCACCCTTCTCCCCCTCCCCCCACTCCTCTCCCCCTCCCTCTCCAGTCCACAGAGCAGTCCTGGTTCCCTGCCCTGTGTTAAGTCCTAGGTCCTCCCCCCTCCGTCAATATCTAGGAAGGTGAACATCCAAACTGGCTAGGCTCCCACAAAGCCAGCACATTAAGTAGGATCAAAACCCCCTGCCATTGTCCTTGGTGTCTCATCAGCCCTCATTGTTCGCCATGTTCAGAGAGTCCGGTTTTATCCCATGCTTTTTCGGTCACAGTCCAGCTGGCCTTGGTGAGCTCCCCGTAGATCAGCTCCACTGTCTCAGTGGGTGGATGCACGCCTCGTGGTCCCGAATTCTTTGCTCATGTTCTCCCTCCTTCTGCTCCTCCTTGGGACCTTGGGAGCTCAGTCCAGTGCTCCTGTGTGGGTCTCTGTCTCTATCTCTATCCATCACCAGATGAAGATTCTATGATGATATGCAAGATATTCGTCAGTATTGCTCTAGGATAGGGTCATTTCAGGTTCCCAATCCTCAGCTGCCCAAGGAACTAACTGGGAACCTCATCTTGGGCACTAGGGAGCCCCTCTAGGGTCAAGTCTCTTGCCCACCCTAAAGTGGCTCCCTTAACTAAGAATTGTGGTTCCGTGCAAAAATATGGAACGCTTCACGAATTTGCGTGTCATCCTTGCGCAGGGGCCATGCTAATCTTCTCTGTATCGTTCCAATTTTAGTATATGTGCTGCCGAAGCGAGCACCATTATGTGCCTTTCTAAGTTCATGTAGGTAATGATTCACAGCCTATATTCTTTGGAAAGGTATATTGGAAGTTGAAATCTGATTAACAGTATTGTTACACACATATATTACTTAGCATCAATCATGTAATAAGATTATAATAAATAATTTTACATAATAAATTCAAAATGAAGTCTCCTCTTGTACTACTCCCCTGGCTACAAAATGACTAACCTGAAAGGGTCCAAGAATGAGCACCGGCCCAGTCACACATCAAGCGGCAAATATGTTTGTCCCTTCCCTCCCCTCTTCTTTCTTCATAACTCCCTCTCTCCCCAAGCGGTTGTTTCCAGCTGGTTGCTGCTGCCTTTTGTGTGGTCCCCCTTCCCCCAGAGCAGGGAATCAGGGTGAGAAAATGGAGAGGCAGTGACACAGTCTCTGAGAAATTCCAATACAGCAGCTCTTTATTATAAAAAGATTGGGAGCATTTACGAGGTTAGGGAAATTAAGCTGCCACAGCAACGTTTGGGGGGAAGCAGTAAGATTGAAACTTGTAACTGGCTGTTTGGAAGAGTTCAAATTCCTTATCAGGATAAGTGGTGTCTGGGGAAGTGCATGTATTCCTTTCAGGTAATAAATGAGTTTCTATAAATTTCATTTATGAAAGAGAAGAATGTTCTATGATTTGAATCTGGCATTTTCCAAATTTTACGGGATATGTGTTCATTTTATAGAGAAATGAGTATGATTTTATTCTCAGATAAAATAACAGATATGCTGTAGATGGTAGAAATAGTTAATTATCTTCTTTTTGTACTGTTAACTATTCATAAGAGGATGTATATCTGATTACTCACTGATTTTCAGTTCAATAATGCCTGTTTCAGAGTACCTAAAAACTGTGTGAGAACCTGATTGGATAATAATATATAAAGAATATTGGTAGTTGATTGAAAAGTACACCTACATTTTTGGGTAATGAAGTGTCATGGTGGAGGCAGCTGAAGAGGTATTTGGTTGTAGTGATGGCACCTGTGAGAGATACATCCTTCCTGCTGTGACAGAAGAATGAAGGCCCTGCTTTCTAAACTCTCAAAAGCTGATATAAGGGAGGACAGATAAACACTTTAAACATTGAAGACATGTGAAGGACATAAATGAACTAAAGTGTCAATACAAGCCTTCACAGCCAATTGAAAAGGACTTAGGAGAAACTTTTGTTTTTATGGGCTCTAAATCAAAGGTACTTGCAAATCATATTTGATCGGTAGCCTAATATCCTACCAAATAGAGTTATCTGGACTCCAGATTTATCCATGTGCATATGGATGCACATGCAGTATGTGAATGCTTACGCATGTATTTTCATGGAGACCAGAACTTAAGGTGTAACTTCTAGGGAGTTTTATGTCCTTGTTTTATAGAACAATCCATTCACTGGCCTAGAGCTCACCAAATAGCTCAAACTGGATATACAACAAGACCAAGGAATCTGCATGTCTCCACTTAGCAGGCTCGGACTCTAATTACACAGTTCCTTGCCTGTGTTTTGTTTGTCTGCTTTCTTTGTTTCTCATGAGTTCTGATGACTAAACTCAAGTTCTCTAGCTTCTGTTTCAAGGACTTTTATAACTGAGGTATATCTCTAGCTCCTGCAATGTCACTTTGAAAAATTGAAATATCAAAACATACATGTAGAACATAGGATATGTTTCTTGATGTCAAGTAAGCCCTGACTACATGCCAGTTATTCATGTTTGCAGAATCACATTGAAGAACAAACTAGTTGATGACTTTTTGCTGTGAGAATTTACATCTGATTAAGTTTGGAAGAAATGGTTTTCAAAGTCTCCAAATTTTAATCTTCTAAAATTCTCAGTTGAGTTTCTTTTTAGTCATTCCCCATGTTCTGTATGCTGCTCATCATCCAATTTTCATGACTTGAAAGAATGTAAACTCTTGAATCTCCTTTCAAAAAAAGTGCTTTAACTATGTAATTAATTAGGATAGTTTTGAGAATATATTTGTTTATAATATAACTTTAATGCTATTCTTAATCAAAATTTGGGTAATCATTTAATATTAAATGTTAGCCATAATAACATTTCATCATACGTTAAATCTACTAAAAGAGATGCTAAGTGATGATAGAAAAACTATAAAAACATAAATACTGGCAAACCAAGAAACACATTTCAAATATCTGATTAATTATTCAAGACACTAGTCATTTATCATTGCTATAAAACCCTGTCAAATTTTAGTTTGTCTTTTTCTTTTGATTCTTTAAAATACTCTTCTAACTTGATGAGATACTACATGCCTGTAAGCCTAACATTTAACATCCAACACTTGACAGAGAGAGGAAAAAGAGTTTTTTGTTTCTCTGGGGTACATTGTTGGACTTTCTGAAAAAGATAAGGAGGAGAAAAAGTAAAGGTTAAACTCCTGTTAACTGGGAATGTTGACAAACAAAAGGATTATAGAAAAGTCAAAGAATAGGTAGTAGGCACCAGGAGTGTGTGTATGTGTGTTTGTATGTGTGTTTGTGTGTGTGTGTGTGTGTGTGTGTATGTATGAGCATATGTGTATTCACATTTCTTCCTGTCTGAAGCTGTATTCTAATAGAGGAGTCACATGTTAATAAAACTCATGCAAATATGTGAAAATTATAACTTTTCTAACTAGTTACAAAAGGTCAGGTGTGTAGGCAACTGTTAGTGTAAATACAATTACTGTCCTAATCAAAGAGACATGGAAATCTTGTCTTACAAGGAGCCCAAATGTGGTTTCTCTTGAATCAGTTCCAGGGAGGTAGTTCAGACTATGGAATCAGCATGAGATGTGGAACTGGAAGTCAGTGCTAATTCCAATATTATATTTCCCATGCTCTCTATATGACACCATAGATATCATCTTCTGAGAGGCACTGGATCGTGTGGAAAGACCAAAGGTTTCATATTGATGAATATCTGAAAAACCATTGTATAAAGTAGATAAATGAGGTGACTACCTTGACACATAAAGAAAGTTAAGACTTAGTAAAGACTGAATTATTGTCACTGATCATTTCTGATTCTGTTTCTAGATATTTAGAATCTTTAAAACTTTCATTCTGAATAAGTGGGGTTTTTTGAGTTTTTTCTGTATAGTGTAGCATTTATAAATATAAGGAACAATGGCAGTTATCCACTGGACATGTGCTGTACCACTGAATCTGAAAAGGGGAATGAGAAACTCCTTAGAAAAGTGAATCAAGAGATCATCCACCCACTGAGACAGTGGAGCTGATCTACGGGGAGCTCACCAAGGCCAGCTGGACTGTGACCGAAAAAGCATGGGATAAAACCGGACTCTCATGGGATAAAAACATGGCGAACAATGAGGGCTGATGAGACACCAAGGACAATGGCAGGGGGTTTTGATCCTACTTAATGTGCTGGCTTTGTGGGAGCCTAGCCAGTTTGGATGTTCACCTTCCTAGATATGGACGGAGGGGGGAGGACCTAGGACTTACCACAGGGCAGGGAACCAGGACTGCTCTGTGGACTGGAGAGGGAGGGGGGGGGGGAGAGGAGTGGGGGGAGGGGGAGAAGGGTGGGAGGAGGGGGAGAAGGGTGGGAGGAGGGGAAGGGAAATGGGAGGCTGGGAGGAGGTGGAAACTTGTTTTTTTTTTTTTTGTTTATGTTTTTTTTCTTCTTTTCGCAATAAAAAAAAATTAAAAAAAAATAAAATAAAAAAAAATAAAAATTAAGGAAGGAAAAAAAAAAGAAAAGTGAATCAAAATTTAGAAATAGTTAAGTAAGCTGTGTGTGTGTGTGTGTGTGTGTGTGTGTGTGTGTGTAGATGTGTCAGTTGAAATGGAAATGTCATCATAATTATTATTTGCCTTCCTGGGGAGGGTGAACATTCTCCCAAGCATAGAATACACAAGTGATGAAATTCCATGAAAATTTAGAAATTTTCTATATATCCAATCTGTACAAGCTATTTCCATATTTATTAACATTTGAGTCATACAAAATAATCTCATATATAAATAGATTAAAAATCCATAGAGACTCATATTTAATATATTTAGATGTGTTCATTATACATCAGTGTTGGGCCAGCATGATGGACCAACAGGAAAAGGTGCTTGTCCCTAAGTCTAATGACCTCAGTTTGATTCATGCAGTCATACATGGTGGAAAGTGTGAAATGATTCCAACAAGTTCTTTTACCTTTGACCTTTACATGCATCTGATAGTAAACACACACACACACATCTATGTACACAACCATTACTTTACCTAGAATATGTTAAGAGCTTTATTCTTTCAGAAAATTGATTTATTGAAGTTGCTTATAATTCTGTGACATCTTACTTTTCTTCTCTCCCTCTTTTTCTCAGTGCCTAAAAGCTATAAACGAATTTCTGTCTCCTTGCATAAAACAATAAAAAAGAAAGAAACACAGCTAGAAAATGTTCAACATATATTTTATTGGTATTTATATTCGTCTGGAGAGGGCTTCCTACTGTTTTAATCGCTGCCACCGATCATTATTTTCAACAAGATGCTTATTTATTTAAGTATGCACTCTCATACCCCAGAACTTGAGTGTGAAGTCATTTGCTTATTCAGTGCTCTACTGCAGTTCTGTAATGTGTCTTAGATAAGTAGGATAGTATGTGTTGCTGTGATGGCTATCACTGAGACCTAAGGGAACACACTGAGAAGGGGAATCATGATTTCAAAAAGTATCTGTCTCCATGGTTATTAATTATTTATTGACAACCCCTAAAGAGTATATAGCAAAAGCATGGTGTAGACTTTGGATATATAATGTTACAAATCAGCCCTTACAAGTTTAGAGCCCAAAATATAATTTTTACGCATAGAAATTGAAACAAAAGATCATGTCAATTCAAGTTTTAAGGAACCTGCCTTGATGTTAAGAAACTGTGAATGACTTGGAAACATTTCGCTAGGAATCTTTGGATAAGTTTTGCTTTGCTAGTGTGCTGATGATGGCTTTGATAAAATGAATTAAGGAAAACAACATACAATTTATTGAGGAGTATCTGTGTCTGAGGCATTCCTGACTGATTCTACATACACTGGCAATATGAACTAGGTAATTTGTTTGACTCCAGTGGGGCACTATATGCAATAATATATGCAAAATTCGCATAAGCTTGTCTCTAAGGAGTCTCTAGTATTTTCAGTTTATATAAAGAGACTTAAGATGATGCCCGAGGCATCATTTTTTCTCCCTCAAGGCAAACTGAAATGGCACAAACCAAATTGTTTTCACTCTATTAATGTATTCTTCTCTCCTTCAATTTCTCAGAGAGCTGACATCGGGATTTCTGCTTTAACCATTACTCCAGATAGAGAGAATGTTGTGGATTTTACAACACGTTACATGGACTACTCAGTGGGGGTCTTACTTCGAAGAGCAGAAAAAACAGTGGATATGTTTGCCTGTCTTGCACCATTTGATCTATCTCTGTGGGCCTGCATTGCTGGCACGGTTCTTCTTGTGGGACTACTGGTCTACCTCTTGAACTGGCTTAATCCCCCACGATTGCAAATGGGATCAATGACATCTACTACACTCTACAACTCCATGTGGTTTGTGTATGGATCCTTTGTTCAGCAAGGTAAGGAGAAAGGGTGCATTTTCCTGTTATGAAGGAAGGGAAATGATGTTTCGAATATTCAGTAAAATGATTTTGTATATAGCATCACTAAAAGCTCTTATGAATCCTCACAGCAGTGCTCAGAAGATAACATTTCCTACTGTCTTTTGGTAGATCTTAGGCATAGCAGGCTTCCAGCAATAATGGCTTCTTGTCTTTTGATGTAAATTCAGTTTCATCAGCAAAGGCATCGCTGAATGCCAGTGGTAAGATTTGCAGGGTACTTCAAGGTCAGTTTTTCCTCTCAAGGTCTGACTTCCTAAGAAATATCTTTACTGGCATGAAACTACGTACAACAAGAAAAAATACTATTCAAGTATTTACATGTATAAGAGAAGTTAGGATGTGTTCTTTGTTCAAATGTATTTTCTTTCTTCCAAATATTCATTATTAGTACAAAGAAATTGCTTAATATAAACCAATAATGATTAATGGTTTCTTTTAATATATAACCTTTAGCAATATAAGTTACCTTACAACTTTATTATTTCCAGAAGAATGTCTTTAATTTGTCAACCATATCCAGTCTACCCTCTTTTTGTACAAATCTCTGATTATCTATATGATTCCCCTGATTCAGAACAGTATGACTTTTGCATGATCTCTTTGAGTCTACTGCTAATGTAGAAATTTGAAGAACAAGTATTGACAATCAGGGAGATTCAACACAGGTACTGAACACAAGAAAGACATGTGATAACTAACTTAAAACTAAGTAGAGAGTAAGTACACAGAGCCATGGACAATCAAGAATTTGGTGGTATTGATTAAATAGTACCAGTGAAACTTGAGTGACCACATAGTAGTTGATAGTGAAGAAAAGAAAAAGACAAAATAAATCTTTTCTGTGGTAGCTGGCAGTAGCCATTAGAATGATTCAAATGAAAAATCAGAAGTGTAGTGGCATACATACCCTGAATATTGTAATGAGCTGGTTTTGTTTAGTTGTGTTAATATTGCTGAAGAAAATAAAATTAAAGCAAACCTTATTTTTGAAGCAAAGGCTTGTCTTTGTTCTCTAGTATCTTAAGCCGCTCCTGACAACTTAGTTCAGAAGTTGTTTCCACTTACATGTTGGCTGCCATGGATTATTGCAGATATTGGTTGTCAGTGGAGGCCTATAATCCTCAGCTTCTCTTTGTAAGCCTTTCTACACTTGTCTCTGCCTGGGGCATTTGGTTCTTCTCACAACATCTTGGTTGATTTCCCCATAGGAAGCATAACACAAAGTAGAGAATTCTGCAGTCTCTCTTGTTGAGTTCTTCCTTCAGTTCCTATTTCTCAAACAGGATTGACATAGAATCTTTTGTGGGAATTGAATTATTAAAATAATGGTGATTTTAAATAGACAAAATAAAAAAATAAATCTGGCATAGCAATGGATAGGTTATTGGCAAGGCAACAGATGAAACAGTGAAAGTTAGAATAACCAGGAAAAAATACGAGGGTAATTAAGAGTGAAATGAAGAATTAGAGGATGAAGTTTGATCAGAAGAAAATAGAAATTGTGTTTTTTTTTTTTGTTTTTGTTTTTTTTTTGTTTTTTTGTTTTTTTGTTTTTTTTGTGGTTTCTCGAGACAGGGTTTCTCTGTGGTTTTGGAGCCTGTCCTGGAACTAGCTCTTGTAGACCAGGCTGGTCTCGAACTCACAGAGATCCGCCTGCCTTTGCCTCCCAAGTGCTGGGATTAAAGGCGTGCGCCACCCCCCCCCCCCAGCAAAAATAGAAGTCTTGATGAGATTACGAACAACAGTGGAAATATCAGTACAAGTAGCTTTTATGGCTAATCATAAAACTGGACACCTGAAACAGATTTTTAAATAATAAATAGCAGAGAAATAGTCACCACTATATATATTCACATTTCTAAAGTTAAAAGATGGTGAAAGACTCTAAAACGGATTGAAAAAGATGAAATAAACCTTCTGTAACAGCTTATAGATTCAATTGGAAAAAATGTAAATGAGCTACATATCAAAGTTAGTTGTCAATACTGAAGAAGAATGGCTAAGCTGATAACAGGCATGTATAGCATCAAAAAATAGAGAGGTCACATAACTGGATGTAGCTAACCTGTTTCATCTCACTTCCTCCTTTTCCATTAGTGTTGTCTGTTCATAATTTCACCAACCATGGAACATGCCAGTAACTCACAATCTGTACTGTTCCCCCTTGTTTTTCTGCATATTTACTGTATTTACTCTCTGGATGGGCAGTACATAACAGAAAGTCCACTATGACAAATACATTTGAAGTATTTTATATAAACCCTAAACTTTTTTTCCAGCCACCTAGACATACAGAGAAATCTTACCTACTCCCTGATTTCTTCATCTTTTTCTGCCTCCTGCTCACCAATTCTGACAATTATTCCTCATAAATATTATAAAAGTAAAAGGTTTTTATTTGGCATAGAGAGATTGTACTTCCTGAAGCATAGACACCTTATAGCAGCTCTTTATTTTTCTTACTTTCCCATGAAATTAACTGATACACACAACCACATGCACACATCAGTTAAGTTTATATAAATCTGACCACAGTATTTCCCCTCTTTACATGCTTCCTTAACTTCTCAATAACCTCTGCATACAGATCTGAGCTCTTTATATTCTGGCTAATATTCCAGCACCTGAGTGGCCATCCAGGAATCCGTTCTTATCTATTGACATTGAAACATCATAGCAAATTGATAGTTACTCTAAAACATTTAATCCCTTTAGCTGAGGTGATCCTGGTTGCGTCTTCTCTGCTTTTGTTGCTCTTTTACTAAACCCTGAAGTACTTATGTTATCCTGCCCAGTCTTCCCTTCTATCCTGTTCTCTAACTTGGCAAGCTCCTGCTCACCATCAAGTCTTGAATTTGTGTTCCCTCTTTCAAGAAACTGTTTCAGGCTAAACTACCATCTTGCATGCTTTTTAAGACAGATGCAAAGAAAATATCTTTTTTTATTTATCATCATGTATTTCCTTTGCTTTTAAATAAAAGATTACTATAAAAGTTGTAAATGAATAAAAACAACATGCACCCAAATTAACCAGACCCAAAGGATATACAATGAACTCATGGACAATTTTAAAAAATGCATTTTAAAATAAATTATTGTTTTAAGTGAAGAATAATACTCTATTTAATTTCTTAGTCTTTTTGCCCACAATTCAGTGTCTTTTACATATGAAGAGGTTAATAAATATGTACTGAAAAGTCAATGGATGAAGAAAAGCTAAGTATTTGAATGATGAAGCACAGAGTTAACAGCAATTCTGTACTATTAAGTTTGCAATCTAGAAATGAAACTCACTGAAATTATCCCAATGACACAAAGTGATCAAGCCAAAGAAGTTTTGTGTACTTTGGATAACATAAACACTACTGAGTTTATTTTGATAAAAAAAAAATGGAGATTTATAAATAAGATCTACTATGTTGTAGAATTATTTTTGAGAATATTGACCAGTGTATGCATTGGTTTTCTGAATTCTTTCTTCAAAGGACAAAAATTCAAGTTAAGTTTTGGAGCAAAAGCTACCTGGATGGTAATCATGACTTCCTAGTTCTATAACTGATGTGGGATTTCCCTCTGTGTGCTGTGATTATCATTAATGAATAAAGAAACTGCTTTGGACCTATAGCAGGGCAGAACTTAGGTAGGTATGAAGACAGAACTGAATGCTGGGAGAAAGAAGGGCTGAGTCAGAGAGAAGCCATGGAGCTGTCGGACACAGACTTTAGGAACTTTAGTTGGTAAGCCACAGCCAAGTGGCGATACACAGATTAATAGAAATGGGTTAAATTAATATAAGAGATGGCCAATAAGAAGTTATAGCTAATGGGCCAAGCAGTGATTTAATACAGTTTCTGTGTGATTATTTTGGGTCTAAACTAGCCAGGCAGCCAGGAACCAATAAGCGACCTCCCTCTAACATATAACAACAGTTGCATAAATGCTAAGCATGTTTCTGTTGCAACTTCTTTGTTAAATGTTTCTCACAGTCTGCTGGTTGATGGTAAATTTACACAAATTCATCATGAAGGAAATGCTGTATTGTGTGTAATTAGCCAACTTTCCTTTGAGAAGCTATTGTCTGTTCACTGGCTAACAATGAAAAGGTGAAGTCATTAAAAGATACTGAGGGCATTGTTATGCTCTTATTAAAAGTAAATTAAGGGCCTGTAAAGTCTTTAAAAAGAGAGTCAATGAGAAGCACAGCCTATGAATAAACAGTGGATTTGGAGTTAGTGATAGTTTCTAATGAAAATACAGTCTCCTCAGAGGAAGCACAGCTGTGATTTCAAAATTCAATATTTATTGAGACACTATTCTAGACTGAAAAGGGATGAACAGATATTTCATGCTTTAGATAGTGTTCAGAAAACGAATTCATAAAGAGCTAAAACCAGAATTGTGTTAAATATATCCGAGTTGTTTACTACGTCTTATTTAAAAAAAAAACTGATTTCACAACATTCTGGAAAAACAGCTTTAGGAATTCAACTGTGCAAAAGCAATATGGTCTATTACAGAGATAAACTCAGTACATCTGTGTGGCTAGAACATTAGGGCTTGTGAATTAGGTTGTTAAATGCAAGAATGAGAGACCAATTTGGTATGTTTTGTTGTCATTTGCTCATCCTTCAGCATCACATCTACATGTCTGTCCTTGAAGTTAGCCTATGATAAACCTTAGAGTTGGAGTTTCAAAGATCCTCTGACATGTTCACTGGCAGTGATTCTAATGCCATCAAAGCTTAATTGACTTGCTCACAGATGTAATTCCATTTAATTTGTTTGTTGTTCGTAAACAAAATTTAAAGGGAAATCTAAATTTGTTCTTCTATGATTTTATCTGATTCTAAGAACGATAAATGCTTATAGCTGTGCGTAGATCTAGCATCTAGCTTCCTTTACATAGCAACAGTGACCCAGGAATAGTAGGACCAGGAAGAAGAACAGGCAGCATGTTCAATATATTTTTCCCATACCAATCTAGGTATTTGAATATGCTGATAAATAAGAAACAAAACTAATATTTGTTTTTATTTATTCTTTGTGAATTTCATACAATATATACTTCTCATATTCTTTCTCATTCTACAACTTCTCCTAGATACACTGCCGAACATGTATACAACTTCATGTTTCTCTTTGTTATTTATTCTCCTCTTTTTTATTTCTCTATAAATAATACCAATCAAAATTCCCACTTTCTCCCCTTCTCCCACCTCCCTCCTGCTCCCCCACACACCCTCTCCCCTCCCCCTCCAAGCCAAAAAGAGGCAAGGCACCCTGCCCTGTGGGAAGTCCAAGCCCCCCCACCTACATCCAGTCTTAGGAAGGTGTGCATCCAAAGAGAATAGGATCCCAAAAAGCCAGTACATGCAGTAGAGACAAATCTCAGTGCCATTATCATTGGCCCCTCAGTCTGCCCCAAGTGTCAACAACATTCAGAGGGTCCACTTTGATCCCTTGCTAGTTCATTCCCAGAACAGCTGGAGTTGGTAAGCTCCCACCAGCCCAGGCACACTGTCTCAGTGGGTGAACAAACCCCTTAGATTTTTTTAAAAGACACTGCAAACCATGGAGTCAAATTTCTTACTGAACATGGGGCCTGCCCTGGAGTGGGGCTAATATTCCCAGTGTTACTCCAGTGAAGAAAACTGATTTTTCTCCTCTCGGTCACTATTATTTGTAAAGAGCTTCTCCACTAGGGGTGGAATGCTATGACCTCTTCCCCCTCTATTCCTGAATTCTCTATATTTCTACTTGTCTGAGTCTCTGTGAGTTCATATGTACATCTTTCCTGTTGTATCTGAAAAATGCTGTTTCCTTAAAATCCTCAACGGTCCCTGGCTCTTCAAATCTTCCCAAACCCTCTTCCCCCACAGGACCCTGAACCTTTAAGGCAGTGGTTCACAACCTATAGATTGTGACTACTTTTGGGGTTGAATGACCCTTTCATATGGGTTGTGTTAAACCATCCTGTATATGAGACATTTACATTATAGCTCATAAATAGCAGTAACAAAATTATATCCATGAAGTAACAATGAAAATAATTTTTTGGTTGGGGATTACCACAACATGAGAAACTGTATTAAAGGGTCACAACATTATGAAGGTTGAGAACCACTGCTTTAAGAGAAGGGATGAGAGACATCCTATTCATGGCTAAGAATTCCCAAGTCTCTCTCACTCTCTGCATGTTGAAGGACATAATATTTGTAAGCGTGTCCTATGTCATGTCAATGCTTCTTAATAGATCGGTATCCAGAAAAACTACCTCCAATTATAGGGTCAGATAAAGTTATTGAAAACAGAAAAAAGGAAAACCCTTTTATTTGTTTTAAAGATCAAACAGGTCTACAAATACTAGCACTGAGTAGAAAAGGGGCCTTTAGGAATGGGCAGAATACTAAAAGATAACCCCATTCTTCTACATAAGAGTTAACATGAAAAGAGATCACACTGGCTTTTAAATCTCAGGATAATTCTTGAAGGCAATAAAGATCTTCCCACTGCCAACTAGATTTCACTGTTACAGAGAATCACGGTTATATTATTTCCACAAAAGAGCCAATCTTCTCTACTGAGTCAAAAATCAGAAGAGACTTAATGACTGAACCTCCGTGCCTTTAAGATTTTAGAGGGCAGCCGGGCGGTGGTGGCGCAGGCCTTTAATCCCAGCACTCGGGAGGCAGAGGCAGGCGGATCTCTGTGAGTTCGAGGCCAGCCTGGTCTACAGAGCTAGTTCCAGGACAGGCTCAAAACCACAGAGAAACCCTGTCTCGAAAAAAAAAAAAAAGATTTTAGAGGGCATAACTCAGAAGAACCCTATTTTAATAAGGTAGTGCTCAAACATGAAATCCCAAAGGACTAGGGTCTTAGAATGCAATAGTTAAGTCATTATTTTGTGAGGGTATCTGAAAGTTCACATTCAGTTTAACAGAAATGATGTTGGCTAGCTCAGTTGCTTACTGACAGTAATAAGCACAGGGAGACTGGAAATAATTCCCAGTGACAGTTAGCTGGGCTATAAAGACAGATTTCTCCACACATTCTATTCATACAGGGAGTAACTGAAAAGGCTATCTGTAATTTTTATTTATGTTCAAACAGCATCTCTGCTGTTGCTAATTATGGTTGACAGCCCTTAGCCAAGGGATCGTCAAGCATTCTGGGAGCAGCCGTAGCCATTCCATGTGCCTTTAGAACATGAGAGTGTGCTCATGGTCATTCTAGTAACAACAGAGTTTTCTGGCTCTAAAGCAAATTTACAAGTCTTTCTGCTGAAAAAGAGAGTTCGGGATATAAGGATGTTGACTGGAGAACTGCAAGGGTGAGATGTGATACATTAGATTAGCTCCCCAGTGGCCTTAATGAGCTAAGCAATGATAGTATGAATCACAAGCAAGCAATACGCTCTTGAACTTGGTTTCTGTTCTTGCCAGCCCTTCTGATTAAGGCAGAAAATGCTTCCCATGCTGAACTTACTTTCTAACAGATAAAAGTCATCAAAATGAATAAAGCACAACTCACATTTTGCTTATGGAGTATGGGTGGATACAAATTTTCTGACTCCTACAAACTCCATATAAAGATATTCCATAATGAAATGTGCTGTTACCGTTGAACAAGACATAGCAGTAGCTTCTTGTGAAGATATTTAACTGATTGAAAGATAATTTTTTAATTTATTTATTTATTAAATATTTCTGTCTCTTCCCCGCCACCGCCTCCCATTTCCCTCCCCCTACCCCAATTAAGTCCCCCGCCCCAGCCCGAAGAGCAATCAGGGTTCCCTGCCCTGTGTGAAGTCCAAGGACCACCCACCTCGATCCAGGTCTAGTAAGTTGAGCATCCAAACTGCCTAGGCTCCCACAAAGCCAGTACGTGCAGTAGGATCAGAAACCCATTGCCATTGTTCTTGAGATCTCAGTAGTCCTCATTGTCCGCTATGTTCAGAGAGTCCGGTTTTATCCCAGGCTTTTTCAGACCCAGGCCAGCTGGCCTTGGTGAGTTTCCAATAGAACATTCCTATTGTCTCAGTGTGTGGGTGCACCCCTCACGGTCCTGAGTTCCTTGCTCGTGCTCTCTCTCCTTCTGCTCCTGATTTGGACCTTGAGATTTCAGTCCGGTGCTCCAATGTGGGTCTCTGTCTCTGTCTCCTTTCATCGCCTGATGAAGGTTAATATTCAGGAGGATGCCTATATGTTTTTCTTTGGGTTCTCCTTATTTAGCTTCTCTAGGATCACTAATTATAGGCTCAATGTCCTTTGTTTATGGCTAGAAACCAAATATGAGTGAGTACATCCCATGCTCCTCTTTTTGGGTCTGGCTTACCTCACTCAGGATAGTGTTTTCTATTTCCATCCATTTGCATGCAAAATTCAAGAAGCCCTTTTTTTTACTGCTGAGTAGTACTATAATATGTATATATTCCATTCTTTCTTCATCCATTCTTCCATTGAAGGGCATCTAGGTTGTTTCCAGGTTCTGGCTATTACAAACAATGCTGCTATGAACATCGTAGAGCATATACTTTTGTTGAATGATAAGGCCTCTCTTGGGTATATTCCCAAGAGTGGTATTGCTGGGTCCAGGGGTAAGTTGATCCCGAATTTCCTGAGAAACCGCCACACTGCTTTCCAAAGTGGTTGCATAAGTTTGCATTCCCACCAGCAATGGATGAGGGTACCCCTTTCTCCACAACCTCTCCAGCAAAAGCTATCATTGGTGTTTTTTATTTTAGCCATTCTGACAGGTGTAACATGGTATCTTAAAGTTGTCTTGATTTGCATTTCCCTGATCGCTAAGGAAGTTGAGCATGACCTTAAGTATCTTTTGGCCATTTGAACTTCTTCTGTTGAGAATTCTCTGTTCAGCTCAGTGCCCCATTTTATAATTGGGTTGATTAGCCTGGCAAAACTGGATGTCAACCTGTAGAAGAATGAAAATAGATCCATATCTATCACCATGCACAAAACTCAAGTCCAAATGGATTAAAGACCTCAATATCAGTCCAAACACACTGAACCTGATAGAAGAGAAAGTGGGAAGTACTCTACAACACATGGGCACAGGAGACCACTTCCTACGTATAACCCCAGCAGCACAGTCATTAAGGACCTCATTGAATAAATGGGACCTCCTGAGACTGAGAAGCTTCTGTAAAGCAAAGGACACTGTCGCTAAGACACAAAGGCAACCCACTGACTGTGAGTAGATCTTCACCAACCCCGCAACTGACAAAGGTCTGACCTCCAAAATATATAAAGTTCTCATGAAAGATAATTTTTAACAAATATACCTTTAGGTTTAAACTTATTGAAGGAAAGGGCAGATGTCCTGGGTCATTCAAAATAGCTTTCCTTAGCATATGAAGTGTGCCTGGATTTTAGAGATGCATATGACAATGTGCCTTCTCTTCACCTCAGCTTAGGAAAGAAGTATAGAAGCAGTTATTGCAGAAATAATTTATTCTAGGAGTAGTTTAGGATTGATTAAAAGTAAATAATTGGGCTCAAGGCACTACAGATTATGGTAGAAAACAGCAGCATAGAATATATATTTAGACATTAAATTTTAGATTGACATGCACAAAATCTGTATCTATTTCCCCCTCTCATTTATGAATATATAGTTAATTAGATGTATAATTCTGATGGCTGTGGTCCTTAAAATATTATAAACTGGCCATGACCTTCCAAATCCAATCAAACATTTGATAACCTAAAACTGGACATTTAACATAGTTCACATCGTTTCCATACAACCCAATTGTAATGCACCAAATACTATAGGATGGACTCTCACAGCCAACCTAAAAATTGAAAGGGTAATAATGACCTTGAAACATTTTTTTATTTTTAAGATTTATTTATTGATTTTTATTTTATACATGTGAGTGTTTGGCTTGCATGTCTGTACATGCACTAGGCCAGAAGAGGATATCAGAACCTCTAGAACTGAAGTTACAGAAGTGAGCTATTATGCGAGTATTGGGAACTGAACCTAGGTCATCCAGAAGAGCAGAAAATCCTGTGAACTGATGAGGAAGTTCTTAAGCCCTTTGAGACATTTTATCTAAAACTCTTTTTTTTTTAAATTTATTTATTTATTAAGGATTTCTGCCTCCTCCCCGCAACCGCTTCCCATTTCCCTCCCCCTCCCCCGATCAAGTCCCCCTCCCTCATCTGCTCGAAGAGCAATCAGGGTTCCCTGACCTGTGGGAAGCCCAAGGTCTGCCCACCTCTATCCAGGTCTAGTAAGGTGAGCATCCAAACTGCCTAGGCTCCCACAAAGCCAGTACGTGCAGGGAGGCAGAGGCAGGCGGATCTCTGTGAGTTCGAGGCCAGCCTGGTCTACAAGAGCTAGTTCCAGGACAGGAACCAAAAGCTACGGAGAAACCCTATCTCGAAAAATCAAAAAAAAAAAAAAAAAAAAAAACCCACTGCGATTGTTCTTGAGTTCTCAGTATTCCTCATTGTCCACTATGTTCAGTGAGTCTGGATTTATCCCATGCTTTTTCATACCTAGGCCAGCTGGCCTTGGTAAGTTCCCGATAGAACATCCCCATTGTCTCAGTGTGTGGATGAACCCCTCGTGGTCCTGAGTTCCTTGCTCGTGCTCTCTCTCCTTCTGCTCCTGATTTGGACCTTGAGATTTCTGTCCGGTGCTCCCATGTGGGTCTCTGTCTCTGTCTCTTAATGTGACACACACACACACACACACACCACTATTACAAGGCAGAAAAATTCTGATGTATACCTTGTCATATATATCACCGACATTTGCAAATTATTTGCTTTGCTTTCTTTTTCTTTCTTCTTTTCTTTTTTCCTTCCTTCTCATTTTTCTTTCTTTTTTCTTCTCTCTCTCTCTCTCTCTCTCTCTCTCTCTCTCTCTCTCTGAACCAAAAAGGGTCTTATACTTGCTAAGCAAGCATTCTGTTATTAAGATAAATCCCTGACTTTTATAAACTATATCCTTTATGGCTATTGTGTGTTTCTTGTTTGCATTTCCTCATGCATGCCAAATTTAACAGGAGACTAAGTATGACTCCTATTTTCTTCCCTATAGATACATGAAATGGCTCCTTGATTTGTGGCCATGAACCAAATTTATAGATTCTCTCAGTGTTTACAACTGCATCTCTTAGCCTCCAAGTTAACAATCCATTTGAGACTGGCACACAACCTGTTCTGTCTACTTCAGTTTTTTTCTGACTATTAATGTTTATTTCCATTATCCAAGTTCAGCTTCTGCATGTCCTAAAAGCATTTCTTTTACCTTTCCTAATTTGCAGTCTTCCTTCTTCAGGAACCATTTACTGAGATATTAAATATAAATTACTTAGCCAGTCACAAAAGTAAATAGAACAACATGATATCTGTCTTCATGGATCTTAGAATACACAATGAAACAAACTAATAAACAAACAGAGCCACCTTGGTACCATAGCCAATATGCTTGGGAGAGCGTGAGGTGCTATTACAATAATATGACTCTCCCATAATTAAATTATCTGTAAAGCATGAAGAGCTGTTGATAGCATCCTATTGGAACTTGAATCCTTTCAGGTAACCCTATCGTGTCACCTTCCTTCCAAAGCACAAAGAAATTTTACTGTATATCAGCCAAGATTCTCTGAAAGCAGCACAACTCTGCTCTATTATTTTAGTGTTCAAAGGGTTAAGGCTATTTAGTCTTTAGACCTCTGCCTTACATCACCACCCAAGGAGTGTTATGCTCCAGAAATGCATTGCCTGGTGTGTGGCAGGGCTTAATAAATCACTCCATCTTGTTTATCTTTCTCTTGACATATATCTAGCAGCAGGAACCATTACCCAGTGCCAGTGTTAAGTTCTATTGACATTTGCTCTTAATTAACTGCACTATTACCCAAAAGTTTTGAATAAGGAATTTTCTCTATTTAATGCTGTCTTGTACAGTGAATAACAAAAAAATTTATACATGCAATAACATATGTATTTAGAAATAAGTGAAATATCTTTGCTACCTTTCTTACAGACTGGTTTATTCTACTGTGTAAACATCAATTTATATTTATATCAATTATAAATATCAATTAGGCATCTTCATGGTTATATGTAATGAGCAATGTACTTACTAAATACTTAGTAAAGAGCTCAAATGGTTCTAAAAAATGGTTCAGAGTGAGGGAACTTGAAATCTTATGTTATATGTTCTCCAATTTTATGGAAATCTTTTTGGAACTCTGAAATTGAGCAAAATGCTGAAAGATAGGCAGAGATACTGACTAAATACATAATCAGACACAGATATAAAAGATTCACACAATGAAGCCAAAACAGTCTGAGGACAAAAGAGACTCGGGAGGTCCATGCATGGATGTTGTTAGTCTTAGAAGTCTTTGAGTTTCATACTGGGAGAAGTGTTTTTAAGACAAAACACAACTGTAAAGACGTTATTAATAAACAAACTTTTCTGTTTCTCCTGCATTCAAATCTTCCAGCACATGGGGAAATTTAACACTTGTTTCATAATGTAAACAAGTTATGCCTACATATTATTTATATATGACTATATAAGAACATTTATATTGGTCATAAATACACGTATAAATTACACTATTAAAATTCCTAGCTCAGGATCCACAGATACTATTTCCCATGCAGGCAACTGTTTTTTTTTCTTCTTTTTTTTATTATTTAAAAAAAATACCAATGCAAATTCCCAGTCCCTGCCCTCCTCCCAGTCCCCTCCCTCTTCCTCCACAGACCCTCTCCCCAACCCCTCCAACCCTAAGGGAGTGCCATGCACCCCGACGGACAGGCAACTGTTACCTATATCTGACAACATATGAGCTGAAACATGTGACAACATATGAGCTGAACGTTCCCTGGTTCTTTTTTTTTTTTTTTTTTAAGGGTCAGAAAAGCTTTTACTTTATTGCTGCCAATGTGACCCAGATACACCTCTGTTTCACTCGCCAGATACACCTAAGCCTGGCAGTGAGGTTAATAACTGAAAAAGACCCCAGAGCATGAGCATCCAGGTTTGCAGGTGCAGGACAGAGTCACTGTTCCACCAACAGAAGCCACATAGAAACACAAAATTGTCTGCTGACTCCACAGGACTCTAGCTGTCTGTCCCCACTGTCCCATTGTTCTCCCTGCAGGGTCCACCTCACTGCACATCGTTCTGTTCCTAGCCATGTTTGCAGTGTCTGAAGCCATGAGCCCTGAGACCCCAGGTGAGAGATGTGTCCCAAGCCTTCTATGTCTTCAAATCATAAGCCACATTCTCTACTTATGGCCAGCAAAAACAAAGTCTGGGTGCCTGGTCGTACACACAACGCGCAGTACACTTATAGCAGGCATAGGTAGCAAAGGAGATACCCTTGGGCTGCCTTCTGGCTCTGAGTGTATCTATGAGCTCCCTGGTTCTTAAACCTGTAATATTAACAATCATGTTAGTAAGATTCTCTGTAATACTTCCATCTACGAACACAATGTATGGTGATTTTGTCTATATACCCCTCTTTCAATCCTACCCCCCCCACGCACATCCCTCCCAATCCATAGCAGTTCCTTCAATTTTCCAGAAAGCCCTCCATTCTTATTTTATTTTTTATTTGTTTCTATTCTTTAAGTACACAAATTTGAAAGAATATGGGGAAATTTTTCACTATTACTTCATTAACTTTATGTCCTCTTATTTTACCAGTTTTTCTATGAATGTCACAATTGTAGATTTTTATGTTTAAATGATACTCAATTAATTTATTCTCAATATACCAAATTCCTACTACCCATTCATATAAATATAGAAGACTAGGCTGGCTCCATGACTTGACTATTGAGAATAATGCCTAGCAAAACATGAATAAGTGGGTTCATTTCATTTTCATTTGTTCAGAATAGGACAGCTGGGACATCTGCTTTCAGTCTTTGTCATAAACCCTCATCCTCTTTTTGGTCATGTACACTAGCACACTTCCTATTTAAAAGGAAAGGACTCCTTCTTATATGTCCTTGAGAGTACTTGTTCCTTTTCTTTGTGTAATATCTATTATAACCAGAATAAGATAGTATTCATTGTAGTATTGATCTACATTTCATTCGTGGATAATAATACTGCAAATTTACTTGTATATTTGGTCACTTAATATTTACTTTCTGAAAAGTATCTATTCCAAGCATTACTGCATTTATATTGGATTTTAATGTTTGCTTTGTTGAGTTTTTGTATTTTAACTTTAGGCCAAAGGAATACACAACAAATACTTTCTCTTAGTGCATAGGTTCTCTCTTTATATTGATTGCTTTGGATACAAGTTTATTTATAGGATCTTTGTTCAGTTTTACTGGTCTATGCATCTGTTTATACAGCAATACAATGCTGTTTTCATAAACGTGATTTTGTAGTATGTCTTGATAGTAATACTTATGTTAATACTAGTATTAGAATTTGTGTTGTTAACAGAAATATCTTGAGGGAAGAACATTTATTTATTTTGACTGTAAAACTGAAGGTCCATTTTAGTGAGGAAGACTTGGCATACCAAACTAGATTTCCCTCTCTAGTATCCAAGAAGCAGGGAAGAGCAAAAGGATAGGACAAGACACTTCCGAAGGACATGCCCTTAGTGACATACCTCCTCCAACCAGGCTCCAACCTACAACTACCATTATCAGCAATACTATCAAGGGATTGAAACATTAATCATCAGGCCCTTAGGTTTAATTATTTCTATCACTAGCTTTACACACAAAGAGTTATCAATGATTTAGTGTCCTAGGCATTTCTCAGTCCCATCAACTCAACGATCGAAGAGGTAATCTTTTATCTTTGAAATTCCTTCTACTTGGTCTCAAGTCCCCTGGAAGAAAATAAGCACTCTTAACCACTGAGTCATCTCCTTAGCCCCATATTTAAAATTTTCCTTGCCCCCGTTCGTTTTGTTTCTTTGTCTTTGTATGAATCCTCTTGGCACAATGTCTTCACTCAGATTTTCAATCTTCACCAGTATATAGTGGGGAACTGACCACAGTAACTCATGCAATGATTTGACAGTTACCCTGCAGTGAAAAACACTTGCTTTATTGATTTAAGTCCCCAGTGAGGCTCAGAGTCAGTAGCATTAGGGAACTGAATGAGATAAAACGATAACTTGTATTATTTTAAAGCTGAAAGTACTAATAATTAAGTAGTAAAATGAAGAAGTTAAAAAAAAAGAGTCAAGTATAAACGAAAGGGAAAGCCAGTTGGGTAGAGATATGAGAAATAAAGTATTTCCATCAGGTGTAGAAAAGAACTGGGCAGTCTAGCTAGAGGCAAAACCAAAAAACTAACCTGTTAAAGTATAAAGTATCATGTTAAAACTACAAGGGCTGAACTTTATAAGTAGTAGGATAATGATATCACATGCATGACAGTTTCGATCCCACTACCAAAAAGTTTAAATAAATGGAAACAGTGGCTCCCTGAGTAAAAGCACTTTCTACGTAAACTTGAGGACCTGAGTTCAAATCCCAAGAAACCATATTTTAAAAGTCATATGCATAGCATTCACATCTGCAATCACTGCATTTCTATGGGGAGATGGGAGACACCCCAGGAGCTTACAGGACAGCATACTTGGTGTATGAGCAGAAAGGCAGCAGAGACCCTTTCTTCCATACAGAAGACGATGATGACTGACACCTAAGATCGTCCTCTAACCCCAGTATGTGTGCCTTGGTATATATACAGGCATGCGCATTCACATACACAAATGCACATGAACAACACAGAATCATATGCTCACACACACACACATACATACGCATGCAAAACTAAATAAAAAATAATAAAGAAAAAATAGGCTTAGCAATGAGTAAATTTGGCCAATGTACTCATCACATTAGAATTGGGGAAACCTACTTTTTCTGTATAAACTCCAGCAGTTCATGCAGCAGTGCTGTAGACATCAGAATGTGTGAGGTATATGCTGTAAAGCTACTCTGAAAAGAGGAGTGGTGGACCCTGTCAAGCAATTTGAATTTGAATTATTTATAATGTCTCTGTAACATGAAAGGGTCTTTTGCCTTCATCCACTGCTTCTGTACCAGAGAGAGGCCTGAATCACATATGATTCAGGCATTGATATGGGTCCAAAGGGAGATGTGGAGGCCAGGATCACAGCATACTTCTAGTCTTGTCAGCAGTCCACACGTGGTGATACTGGTGATCAACTCGAAAGATCTGCATATAATCAGTGGCATCAAAATTTACATTGTATCTGTCTATTGCTAATGTGAGCATGCCCAGCCAGAATTTGGATAGTACACTCCCACTCAGAAGTGCTCACCTGTGGAGAGGGTAATGGTTAAAGAAGGGGGCCTTTGTTCTCTTGGTTCGTTAAGCAGTAGTACCTGCCAGGAGTTGTACAGAATAGGATATGGCTGGAGGCAGGCAAAATCCTTCTCAGTTGAGAGTGTGCAGGACCTGCGGTGAGCAAAGGACAGCTGGCGCCAAGCACAGCTGGCCCTTGGAAGCTTTCCTCCACCTCTTCGGCATGCATTCCGCACGCAGGAGAAAGCCAGAGTCACTCTGCTGAGTCATATTTGGCACATGACGAAGGTAGCTGCTGAGCCTGATCAACAGAAATCTTTAGCGTCCTGGAAATGAGAATCGAACATCTAAAACTGTCTGAGTTCAGATAGTAAGTTCCTTCTCCATAGAGCTCCTGACTACAGCCAAAGAAGGTTTGGATTTCTTACTCAGACTACACACTTACAAAGGTTTTGAAAGGCACCATAGAAGGATGTCTGCACTGACGGTGTATGCTGTGGTCCTGTCGCTCATGACAATGACTGCAGATAGTTTCCATGGGGCTGGAGTAGCAAGTGCTGGGTTGTTGTTTCTCCTGAGGTGTTGCTCTCCAGGTCAAGCGCATTATCATGTAGTCTTGGTGCTGTTGTGTTCCAGTGCTGCACAGAAGCCATTGACTTGGATGCGCAGCTATATAGCTGTTGCTTTGGTCCCTTTAGGGTGCACACTGATTACTCTCCCTGGGCATCATTTGTAGTAACATTACCCAAAGAAGACGGTTTTCTAGAAATGTTTGCTGGGACGAATGGAGAAGAGGAAGCAGAGAGAAGCATAGAAGTATAGGCATTTCCATTTCTTTTTTTCAATTTTCTCATTTCTTTTTGGAAGCAACAATTAGTAGTCCTCCCAAATTAAAACTATTTAATTGATACATATACTTATTTCTATTAAGGCATGAATACTAGGAATTTCTATGTCAAAACAATCAGCTAAGAATATCTTTCTTTTGGGGATGGCGTGGATAAAGTACTTTTATCCCCAAACCATGTGTAATAAACCTCTCCCAGAACCCTCAAAGTAAAGAACTTATAAGAAGAGTTTTCTTCTTCTTTTTGCTTATCTGAAATTTATATATACTCTACTTTATCCACAAAGATCTCCCGATCAGCCAGCATTCTTAATGCCACCAGAATCTTTTGCTTATCTTGCAGAAAACAAACAAATAACCTCTTACCCCCAATTTTCTTTCTCAAGGCTGGGTCTTTTCATTTAAGATTTTCTTTATTTTAAAATCTCTGGTCATTTGGTCACAGAAGGCCATCTGATGGCTAAGATTAAACAGCCAGAGCTTTGGCTGAGGAAGGAATCTGTGAACTCAGCATTATCCCCCAGAAACCTTCCTTTGAAATGATGAGCACCTCATCCACCAGGGTGCACTTCATCTCAAAGCCAGGAAGAAATTAAGGTCAGCTCGTCTGTTCCCAGAAAAGAGCTCAACTGGCCCTTCTACAGTTGATATAAATAATTGTTGAGAGTGTGATACCTCTGAAACATTAAATATTTGTCAAGAAGTCTTTAATATTCAATCCTTTGAATTCAGAAAAGGGTTTAGGTTAAAAGTGAAAATTAAAGCGCTCACCCTGATGTTCATTGATTTTTAATTTTTTTTCTTGTGAGTTGGTATTGACCCAAATGACATTATACAAATGCTGACTTAAATTGGGTTAAGCAAGTTGGAAATTACATTTGATGACCTGAATAATTCATTAAAAGGGATAAGCCTAAAAGTCTGCTTTTGTAGCTCAAACACTTTCTTTTATAATAGTGTGAGATATTGAAGCTGGCCACACAGAACATCCAGGGTGGACACTTTTAAGTTGAAGTGAATAACTTTCATGCTGCTAAATTATATGCAACACATATCTAACTGATGAACCAAAAGAGAGTAATTTGGCTAAGGAAAAATCATTCCATGCACTAACAGGCAATTTAGCTTGCATTTACACCCAGAAAAGCTCAGAACACGAATAGAAATTGCAGAGGTCAAGCTTGTAAGCTGCCCATGCTCACTTGTTCCATTTCAAAACTTGACTGCAATGTAATTTAAACCCTGCGTCTCTACTATTTGAGGCTATCATTGAACTAAGGTAGAATGTCAATGGAGAAAATTATGAATAATTACATCAGTTTTTATCCAAATTATACATGATACAGGTAATTCTGTGTAACATACAAATATGAAGATTTGTTACAGATGGATCAACTAACATATTGCAGAGGTTATTTTTATATATGATATGGTTTTATTTTTTTCATTTCTTTTTGGATGGTGTAGTTTACATACTTTATAACCCTAACTGACCAAGTTGGAAAATACTCGAGCAGAAAAACAGCAATGTGATTTTCAACCCCAAAAATCTACGAGTTCTATCTTTGAGGATTTTTTGGGGGGGTAGGGGTTCTTTTTCTATTTTAACTGACACCTTAATAGGCACACAAAGTTATCACTTTCATTTAAAATTGCTATTTTTAATATTTTCTATTGTTTGATGACAATTTAGTTTTTATCTTTTTTTTAAAAAAAAAGAAAAAAAATGTTTATTTTCTGCGGTAAGTTTAATCTACAATTCTGCTGGCAGCAGGATTAAAAATCCCTCAAACAAGGAAATCCAAAGGAAGTTAAGAATAAAAAGCCTGCTGGAACAAAACTATCATCACTGCTAAAGGTACATTGAAGTTTTATTTGTGAGCCTCTTCCACTGTAAATAAGACAAAGCAAATCTCACAGGGGGAAAAAAGCTTTAAACATTATTGAACTTTTTCTAGCTTTGTTTTGTTTCTGTGTGTTAATAAACTCCTGGCTTGAGCGAAATGCTCCCTGCTTCCTCTGGCTAGGTTGGAAGGGAGAGCAGTCATGGCCTCCGACTCTCACTTTTTTTCACGTAAACATGCCTCCAACGTGCTGTATTTTTTACCTCAACTTATAGTCCATCTTTCCTTCTTTGGAACAAATTGTTGACTGCATTTTTCTGCCTGTACACATAGGTGTGTGTGTGTGTGTGTGTGTGTGTGTGTGTGTGTGTGTGCATGCATGTGTGTCTGCATCATTGCTTTGAAACAGAATCTCTCACTGAACTTAGAGCTTGCTCTTTATCTAGGCAGAAAGCCAGCAACTCCCAGGGATCCTCCAGCCTCCACTCGTTTTCTCCTTCAGCATGGGTCGTATAGGTGCATGGTTGTTCATGCCTGGCTTTTTATATAGAGGTTGGGGTTGGAACTCAGGTCCTCGTGTTACTACAGCAAAATCTCTTACCCAGTGAGCAGTCCCTCAAGCCCTGGTTTGAAGACTTTTAAATCTGCAGTGTCTTTGTGATTTTTTCATTAAGAAGTATCATCTGTCAAATTCCCTTTGAATACAAAAATAATATAGAAATTTACCTTGAAAAAAACTCAGAGTTGCATAATTTTTAAATCAAATCATAAAACTATTCACTCTTTCATGCATTATTTATCCTGCCAAACTAAATGTGCTATTTATGCTAGTTTGAGGTGGGGTTTAACTTCAAATCAACTGACAAACTACGTGTAGGTTCGACTTTACACTGATATCGCTAAAAGTATGAAAAGCGGTAGAATACATGTTCCTCTATTCATCTCAGCAAATACGAGAACGTTTCACCTGAAAAGATGATGATCAGCTTGCTTCAAATGGTCAAGTAATTTAATTTGAGTTTAAAAGTAAGCTCACCAGATCAAATCAGGAAGGTTTCGCTGATATTCTGAATAGGACACTATTAAGTCTGATAACTCCAACGTCACACATAACTAAGAGGTTTTGTTATACAATATGACTAACTAAATTTGTGTTTCAGACCTGTTGTGTTATTGAAGCAGACCACTTAAAGTAGCTCTGATCTGAAGAGTATGAACTGACCCCACCAGCAGCACAGGGATGGTGTGAAGATCAAGGAGAGAATGGGTAGATAGATACATGGAAGGTGATCCTGAGTGGATGTCAGTAAAATGATTTTTGGATACATATATAACAATGTCCATGGCACACTTGATGCTTGTTAAATTAATAAGGCATCTGTGATTGTATTTTTAATAACAAGCATGGTTATTTTACAAAGAAATTCTTGATAAACACCATGTGAGTTAATGGTATGTATGTTTAGTAGACTTGGCTCTTAACAACTAAACATTATAGTTTACTTCATATTTGTATATTTTAATAACTAAAATTATATAAATATAATAGTATAACTTAATAATAAATAATTTGTATATGCATTGCTATATTAAAGTTTTTGGAAGACACTTAAACATTCAGAGAAATTGGATATGAAGTGTAACAACTCTGTGTTCCTTAAAAAAAAATGTCTGTGTCATGTGGGAAAAGTTTGAAGTTTGTTGTTAGTCGCTTACAATGTTAGCCTTCTGTACATAGAACATAGACAAAAAAGCAGACTGAAATTTAATTTAATCACTGAAATTACAGGTATCTATACATTGATGCTGAAAGAAAAATGTGTGTCCATCAATGTACTCATCTGATGTTTTCTATCAGTTTAGGGACTGTTCCTGAATCTACTGATATTTTAACTACTATTATAGCCGGTCCTACAGTCAGCACCCTGCCCCTCAGGCCAGGCTTGGAGGGACTTCTGATCCCACCTGTCCTGGCTCTGCCACTACCATCAAATGTAGTTTTTGAATATGTATAATCATTCTATTTATCAATAAAGACTCAGGAGTCAGATTTGGGGGGTGAAAAACTGCTAGTTCAGAGAGGTCTAGTTGCAAGTAGCTGACCTACCTTTTTGACAAGAGACCAATCAAGAGAAAGTCTCTCCAGTAATCAGAAACCAAAATGAATGTGAAACTCAAAGTTCCTCCATATTTTTTTCTATGTGTGCCTCTCTCTCTCTGTCTTCCTGACTTCTCCATACTCTCTGTGGCTAGTTCCTGTCAACTGGCTGCTGGCTCTGCCCTCTGATTCAATGTTGGTTTTATTAACACAGTCTCAGGTTACACATTGCAATAAAATACCCCACAACACTCATTAGTCCTCTGTAGCAGTCTTAAACTCTTGTGAAGGAGCAAAGCTTTATCTTGGCTTGTACCTTCATGTACAAGTCCACAGAATCCATGGCTTTGGGCCTGAGGCAAAGCAGAAAATCATGATGGCAGGACCTTGTGGCATGCCATGAAGGAAAGAAAACAGACATGAGATGAGAAATGCTGACCAGGAACAGAGGAGCAAACCAAGACTTTCCAAGGATCACCCATCCCATTGCCTAAGCTTTTGTTTCTATTTTATTGCTGCATGAATAGATGCACCAATATTAAATATTTCAAACAACTGCTTCTTGAGCAACTAACAAGCTTTGGGCTGAAGAGAACTTTGGAAGTTCGAAATCAATTGCATTACATTATAAATAAAATCATTATCCAATGGTTAACTTGCCTTTCATAGTTATTCTCCAACTCTTTCCTAAAGAATCTTCACAGATAGATTTAGTAGATTTAGAATGTTTTCACCACTAACATACTGTTATCAGAAAGAAAAGGAAAGGTCCTCAGGGATGGGCAAGAACTTAATTATGGGAAGACAAATGATACAAATACTTTTTCTCAGATAATTTTTGTATATGAAAGCTATTCAGCACATGTGTATCCTGAGGAGCACCCAGGGTTCTCAAACATTACCTGTGTCTCTCATGTGTTGTCATATAATGTGCAGAAGAAATTTGCAAGTCTGTAGAGCTTAGAAGAATCAGAAATGCATATTTGTTTTCAAGACACTTATGTAGGATGCCACAATCAATCAATGTCTACGGGAAAGGCAACACACAAACACAAAAAAAAAATCACATATTTGTTTGTGTGATTGATACATGGAAAGTTTGGCTCACTGGAATCTAATCCATTATGTTGTAAGTTACATTAAAACTTATTTGTCAATGTAATTTAAAAAATATGATGATAGTTTATAATTTCAGTTTGTGGGACCGGGAATTTTTGCATAGTTAAGTTATAGTATGCATGTCATGGTTGAAAACAGAGAAAATATATGCCTGTAATCCCAGCACCTGGGAGGAAGAGAAAGGTCATGAGTGATAATTTTGGAGTCCTGGTTCCTGGGTTTCTCTGCTTCTGATTCAATAAGCCACATCAAACAGGATTGATAAATCCAGATTTAATAAGCAGGGCAAGCAATGCAATGAGAGCCTCCTGGGTGACTCTCAGGAAGGCAGGAAAGAGAATAGAAGAGCACATGGCAGATCTCTGTGCTGATCTTAAATAGCCTGAAGGTAGTGTTGGCGGTGTTGAGCAGCTCCAGGGGTGGAGCTGCCAATGAAGGGCTTTCTAGGGGATGGGGTTTGGAAAGGGAGGAGTTGGGCTGGGTGGAGCTTCTCAACAGTTCAGGTCAGTCTGGGTTACCAGGCTACAAAAATCACTAGAGGGAGACAGAGAAAGAAATACAGACACATAGACATGTGATATGTGCATTCATGCATGTTCTCTCTCTCTCTCTCTCTCTCTCTCTCTCTCTCTCCTCTCTCTTTCACACACACACACACACACACACACACACACACAAAGATATAGACAGAGAGACTACCCACATGGTGCTTCACAGTAACATCTATGTATCTTGTTTTCAGTAAATATTTTTCAAATCAAAATAGTAAAGATAATACTTTGGTCAGTTTTGTCAGCTAGAATTCGTTCTAAAGTTTTAGCCTAGTGGCCCATGATATAAATCTGTTCATTCTTGAGAACAGAGAGACGAGAGAAACAAAATGAAGTGCATTAATAAACCCATTGTCCTGGAAAAAGAAATGGTACATGTGTTTGGAGAAGGACACACCAAGCATCTCCTGAGTGCCTCTGACCTTTGACTTTACTTGTCTGTTGGCAACAAAGCCTGCAGATGTTCCTTTAGCCCTCTTGATCTTACCTTTGGCTTAGGAAGCCTCACTGTACTCTGTTGATATCAATATAAGCTGTTGTTACGAGGAACCAAGAAACGCATTTTCAACACAGACAATTGTTGGAAGACTTCTCTGTCCCGCCAGCCAGCTTTCAAATAATGACCTAGAGAATTATAGTTAATTATAAATGTTTGACTCATAGGTTTGGTTTGCTTCTAAGTAGCTCTTTATAACTTAAATTAACCTGTTTCTTTGAATTGACTTACTGCCACATGGCTCAATGCTTGTGACCTCATCTTGGACATGTCCTGCTTCCTCTGCATCTGCTGGTGACTCTCCTTGTATTCATCCCAGTGCTCTCTCCCTGTCCAAAAGTCCTGCCTAACCTCTTCTTGCCTAACTATTGACAATTTAGCTATTTATTGACCAAGGAGAGAAACTTTTCTTTATAGTGTACAAAGAGATTGTTCCACAACAGAGAATACTATACCTAGTATGATGGTAAATAATAATAAAAACACTTTTATATTTTGACTCCTGGTTATTGCTGTATAATCTTTCTCTCTAATGTTGATTGCAGTTCGAGACTTTTGCTACTGGTTTTGAAATTTTATCATGAGCCTTTTCTTCCCATGATCTGCTCATGCTTCCTCCTGGATAGATCACTGGTGTCAATTGAGCAATAAGTTCAGGACTATGACCCTGGTTCTTAACTTTTCTATTGAAAATCAACTTCAAGTTTCCAAATCCATGATTCCACAGATTCTAAATTTAAAATATCCGTAGAACTTCCATGCAGAATCTAGAAACAAGGCCCCAAATACATTTAAAAGGAAGAGAAAGCAGATATCCTTTCATTAAAATTTTGGATGACATGAAATTCAAAAAAACATTAAGCTTTATATATTTGCATTTAAGAATGCAAAGCACAACAAGACTTGAGTTGTGTTTACATTTGCATATGCAACCAATATTCTTGTGGAATTCATTGCTTATCTCCAGTATTCTGCATACATCAATCATGCTAAAATGTATGTTACTCTCTACAGTCCAGATAGTAAATAACCTGCCTATATTTGACCCAATTAATATCCTATAGAACCATCATACCAAAAATCTCACTCATTTAGACATTTTAGGGTCTGTTATTTGGGAAAAACTGCATCAAAAAGAAACCAGAATAGAAATATTTTTCACTTCTGATTTTTATAATATCCTTTAAAGTACTCTGGGAAACATGCAACTGTGGGAGAAAACTTCTAAGACTGAGAAGGTTCGCACTATTTTTGAAAGTCTGGATTCATGAAGTCAGATGACTCCCTCCTCTGTCTGATTATAAATCTAATGCATGCTCAATAAATGACTCCTAATTTAAATCTAATCTTCAGTGGCGGGTAACCATTATCAAATCGGAATGGCACCTTGAGCTTTATAAACGTCCTTTAAACGTGCCCCTGTCCCTTTCATCACTAGAACGAGTGGATGCATATTGACATTCTCTGACCCTATAGAACAAATGATGCCTTTCTGCATGAGGCCTGGTTAGGGAAGTACTCTTAAAAACTCCAAATTAAAAACTCCACTTTGAGTTTCGTTCCACTTTGATTTCTGTTGACAACCTCTGCTTACTCTTTGAACTTCATGCTACAGGAATTAGCAGAATGGGTGCAATTTTCTTCCCCACCCCTGATTGATTGAATCTCTGAAAAATGGGGTTAGTAATGGCTCTGGAATTTATATAGTAGCTTTATATAGTGGCTTAGGCCTCACTATAATTATTCTAAAGCATTAAAAATCAATACATCACTACAGAATGGCAGGTTCGGACTCAACTGCAGTCTGGCGTCAGGCTGTTTGACAAATGGCTAGTCAAGTAAACAATATTTCCTCTTCTTGCACCTTTTCCAGTACCATTTGACTGCCAGGTCTGTGGTGAAATCAAATGGGTATCAAGACAAATAACATAAAAGGAGATGAGGATAACATAAGAGCTGCTTACACATTTTATATATATATATATATATATATATATATATATATATATATATTTTAAAAATAGTGACATACTTGTTCAACTGCTCCCTCCCTGTCCCTTGCTTTTCTTTTCCTTAAACAAATAGGCAAGAAATATCCTTGAATATTTACGAATAGAAATAAAACATCGACATTATCAACCAAATAATTTGTAAATTAAAAATACATAGGTTAAGATACATTGTAATTTTTAATTTGAATTTATTCATCACCCTGTTCTCCTAGCAATGTATCCCTGAAACAAACAACATGAAAATGCTGTAAATGTTATGAAGACTTTGCTTGTCTACCATCTTCTCCTTTTCAAGAGAATTACTAACATCTCAAACATGACAGTTCTGCAATATCCTATAGAAAAATTCTACCTACTATGCATACAATTAAATCTGTTTCCCAAATTTTGGACCAAGATGTTTACAAAGCTGATCATTTCTAGTATTTCTAAGTGTACTTAGTTTAAGAAAGGTTGGGGTCTATTTTACCATTCTTTTTGAATTTTTTAAATAAGACTTATAAAATATAAATGGAATATGTATGAAAACAAGAAAGGGTTGGATAAAGTTTTGGCAAAATCCTAAGTAATATAAGGCATACATGCAATGAGAACTGTTCTTACACTCAATGAGATTCTGGGATTTTAAGGTACCTATGGCCTTTGAAACCTGGATGTGTTGTCAATTTCCTGACAAAAACACTCTTATTTTTATTATTGGCATTTCCAGTGGCACTATTGCAGCATACTTGGCAAGAAACAGAAAGAGTTAAATAAGTACATTGTGTTGCATATAAAAATTGTTGTAAGGAAGGACACTTGTTCATCTCGGCCACCCAGAACCAAAATTTTCACAAAGAAACTATATTATTTAAATCACTGCTTGGCCCATTAGCTCTAGCTTTTTATTTGCTAACTCTTACAACTTAATTTAACTCATTTCTACTAATCTGTGTATTGCCACTAGGCTGTGGCTTACTGGGAAAATTCCGTTGTCTAGCTCCAGTGGGGCTCCATGGCTTCTCTCTGACTCTGCCTCCTTCCTTCCAGCATTCAGCTTAGTTTTCCCATCTAGCTCTGTTCCCCTACAGCTCTGCTATAGGTACAAAGCAGTTCCTTTATTTATCAATAGTAATCACAACATACATAGGGAAATCCCACATCAAAAAATTATAAGAGGTTCGGTGTGTTTGGCTTTATGTTGAGATCTTTGATCCATTTGGACTGGAGTTTTGTGCATGGTGGGATGTACACTTGAACTTATTGGCAGAGATGATCACTTCCTAAGTATAAAACGAGTAGAATAGACACTGAGAGAAACAATTAATAATTGGAACCTCCTGAAACTGAAGAGCTTCTGTAAAGCAAAGGAACAGTCAAGAAAACAAAGTGGCAGCCTATAGAATGGGACAAGATCTTTACCAATCCCCCATCAGACAGAGGACTGATCTTTAAAATATAAAAAGAATGCAAGAAATTGGCCATCAAAAGAACAAATAATCCAGTTTAAAAATGTAGCACAGACTTAAACAGAGAATTACCAACAGAGGAATCTAAAATGGCTAAAAGACACAAGGAAATATTCAACATCCTTAGCCATCAGAGAAATGCAATTCAAAATTACTCTAAGATTCCATCTTACACCTACTTGTAAGGATGGCTAAGGTCAAAACACTGGTGACAACTTATTCTGGAGAGGATGTGGGGTAAAGGGAACATGCCTGAATTGCTGATGGGAGTGAAAATTTATACAGTTCCTTTGGATATCAGTGTGGAGATTTCTCAGAAAATTAGGAAACAACCTTCTTCAAGACCCAGTAATGCTACTTTTGGGTATGTACGCAAAGCATGCTCAATCATACCACAAGGACACGTGCTCAGCTATGTTCATAGCAGCATTATTTGCCATAAATAGAACCTGGAAACAACCAATGACTCTTAACTGAAGAATGGATAAGGAAAATTTGGTACATTTTCACAATGGAATAAACATAGCAGAAAAAAATAATGACATATTGAAATTTGTAGGCAAATGGATGGATCTAGAAAACATCATATTGAGTGAAGTAACCCAGACCCAGAAAGACAAATATTATATGTAGTCCTTCCTAAGTGGCATTTAGGCATAAAGCAAAGAAAACCAGCCTACAAGTCACAATCCCAGAGAACCTAGACAACAATAAGGACTCTAAGAGAGACATACATGGATCTAATCTACATGTAAAAGAAAAAAAAGGCAAGCTCTCCTGAGAAAATTGGGGGCATAGGATCATGTGAGTGGGTTAAAGGGAGGGGAAAGGAATGGAGGCGAGCAGAGAAAAATGTATAGCTCAATACAATCAATAAAAAAGAAATTGCAAGAGATTCATTGAAGGGACTGCAGCATACTGACACACTATTTTTCATGTTAAAGTTGCCTTTATAATCTATCTATACTGTAAATGCCAGGTCTATGCATAGTGAAAATCTCAATAAAGAACATATATGCTAACAAGCCTTCCAGGCTCTGTCTCAGAACTATTAAGTGATAGTGTCTTAGTCATGTTCTGCTGTTGTGAAGAGATGCCATGACTATGGCAACTCTTATAAAGGAAGACATTTAACTAGGGTTTGATTAGAGTGTCAGAGGTTTAGTCCATTATCATCGTGGTGACGAGCATGACAGCTGGCATTCAGCTACCGTAGCTGAGACAACAATATCTGGATCCACAGGCAACAGGAAGAGAGAGTCACTGGGCCCTTGAAACCATAAAGCCTTCCTCCCCACTATGCCTGTAACCCACTTCAGCTAATAAGGCCATACCTCCCAACTCCTCCTAGTAGTGCCACTCCCTGATAATCCAGCCCTCAAATACTTAAAAAATAGAGAAGAAATTCAGATTTTAGAATAATTGAAATATTCTGCTTTGGGCAAAGTAATAATTCAAAACTGGTTAGCTAGATTCATAGGAAGTGCTTGGCTAGTTTTGATCTGGAAGACTTCTCTGTCTTAAGGAAATTCATGTGTAATCCAGTTGCCTGCAATTCAGTCATGTTACAATCAATTTGTTTAATAGAACTGATTGAAAGCAATTAGTGCAGGAGGGGAGAAAGGCTTCATTAGGTGAGACCCAGAGGAAAATCTCTGTTTAGTATAGCTGTTGTCAATGTGAGGCATGGGACAACTCCTAGGTCTATTGCTAGGTAATGATAAAATCTGTATGCAAACCCTGTTCCTCTGTGTTTTTAATGCTGCACTTACATGTCACTGAACCACCAATGTTAAGAGATTTTGTTTGACTTGCAAATGAGATGCAAGTCCATGAAACTCTAACACACATCACCTACATTAGGCTCCTTTATTCTTTCAACCAGTAGACAATGTGACTTTTTCAGGGCTAGAGTAGTAAAAAGAATATTGAGAAAGAAAAGGCTTCCAAATGTTACTTTTTATGCAAGAAAATTAAATTTAGTTCTAATATAATTTACAGCAATTGACACTTTAAAGTTGCATTAAATCATAAGATAAGGTTGATGTGGTATAGGCAGCAGCTGTTAAATCTGATTATAATTAATTATTAACTTAACAATTTCAAGTCTATTCATCAGATATACTTAATTATACTATGTTCAATAAAGTAAAATTCAATATTTTCATTAACTCCAAAGTTTTAAGATTATAAAATTGTACTCTTCAGGAGGACCTCCTAATGTTGAAATAACATTCTTTTTTTTATTTGCTCAGATCAATAATCTTATTTCAGATAATTATATATAGATATGTACAATATACTGATTTCCATTAGTATGTAGGAGTCTTACAAAGTGAAATATGACACACTTACAAGTTCTTTGATGTGAGTGACTTCATAATAGAAGCATCTAGGTACTGCTAAAGCCCTGGAGAGACATCACTGCTACTTATGAGCTGCTTAACCTCACAGCTGATGTGATGGTAAAAAATGTTCATGTAGAGAAATTGCCATTTCAGCGACTTGCCCTAATTCTAAGTATACATTTGTAAATAGTCTTGTCATCAAGTCCAGAACAATATTTTGACATTTAAAATACACTGAAGTGCCAATACTTCAGATAAATATGTAAGCATGGCACAGTGATGCCATACAGCACTTCTGTTCAAATCACTGGAGACCTCATTGTTGGTATACGAGATAAAATTTTATTTTAACCAAATAACTTTTCTTCATGGCATATTTATAAATAAAATTCAAATACTTAAAATACTAAATATCCAATGGTGCAGATAACAATATAATATACAGTAGTGAAATTTCTGAATTCCAAAAATAAAAATTTATGTCAAGTATCTAAAATCTTCAGGATGGAAAAAAAATATTATTTACTGAGTAAAATGTAATAAATAAGAAAAATAAAAAAGGATATCCAAAATATTATCTCCACCCTTCCGCAATGGAGCCAAAAATTAGGTTAAATAGGTACCCTACACAAACACTCAGCAACTGATAACTATATTTTTTTCTTCAGGTCTGGAATTATTCTATCCATAGTGTCCAGGAAGCACCTTAGTTTTCCAACTCCAGGCAGCATTCCTTGGTTAGGAATGGCATCTCTGTGTAAATGGACACTTTTTTTTTCATTTCAAGAGACATTGTTATGAGTAGGATATTTCTATATATATCTGAAGGTCCATATATACGCTTACTTCCTTTCATAAATAGGCATAGCTGAGTAAGCCAATTTTACCACATCTCTGACAGTTGGGCAGCTCTTATACTCTTCCAGTAGAGGGTACTTGTCTTAGGGTTTCTATTGCTATGAAGAGACACTGTGACCACAACAATTCTTATAAAGGAAAAACAGTTTTAGTTGGGGTGGTTTACATTTTCAGGGCTTTAGTTCATTATCATGGTGTCACAAAAGGCATGCAGGCATACCTGGTGCTGGAGAAGGAGCTGAGAGTGCTACATCTTGACCCACAGGCAACAGAAAGTGGTCTGAGTGCCACACTGAGTGAAGCTTGAGCAGAGAAGTCCTCAAAGTCCACCCCCTGTGACACACCTCCTTCAATAAGGCCACACCACTCCAACAAAGTCACAGTTCCTAAAAATGTTGCTCCTTATGAGTTTGTGGGGAACAATTATGTTCAAACTACAACAGTATTCATTTTTACATCAGTAGCTCTGATTTATTGCAGGAGCTGGATTCCCAGCTATGGTGTATCACAATCCTTCCTACACATTTTTAATGTCTCTGTGTAGCAAGTGTGCTCCTCGTCTAAGATAGATACAAAGATTCTCCAGCACAAAGATATTCCAGCTTCTCCACCTCCACAGATCTCTGCAATGTCTGATTGTGTACAGGTTTCTCTTTTATCTCTTATGCAGCCTTCAGTGAGCCAATGTAGCAACTGTCACCAGATAAAATGCGAACACATTACCACACCAGATCTCAATTCTCAGGTCATTACCGCTCATGATAATACAATTGCCTTACTCAATACTGAACTTTCATCCTATTCAGTATAAAACTGTTAGAAGTGGGTTTCACACTTCTCTGAAGTCAATTACTTGACTACCTGACTTATAACCAGGAGACAATAGACAATAAAGAGAAATATGAATAAAAAGAAGTAAAGTAGAGAATGGTAGGACTCCCTTGCTTCAGTCAGGAAAAGCATTTATGCACAGGAAGACTGAGTCCCAGTTTATGGAAAGCATAAGAGGTTGCTTGTGCCACGAGACACTAAAGAAGAATTTAGAAATTGCAATTTTTACTCATGCCCTCCCGTCAACATGGAGACCTTGGAGACAGAAGACTATGCCTGACTGTACTGCACTTATCACCCAGCCTCAGTCTTATTCTTGGCTACACCCACACTGACAAATGCAGGCCTAAGAGACTTCAAAGTTGTCACCATGACATACAGATTTTATCTTACTGTTTAATTGAATTCATTGCCTTCCTTTTCTGCTTTACCCATTTTGTTTATTCAGAGACTTCGGAGTGGTTAGCTAGAAGCACAAATTTCAAAATGACTGCGCTTACACCGCTCCTTAGCACCCGCCCAGGCCTTGCACATCATCCCGTGCCAGTTCTCCTGTTTTCTGAACAGCTGCAAAGCAACATGCACTGACTGCCAGCGTTCTCTTTACCAGTGTGTAACACAGAACATGGGAGAAATCCAATAGCAGAAGCCCATGTCTCTGATTGTGTTTATGTGGTGTCTCCAGATAGGCAATCACACATTCTGTCTGGAAGCCATGGCAACTTTACTGAAAAAAGTATTTCCAATGATGTAGGGTGTTTTGGAGAGTAATGATGGTCTGCGTCATTCCCATTTGTTCTAAAGACCAGCTGTTCTCAGAGGAGCCACAAAGGGAGATGAGCCAGACAGGTACTGACTAGGTCCTGAGCCCTAAAGGCTATGCCTGTCAATATTCAGTCAACATGTTTAACATCATGTGATTTTCTTTCCTCTATGTGACTATGTCGCCAGCTTCATGTGCCATCAGGTTCATTTGGAACAGTTTGTTTTCAACATTCTTAAAAAAAAAAAACATTTTTTTAACACAATGTAAAACATTTACATGTTCCAAATTCAAATTTAAAGCTGGGAAACAAATAACAAGGAGCCTAATTTCCTCATCCGTTCTGCTTTTGTAAGCTATCTTATATTTAATGTGCTTTCATGTTTCTATTGCTTTTCTTTGAAAGTGTAAGCATGCGACCCCTCTTCTGTTTTCCCAGATGTTCACTGTAACCTGTTCATGCCTCACTTCTCAGGAAGTCCCCTCTCTTTAATGTTTTAAATGGATAGATTTCACAATGATTAGCGAAGAGGATAGGGAGGGATAGGTCTGGAAGAAACCCATGTCTAGGATAGACAAGAATTGAACAGATAAGGAGAGGCTATGAGATTAAAGCACTATATGAGATTTGTGGACAGTAAAGTAATGACATGCTCACTTCTGTGCTATTTCTCAGTTACAGTGGGCTGCACACACAGTCACATACAGAATAGGAAACATGTTGGATCTGGCTGTGTTTCAAAACTCATCACAAGGAAAGAAGTTAAGGGAGGATGCAGTGGATAGCACTCCAGTCTCTGGATGTAAACTGATCAGACTAGAAGAGAGGACAGTCTAGGAGAATGGGGTGGGATGTAGGAAAAGTGCCAAGGTTAGAGAGAAGAGACCTTGTGGATACTAATAATAGCAGAGTCTTCCCCTTATCTTGTTGGAAATGCTGAAGACTAACTATAAACAGAACTACTTTCTGGCAGTGGCATTACTCTCTAACACCCAAAGCCGTTTTTTTGTTCTGAGGATGGACACAACAGATGGTAAGACCCTGTCCCAACTTGAAAATGGGTTTGATATGGGGAAACTATTTATTTGCAACCCAAAGCAAAACACATCCTTATCACACTCAAGAGTAGGAAGAGAAGAAAGAGAAGGAGGAGGGGGCCAATCAGTCTCCCAATCTCCCAATGCAAGTATAAGCAAGCCCCAGGAAGGTGCAGTGCTGAGCATACATCAAGCATCGAGAGGATAGGTCCTTTCATGCCATCACCTATAAATGAGAGCATGTGAACACTGTCATGATTTCCACAGCATCCTTTTAATTTTATAAAATATGTTTCTTTAAATGTAAAACTTTCCAGCTTCTGTTGATGCTTCACTTGGTCAATCTACTACAACATACTCAGCCATAAGGGATATACACAGAGTACACTGTTTTTTTTAGTTAACTGTAACTCATTAGCTTAATAGCACTATAAGAAATATAAATCATTTGAGTCTTTAAGCCAATAAAAAGCTGGTTTGCCAATTGTATCATTTCCATAATTAAGTGTTCTTCTGTATTTTAGGCAAACAGGAAAATGTTATAGGTGTACAGGATAAACTTAGAATAACAAATTTTATTCCTGAGTCAGGTGGAATTATCAAACTTTACAATCTTGCCTGAGGAAAAAACACTATTTTAGTTCTTTAACAACTTTTATAAGTAACATAGTTAAGTACAGAACATAGTTGATATTTTTGATGTGACAAGACTGTCACATCAGTGATAGGATCACTGTCGTAAGGTCAGTGCCATAAAACTGCTAACAGCACAGCCTCACCCTGCATGTATGAATTCCTCATGACTCTCCAGGTGGTGCCGGAGGGCAGCCGACCACTGAGCTAAGGGTAGGCATGCAGACAGCATCTGCCTGATGTCTTATCAAGTAATCTGGACCTGGAAAAAGACATCTTCTCCAAATCACAGTTAAAAAACATAAAGTGAGAAAAAAGTTCTCTCTCATTTCCTGATCCGTTTAGGTCTTGATTGTTAAATAGTTATATACAGAAAAGTACACAGCTAAAATGTACAGCTCACTAAAACTGCAGCACTGAGATGGGCAGTCACCACCCAGCAAAAGGTAAAATATCACCAAGGATGAAATCCCCCACAGCTATTCTCTCAAACTCTATTTGCTATCTTCTAGGAGACCAACATATGTCTGTCAAATTCTGTTTCCAAACAACTATCATGGCAATATGAATCACTGTATCCAGTAAGACATCTGTGCAATCCATCTATGGCATAATGTATCGTGAGAACTGCTCGTTTTTCATTGCTGAATAATATTCAGTTGTACAGATGTAGCACTGTCTACCCATTCTATTCTCAAAGAAGATTTGGGCTGTTTTTATTTGAAGATGTTGTAGATAATTCTACCGTATATATTTTTCTATGTATCTATTAGATGTGCAGGAACTACTTCCCAGGAAGACTGTCAACTACCATTTTTATCAAAGTGAATGAATAAACTTAAAACTCCACTAAAAATTATGATCATTCTTCTAGCTTCTTATCTTCACAGCACTGGACCCCGTCATCTTCAATTGAACACTTTCGTGGTTCTGAAGCAGTATTTTACTTTATTTCCTGTGTCCCCACAAGTAATGACGTTTCCACATTTCATATGTGTAGCATCAATTTGTTTTGTGTGAAGATTCCTATTGTCTATACTTTTTCTTACTTCATTTTTATTGATTTATAAGAGTTATAAATATGAGACATTTTGTGTAGCAAATATCTTTTATCATTACTTTTCATTTTGCCATAGCGTTTCAAATATAAAGTATTGGTCTTTTTCAATAATTTAAATTCTTTTTGTGTTTTAAGAAAATGTTTCTATTCAAAGTTACAGATGTTTTTTATTATATTATTTTGTGAATGCTTTATTACTATTTGTGACAAGTTACTTAGCATCACTTTTTTGTATATGTTAGGAGACATGTTTCATGTTTTTATAGGTATATATACTTGGCAATTCTTATTTAATGAAAGGCCCCTGATGTTGAAGTAGCAGCAGGCTGCGTTCCTGCCGCCCGGCCGCCTGGCTAGTTTATGCCCCAAAATAATAACACGAAAATGTATTCTTTAAAACACTGCCTGGCTCATAAGCTCTAGCCTCTTACTGGCTAACTCTCACATCGTGCTTAACCCATTTTTATTAATGTGTGTAGCACCACGAGGTCATGGCTTACCTGGAAGGATTCTAGCCTGCTTCCATCTTGGAGAGGAGAGCTATGGCATCTGACCTCACTGCCTTCTTACCAGCATCCTGTGCTGTTTACTCTGCCTACCTAATTTTCTGTCCAATTAAAGGGCCAAGGCAGTTTCTTTATTTAACCAATGACATCAACACAAAACAGAAGACTCTCCCATATTACCCTGATTCTTCCCAGCACTGTGAATCAAGTACATACATATGTGTGGGTGATTTGTTATGGTTCTACTGGATTCACCCATGAACAGATACCAAGCCACCTTATTATATCTCCAGCTACCTTGAAGAAGCGTTTTCTCCTTGAGGTGTTTCTTTGCTTTTAAAAAGCCTTTTCAATGTCTTACAAATTTTATATTCCAAAAGAGAGAGAGATAAAGGTATGGAAAGGGAAGAGGAGGAGAGAAGCCCCTAGGATTTCATCTGATACATTCTGAGATAACCCAGTCTGAAGAGAGTCTCTCTCTGCCACACTGAATATTCTAGTAAGTGAACACACCTATCCACAGAATCAGTCTTCTTTTCCTTAAACTTCTTTGTAGACATTGCATATATATTCAGTTAGTTGGCAGAGATATGTACCACTACCGCTGTTGTACTTGTGTTTAATTTGCTATTTAAGTGCTTGTTGTTAGGATAAACAAATGTGATTCCTCTTTTAACATTGTTTATTTAAGATAGAAAGCATAACTTAATCATTTGTTTTTTAGTCATGAAAATTTTCTATTTTTTTATTTTTTTTGTTTTTATTCTTTTTTATGTTGCTTGTTTGCCACACCCAAATCAATACAAAATAGAAAATAGTGATGTCTTTTTACCACTAAGATCATAACATTTTGATGTTGATGGTAATAAGTGCATTTGTCACAGGGCCTCTAAAGCACTTGTCAGGAGAATGTTTTCAGTTTATTGATTACATCTAGGTTTGCTTTGTATTTTTTAACATTGAGTGTTGAATTTTATTTGTGCCTTTTTGACATTGACCATGGTGATAATTTAATTTTTCTCTTTGAGGGATAATGTAATGAATCAAAGTGAATAAATTTTCAGATCCAGATGCATCTCATATCCACATAATGAGCCCAGTGAGGTTTGGTTTTGCTTATGCAGCTTTCTTTGTATTATTTGTCTTTTGTCGATTATAATTATGTTATAATTTATCATCTTAGAATGATTTCAGTGTTTTGTCCCCATAGTTGGGCTACGTGCTAAATGAAAAGATCAGAGTCTTGCTTTTCTCCATCTCAATAAGAGGGTGTACAATAGTAACTATTCCTCAAATATTTCATAATTTTACTACAAGGTAACATGTATTGAATTTCCTGAGCAAATTTTAGTTGTAGATTTGAAATGTTTAAGAGCTGTGAGAGCATTCAAACATCTCCATGTCTCTTTGTAGCAGACTTCATCTAGATGGTTTCTCATGACATCTTCCAAATTTATTAGCATAAATGTAGTTTAGACTCTCTGGCATCTTTCTAATATCTGTTTTAGTGAACCCTTTTGTGATGGCTAGGGATATTTAAGCAGCTTCACATCCTATCTTTATCAATCTTAAGAGCTGTTTTTAGCCTCCTACACCAACCAAAGGACCAGTTTTCTGTTGGATTAGTCTTCTGCATTGTATTCTGTAAATATTATTAATTTTGCTGTTATGCATTAAGTATACTTGCAGTTTATTCTAATTTCTAAAATTGATGATTAGCCCCTTATTTTCATTATTCATTTCCTTTCATTGTACTTCTTCTCTCTAGAAAGAAAATCAACAATATTCGACAATTATCAAAATTTTGGATCAGGTGTTGCAGTAGACACCTATGATCAGAGAAGTCTGGAGGCCACATAAAAGAAATGAAGATTGAGGCCAGCCTGGGTTCTACAGCAATACCCTGTCTCAAAATTTTATGAGGGGTTTTATTATTGAGTATCTCATTTTAATCCACTGAAAATACTTTTACTTGTCTTGTAAATTTTCCTTGATTCAGAGCTAAATAGATCATCAGCTCTACCTCTAAGCAAGCCCAGGATCCCAAAGCCCGTTTAAACTTTGACAACTTTGGGGGAGGTACTGCTAGATTTTTAGTAACTTTTCAAAATATATTTTGAATTTATTTATTGAGATTCCAAATGTGCAGGTAATAACATTTCAATTATTTACATTCCTCCATTACCCAGCCTTACCTTCCTTCACTCCCACCCTCCTCACTTCATCCGAAAAAGTCTGCTTGCTATATTCCCATCATACCTTTTTGTGATTCTTTGAGTCTAATTTGGTTGTTTGCATGAACTTTAATGGGCAGTTATTTACTAGAGCATCATGAGCTATCTAGAGGCTGTTTCAGTGAAAATAAGCATTCCTCCTCATCCAGGAATAATTGCCTTCCAATGGTTGTTGCAATCCTTGTGCAGATAACTCAGACACTGTGATCTCATGAGCCCTCCAAAGAAAGCATTTTACTGTGCTCCTTTGCACGCTCTGGTCTTTACATTCTTTCCTCTGCCTCTTCTTTCTGATCTCCGAATCTTAGATGGGATCTTCTTGGTGTCCTCTTGAGAACTGAGTACCCAACTGTCAGCTCAGCATTTTGACCAGTTATGAGCCTCTGGGTTTACCCGTCGTAAAAGAATCTTCCCTGACAAAAGCTAAGCAAAGTCCCAATTGGTGTGTCAGAAGGCCATGTGACACTATGCCTCTTTAGCAACACAGTAGCTGTGAATTTCCCACTATACCCTTTGGCTTCCCAAGCCACAGGCTTTTGATCAGGTTTATGGTACTAATCATGAATTATCTCTTGATAAGTAAGCCCCAAAGTGACTCTGAAAGCAGTTTGTTGCCCCCAGGAATTATACCACTATTTCACCATAGGCATGTCTTGCTCAGCAGGCTGGTTCTATGGCTTGCAGGGTCTGTATCTGAGAAAAACCATTAATGCATTTTCTCTTTCCAGAGTCTATTTAACACTCTTTGGGACTATGAAACTAGCCAGAAGGGGGGAAATTTCCACTTGTGGTTTCATTTCTCTTTTTCAATTTTTTCAATTCTGAGTTTCCCGTATTCAAAGTATACAGTGTCTTCAACAATAATATCTTCCCATCTCATTCTTTTAGGACACCAAGAGCAATAACAATAACCCATATTGTTTTGGAAATGTCTGAGGCCTTCCTGACTAACAATTCCTAGGGGAGTACCCCATACTTGGCATTGGGATTTTTCTTTAATAATCTGAGGCTTTGGCAACAGTATTATCCATTCATGCAGTATACTTCTGGTCATACTCTTGGTTTGCTTGTTTTGATTTTAACTACAATTTTAATTAGTTTACAAATTTTCCATATGACTTTCACATATCCTTGATTTTGGTTAACTCTTTCCCTCTTCTTCATTCCTCTTCCCTTGTCCCCATCTTGGCTTATACTTCCCCATCTTTGTATTTCTTTTTTTAATTTCATATTCTTTTTTGCTTAGTCTTTTAAATTTGTCCTTTCTGCCTCCAAAAGCATCAGTCACAAGCACTGTTTTTTTTTTTCTACATTATCTTCTTATTCAGAAGTTTGGTGCTCTAATTTTTCCACTATTTATTTCTCTCTACAGATTCTTTCTATGTTAAGTAGTTTTTTCTCGTTTCCCACCAATGGAAGGAACAATAGATAGTGTTAATTTCTTTTGCCAAATATTTTATCGCAGCAATGAGAAAAGAAGCTAAGACAGAAACTGGTACCAAGAACTGAAGTCATTGCTCTAATAAATCTAACCAGGTAGACCTTAAACCTTTTGAACTATTTCAGAGCAGGGCTATGGAAAGTTTGAAAGTCCACAGCATGATGGAAGCAGAACTTAATGGGCCATTTTGGTGGAAGCATAGAAGACAAAAATTATGAGAGAAACACAATGAGCAGTCTTTATAACACTTTTTGGGATGATGAAAACTAACCAGAAGGGAGGACATTTTCAGTTGTGGCTTCATTTCTCTTTGTTCCATATTCAAAGCTCATGAGGCTTCATGAGGGAACACAGATTTCATTCAGAAACTGAGATGTAGCCATTCATGGCTTCATTCTATCCATGATCAGGGACTATAAAGCAAATATAAATTAAAGATAATGGACTTATGTGTTTGGCAGAGGTATGAGCAAATATACCGTTTTATACAAGGAAGATGCAGCAACAATGCAGCTGTAATTGTTTTAAAAATTTAGCAATATTACATAATGAGAACCTTTGGGGTCCAGCCCGAAGGTCTTCTTGGGGTTCAGAGAGAAAGCAACAGCCAAAGAAAGACTTGCGATGTCTGAGGACAAATGAATCTCTCACTATGTAATTTTCGATTCAATCTCCTTAATTTTCCGTCTCAATTCTAATTCTCATGTCCTACTTCTAATTCTCCTAATCTCTTCTCCTAGCTTCTTTCCTTCTCTTCTAAAAACTCCTCTCCTCATAGCCACGAAGCTATAAAAAATTGCTGTAAAAAAAGCACATTCCTAGGGATTAGGAGCTGAGCCATTACCATGGCAGTACAAGGGTCCAAGGTTACAGGGCTGAGACTGTGACAAGGGGGCAGGGATAGAGGGCCCAGTGAGATAAGCTGCCAAGCAAAGAGTTAGCATGCTTTTCTTAGTGTATTGTGTGTAGTAGCCTTGGTTGGATATCTGCAGCTCTGACCTTGTGCATAACTATAAGGCTTTAAACTTATGAACTATTTACAAAAAGTCTTTAGTCTAGTTTGAACTTGTTTTGAGGTGAAAGTCAGCTAATTGTGTGCAGTTAGTCTGAGCCAAAAGGAACAAAGCAGGCTTTTCAGTGTCTACAGTGCTCATGGAACAAATAGATCTAGTTGTGAAGCATGTATTAATATATTTTCTATGTATCAAAATTATACAGCCAAATGAAAAATCATCTTCCTGTCCACCCACAGATATATGTTTCCATAAGACTGAGATGCAATCATGAGATTGCATATACACATCACATGAAAATGCATGGTAATGAGGAGATATCACAGCTGTTAAGGCACAAGGGAAATTACAGATGAAAGCTCCAGTTTTCAAAGTCAGTGGTCCTCAAGCCTTACTGACCGAGTTCTCCATCAGGGAATATGTCCTCTGGTGGGTTGACATATGAATTATCTGTTGCTGTAAGCTATAGTTACATCACGGTCTGCAATAGTTCATAACAATTTCTCCTGACAATTACAGACAAATAGCATTCAGAGACAATAGAATAATTGCCATCAGGACAAGGCACCACTCATCAGAGACCAGTAAAGAGAATGCAGCTGAGTCCCCTACTCCTCAAAGACAATTTTCTAGTATAGTGATTCTCCAGGATCATCACACAGGATTTGATGCAACTCTGGTCCAAGCTGGGGTCAGGCTCTATCCATATGGCATAAGGACTCCTGGTGGATGCCATAAAGATCATGTTCCTGGTTTTGTAGACACGAAAGATGCAAGATAGAGGGTGTCATTGAGGCTTGTTCAGCATATCAGAGAGCAAATGATGACAGGCAATTTGTGTCAGGGTCAAGAATCTCTGCCAGGCCATTATGCGACATTGTGAAGGGAAGTTTACATGCTTGGATTACAGAATGGCCATCAAGGATAGCTGTAGACATAGAATGGATCCAACCTGTGAGATGGGTTTGTGTGTTGCAGGTGGCTGTGCTGGGGCCTAAAGCTATCTCAGCCCTTTGGAACATAGCGAGTTTTATTATAAGTCCCTGATGCCAGCCATGGGGTGACAGAATTTGATAATTTTTCTGATGGATTTTGGACTTGCTTTTTTCTGATCATTCATTGATATTCCCCAATTCTTCTCTTTTGGACCATGAATGTTTGTTTATTCTATGCCATTATATGTTGAGCATATATAATTTGTTTTTAATCCTATAGGCACTCAGTTAATAATTTAATAATGTTTCTAAGAATAATTAAAGACTGTAGTAACTTAAAGTTGAGCTGAATAAATTTATATTATAACATGGTCATAGTCAACTGAATTAAAAGTAGCATTGTTAGGTGTCTAGTTGGCCATGCATAGAATTAGATGGTTATTGTTAATTGTCAATATGACATAATCACTCAGAAGATAGGCCTCTCAACTTGTCTGAACAGGCTTATCTAGACTGCATTAACGTGTGTGTGTGTGTGTGTGTGTGTGTGTGTGTGTGTGTGTCCCATTCCCTGGCTGAAATGTTGTCCTGTAGCAGTATAGAGCTAAGCAGTAGTTTGCATTTATGTCTCTCTGCTTCCTGATTGTGAGTACATTGATAAGCATTCCTTCGATCTCTGACTTACTTGGCTTTCCAAAATGTGAAACAGTGAAATAAGAGAAGAAATTAAGACTTCAAGGCTGTTATGATTTATCTAGTCCAACATTACCCAAACAGGAAGACAAACTCTTCTTCTTCTTCTTTTTCTTCTTTTTCTTCTTCTTCTTCTTCTTCTTCTTCTTCTTCTTCTTCTTCTTCTTCTCCTTCTCCTCCTCCTCCTCCTCCTCCTCCTCCTCCTCCTCCTCCTTCTGCTTCTTCTTCTTGGGTTTTCTTGATAAAGTTTCTCTGTGTAGCTCAGACTGTCCTGGGACTCACTATATAAGGCCAGGCTAGCCTCAAAATCAGAGATCCACTTGCTTTTGTCTCCTGAAGATTTCTGTTAATTTTATTATCTAACTTCTATGTGTAGATATCAAATATAATGGCATTGTATTTGGGTTCTGCTAGAGTATTTGAGCTATTAGATTTGTAAATTATATGCTAAAAAGAAGAAACTCATCAATTTGATCTTCCATGTGGTCAAAAGCAAGTCTTAAGTCTTCTCAAGGGTAAGATCTTCTTCTCAAAAAAACAAAACAAAACAAAACAAAAACAAAAACAAAACTCGATGAGGGAGAGGGACTTGATCGGGGGAGGGGGAGGGAAGTGGGAGGTGGTGGCGGGGAGGAGGCAGAAATCCTTAATATATAAATAAATTTAAAATAAAAAAAACAAAACTCATGGGAATTTAAAACTGAATATCCTTTAGCTATCATCTTTTAAAAACTAAGTGAAAATGCCCGTTGTTTTAAAGAAAAATCTAAAATGTATCTAATCTGATTTTGAAAAAATGTTTGTGTTCCATGTATAAAAATATGGCCTGAACTGATAGTTTAGAAAATAACCAAAAGACATGTTTACACTTCATGAAATATAGAGGTATTACATATGAGAACCGTGGTCAGAGTGAAACTATGCCTGGCATAACCAATTGAATAATGTTAATATACTCACATATTATATACCTAACAGGAAAAAATATTGTTCTTCTAATTTATTTGCACTGTGAATATGGGCCTAATTTCATTTTATAAAGTCTATTAATGTTCAATATTCAGTATGTATTAATTTGAGAGGGCCATGATAACAAAACTCAGACTCAGAAATGTGAAGGGTTGTAAATGGAGGCTCCTCTCCTACCTGTCAGTTCCCAAGTAACCACTTTGAGACTTTTATTAGTTACAAACCATTTGGCCTGTTAGCTCAGGCTTATTATTATCTAGCTCTTACAACTTCAATTAACCCACTTTTATTAGTTTATGTTTTGCCAAGAGGATTGTGGCTTGTTACCTCACATTTTGCTTCTCATCTGGCTGCTGACATCTCCCTCTACTCTGCCTTCTTTTTCTCTGGATCTTTGCTTTGATTGCCCACCTCTCTCTATTCTGCCTGACTATTAACCAAATCAGCTTCTTTATTAACCAATAGTAATAAAACATATTCACAGCATACAGAAGGATACCCTACGTGATCTCTCCTTTTTCTCAAATTAAAAAGGAAGGCTTTAACTTTAACATAGTACAGTTACCTATATCAAAACAGGTATCAAGCAATAATTACAGTTGCAACATTTAGTTTATTTGTGTTTGACAAAATTAAAAAAAATCTATCATCAATTGTATCTATCTTTGTCAGTCTAAAGTTTCATATCTAATTTATCTTTTATCATAACTAAGGAAAACTATAATTATAACTATCTAGTCTTCAACTGCATCAAAGACCCCAGAAGGGTGATATTACGTAAATGAACAGGAAGCACAATGTGAGCAATTTTAAATATTCTAGAAATGACAGAAATATCTGACTGTCTGGACAGTCACCAAAAGTTTTTCTATAACATTGGGGCATTTATCTTCAGCCTAAAGTGATGTAGGTGCTTCTTCTTTCTATGTGTTGCTTTCATTGGTTAATTAATAAAGAAACTGCTTGGCCTGATAAGTCAGAACATAGGTGGGTGGAGAAGACAGAACAGAATTGTGGGAGAAAGAAAGCAGAGTCAGGAAGATGCCATGAGGCCCGGCCCATGATGGACATAGGCTAGAATCTTTCCCGATAAGCCACCATCTCGTGGTGCTACACAGATTATTAGAAATGGGTTAATCAATATGTGAAAAATAGCCAATAAGAGGTTGGAACTAATGGGCTAGGCAGTGTTTAAAAGAATACAATTTGTGTGTTGTTATTTTGCGTGTAAAGCTAGCCATGCGGGAGCCGGGTGGGACAAAAAGCAGGCCTGCTCCCCTCATTACTACACTAAAGACCTAGAATGTCTGGCAAGCTTCTCAGTGATGCAGGAAATTTGAAACCGTCCTGCCTATATTGGAAGTTTGTCAGTCATTTTCTTCTATGTTCCACAGAATGTCTGGCAGACCCTTCCATGAAGCAGAAAATTTGAAAGACTGTCCCACATATTTTGGCAAAATTCATCAGTTGCTTACTCTTTCATGAAGTCCTAAAGGACTATCTCACCTTGTTTTTGGAAAGTTCAGTAGTCATTTTCCTCTGAGTCCTGCATGTGAAAATTTATAATTAGGTTAAATCTTGCCACAATCAAAAGCTGCTGACTTAGATCTGGATATCACTGTAGGAACTGGTGAGATAAAATAGTTTGGGAATATAATTTGACAGAAAATGTGACAGCATTTGCTTCATATTGAAAGATGGGGCTTTTAAAGTGGTGTTCTAAGAAGTGACATAATAGAAACACCCCGGTTTCTGGCATAATGTAAAGTAGGTAGGTGGGGAGGTAATTTGGATGTTAGAACAATGTGTTGAATTTAAGATCTCCTTTAGATTCTTGGTGAATATTGGCTTTTGTCATTAGTTCTACAAAGAAAAGGACCTGAATATAAATTTGAATGGTCTCCATGTAGAATGTTGTGTTTCCTGAGTAGATGTAAAAAAATAGTTACTAGCCCCAGACAGGGCACCAAGGGATCAAAGAAAGGATTTCATCCAAGTGTTAGTGAACCAAAGAGTTTGTTGAATCTACTTTTAGGAACACGTGTTAGGGATTATTTGTAGATAGTATGTGTGACTCAAAAGTCCCACCTCAAAGTCAGTGGCAATGCCCAAAAGCCCCTCCTCCCTTAGTCAATATTCCCCTTTCTATATTCTCTAATACGTCTCAAAAATCTGGTGCAGAAGTATCAGTGGGTAGAATCAGGGGGCGTGGTGATCCCCCCACTTCTACCTAGGACATAGTAATAGTCCCATTTTCTTTGCCGTAGGCTAGCTTTTCATTGTATTATTTTGACTTCAGTGTTGACTTAATTAGGCTTTTTTTTTTTTTGGTGTTTTTAGACTGGGTTTCTCTGTAGCTTTGAAGCCTGTCCTGAAACTACCTCTTGTAGACCAGGCTGGCCTCAAACTCACAGAGATCCGCCTGCCTCTGCCTCCCGAGTGCTAGGATTAAAAGCATGTGCCACCACCGCCCGGCTTTGATTAGGTTGTTATTGTTGTAATGAAACAGCATAACCAAAAGGCAAGTTGGGGAGAAGAGGGTTTATTTGACTTATATTCAAAGCTGTAGTTTATCACTAAAGGAAGCCAAAGCAGAAACTTATGCAGGGCAGGAACTTGGAAGCAAGAGATGATATAGAGGCAATAGCGGTTTGCCGTTCACTGACTTTCTATCCATGACTTTCTCAGCCTGCTTTCTTATAGAATACAGGACCACGAACCCGGCGGTGGCCCACTCACAAGGGGTTGAGCCTTTCCTAATCAATCACTAATTAAACCATACAAGCTTGTCTATAGCCAGTTCTCATGGAAGCATTTTCTCAATTGAAGCTTCTTCCTCTGATGGTTCTAGCTTGTGTCAAGTTGACATAAAACTAGCCATGAAAACTGTCACAGCCACTGGCCATGGCTGCCACAGCAATCCATTCTGTGCAAGCTAATGGTCATTTCATGACCAGAGAAAAGTGTTACTTCACCAAATGTTGATGACACTCAGTCTTGCTAAGGTATAGAAGGAATGTATGCATTCTGAAGGTTTCACCCAAGGACAAACCAATGTGTAGATGAGAAGAGTGACTCTCAGTTATGATAGGGACAGGAAGCCTTTTGCCAGTGTTGGCACTGAGTGTGTATGACCTCAGTTTTTCAATACAAGCTTATTGATGTTGCTGTCATCTCTCCTCTTTCCACAGGTGGGGAAGTCCCATACACAACTCTGGCAACTCGAATGATGATGGGGGCATGGTGGTTATTTGCTCTGATTGTCATCTCATCATACACAGCAAACCTTGCTGCTTTCCTCACCATCACCCGCATTGAGAGCTCCATCCAGTAAGTAGGCAATGATTCCAGTAGCCATCAAACATGACAAATGCTAAGAAAGCCCTCTAAGCATAAATGTGGTGTACCATCTGATAAGAAATTGTCACTCTCCTTCTGAGTAAAGGCTTAGTTCTGTGATCTCAGAGTATGAATCCTAAATAATTTATTTTATAAAATTTTCATCATAACTTAAATATTGCTTTCCATATTTTCCTAGAAGGATAATGTATCATCAAAGCTTTAACCTTCACAGAGAAAAACTAAGTCATGGCAGGAGTAATGGCCCAAAACCATCTGTGATTCCAGTTTTAAGGGATCCAATACCATCTACTAGACTCTGCCATCATTGCACATGCAGAGTATACATACTCTCATACACTCTCATACATACACTCAGGAATACACACACAATAAAAATATTTTAAAAACTATAACTACGTCAGAGAAAAAATAAGATAGACAACGTATAAAAATCTTATGAAATAAAATGTCTTTCTAATGAGTCTGGTCCATTTTGTGTGATCAGAATAAAGGGCTAAATGAACATATCAGTGAGGGCGTCAAGAGAGAAGGGGAGACTGTGAGAACAGAAAAGAGAGGGGAAGAGTAAAGAGCAGGTAACAGATAGAAATTAGCATTAGCTAGTGACCACAATCTACCTGTCTGCATTAATATCCATGTGGTCATCATCTTTGCTCTTTCTCCAACATCAATAACAATGATGCAAAATGGTTGTTCATCATGATGCACTCATTTCTTCACATACAGAGGTCTGTGCTTCAGGTCATAATGGACTTTCCTATGAGCCCCGACCCTGAGGCATATTCTGCCTTCATGGTTTCACACTATGGGAGCTACAGCACCATACAGTTTCTGCCCTGAATGGACACAATAGCCTATGCACTATGTTAAGAAACATACCCCTGAAATTGTCTATTTAGCCACAAACAAAATGATTTTAATTAAAGGTCAACACTCATGAATTGAACTTATGAATTGAAAATGAGCACTACTGGCAATATAGAAGAATTTCCCAGAGTCAACTTCCCCTTAAAGAAAAATCACAAAGCCTTTTTTCCTCTTCATTAGTGGCCAGGAAGCCATTATAATATAATGCCAAATCAAGACTTAATTATTTATAGAAGTTCATTGTTTTTCTTCAATCTACAATCTGAAATTGAAAACCCAAAAGTCAACTAGTAATATTCGCAAGCAGTCAATTCCTTTATCCATTTATGAAAATGATACTTCTAGATTCACCCATCAAATCATGCTCCTCAAAGTGTTTTATAATTTTTGCTTTAGTATAGACCTTTCTTCCTCTCCCAATTTATTCCTCTTATAGCCAGCTCTATGGGTAAAACAAATTATAAACAATGTTGAGTAAAATGTGGGAGATTGAGTAATAATGAAAATGATTGTGATACCCTAGGAAGAAAATTGATGAAATTAGTAACATCATAAAAATAATAACCATCATTTACTGATTAGTTATCAGATGCCAGGATTTGTGCTATTATATGCTGATTGGCTCATCTTATGCTCACCACCATCTTATAAACTCCATGACACACTTTACAAACAGAAAAACTGAAGATTAAATGCTAAGCAACTTTTACCTTCATGCAGTTAGTGTCTGGGCAATGTGCAGACGTTCAGGGTGCCCGGCACCTGAGCCTGTGTGCCAGGGCATTGCACAGTTCTCATTCCCTGCACCCAAACCACCATGTGCCCTCTGTGTTTAGAAAAGCAATTGTCAGCCTTAAGAATAAATCCTTAAGCTCCAGAGCAACCCTGTCTCGAAAAACAACCCTCAACTGGTTTGGAGCAGTAGCAATGACTTTGAGTTTAACCAATTTTGTTAACATACATGTCAACATGAGTTAATTTTACCTATGATTGCCCTATGCTCCTCTGAGAAAGACATTTTGGCATATCCAGACAGAAAAAGATTGAACATATTTAAGACACAAAATGAGAAAGTTTGATATGTATATGTATATAACACATCTAATACTGCCCATACTGTTGATTAAGTATTCCCAAGTGTGTTCAATTAGTAACTGGCTTTGCACCTTGGACAATTGTCTCCTTTTTTCTACCTCCCCTCAGGCCTTTCACCATTGTTCCTATCTTTGCTTCTCTGGATGTAACTTTCTACTACAGTAATTATGTTTCTGCGCTTGGCTCATTTCACTTAGCTTAATGACTTGTAGTGTGATCAATGTGGTAGCAGATAGCAAGAAAAATGGCTTTCCAGAGCAAATTGGAGTAAACCTTTAAAATATATTTTAACAATAATGTTTTTATTTTTTGAGAGTACAATACATCACTTCTCACTTCCCTTTCTTTCCTCTAAACCCTTCCAAGAACTCCCTTGCTTGCTTCCATGTGTGTGTGTGTTCATAAATATGTAAATATGCCCTACTCAGCTTGTATAATGTTACTTGTTTGTGTGGTTTTGGAGCTTACTATTTGCCATTGGCTAACCAACTGGTGTGCTCATTCCTAGAGGGACTATTTCTCCCTTCCTCAACATTATGAGGCCTTGGGAGCCCTCCACCGCACTCATCCATGTTAGCATGTCCATTGGTGTCATCCTTGTTAAGGCATGGTTAGGCAGTCATGTTAGTGGTATTTCAAGGGTACACACTTTTAAAAATTGACTTCTTTTTTTTTGCCAGATGTGATAGCACATGCTTTTATTTATTTATTTATTTATTTATTTATTTATTTATTTATTTTTAATTTATTTATTTATTAAAGATTTCTGTCTCTTCCCCGCCACCGCCTCCTATTTCCCTCCTCCTCCCCCAATTAAGTCCCCCCCCCCTCAGCCCGAAAAGCAATCAGGGTTCCCTGTCCTGTGAGAAGTCCAAGGAACCCCCACCTCCATCCAGGTCTAGTAAGTTGAGCATCCAAACTGCCTAGGCTCCCACAAAGCCAGAATGGCACATGTAAATATGCTTAACGTATTACTTAGTTTTGAAATATTTTCAATAAACAAATAAAAACATCTTATATGACATGCAATAATAGTCATTGTAGTAAAAAATTGTCTGACATTTATTTTGGATTTACTATGATACAGACATTAAGTATTTTGCAGTTATTATTGCATTTATTCCTCAAAGTACATATCACAATGAAAGTACTACCATTATTTCCATTCTGTAAATGAAGAAACGGAATTTTAGAAGCAAAATGCTCAAGACCACCCAGTAAGCATTGGAGCTGATGGTCTAACTCATGTCAACCTGAAACTTATCCACAGTCTTGACCCTACAGTTAATTCCTTATCCAATGTTGCTTCCCTGATTTGCTTGACCCAGTTCTTTGCTGAAGGCATGTGAGGCGGTCTATGTGTGCATCTTAGCTACTTAGTTATTACTAAGTTCCCAGCACCACTTGCTTTCTAGAGTACTATAACAGTGGAAGCAGATGCCACTATATTTCAAGGTTCCATATTCTGCATTCCTCAAGGTTTCTTCAAAAGTAAAATTTAGTAGGGAAAAGAATGCAATTTCACATGATGCTTCCCTCAGGTGTAGCTCTACATTCCAAAGTAACTGAACATTCATTTCCTTCAAAATTATTCCCTTCTAGTGCCAACAAGCATTATGAAAAGTTTTTAGTGGGTGTAATAAATTACTGCCTCCTAATACTATCATGAGAGTAACCTGGGAAAGAATAGAAGCCAAGTAAGGTACAACAGTCTGATTTTATCCCAAAACTTATACATAATTTCAAAGTTCATGTCTTACCTTTGTGATAAACACAAATGCCTATACTACTACTTGGATGCAGAGTTCCACCTGAAAGTTAGGCTGGCTTCTCGCACAGTTCCCACCCTCATTCTCCAAGAGAACAGACTCTCCACAGTCTCGTGCAGTGCGGTCTTAAGCACTGGTGTTCATAAAATTACCTCCTCCCGATGTTAAATGGTGAATGCTGACACATCTCACTCTGCACAGTTCACCATGCCATTGGCCTGCATAGACTATGCACATCTTCATTCCCTCAAAGCAGAGGCTCTTTCTAGGCTGAGGTGGGAAGAGGGAAATAGAGCAACCCTCTCTGAGAAAGAAAAACATGGGTCCTTTTGAAATGATATTAGCTATGGTCTAAAGTATGGGAAATGGGTTTCCCTTGTAAAAGATAACTCATAAGTTTAAGTCTCCTATTCCTTCTATGACAGGATGTGGTAAAGAATGAGATGACCACTTCGGAGTCCAAAGAGGAAAATATTAATGATTTTTGTTTTGCTGTTGTTGCTGTTTGTGGTTTTGTGTGTGTGTGTGTGTGTGTGTGTGTGTGTGTGATTTGCTTGGCTTTTTTACTTTAAAAAAAAAAGAATGTGGGACTAAATATATGGGTTAGTAGTTAAGATCACTTGTTGTTCTGCCAGAGAAACCAAGTTCAATTCCAAGCACCACATGTTAGTTCACAACCATCCACAATTCCAGTTCAGAGGATCTGATTCCCCCTCCTGATTTCCATGGGTGCAAGGCAGACATGTGGTACACACAGACATACACAGGCAAAGCACTAACATGCAGGAAACATTTTAAAAATAAAATGCTTGATTTTCTATTGGTCCCCAGGCTAAAAATGGCAATGGTGCTTGAAGAGTTTTGAAATTACTGTTAGTGTCAACATGGGATAAGGGCTGATACTGTAGCTCAGTAGTGGGTCACCTGCTTAGCCATTCCGGGGTCTTGGGTTCCATTCCCAGTAACACACACATAGACACACAAGACAGCATTACAGCAACATCGTATTTGCCTTTACTTTATTATTTTTTCCAACAGCCATTTATTACTTAAGATCAAAATAAACAGAGCTACAGGAAATCATAGTTGTTCAACTGGATTTATTAGTAACTAGTATGATTAATCTTTGTGACCAAACATGATTATCCACACCCAAGGAAACCATTGGTTCCTTTGCTGATATGTTATTGTTTCTGTCATATTTGCCATCACTGGTACTGTAGCCCACCTACACTAGGTAATGTCTCTGGGCCTTGTCACTTGACCCTATAATCCTCTCAAAGAGTTAAAAAAATGTGCTGTGTCAGTCAAGTCTCATTGTAATTTAAGCATAAATATGAATTAAAGCAATGACTCATTTGATAGTCTTAATTTAGTGCCTGATTAACCGGCAATCAAAGGAAGCTGCTGACAGTGACTGGCAATAACCCTGAGTCAGGCTGTTGTTAAACAAGCATTTTCTCATAACTTATCTTTATTTACCCCTGTCATAATCAATAACTCAAATATAGCTCCTTCTATGTGGATGCCATCATGTTTACAATTAGATTTAGTGTCTTTCTGTTTTAAACCACTTACATGTATCTCTACCACCTCATACTATGAACTCTAGCTGGCCTTGGACTAGCATGCTCTTCTACTGTTTTATATTTTTAATTAAAATGCATTTCCTCAAGGGCCGTTTCTAATCACTTTTGTATCAGTCCAGGACCTTATGTAGTACCTCATTAAATACCTAGTGCATTGTGGTTACAAATAATATTCAGTCAATGAACATTCAGGAGAGGGTTCCTTAAATCTGGCTTGAAACTATGGAAGTCCACTGTGTGAATATCAGCAACATAAAACACAAAAGAAATATTAGAGTCATTTCTTTATGCTGTTATTTCACAGAAGAGAGGAACCCTCACATGGTGCACCGTCTTGTTTTGCTGAGTGTCTCCCCTATTCTTTCTTCGATTGTTCTGTAGCAGCCTGTCTCAGAGCTCTCAGCAGGGAATTGCACACTTTATTAGGAACAGCCACGATCAGGATGGTTGAAAGAAACTGAGCTTGATTCATTCTGCTTCAATGTTTCAGCTCAGGGCAGAATTGTTCGGCTTGGAACCAGACCTCATAGGCACTGCACACACAGGAAGGCATTCATCTCCCAAGTCCTTATTGTTCAGAGTTGAGATGCCTTAGTTGTCTCGGCACTTAAGTACTACAGTGATGGATATCTTACGAACATAGAGCTATCTAGATGTCATAGACAGAATTTTATCTTCTAAAAAAAGAAGTCATATAGGAAGTATATATTGGTCTTTCAAATGCTCCTTTCATTGAGTACTTAATTAAAGACTGTCTCCCACTTTATTTATCACTCCCAGGGGACCCAAGGAGCTCTTGTAGTCCCTAATATGATCAAATATCTCTCTCACCCCCTTCCTCTCCCTTTCTTTTTATCCCTATCCCATCTCTGTCTCTCCATATTAGAAAATTCTTAAACACTCAAGTATATAAATTCTTATCCTTTCTAAATTTCTTGCTAGCTTCATTTCCTATGAAAATTCTGATAAAATATCCTCATCCCACAAGTTTCCACAAACGTTTAAACTTCTGCGCTGAGGAGTATCTCACAGCACCACTTTGTAAGCGGGTGATATTTGAGTACAACATATTTTGTGAGCATTTAGTGGAACAGCAATGATAGAGATTATCAAGAAGAGTGGGACAATAACTCAGAACTGGGAGCTCTAGCCTACCATACAGTGGGTATTATACCGGGTCCTAGGTTGTCACTAGAAGAAAAAAGTCACAACCTAGAGTAACTGATACAGGTCTATACTCTAAGACATGGCACTGGAGAAATCAACTCTGAACCACTGGAGTGGCCATACTGAAATAGGACCTGTGTCCTAATCCCATGCTAGGGACAGGTTACAAAACCTTCACATCTCTTCCCTTCGCTTTTCTACTTCTCCTAGTTACTATCCAGTTTCAGTTTAGAGAATCTGATCCCACCTTGTCCTCTTCCAGCTTATTGGCTTTCTATAGAAGACAAGTTGAAGTTGGGGAATCTCCCTACCCCAGCCACAAGTTCAGTGATGTTTTCAAAACATCTGTCTGATTTATTTTTCTTTTTCTTTCCATTCTATTTTTAACTGAAATAGTTTAATAGATTTCTTATTTCCTTATTGTTTTCCCAGTCTACTTAATTTTCCTCTTCTGTTTTATTCTGTTTCTCTAAAACTAATGACCAGCATATTTCTACTTATTTTCTCTCCTCTGCTGCCTTAACTCCCTAACATCTTAGTACACGTCATCTTAGCTGTGTTTCTTTACTTCTGAAATTTATTAAACTTGAATGCTAATTTTCAGACTTCTGCCAGTATTTGTTTGAAATATATTTTATTAAATTAATTTTTTGGGGGGATGGAGAGATGGTTCAGCAATTAAGAACACTGACTGCTCTTCCAGGGAACCAGGTTCCATTCACAGCAACCATGTGGCAGCTTGCAACTCTCTGTAACCCCATGATCCAACACCATCACAAAGACATGCATATAGGCAAAACACCAATAAAATACAACTAAATTTTTAAAAAATTAAATTTATATATTTTGCAGCCTTACCAGAATTTCCACTCCCTCCTCTTCTTCCCCATCCAGCTTCCCCCAGCGCTAGCCCCATCCACTCCTACTCTATTTCTGTTCAAAAAGGGTAGGCCTCCCATGGATATCAACAAAGTATGGTTTTGCAATATGTGGTAGGACTAAGCTCCTCCCCTTGTTTTAAGGCTGGGAAAATCAACTCAGTATGAAGAAACGGTTTCCAAAAGCCAGCCAAAGCATTATGCACAGCCCCTACTCCAGTGTTAGGAATCCTATGAGTAGCTCATGCTACAGAGTTGTCACATATATGTAGAGGAGCCTAGGTCTGTCCCATGCAGGCTCCCTGGTTGCTGGTTTTGTCTCTGTGAGCTCCCATGGGCCCAGATTAGTTTCTTCTGTTCATTTTCCTATGGTGTCCTAGACCCCTCTAGCTCATATAATCCTTCCTCCCTCTTTTCAGCAGGATTCCCCGAGCTTGGCCTAATGCTTGGCTGTGGTTCTCTGCATCTGTTTCTATCAGTTACTGGATGAAGGCACTCTGATGACAATTGGGGTAGGCACCAATCTAAGAGTATAGCAGAATATCATTAGGCATCATTACATCGACATTATTTTTTCTCCAATTGTATTTGGTTCTATCCTAGAGCTCTTGGCCGTCTAGCCTCTGGATTCTGGCACTCCAAGCAGTGCCAGGGGTGAGTTCACTCTACTGGCATAAGCCTCAGACTGGATCAGTCATGGGTTAGCCACTCCCACAGCCTCTTCTTCACCCTTACCCCAGCATATCCCATGGGCAGGATAGACTGTAATCACAGTTTGTGTGGCTGCTTGGTGTCCCAATCCATTCACTGGGTTTTGTCTAGTCACAAGATATGGCCAGCTCAGGCTATGAATCCTCTATGAGGAGTCTTAGCTAAGGCCATCATTGTAGATTCCTAGGAATTTCTCTTGCACTGGGTTTCTACCTGGCACCAAAATGCCAACCTCCTTTTCCAACCATCTCTTTCTCTACTATCCCCCTCCATCCACCCCATGTTTGCACCCCCTCTTGCTTCCATCCAGACCACCCACAAAACCTTTTCTACTTCCCCTTCCCAGGGAGATCCATGTGCCCCTCATTGGGCCTTTCTTGTTAACTAGCCTCTATGGGTCTATGAATTGCAGACTGGTTATCCTTTACTTTTCAGCTAATATCCACTTATAAGTGTGATCATATCATATTTGCATTTCTGTGTTGGGGAAACACAGGATGATTTTTTTCTAGTTTAATCTGTTTTCAAATTTCCAGGTGACATTGTTCCTTTTTATTTTATTTTTTTAAAAAGAAAACAAACTATCTTTTTAATTTTACATACCAATCCTAGTTTCCACTCCCTATTCTCCTCCCATTTTCTCTACCTCCCATCCCTCCTGCCCCACCCCAGCCCACATCTACTCCCTAATCCCCAGAGAAGTCAAGGCACATTGCCTCATGGAAGGACCAAGACCCTCTCCAATATATCCAGGTTGAGCAAGGTATCTATCCAAAGAGAATGCGTTCCAAAAAGTCAGTACACGCAGCAGGGACAAATCCTGGTGCCACTGCTAGTGGCCCCAAAGTCTGGCCCAGCCATAGAACTGTAAGTCACATTCAGAGGGTCTAGTTTGGTCTCATGCTGGTTCTTCCCCTGTCTGACCAGAGTTGGTGAGCTCCCATCAGCTCATGTAAGTTGTTTCAGTGGGTGACCCGTTCATGGTCTTGAACTCTTTGCTCATATTCTCACTCCTCCCACTCTTCAGCTGAACTTTGGGAGCTCAGTCCAGTGCTGTGAGTCGCTGCCTCTGTCTCCATCAGTAGCTGGATGAAGGTTTTATGGTGACATTTAAGATAGTCATCAGGGCAAGGTCAGTTAGGACACCCTCTCCGCTATAGCTTAGGGTCTAAACTAGGGTCATCCTTGTGAATTCCTAGGACTTTGTCTAGTGCTAGGTTTATTGCTATCCCCATAATGTCTCTTTCAATCAAAATATCTTTCCTTTCTCTCTGTCTCTGTCCTTCCCCCATCTCAAGTATCCCATTCCCTCAAGTTCTCCTCCTTCTTCCTCTTGTTCCCTCCTCCTCCCCTTCCACTGTCCCTTCTTCCCCTACCCACATGCTCCCAATTTTTTTCACGAGATCTTGTCTATTTCCCTTTCCAGAGGAATTTATATATGTTTCTTTTAGGGGTCACCTTGTTACTTAGCTTCTCTAGGGTCATAGACTATAGGAACACTATTTTTTCTTGTTTTGTTTTATAGCCAGTATCCACTTATGAGTGAGTACATACTATGTTCATCTTTCTGGGGCTGGGTTACCTCACTCAGGATTATTTCTAATTCCATCCATTTCCAAGCTAATTTCAGTATGTCTTTTCTTTTTTTACCACTGTGTAGTACTCCATTGCATAAATATACCACATTTTCTTTACCAATTCTTTGGTTGAGGGGCATCTAGAGTGTTTCTAGGTTCTGGCTCTTACAAATAATGCTGTGAACATTGTTTAATAAATGTCCTTGTAGTATAATTGCGCATCCTTTGGGTACATGCCCAAGAGATGGCATGAATAAATTCCAGATGTACCTGAAGAAAATAATAACAGCTGAAGTACGTAAAAATGTCAATATAGGCTATGGAATAAGAAATTAACAAAGACATAAATTCTGAAAAATTCAAATTGAAATCTTGAAAATAAAAAGTGCAATAAGTCAGCAAAAATTTCCATGGAAATCCTTACCAGTTAACAAGATCAAGTGAAAGGTAGACTATGAGGTAGATTTTGGAACATGCAGAAAATGGCAAAGATGAAGTACTAAATTATGAACAGATTATACATGATCTATGGGATACCATTAAATGACTCAAATCTGCCAATCATGGGCTTTGAAGAATGAGGAGAAAATCAATCTAAAGGTACAGGAAATATACTTAATAAAATCTTAGAAGTCTAAGAAAAAAAGTCTAAGAAAGAAATTGCCATGTAGATAAACAAGGCATTTGGGCCAATAAGTGATTAAGATCAGAAAATAAACTCCCAGAGAACCAATACTGAGAAAGGCATCAATGCAACAAAGACAAACTCATCTGAAATACAATGGCTGCCATGTTAGTTTATTACGATCAATCAGTAAAACTATGATCAACATGTAAAGAAGTCATTGACATTATACCAGTACTACAAAATATGTATGTTGCAATCAAGCATACTGAAGAAAAAGATAAACACAAGTGCTAAAGTAAAGCATAAATACTGGCTTTAAATTATACCATGGAGCCACAGTGAAAAACACCTCAAGATACAGATGCGAAACAGACACCTAAGTCATTAAAACAGAGTAGACTAGAACAGAGCAGAACTCATACATACAACTACATCCATGTGATTCTTGAAGAAAGTTTGAGAAAAGATTGCCCCTTTGAATGATAGTGCTCTAAGGGTCATTCATAGATTAACAAATCTCAAAAGAAATAGAAATAGCCAATAAACATGAAAAATTTAAATATTATTGGTCTTAAAAAATTAAAATTAAAATAACATTGAGATTCTTTCTCACCACTCAGAAGGACTGTCATATGAAAAGTGAATAACAAATTCTGGTGAGGGTGTGAGGAGATGGAGTTACTGCTTATGTGGATATAAAGTAGTTTAGCCACTATGGACAGCAATATGGAATTTCTTCAAAAACTAAAAATATGCTGGACAGTTGTACTGCACAGTTTTAATTCAGGATGCAGTGGCAGGTGGAACTCTATAAGTGTAAGACCAGCATGGTCTTCAGAGCTATTTGAAGAACAGAACAGTCAATGCTACACAGAGAAACCCTGTCTTCAAAACAAAAGTAAAACCATACTAGAAGCTAAAACAAAAGGATTCTTTTTTTTTTATTGCGAAAAGAAGAAAAAAAAACATAAACAAAAAAACAAGTTTCCACCTCCTCCCAGCCTCCCATTTCCCTTCCCCTCCTCCCACTCTTCTCCCCCTCCTCCCACCCTTCTCCCCCTCCCCCCCACTCTTCTCCCCCCCCTCCCTCTCCAGTCCACAGAACAGTCCGGATTCCCTGCCCTGTGGTAAGTCCTAGGTCCTCCCCCCTCCATCCATATCTAGGAAGGTGAACATCCAAACTGGCTAGGCTCCCACAAAGCCAGCACATTAAGTAGGATCAAAACCCCCTGCCATTGTCCTTGGTGTCTCATCAGCCCTCATTGTTCGCCATGTTCAGAGAGTCCGGTTTTATCCCATGCTTTTTCGGTCACAGTCCAGCTGGCCTTGGTGAGCTCCCCGTAGATCAGCTCCACTGTCTCAGTGGGTGGATGCACGGCTCGTGGTCCCGAATTCTTTGCTCATGTTCTCCCTCCTTCTGCTCCTCCTTGGGACCTTGGGAGCTCAGTCCAGTGCTCCTGTGTGGGTCTCTGTCTCTATCTCTATCCATCACCAGATGAAGATTCTATGATGATATGCAAGATATTTGTCAGTATTGCTCTAGGATAGGGTCATTTCAGGTTCCCAATCCTCAGCTGCCCAAGGAACTAACTGGGAACCTCATCTTGGGCACTAGGGAGCCCCTCTAGGGTCAAGTCTCTTGCCCACCCTAAACTGGCTCCCTTAACTAAGAAATGTGGTTCCGTGCTCCCCTATCCACCTTTCCTTTATCCCAATTCTCCTGTTTCCCAAGTCTCCCCTCCTTCCCTTCTACCTTTTCTCTCCCCATCTCCCTTTACCCCCATCCCACCCCATCCCCAAGATCCCATTTTCTCCCCGGAAATTTGGTCTACTTCCCTTAGCCAAGAGGACAACTATATGTTTTTCCTTGGGTTCACCTTCTTACTTAGCTTCTTTAGGTTCACCTCTTGTAGACTCCGTGGTCCTTATTTATGGCTAGAAACCAATTATGAGTGAGTACATCCCATATTCATCTTTTTGGGTCTGGGACACCTCACTCAGGATAGTGTTTTCTATTTCCATCCATTTGCATGCAAAATTCGAGAAGTCATTGTTTTTTACCGCAGCGTAGTACTCTAGCGTGTATATATTCCATACTTTCTTCATCCATTCTTCCATTGAAGGGCATCTAGGTTGTTTCCAGGTTCTGGCTATTACAAATAATACTGCTATGAACATAGTTGAACAAATGCTTTTGTCATTTGATAAAGCATCTCTTGGGTATATTCCCAAGAGTGGTATTGCTGGGTCCAGGGGTAAGTTGATCCCGAATTTCCTGAGAAACCGAAACACTGACTTCCACAGTGGTTGCACAAGATTGCATTCCCACCAGCAATGGATGAGGGTACCCGTTCCTCCACAGCCTCTCCAGCAAAGGTTATCCTTGGTGTTTTTGACTTTAGCCATTCTGACAGGTGTAAGATGATATCTCAAAGTTGTTTTGATTTGCATTTCCCTGATTGCTAAGGAAGTTGAACACGACCTTAAGTGTCTTTTGGCCATTTGAACTTCTTCTGTTGAGAATTCTCTGTTCAGTTCAGTGCCCCATTTTTTAATTGGGTTAATTAGCATTTTAAAGTCTAGTTTCTTGAGTTCTCTATATATTTTGGAGATCAGACCTTTGTCTGTTGTGGTGTTGGTGAAAATCTTCTCCCAGTCAGTAGGTTGCCTTTGTGTCTTAGTGACCATGTCCTTTGCTTTACAGAAGCTTCTCAGTTTAAGTAGGTCCCATTTATTCAATGTTGCCCTTAATGTCTGTGATTCTAAGTCAATACATCACACAGTTCCTTAAACATACATTTGTTGTTTTTGTTTTAGTTGCTGTTGGTGGTGTGTATATGTGTGTATGTGTTATAAAATATGGAGTTTTATTCCATTGTAAGGAAGAATGAGGTATGTCATGTGCTGGAAAATATATGAAACTTGGGATTATAATCTCATGTAATGCAAGATTCACAAAGACAAATACCTTTTTTCTTCATTTATTGAATCTTAATTTCATATAGATACATAACATTACTTACATATATAACAAATATACATATATATTTATAACATATTTACATGAAGGCAGGAGGCAGACTGTGGTTAAATGAAGGCAACTGAAAGATGAAGGGAAAGGATGAAGAAAGGGGAATAATGTGGATGAAGGTGGTCTAAGACCACGACGCCTGAAATGTAGCACTATGCACAATAAATATGTACCAATAAAAGAAAGGAAAGCAAGAAAGAGGAAAGAAAATAGTCAATGATATCACCAATCACACCTCTATCTTCTTTTCCTGCTGCCATATTTCAAGTCCTGCCTTTCTTTCTCAGCTTCTCTTCTCCACCTTGCCAGTGACCTTTGTGTGTTTGCTCCTTCCTATACCAAGGAGCTGTTAGACCCCATTAGTTTGGATGCTTTTAATTTCTCCTTGTATCTTGTCGTCTAAACACACTCAATTTGTTTTAATCACCTTTCCTGCTCTCCTACACACATGCAAACATTCCTAGAAGAGTCCTCATTCTCAGGCAGTGATGCTAAGAATAAGGCAGGAGGAGAGCCAGGTACCGAGGAAAGGGCAAGGGACAGGGAAGGTGAGGAGAGCTATCAGAGCAGCTGGCTTGGGCTCCTTTCCAAGAAGACTGTGGTATTCATGAGAAGATGCTGCCAGCTCTTTAGCTTTGCTGTTGAATTTAGTTTGGAGGCGCATTTGCAGTTTAGACATTTGAATCACATGCTTCCCGTAAGGCCTCTCAATTGCTGGATGGATCTGCTACATCAACCTTAATTGAAGTTGATTAAAAGCAAAATATCACTTAGATGGAATATAATTTCTCTGAATCATTGTTAAAAAATATAGATGAGTGTTGTGGGGAAATCCCCAGGCCTACTGCACTGTGCAGAGGGACTACAACTTTTGGCAGTGGGAAACTTCCAATTGTCAGTGTAGTCCTCTGTTCTATTGTGAAGAGCCCCCAGCTCTACTCTTGCTTAGATTCAGTAACATCTTGACTTGCTATATTACTGACAGAATGCTTCATTGACACGTGTTATTGGCTCCTGCTTTAGCTTACAGGTATTTCTTAGAGCATCTTTCTCCTCAATCCTCATTGACATCCCTGCTCGTAAAGATTTTGAGGATATTGTTTTGAACTCCTTAAAAGATCTATGAAAAAATAGTAATTACTATTTATTGCTCACTTGAATTCATATCATATCTTATTGGGGCATTGCTTCATGTAGGATTAGTATGTATTATTGCACCATAGTTTGTTAATAGGCCATATGCAAGGTAATGAGCAGTGCTTCAATGTCAGCCTTGAAGGGTATATTGAATAAAGCAGTTTTTCACAAGTCAGCATTGGTCTGGATACTAATTAACATTTCAGTGTTGATGATTTGAAATATGGAATAGGGAGTAAGCTTATTAAATATGCAGATTACCCTTCATTGAGTAGGGGTGATTATTGACTTCAACCACACTTTAGGAATTTATGAGGACCTTGACAAATTAAGCAAGGTGATTATAAGTAAGATAAAGTTTAATGAGGACAAATAACTGATGATTTACTTTGTGTGTGTATGTGTGTGTGTGAGAGAGTGTGTGTGTGTGAGAAAGAGAAAGAGATAGTGTGTGAGCTTGTGTGTGAGAGAGAGAGTGTGTGTGATCATGTGTATGAGAGAGTGTGTATGTGAGCATGTGTGAACGTGTGTGTGTGTGTGTGTGTGTGTGTGTGAGAGAGAGAGAGAGAGAGAGAGAGAGAGAGAGAGAGAGAGAGAGCATCTGTGTGTGATAGCTCAGAATTAGGGAATGAAGACAGTTTCAAAATGAACCATCCAATAACCACAAACTTGAGATATGGCATTATTATTTATCAAGAAATTTAGAAGTTACATAGTAGCATAAAATTTTCCAAGCCCTTTAAAGATTGCTGTGGCCTCTTTAATCACAGAGAAAACAATGGAGCCGCTAATAGCTGCAGAAAGGTGGTCAATAGATTTGGGGGATAAGAACTAAAGGAATTTAGTTGTTAACTCAACAAGAGAAAAGCTTAAAGGGTGAAAGGAACAAAGTATTACCTGAAGGAAAATCACGTGTGGGTAAGTGGCTAAGAGCAGAATGACAGGCTTCTCTGAGACAGAGTTTGGGGTACAAATAAGACAGGTTTTCCAGGAGTTCAGTTTTATAAATCAAGTCAGTATTTCTGGCACCTCGAATCCAGTCATGCAGTGCTAGTGATAGCTCCTCATTGTCCTCCCATGTGATACCTGAGGGATTTTTGCGTAACAGAAGTTAGTATTAATCATCTCCTTGGAATGCATGGGAATTAATGAAGTACTACATGGATTTTTAAGTATGTAAAGGTTCAAAACTTCATTGTCCTTTTTTTGTACTCTGATGAATTATTTGAAGATATCATTTTAGTGTAAATCAGCTGGTTGGCTGTCAATAGTGACATAATAAAATGCTGGCCACAAATTTGGAATAATTTTACAGTCATTATTAATGTGTTGAGGTAAATATCTTTATTTTTTCATGATATATTATATAGGAAATGGGAGAACTAGGGGATGATTGACTTGACAGCATCGCAGAACCTATCTTAAGATAAAATGTCCAGGCAGGTTTGGAATTCACTGTGTAGACTGGACTGGCCTTGAACTCACAGAGATACCCCTGCCTCTGCCTTCTCAGAGTATTGAGATTGGAGGCATGTGCCACACACAGTCCATTCCATTTTTGTATTATCTGTTTTGTTTTGTTTTTGTTTTTAAACAGGTTCTTCCTCTATAGATCAGGTTGGCTTACACTCAGGGATACCCTGCCTTGGATCCCCAAATGTTTGGATTTTAGATGCGTGTCACATACACAGTACAAGAATTTTTTTTCATAATATAAATGAATTTATTTGTTCCTTTATTTTTGCTTTATGCTTAATACTCTTAAGAAATAGTGAACATTTCTGTAGTCCTCTGTCTGTTTATCACAGCCCATCTTATCCACTTGTGTGAGTCAGCCTTTCAATTTGTAAAGGAAATGTAGAACTGCCCATGCGCAGGCAGTCTGCTCTCCTGTGTTGTCTAAGATATTCACCTTTCTCAAGTGCATCTGTTTCCCACAGACGTCCAACTTACCTGTGCCTGTCTAACCATGTGAAGAAAAGAGAGATGCCTAAAGACTTTTCCGAGGAAAGTGGAAGGAAATCCCTAAATTTGCCAGCAATGGCTTCTGTGCCATTTTTTTGGGCAACTATTCCCTGAGGCCATAGTCCAGGAAACATTAGACCTTATAGAAAAAAGGTTTTTCTTGTGTGTATTGATATATGCTTTTTCTAGACCAAGAATATTTGAAACTCTGACTCGTATTTAAGTAGTTCTTAAAAAGAAATATCACTTGCTAACTTGGGCAGCACATGTACCAAAATTGGAACAATACAGAGAAGATTAGCGCGGCCCCTGCACAGGGATGACATGCAAATTCATGAAGTGTTCCATATTTTTAAACTGTGTTTTTCTAATGAGAGACAAAAAAGGAATGGATTAAGAGGGGAAGGGAGGCAGAAAGGAGCTGGGGGTATGAAAAACTTTAATCAGAATATATTCTATGAGAAGATAATTTCATTTCAAAAAAGGAACATGAGCAATAAATAAATAAATATCAAGTTGTCAGTGGTAGTACCTTCCTGTAATTCCAGCAGAGGTGAGGTGGAAGCAGCGGGAGAATCAGGAGTTTAAGATCAGGCCCCACTGGATAGCTTGGGCCACAGGAAAATCTGCCTTATGGAGTAAAATAAAAAATCATCCTAGAAGTGTTCAGAGCACAAGGAGTAGAGGCTACTTTTGTCTAGCATCCTTTGTAGTAACGCATAGGGAGGAATTCTTGAAAAGATGAGTGCTTCAGGATACATATATAGAGAAGGATGGAAAAGGGACAGGGAGATGAAGGCTAGATGGCTTAGCCACTTAGGACCTCTGCCAGCCCTGCTCATGGAGCTGTCCCCATGTCCCCCTTCTCAATCTTCTTCCTTTTTAGTCCTCACCTGGACTCTTGTACATCCTCATCTCTGTCCTGAAAGCTTTCCTCACTAAACTCTCTGTGTGTCTACACACACACACACACACACACACACACACACACACTCACACACACCACACATACACACACACACACACACACAGGCACACAAACACACACACAGAGCATGGCTATACTCAGCCACTGACTGTTATCATTCTAATTTACACTTTAAATTTTTCTTCTAAGGTTTCTTCTGTCTTTAGGCATGAAGGTCCCAACAGCATGGAGAAGAATAAAGACAGCACTTCAGTGTGAGAAACAATGTTTCCATTAAAGATACCTGGTGTTAGGCTCTCCATGAGTCACCCCATAACAGGTATTTTAAGCCAGTCAGTTGACCTCCAAGTAGGCAGCCTTCTTTCCATTAGAATGATTTGCCTAAATCTTTTCAAACCCAAAAACTCTGTATTATTATTAGGTTAAACAGCCCCTTATATGAGCTTCTTTCACTAACAGGCACATTGGCTGCCTGTGTTCCATATGTGCCTCTTACTAATGTCACTACAGTAGTAGTTTACAGAGCTATTAAATATGAGCCAAAACTTTGGAGTTTTTTTCCTAATGGACAATTTGTTTTTCTTGGTTCTCTCTCTCTCTCTCCTTCCCTCCTTCCCTCCTTCCCTCCCTCCCTCCCTCCCTCTCTCTCCCTCTCCCTCTCTCTCATTTTGGACTGAAATCGATATTTATCATACAATATGTCCTGATTACAGTTTCCTTCCCCTACCTCCTGCAAGATATTCACCCATCCAACTCCATGACTTTTTTTTCTCTCTCCTTAGAAGCAAGCAAGCAAGTAAAAACAAACCAGAAGTTAAAACAAATAAAGAAAAGGCATACACACACACACACACACACACACACAAAACTTATAGAAACACAAAATCAGAAACAATAATCTATATGGAATATACCAGTAATACTTAAAAAACTGCTGAGGACAAAGCAAAATTACACAGAAATTCTACAAGAATACCATTGAATTCACTTGTGTTGGCCAATAGTCATGGGATGGATCCTATACCTCTATGTGTGTGACCCCTTTACTCCATTGGAGAAAAGTAGTTTTTCCTTTGTATGTGATTATCACAGGCAAATAGATTCTTGGTTAGAGATGGGAGCTTGAGTCCACCTTCCCCCTCAGTACTTGGACTCCATCTGGCTTGAATGTGTGCAGGCCCTGGGTATGCTACCACATTCTCAGGGAATTCATACATGAGTCAATCCTTTTGTGTCTGGAATACACATTTCCTTGGTGTCATTCACCCCCTCTGGCTCTTAGAATCTTTCTGCCTCCTATATAAATCCCCGAGCCCTGAATGGAAGGGTTTCATGAAGACAGCCCATTGAGGACTGTGTTCCAAAGTCTCTCAATTCTTTGGACGCTGTACAGATGTAGGCCTCTGTATTAGTTCCCATATGTTGCAAGAGGAAGCTTCTCTGATGATGGCTAAGTGAAACACTGATCTATGTGTATGGCATAGTGTTATTAAGAGTCATTTTATTGTTATATTCCTTTCGTAAAATAGAAGTAATTGCTTTCCCCCTGAACCCATGGCTTTTCTGTTCTCAGGTTCTCGGCCACCTGGGCAATATCAGGCATGGTTCCACTTCACGGGGTGGATCTTATAGCCAGAGAGTGACTGCTGACTCCCACCATGTTGGTGCCACTATTGCACCAGCATTTCATGCCATCAGGTCAACATTGTATATTACAGGATTTGTGGCTGGGTTGGTGGTTACTTTTTTTTCCCTGGTAGCATGGAGAATATCTTCCAGTATAGGTACCATCTTAACTTCTCCAAACCCATTGAGCTATGTTGTATTCCACAACAGGGCCTTTCCATCATTTTATGGAGAGCAACTAATAGTCTTGACGATAGCCTGAGATGCATGCAAGTTTCTAAGGAGCCACTTTAGCAAACAATTTAATTGGATGCAATCCTTTACTAGCACTGAAAGCTTCATTTGGTAGTAAAATACTCAGCACTTTGTCTCCCTCATTTGGTTACTCCATTTAGATTTCTTTCACTATGTATATTTTAAGAAGGTTCTACAGTCATAGTTTTATATATGACCGCCTCAAATGATTTTTCACCTTAGATATCCCCCACATATTCTACTGCACACTCCCATCTTCCCTACCACTCACCATTTAATCCTTCTACTCCAGTCTCCTCCCTGTCTCTCCACACAATATAATGTACTTACCCTTGTTTGGGATGTTCCCCACTTCTCCTCAGCTAAACCTAAACCCCTGTAATTATGCTGATTATATTATGCCTATCAACAGATTAAACACTACATCCACATATAAAAGAATACATACAATATTTGTCTTTTTCAGACTATATTACCTCCCTATGAATAAATGTTCCTGATTCTGTATATTTACCTAGGGATTTTATGATTTTGCCCCCCTCCACTACCAGGGAACCAATATTCCATATGGAAATGTATCATTTTCCTTATCCATTCATCAATTAATGTACATCTAGGCTGTTTCCAATTACTGGATATTATGGGAAGACCATAAATGAACATGAATTAATACGTGTCTCTTAGAGTAGGATGTGGAGTCCTTTGAGAGTATAACCACTTAGTATGGCTGAATTTTAAGTTAGATCTATTCCCAGGTCCCAGAGGAAAAGCCATACTGATTTCCATCCTGACTGTAAGAGTTTGCACTCCTGTCAGCAATGGATGAGTGTTCCTCCTACTCTACAGCCTTGCTAACATGAGCTTTCATTTATTTTATTGATCTTAGCCACTAAGATAAAATCTTAAGGTAGTTTTGATTTGCATTTTCCTTGATGACTAAAGATGTTAAACATTTCTTTGTTTCTTAAACATATGTAGTTCACCTTTTGAAATTGCCCAGCTTAGTTCTAGACTTCATTTTTTAAGTTATTTGTTTTCTTGATGTCCAGTTTGTTTTTCTAAGTTCATTATGTGTTTTAGATATTGACCCTTACTGGATCTATGATTGGTAAAAATCTTTTCCTATTCTGCAGCTGGCTTCTTTGTCTAACTAATGATGTCCTTTGCTATGAAGAAACTTTTCAGTTTCATGAGGTCTCATTTATAAATTGTTGATGTTAGTGCCTGTTCTAACAGTGTTCTGTTCAGAAAGTCTTTTCCTTGGTATTTGGGTTCAAGATTGTTCCACATTTTCTATAATATTGAGGGTATCTGACCTTATGTTGATGTAACATGAGTGGGGACCTGTTTGTTGTTGGGGTTTTTATCCCACCCAGTACCCCACAACTGTTTAACCCAAAAGAAAATCACACACAGGTCTCCATAAATTATATGCTGATTGGCCCGTTAGCTCTAGCCTCTCACTGGCTAACTCTCACATCTTGATTAAACCATTTTTTCTGATCTATGTTAGCCATGTGGTTCAGTACCTTTTTTCAGTGGGGCAAATCACATCCTGCTGCTTCAGTGGTCTGGGCAGGAGTGGGAGTCATCAACTTCTTTTTCCTAGAATACTCCTGTTCTCATTACATCATTTCTATTTCCTGTCTGGTTTTCCCACCTATATTTCCTGCCTGGCCAATCAGCGTTTATTTAAAACATGATTGACAGATTACAGACAATTCTCCCACACCATGTTGAGGTCCTTGGTATATTTGGAGTTTTGCATTGGGTGATAAGTATGGAACTATTTACATTCTTCTATATGTACCCATTCAGTTTGACCAGCTCCATATTGTGAAGATACTTTTTTCCTTGTTTGCCAAAACCAGGTGTTCATAGGTTTATAAATTTATGTCTTGCTGTTTAATTTCATTCAATGAATCTGCTTTTATTCCAATACCATTCTGCTATTATTACTATAGTTCTGTAATACAATTTGATATCAGAGATACTGATACCTCCAACAGTTACTTTATCATTCAAGATTGATTTAGCTATCTTGGATTTCTTGTGTTTCCATATGAATCTGAACATTGTTTGTTTATTTCTGTGAAGAATTGTTTCCAAATTTTGAAAAGGATTGCAATGAATCTCTAGATTGCTTTATTAGGATGTTCATTTTCACTATCTTAACTCAGCCAATTCATGAACATGAAAGATTTTTCTATTTTCTGATATTTTCTTTAATGTCTTAAAATTTTTATTTACAAGTCTTTCACTTGTTTGGATAGAGTTATCCCTAGATAATTTTGAGACTATATTGTTTGCCTGTTTTTATTTTCAGTCTGTTCACCATTTATATACAGGAAGGCTACCGATTTTTGTGTCAATTATGTGTCCTGCTGCTTTACTAAATGTGTTACTCAGTTGTAAAAGTTTCCTGGTGTTTTTATGGTCTCTTGTATATAGTCATATTATCTGTCTATAATGATACTTTGACTTATTCCTTTCCAGTTTTTATCCATGTGATCTTCTTCAGTTGTCTTATTACTCTAGAAAAGACTTCCTGAATAGGTATAGAAAATGTGGACATTCTTGTCTTTTTCCTGTTTTTAGTGAAAAAGCTTTGAATTCTTTCCATTTAGGTTGATTTTGTCTTTGCACTTTTTCTTTAATGACTTTATGATATTGGGATATGTCCCTTGTATCCCTAGCCTTCCTAGGACTTTTATCATGAAGGGTATTAGATTTTGTCAGAGGATTTTTCTGTATCTAATGTAATAATCATGTGGTTTTTGCCTTTCAGTCTATTTATGCGGTGGGTTATATTTATTGATTTACATATGTTGAACCATCGCTATGTCTCTGAGATAAAGTCTACTTGATCATGGAGAATAATCCTTTTGATATGTTCTTGGCTTTGGTTTACTAGGATTTTATCGAGAATTCTGCATTTGTACTCATAAGGGATATGGGTTTCTAATTTTCTTTCTTTGATAGATTTTTGTGTGATTTTGTTGACAGTGTAATAGTGGACTCATACAAGTAATTAGTTAACATTCTTTAAGTGTCTACCTTGTGAAATAATTAAAGATATATTTGTGTTGATTCTTCTTTGAAGATCTGGAAGAATTCTTCCCTGAATCCACCTGAACTTGGACTTTGTTGTTATTTTTGGAAAGAAGGGTTTTAATTACTGTGCCTACTTCACCAGGAGTCTGAGTTTGATTTAACTTTGGTAGATCATATATATCAAGAAATTTATTCATTTCTTTTGAGTTTTACAGCTTGGTGGAGCATAGATTGGTTCTTTAGATTTCCTTATGTCTGTTGTGATGTCCTCTTTTGTCTCTAATTTTATTAATTTCACTAATTTCTCTTTATCTTTTTTATTAATTTGCTTAAGATTTTATTGATGTTATTGATTTTCTCAAAGAATTACCTCTTCATTTCATTGATTTTTTTTTGAATTGTGTTTTCTTAGAGGGGTTTGTTTTTGCTTTATTGATTTCAGCCTTAACTTTGATTATTTCTTGCTATCTACTCTTTTTAAGTGTCATTTTTTTCTTTTCATTCTAGAGTTTACAGGTGTACTATTAAGTTGCTAAGGTATAGATTTCCTCTTTTCTTTTTTAACAACACTTAGTGTTATAACTTTTCTTTTTAGAACTGTAATCCTTGTGTCTCATAGTTTTGTGAATGTTGTGTTTTCATTTTCATTCAATATTAAAGAGTTTTGAGAGTCTCTTTCCCATGCCTTACACTCTGCTGTGAGGCTTACCTCTGCAGTTTTTGTATGACTTCCTAATTTCTTAGTTTCCAGTTTTCTCTCAGTTTGAGTTTTCATTGACAATTTTATTTCTACTTTCCTATCTTGAACTTTTTCATTTTCAGTTTATTGTTTTTAAAAGACTTCATTAAAGGATTTATTCATACTTTCTTTGTGGTATTTGAATATATTCATAATTGCTATTTTTGTTTTTTTTTTATTTTTATACAGCACATATTTTACAAGTTTGTACTAATACATTCTCGTATTACAAAGGCAATTAAGAGGAAGAATCTTCCTCTTCATATTTGAATCATCCAAACACAAACAGAACTATACATTTTAAAAAACTTTCATTTGGGTAACAACAACAACAACAAAAGACAAGTAAAACAAATTCTTTTTCTTTTATTCAGATGGATATTGAAGTGAACTTAATTCATTTTTTTTAAAAAAAAAAAGCTTCTGAAGACAAAAAGCAGCTTAAAATCTAACTAACATGAATAAAAACAGTGCTTACTAAACTACTTGTCTCTAGCACCATTCTCTCTCATGCTTTGATGCAGGCTCTTCTCTGTCTCTTCCATTCTTGCTCTTTTCATTGGTCCTGATCCACATCGATGATGGTAATACTAGTCATCATCTTCGAATCTTGTTCTCCTGCCGTGAAACTGTCCTCTTCCTTTGGGTCCCCCAGCATAAAGAGGTCTGTTTCCCTCTCCTTTTCCTTTAAATCTGCGGCCTCCTTTTGACTTCCATTTGTTTAGTGATTCTTGCTGATCATCCATGATGTTTTTCATAGCTTCTTTTTCCGCATGTCCTTCTAGTACTTTCCAAGTCATCTTTTTCTTCCTTAATTGTAGGTTACCATTATTTGCACTCCTGGCTTTCTCAAATGCTTTCTTAGCTTTCTCTTTAAAGAGAATTATTCCCTCTCTTGCTCCTCTGACAAACTCAATCCATTTTATTTCACCGTGATTTGAGATAAATCTTCTCTACAGGTCTGGTCATCCAAGTCACCTGAAAACTTCAGTAAACACCCTATCTTTACTTCTAGAGGTTGTGTTTCAGCACTTTCTGACTTGTGTCTTCCTTCATGTTTTTGTTTAGCTTTTAATTTAGCTTCCACTTTACTCTGCTTTCTTTCTTCATTTTTCTTTGCAAAGTAATCTTTCTTAAAGAGTATTAACAAGCTTGTGTCTTTGTACTTGTGGCCAGGGGTATCCACAAACTTCTTTGCAGACTGAATACTATCAGACACAAATATTGACCCCTTAATTGTTTTGTGCAATGTTCGTCTCATCTGAATATTCAGTATTTGACCTTTATTATCTAGCCATTCTTTTATGTCATCCAGGGTTGCATCAGTCGGGAAGCCTTTAATTTAAAGAGTTTCTTATTTGGGGGAACCTTCCTGAGGAGGAGCTATTAAATGAGCAATGGGGCTACTAGAGAACATGGCCAAAAGGAAAGGAGAAAGCCTTTAGAGAGTATTCATTTCCTGCTTCTGAAAGAAGAGCATGTGTGTTTCCTATTCTCCTAATGATCCAGGTATTCACCAGAATGGGAAAACAAAGTTTGACTATCTGTAATAATAATCGATATTAACTGGTGGATGCTCCTTCCATTTTCTTGTTATTTTAATCTCTTCTTTATTTATTAAAAACCACATTACTTCCTATGATTCAACCATGCCATGTAACAGAGTCAGTGGAAAGGTTTTCTCTTTCATCTTCCTCCCTACATTTCATGCAAAAGTCATGGGCAAACAAGTCCTTCTCTACATGGCCACTCTTTACGAGCAGACACTCTTCTCCATTCCAGGTCTCCAAACTGCGGGAGTTACGGGCTATGCCCTCTGCTTCTCCAAATGCCTTTCTCAGTGCTGTTTGTTTGGATTTCCTTTTTTATTTTCTTGGCATCTGAATTTATTTCACAGACGAAGCAAAATGTTCTGGCAAGATTCACTGGAGGCATTCTGATACTTCACAGCTAATTTTGTTACAGAGGAAATTCCCAAAAACTCACTCAGAAGTGTAAACTCTACCTATTGAGTGGCTGGCAATGTAAATTGAATGTCTGATCATTTTAAGTAAAACTTTAATAGGAATTCTGACTTTCCACAATGAAAGCAATGTTTTAGGAAGAATAGATGAAAAAATAAGCCTGATTCATTACTGGCTGTTTTTCCAGACAGAAAACTTCAAAAGAAACAGAAATTTGCATCCTTACAAGATAGTCAAAAAGGTGATATCTCATAAAATGCTGCCTGGATGTGAGTGTAATCCAGTGTTAGAAGCAGTGAGGTGACAGTGCTGTATGACCTCAAAGGGAAAACTTCCACCAGGTTCAGTGAAGCATTCTGGTCTATAAATACATCCCAATGTGTGGAGAAGGAACAAAGAGAGACAGGAAGGAATGCAATGTTGGCTTATGCTATGAGTGTAGATGAGGCAAAAGACTATTTCTGACAGGAACAAAAAAAAGATAATCCAATTCTTGGGAAGCTCTTGCCAGCTAAAACGTCTTAATAATTGCACTAGGAACATAAGGGCACTCAGAAAATACTAACTAATGGCATGGTGGATGTGCCCTAAATTATACGCTCAGTCCTATGGGTTTAAGTGGAGAGGAACAAAAGATTTACAAATAACTGTCTAGGTAAAAATAACAAGGCAACTGGAAACAAAGAGACAAAGGTGATGAGAGGTTGTAAGATTTGGACAGTGTAAGGTACAGAACTAGTAACTGTTGAGTAAAGAGCAACACACACAGAATGGCTACAGGAAGGAAGAGGAGTTAGTGGAGAGCCTCTAATTGTTAGGGAAATGAGGGGGTGGCAATTACAGAAAGCATAAGAGGGAGCAACACAATGGTAATGGTACTAATAAAGTTGTTATCTCCAACCTCACAATCGAGTACTTAGGAGCTAATCACTAAGAACAGTGCCTTATATTCAGTATCTAATTCAAACCTCCAATCACCTTCGTACAGAAGCATCGTGTTTAATAGGAAAAGAAATTGCATTTAGAAAAGTTTAAATAATCTGTTCACAGATTAAAACACAAATTAAAACATTACGTCTTTAAGCCTATTCTTCTGCAAAATAAGAAGCTGCCCGGTATCAGGCCCATGACCATTTATCTCAATAGAGCCTACCTGGTCTCACCTCCTCAAGCTCATTTTCCAAACATCATCAGGATAGTCTTATTGTTAAAGGTTTTTACTTCCTTCTTGGATCTGAGTAACAGACTTCTATTGAGATTCTTCATTTTCAAATTTGGGTCATTTTACATTCTGGAAAGTCTACTTCTGAGCTTTAAGCATTAGACCTCTTCGCTGCTGTAGCCAATGGACAGCAGTGGGTGAGGGGCGCGTAGGTTCTCTATGGGTCACTGGTGAACCTTTCCAACTGTCACAGTGTAATCCAGAAGAGGTAACTCAGAGAGTATGGACATGGAAGCCTGTGATGGACTGGGGGATACGTGTCTTAGACAATATTTGTCTTTTCCTGCTGTCTGCTCTTTGCCTGAAGTTTCTAGTGCCAATCCTATTAGGCATGTTTCATCTCTCTCCCTGCCCTGAAGAAATATTCCTTCTTATGCAGAAACTTGAGCTGACTTATTCCATTCCATACAAAATGGGATTTGACTTACAATTCCCCACAGCCAGGCTGGCAGGTCCTACCTATTGATTGTTGGTGTATATTCCACACAAACAGCCTCTTTTTTGGTCAAGAAGAAGATGAAGATAGTCAGAAGGACATTGCTAGAAATGTTTATGTAGGCAACATCTGTACTCTAAAGGAAATCATGTGAAAATGTAAGTAAAAGCTCTCTGCAAAGGAACAGGGCAATAAATTGTAAATAAATAGTTAACAGTCTTGCATTTTAGAAATAAAACCATTCAGCACTGTATCTATTGTGACATGATTTTGTTAATGTCAAGTCATAGGATTTTCCCGGAATTCGCTGTGGAGACATTGAAGAGCACTCACTCATTTAGAATTGAATTTAGGGGAGAAATCCGACATTACTTCTTTGTACCCAGATGCCTGAATCTGTTCTTCAGTAAAAAGCCAGCTTATCTCTCTGCTAGGAAACAAATCCGCAGAAAGAAATTCCTCCCACAGTGTACAATGGGGCACTCTACAGAGGAGCAAGGCTGCCATCCCTCCTCCCACAAGAACCATAGCCAGCTTGGACTCTGGCCTCACTTAGGAGGCAGCTGTGCTCCTCTGCTTTATCCATTAGGAGACGGAGGCCCATAGGGCATTCTGCACATGCAGCTCCAAATCTACTTTTCTGCTTAAATGGCACAGCAGTTACTCTCTGTTGTTTCTGGTATCAAGCTATTGCCTGTATCAGAATTAATTTTAGATGTTTAAAGGGATTTTTAGTGCTCATCCTTCTCATGGAAGGAATTTGAGTTATCCTCGATCCACTCAAATAATTAAAATTTATTATCTCAGAACTGTCCTGAATACATAGAATATATGAAACATGCATGTTAAGTAGCTAAATAAAACTTACCTATCTTCTCTTAATATTAATGGTAGTCTGATAGGAGGTCGGTAGGGGAGTTAGAAAGAATGATGGTGAGCTGTTCAGAGTAGATCAATTAGCAACCAAACTATTTTCTGCTTTCCTTTTCATTCTGTTTCTTTTCATTTCTTTTCTTTTCTTTTTCTTACCATTCTCTAACTACAGATGCACACCACTGTTTAAAGTCTGTGTGAAGGAATTAGGGCACAAGGAGAAGGGGCGTCACACTTAATATTGTATGAGCATGTGAGTTTTATAGAGGAAACTATAATCACAGTTTTCTCTGAAGTACTGTTTCACCATTCTTTCTATGGCTTTGGAAATATTGCCTACAGAGACCAAGGAGGGAGAGAGAGTAAGGGTGGTAGAGAGGATCCTTAGCCAAGGAGAATTAATTTATGTTGAGTGATGCTGAGGCTATTTTGTGTTTTGAAACATTGACTCAGGTATATATTTTTAATATATATACATATAAATATATTATATATTTGTTTATAGATAATATAAATATTAGATAATAAAGATGTAATATATTTAAATATGTTGTATGTTCCCCCAGCTTTTGAGTTTTAGATATAATAGTATGAGGATTTCAGCTTATATAATAACTTATTCTCTTTCAGGGATTCATCCCTGCTGTTCATACTCAAAGCTCATGTTACATTTTTAAAAGCCATTTACAATAGGCATTTCTGTCTGTGGCGGCTACTCAGCCAGCCTATAACCCCATGATAAGCTATCTGTGTTATCTTCACTCCACTGCAATCACTAAATTTTTATCTCCTTTGGTACTATCTTGATGTGTTATAATAGAACAATGCTGAATCAGACAAGCTGTCATTTTTATTGCAGTCATTTCTCAAGGAAAATGTATATGCTGAACTTGATATCAGAAGGAGAGAACACAAACATACCTTTGTTCTAACTTATGAAATGCTCTGCTATTTGAAATTTAAGGAATGGTGGAAATAAGGTGTCTCTCTTCTTATATTAATATCTTTATATAGGCAATATATTAAAATATTCCTTTACAAATTTATTGTGTACGAAGCCATTTCTTTAAACCATTTGTAGTATAACTATATTCATGTTGTAAAGCTAATATCTAAAGTGAATTTATATCACAGAACTTGATTATATTAATGATAAAATATGTCAGCATTTTATTTAAATTCTCTTTTCATGGAAGACTAAAAGGAAACATTAATTTATCAAGCAATTTTGTATTAGTGGGACTATTTAGGAAAGTGTTTCTACATTTAGATGTGGTATTTGATTGTGAGCACATTGCATTCAAACTGAAGGCCCTGATAATGAAAATCAAGAGTGACCGCAGCTCTGCTGAGCATCAGCACGTGACCATTTTGTGCTGGTGGGGGTTCTAGGGAGCCACCATTTATGTTGTCTCCATCCAGAGACCTTCAGGCTCCTGGGAAGCTGTGAGCAACTACCTGGTTTTTATTTATAAAAGTTTGATGAATGAGTCCTTCTGTTTTAGCTATACAGATATATTTGCTTTGTCCTTCCTTGTACCCTTGATACTTTAGGGTACCCTCAACTACAAATGGGAAGTATATTTTAATACAGCTTTACTCCCATTATTGAAATGAGTAAACGTAGAGGAGACTGCTCTTTTCTTTTCCAGCCATCCAGACACACATAATAACACAGAAACTGTTTTAATTAATTACAGCATTGTTTGGCCTATTAGCTCTAGCTTTTTGTTAACTAACCCTTACATCTTAAATTAACCCATTTCTATTAATCTTGTATCACCAGGTAAGATTCTTTTCTGGCATCTATCTCCTTTGGCAGCTACATGCCATCTCTCTGACTCTGCCTATTCTCTCTATATATCTCTTCCATCCTTTCTATATTCTGCCCGGCTATTGGCCAAAGCAATTTCTTTATTAATCAATAGTAATAAAATATATCCATAGCATACAGAGGGGAATCCAATATCATCTCCCCTTTTTGTATAAATAAAAAGGAAGGTTTTAACTTTAACATAGTAAAATTACATGTGCCAAAAAAGGTTCAAGCAAGAATTAAAATTACAATATTTGGTCTATTTGTATCTGGAAAAATTAAAGAAAATATACTATCTTTGTCTTTGTCTTTATGAGTCTAAAGTTTCATACCTAATTTATCTTTTATCATAACTAAAGAAAACTATAACTATCAAACTTAAACTCTTCAAAGACCCCAAAATAATATAAAATTACCTAAGTAAACAAGAAGTGCATTTTAAGCAACCTTAAAAACTCTAGAATTGACAGAGACATCTCGCTGCCTGGACAGTCACCCAAAGTTCTTCTGTATCATTGAGGCATTCATCTTCAGCCTACAGGCCCATAGTATCTGGCAGAGTTTTCCATGAAGCGAAAAATTTTAAGTATCATTTGCTTTCTTCTGTGTCCTGCAGAATATCTGGCAGCTTCCTCTATGAAGCAGGAACCCTGAAGGACTGTCTCGCCTTCATTCAGAAAGTATATTTCAGCAGTCATTTTTCTGTGGGTCCTGTATTCCACTTCATACAACATACCATCAAGCAGTTCAGGAAAGAGCAGTTTCTTGCTCAAATGACTAACAAACTCCATAAGGAGCCTCTTCCATGCCCATCATCCTTTTGAAGTAATTTGTGCTGGCAGAAGCAGACATATCTCATTATTCAGAAAAGTCTAAGTTCTTAAAACATTTTAAATGCCATATTTTGTATCTTTAAAAGTGTTGAAGATTCTATCTCACTGATATATATTACTGTATATCTACAAAATCTAACTAACATGATTATTAGATTGACTATTATAAATGATTATTAATTAAAATGTAATTTTAATTATATGTTACATTTTATATAAACTGTATAAATATAATACCTTAAACAAGAGCATAAATACATATATACAGTATAACAAAAATCAGCCTTAAACTTTATATATCAATGAACCAAGGTCCATACCAATGCGAAGTATTCAGCTCGATAAAATATCCCTCTTTAAATGAAAAAAATAAATAAATAAACAATCATTTTGGGAATTTGGGCATAGTTTTCTCCAAACTGCTTCCTGCTGTTTGTTGGGCAAAGTAGTTTTTGCAGTTCACCGAGACCTTTTGAAGGGTCATGTTCCATTAAACCACATTAACCTGGAAGGAATCCACCGGTTCACATCTTCTGTGGAAACGAAAGCAGGACCTCTTTTCAAAGTAACATATCCTTAGATTCAAATTTTTAAGCCAAGATACCTTTAAAATACACATGTTAGTTAAGCTTAGCAACCTGTACAATGAAATATCTCTCTGTACTTAGCTAATTCACAGTCAAAAAATTCAAATAAAATACAATAATATATATAATCTTGATTCTTTGTGTATATTCCACTTTTACATGGCTTATTTTTCATTACTCCTTTAATCTATGATAATCTGTACTCTTTCATATTACTTTTATCATCCTTTAGGCTTTGTTTTATTTTTTAAAACCATTTACTTATTTTTATAACAATCTATACTCTTTTTTTCTCTCTCTCCCAAACCTATACATTGATCCAACAGTGGGACCCATTCAGAGGTTTTTTTTTCATCTGAGTCTGTCATTATTGTGTATGTGTAATCATTTTCTGACCAGGAGTGCTTTTTTTTTAACCTATTAAGTGGGTGTGGCTAGGAACAACTCTGTGGCCCTGTCTGTTTGCTCTGCCCAGTTCAACACGTCAGAGGCATGTTCACTGCCTCTGTGAGCTATGCTCATTGCCCCAGTTCCAGGGACACATGCATCTATGTCACCAGTAAGCAATTAGTGGCAAGATGCTCACAAACCCCATTTAAGTGCAGGACCTCACGAAAGAGTAAGAGTTTTGTGCTACCAGCATGAACCAGGAAACAGGCTCTTAGAGAAGTTTTCTCAGGTTTTGCTGCTATAACTGAGTCAGAAAAACTTATCTTAAAGGAGCCCCACCTCTGCTTGCCTCTAGCAAACAAAGCCCACCCGAGAAAAATGCTACTACCAGGAAGCTGTGCTTAACTCTGTTCTTTTGTGTCTAGAATTTCTTCTCAGGTTTTATATGGATGTAATGGCCCCACATTGGTGTGCCATTTTGTAGGAGGAGACTGCTCTTTTGTTTTTAGTCTGCCAGACCCAAATAAAAGACCAGACCCACACAGAAACCATATAAATTATAACATTGCTTGGTCTATTAGCTTAAGCTTCTTATTAACTAACTCTTACATCTTAAATTAACTTATTTCTAGTAATCTTTGTTATGCCAAAAGGCTGTGACTTACCAAATAAGGTTTTCTTCTGGCATCTGTCTCCTTTGGCAGCTACATGGCATGCCCTTAACTCTGCCTACATTATCTATGTATCTATTCAAGCCTGGCTATATTCTGCCTCGCTATCGGCTGAAGCAGCTTCTTTATTAACCAGCGGTAATAAAACATATTCATAGCATACAGAAGGGAATTCCACATCAAGTAAATGGCCTTCTTAAAACAGAAGTGCTATTGTCATAATATCCCCAAGACAGTTATATTACATTGCAGATATCGATTGCTCTGAGTTGTACCCTCCTACTGGCATTCTTTTTTTCCATCTTTCTTTTGCCCTCAACTATTTACTTGTATTGGATTTTTAGTTTATTGTTTTATAAAGAGTAAATTTAGTTTATTAGTTATAGGACATTCAAGAAAATTCTTAAACAGTGCTTTTTAAATTTATCATCTGTGCAACATATATGTAAAGTAAAAACAAATATTATAAGAATGTTATAAAGCAGAAATCTAAAAATTTTTATTTAAAGTATTCTTATAATAAACAGGATACATAATTTTTGTTTGAATCAATTTTCTGAATGCTGGAGACAAGTGAACTATAGGAGAACTCCAAGAACTCCATTCAATGCTAGCATTAGCTTTAAGGACGTTCAGGAAATCATTAGTTAACTCCATTTAAAAACACACTAAAAGGTCAGAGGTATGAATTACATGAGATTTATGGTCCATGCTTGTGAACCAAATGCCTTAGGCATTTATTCTTGTTTATAACACTGTATAATGTTTCAAACATCATTTCCCATTCCAGAGTCTATAAATTTGACACATGTCAGCATCAATTGTGAACAGTCTACCAAAGACATATATCACTTCTTAAATATCAATCATTAAAGTTGGGTACCCAAACAAATTAAGTGAACCCCAATGGAGTACAGTGTGTATTGTAGGTTACAAAGTCCACAGAGCTCAATCAAACCTAAAGGAGGAACTGAAGAAGAAAGATTGGCTAGAAAACTCTAGGGAGAGCTGGAGCGAGGTAGTGATAGTGATTGAGAGATACAATCAAACTATATTATGTAAACAAACTGAGGTTTTAATGAATAAATAAGTGAATAACTAAAAATACTTTATTAATTCTCTGAGAATTTCATACAATATATTATAATCATTTTCATCTCAAACTTTCACCCAGAACCACTAACTGTTCCCACATCCACCTTACCTTCCTATCCCTACAATCTCTAACTGCTCTCAGACACACATTACCACCCTACCCACACAATTTTGTGTTCTCTTTAAAATAACCATTTGGCTCCAATTTGTGCTCTTTCTGTATGTAAAGAAGCATGGCCAAAGTACCAGAAATCACACCCTTAAAGAAAACTGACTTTTTCTCTCAGTCTCTAAGAAGAAATCAACAGTCCATATTTCCTCATTTAGGGGTGATAACTCATGAACCCTTTTCTACTTCATTCTAGAGCATTTACTGGCCTAATCTTATGCAAGCAAGCACAGCTATCATGAGATCATCACTGAATCAGTCTTGTCTGGTTAGAAGACAGTCACTGGAAACCCCTTCTACAAAATCCTTACCAATCCACCTTTGTAGATTTTCTGATAGAAGTCTCCATTTGCCTGATGAAAGATACCACTATGGTGGTGGAATATTATGGAAAAAAGATGGATTTTTGTTTCAGTCTTCTGAATATAGAGTATGTTGTTTGGTCCAATGGTAGAAGACCAAGCCCACAATTGTCCAATTAAACCAAGCTGCATTTTGGGGGTGCACCTGTGACTGGACAGCAGACTGTTTCACCACACATCTTAATTTGAGAAGATAGCCACTATCTGCCTCCTGAAATTCATTTTAGAGGAGCGATGAGGTATATGCAGAGGCGAGATGTCTAACTGTTATACATTGTTAGAAAGACACAATGAAAGGACAGGAATAAGGGTAAAGAGACTTCAAGTGTTGATGAAGACAAACCTAGGGTCTAGAGAAGTATCAGCTAGGGTGATTAAGCATTTTCATTCCCTATAGTTCCCAAACTGTGATCAACCAGTGAATTTACCTGGTTTCTGTCCTACCATCTTACCTAGACATCACAAATAGATATTTCTTAAAAAAAAAAATTTAAACAAATAAATTTAAAGAAACAAACTATATAATCTTAGACAAAGAAATCCTATTTCTAGCTTAAAGGTTGTTTTGAAATTGTAGAGTATTATCATAAAAACTGAAAATATATTCAGTATGAAATGTGTCCTGTCTGGATTTAGCAAAAGCAGTCTTTTCTCTGTCTTTGTCTCTCTATTCCCTGCCTCTACCTGCTCTCTTTCTCTTTTCCTTTCCCAATTTTCTTCTTTCTTTCCCTCTCTCTTTCCTGCACACAGATACACAGACACACACAAACACACACACACACACACACACAGAGAGAGAGAGAGACAGACAGACAGACAGATAGAGAGGGAGAGAGAGAGACATACACACCCTAGATAAACCATAACCAGGGAAACAGAAGCTTCAGCATCTTCAAGCAGACGCCTGCCCTGTACTGAATCCTGTCTCTGTTTCTCTGGGCTGTGTCACACTGCCCATTTATTCTCCTTTCCTGTCTCATCAGGAACTTGGGTGAAATAGTGTAATGTGTGTACAATATTCCAGTGTCGATAATATATGTAACTTGCTTGACATTACATATTTTTCATGCAGAAATGACTATCACAAATACTAGGTTTTATGTATTTACTAGACTCCCAAAAATGTTGTTTATGTAAAACACAATTATGTTATAAAAGCATTCAAGCCTTCTCACAGAGGGAGACTGACAAACAAGTAAATTTGTCACTACTAATTTGCCCCTACTTTGATGAGACAGCTCAATTTTCCTTCATGAAGCCTCCGTACACAAAAAGCTTTAGTAACAAAACCTTCACCTTCACTTTGCTAACGATGGTTTCTATTGATAATTTGCCATGTGTAACTTAAAGCAGTTCTCCTTAAACATTGCATTTTAATATTAAGAAATCACAAGTTCAGAAAAATTGTTTTGTATCTGACTTTGGATGAATGGCTCTTGTGTTCCTTCAGTTTTATTTCTACTTAACCATATTCAGCATTCTTTCTTATGTCTTTCTTCTCTCCCTGTAACCAAGGTCTCTTCAGGATCTATCTAAGCAAACAGATATCCCGTATGGCACAGTCTTGGACTCTGCAGTCTATCAGCATGTCCGCATGAAGGGCCTGAATCCTTTTGAGAGGGACAGCATGTATTCCCAGATGTGGAGAATGATCAACCGAAGCAATGGGTCGGAGAACAATGTTCTGGAGTCCCAAGCAGGCATTCAAAAGGTACCCTGCACTTCATGAATAGTTTTCACCAGGTTGTTTTCAACACAGTCATGACTGAATTGACATTTATTTCTTTCTCTTTTATTGAAATTATGACATTGAACTTTCAGTTAAATAAATTATATTTTATTGTTTTAAGGAAAATCTCAGGGCAACTCAATGTTCTCTGAGAGAAAATTCCAGGTCCCCTGTAATGTCTCATCAATAACTTCCCCTGGAAATCCAAAGCTAAAAACTGATGATGTTATTTTTTACAGAAAAGGATTAGGGACTTATAAACATGATGACTAAATATGTTTTCCCAAGTCCATTCCAAATACCATTCATGTTATCCAATTCATTTAAATGGCTCAATGTGTTTTCTATACAGCATTTGTTCTGAAGACTAAAGCTTTATCTTTACCTGTGATTATCTAAAGCTATTTGGAAGAAAAATTTAATCTTGTTAACAAATACAGTCCCTGCAAATGACTGTTTCTGTTCTCCAAAGTGAAAATCTTTATCTGCTTATTTTTCTATAACCAGACATTTAGACGTAGATATATTTAAAAGGCATTGAGGCTTTTGCACATTTGTTTAAAAAAAAAACATTAAAAGCTCTTCTTCATTCTGGATGTAGTTTATTTACAAACAAACACAAACAATTCAGATCTCAGAAGCCTCCATGAAAGAACTGTACAGTATTTGGTTAAAATTATGACCAATAGCTAATTGTTGGCATTCATTGGGTGATCATGGAATGAATAAATGAACATATCAGGGCCATGACAACAGAATGGATAGCAATAGCAGCAACAGTCACCTTCACTTTTTCTCTATGACCTTTCATAGCAGACTAGGTCTGATCCTGCGTCTGAGCTTTCTGCACAGAAGACAAATGCTCCTCTAAAGAGGGTTTTATTATTTTAGTTACTCTGCTTCAGGTTCCAGTAGGGCTCTCACCCTTCGGGATCGACCTAAATCATCTTTGCCTCATTGTCCTCATTGTCTTCTTTGCGAGAAAGTGAATATTCTTAGCATGTTAGCTGTAGCCTCTAAGGAGGAAATGCATGATCTTGCTCTATCCAGTGAATCCTCTGATATCTTTGACCTCATTATATAAATCCAATTTCTAAAGGCCAAAGTGCTGGTTGGAAATATGACTTTCTTGTCTTTCTCAAAAGGCTCCTGGAAAATTAGCAAGGCATCATCAGAATAAAAACCTAGGAGTATAGAGTGAACCAGTCTCTAGCTAAGCATGTGTATTGAGGGAAGGAAGAAAGGGTGGATGTTTTAGGTTTATCATGTAGGTACTTACAGAATGTAAATAAATTAGAGCTTCTAATTAAATCTTTTCATTTTGGAGGGTTTGAAGAAATAATTTTCCTTCATATTATCAACCACCAAAAGTGAACTTTGCAGGCCTGGAGGAGTACATTCATGCCCAAGTGTGTGTTCAGTGTTGATAAGGCCCTCACTCAACCCCCCACTGCAGAAAAACAGAAATACTATTTTTGAGTATCAATAAAAATAGAAATTCTTATTTTGTACTTGTATTACAGTTCAGTAGGGAAAGCTGCCCAAAGATAGCTCATTTTCTCTCATCAAACATATATAATCTCAATAAAGTATTTTAAAACAAACGTACGTGTTCACCCATGCAGCCGTGTATCCTTCTTCAAATATTTGCTAAATACTAGCTGTGTGCCAGGCTCCTAGATAGGAAGTAGAGATTTATTCAGCTTTAGAGAAAAGGTCACTGGGCTCATGAGCTGGAATCTGGTGAAGAAGACGAGAGGGATAGAAAACATGGTTCAAATGCTGACAGATGCCATGAGACTTTCAATAGGATGTTAAGGTGAAAGTTGCAGAGACGATCTACAGCTCACGTTTTTTTCTCGGTATCTCACTTTACTCACTCATTGACGAAAACACTCCCAGTGGAAGCACGAGCCGAGAAGCCCTCTCATCCTGGATTTAAGTGTAGTTCGATTTTTAAAATAAATTCTGAAATTGGAGCATATATGTTAGAATCCTGCTGAGACTTGAAAGTTTCATCGTTATGATAAGAATTCCTAGCTCATACAGATTTTGTTAACACTAAATCAGGCCACGCATGTTGATTTTCTTCTCTAAACCCAGCAATTGGGAGGCTGAAGCAAGAGAAGAGGGTTGTTGTTAAGTTGTAGATCAGCCTAGGGCACATAGCAAGTTCCCAACTCAAAAGCCTAAAAATAAATAAGTAATAAAGATGAAATACCATTATTTAGGTAAAGTTTCAGTAAATAATACAAGCAGAAGCAGAACCTATCTTTTTAAGATAGCTTGAGAGATTAACAAGAGAATGGACTTATGAAGAATTTGTATCTACAAAACTGTATCATTTACTATTTCCTTCTTTAATTTATAATTGTAATATGATAAAAAAAAGAAAAAGAAAGTGCAGTTTGAGAAGTAGAAGGGATTTCTATTTCCTCAGAGTTGACTGATCAGGACAGGCAATCAGTTGAGGCAAATAAGTCCACCCCGGAGATGTGTCTTCTACCTTTGATGGAAGGGTAGCAAACCCTAACCCAATGAATAAGCAAGCCTGTGTAAAATGAGTTTGTAGATTTTGTTCACCAAATTGGAGGCAGTTGAAAATTGACTGGTCACAGGATAGACAGCAATAATAAAGTGCATTTGGGTTCAGTTTGTAAGGATTGAGGCAAGTTTTAGTAAAAAGCAAAATCAGCAATGGAACAATAACCTCATCTGTCGAAGCTCACTGAAGGTTCAGAAATCCAGGCCTATAAGACACGAAGCCTGACTATGGGTTCTGTGCCCAGAAACTTGATCTTATACAGCTCACATAGCTGCTTCCTGTTCTCTGTCACTGGTTTCTAATTTGTGGATGCAGGAAATAGAAAAAAAGAAAAAAAAGTTCTTCAGCTGTATCTTTAACAGAAATCCATATCTGTAGTAACTGCTTCACAGAGAAATCCACATCACTGGGAAGGTCAGTCCTCACAATCTATAACGCTGAATAGCTCTCATTAATGTCTTGGGTTCTACTTGTTCTTAATTGAGCTACCAGTTTCCCCTCCAGGAAGGTTTAACATGATCCCCTCAGGTATTTTTGTTCAATTGTGCCTGAGACATCTGCGCAAACACACAGTAAGTTGAGAGTTCGTATTCTTGCAAGACAGTCACGTGTGCTGAGCCATCCTAATTAAACTGAAACCAGTGCATTGCAGTGTTCCTCCTGCGGATTTCAGCATAAGTATTCCAAAGGTATGATCTGGGAAATATAACTGGATTTTTTTTTTTCAGGAGGTTAGCGGTTATTCTTGAGTACCTTCTGTGAATCAGGCAGTTGTCTCAGTGGTGATGAGAGGAATGAAGTCTTCTCTGGAGTTAACCTCCTAGCAAATGAGCAGACAGTAAAGAAAGTAAAACAAACAAGCAAGCAAACATATTGTATGTTCAGGAGTGTGAAAAGATAAAAAAAAGAAGCGAAACCATAGAGGAGGGTTTGAAGTGTGGACAGCCAGGTTGTCCTAACCTCTTAGATTTGGCAACCAAGGCTTCACTGTAAAGGAGACCCTGGAATAAAAACTTGAAGCATTTGGGATGGGAAGACAGAGAAACTGACGAAAAGAAGGAGATAGATTGAGAAATAATGGTGGATTCCTGGACAAAATATTTTTACATAGAGAGTCCGTCAATCCAAGCTCCAAGGTGGGCAATACCTGGATTTTTGTAGACTATTCATAAAATAAGACCTGGTGAAATAAGCCTACCGGATCTGGACCAGAGTTTCAACAAGAGCGGAGAGTTAGAAAGTCAAAAATAAAGTGGAGAAAACTACAATGTCTTACTCTTTAAAGCATGATCCTCTGGGGCAACAGCGAGAACCCCACCTGAGAGCTGATGATAAACACCGACTCTCAGCCCCACCCGAGGCCTCTGAAGGTGGACCTTAGACTTACAAAATGTGAGAATAATTCTTGTGCATCGTAGGGTTTACATCATACTAATGCAGGATCATCTAGAACATTCTGATTTGGCTTTCACATGTGAGGGATAAAAAACTCGAGGTTTTTGAACAGAAATGTAATCTGACTGATGTCACATTTTGGCAAAGACATCCTGGGGGGAAAAACAACTAATGTGGCATGTGGAAGCTGGATGTAAGCAAGGAGCCCACACTTGGGGCCTGGTAACGTTCTAAAATAACACCACAGCAACTTCCACCCTATTGAAACACAATGCAGACTACAACACTGAGCAATCTTTGAAATCTATCAAACTATTTTGGTGGGTGGAAATGGGAGGTGAGATAGGTAATTCCCAAAATCCCATAGAGAAACTGCTGGGTCTCTATTTCTATTATCTGTGGTGGCAGGAAGAGAGTTCCTTTAGAACTATTTTTATTTATATGAATAAACAGTAGCTTAGGTCTTTGTCTTAGTGTAGAGATTTGGGGGAAAAGGAATAGGGGTGGTAATTCTGGAAAGCAGAAGAAACTTTAGGTCAGTAGACTTCCTAGATCAGACGAAGAGTCCTCTGCAATGTTGGGCACAACTATTAATGTAATGCATCGGCATAATAAGGTTCTCTGTCTGTCCTGTTCAGCTGCCCCACTATAAACACAGAGTGGGCATGGTAAATTTCTCCAGATCTGGTCTTACATACATAAGTATCAGAGAAAACAATAGGGGCAATGGAGTTGATTATGCACAAACAAGTGATTATTATTATTGCTTTCATGGATTCTAATCTGCATATGAATGTGATAAGAAAGGAAAACTGAGGACACCAAAAGAATGGCAGGAACAATCAGTTATAGGTCAGAATGGGACTTGGGAGACAATGGGTCTGTGAGCTCGAATAATAGAGTTAAAATAGTATGAGGTTGGTTCTGAGAGGACATATTTGAACGTGAGATTATAAAGAATGCTGCTGTTTTTAAAGATGACAGGGTGGGGAAATGCTTGCCTGAAATAAAAGGAAAAGCACTCTTGGCAACAAGGAAGTCAGGAGACTGGGAAATCAGTTACTGGAAAAGGTTGTCTATCTCCAAAAATACCCAGAGAGCTGGATATGGAAGAGTGCCAGGAAACCACATGATAAAACCAAGTAGAGCTGATGAGAAGCAGTTAGTACAGTCTGGTAACAGGAGCTCGAAGACTAGAGGATGTCAGTGACAGGCATCCAGGAGTGCTGCAATGGTGAAAAGGTTGTCTGCTCCTGATCCAGCCCGATGGTGTGAACATTCTAGCGAAGGAAAATAGCACCAAATGAGAAAAGAGTAAGAAGCATGGTGCCCTGAGGAGAAGCAGGTTCTAGTGAGCAAAAGAAGGTAGAAGTCTTCAAACAGGAAATGTGGGGTATAGGTCAGGGAGCCATCCATTTTGGTTTGCCTAAGATGATCTCATTCTCCCAACACTTTCAGCATCATTTGCCTTTCTCCCTTAGGAATTTCCATATGACAGTTAATTGTACAGTCTCCCTAAACACAAGGACTTCACTGATGATGGAACTCCTGAAAGCACAGTAGAAGTATCTGGAGAGCTATCTAAAATTAGCGGATATGTATAATCATATGGATAATATATAAGTAAGGTTCTGGGAACCTTGGGCTTGGCATGATGGTGAGCATTTGGTGAATGAAGCCAAACATAACTGTGACTCTAGACAAGGAGTGATGAGGTGTTGAAATAAGAATGCCAGAGGGGTGCACATGTTCCCAGTGGCATATTGAGATGTGGATACCTCTGACCACAGAGACATCAGAGTCACGGCCTGGCCAACTTTGGTCTATAAGCAGCCAATGCTAGAGTGTATTTCTACCTCAGATTGGACGGGGGTGGCTAGGATGGTGGGTGGCTAATACATGCTAGACTTTAAGAGAATACATACAGACCAAGTTGTACAAAAGGTGAAAAAGGCCATGAGTACAACACAAATATCAACCACGGTACAGTTGTATTTATTCTTAATCCTGGTCATAGGTACCTTTAATCCATGATAACCACATTCTCTTTTCCAGTTGGTCCACTTTGCCTCCCCTTACCGTGCTGTAATATCATTTGGCACTGAGTGGAAATGCCAAAGTAGAGTAAACGTAATCAATCTGAAGCTGAAAGATAGATCAAATGCGTTTCAGTGAACAGCATAACTGACTGGGTGTATAACTTTAAAATCTAGCTTAGGCCTTTATTACGAAAATGAATCATCATCGGGACCTTGTGGGAGTGTTGAAGAGGGGAGGAGAAAGGTAAGGAGGGGAGCAGAGAAAAATGTAGAGCTCAATAAAAATCAATAAAAAAATCAGAGTTAAAAAAATAAAAAAAATGAATCAAAGTGAACACTACTTGAGGAAATAAAACTAAACAGCTCTAGGCTATGAGAAGCCAAGCATTGGGCTGTCATAATGCTGGGCTTAAAGCTGGCACCATTTGCCCTCTTGTCAAAAGACTGCATTAAACAGTATGAGTCACTTTCTGTCTCTCCAGAAATCAGAGTTCCTCTGTAGGAGTTAATTATCACACAGCGAAAGAGGGGAATCTCACACCAAAGTGAGACAGAGAGAGTCCGAGTCCATTTCTCATTCTGCGGATGTATAGTCAATTCCTTGTGTTTGACGGGTGTTGCTAATCTCTATTTTTTAGAAACTTATTTTTATTATAACCCTTGTGGATATTTTGAATAAAATTCAGTGTTGATTCTACATCTACTCAACAGGAGAAGAAAAACCTAGAGTTAGGAAAGTCTTAAGTATTCGCTAGTTTACTGGGGTTTGGGTGAGTCAGATTCTGGAGAACACAAAACATGCCACAGCTACAAGTTCTTATCTTGATGCTCAGACCAAAGAAAAAAATGTGGTGTGTGGAGTGGATCTTGATCAAAATAATGAGGTTTCCTATGGGTGTAAAGATAACACAACTTGTCAGAATATATGGTCTTAAGGTTGTTTTTTTTTTTTTTTTTTTTTTTTTTTTAATACTGGAAATTGGATTTTGCAGCCAGGACGTAAGCCTTATCTAACATTCTTCCGATTAGTAACTTTCAGTTCCACAGTGTCTAGTCACTCACTTCTTACACAATGGTGGTTTCCTCCTGGGAGGCCCATGGTTAGTGCTGGTTTAACACACACCTGTGAACTCAAGCAGAAAACTTGCCCAGGAAGCCTTCACTTCTGAGTTCGTCATGCATTCACTGCGCTTAGAGCTTCCTAGACAGTAAGAACTTTTAACAGTGTTCGCCGTTTGCTCGGTTCTTACTTAAAACTTCTGCAAACTGGAAAATGCCATGTGCCTCCAAAAATCCTGTTGGAAAATTTAAACTTACAATCTTACCAGTATTCTAGAATCAACTCACTCTGCTCACCTCCTTTACCCCTGGGGTCAGCCTCCACTGACAGTGGGGCATGTAGCTTTCTCACTTTCTTGTCCATTTTATCAGACAGTATATGCAAATAAGTGCACATATGCATCAGGAATTTTAGCTTGAGTCATACTTTTCCTTCTATTTATTTATTTGTGTGATTGTGGAAAGTACATGCCACCTGCCACCCTTCTTGAATGAATATCAGAGGACACTTGCTGGAGTTGCTTCTCTCCCCTCACTGTGTCCTGGGGAGTGAACTCAGGTAGTCAGGCCTGGCATCGAGCACTTTTAACTGCAGAGCCATCTTGCTGGTCCCTGGTTCATATTTTGATTATTTTAAATAACCTTGACCTTTTTAAGTTACTACATCACAAACACGTTTCAGGTTAGAGTATATAACCTGTACACCATTGCATTACCTTCCCAACATCCCGTGAACTTGTTTTTTTTTATTTTTATCTATTTATTTATTAAAGATTTCTGCCTCCTCCCCGCCACCGCCTCCCATTTCCCTCCCCCTCCCCAATCAAGTCCCCCTCCCTCATCAGCCCAAAGAGCAATCAGGGTTCCCTGACCTGTGGGAAGTCCAAGGACCACCCACCTCCATCCAGGTCTAGTAAGGTGAGCATCCAAACTGCCTAGGCTCCCACAAAGCCAGTACGCGCAGTGGAATCAAAAACCCATTGTCATTGTTCTTGAGTTCTCAGTAGTCCTCATTGTCTGCTATGTTCAGCGAGTCCAGTTTTATCCCAGGCTTTTTCAGACCCAGGCCAGCTGGCTGTGAATTTGTTAAATGCATTGAAGTTTACTCTATCTGGAAAACAGTAACACTGAACATGCGTTTTTGTGTAACTGTTAATTTTCTTCTAGACATGCTCCTAAAATTGGCGCTGTAAGTTGGAGTGCACTCACATTAGCATATTTACAGCTATGTAATACGGTCTCTATTGACATACCAGCCCTTACTGCGAATAATTACCAGTACCCCATTCCTCTCACTTCCTGCCCAAAACTTAGAATTTACGACATCACAGCTATTTTGCTTTTCATTTGCCCAAAATGATGAATGAATAGTATTTCACCTCGATCTTCCATTTTCTGATTGTTTTAGTGAAACTGAACATTTTAAAGGTATATTTTGTACATCTATAGATAGGCAAATTTTTACTTTGTCCATTTCTATTACAGTTTTATAAATGTAAGATGTCTTTTGTGTTACTGTAGATTGAACCCAAGGGCTCCCATTCTGTAGCAAACTCTCCCACTGAGCTGTGTTTCTAGCCCTCTCCTTTAATATTTTTTTTTAAAAAAAAAAGGTCTGGCTTGGAACCACTCTGTAACCCAGGCAAATCTTGAACTTGAAATCCTGTCCCAGCATCCTGGCTAACCAGGGTTCCACCTTGTGGCACCTGGCCCAGCTCTTTTTTTATGTGAATAATACAAAAATCTTTTGTTTTTGATAGTCTGCTTTTCATCCTCAATGTTTTCATCTTCCCGCCCATTTCCACATCTGCACCTCTGCTGCCAGGGAGCAATGGCAGAAAACGACGCTTGGTCACGTTCCACTATAAATCCACATGCCCCGGTGTGCACTTCAGCACACACTTTTTTTTGGCAGCCAATATTTCTACAGAACGGCATTTACTTTGCAAAGAACAGAAAAAAAAAATAAGTGGTTCTGTAAATATGTCTTTAAGCCATTTGCTGTTTGTGCTTCTTTCTATCCCTGAGACTGAAAAGAAACAAGGATGTAAATCATGATATATGGGGAGACGCCTCAACATTTTGAAATAATTCTCTATGAGTATTTTCTAATGAAGATGTCAGACTGTCCTGCTTGTTTGCTTGTTCCCCTGTAAAAAGTGCTTTTAACATGCATTTTGCATTCTTAATATCTGCTCCGTTGGTGGTAGTCAGAACCCTGTATAGGCATCATTTGTGCCCTGAAGGCCCCAGAACCTAGATGTCCCTTCAAATCCATAGCAAGTTCTTTCTTTCCTACATCTCCTCCCCCTCCCTTCCTCTTCATCTAATTTATGAGTTCTGTATTGTACTGCAATTTTCTTCTCCACTGCTCGATTGAGTTCTCCAGATGAAGCACAAAGGCCATGATCACCACCCTATATTTCTATTCTTACATCTCCAAATTCATTGTCATTTGGGGCACTAAAACTTCTGATTTCAAATCCTCCTCACTCATTAAATATCTGTAAGTATTATTTTCCTTATTTTGAATCAATCTATATTACAAAAAATCCTTTATAGCTCTGCAGTAGGACACTAGCTCAGCCTGAGAAATAAGTAAATAAAGAGTGAGTGCTTCAAGAATATTTGGGACAACAGATATGTTACAATATAAAATCATTCTTATTCTTTTTTTTTCATGCCATTATTTAGTTTTATTTTGCTTTTATGTTTCAAACTGGATTCTTCTAAGTCCAACTAAATTAGGACCAGAAACACATCAGCTTCTACTGTTGACTGGTCTATTCAAATTAGATGGTATGTGGAGAAGAGACTAAAAAATTCCAGGCTCATAAATTGTACTTATTTTCATACTCACCTACCAGCTTTCTTGTTAACTAATACAATGTTTAATTTGCCAAGCAAATTACAGAGATGCCTTGCCTTTCACATGTAAACTATTAGTCTGTCTTTGGTGCATATTCACTAAGTGGGTTTTATCTGCTCCCTTATTTGCTTCATGCTTTTTTCTATTCTTATTCTTAATAGAAAATTAAATCCTCCATTATACATCGTTATAGATACCAAGGTCTCTAAATGCAAAGTATATTTTCTTTTTTTTTCATTTTTATTTATTGAGAAAAAAAATTTCTGCCTCCTCCCAGCCTCCCACTCCTCCCCCCTCCCCCCACTTCTTTCCCCCTCCCCTCACTCCTCTCCCCCTCCCTCTCCAGTCTGAAGAGCAGTCAGGGTTCCCTGCCCTGTGGAAAGTCCAAAGTCCTCCCCCCTCCATCCTGGTCTAGGAAGGAGAACATCCAAACTGGCTAGGCTCCCACAAAGCCAGGACATGAAGTAGGATCAAAACCCAGTGCCATTGTCCTTGGCTTCTCAGCAGCCCTCCTTGTTCGCCATATTCAGAGAGTCCGGTTTTATCCCATGCTTTTTCAGTCACAGTCCAGCTGGCCTTGGTGAGCTCCAATAGACCAGCCCCACTGTCTCCGTGGGTGGGTGCACCCCTTGTGGTCCTGACTTCTTAGCTCATGTTCTCCCTCCTTCTGTTCCTCATTGGGACTTTGAGAGCTTAGTCCAGTGCTCCAGTGTGGGTCTCTGTCTCTATCTCCATCCATCGCCAGATGAAGGTTCTATGGTGATATGCAAAATATTCATCAGTATGGCTATAGGATAGGATCATTTCAGGTTCCCTATCCTCAGCTGCCCCAGGAACTAACTGGGGAGCTCACCTTGGGCACCTGGAAGCCCCTCTAGGTCCAAGTCTCTTGCCAACCCTAAGATGGCTCCCTTAATTAAGATATGTACTTCCCTGCTCCCCTAGCCAACCTTCCTTTATCCCAATCATCCCGTTGCCCCAAGTTCTCCCCATCCTACCCTTCTCATTTTTCTCTCCCCATCTCCCCTTACCCCCTCCCACCCCACCCTTAAGATCCCGATTTTTGCCTGGCAATCTTGTCTATTTCCCATACCCAGGAGGATAGCTATATGTTTTTCTTTGGGTTCACCTTCTTATCTAGCTTCTTTAGGATAACAAATTATAGACTCACTGACCTTTATTTATGGCTAGAACCCAATTATGAGTGAGTATACCCCTTGTTCATATTTTTGGGTCTGGGTTACCTCACTCAGGATATATTTTCTATTTCCATCCATTTGCATGCAAAATTTGAGAAGTCATTGTTTTTTACCGCTGAGTAGTACTCTAATGTGTATATTTTCCACACTTTCTTCATCCATTCTTCCATTGAAGGACATCTAGGTTGTTTCCAGGTTCTGGCTATTACAAATAATGCTGTTATGAACATAGTTGAACAAATGCCCTTGTCATATGATCGGGCATCTCTTGGGTATATTCCCAAGAGTGGTATTGCTGGGTCCAGGGGTAGGTTGATCCGAATTTCCTGAAAAACCGAAACACTGCTTTCCAGAGTGGTTGCACAAGATTGCATTCCCACCAGCAATGGATGAGGGTACCCCTTCCTCCACAACCTCTCCAGCAGAGGCTATCATTGGTGTTTTTGATTTTAGCCAATCTGACAGGTGTAAGATGATATCTCAATGTTGTTTTGATTTGCATTTCCCTGATCGCTAAAGAGGTTGAGCATGACCTTAAGTGTCTTTTGGCCATTTGAACTTCTTCTGTTGAGAATTCTCTGTTCAGATCAGTGCCCCATTTTTTAATTGGGTTAATTAGCATATTAAAGTCTAGTTTCTTGAGTTCTTTATATATTTTGGAGATCAGACCTTTGTCTGTTGCGGGGTTGGTGAAGATCTTCTCCCAGTCAGTGGGTTGCCTTTTTGTCTTAGTGACAGTGTCCTTTGCTTTAGAGAAGCTTCTCAGGACCAATGGAATCGTATAGAAGACCCAGACTTTAACCCACAAACCTGTGAACACCTCATTTTCGATAAAGGAGCTAAAAGTATACAATGGAAGAAAGAAAGCATCTTCAACAAATGGTGCTGGCACAACTGGATGTCAACCTGTAGAAGAATGAAAATAGACCCATATCAATCACCATGCACTAAACTCAAGTCCAAATGGATCAAAGACCTCAATATCAGTCCCAACACACTGAACCTGATAGAAGAGAAATTGGGAGGTACCCTACAACAGATGGGCACAGGCGATCGCTTCCTAGGTATAACCCCAGCAGCACAGACATTAAGAGCAACATTGAATAAATGGGACCTACTGAAACAAAGTATATTTTCAATAACTCAGCAACTAAGATAGATACTCACTTTTGAAGTCAAAATGAGTTGGTTTGCAATATAATTTGATCACTTTATAATAATATTTTAATAACATTTAGCATAAACTTTTAAACCATATTTCTTTTTATACTTAAGATGTATGTGCATGTCATGTTGACATGTTGAGGTCTGAATGTACGTATGTCTGTGTGTGTGTATATGTGTGTATGTGTGTGTGTGTGTGTGTGTGTGTGTATGCTGTGTGGCTATGATGGAGGTTAGAGGACAACTTGCCATATGCAGTTCTGTCTTTCTGCCATGTGGAACCTGGAGATTCAGCTCCATTCTTCATACTATATTGTTCATCCTGTACATTTTATCAAAATGTTTTATTTATTTTTTGAACTGGGCTAAAGTACAAGTGACATAAAACGTAACATCTTCAGTATTTTAAGTGTGCAGTTAAAGGTTAGTGAATAGATTCACATTGTTATACAACATCCACACTTCATCTAAGCTCTGTCTTATAAAACTAAAACTGGTTTTTATTAAGTAACGCCCCCACTATTCCTGCACCCACTCCACTATCCTTCGCCATTTTGCTTTTCATCTCTACGAATTTGATCATTCTAAATATCACATATAGATGGTCCCATACAGTACCTGTCCTTCCGTGACTGGCTTATATAACTTAGCAAAGTATCCCGACAGTTCATTCATGACACTACATGCGTCAACATTCTCTTCCACGTTCAGGTCGAACTGTATTCACTTCGCTGCATTGTGTTAGCTATTCCTAGGAAGACATAAACAATGTCTATTCACCCCAGAAAAAGTACAGTTCTACCCAAGTTCAGAATGGCAAACCAACTAGTTTATTGGTCTTCCTAACAGAGCATACGTATAGGGTTACTTACGTGACTTGCAAACAGCTGCATCACTGAAAGGTCCTAGCACATCAAGGCTGATGCCCTTGTGGAGAGTTCACATTCAGCTGACTTTCCATGCCTGTACACACTAGCATCTCCCAAGATCACTGGGAGGCATATATAGGACAGCAGAAGGGAACAATGAAGAAATCCCAGTAGAAGATTCCGTGGCCCTTTTCTCCCTCCTGCCAGGGAGTATTATTGCCATTACCATAGCCATCTCTGTTTCATTTTGTTCAATTAGTTCAATGGCTACCTGAAAACATTGAAAAAGTAAAAACTATCATTACTCCATGATGGTGATGGGAAAACATCATGCTGGAATGCATGTATTACATATTGCTTATCTTTTCACTCTCAGTGAACTCTTGGAAACATTTACCTCTTGGGAAGTGTGACTTCCATTTTCGCAAGTATATATATATATATATATCTATTAGAATCCTCCCTTTTAATTCTTATGGATTTATATTAGAAGTAGAATTGCTGTATTATATGATCATTCAGTTGTCAAATCATATTTTTGAAGAGAACCATACTGTTTCTCTTAGTGTCATCTTTGGCACCAAAGCATCTGTTTATACAAACACAGGACAAGATTCTAATTTCTCTTAATGCTTGCCATTATCTGCCATCACCATGCATTAATCTATTATCTATCTTATTTTATCTATCTATCTTTCTTTCAACTATCACCTATATATATATATAACATAATCCATATATATATATGTCTATTATATGCCTATCTATGACCTATATATGTCTGTTTTATTAAGAGTGGACATTTTCATTGTTGAGAAGGTAGAAATATATAAAACTATAATCAATTTTAATATGCATTTTAGTAAGTTCTATACTGTCTAACAAACTTGAATATTATTATATTTCAAATCTATATCAGTAGAAAATTAAATTTAGCTGGCTTATCATATAAAATCCTGAAACATAAGCTTTAGTCTCTCCCACAAAATAGTTTGCCCACTAGTGATTTTCTAAGCCAGAAAAGACTGGCAATCGATTAAATCTATCAAGAGAAACAAATCAGAATGCGTAGTGAAGCTTGGGCAATTTAACAAATGAAAATTAAAATTGGTAATATTGTATGATGGCAATCTTGTCAATTTAATTGGATTGAGGATTGTATAGAAAATTCGAATGGCATTCTTCAGAGTTTATCTGTTGGGGCATTTCCAAAGAGGATTACCTGAGGGAGTAAGAGATGCCCTGAATATGGACATAGGCTGGGGGCCCCAACTCAGTAAATGGGGGACAAGGAGAGGATGGTTAGCACAGGAGCTCTCTGCCTTGTGACTGCCGTGATTTGAACATTTCTGCTCCCACACACTTCAACCTTGATACACTGCTCGCTCATCTTCAGCACAGAACTACAGAACCACACTTTCAGGGATGGACACTCCTGATACTGAGAGTCAGAAGAGCTGGGTCACCCATCCTGCCATGAGCATGATCTAACTAGCCCACTAGCTTTTGGGGGCATTAATGATAATGCCATGTTGTAAGAGGGTGGGTGCCCTTCACAGTGTGAGCTCCAGACCAGTTGCCAGTTGCAGTGTGTGCAGTGTGTGTGCATATATATATATATATATATATATATATATATATATATATATATACGCAGTATGTATATTATATGTACAAGCGATACAATATAAAACAATATAGCATGATATAAGCATTCGCATGCTTGAATTTTTCAGTACCAAGGCACAAATCCTGCCCCTATCTTTGTTCTTTATTTTCAATTCATCAGCTAGTTGAGGTTAACTGAGGGATACATCAGATGGCAAATGTTTCTGCACTATGGTACTGGCATCTGTTTTGTCAGAAGAAAACATCACTTATCTACTCGCTCTGCTTCTCCACCTGATGCCCTGCCAGCCCCCGCCAGGCTGATGTCTGACACTGAGCTCATTATCTTTCTCGCCAAGCTGATGCTTATCTGCCCATATTTCTTATTTCGGTTCAAAAGCACCAATGCCCTGCCCGCTTTACACTCTGGAAATTGAAGAGTAATTTTTATTGTCTGCGTTTTTCTTACAAAGTGAATTAATTGCCTTACCTCTCAAAGCTGCCTGTGTAGCCTCTCTTCTATTAATTCTCACCTTTCCCTTTTCACTCACAGTTTAGCAATTCATGTCCTTATTACTCTCTGGGACTGCAGGAAACACTAACGCTACCTTTCCCTTTCTGTGCATCAATCTTCCCTCACCATAGTACCAAGAGTGATCCATCTTACCGCAAAGGTGTTGAAATGGCCCACCACAGCTCAGATTGTTTGCGCTGGCATTTAGAGGTCTCTATGGCCTGCCATTACTCACTCCTTTACTCTGAGTTTGCGCCTTCATTATTTTCACTCAAAGAATGCCAATAGCCTGTCCTGTGGGATCGATCTGATGCCTTCCTTTTCCTTTCACGTGCTTCTATTTGGCCAAAGCCAGATACTTTCTCTTAACACCCCTTCCACATTCTTTTCCAGGCACCCACCTCTTTTCAGCCATCAGTGCATTCCGCTATCTTCTTTTGCTATTTATAGGTTGATTGTGTTCTGTATCAGTAGTCACTGAAAAGTATTGCCTGCTTTCTTTCCAGAATACTGAGTTTTCTATGAGCTCTTTAAACACATCCATCCTCATATCTGATCTTATCTTACTGTTATGTTTTTCTATGTTGCTCCAGATTGTTTTCTACTTGGATTGGGATTTATATGCACACACTCCCTATTCACTAGTTTCTCCCTGTGCCTCTAATAACTCATAAATAATGTCAGTGTTTTGTGGCTTCAATGAATTAAATTTTAAAAGCTGTTTCAAGTGTAATTCTTAGTGTCTGTTTCAACATGAGTGACTAAAATCATCTTTATTAGAAATCAGTCAAAGACTATTTACGGGTTCAGATCCCTCAATTCTAATGTATGAACTGTCCTAAGATGTACCTCCTAAAGATGTGATGTATTTATGCATGTCTTTCAAAATGATGCAACCCAGTAACTATCTTTAAAATGTCACAGCATCTATAATGTTTTATAAACAGGCAAAACTCATTGATTTCTGGCTAAACTTAGTCTCATGTGTGTATGTTGCTAAAATATGTGACTTTGTTTAAGAAATATTGAAATGAGAATTCTTTGGCACTTTTGCCTTGTGTATGCTAGGTAACTGTTCTGAAACTACCAAGACACACCTCAGTTCAAATTAAATTTTTATATATATAAACATTCTAATCATCCTAAATATATAACTATGTAACTAACATATAACTAAATATATAAAATATATACAATATGAACTTTTATATATGTGGTTATCAGGATGATTAGTTTTACATTCTTGCTTTATGTTTTTTTCTAGAAACTGAGGAAAAGGCCTTAAGGTCAGACATAGGCGAAGACTACAGACAGGCAGTTAGCACTTCCCTTGGGAGCTTACTTAGAAAACATCCAAAAGGGCACGGTACTTTTGCTCTTTGCCTTGAACACTGGCATCTTAAGTTTTTAAAACTTGAAATTTTATTATGGAATTTTGCACTGATTGTGACATTTAAAGGAAGCTACAAGAAACTATCATCATCAACATAATCATCTTTATCACGTGTTTGTTTTTCTTGTTTTGAGACAGTGTCTCTTTATGTATCTATTCCTGGCTGTCTCAGACCTCACTATGTAAACCAGGCTGGCCTGGAACTCATACAAATCTACCTGCGCCTGCCTTCAGAATTCTGTGATTGAAGTTGTGGGTCACCATACCCATCAATATTAGTTATCTTTATGACAGCGTTTTGTGTCTTTGTAAACATTTTACACAATATATAAACCTGAAAAGAACTGTGAGAAAGGGCAGAAACAAAAATAAGAAATAAATAGCAAATGAAATGAGGAATGATTAAATACCTGAACACAGACTTTAAAAAGCATCTTCACTTTATCAAAACACAAGCATGATGAACAATGCTGCCCCCAGTGTAGCTTTCTGACTTATGCGTGGGTGCTGTGGGTGCATATGGTAGACAGATGTACGTTGTCCCATAGACTGCAATTAATTCTGTTCCTTGAACTAGCTCAAGAATGCTGGGTCTACATGCTCTGTATCCAATTCCTTTCCTGATTCAGTTACACATACTGTACCACCCTAAGGAGAATTTGCCAATTACTCTCAAGGGTTTCCAAACTATGTCTTCTTAAATAGAACAACATATTCAATTTAGTACACAGTGTTCTCGCTTTTGAGACAGGTGAACAGGAGTAAGCACTGAACTCTCCTGCTGACTATTCTGTCAGCTTAGTCATGATCCTGAGAAGCTGCCAGATCCATGCCCCTGAATGGAGAACAAGATTTGTGACTAAGCATAACAGAGGAAGTATAAACTAAAATGTGGAAAATTAAAAAGAATTTTAAAATCATAAAGTTTGGGGGGAGGACAGTGAATGAATTTTGTTTTTATGTTTCTAACCTTTGAAGTGGAAGCTTATTGCTGTGAATATGTAAATTTTATTTTTAAAGAAAACGGAAAAGTGTAGTGGAAAGAATAGATTACCACTAATTGCTCTCTCTAATTGCTTCCTGTTCCCAGAGCACAAAGCCGATGACATGCCCTGGTTGACTTACAACTTGTGCCTTAAGCTTGAATACATTGTTTGCCCAGTGATACATAAATGGGTAGGTTGTCTTGATATTGGTCATACCAAAAATAGATTGCACTTAATATTTCATGTATTTGATTCTGAATATAAAAGATTTAGTCTACAAAAAGGTTGTGAATTGTACCCAAGCTGTGAATTATATCCAAGCTGTGAGGCACAAGATACCTTTATCAGATTTTCAACTCAAAATGTTTCTCTCTCTCTGCTCCTCCATCAAGGACACATGGCCATGAAGCCCCACAACAGAGTTTTGTGTATAAAAATTATAAGCACAACAATGCAGGAGCCAGAACGCCCGAGAGCTCAGCACAATGTTTGTATAGCATCTAGAAATGCACTGCTTGGAAATCAGGAATCTTACCCAGAGCTGGCACAGCAGCTCCTACTCTGCATCTTCTCTGTTCCATTTGGTAGTGAGCTCACTCTTCTAATCGCCTAGAAAATGCCTTCAAAATTATTCTTTTTTTTTTTTTTTTGGTTTTTCGAGACAGGGTTTCTCTGTGGTTTTTGGAGCCTGTCCTGGAACTAGCTCTGTAGACCAGGCTGGTCTCGAACTCACAGAGATCCACCTGCCTCTGCCTCCCGAGTGCTGGCAAAATCATTCTTTTATGTGCTTTTCCTATTTCTATACACTTTCCTTCCGTGACCATAGAAGGAAAAGTTAAGATTACTCTAGACCTTTCTTCCTCTTACACTGCATGTCTAGTCTTATTGGTCCTCTTACAAGAGTTCCACATCCTCAGACTTCCCGAGTGTTCCAAGACCGGCCCACCAGCATCTGTTTCATGGCTTATGGTGGGGGTCTTCTGTCTGTTTTTCTGCAGCTACACTCCTTTCCCCTGGCTGTTTCTAACGTGAAAATACCATGGAACTTACTCTTCTACCTGACACCACTCGTGGCTCCCCACTTTATTCAGGGTGTGCATTATAATATTTTTAACCTTGTCATTGTCTACCATCCTTCTAACTTGCCTATTTGACTTTGGTGTGTCTTCTATATTTCTCCCAGTGTCTTTTCATTGTCTGTATCTGTTTTTTTCCTATATAGGTCTCTGATTTACTAATCACCAGTCTTGAGGCCTGTGCCAATGTAATCTTGACACTAGGTTATTTCATGAACATCCTTTTTTGTAACCTCCTAAGATGTATTTTATTGTGCATATTCATTATTCAAGGAAATATGTTACTTAATGCTATTTTCATGCAAATATATACTACACAATGACCATATTCCAATATACCCCCTCCCCTTTTACTACTTCTCTCATTGGTCCCCTTTGTTCCTCTAGACGCTTTGATGTCTACTTTCATCTTAGCACCCGATTTTTAAATGCAATACCTTTCATACTTGATTTAAAATTTCATATTTTCCGTGCTTGATTTTATTATTTTTCTTAGCAAATACCACTTTCTAGTGTGGCTTTGCTTATTTTGTTTGACTTGTTTTCTATACTAGACTGTAAGTTCTAAAGGGCACGAGTTTTACCTTTTCGCCTCATTGATATATCTCTGATGTCTAACATAATGCCTAAAACAGAAGATTCTAGAAATCTATGGATCTACGATATGAATTGCTGATTTGGGAAATGAATGCTCATATGCATGCCACACCTCCATAAAACTAGAAACAACATCCTAGAGTTTTTAGGATAGTGTTCACAGTCTTCCCCCAACCCTCTTCCCTGCTCATTTTCATTTATCTCTCAGTCACCTCCCCTAATGTAGATTCCAGGGAAGCAGCATATTCTGACTTAAATGGTCATAGAATCTTCTTGCATATTCCAGAAACTTTCAAATCATTCCATTCTAGAACTTGCATGATTTTTCAGCTCATCTATGTTTTGTCTGTGTCAAAGTTCATCTATTTTTATAGCCAGATAGTATTTTACTATATAATAGAGCATGTAGTGTCTATTTATTCTTTTGCTGACAGTCACCTACACGATAAATAAAACCAATTTGAACACTGATATGTAAAGAGATTTTTTTTAGTTTGTTTTCTATGTTTTAAGCAGACTCCATGATGAACAATCATAAATTTAATAGTAACTATTAACACAGCATTAGCCCTTTCAAATATGTAATTCATAATTATGATTTATTTTAGAACATTTTTCATCCCCAATGGAAACCCATTATTAATTGATTAAATCTGCCTACTCAGCCCAAACCATATCCCTAGCAACACCCATCTATTGCCTGTCATTGTAGACTTGAATATTCTTTACATTTCACAAAAGCTTTACCATACACTATGTGCATTTTATAATTGAAATGTTTTATTTGGTATTATGTTTTTCAGCTCATCCATATTGGATATATTTATACAATTGTTTCTAGTTGTAAGATAGTATGTCATTATGTGAACTATATCATGGAAGAGAGGCACAGACTGTTCCATATCAGCTACCAAAGAAAATATAATTCATCTCAGTTTAATAATATCAACATTAAATCTAGAGCAGCCGCTTCTCCCATACTTCCTTTAGTTCCTATGAGATAAAAGTTGGCAACAAGGCAAATCAAAATATTATTAGCAAATTACATTTGATTAAAAGGAAATGGAAAAATCTGTGTTTGAAGAATTAAAGCTGCCCATTAATAAAGTACCTTGTTCATGTAACCTATATGTGGGACTGGGAGTGGCTAAGAGCATCTGTTAACACATATGTGCATAATAACACCTTATCCTTTTGTCCTGCACATACTCGCTTTCTCCCTTCATGTGAGAATATGTTTATTCTTTACTATGCTTATTTATTTTCTCTTATTCCTATCTTTATTATGCAGTTATTAAGCAAAGTTTTATAAATTGTTAATTCCTAAACTTAAGGGTTTTTTTGTCCTTAAATATATCTGCAAAGTGTAGCTATGAAAATAGTTAATTTGCATCATAAAAACTGGAGAGTTACCTACATTTTTGTTTAAATTCTTTATTATGGATGTTACATATTATAATATATGTATTTGTTATTCATATAAACATTGTCCTGGTCTCCAAAAACCTGAAACCAAAGATCCTTGGAGAAATGGCTGGTTTTCAGACAGGTGCAGAGAAAGTAGAAGATACATCATGTCCAAAGCTGAAGAAGCTCTAAAATAACAAACGATTCTGGTGTTATGGGTTAGGAGAGCCAAGTTGTAATGTGTTGCAACAACAAAACCTCACAGGATTTGAGAAATGTGAAATGTGAGCATATGTGAGACCTAGGAGTCCATCTTGATACATAAGAACAACCAAAGAAATCATGGCAGCAGAGAAGCACATCTTCCTTAGAAGGCAGTCCTCAGTGGAATGTGTAGATCCTTACACTCTACCAGCCCTAGCTGACCCTGGCCCCCCTGTGTGCTGGCAGCGAGGTCAGGTGGATGTCATTGCATCCTGACAGGTTGTAGTAAGAAGTGCATTTCTCCTCCATGACAAACTTTCTCCTCCTCAGAATCTCTGTGTAGTATTAAATGAAAACATCTGACCAGACAAAATACCTGAGGATTATTTCTCAAAACTATGAAAGCCATGAAAACCAATCAAATAAAGTCTGTTGTACTCCAGAACAAGCTAATGAAAAGCAACAACTGTGTGTGATGTTACATACTGGAGAAAATCTTAGAACAGAAGAATAAAGACATCCATGCACAAATTAGAAAGGTATATATAAATCTGGAGTGTAATCAATAAGAAAATAACACTTGATATCCAGGCTTTCATAACTGTTCCCTAAGGACACAGCATGGTAACCATGGAAGAAATGGGAACAGGAAACTGTGTCTCCATCACAGCTTTTTAAAACTAGAATTACTTTAAAGTAAATATTTTATGCAAAAGAACCAAAGATTAATTTCTGTATTCCACTACTTTTAACATTAACTGTTTTTTTAATTTTTTAATGGTTTATTTAATTTTATTTTATCTGCATTGGTATGAAGGTGTCAGATCCCGTGGAACTGCATTTTCAGACAGTTGTGAGCTGCCAGCCATGTGGGTGCTGGGAATTGAACCCGGGTCCTCTGGAAGAGCAGTCAGTGCTCTTAACTGCTGAGCCATCTCTCCAGCTCCTTAACTGTTATTTCTGACCATGGAAAACCAAAGTTTACTTTCTCCCCTCCCCTCCCCCGACCTCATCATCCAAATATATGCTTATTATACTTTCTCAATAAATATTTGCATACACTGGTCATTCCCTAAATAAACCATAAATAATTATCTTCCATTTATGTGCGTGCTTCTTTTTTCTTCTTTCTTCTTTGCTTAATTCTTATATAGTTGGTACTATATACTATATATATATTCTACCTCTAGCTTTGCGTGGTGGTCTAAGTGCCTGTTCAGGATGCTCGACTGTGTCCAGTGTTCTATTTATTTCTGCCTACATGGTGAAGCATCTGCTTTACATCTTCCTTCACCACTCTTCTCCATGCCTTCAGCCTGCCCCTCATTTTCTGTACCTTTTGTTGTTCGTTCACAACTTTGAGAGAACATAGGATCTAATAAATTACTAATGAGATGCCAGTTGGAGATAGAATTTTGTGACCTGTGTATCTGAGTGTGTCTTTATCTCCCACACTCTTCAGCATTTTAAATGGACTTTTATGTGGTATCTAAGATGTCTATGGAGAAACATAAAATACATTGCAAACCTTTTTGTCTGGCCTCTGGTGCCTTAGAATCTCTTCCAGTTCTCTAGACTCTCCTTATGAACCCCTGTGCTCTGTAGTCTTTTGATTTCTTTGTTTCCTTCCTTTTGTTGTACCTAGTAGATCACCAACCTCCAGCTTTATGTTCTTCAGTTCACAATTTTTAATAATTATGTTTCTGTTTTATCTTTAAAATTCTGTATTTATTTTCTTTCTGTAATTCTTTAGAAATTTTGTAGGGACCTTTCTACACTGATATGCCTTCATATGTTTTTATACTAACATATTTATATTCTTAGGAAGTTTCTATATTTATCTTCTAAGATCTTGTTTTCTATATCTACTATCTTACTCTTTAATTCCTGAGTGATGAACTTGTTGCCACCATTGCTCACTTTGCCTCTTTCTATCTTCTTCTCATGTGCAGTCTGTTAGATTTTGCTTTTCCTTTTCTGCTTGCTTTGGACATTTTAACATTAAAGACTTGGGCTTTGAGAAAAGTTTTAAATATGAGTGTTGCCTCATATTTAAAAGTTCAAAACTAAAACATGGACAACCAAGTTGGAGAAGCAGGGGGCCAACAGAAGAATGCAGAATAGTTGCTCTCAGTGGAAGAAAATACTGATGTAAAAAAAAACAGAGGATCAAACTTGATACATTGCAAAACCAGATTAAAATAGAATGAGACTTTGTGGTTGTAACTTTTAGGACTTGTAAAAGACAATACCCCATAGCAAATACGCTGCTCCTATGGCTCTTGCAATCTTTCAGTCCTCTCTTCTGCAGTTCTCACTGAGCCTTAGGTGCAGGAGTTGCGTTGGGATGTATCGACTGAAACAAAGTTCCAAAACTCTGCATTTTTTTTATTAGTTGTTGAAAAGAAAAAAAAAATTTCTGCCTCCTCCCCATTTCCCATTTCCCTCCCCCTCTTCCCACACATCGCCCCCTCCTCCACTCCCCTCCCCCTCTCCCCCTCCCCTCACTCTATTCCCCCTCCCTCTCGAGAATGAAGAGAAGTCCAAAAACTCTGCATTTTTAATAGGTTGTCGTTTTCTGTTATGATGTCAATAAAAGTTTCCTTTATGAGGGGTAAGGAATAATCTTCGTCATAGTAGATTATACCAATTGGCTATCTAATATGAAATGATCAGCCCCCAAAAGATATACATTCAAGGAACATTATATACACAGAGCAGGTTTCCATATTTAAGAATATGTATATGGGTATGTCAACAATTAAAGCAAAGGAAACAATGAACTTGATAGGAACAAGGGGTACATGAGAGGGTGTGGACGGAGAAAAGAAAAGAGAAAATGATGTAATTCTATTATGGTCTAAATTTTTTTTTAAAAAAAAGTATTTACAAAATAGAATGAAGAGGCTAAAATAAAGGAAAGAAAAAACATAAGAATGTTCAGCCTTAGAGAGGAAACTCAGGGAGAGCTGGTGCTCTATGTATCAAGGTTTACATCCACAAAGTGAGAGGATCAAACTCTGTCAGGCAGCTGCCTGGCTTCAGCTATCTTCTGCAATCTCTAAGAGATCAAGACAGTTACCCACCCCCAGTTCCTTTGAAAGTTGTTTTCACCAAACTGCAGCATTTTCAGTTCACTAAACAACACCTTCTAGCATTTCATTGGTGAACGAGCTGAAGCCCCAAGCCCACACTTACTAATGCTCTTGCCACTACACCTTCTAGACAGGGATTAACAAGGATATCAGGAGGGTTGTAGCACATGCTCCCTAACATCCTTTGAAGTCCCCCAAACCAAATGAAAAGGAACATGACAGCTCTTTGGAGAAACAAGATGTGTGTTTATCTAACTCTGAAAATGTCACTGAAACATGTCACAAAAGCTGCCTAACTCGCTGAAATTGAAGTGTATTAGATTTTACACAGCCAAAGGATGACAGTGAAAACCTAGAGACAACCCCCTAAAGACATTTCATACATGCGGCAGAAAATTCCTCAGTGCCAGAGTACTTTTTGTTCAAAGTACTTAGAAACATTCTTCTGAGCTCTAGAATTACAGAATTTAACAGTATGGCTATAATGTTTTCTCAAAAAACACCACACACGTACTGGCTTTGTGGGAGCCTAGGCAGTTTGAATGCTCACTTTACGAGACCTGGATAGAGGTGGGCAGTCCTTGGGCTTCCCACAGGTCAGGGAACCCTGATTGCTCTTCGAGCAGATGAGGGGGGGGGGACTTGATCGGGGGAGGGGGAGGGAAATGGGAAGCGGTTGTGGGGACGAGGCAGAAATCCTTAATAAATAAATAAATTAAAAAAAAAAACACCACACAAGAATGCTCTCAAATTCTAATGATTCAAGACTAAAAAGCAAATGTCCTTTTTGTCTCTGTCATGGAGACCATAAAAGTTAAGTTACTCTTATTTTTTAATATCTTTCTCTTAAAAAGCAGCAAACTATTTCTTCCATTTTCAGAGGAAGAAGAAACAAAGATAGATTCTAACATGAAAATAAGGCTGTATTTTAATACAAGTATTTTCTTTCTAGTCCTATACAGGGATATTAGTAAGGAGATGACACAGTTGCATTAAATGGGCATACCATGGGTTTAGAACTGCAATTCAGTATGTGAGATAATTTTGTTTCTTAACAAATATGGTTATGATAAGATATCCAGTTTCTGAGAACTGGTATGCAAGGGCACACACTATTCTCATTATGGTTTTGGTTGTTTTTATATCATTACTCTCTTTATAGAATTGTGTTCTTTAGGAACTCAGTATATAGCTATACACTTCATCTCTTATATCTATCTATGCTGTAGGTACCAAGGAACTGCTACCTGACTTCCTAAAAACTAGAAAGTAACTTATTGAAGATCAATTGGAAATTTACCATTATAATCAGAATCAGCAGCACGTGGTATGGTTCCCTTTCCAACACCATTTCCAATTATGTGTTCCAGTTCTAATATATTTTCTAATACATGCTTCTCGTGGATCAATTAGATGTTCTTTAGATAATTCATTCTTTCACTTGCATTTTCAATTCTTGAAATTGCCATCAATTTGGAAAATGAAGAAAGCTTCTTAAATCAAAATAAATTTAATCTTACTAAATTGAAAATGAACATTATTTGACAATTTTCTCTTCCTGATACTGCTGCCTGAAGGACAAGCTTTCACATAGATCAGAGGAGTTGTTTGGAACTCAGCATCACATTTGGGCTTGAACTCCAGGTCTACCACTGTCTGGTTCTGCACATCAGGACAAATCATGTGACAACTCCTAACCTCACTTCCTTAACTTGGTGTTCTTAACTTGCAAGAGGATAATATTTAGTCTGTGGTCTCAGAGAGTGTAAATAGAGAAGGGGGCGTGCCTTCACTATGTCACATTCATGAGGCAGGTCTCACAGACTGTTGCATTTATGATACCCAGACTTCTGTGTATTCTACACTTGACCATGTGATGAAAGGAAGTGGATTAAGAAATTGAACTGACTTTCAACGTTTCCCAAAATGATCAACGTGTACTGGATTAGCTGGGCATGGTGGCATGTGATTTTCATTATAGCACTCTCATGGAAGAAAATAACAGCTCTGAATGATAGGTTACCTTGATTGTTTGATGCCAAGAAGTCAAACATACTTCTTCATAAAACTTTGGTACAAGTGAATTATAAATATGAAATGTTAAGTCCCTGGAAATTAATTTGAACTTTACATTTTTATAATAAAAGATCAACCAAAAAATCAATAAATTAAACAACTCAAGATTAAAATCTTATTTTTTTCTCTTGATCAAATATATTTGATTACCTTGGAGAATAACTGAAGTATACTCTCACCAAAATCTGTAATATAAACTTATAATGTTCTTCTTAGAAAGAAAAATAAGTGTAGAGAACTCTTCCCTGGGGAAAGAAAAGTTGTGATTGCATAAAAGTGTGATTGCATACACACACACACACACACACACATATATATATGTATTATGTATAACTTGAAAAGAACCTGTGGAATCTGCTGTTTCTGACAACCTGAACTCCATCTCATGATAAACATGTATGTTTAGGGAAAGAATCAACTCCAGAATGTTGTCCTCTGACCTCCACTCACACTTTGTAGCATTCACAGCATACACATACATGCACACATGTATACATATACCCTAAATAAACAAATAAAAATAAATTTAGTGTTTAAAATTAAAGCTTGAAGATAAGAATATATTATTAAAAATTAGCCATAATCAATCATAAAAACTTCCAGGTAAACAAACAAGAACATGCAAATATAAGACTGTGTAAGCCAGTTCCATAGTTGTCACTGACCACATTGTCAAACAAACAATATTCCAAATATCTTCTGCAGTTATATGACTGATGCAAGTTTATTGTATTCCATGAAGTATGCTTCACAGGTTGAAGTAATGAAGGAAACATTAAGCACAGTTCAAATGGGTCAGACTTTTGAAACTCAATGGACAGTTCATTGGTTAGATTCATACAATTGGCTACTGATAAACATAGCTAACTATATACAATCTTTATTCTTGCACGGGATGCCTTATCAAACTTGATGGTAAAGTTGTTGTTAGTAAGAGGCAATAAAAGGTTTTGACAAGATAACTTAGAATAATTATGAAAAATATAAGTGATTCAGCATATTATTATACTTTCAATGGTATCTAGTGAAAAATATGGAGCAATTTCATCTTCCCGGGGGAAATGCTATGTAGAAAAATGAGGAGATCAGAACAAGACTAAGCTGTGCTCAAGCTACATCTCTGCCTGTTCTCTACAACCCATCGGAATGAATTATTCAGTTTATCTGAATCTTATGAATAAAATCAGAATGCAGAATGATACCTATCCTTAAGCATACAAGCAAAGATGGATACTTCCCTTTTATTATGAGTTTCTTTTATTCATTCATCTTTACTTCCCTGACTGTCTGGCTTGTTAAACAAAAAGAAAATATTTCTATGCATTTTATGAGGAAAAATGCAAACCTCTTTTACAGAAATAATCCAAACAGTCTCGTAGAGCCGAGGCAGACTAGAAAAGTAAACATCTGCAAAGCAAAATTGCCACAGTTTCCCCTGATATGAAGCCCAGGCTTGGGGATTTTTCAAAGACTCTATTTTCAAAAAGCTGCTCATAATCCTTTGACCACTAATATTTATGAAAAAGACTTCTTTGTATGGTGTGAAAAATACATTCCTTGTGATATATTTTTTTTACATAGTTTTATTCTTTCTGAGTTATGCAGGCATTTGAAGAACAGTGGGGGCCTAAGTAAAGATATTTTACTGTCCTAATGTCCCAATCTTTGCAAATCTTGACTTCTCGGGAGCAGCCTTTGAAAGACATATTCCAGCACGTCAGATGTGCATCGTATCCTGGCTGTGATGTTACTGGTATAGAATAACAATATACGAGGCTGTTATTTTAATACATATTATGTTCTTACTTTATGCCTTGTATGTCACTAAATATGTCAGATGCATATACTTTTTAGAGTACCATTTTATTCAATTTTATATGCAATCATCAGCTAACAGATTCAGTGTGGCAGCGTAGTTTTAAAAGGACTTGTTTCCTAAGCCAGGCCTCACTTGAATGCAGACTCTGCCATTCATTAGTTCTGTGACCTAGAAGAAAAGCAATCTAGCCTTCAATTTCTTCAACAGCAAATGCAACTTGAAAGTGTATCTTAAATAGCCATCAAGCTAGGTAGATTAAAAACTTAGAAAAATGCCTACTGTGTAGTCATCACGAGAGTGTTGGTAGATACACTAAATAATGCTATCGGTATCAGGTGCCCTTGAGAGTAACTGGCTAACTAAACAGAAACAACAGAACACTGAGATAAATGTTGCTGGGGCCACTTTTCTTGACGAAACATATATCGTTTTACCCCTGATAAGGCACTGAGGGCAAAATAAGTGATGGATTTTACCCAAATATAGCCCAGTGAACAAATAAATTTCCTTGGGTTACTTAGAGAGCATGGGTTCTTCAAAGACTGCATCACCAAATATCACTCAAACCTGGGTGAGGGTCCCTGGAAGATATATTCTTGGAGGATTTGTAGATAGCACATTGGAGATTCTTTTCCTCCAGCTTTTAGGTAGTGCTTACAGAATCTCCAGAGCAGCCTGTCTCTCTATGGTCCTCTTCTGTTCCAAGTCCTGCTTCCTCTTCTTTTTTAGTTCTTCAAACTGTTCTTTTGTTGGCAGTGACATCAAACCCAGTAATTTTTCCTGCACAAATAGTATAGCTGAATAGCTGATCATTCTCTGTAGTCGCACAGTGTTTGGATGTGGTGAAGGGTCCTGGTTCAAGCCCAAGGATAAGATCTTCTTACTCAGAGCATCTGTTAGCTCATCCACTTTCTGCACTTCCACACGGAGGTCATTGGCATGCTCCAGACTGTAGGTTGTCTCCCCAGCATTTAAAGATGCTGCCATCCTGATGTATTCGGGAGCTTTCTGGTCAACTTTCTCCATGCAAAGTCATAGTTTCTCGTAGAGCTTCACGATGTAAGGCGTGTGCTCCTTCTCGTCCATCTGCTGCTCTCTCTTGAGCAGCTTGTCCTTGCAGTGTATGCAGCAGCGGATGCGGTCATCATCCTTCTCGTCCAGGACTGAGCTGACACTGCTCATGCTACTGATGCTGCCCCAGCGGGAGCCATGGACACTGTTAGGTGACTGGTTGGGGCTGGTATGGGTGCTCAGGGAGTCCTTGCTGGCACTGGTAAGCTTATTTGCCAAGGGCAGGCCAATGAGCTCCATACATTTCTTGCACATGATAGACCCACAGAGCAGTGGTGATGACGGTTCCGGATGCTGAACTTATTCCCACAGTCTTGACAGAAAGGGACATCCTGGTCATTGACCCAAGGCACCACAGACTTTTCTATTGCTCTAATCTTTGAAGTCTCAGTATTTGCTCTGTCAAATGCAGTGAGCTTCTCCAACCTGATTATTAATATGTTGACTTCAACAACATAGTGGTCAATTCTTGCAGCACGATGTTTTTTGAAGTCAGAAAGATGGCTTCTCACAGCACCTTTAATTCCAGCACTTGGGAGGCAGAGGCAGGTAGATCTCAAGGCCAGTTTGATCTCAGAGTGAGTTCCAAGACAAACAAAATTGCATAGCTAAACTCAAGCTCCTGGGGTTCCCACATGTAAGGATCAACCCCTCCATAGCTGAATGACTCATATCCTTGGGCCCCTGGCTCCACTCGATCATCCCCTTCGCACTTCAGCAACTTGTTCTTTGCTTTCCTAGCCGTCTGAACAAGATTTTTAATTTGTCCTTTGACATCACGATCTTCTAAGTGCTCGTCTTCATAATGTGACTGAAGTTGGTAGAAAGACTGAAGGTCCTTCAGGCACAAAGGGCACAGGAAGCCTTCCCTCACTTCCCCTGGGTCATCAAGAGAAGACATAGTTGTGCTTCTTTCAACCCCAGGAAGGCAGGAACCTCATGCCAAGACAGCTTGATTCCTCCCAATGGAGCAGGATTCTGGCAGTGTTAGCTTAAGCAGGCAGCACTGGATAATTGGGAAGTGACATTGTGGCCTTGGATGAGATTTCCTCTCTTTAGCAGGAGGAATCTCTACCTCATTCCAAAATGGTGATCCTGCCTCCAGGAAGCCTCAGAATGAGACTCTCTTCTTGGTTTTGTTATGTTTCTTTGTCTTATTTTTTGTCATTGGTGTTTGTTCAAGACAGGGTTTCTCTGTGTAGTCCTGACGATCCTGGAACTTGCACTATAGACCAGATTGGCATCTCTGCCTCCTGTGTGTCAGGATGAAAAGCATGCTCCACCATGCCTGGCTGACCCTGGTGCTTCTGTGTTCTCTTTACTATAAATCTGATCATAGAAGTCTTTGTTTTCCCCCTAGAATTTATCATAACTTTTATTGACTCTTAACAGATTGTATGCAGATCTTAGGAATTGTCTCTGACATTGATAAACATATACCAGCTTCTCTTTTTTATACATATATATTTTCTTGTTCTTGTTGTTTGTTTGCTTGCTTGCTTTTCAAGACAAGGTTTCTCTGTGTAGGACTTGCTGCACTGGATCTCACTCTCTAGACCAGACTAACCTTGAATTCAGAGATCCACCTGCCTCTGCTTCCTGAGTGCTGGTATTAAAGGCATGTATCACCATCATCCAGCTTCTACATGTGTATTTTAAAAACTTACTGTATATCATTCTACACAGTTATATATTTTGTCTTTCTATTATTCTATTTCTTCAGTTACAAATCTTTTGTGTTTATGTTATGGGAATAAACACATTTTAGAACTTTTGTGCATGTATTACCATAATAATGTCTAATGGTGCACAGATTCAAAGTTTTTTCTAGAAATCATAAGCATGAGTCAGAACATTTTAAATTATATTTATCATAATTTTTAAGATGTTTTTTTTTCTTATAGCAGTTTTAGGGTTACAGAAAAATTGAAAAGTACAAAGCTTCTATTTTCCTGCACAGTTCATGCAGTCTCCCCTTTATTTGTATCTGCACCAAAGCAGCATGTTTCTTAAAGCTGGTGAACCTACAATGATACATCATTCCCCAAAGACCATGCTTTACCTTAGGATTCACTATTGTCCCATGTGGTGACTAGGAAAAATGAGGCAGGGGAATTGCCTTCAATTCTGGAAAGACTGGACTACATAATGTTTTCAAAGTTTACCTATACTACACAACAAGATCCTGTCTTAAAAACATATATACAATCAAAAGAAAAAGAAAGAAACAGGGAGGGAGGGAGGGAAGGAGGGAGGGAGGGAGGGAGGAAGGAAGGGAGGGGGAGGGAGGAAGGGATCATGGAAAAAGTAGTTGAGGGGAGGAGAGAAGAGGAGGAGAAGACAGGAGAGGAGGGGAGGGAAGGGGAGGGGAGGGGAAGGGAAGGGAAAGGAAGGGAAGGGAAGGGGAGGGGAGGGGAGGGGAGGGGAGGGGAGGGGAGGGGAGGGAAGGGAAGGGAATGGAAGGAAAGGATTAAAAGGATTCAGCCTTGGTCTTGTAAATGTTGAATTTGCTCAGATGCATTATTTAATTTATCCTCCATTGCAGCATCATACATAATGATTCTACTCTACTATATGCTTCTGTGCTCCAACTGTTTACACCTTACTCTTTAAGCCCTACTATCCAGTGGTCCCTTTAATGCACCCATAAAAATTCTGTCTTTTTCCGAATCCTATATTGTTGGAGTTAAATAACATTCAAGTTGGAATGTTTCTCCCATTTAGTTCTATATTAATTTCCTCAATGACTTGTCATTGCTTGATAGAACATTTCTTTTTATCTTATTAAATGATGCTCTGTTATCCCGTTTGCAAGAATTTGTCCTTCTCCAGTACTCATCCACTAAAGAATGTCTTGCTTGTTTCCAGTTTTAGATAATTACAAATAAATTTGCTATAAATATCTATAAGCAGATCTTGGGTGGCTGCAAATTCTTAAGTCCTTTGAATAAATGTCAACAGGTACAATTTCTGCAACACATTGTAATCATATGATTAATTTTGTGATAAACTCTGAATTTTTCTTCAAACTGGATTACTGCTTTGCGTTCCCACTAGAAATACATGAGCATTCTAATTGCACCCTCAACCCACCCTATGCGTCCTCAGCACTTGCTGTCCTCTCTGGGCTTCTGTCCATTCCCATGGCTGTGAGGAGCCTTCTCACTGATGTATAAGGAGCAATTAATATTATAGTAACCAAATGTCATTTGGTTATTTGCCATCTGTGTATATTCTTCATTGGTTTGTTTGTAAAATGTCTCCAGTCCATTTTTTCATCAGATTGTTTTCACACTGATAATTGTTAGACTCCTTTACATATTCAGTAGCTGTTTTAAAACATTGTCTTATACACCTCTCCTCCTACCAATCTATGGAATATCTGTTTTCTTAGCAGGGCAGAAATGTCATCTCACTAGATTACATCCCCAGCCGCTTATAGCTTTTCATTCTATGTTTAGGTCATTAAGTCTTTCTGAGTTGGGCTGGAGAGATGGCTCAGCGGTTAAGAGCATTGTCTGCTCTTCCAAAGGTCCTGAGTTCAATTCCCAGCAACCACATGATGGCTCACAACCATCTGTAATGAGGTCTGGTGCCCTCTTCTGTCCTTCAGGCATACATGCAGACAGAATATTGTATACATAATAAATAAATAAATATAAAAAAGTCTTTCTGAGGTAAATTTCAGTTAAGTGCTTAATATCTGTTTCAAGATGGGAATAAAAATGCTCAATTAATCCAGAAATCTTTTCTCTATTATATTGCTTTGTGCCTTTGTCAAGATTCACCAAATACGTGAATCTGTATGTGGACTCTTTTGTCAGTTCCATGGATTTGTCTACTTTTTTATTAATACTGAATTTTAAGGCTAATGTAACTTTCTATTATAAGTTACATTAAGTCCTTGAAGTCAATGTCAGTCTCCGAATGTGTTTTCTTTTCTCAGTTTTATCCTATATTTGGCTTTTATAGCAAAAGTGGAGGAAATACTAATGTCCAAATGTGATTTGGACTTATCAAATAGAATTTTGAAGTACATCATATTATTAAAGAGAAATTATTAGATTCAAGTAAATATGAAAGCATTTTGTAATCTACACTTGAAACAAGCATCACCTCTAGCTCCAGTGGGTCTTTGTAGATCAATGCACTGTCCATTTCTAAATCTCTGTATTCCCCCTTATATTCCATACTAGAGACCCATTTGTTCCTTAGTCTTCTACATGATGTTTATCTCATTGACACAGACAATTGGTCCTTTCCCTTAAGCATTTCTTTTTACTGGACACACTGCACCAGTCCATGTTCATATTTCAGTCCTCAGTTATGACAATCTATTTAAGGAAAGTCAATGTTCAACATAAAGACCAGGCAAACATTTAGGTTTTCTGAATATATTATACAAAAAATGGACCCATAACACAATTGGAACAGCAGCAATAGTATTGACTATGTAGCTTTGATTCTTAAAAGTTATACTTGATATCCAAAAAATAATCTGGAAGTTTATTATGAGTTGAATTAATTATAACATTAGTGTAAGGGATACTCTCATTTTCCAACAAAAAAACCATATCTGAAGGAACACAGCAATATTCTCCATGCCTCCTACAACCTTACCCTCCAGGGATTGAGACTGAAGCTAAGCTGGGCACTGAAGGAAACATGTGTGATAAAGAAGGTGTTTGGGTTTTTTATTCATCAAGTTTTACCAAATATATTCTAAACTTTGCATAGTTATTAACACATGTACCTAAGAGAAACTACACTTTAAACTGGCACTTAACTTTTTAAAAGGATATTAAGTTAAAATTAATTGATAGAAAAATGTTGAGGTCTGGTCCCATCAGGAAATAAGTAACTCATCAAATGTTTAAGTGAATAAATGTGCAGAAACCTAATCTAGTCTCATTTGCTTCTGTGCTTTATAAAAATAGAAAACGCCAGTATGTCAGATAACTAAACCTGGAGAAAGAGTTGTTTGGTTTTATTCTTTTAATCTATAGATTTGAAGCTATTCCATAAAGTTGTCAAATCTAAATTACTCTGACTTTCTTTTGGAAGATTGACAGTCTTCAAGTCTGATAAAGAAAAGTGACTGTAGTAAAGCCTGCCTAATGGATGCCGCTGTATTTGTACCCATTTTTTCATTTTCTATGCCTGTATCTCAAAGGTCCTTAGCCAGAGGTTGAGTGGTCCTCTTTACATGAGAAAGAAGTTGGGACAGAAATAAAATTAACTGTGAACTGAGTGATCCTTCCATCTGTCAGTTTAGATATTAGTCAAAAGTAGAGTAACATTAGGCAAGGTGATTGACAGGAGCAGTGACTTGATTGACTTAATGTGTCAACAGCACACAAAAGCTCCAGATCTGCCTTTTAATAAGTGAATGGTACCCGCAGGCTAAAAAATAATGAATACCCTCTCTTTGAGCATCTTTTCTCTATTTAACCTGCCATTCTATACCTTGTTATTGGAAGCAGACACTATCTTTGTCTGGTGTAAAAATACAGTTCTTGGAATCAGTGTCACTTTACATAACAGAGATGTATGAAGTATCTTTTGCAGAATGTGGATGGGAGAGGAGATGCTTCAGAAACCAAGAGAGTACAATTTCAGAAAAAAATAAAATGGAGCAAATTTCTTTCCTCAGTTTATATCTAAGTCAATTAGTAACTATTCGTAGGTCAAATAACTAGTCTACTTCCTCTGCCTGAATGATAAAGCATGCAATTAAGTGTATTTTATCAACAGAAATATTATATAACTTTTGCCACAAGGTAAATGAGCTAAGGGGAAATATTGATGAATAGAAAACATATCTACTTCTTAACTGCATTATGCATTGTTCTTCCTACTACAAATCTAATCTAAGTTTCTGTTTATGAACTACAAAAACACACATCATTTATTTATGCATTTCTTATTAATTTACCTGTAAAATATTTTATTTAGCTGGTCATTAAAGTAAGAAAATTAAATGTGTGAAAATGAAAAAGTTGTAGAACTTCTCATACGTTTTTCCTTTGTAAGAGATGCTGGCTCATCAGAGAACACTCACAAGTGAAACAAGAGTAACAAAAACCATGAGTGTCTCCATGAAAGGAGTCTCCATGTGTCCATCACAGCTCACAAAGTGATAATACCCGTGCACATGAACAAGTAAAACTGTGCAGTGTTTCTGATGGTTGATATTGCATCAGCATGCTAGAGCATCACCCTGAGGGAGAAGATGCAGACAGTGTCTCCCCCTATACTTTCTTAATTTATTATCCTATTTATTATGCATTAAAAAACTCTAGGTAAACAATCTACAGTGACAGAAGTTTCTATTTTCAAGTAGTAAAATACTGAAAATCTTTTCTCCCTTTGAATATAAGAAACAATCCTACTTAGTTAAAAGACAACAAAATACAAGACACAAACCTGATTGTTGCAGCTGTCTTTAATGAGATTAATAAGGAAACAGTGCTGGAAACATATCATCCTCTGAAGGTTAAAATGCATCTAGAAAAGCAGAGAAACTCATTTAAGCAAATAGTTGTTCCTCCTATGAACTCTATTGCCTTTTCCTCTTTGTTCGCTAGTATTTTTATGTTTAAATTCAAGTTTTCTTTGCACTTGGAGCCTTCAAAAAAAAAATCTCAGGAGAAAATTTACGCGTGAACATTTGTAACATCAAGTTAAATACCACTTCACACAGGTGCACTCTGTCCATGTTCTTGCCCCTGCCAGGACTGACAGCATAACTCCCATGCCCTGCAGAGAGTAGAAAATCTAAAATCTAAGGAGAAAATATACCTGTGAACAGTCATGACATCCAAGTTAAAGACCACTTCACGCAGGTACACTTTGTCCTTGCTTTTGCTCCTGCTAGGACAGATAGTATAGCTCCAGGACCCTGCAGAGTAAAAAAGCTTTTGTAGCTGATTTCAGCAAACAAGTGTTCCTCTCTGGGCACACTGTGGCTTTGCTGAAGTCAGTCTATTTCAGGGCCTCTATTGTCTTTCAGAAATAATTGGGGAAGAAAAGAGAAGAAGGGCTTAGGAAGTTGTTGGAAAGAATTCCCGATGATTTTAAATTTCAACAGGGTTAGAAGGCAGCATGGGTAACATGAGATGTTCGAAGATATGTGATCTATGTCTCAAAGCAAGAGGAGGAAATAACAGTTCAGGGAAAAAGAAAGAGAAAGAGTTTCATCTGTATTTCATATTGCTTTGTACTGGTCAGTTTTTGTCAAGTTGGTGCAAACCTAGATTTATCTGGAAAAAGGAACCTCAACCGATAAAATGTCCCCATTGGACTGGAGGTTAATGATCAATGTGAGAGGACACTGCCCATTGTAGGCAATGCCACCTGGGAAGATGGTCCTGGGTGCTATAAGAAAGCAGACTGAGCAAGCCATGGGGAGCAAGTCAGTCAGCAGCATTTCTCCATAGCCTCTGCATCATCTCCTGCCTCCAGGTTCCTGCCCTGAATCCCCTCAGTGATGGAGGTGACCTTAGAGTTGTAAGATAAAATAAACCCTTTCATCAACTAGTTACTTTTAATCATGGTGTCTATGGTAGTGATAGAAACCCTAAAATTTTAAACGTATGTTCTTTGTTTTTTTTTTAAGGGAATTGTATATACCTACAACTTAAACAATTAGTTCGGATCACAGAGTTCAATTAACAAATGTGCTGCTAAAATGACAACTTTTTAAAGATGGAGCTTCATGAATTCCAGGTTGGCCTCAACCTTGTTATGTAGTTGAGGATGACCTTAAATTTATAATTCTGCTGCTTCTACCTTGAGAGTCCTAGGACCACAGGTGTGTACCACCATACCTGGCTTATTGGCACACTTTTATGATTTGTAAAGAGGTCTTTCTAACATGTAGTGGCTTTAATATACATTCAAGAGTCTTTTGTCATTTCAACAGGTTTTATTTTGACAGAATTGTAATGGCTATCTTTTTGTTCATGTAGCCAAACAAACCATATATATATATATATATATATATATATATATATATATATATATATGCCAGGATAAAAGAAGGATCTCAACATTTTTCTGGGTATCTGATCCTAAACTTAATGGTTTATTACAAATTTTCTGGTTCACTGAGCTAGGCAGCCTACTCACAGCAAATTATATATATATGTGTGTGTGTGTGTGTGTGTGTGTGCGTGTGTGTGTGTATTATACTCATCTATCAGGAGATCTTTCCAAAAGATACAGTACAGTATTCTCCAGGGCCTAGATCCCATCTCTGTCCTGATACCTGACAATCTTCCTGATCCAAGCATGTTACTTCTCAGTATGAGTGTGTCTAATAGTCACTTCAAAAGGGACATAAATAATTTTGATTTATTCCAAAAATTTAAAAATAAATGAGCTTAATATTCTGCTGAATGAATTTAAAAGTACATGTAGGAGCTATGTTCTACCAAAAAAAATTCTAAAACTACACTATTTTTGTGTCTTTGAGACAAACTAAGTGGGCAGTCTTGGAAGACCTGAAACTCTCACTTTGTAGTCTAGATTGGCTTCAAACTCATAAAAACCTACCTGCCTCTGCCTAACAAATGATGGTATTAAATGATGTCATCACATCAAGCACCTCTCTTTTAAAAAGTGTATGAGCTGAGTGTTTCATATAATGTGTTTGGATCATATTCACCTACTCTCTTCCAATCTTCCAACACCTACCCTCCTTCCAAACCCACCTTAATATGTGTCTTTTTTTTTCTTAACCAATCAGTATCAATTCATGCTACGTGAATATTTTTGGATGTGTATCATCTACTGCAGCTTGACAATTGTTGTGTATGAGGGGAGGGGATAGTGTTCCCTAAGAGTATATAGCCCTTGGTAAGTCCTTCAGAACACCACCCTTAATTTTGAAGCTCAGAACATTTCTCTTTAATTTCAACTTTCAAAGCAGGGCTAGTTTCTTCCCAGAACATTTTCTCTATGTTTTAGTATCGAATACAGAAAAAAAATATTAAGGCTACAACGAGTGTGTAAGAACATCTAGGGCAATTGCCTAGGTTCGTAACTTGGGTTTGCAGCTTATTAACTGTGTGATCTATGCAAGTTAGTTAATAGCTGTGTCTTAATTTCCTCATATTAATTATAGAACTATAGTAATAATTTATAGAGGCGCTATGAGGCATACATATTTTATACTGTTAAATATGTATGTCTTTTAAACACGTAGTCATGTTCATTCCCACTTTACTTGTTAAAATGATTCTTCCCCCCTTTTCTCCTCCCATAGCCTTAAGAGACCTCCTTTTACTTTAATGTCCATATTTTTCTCCCATAAATTCCACAGATGGGAAAAACCTTGACATACTTTACAGCGAGGCTAGTTTATTTTTCGTAACATGATGAGTTTCAGTTGCACCAATCTTTCTGAAAATGGCATGATGTCGCCCTTCTTCATTTTGATTTTCAAATAAACCCAATTACAACTCCTTGTGTAAGAGCATCTTGGTAATACATTCCTCTATTGATTGACATCCAGACTGATTCTATAGCTTGGATCTAACATTAACCAGTACACTGACACAGGATGTATAGTCTCTCTACAATAAGAAGGCTATGCTACTTTTAAACATGTACCCAGAAACAATATTGCTGGGTTACTGGCAATTTTGTTGTTACAAATCTTCGCACTGATTCTGATATCCACTGGACTAATTTACGTTCCCACCAACACTACATAAGATGCTTTCTCTGTATTCTCACCAACATTTCTTGTTTGGTTTCTTGATGACAGCCATTCTGACTGAAAGAATTGGACCATGATTCTTTTTAACTTAAAAACGGGGAAGTCTCCAAAAGATGACAGAGAGATAAGATAAGAGAGATACACAGGTCACATGGAGAAGTGAAAAGCACACTGGATACCCCTTCTTTTACTTGGCACTATGGTTACTCAAACCCTGAGGTAACTTCCTGCTCTGCTCTCTCCCTCATCAGTGCCCAAGTCACTGAGTTGTTCAAAGCCCTGTTGGCAGTCTGAACTAACTCCATGACCAGTCAAAGTATATTGAATTTTAAATGTTTTATAGGCTATGACTTGCCTTCTGGAAATTAGCTTTTAATCTATTTCATTATACCATCTTATTGCCTTAAAAGACTAGAATTATGAATTAACTCACTCACTTATTAAATCAGTTATTGAAGGAGCTTGGTGCATTATGACAGACATGAGCACAGAAGTCAGAGATTTGTGGGACATATCAACATTGTCCTAGCCCTGTATTTTGGACACTCTAACTCATCCCTCAACTTCCCACCACAATTTTCCCAATCTTATCACAGAAATTATAGCAACCCTCTTAGCCGAGACAAAGGAATCTCTAATATGGTGTTCATTGTCTGTCATTTCTTATCATGCAATAAGGACATTGAGTCCCGCCTTACAACACTGTATTCCCTACAAGGGACACAAAATTAAAATTGTTTCCATGGTAAAACTCCTCTAGGAGATTTTGGCTTTGTTTTTATTTAGCTTTGTTTATCTGGATGAGGACGTTATTGACTGTCACAAAGATTGGAGATACACTGTTGCCTTGTGCTTAGGGAGTCTAATGATTGTAAAATGCACGCGACAGCCTAAGGGGAAAAGCTGCCTTACCCAAATGCAAATAGCATCCTAATTGAAAAACAGTTTAATAGACAAGGCTGATAAATAAATCAGCAATTATACTACAAGAAAAATAAACTAAATGTTATAACAGATACAGTGAGAACATTACTATATCATCACTGTTATCACAAGATGATACCTTTATCTGTAAAGTTTGCATTGTTCCATTTAGGCCTTTGCAGCCAAGTTTGAGGAGAGTAGTGCTTATCAGTGCCCCATAAACTTGAGTGTATGTACAAATCAAGAGGACAGCCTATGAAGATGAAGATTAAGACTCAAGTCCACTTTCAATAACTGATCTCCAAAAGAAACTAAGTGGTGTGTTATATAGAGCACAGATAACACTGGTGGTGCTCAGTCCCATCTCTGCTCTACAACTGTGGTTGGCCATCTTTGAGCTTCTGCCCCCACCTCTGCAGTGCTTTAAGTTTCCTCCTAATATATGCAATCTCTTCAGGAGACTCCAAAGCTACCCCAGCTGTGCTGTCAGAACCCTCCCAAACTGGAAATACAAATTAGTTCAGATCTGTTGGAGAAGGGAGGCCACTTGTTGGTTCCTAGCCACCTGGCTAACTTAGACCTGAAATAATCACACAGAAACTATATTATTTATATCACTGCTTGGCCCATTAGCTCTAGCTTCTTATTGGCTAACTCTTACATGTTAATTTAAGCTATTTCTATTAATCTGTGTATCACCACGTGGCTGTGGCTTACTGGCAAGATTCCAACCAGCATCTGTTTCTGGTGGCTCCATGGCTTCTCTCTGTCTCCACATTCTTCCTCTTAGCGTTCAGTTTAGTTTTCCCCATCTAGCTCTCTTCCGCTATATCTCTGCTTTAGACCCAAAGCAGTTCCTTTATTAACCAATGGTATTCACAGCATACAGAGGGGAATCCCACATCACAGATCCCACAAAAGGCAACTTGAGTTCATGAGTGACTGGTCCAAGAGAAGGAAAGCCAGTCCCTTGCCAAAGGAATAAACTCACTAGAAGCACTCTCACTGATGCTGCCCAGTATCACATCCTCTTTGCTTTCCCCTTCCCTGAACTGCCCCAGGGCATACTTCAGGCTCTCCTAGGAAAACTCCCTAATAATTCACTTTCACGCCAAACATTACAGCATCTCCTTACTTCAAAGACCTCAACTGAAAATATCCTCAGCTCTACTCTTTGTCAGCTCACAAAGCTCTGTCAGCATCCAGCATCTATCACAGCTCCGCCCACCAGTCACCTCTCCCTTGTTGCCTTGCCCCAAAGTTGTGACTGCATCCTCTCTGGTCAGGCAGCTGTATTTCCACCCATTCTTCACTTTCTCACTCTGGCCTAGAGACCTTTTAAATTTTCAAGATTATGCCAGCATCTAGCATGAAACCTTGCAACGACTACTGTTTGTTCTTGCAGTAGCCTATAAACAGCTTCCTAAAATACTGCCTAGAAGAGCAAGTTTCGGCTTCTTTGTCAGTGACCACTCCTTGAATGCCCTAACCTTCTGGTTTCACCTTTGCTACCCTGCTTTTTTGGTTTTTTGCTATCATTATGTTTCTCCCCTAAGGCAGTGGACTCTGCTGTTCTCTTGGACCCCCACTCATTCATTTCACATCAAATGTTATTTCTTCAAAGAAACCCACTCTGACGAACTAGTGAAGTAGATTCCATAGCTTCCAGTACTTTCCATCATACATTATTGCATTTGTTGACTTTTCTGCTGTTACTGTTCAATATTAATTCATTTCTTGTTTATCATTTATTATTTATTGACACTTTCAGTGTCACTGGAACATAAATTTTTCTAAAAGTAGAATATTTTAATTAAATGCTTTGGGAATTTCATATATTTATAATATTATTTTAAATCTTATCCAAATTATGTCAACAGATTTTCTGTAGTTGGATCATAACAAATATTCTTAGTATTCATTAGATAAATAAAATAGAAGTGGTTTATTCTTTTAAAAATGATGAAAATGAAGCTCAAAATATAAAGTGACTTGTTCAAAGTCATAGACTTATTGTAAAAATACATTTACTCCACAAAGATTTTGATATGCATTGTTTTGCTGCATTAAAATATTTGACTTGATTTAAATTTATTGGGTGTCTAACTATCCTTTAATATGACCTTTTGCATCACTGAATAAAAGCTCATAAATGAAATGAGAAATATCTGTGAAAGCAGTCACTTTAACCACCTCTTTGTCAGTTTCTGTTATACCACTTGTCTGTTCAGGGAAAAGGGAAACTGGAGAGATGGAGAGAAGGAAACAAGGAAGGGTAGGAGTTGAGGGACTTTTGCTCAAAGTACATTATACATTTTTATAAAAATGTTTTTATAAACCTTAGCCACTACACCTAAGGCTCGGAGAACATCTCAGAAGAGGGTGCAGAAAAATTGTAAGAGCCAGAGGGGCAGGACAGGATGTCTGCCTCAAGACTGTCTTTTATATATGACAAGGAAGCTGCACCCAGGAATTCTACCAATTTGGTTGCCTAAACAAGACCTTAAAAACGATCATATCAATAGATATGCTAACATAGACTGGGAAATCTCACAGGGTTTCACCCCTGCAAGAACTACATGCAATTGGTGGTGATTGCTAGGAGATAGAGAATTAATCTTCCTCAGGATTGCCTAGTCAGTTTCAAAAGTCAGTCCTGAACACATGAGCAACATTAAGTGATGTCAGCAAGTTATGTTTATAAACTTACATATAGGTATATGTATAACAACTATAATTGAAGAATAAAAAGTCGTGAATTTGAGAGAGTTGAGAAAGGTTGGGGACTGAATGGTGATGTGGAAGTGTCATATATCAATCTGTTGATTTCATTGGTTAAGCAATAAAGAAACTGCTTGGCCCTGATAGGTTAAAACATAGGTGGGAGGAGTAAACAGAACAGAATGCTGGGAGGAAGAGGAAGTGATCTGAGAGACACCATGCTCCCCTCTCCTGGGAAGATGCGATAGCTCGGCTCTCTGAGGCACACATGATGAAGCTCAGACCCAGGATGGACATAGGTTAGAATCATCCCGGTAAGCGCACCTAGCAGTGCTACACAGATGATTAGAAATGGGCTAAATTAATATGTGAGAATTTGCCTAGAAGAGGCTAGATAGAAATGGGCCAAGCAGTGTTTAAATGAATACAGTTTGTGTGTTGTTATTTCGGGGCATAAGCTAGCAGGCGGCCGGGGTGCTGGGGATGCAGCCCCGCTGCTCCATATTACAACAGAATGGAAGATATCGAGGGAGAGAATGATGTAATTCATGTATGAAATTCTAAAAAAAATCTGTACCTTTGCAATAAATATATAGCAGTAAAAATAAATCCCTCACTATGATATGACTAAAATATACGCATGCATTATCTGAGAAGTTTAAAGAAACTTCAAAGTAGGCACATGGGTGTTAAGTCGTCTCTTCTTGAAAATATTCTCTAGAAGAGCCTGGAAGTGTACTAATTTTATTTATCAATATATATATCGTATTCTTAGAACAGTGCTCAGTACCTCATTAATACTACCACACATATAGGCTGTGCATATGGTGTAAGTATTGCGCCTCAGATGGAAAGGAATCCTCCCAGTCCAGAGCCAAGGATATTACAAAGTCACCATAATCATAGCAGTTTACAGCCCTGCTCCAGGAAAAGGTTTCCCCAATATACCAATGTTGCTCCACAGGGGAGGGTTTCCCAACAACTTTGTTATAGTTCGCTCAGGTCCCGGGGAGTGTAACAACTAGGCTGCTCTAGGGCAAGGGTTCCCAGGGAAAATGTTACAGTTCTGCTCTCCTCAAAGCTGTTACCTCTCTGCTCCACTCCACTCTTGGGAAAGAAGGTCTAACCCAAACCTCAGTCAAGAGATAAATTGGAAGGGAGGAATCTAGTAGGGTGGCTCCCTCTACCAGGTAGAAAGAGGCAGCTCCCAACTAAACAGATATAGGGCTTATATAAGGCTTCTTAGGGACAGACTTTTTCCATTGTAAAGATTTTCAGGGTGGGAATTGGTCAGATTTCAATCCCTAAGATTGAACAAGCTCAGAGATTGGCTGGATTTTGTGCACAGGGATTGGTTGGTTTCCTGCTCAGTGATTGGTTGGTTTGTGGTTTTGTGCTGAATTTGTCAGAGGCAGAGTTTGTTTCTTTGACTTTGGTTTCATTGGCAGGATGTGTTTCTCTGGATGACACTTTTACCCTACATTATGGGTGTAGGAAGGCAGAGAGAGAGAGAGAGAGAGACCCAGAGAGAGAGAGAGAGAGAGAGAGAGAGAGAGAGGAGAAATCTCTGAGGCTGGCATCCCTGATGCATTCCAAGTAAAGTGTTCACTTTCCTGTACTTGTATTGTTCTTGGTGACTTGGCTGGCTTTACACAGCTCATCTGTTATCACAAGATCTGTCTTGCACAGCTCTCTGAAATTATATTGATATTAAAATTTTAAGGTACTTTCACTTATTTCCGTTCTTGAAACAAAAGAGAGAAAACAATTTTTTAACAGTGTTTTGTTGCCTGCCATAGTGTGATACATATGCACTCTTATAAGAAGAGACACACTATAGTTGGTCTAATGAAACGTAACTGCATCCTTCCTTTTTCTTCATGAGAATGCTTTCAACATACAGGCAACAATGATACTGCTCCCGCAAGATGAGAATAACTTGAGGATGAGAAGAACATCTTGGATTCTTTGTAGCAGGCAAGGGAGCAGGCAAAAGCACTTTGTCCGAAGTACTGCCGTTTTAGACTTCAGATTACATTTTATCTGTAGGGTGAAACAAGCTCTAGGAGAGATGGTAGCTTCCCAGTAACTGACCGACCTCTTTAGACAACAGAAATAGTCTGTTATGTGCCTTAGTTTTCTAAAGTATTATGGCTGTTCTTAACAACAGAAAGAACAAATGAATCTTATTGGCTGGACTAAAAAGCTTACATTCTGTGTCAGTTGACAACAATGGAATACATAGGAAAAGCCCCTAATCTTTGACTCCTGAATGATGAAAAATGTAACTATAACTTGGCAACAAGTGTTTGTGCTATTTCTGCTTTAAAAACTTCTCTTCAACCCCTGCTGTGGGCTGCTAGGAAAAGCAAGGCTCCTGAGTCCTTGTCCTGCCGCCCTGATTGATCAGTGACCCCACTTGTGTGGTGATTTATTAGACTTTGGAACCCATAGCTGTTGTCACTCTCTTTGTTGTTGGCCCACAAGGACAAGATGTAAAATTTTCTGCTTGCTCCTGCTTAGCGAACAAAGTAATCTGTTAGGATTGCTCCACCAAACTTCTGGTCTCATCAGTAGCTCATCCAGGCCTCCTTTCATGTTCTTCCTGAAGAACAGAGTGCTGGTTTTGAAGTTTGCCTTCATATCCTAGCCGAGAAGCATTACTCTTTGGTGGTAGATGGTCCATCACTGTGACAAGCACCTGCCAGATATGATTCTAAAGGACAGAAGATTGATTTGTGGTCTTTCAGAGATTTGGTCCACACTAGGATGGATACTTTGTTTCTGGGCTGTGGTGAAGCCAAGCAAAGTGGCAGAGGGAGTGGTGAGGAAATGAAAAGACAGAAGATAGTCCAAAACAAGGGGTGCATTTTCAGAGCTAGTAAGCTGTGCTCTCCAACTGGACAACTCATCTTGCTTTCCACTTCTCCACAATAATGCCTTCATATTTTCAACTAATTAACCAAGTGCCTAATCTATGAGTAATGTTGGAGCTTTCATGGTCCAATCACCTCTCAGGAACAGCACCGGCTGAGTCCAAGCCTTCAGCACGGGAACCTTTATGGAAATATCGCCCATTTTTCTCCTAATACCTATGAGCAAAAGCATATTCCTTTGCAAATTTCATGTAACCCTGCATGACTACAGATTTGAGGTCTGCATTAGAAAACGCATGGCAGAAAAAAAATTCAGGATTTGGAGTAAAACACATGAATTTGAACCCAAAACTTTACAATGTGCTAATCTATTAACTTTAGATTGCTTAGCATTAGTTTCTTTGCAGGACAGGAAACTTGTTTACACTATTTGAAAAAGTTAGAGAAATCCTGGAGAGTCCATTAACTGCAAAAGACAAGCAGGGAGGAGAGGGAGTGGGATGGGGATGTTAGCATGGTGATTGCTAAAAGGTGGGAAATGGGAAGATGGATTCGGAAACATTCCCCGCTTCCATGTTTGAATGCAACAAAGGGTTCTACACCTGCCTTATGTTCCCGTGTCCTATATGGTGCTTCTCTTTCCTCTGAGGCCCAATAAAACTGCACTTCCTCCAGTTCTGCCCATGTCACACTGATCTCTGGACCATATCCCCTTCTGGGGCAGAGAGGGGGCAAGGGGTTGCATACAAACACATACCTTTATGTCCCTGTTAAGGTGCATTTTGTTCAAGCTCCTGTATGATCTTGAGCAAGTCAGTTTGCGTTTCTGAGCTTGAATTTCCTTCTTATTAAAAAATGGTTGACAGGGGCATTAAAGATAAATCACAGAACAAAGGAATGATGTCACAAACTTTAAAAAGGTTTACCAATGGTCTCAATTATTTGTGACTATTTGATAAATAATAAAAAAATGTTACTGAGCCAAAATAATAACTTTTTTACTCCTTGAAGTCTGGGGTGTGATCAACTAGATAACTAGTGCCTGAGGCCAGGCACTTGACCGTGGTTCCTTAGCAGCAATAGCCAACATTTCCATAGACAGCTTTATCTATTTCCTGTGTTTCTTCACAGGGCAGCTAAACCTTTTTACCTGGCATCCAAAGCCTCTATCTTCGGCTTACAGAAGGCTTGTTGCTATTACTCTGCTCTCAGCCAAAGCCAGCTACAGAGCTAATCCCACAGTAACTGCAGCAGGCGGTATCTACTGGTGGCCACCAAACAAGCCAGGAATGATGTTTCACTTTTGTTATTCTGTTATGCCATTTTGTGGTCTAGAGAACATTACTGATCATCTTTCTAATTTTTTGAGTCAGAAGTCTTATTTAGTAGTTTGAAATTTATGTTAATTTATTAGGCTTGAGTTGTTAATGATGTTTATTAAAACTTTGTAAATTTCACTTGCCTGTAAATCTTCCTGATGCAAAGTCAAAGAGACTATTAGGGCATGGCTTATATGTGAAAATGATTATGTTGATGTTGGGACCCGAGGGCACTCTCTGAGTTACAGCTAGGTTGTCCTTGCCACTATGCTATGTTCCTGAATTTCATAGAATTTCTTTTGCACAAGGGCCAAAGCTGGCAGCATCAGAGCGATTGATTTTCTATTCACAGCTCCTCTTTTCCACCCAATGAATTTTACTGCCGTATGGGCCGCAACAGTTGTACCCTGTAATTCACTCCACTACCTTCTTCTTCTCACTGAAAAACAAAGTCTGCCTATAAAAGAAAATAGCTTCTCTTGGGGAAAACTTGGACAGGTTACTAAACCAAAAACAACATGACTCTAGTGAAGGTCAGGACAAATTCAGAATTGAAAGACGTCTATTTATTTTGCAGGTGCTGCCTTAGTGAGCTTTGATATTTTAAAATATAACTTTGTAGCCGGGCATGGTGGCACGTGCCTCTAATCCCAGAATTTGGGAGGCAGAGGCAGTTCAATCTCTTTGAGCTGGAGTCCAGACTGAACTACATAGTGAGTTCCAGGAGAGTCAGAGCTACATATTGAGACCCTGTTTTGTTTGTTTGTTTGTTTTTTGAAGCCAAATAAATCAATAAATAAAATAAAACTTCATGACTTTGCTTTATTGCACTAGGAACTAAATGTCCATAAGTGTGTCAGGTACAGTAGGAACTAAATGTCCATAAGTGTGTCAGGTACAGTAGGAACTAAATGTCCATAAGTGTGTCAGGTACAGTAGGAACTAAATGTCCATAAGTGTGTCAGGTACAGTAGGAACTAAATGTCCATAAGTGTGTCAGGTACAGTAGGAACTAAATGTCCATAAGTGTGTCAGGTACAGAGCACACTGCCTCTGTGCAGAGCTGGTTTCCCGCGTGCTGTTTGAGAAGACTTCTACCCTCTTTCCTTTTCAACACGCTGTGCTGCTTGCTTAGGATACTGGTGCCTTTCTTGCTGCATTTCCGCTCAAACTTAGCCCTTCCTTTAAAACATGCTTCTAGCAGAAAAAGTACAAATTATGTACTTTGGTGTTTGAAGACTATTCAGGTGATTTCTGTATCGAGTGAGGCCCAAGGAACAGATAGAAAAGGATAAAGAAAGGGCCAGGAAACATGAAAAAACAATCCCAGAAATGGAGGCATAAAAGAGGGGGAGAGGAAAATGAAGAGGGAGGGAAGGAAGGAGGGAGGGAGGGAGGGAGGGAGGGAGGGAGGGAGGGAGAAAAAGGGAGCACAGTGCCTGACCTCAGAAAACCTGGAGCCAGAAGGACCCAGGATTCCCTCTCCCTGCCTCTGGAGGCCTGGAACAATGAAGAGATGAAGAGGCACTGACTGTACTGTATGAACGTGCTATTTTGTTAGCTTCTTTCTGGGAAAGATGACAGCATTAGGAAGCGCATTTGCATTTAATATCTACTTAGCTCAGCCGCAAATTGTATTGTGTTTTGACTTAAAGAAAAAATGATTGATAATAACACAAAAATGAGCACAGTCATTTAGAAGAGTGTGTTTACACCAAAGAAATTATGGAAGCAGATTAAGATTCACAGGACCTGGGTGCTGTAAGCAGTTATTTTGGGGGGCTGTCTGCAAGCCTTTGACACAAGCTTCTCTCGTGAGCTTCTCTCATGACAGGGCAGTCAGCCGTTTCACCTAATGATGTTTTATCTGCTCTTAGTGGTTTCATCTCAGCTACCATAGCAACGCCACCACCATCCAGGACAGAGCTGTGCTGCTTTAGCTATTGCTCTTAGCTGCTCAGAGCACTTCTGTAGTCATCATATGGATTTTTTTTATTAATAGCTTTCCGGAGGGGGAAAAAAACAGTATTTTGAGAGATGCTTATGAAATTTTTTTTCATGGAGCAAATACAATATTCCTGGGGCCTAAAGTTTATGTGATCAGAGAGAGGAAACAATACTTTAGAAAACAAATATAAAACTGCAAATTCAAATTGGATACAAAAGTGAATATTAAGTAAGAATGAAAAAAGACAATAGCACATTATAAGGTGAAGACTATAAATACCATGTTGTAATATCTATAAAAATAACCTTTTATTGTTTTACCTAGCTGTCACAGACACACACTTTTTTGAGTTTTTGCCTTAAAATGCTCCTTCTTATTGATTCCTTTTTCATGTAGGATGTTTGTAAGATCCTTTTTGGAGAGAAGGTAGAAAAATATAATTCAATCTTTTCATTATTCAGGTATCAAAATCAATGTTGTTCTTATCGACAGCCTGAAATAGCTACTTTTAGTTTCAAATCCCACTGTTGGCATAGCATGTAAGTTGTTAGAAATTCTGTCACATGTGGGAAATCCTCTAGCAAGTTTGTTGCATATGTGTGCTGCCAGACTTAGTATTTTTTGTTGCAACTTTCATTCTCCACAAGCCAAGTCCTTTTCTCCTCTCCTCTTGAAACAGTAACAGCTCTGCGCACCAGAAACAGCCTCCTTATACAGCGCCCACTCCAACCTACCAGACTGATGTAATGATCAGACCAGTTGGGGTTCAGAGTATTCTGGACCTTTGACTTAACCATCTGGGAAAATGGCTTCAGATCACCATGTTTTCCCGATGATTCTTTTTCAAGTACACTCTTCAGCTGCTCTTATTAGAGGCCAAATTGCCAAATGCTACTTCCCTGCTGTTACACCAAAGGGAAGCATGGCAGAGGGAGTTACCCTTCAGGTAGGTTGGCTGTAGTTGAGATGATTCAAGCAACCTTGCCATATGCCCTCTTCACCCTGCTACATCAGTCCAAAGGAGTCTCAATAGCTTGTCGACTTTGCATTTCTCCCTGTCATCCTATATCTCATTTGTTTGCATTTCTTTTAGCCTTGTCAGATCATCATCAGCCCAAAGACTAACTGCTCATGAGAAATACAAGAATGAGTAGCCAAAAAGATGCACACGCATCTTCAAGTCCCCTTCAAGTCCTCTCAATTACTCAGATCTTTGTTCTTGGACATCAAGGCTCTCCTAAAATTGTTTTAGAGTGTTCAGCCAAGCTTATATAGCTGATGTTTGATCCGTATTTCTTTGCTTTATTTTTTCTGAAAGCAGATTAAAGAATTGGAAAGCACACTCAATATAAAAGTTAATGAATGCCAGTGACTTCCCTGATTGTTTATGAAAACATTCAGTCCCAGGTGTGTGGTTGACAGATTTCTCAGTGAGCACTGCCAATATGCATGCCACACAGTCTCCAGAACATTTAGTGCAAAATAGTACGTCCTTAACACAGAAGTGGATACACAGAGGACAACAAAAACTTCTCATCAACTGTGGAAATGGACGAGAATTATTTTATTTTCTTCCTTAGTTTTCAATAGTATAATCGAAGAGAGCAAAGACATGATGTGATGATGCATCCATTCATAACGCAAAACCCCATTCCTCTGAGCGCTTGATGAAAGAGCCTCTGTGGTTTTCAGGTTTGGTTTCCAGCCGTATCTATGAGTAACTATGCCCAGAGGAAAGCTAGCAAGTAGATAGGAAGCAGTTTACTGTTTTGTTTTATGGTCAAGATCCTTAGTAGCTGTTTTGTTGTTCCAGGCAGGGATGTCTGCGGCAGTGATTTTTGCTTTTTATTGTTTTACGTTTTGTTTTTGTTTCTGTGTGTCATGATGTTGTACTTTAAATGATCATTTCTGGCTTTCCTGACATACCTTCAAATCACTCCACAAAGCATGTAATAGTTAATTCTGGTGTTGAGGACAATGAAATTTGAGGTCCTTGTCCCCAGATCCTGGCACAAAGCTTTTAAGACCTTAGAATCCCCTAAGTGAAGAGGATAAGAGCAGCAGCTTTTATTATTCATAATATATCCTGCTGAAAAGGGCTTACAATGGCTAATAATCAGAGAGACATAGTGAAAGCAGAAGAAAGCAGAGTAGCTGCATGCAGAATACAGCTGACATCAAGACTGAACCAAGGCCTCCATGTTCAAGCTTCCTGCCTGTCCTTATTCAAAGTTTATCTGGAGTAAAGCTGGGAATACAGAGTACCTTAAATTGTAAAAATCGTGAGCTACACAACAAAAGGATTTCTTTCTGTTTTTACATTTATTTATTTTTATTTTTATGCATACGGGTGTTTTGTCTACATGTGTGCCTATGTATCATAAGTGTGCAAGGCCCATGGAGGGGGGCACTGGATCTTGTTAGGAGGAAGTAACAGATGGTTATTAGCTGTCGTGTGGGAACCGAACTCGAGAACAAGCACTTTGTAAGAGCAAATGCTCTTGATGGCTGAGCTATTTTTCTCTTAACTCTGCTTTTGTTTGTGGTGCTGTTTGTTTCAAGTGGAAAGGACCAGCTTCAGGACAGTGAGTTAGCCAGTGCCTAGTGTCAGTAGGATGTCTTCTCTGTGTGGATCTCCCATTGATGAGTAATGTCACATGATATGATGGTTCATGAATTAGGTGGAACATTTTATGAAGGCCTTTGGAATTGCTGCTCTAAAGTAGCACTATATTCTCTTCCATTCTTAATCAATGAAGAAAAAAAAATGTTGATTCAAACAATGAAGAATCTGTGGCTGACATTTTTCAGTGTCTTATAAAAATTAGCTGCATATTTTTGAGCTGTATGCATTGTTTCCCACTAATACTTTAACAAATTACCACAAATAATGGCTAAAGACCACAAACATTTATTATTTTAAATTCTGTAGGTCAATAGTTTAAAATGGCTCTCAGTAAAACTATGATTTTAGTCCGGCTTTTTTTCTTTCCCTGGGGCCAGCTTCTCTGAATCAAAATCAGTCGCATAAAATCCCAACCTGCCTTTTGAAAGAGGACTGTGTTGATTGGTTTTGTCAACTTGATGCAAAGCTAGAGTCATTTTGAAAGGGGGAACTTCAGTTGAGAAAGTGCCCTTGCTGGTTGGCCTATGGGCAGGCCTGTGGTACATTTTCTTGATTGATGGTTGGTGCAGGAGGGTCCAGTTCACTGAGGGTGGTGCTAACCCTGGACTGCTCATCCTGGATGTTATAACAAAATAGGTTAAGCAAGCCATGAGGAGCAAGCCATTAAGTACCACACCTCCATGGCCTCTTCTTCAGTTCCTACTTTTAGTACCTGCCCTGACTTCACTCAGTGAGGAATTGATACCAGAAGTGAAAGATGAAATAAACCCTTTCCTCCCCAAATGGCTTTTGGTCATGGTGCTTTCTAAGAGCAGCAAAAACCTTTGCTAAGAGAAAATCATGATGACTGTGTTAAGTCCAACTAGAAAACACCAGGGAATCATCCCATCTCTGTACAGATAAGTTCCTTTTTTCAGATAAAATAGCTTATTTAAAGATTCCTGAGATGAGGTCTCCGATATCTCTTTGATTGGCAAAATAAGAGCATTATTTTGATTATGGACTTAATTGAAGATTACTGTTTTAACTCGGTCATCATTCGACTTGCTTTAGTTTTCAGTTGGCTTGTGTTTGTCAGTGGTACAGATACAGTAGCTATCTTTTCAGGCATGAACTTACATAAGTAATTATAATACCTGGATCTTACAGAATGTACTCGCCTCTCTTATACTACACTTCTGCAATACAATACCTTAGTTGTCATGAATTTGAGTTTTTCTAGGAACAAAAATAAGGATAAAATTTTCAATAGAAATATGAGAAAATATTAAGATTCTGAAAATAAAGAGCTATCTAGACCTTTCAAGAATGAGGATAATTCTACTACCAAAAGACTCTTGATATAGCACTGATATATATATATATATATATATATATATATATATATATATATATATCCTAGGGTTTCTAGAACATGCCATAATCTTGGTGGCTTAAACTAATAGGACTTTATTCCATGGATCTGGACACTAGAGGTTCAAAGTCAAGGTTTGGCAAGGTCATGCGCTCTGGAGGCTCTACAGAGGAACTATTCTGTGGTTCTCCAGCTGTGGGAGGCTCACATCTTCCTTAGTGGGAAGAGGCACAGCTTGTCTCCACACCTGTGTTCACATCATCCTCATATGCCCTTTTCGTCTCTCAATATACTGACATGAAATTTGAAAGCCAAAGTAATCCTCCTATCTACTCTTAATTTAATTACATCTTCAAATATTCCATTTCCAAATATAGTTCTTTCTCAGGCTCTAAGTGAACATGAATATCAGTGAAATTCAGATGGAAAGTACATAAAAGAGTTATTTTTTATAATTAACTTCCTCATTGCTGTGGACTTTTTGCTGTTAAACACAACTGACCCAATTCTTAGGATTCTTCTCAATGCTGAGTCACAATAAAAGGGAGAAAGGCAGTAATTATTCTCCTGGCAGCATTTACTACATGTTAGTCACTGTAGTCCAGCATCTACCCTCCATAGTAACCAATCTGGTTTATGACTCTGAATGCACAGACATTAACACAGGAAAGTAAGGCTCAGTAACCAGCCTACTGTGAGAGCATTGTCTAACACAGGAGAAAAAGGCTCAGTAACCAGCCTACTGTGAGACCGTTGTCTAACACAGGAGAGAAAGGCTCAGTAACCAGCCTACTGTGAGATTGTTGTCTAACACAGGAGAAAAAGGCTCAGTAACCAGCCTACTGTGAGACCGTTGTCTAACACAGGAGAGAAAGGCTCAGTAACCAGCCTACTGTGAGATCGTTGTCTAACACAGGAGAAAAAGGCTCAGTAACCAGCCTACTGTGAGACCGTTGTCTAACACAGGAGAGAAAGGCTCAGTAACCAGCCTACTGTGAGACCATTGTCTAACACAGGAGAGAAAGGCTCAGTAACCAGCCTACTGTGAGACCATTGTCTAACACAGGAGAGAAAGGCTCAGTAACCAGCCTACTGTGAGACCATAGTCTAACACAGGAGAGAAAGGCTCAGTCAGCAGCCTACTGTGAGACCATTGTCTAACACAGGAGAGAAAGGCTCAGTCAGCAGCCTACTGTGAGAGCATTGTCTAACACAGGAAAGACTCAGCAAGCAGCCTACGGTGAGACTATTGTCTATGATGGAAGCCAAATCAGACATGTCAGATTCCTCTCCGGTTTCTTAGGGTACTCAGCACAAAGTCCATTCTTCCTGTAGACACACAGTCTTTTTCCATTCTCACTTTTCAATTCACTTTCAGTCATGTGAACTAGCAAGCAATACCCTCTATGTGGCCTTCAGAATTCTGAAAAACAAACTACTATAACAGCAACAAATAGAACTTCAAAACTTTGAAGAATAATGAGAAAAAAGGAAAAAAAAAACCCAAATCTACAAGAAAAGTGTCTCTGGGTAAGGATATTAGATTTGGTAACCATAGGGACAAATGAAGGATGCTGACACATTTCTAGAGACAATAAAAATTGGCCCTCGATAAAATTAGAAAGGGTCTTGGGACTCTATATGACAAGCCAAACAAAACAGTTTCCCAAAAACATACTTTAAAAAAAAACCACCTGTTTCCTAAAATATACCTAGAAATTTGTAACTACACTAAGTGAGTGTACCTTACAGTAGTAAGCATATCTTAGATTATAATATTTTAAATAGAAGGACTAGATGTCATGTTTATGTGTTAACTTTAAAAAAAATTATTTAATTTTTTAAATTATAATTTTTAGTTTTTAACATTAAAATTATTACATCATTTCCTCATTCTCTTTCCATCCTCCAAGCCCTTCCATGTAGCCCTTTTTTCAAATGCTCTTTCAAATTCAGGGTCTCTTCTTTTCATCAATTAGTTACACACACACACACACACACACACGTGTGTGCATGGGTGTTTGTGTATTTACACACAAACATTTATATTACTAAAAATATAAATATAGCTTGCTCAGTCTGTCTAATGTTATTTGCACAAATGCTTTCAGGGCTGATCATTTGGTACTGGATAACCAATTAGTGTGCTCTTCCCAGGGAAAGACTATTTCTTCAACTTTCTATATTCCTTGTCTGTATTCTTTGTGTATGGTTGAGGCTTCCTGAGCTTTCCCCAGTCCATGCTAACATGTTTTTGTTGTCCTTGTTCAACTTTGACTTAGGGAGTCTTTCTGGTAAGATGTTATGAGTGTATCTTCTTACTATTAAGAGAAACAATCTTGTAGCAAACTTCTAATCCTCTGGCTTTTACACTTTCTGTCTTCTTTTCCACAGTGTTATCCATGCTATGGGTGTGGTACTTGTATAGCTATATCCACTGGGACTGGGCTCCACAACTTTGCATTTTGCTTTAATAATCAACCAGCAAAAATAAAAGGTGATTTGTTAACATGTTAGTTGATGACCAGCATTAATAAAATAATAAGGTGAACATTGTTAGCCAGTTTTACACCAGTATAATAAATCCCAGGCGAATCAGCTGAGAGAGAGACAAGGTTAGTTTCTGCTCATGGTTTTAGTCAACAGTTAATTACTTGGTCCTGTCATTTTGGGTCTGTATCCACACACCACATCTTAGCAGAATCATGAGGCAGAGAAAATCAATTTCACGTAATGACAGCAACTGGAATATAAAAAGTATTCAAGATTATCTCTTTCAGTAGCAAACACTCAGTGACCTAACTTCCTCTCACTAGGCCTTACCTTCTAAGAACTCCAAGACCTTCCAGGGATGCCATCTGCTATGGACCAATTCTTCAACATGTAAACCCTTGGGTAGCATTGAAATTCTAAACCACACGAAACATCTGAAGTAGTAGTCACTAAAACTGATGGATACTAGGGATATTGGCAGAATCAAAAAACACATACATTAGTAATTCTACTTTATGAGCCGAGGAATATACGTGCAAAATCTACCCTTGGTCTCTAAACAAATGTATAAGAAATTGTCTTGCTTAAATTGTTCATGTGTGCCTAGATATTTTATTAACCTTCTACTTTGATTTTTGAACTCATTCCCTTTTGTGGTTTAGTGCACCCCCTATGAATTGGTAACATCTACAGAGTTGGTGAAATCAGAACCAGGGCTCCAGCAGAGGACCTGTTACTAAACAGCTGACCTACAAAATTACAAAAAAGCAAGTTACTGCTATAATTGATGGCCATAGTCACCTTAATGTAGTGGCATTCCAATTGTACTTTAATAAAGAAAGCTTGCATGAAGATCTGAGAGCAAAACAGCCCAACCTGTCAGCCTTACAGACCAGGTAATGGTAACACACACCATTAACCCCAGTACCCACAATGGAACACTCCTTTAATTTCAGTAATCACACTAGTTGCCATAGAAACTGAGCGGTGCATGCCTTTAATCCCAGTGGTGCATACATTTAACCTTAGAACTAAAGAGGATTATAAAATGGGAGGAGACAACTCTCAGGCACAGTCTCATTCTGAGATTCCTGGAGGCAGGTTCATCATTTCAAACTGAAGTCAAGATAAGAGCCAGTCGCTGGCTGCTTTGCTTTTCAGGTCTGCATCATTTGGCACCCAACATGCCATCATGCAATTTGCTCATTTGCCTGAGGCTTTTCAGCCATAGGCTTAGGCCAGAGCCTGACTCAAACCAAGCCACCTGGGTTCTAAAGAAAAACTAGCACTCCTAGCTCCATTCACTATGGTTTAGCTTCCATGTAAAGATGGAAAATACACGGAGAATCTGGATACTATATGTTTTTGTGTTGCCTTTTAATTGTTTGACTGCTGAGGAAGAAGCAACAGCTAATAAAAGACATTTGATTATAAATGCCGCTGGATTAATCCAACCTATATGTTTTGAAAAGGCCTTGAATTTAAGTAAAAATTTAAGTAAAAGGATATGTTACTTTGGAGAAGAGGCTTTGCTTTTGTTTTCATAGGAAACGGCAGAAAATCTACTGTTGATTCACTTTTCATTAAGAAAAATAAGATTTGATGAAGGAACAACCCCCTGAAAAACAGATGGCCCAGATGATTTCATACTTCTGAGAACCTCTGCTGCAGTTTACTCTGAGTTCTAAATCCAGAACAGTCTCAAGACTGCCGACTGAGTTGATCCAGGTTCACAGAATACTCCAGTCAGGATTTGTACATAATCCTAAATTTTCTTGAGGTTCCCATAAGATTATTAGCAGGAAGTAACATAGAAAACTGTGCCCACATTCCCAAATAAATGGATTATAGATGTTTGTCTTTGTTTAGAGTTTTGGTTACAAGTTGTTATGGATAACAGTCAGGAAAAAAAACTAAACAAAGGAGATTAGATTCAGGATCTTGTTTTGAAAGGGAAAAGGGGGAAGTGCTGTAGGATAATGTTCTTGTATACTCTTAAGATTTGTAACTTGTATTGGTTTAATAAAATGCTGATTGACAACAGCCAATCAGGAAGTATAGGCAGGATGCCCAGACTAGGAGAGTTCTGGGAAGAAAAAAGGCTCAATCTGCAATAACCAACCAGACTGAGAGAAAGCAAGATGAGAATGCCTTACTGAGTAAGGTACCAAGCCACATAACTTAACATAGATAAGAATTATGGGTTAATTTAAGTTTTCAGAGTTAGTTAATAATAAGCCTGAGTTAATAAACCAATCAGTTTATAATTAATATAAGCTTTTGTGTGTTTCTTTGGAATTGAACGTTTGTGGGACTGGGCAAAACAAAAACTTCTAACTACATCTTCATTTTTACATATGAGGACTAATCTTGTGCTTAAGTTTAACCTGACATTTCAGTCAACAAAATGAGTTGTTTTTCATTCAGCCAGCTCAAGATTCTTACTTCAGGATTTTACTGGTCACCTATGTTATCAATTTCCTGTTCAAAAAGTCCTTTCCTGTGTCAATGAGTTTAAGACTATTGCCCCTTTCCCTTCTATCAGCTTCAGGGTATCTGGCATTATGTTGAGGTCTCTGATCCATTTGTAATTGCTTCTTGTGCATGGGTGATAAACGAGGATCTATTTGCATTTGTCTACATCCAGTAGTTAATTTGATCAGCATCATCTGCATCTACCTCCCTCCCATTGGCCAACCATTGTGTGGTATGTGGTGACATCATGCTGTGATAGTTTTTTAGTTTCTTTCCCTTGCCTTTATTGTTAATTATTCTGAAAGATATGCCTTCATTTTACAGGCAAGAAAACAGAAGTTGCATGTAGTTAAATGAATTCTTTATGTTCATTTTACATATATGTAGCAAAACTGAGATTCTGTGTGTGTTGCTGTTGTTGTAATTGTTGGATTTTGTGGAGCTGAGAACTGAACATGACATGTCACAATTGCCAAACAAGTGCTTTGCTGCTGAGCTATATTCCCAGTCCCAGAACTGGGTTTAGAAATGAGGAATCTTTCTGAAGCTTATTCCACTCTTTTTAGTCATCTTTTTTCTCTATGCTCTTAGTCTAGTTTGGTATTAAACTAATTATTCAGGAGCAAATGACACCTAGTAAATCTATGATTTCCAGCAATATTCCAAAGGGATATGTTTAATATAAAATCCTTCTTAGTCAGCTCCTTATAATAATATATCTCTTTTTTATTAAAGCTTTCTTAGAGATTTAAGGCTACAATGTTAAGACTTTTTCCAGATTTAAAAAAAAAAACTGTGCTACATTGTTTTGTTTTGTGCTATTCAGTGGTACTCATGGTTTTGTTTACAAATGTCTGATTTCAGAGATCGGGTATATATTACTAGCCAAAAATGGACTGTCTCATTCTCAGATATTAGTCTCAAATAAATTAGATTTAATATATCTTATGGACATTTATAAGGTTCGTCTACATGCAACATCATTGATTTAATATTGATCTGGCTTATGGCTGGTGCGTTTAATTTAAAAGTGCTATGTCAGACTTAGTATTTAATGTGTTTGCCTTGATAGTATTTTGGCTCAATGTTCAGCTCTCTGGTTTGATAAGAAATATATTGCTTTGTGGCATAAAAAATGTAAAAGAATATTATCAGTAAACAGTAAGTAGATGTATTGTCGTGCAGAAATAATTACACTTTTAAGCACAGAAATCTGAAGTGGTAATATAATCCAAAGAGATGTGTTCACTTTGTTTAGCAGTGTTTTCTCAACTACATTTAATTAAATAAACATCAATGAATAGGCATGTAAGGTTTCTCAAAAGTAAACACTTTTTAGCAAATTAAACATCTACTTTCTTGGGGCTTTCTTTGTATAAGAACTACTTTGTGTTCTCTGGAAAGCTCTATTTAATAAGTAAACAACATACTCCTGTTTGTGATTTTTATATATTTGCATTCTGAAAATCTCTAGCTTCAAAATGTCACAATGAACACTTGAAGATCTAATTAACAGGGAGACTGAATGCAAGGCCTTCTGTAGTGTCTCTAAGCATGCATTTGGAGTCAATGCAATTTTGAACCTCTGTGCACTATCACTTTGCTTGACTTGCCAAGAGAATGAATTTTAATGTTCACTGGTGATTACTCTTTCCTGCCAGGAACCCCCCTGTATTTCCCTCTCCTCCTCCTCCATTGTTCATCATCCTATCAGAGCAGTCACTCCAGTGAATCTTGCTATCATGCAGCCCAGAACTCCCAAGACATTCCCCATTGACTGTCATCCTCTTTTGCCTCTCAAATTTGCTAGTGCAGGTTCATTCGGCTCTCTCCATTTATTTTGCATTCTGATATTTCTCTCTGCCTCAGTGAAAATCCTTGCTAGGTACTTTTTTAAAAGGCAGACTTTAGTTCTTTGGTTCCTGGTACATTCTATATTCACAGTTGTGTTTCATGCTTAAATTTCCATCCATTGAATATAGTATTTTCACTATTTCAACTACAGAGTCTCCTTTCTTGCATGGAAAGCTTTCTGTTCACTGTCCCTAGCTCAGTGAGATTCCTGCCAAATCCTTAATAATACCCACAGGAAAGACTAGAACAAATTGAGTTCACTTAACAGACAATGAGCCATTGCTTGCTCTGTATAGCCTCTCAAACACCCTGCAGGACAACTGTCTGAAGAAGAGACTCTCATCAGGTATGGAAAGAAGCTCATCTAGACCAACACCATCCAAAAAAAGGGCTGTTACGTTTCACATTTCCAGCCCACACAGCCTGACGCCAGTCTCATGATGTCAATAAACCTTGTGTACCATTGCCTGATGGTAACTGCTTCCTTTCCCATGGAGGTTATTCTGCATCTGCATGGAGTGACTTAGACTTCTCCAGCTCTAAGCCTCCCCCTCTTGCTCACTGTCCCTTTCTGTTTTTCCACTCCTCCACTCACCACTCCTTCCTTTCTTCCAATCTCTCAACTTCTTTTAATATTTATTTTACTCGGCTAAACATAGATGAATTTTTTTAGACCATAGTCTCAGGAGGTTTATAATTAGTATTTTGCAAAAAAAGCAATAAATAATAATTTTGCCTCTTAAGTTTGTGTTTTGTTCTTTCTGTTTTTAACCAAAGCCCTCCTTGATTAATCTTCTTTTTCTCAAAGTTCTAACCATATACTAAGCAATTTTCCCTTAAGAGATCAATTACAATTACTGTTTGTGTTTGCATTTTAATGTGCTTTATATTTATTTATTTTTGTTCATACCAAAATACATTCACCTTGAAGGCGGGGTAATAATATAACTGACTAGGCAAAACCTAAATCTGTCTTTCCCTCTGCCCTCATCTTTTTTCTCATAACTTTTTATATTAGTTTCTGTCTTATTCAAACAAAATTATCTCTGTCTTTCTTTTTTTATCATATATCTATACATATATTTATATTTTTTATCTCTGTCTTTCTATGTGTGTATGAGAAATACAGTGAGTACAACATAAAATAGAGCTTCACAATGATTATACATTATGTTTATTATATCTGTTCTTTTCAAGGCATATACAACCCATTCTAACTTGTTACTAAATAATTCCAACCCTTTATAATGCTTTTCTATTTTAATTTCTCAATAATAACATACACATTCTAAGCTAAAACTATGTGTATAATAAATAAATAAGTAACTATTGCTACAATATTTTATTCCCACCTCAGATCCTGCATTTTCAAGGCCAGAGAATAGTGCCATCTTTGTTCCTTTCTGACACACAGTCCTCTAATGTGTTGGAAGACAACTCAGACCCAGCCAGTTGCTCGGATCAAACTGAGTATGACCCTGTAACAGTTTGTTGCTTCAACATCTTCTCTACTACTAGAGTATTCAGCATAGCTTATTTGGAGATGAGAAAATTTTGAGTCGCTGTTAGTAATAGGCACTTTTGAGCTTAAAGAATGTTAAAAGTATTTCACTTAAAATGTAGAATTAGACCAGCCACTTCAGGTGTACTTCAGGTAAATAGATTACAAGTAAATTGCAGGCATTTATTGATGTGAAAAGGGCTTTTAGGTGATTGCATAGTCTCGTGGAAACAGTTTTATCATCATTGAAACCCCATGTAGTTTCATCCTAAGTAAATTCACTTCCAAATGTATTGTGTAATTTTGAGATAAAATGAGCCTTACACACTATCTTCCATCTGCTTCTATCAATTTACTGAAAAACAACATGATTATCCTCATACCAAAGCAAAAAGCATCTTTGGGTTCCATTGCTAGCCAAAGAAGGCAGCAAATGGATATGACCAATGGAGTTGTGCAAGAAGACCTTACCCGAAATGCCTTCTCCACTGAGCTGCTAGCCAAGTCCAGCTCAAGACAGCATCCCTTAAGACCAGAGTTGAGGTCTGTCAGCGTGTGGTACCACAGGATGAAATCCGGGCTGACAAAGCAACTGAAAACTAAGAAAGTATCCAAAAATGGAGAAATTACAATGGTAAGAAATCAGATGGTGTTTTCAAGTTGTCTTCAAATGCTTAGATGTCCCTAAGCTGTGTGTGTACCTTACGAAGCCAGGCAATGCTGGAAAGTCAAGTTAATCATAAATTACTGCTGCCCAAAGGAGATTTGAATTTGAATCCTGCCAAATTAGATGGGTGGAAAATGTAAGATTTCAATAAAATACCAGAAGAATTTGTGGAATTAAAAACCTTCTTTACAAATTCAACAACTTTAATCAAGGATAAATGTGGCACATTGCAGTCTATAGTTTATCTTTGAGTCCTAATATTCAGTCTTTTACTTGATCCAGCCTACTAGTAACATTTCTCTTGAGTATTTCAGTTAGGTTATTGAGTTTTTCGATTTCATTCTCATTTCACCTTCAGTTCTCCTTAATATTTCTATCTCTTTAATTGACTCTGACTTCAAATTCTCAATTGTGTTCAACACTTTCGTGATTTATTTTTATTTTCTTGGATATTACTCAGGCATTTATTGTTATTCTCTTGAATTTTAATTAAGTGTTCATTTGTGTCTTATTTAAACCCCTTACATTATTTCATAAACTTCATAATTGGTCTATTCAATCTGTGTCCTGATGATCATCTAGGTAATTCTTGCTAGAGATCATTTCTATAGGTCTAGCTAGTGGGTATGATGGAATACAAGATGTCTTGGCCGTTCATATTGGTTTTGTTTTATGATGTGATAGCATGTGGACTTCTTCCTTTGGCTACGTTCTGATATGAGTATCTGGTCTGCCACGGTGCTGAAGCTGCATGACTTGAATTATGTCAGGTAAATCTGGTACATAAACTGTTTTACTTGGACTAAGCAAGCATGCAAACATGACTCCTGAACTGTGGATCAGAGAAGGCAATAGGCTAAGGAAAGAATAGAAGATGAAATGAGTGACTCCCCAGGAAACATGGCTGGAAAACAAATTTATGGCCTTTAAGTTTAGAACTAGGCATATGTACGCTGAGATGTCAGCAGGTAGCAGGAGGAGCAGGGAAAGGAAGAGGTAACTTATGCTACAATGGGGCTGAGAACAAACATATTTGAGGGCCTCGGGTCAGGAGCATAGGACCAGCAAAGGTGAACTATAGTAGTCTATTGATGGATTACTTTTCTGATGAGTTCAAGTATCTCCTGACTGGTTTTGGTTTAAAGTTTGTATTATAAGGTATTAGACTAGTCATACCTACTTGGTTCGTTGTTTATTTCTTTGATGTACCTCTTTCTATCTCTTAACTCTAAGGTATTGTCTTTTGTGGTTAAGTGAGTTTCTTTGGAGGCAGGAAAAAGATGTGTCTTGGTTGGATTTTTGTTTTGCTTTGTTTCATTTTTCGAGACAGTGTTTCTCTGTGTGAGAACCCTAGCTGTCCTGGAACTAACTCTTGTAGGTCAGGTAGGCCTTGAACTCACAGAGATCAGCCTGCCTTTGCTTCCTGGCTATGATTAAAGGCGTGTGCCACCACTGCCCTGCCCTGAATCTTGTTTTATAATCCAGTCTGCTAGCCTGTGAAAAGGGAGACCACAAATATTCAGAATTATGATTGACTGGTGCATATTAATTCCTTTTGTTGGTTTTGTGGCATTTTCTTATTTGTCATGATGTGCTTTTTTTCCTTCTATGGTCTTTTGAATGTATTCATCCTCTTTGGTCTGAAGTATTTCTTCAAATACTTCAAAATTCTAAATATACAACAAAAAGATATTGGGGTGTTTTAATTAGTAAATGAATCCCTAAAATTTATGATTTCTTGACTAACATAAATTATGAATCAACAAATTTTACCCCAAAATTCTCTGTGTCATCATGTACTTGCATGCATATATAGAGTTTGTACTTGTGTAAGTGTAAGTACCTATCCTAGGCATTTAGCCCATAATACTTTTAGCTTTCTATTTAGCTTTCCCCCATGTTCCTCTTTCTTATCACAAGACTCATTTCTCTACACTAAAAAGCAATCACTAGGATACATGGTAGCATTCAATATTTTTCTCTAAGTATTTCTAATAACAAAGTAGCTTATAGCATATACTCATTTGATTATATAATTTTGAGTTACTGTTGCTTTTAAAAATAAAATTATATTTTAAATAATTTCTCTGCCTTGCTTTTTCTCATTCTGTAAATAAATAATAGAGATTGTTCTGAGGCTGGCAAGGCATGAACAAATTCTTTTAAAGGTCCCATCATGTTTCATGGTGCATCATCATCCCTTGAGCAAAGATCATTACCACTGTATCCAATTAAGTGCCACAGTAAACAGTGACACACTGAGTACCCTCTGTATTAATCTGACTTTTCCCTCTTCAGGAAATCCACCCTGGAAATAGAATCACTAGACCAAAAAGTCATTGGTATATATTTTTTAATTTGAATGGATGTAACTTTTATGGAGGAAAAAATAAGTGTAAATATTTTCCACCAACAATATGAGAGAATGCACTTTTCCATGCCTCCCACCAGCGACAGACACTAAATGTCAGACCAATAGATCTGAAACAGTGGCCTACTGTCATTTTATTTGGTACTGACAGCCACTGTTGTATATGAGTGTTTTCCAGTGCTCATAGGTCATCTGGATCTATTCCATATTGGATTACCTCTTCGGATGCTTAAGATATCTTCCTTTCACATCTGCTGGTCTTTTCTACTTAGCAATATTTACCTATTGTCCACTGAATTCTAATTTTGTTCTAAAATTTATCAGTCATTTATTAAGTAAAATGCATTATCAGAGAAATCTGTTTTAAATGATTCTATATAAATAGTATAACTTTCTGTGTGTAATTTCTGGATTTCACAGTTTGTATTAAAGTCATTTCATACATATACTAGATATGCTCTTCTATTTTTCTATTAACAAGGATTTTTATATTTATTTGAATTGCTTAATCTTATTATAAAGTACTGTTCCAAGTTTTTTTTAACTGAGTTCATGGGCCAGGAATGTAGCTTAAATCCAGTAACTAAATCCAGGTTTGCCTAACATACATAGACTCTGGGTCAGGAGCATAGCTCAGTAACAGTGTGTTTGCCTAAAATGTATGAGGCTCTGGGCTCAATCCCCAACACTAAAAAGAAGTAAGAAATGAAAGAAAGAGATTTTATTTCTTAATTCCTGCCAATTTGTCAATAACCATTATTAACACATTGACAAACTTTTCAGAAAAGCAGTTTAGAACACAACTCCTTCAGACAAAAGCCCATCCTAATAATGTATAATAATTCTGTGTGTTATGACTTCAACATAAATTGTGAATATTCACATTTTAAATGATACATTATTTTGTATTATTTATCTTTGTTTAAAATGTTACTATTTAGACAAAACAAGAATGAGACTACTGAACATTGCTAATTTATGTTAATTACAAGAGCAAATAACGTGTGATTAAAAACAGATTTACACTCATTCTATAAATAATAATTTATGTTTGCATAAATGATATACATCAAAAACATTCATTCTATTATTATATATCATTGTATAATAAAAAATATAACAATATTTTAGTATTTTTCTGTCTCCTGATAAAACAGTCTTTTTTAGCTCTGTATTTGATGTTGACATTTGTGGGCGTTTTTGTTTATTTGTTTCTAGACAGTGTCTCACTACACAGCTCTGGCTTCCTGGAATTCACTATGGAGTCCAGACCAGACCTGAACTCGCAGAGATCTGCCTGCGTCTGCCTCCCAAATGCTGGGGTTAAAGGCGTGCGCAACCGCCATCCAGCTTTATAGGCATTCTTTAGACTCATAAATGTAAACTTTGGGAAAAGGAAATAAAGAAGTGAGGGTTAAACACACTCAATGGCAAATAGCTGCCGTGTTCTTTCTACCCCACCCGCTGCAGTGTGACTTCACAGCGCTGTTTCAGCAGCATTTCTCTTGCTTGCTCTCCGCTTCTGTGACTTTCTTCTCTTTTTTAAAATTTCACACAGTTTTTTTTTTCATAATTCATATGGAGATTGGTTGCAGAAAGGAATAGACTTCAAAGGACAACATTCCATACACAGTGAACCCTGATAATTTTTGTGTGTTATTCTAAATACCCAGTCATAATATTAAAAAGGAATAATGCCCAGCCGTCTAAATAATTCACTAGCTTAAGATTTCATGAGGCAAACTGTGTTTTGAAGATTATACGCGCCACAATTTATGTAGTTTTATAATTGCATCCTTATATTTAAAAGTCCGAATGCAAGATACTGTATTTCACAAATGATGTGATGATTGTTTTCCGTTTTAACTAAAGTTCCAAAGTGAATAAGATTGTTTTGGTTTGCTTAGAACAGTAGAATTTGCTTTTCCACTAGGTGACGGGGCTACCTACTCTCCAGTTACTGCTCACCCAAGCAGTGTCAGATATGGGTTCCATCTCATGAACGGGGCCTTAAAGGAAACGAGATATTGATTGGTTACTCCCACAAACTTTGTGCCACCATTGCTCGCGGATTCCTTGCAGGCAGGACAGCATTGTAGATCAAAACCTTCTTATCTTTCTGTGGTCATAGCTCTTCCAAGCCCAGTGTCCATGACTCTTCATGAAAATGCTTCAGTTTTCAGAAAGTGTGTGGTTCACCTGTGGGAAGAGCAGGGTTTAATTCTGAAGACATTTGCTCTCATTAATGATTTCAGAGGCTCTCTGCCAAGGACGAGTCATAGTCTTAGCATCCTTAAAATCAGTATATGACGTAAACAAGTCCAAGATGTCTGTCTCTATAACACTTTGAATCATGTCACTGACAATGTAGGTCCAAATTCTCTTTCTCAGAAAAAAAAAATGGTTATAAAGCAGGAAAGTTATTTGAATTTGGGGAAGTCAATGGTAGGTTCCAAAACCATCACAGTGTTTGTAAAGAGACTAAGATAGTCTTAACTTTCCAAAACACTATTATTTAATTTTTAAGGCTTACTTTTCACTGAAAATTTGTCCTAATCTACATATAAATTGAGCAACTTACGTGTATCAGGTTCCCTATGGTTTCTACAAATATAATTAAATAAGTATGGAAAAGAATATTTTTGCTTTGATGAAATTCTTTTATGCACTGTCATTTTCAATGTTTTTCCATCATAGAAAAGGACATTCTTTTGTCCTTCACTTAAAAATGTGAATTGTAAACATTTTGGCAACTACCATTCCTTAATTTAGTACATTTATTTATTTAGTACATGTTTGTGTAGATTAAGAAGAAAACATTCTTTAAAAGTTGGTGCTGATTATTTTAAACCTTTTCATATCTTGTTTATTGAAGTATGTGCCTATGATGACTAACTCAGAGGACAAATTGAAATTGCAACATAAAGCAGACAAAAATATGGTAGATCTATAGTTTAAGCAGCAGTAAGTAAAACTATACCTATATCAGAATAAATGTGGTGTGTGTGTGTGTGTGTGTGTGTGTGTGTGTGTGTATGTGTGTGAATCCTAAACACTTGAATGTAAACTTGACCATGATTTACTGGGCTTCCTAAGCCCAAAAGTGATGAATATTTTTAAATTATCAATTTCCCTGTAGTAGAAGAGGCCAACACTTAGGTCCACACGTAATAAATATTCAGGCCATCTCATCTTGAGAACTTATATGGGCAGTGAATTACAAGGACCACTAGAGATCGATCCTGGGTTCATCATAACTCTCTGTGCCAGTAACTCACACCCACTTCATCACTTCTTCCACCCCTGACCATTAGTTAAAACTATAATGAAGCTTGCTGTACAAGATTAGAATTTATTTTGCAGACTTATTCTCAGATCTTTTAATTTTAAAGATTTTTGTTTTCAGGCTTAGTTGAATTGTTAAATGTTTACTTTTTTTTTTTCATTTCAATCTTGAACATCAGAAAAGCTTAGATGATAATGGTCACAGAATCAGCAAGCCTTAGGCGCTTGCAACCACAGAAAACAAACAGACATCCATTCCCATGGTTTCAACAAACACCAACTTTATCTTTTAAATCCCAGTCCTTTTATCTTACTAGTGTGATTACAGAACATCAAAGAAGCTACATTATTCCTTATGGTTTTTGTCACATCTTGTGCCACAATCTATTTATTTAAATAAATGTTATTTTTCAAATTTGATGCTCTATGCCTTAAAGGCGGAGATTACTTTATCTCACCTATATTTGCTTTCCAGTAGACAAAGTCTCCATGAAATTATATCTTTAATATTGTGAAAGGAGCATAGCAGATGGCCTTGAGATTAAGTTCTAAATCGGCTGCTGATCACTGGTACAGTTTAGAGCAAGCTGGATCACTACATCCGTGACTTAGGTGCCATAGAACTAACTGTCTCAAAGTGATGGAAATAGCAATGAAATTCACAAGAAAGGGCATTTTATAAGTATAAAAACATCTCTTGCATGTTATCTCTTCTTGTAAAAAAACATACTAGGTGTTGTCAATAAGGAAAAATCTTATCTTACTGTTTTGATTTAAATGTCATTTTCCTAAAATTGTTTACAGTGATTTTTCTTAATAAAAGAAACGATTACAAATCCTACTTTCGTGACTTTAGGTTTTAAAGTGAGCCCATAAAAATTTACTAAATTAAAGCTTCATGTAAGAATGAATGGGAATATCTCAATCCATAACAAGATTGGTAGGATGGTAAATGATAAGTGTATTTGCTCGTTGTGTGGCCTTCCATGATTAGCATAAAGGGTACCACCTAATAAACAACCAAGTACTTTCTTCATCATCTCATGATGGGAGCGTTGGAATCAGAGCAGAGCGTCAAGGGCAGTCCACAGGGGAAATGAAATATGCCATTATCCCCTGCACAGTGAGGAGCACAAGTTTGATGGTACACCTTTTCATTTTTCTCTTTACTGGGCCAGAAATGCAAATGTTTGGAAAAATAACGTTGAAAGTTTACATTTCCTCACCTGACAGAAAGAAACTTGCAAAAACAACGATTAGCTTAGTGAAGTGTGCATGAACAAGAAGTGGTCTCCATAGAGTACTTGTGTTTAATCAGGTACATAGATACAGAATGTAAATATTTGAATCTTTGTACAACTATTTCAGGTATCGGAATATTTGAGCGAACTATCCCGATTCCTCCTTATGAAAATGAATTTCTTTTCTGTTTAAATCACTTTAAACAGAAACTCTGCATGTGACAACACAGTGTGACAGCAATGTGTGATTTATCTCAGTAACAGAGCTGTAAACAGATTAAGGAGAGGGGCTCAAGACTTACATCACCCTCAGAAATTCATCTTCAGGCTCTTAAAAGATGCATGAAAACTCTCAGCACCCATCTCAGGGGAAAGCCTGTGAAGTGAACCTGAGACAATTCTGTGGATATACTGTAGGAATCTAACAAGACCTCTCTGGGGGCTACCCCATTCTAAGTGTACCTCAGGAACTTATATAAGGCCTTCTACCCCGAGCATCAGTAGATTCAGTGTCCACCAATCACAACAGTTCCTGCTTTTAAGTGTTTTTTTTCTATTTATTGAAAATAACTTTTGCATCCAGATTGTTTTTCTGATACTGGTTTCCCCTCCCTCACCTCCTCTGAGATTCTTGCCACATCTTTATTCAAGAATTTCATACAATCTATTTATCATATTCTTAACCGCAGACTCTTCCTATATTCTCCCTACCCAGCCAACTTTGAATTTTCTTCATTCTTTCCCATCAAATCCAGTTTGTTTCCCAATTACTCTTGGAGGTTGGCTTTCCCTGAACTGTTATTGCCTACTAGGGGTCACATCGCTGAAGAAAGATGACTTTCCTCCTTACAGAAGCTGTCAAATACCGGAAGCTCCTCAGCAAGTGGTGGAACTTTGTTTCCACCACATGCCTCCATGCTAGGACTTTGTCTGGGTTGAGCTTTTACAAGTCTTGTGCATCTCGTCACAATTGCTATGGATTTATATGTTTAGTCCCTCTGCTGTGTCCAGGCAGACTGTTTTCTTGAAGGCATCCTTCTCTCTGGCACTTAGGTTGCTTTCACCCTTCTTCTACCAAGTTTCCTCAGCCTTGGGAAAATGACTGTATCCACTCAGGGCTAAGCATGGTATAGTTTCTTTTTTCTCTGCACATTAACCAACTGGGGTCAGAGAGTTTCTGTATCAGTCGCCAACTACTTCGGGAAAAAACTTCTCTGATAAGGGGAAAGAGATGCTTTGTTTTATGGATACAGCAATAAGATATTAAAAGTCTTTTTAAAATTATGCTCATTTAACAAAATAATAGTATTACATTCTCCCCTATGGCCAAAGACCACAGGTTCTTGGTGCCATTAACAGTTCTGAGAATAGGTTCTACCTCATGGAGCAGACATTAGATACAATCAGAAAGAAGTTGGTTACTCCCAAAACGTTCATGTCACTATGGGCAAATGGAAATATCCTGTCAGGCCAGTCATTATCATGGTTTGTATTGTTCACAGCTGGGTGAGATTGATGGTTACTTTTCTCCAAAAAAATACAATGACATATTAATTTCTCTAATCTGAAATTCATACATGGAGGACAGTGGCAGTAGATATCATTTTGTAGTCTTCTTTACAATGATCACCTTTGTGATATCACAGTGTGGTCAAGGAAACATGAAGAAAGAGCACACAGATGCACTTTTGCCCTTTTCTTGATCTAGAATGAAGCCCCACATTTCATTCTAGATCATAAATAAATCAATGTCATTCAGTTGATCTGCAATATAAAATGACCTCAAGAAGAAAGGGTAGCTGAAAATCTCTACATCCAACACCTACTCAGATCGATTGGACATTTCCTAGACCAGCTTCTCAATTATTTTCTCTCTTGAAGGATGGCTGTAGCCTTTGCTAAAGGGTATTTCAATAGTTAAAATTTGATAATTGCAAACCATCTAAAGGACAATGGTTGCATGCTTTAGGGAATGAAAAATGCCAAGAACATTTTAAAAATTGTTTCATGGGTGTTGCTACAGGCTATCATTGCACCATCTTAACACCTCTCTAAAAATTCACTTAAAAAGTTTCCTAACATTAAATTGCTAGACATAACATATGCAATGGCAATGATAATATTGCCATACATTGAGGTGCAATGTACAGCTCACAAAGTAGTACCAATAGCACTAAAATCCTCTTCTTTTAGCAAAGTGAGATGTGCTCAGGCATGGAGGACCAGTCTAAAGAAACTGGAAGAGGTCCTAAAACACATAGTGACTATTGACACAGAAGAGAACAGGTCAAAATGGGTTCCCAGAGAAAGTTTCAATGTCACTGATATATCTCAAAAACTGTAGACTTAGACAGAGGAATCTGGAAATAGAACAGACATTTGATGTCTGGTATAAAGGATCAGAAAAAGAAAAAAAAAATGGAGTAATTCTGCAGACATTAGATTCAATGCAGGAGAAAATTAGCCATCTATTTCCAGTTTCTCCTATATCAGCACTTTGGATTCTATCCCTGTTAACTTTCCTTATACTTTATCTGGAGAAAAGTGTTCCTTACACCAATATTTCAGCAGCAGCAACAGAAATATTTAAAGAATGATATGCATATTGTCAAGGTTGCTGAAATACATACTGCTATGTTTTGAGCCTCCAATATTCAATGTAGTAAATTTGTTATTTGATCTTGTATCTTTATTTCTAATACTAGAATCCTCTGGTGATTGTGATGGTTGTAGTCTGGGGAATTACCCTGAGAATTTTAATTTATTCCTTATTTCATGAGAAACATTTTATTGAAAAAGCAAAAAAAGTAAAGCCATAGCAGGTGACAAATGGGTCCTAAACTGTCCCTTTTAAATCTAGAATTGTACCAGATGTGGTGGTACATGATTTTAATCCCCAGCACTCAGGAAGTGGAGGCAGTTGGATTTCTGTTTGAGGCCAAGCTGGTCTACATAGTAAAGTCTTTCAGACCCAGAACTACACAGTTAGACTCTGTCTTTAAAAAATTAAAAGAAAAGAAAAAGGAAGGAAAGAAGGAAGAAAAAGAAAAGCAAAAATCATTAAGTTCTCAAATAACTTGAGGAAAACTAATATATCTATATATGTACTTATATATATTTAACTGTGCATCCAAACTTTGAGAGATGTACTACACTTTAGATAAAAACAAGTTCCTCTGCACTGTCTTTAAACTGCTTTAAATAGTACCAAATAGCAAGCTATTAAATTAATACTAAGTAGTTTCGTTTACTGTATGTATTTTTATCAAATAATTTATCTTTCACTGGAATGTTATAGGACAGCGAGTAATATGTAACTGATGGTCTATGTGTTAAGATACTTACAAATACTTGTTCAGTTAATTTCTGAAGGCAATTTATGTCATAAAATAATATAATTTTGTCTCTATCTCATAACAAATTATTCTTGAATGAATGAAGTCATGTTTTGGTTCCCTTTTATTGCACAAGCTAAAACACCACCATAATGTCGAGCTGAAATAATTGTAGGCATCATTCTCTTGACCCTTTGGCAATATCATTCGAGTTACCAGTGGTTTGTTCCTTGTAGGTCTCTATATTTCTTTATTTCTCTATATTATTTTTTCTGAGACAATGTCTCCCTATGTAGTTCTGGCTGTCCTAGAACTCACTATACAGACCAGGCTGGCCTCAAACTCACAGAAATCCACCCAAGTTCTGGGACTAAAGACATTCACAAATGTGCCTGCTTGATGACTCTATATTTCATGAAGAAAAATCACTTCCTAGTTTAAAATAGATGAATGAGCTGTGCAGTTTACTGCTTTAATTCAAGCACTCTGGAGGCAGAGTCAGTGGGATCTCTGAGTCTGAAGCCAACCTGGTCTACAAAATGAGTTCCAGATCAGACAGGGTTACACAAAGAAACCATGTCATGAGAAACAAAAAAAAATGATAAAAATAACTGTTTTACATATTGACAGATGTCTTTAGAAGATTTTTTAAGAAAGAAATTGAGGGTTTCATTGTATAACCCTGGTTGGCCTGGGACTTGGTCACATAGTGCAGGCTGCCTTACACTATGAGAATATGCTTGCTTCTGTCTTCTGTGTTCTAGGATTAAAGGCATGTACCACTATACCTGACAAAGAATCAGGTTACACAATACTTTTTAAGATTTTTTTTACTAATTTAAATTATGTGTGTGTATGTTTATATGCTTGTGGGTATGTGCATGTGACTATAGACCCTTCAGAAAACAGGCATCGAAACTGGTGCTGCATGGCTGTGAGCCACCTGATGTGGGTTCTAGGAACAGAACCTGGGTCCTCTGGATGAGCAGCCAATGCTCTTAATCATTAAACCATCTCTTTGATCCTAATTCAACTTTTTATGGAGCCTGTCTGCTTAGCAAGATATAGTTTCTGGTACTTGGTTAACACTGGACCAGGATCTCTTTTCTTTCTATTTTCCTATGGCAGGAACTCTCGGTCAAAACCAGAACTCACTAACATGGCTAGTCTCTCTAGCCATCTTGCTCTGAGTATCCCTGTGTCTGTCCCTGTCTCATTCCAAGGCTGGCAGTGTAGGCGAGCTGCCATGCAGTACAGGTGAGCTGCCATGCCTATTCAGCATTTATCTGAGATCAAGGGATCTGATTCTTTGATCCTTTTGCTTATAGTAAGCATTTTGGTCATTGAACCATCTTCAATGTCCACTTTCATGTTAATAATGCTACATTCTTCTTTTAATATAAATAAAATAACTTTGGGGGTTATTTATTTGTTCTTTGAATTCATTCAATTTTATCTTTATATTTAACATTTTCCAGATAAATTTTATTAAGATATTTATCACAATGGCTTATTTCATTCCTTTTTAATTTTTTTAAATTTTATTTTATCTGAATATATATCCATATACCACATACATGCCTGGTGCCCAGGGATGCCAGAAGTAGGTGTCAGATCCCCTAGGATTGGAGTACTAAAGGTTGTAAGCTAACATGTGGGTGCTGGGAATTAAACCCAGGTCCTCTAGAGAAGTGGCTCTCAACCTGTGGGTTACCACCCCATGGGGGCTTGAGCGACCTTTTCACAGGAATTGCCTAAGACTACCAGAAAACACAAATATTTACATTATGAGTCATAGTAGTAACAAAATTACAGCTATAAAGCAGCAACAAAAATAATTTTATGGTTTGGGGTCACCACAATATAAGTCTTAAAGACTCACAGTACTAGGAAGCTTGAGAAACAGTGGTCTTGAAGAGCAAGCCTCTCTCCAGACCCTTCACAATTGCTTTCATGATACATTTGTGCATTAGTTACTATTAGTTATTAGTTATTATCACTGTGACCTAACATCTGAGAAAACAACTTAAGAGTAGAAGGACCATAGCTTCAAAGGTTTCAGAACATGGTTTCCTGGCATTGTTATTTCTGCCCTGCATATGGTAGAGCAGAGAGTATCATGATGGAATGACATGCAGGAAGGAGGTGAGCACTTCACCTTAGGTGTGACCAGAAGCAAGGACAAAGAGGAAGGGCCCAGGACAAGAAATATCTTCCAAGGCAAGCAGCCTGCTGCCAAGAATTATACAGACTCCCATGAGTCTATGCAGTTCTGTCAATGATCTGAAGAAGTCTAAGGCCTTGTGAGCCATCCACCTCTGAACCATACCACCAGTTGTAAGCTTAGCCTTCTACATGTGATCCTTTGGGGGAGACATGTCAAGTCCAAACAATAACAGAGGACTCTCATGTGAGGTATTGTTGACTGAAAAAGTCACTTAACTATATTATAGATGACCCACTATGAATTTAATGTTTCCAAGTATTAATAAAGAATGTTGTAGAATTGTTTTCCTTGTTGTAATTGCTATCAAAGGAAAAAGACTTCTTTGGGAGAAAAGATGTAACAATAATGCATAAGATAAGATTTTTTAACACATGTTAACAAAACATTCAAGAGGGATTTGTTTTAGCTCCACTTGTAAGAGCTCCATTCTCTGTATTTGATGAGTTTAAAAGGACAAAGAAGATACCATGAAGTGGGTAGAGTGGTACTAATAATTTCTCCCTAATGTGAGTTGTGAGTTTTTATGTAAAACATGGTCATTATTGTGGAATGTCCATCTGTATATGTGTTACTTTTATTGGCTAATAAATAAGACTGTTTTAGCCAATGGCTTAGCAAAGTAAAGCCAGGCGGAAAATTTAAACATAGATATATAGAAATTGTAGGCAGAATCAGAGAGACACCATGTAGCTGCTGAAGGAGAAAGACACCAGAATGTTACCGGTAGGCCACAGCCTCATGGTGATACACAGATTAAGAGAAATGGGCTAATTAAAGATATAAGAACTACAAGAAATAGGCCTAAACTATTGGCCAAACAATGTTATAATTAATACAGTTTCTATATGATTATTGGGGTCTGGGCAGAGGGGAAACAAATGAGCAGTCTCCACTTACTCGTCATGAGGAAACCTTGCTGAGTGTAAAGAAATGTGTCTAGTTTAGAGGACTAGTAACCTAACAGAGTCAGCACCTCTTAATAATTGTAAAAGCATAGATTGTAAGGGTTCCTCAATTGAAATTCTAAGCTCAGAGACATGCCTTTAACCTTCTTCCGACCACATAACATCTACAACTCAAGGACCCTTTTATTGTAAGCCACGTTCTCTAGAAACATGGCTAGTGTTCTTGCTTCATCACATGTCCTGAAGAGCTACAGACTAACAGAAGCACAAATATGTGTTTACTCAAACATATCTATCCTATAATTTCACATATACTTTTGTAATATTTATTATTCTATGCAGTTATTAACCTTAAGTCCCTATTTTGTCCCATTCCCTTTATCTTCACAGGTAAAGTACGGAAACTATGCTTTTGTATGGGATGCAGCTGTATTGGAATACGTGGCTATCAATGACCCAGACTGCTCCTTCTACACTGTGGGGAATACCGTTGCTGACCGGGGGTATGGCATCGCACTGCAGCATGGCAGCCCCTACCGAGATGTGTTTTCACAAAGGTAAGGCTATTAAATGGTCTAAATAGAAAAGGGGAATGTAGATTATAAAAAGGTACTTAGCTACACTGTCTGGTGCATCATATTTTTCTTCCTATTACAAAAAGCATTATATGAAAACAGTTTTTAGAAGTGATGTCATACAAGTAATTTCCTGTATAAAACATGTCCATTTCTTCATAAATAAGAGGAAAGTATTATTGTATATAACTTCTTTCATGCTCTAAAATTTTATGTGTCAAATAGAGTAGATGTGCTCAAAATTATGATGGAAGCTAAGCAATCTAGTCTACACTTAAGGAAGTGAACAACGTGGAGTTGTGGAAATTAACTTGTTTCTGAGAATATTAATGCACAAAATGTACTTCGGGATAAATTAGAATACTAATTTTCAGATATGTTTGTGTGTGTGTATGTACACACACACACACATATATATATATATATATATATATATATATATATATATATTCATGAGAATTTCATGAAGGAAATGGTAAAGCCTTTGAAATCCTCCATCTGGTATTAAAGTATACATGAGATATTTGTGGTGGAACACAAGGAAAAGATTATGGAGATAATACATCCAGCTTCAAACTAGAATGTTCTGTGATAGAAAACTGCTTAAGAAAGAAAGTTTGAAAATAATTGTAGATCAATAATTTCTATCAGAGGTAGTCACAGCACCTCATTCTATTTACAAGACAAACTTTGACTCCAAAGAGGGTCATTATCTTCTAGGTAGGCATATTGTTTATGTGATACTAATTGTAACCTTTATTACTTGATACTCGCTAGAAGATAATGCCAGATCAGAAAAGCACTTGGGTTCAGACAGCAAGCACTAAGCATCAATCACGGAAGTGGTTCTTCAAATTTTAAAACAGCAAAAGGACAGTAAAGTCTGATAGCAGGGGTCTACAAAGCACCCCATCCATAGCTTATTCTATAGCTCTTCCATTAAGTAACCATAGAAAAGACAGACCTTTTTACTTCTCTGGAAAAATGAGGAAGACTTATTCTAATTATTTATATTTGTCAATTATTTTAGACACAAAACAAACTCCAAAGTACTAGTGATTTACAAGAGTAAGTCATGTCTATTTCTGAACCACAAGGACTGGGTTCTGCTCTGAACTGTGAGTCACCTGAAGATCGCTTTCTATTCAGCTCCCAGTTGTTTGGCCCAAGTTGGCAAAGCATCCTCGTCTAGATTATCCAGTTTTCACTGCAAAAGAGAGTGCCATGTATTTGTTGTTCTCCCTCACTTCCTTCTTAGAGGCAGCACACATCCCTCTACTCATACCCCACTCAACAGGTTAAAAATCAATGGAGCAGACCATTGTACTCCCCCTACAAGGAAGGGGTACACAGTTATAAACAATTATCTAATATTCTATCAATACCTTTTTGTCCTACATAAATAAGAAAAAAACAAAACACATATAGCTGAAAAGCAAAAAAAAAGTTGAAATAATGATTAATCAATCAAAATATTTATTGATGAGCAGATTCTAAGAGAAAAAAGCTGAAAAATCAATAATACCACAGGGAAATTGAATACAGCATACTTGCAGCTTAGTTGGAAATCCAAAACCCATTCATATGAAATAATAACAGCAAAGACATTTCTGTAAATGTGCACAATGTGTACTGACACATGCATCTATATTCAAAATACCAAATTTACTTGTGTATTTAGTATTAAATTGTGCAGTTGAGACATTAAAAAGAACTGAAGAGAATAATAAGGAGAATTAAGCAATGGGAAAATGATTAAATTTTCTCCAGAGATGGTGAGCCTTGAACTTGATATCCAAAATATTAGCTAAGAACAGTTAAATTGAAAGGAAATAGATAATTCATAATAAAATAATAAAGACCACAGGAAAGAATAGATAACAGTAGAATGGATGGAGAGACGATGAGGAAATTCTTCTTTTTTTTATTTTTTTTTTAAATTTATTTATTTATTAAGGATTTCTGCCTCGTCCCCACAACCGCTTCCCATTTCCCTCCCCCTCCCCCGATCAAGTCCCCCCCGCCTCATCTGCTCGAAGAGCAATCAGGGTTCCCTGACCTGTGGGAAGCCCAAGGACTGCCCACCTCCTTGTCTAAAAGAACACTTGACATTTTTATAACAGGCTATGAGCAGTACTAAAGCCTATTGTTGGTGCTGGAGTCCATGAGTAAGATAGCAACACTGGCATTAAGGGGAAGGCTACACCCATCTTATGTGAAGGATGGAATTAAATTGGCAAAAGCTAGAGCAAACGTGGTAACTTGAGGCAGTGAAGGTCTGATCTAAACTGGCCAAAGAGAATGAGGAAAGAGAGACGATGCTTCTGAGAAATGAGGGCATGGTTACTTTCCATGTGAGGCTGGAAAAAAATGATCAAGTGAAATGTAATGTGGTTCCCTCCTGAAGGACCGGCAGAGAAGTCCAGTGAGTTCATGATGTCAGCTGAGAACAGGGTTTTGATTATTCATAATGGTTAAGTTGATATTCATGCCACTAAAAATGCTCTTACTTATAAGATCTTATTTCTTGGTCTTTATGCAAAGAATGCAGTAAGATTGAAAGCAATCACAGATCTATTAAATTAATCATAACAAGCACTTGTTTCTTAGCATCTCTGGAGTCCTTCCTTATCAGAGATTTTAATTCTGAAGAAACAGACTCCACTTCACTTCTAAAATGCAATGTTAAGCATTGGGCATTGTTTCTCTCTGTTTGATCAGCATGGTCGATATGGGAAGCTAGGATTGTTCCTTTCTATGTAGTTCTTTTTTTTTTTTTTTTTTTTTTTTTTTTTTTACTGCACAGTCAAGCACGTGTCAGTTCATTTCCTCAAATACATGTTCAACAGAATCTCTGCCTGGAATTAGAGTACATTTGGAGTCTATCACTATTAAGAAAATGGGATCATTTTATTAGCTGGATTTAAAAGGTAGAAGGAACATTAAAGATAACCACTGTCAACACTGGTGATTCTAGCTGCAACTTGGATGGATCAGCCCATCTCAAGCACTGATTAGAACAGATCACCAAAAGCTGCTGTGGCTGTTTTCAATGAAAATGAAAATACTCTGATAGATAATTTCAGAGTCAATTTTCATTATTTTTCAGATGACTGTGTCTGTATCAAAGAAATATAATATATATTGAATATCACTTCTAAAATAAAAATACAAATTGATATAGTAACTATTTGTATTACCTTCTTTTTTCTATATGTCAGGTTTTTCAGATGCTTGCGTATGTTATGGAGATGTCATGCAGTCATAGGCAATGTTGCACAGTTGCTTGTCACAGATTTGCATGTAAGTGCAGGACTATTACGATACACATACTGATGCTGAGTAGATACCTAGGCTGAAGTGAACTCAGAAAACAGGGACTGTATTCACTTTCTAATCATGTGTGAGTAGATGACTTCAAAGCCAGCAAGTGCTACAACATATGCTTTTCACCACAGAATTTTATACAACTTTTGTTTCTTTAGTCTAAAAAAGAAAAAAAAACTAGGTAAGCAGCCATCCGAAGTTTAAAATCATTCTATAACTCCTAGTTCAGGCACAGAATGCACTGCAAGCGTTGTCCATAATACTAATACGTAAGCTTGTCTTTTGACATATGCAGGGACTTTTAGTTTCTGCTGCCAGCTTACCTTTGTGCATACCAAAGAGACAAAACTCTTCTAGCAAATTTTATGAAAGTGTGAATGTGTGTGAGAGAGAGAGAGAGAAAGAGAGAGCAAGAGCACTTACTGGTTCTTAGCTATTTGTTTATGTTTTAAATAGTTATTATTAAATCAATTTTGAAAAATAAAATCATAATCAGTCAAATATTTTCTTAACAAGTTTAAGAAGAATGTAATTTTGAGATTGATCTATTTGAACTATTAAATTAACTGCAGAATTGAACTCAGAATTTTAACTGTTTAAAAGCCTAAAATGATATCCCTCCATATATATGGGAGTGCACATGTGTGTGCATGTTTGCATGTGTGTGTATACACACATATGTATATTTAGGAATTTCACATATATACTAACCTCTCTTCTCAAAACTTAGACGCTATCAAGAAAACTTAACTTCTGAGTCTAATGTCATTGTTTATGAAGAAGAGACATGGCTTACCAATTGCTTTTGTCTCTTAAACCCTGAATGTGGATGAATGTGCTATCTCTGGCTTACACGGAAACAATGTTGTCTTCTAAGATAGTGGTACATTCATGAAAGACTTAATGAGTGAAAGGAACTTTGCACAATAAGATCCCTGTCTATATTAAGTATCAATCCCAACATAAGCTTCTAAACACCGTTATTAACCTCACTTTACATTTGAAAAAACTTATTTAAGATTTACGGCTTTCCAAAATCACGAAGCTGAGTGGCAGGGATACCCTTTGAATAAATGCTAATGCTCTGACAGCCTATCTCAAGTAGCTGTGCTGGACAGGAGTCACAAATCTGGAAAGTTAGACTCACCATGATCAGAAGTATGCTTTTATTACTAGCAAATTTAACAGATGTGGCAGTGTGTGGTTTATGTTTGCTATGCATACATATACATAAATACAGAAATATGTATGAATACATGTGCTTATGTATGGAGGTGTGGGGTATCCTGTTCTATTACTCTCATATAATAGTTCTGTTTCTATCCTTTTGAAAAACTTCTGTACTGTTTCCTATAGTGACTATTTCAATTTCTATTTCTACTAACAGTGGAAGCATTGTCTTTACCCATGCCATCATAGCACCTTCTAACCTCTGTTCCATTTTTTTGACCAATAGCTCAGGCTTATTACTAACTAACTCTTACATTACATTAGTACATACTAATCCCAGTTCGCCCTCCCTCCCCTCTTGCACCTCACCTTCCCCTCACTCCATATCTCATCTGTTCCTCAGAGAGAGTAAGGCTTCCTTTGGGGAGTCAACGAATTCTATCACATCACCACATGACATCCCCCATGTCTAGGCTGAGCAAGGTTTCTCTTCATAGAAATGGGTTCCAAAAAACCAGATTATTCATTAGTAATTGCTTCTGAACCCACTATTAGGGGTCCCACAAACTGCCTAATTCACCAACTGTCACCTGCTTTTATGGGGGCTGAATCAGTCTCATGCAGGTTTCCTGGTTGTCTCTCTGGAGTCAGTGAGCTCCCACAAGTGTGGGTCAGCTTTTTCTGTGGGTTTCCCCATCCTGGTCTTGACCTTTTTGCTTATGTCATGGCTCCTCTGTCTCTTCGACATAACTTAGGGAGCTCTGTCCAGTGGTTAGTTCCACACCTAACCACTCTAAGAGAGACACACATGGATCCACCTAAGAAGGGAAAACAGACATGATCCCCCAAAACCTTCATCCAGTAACTTATAGAAGCAGATGCAGAGATGTAGGTGCAAAGTGGTTAGGTATGGAACTAACCTTTGCCCCATTATTATACTAAATGTACCTTATATTTCCATGATGACTAGTGATGTTGGTTTTTTTCTTTACTTGTTATCCCTTGTCACCTTTTTAAGATATTTGTTTTGACTTATTGTATATTTTAATTATTTTAGTGTTGAATTTTGGGTGTCCTTTATGTATTCAAAATATTCACCCCCTTGTCAAACATGCAGGATTATGTTCCAAACATCATTTACAACCATCTTCCAAGCTATGAACAGAATGCTTTTGTTGTAAGTTGACTGGCTATTTTAATCTAGCTTTCTATTTACTTCTGATAATTTCTAGGTCTATGCCAGGCCATTCTGTTTTGACTGTTAGAACTTCATGATGGATGTGTGCTATTTGATCAATCTGCAAAAGTTATGAAATTGAAAAGTAATTGACTAGACTGGAGGGAATCCACCTACATCTGTGATATAAACTCCCTGTGATATAAGATACTATCAGGGATTTTATTTGAAAATGTATTCCAAGTGAAAGGAAACAAACCACACAGGAGATATTTTTAAATAGTATTTGAATAAAAAACTAAGTAAGGAAATGTGTAGCAGGGAGGTCTCTTGTTTTGTTCCCGGTCACCCGGCTAGCTTAGACCCAAAATAATCACACAGAAACTGTATTAATTAAATCACTGCTTGGCCCATTAGCTCTAGCTTCTTATTGGCTAATCTCTTACATATTAATTTGACCCATTTCTATTAATCTGTGCATCACCATGTGACAGTGGTTTACTGGGTAAAATTCCCAGCATTTGTCTCCAGCAGCTCCATTGCCTTTTTCTGACTCCGCCTTTCTTTCTCCCAGCATTCAATCCATTCCTCTCAGCCTACCTATGTTCTGTCCTATCAACAGGCCAAGGCAGTTTCTTTATTCATTAATGGTAATCACAGCACACAGAGGGGACTCCCACATCAGTATTGGCCTAGGAAAGGAGAAGGGACTGAACTAGTGTGAAGGAAATGCAAGTAGGAGAGAAAGGAAGAGAGGTATCAAATGCAGTACTGACCATCAACTAGACAGGAAGACCAAGGAAAAGAGGAAGGAAACTGAGTGTGAACTCTTCAGCCTTGCTGGATGCCAGATAAGGAAGACATAAGGAACATGAGCAGCTTTGAATTTCTGGTTTGGTCTAGACATGATGAGATTGAGCACTAGAGGACAATCTAGACATCTGACAAGTGATAGCATCTGGTGGGAGTGGGAGGAAGCCATTAGAACAGTGGATACTGACTCTCATCAAGATGAAGAAATCAGGCAGACATTGGAATGTAGTAAAAGGAACGGTGGGCCTGCTTTTCATCCCTCCTGGCTGCTCATCTAGTTTACACCTAAAATAATTACATGGAAACTATATTCGTTTAAACACTGCCTGGCCCATTATATCTAGCCACTTTTTGGCTAACTCACATCTTGACTAACCCATTTCTAACAATCTGTGTAGCACCACAAGGTGGTAGCTTACTGGAAAAGATCCTAACCTATATCTGTCTCAGTTCGGAGAATCATGGCATCTGCTTGACTCTGCTATCTTTCTGCCAACATTCTGTTCTGTCTACTCCACCCACCTAAGGTCTGGCCTATCAAAAGGCCAAGGCAGTTTCTTTATTTGACCAATGAAAGTAACACATAGACAGAAGACCCTCCTACATCATTGGAAAGGGTGCAAAAGCAGAAGGGAACTGGTGGAAAAGCTGCTTCCAGTCTCTTGCTTGGTTTTCTGTCTGCCTCCCTTTCATAGTCACCAGTCCTTGAGAACATCTTAGTCTGTCTCCTGGAACACTGTCACCCTCACCATCTTTACTCCATACTGTGCATTTTGGGAGCCTCATTCATGGCTCACCCCCTAGGAAATTTCTTTGCCAAACCCAGCTCTAGCCAAACCTCCATTTATTTGAGTAGTTTGTCTTCTTGGCAACATAGAGTTTACCTTTTGATGGTCATTCATTTCTTTTGTTCTTTCTTCACTTTGCAAATGTTCCAGATTTTTAGTTCACAAATAATTGCAAGTTTATAAATTCTTTTGTCTTCTTTAATAGATAATTATTTATGCCTACTACTTATTTAATATGTTTTTCTTAATCAACCTTTGAAGAAAAAAGGTAGTACTAGCTTTACCCTGATTCTTGAGATAGGAAATTGCTCAAGATATTAAATATTATTATTTGTGTTTATTGATCTAGCCAATAAATATTTAACTATTTATTGACCAAGAAATGTTGAATACAGGCTTTCTTTTTCTTCTTTCTTTCTTTTTTTTCTTTCTTTCTTTCTTTCTTTCTTCCTTTTTCTTTTTGGGGGTCATTCTGTAGCCCATGCTAACCTAGAATTTTATGTAGTCTAAGGAGGTGTCCCTCCTGCTAGGATAACAGGTATGGGTTGCAGTTTCTGGTTGTTATTCTTTTCTGGAGACAAAATAACAAGTGATATTGACTAAGTTGCATTTTCCTAGAGTTTATATTACAGTAGAAAGCCAGAGAAGAGCAGCATACAATAAGTAATGGGACAACATCATATTGTAAATGTACTATGAAAAAAAAATATTGTGAGATTAGAGAATATTTATTCTCTATGCTCTGGTCAGAACCTGAAATACAAAATTTGACCGAAGAATGTTTAATGCATAAGAAATGGGTGTAAAAGTCATTTCACAGGAGCAAATTGAAGAGTTCAAGGACTGCAGGGAGTGGCAGACAGGAGAGGGGTGGGCAGAAAGAGGAAAGCACAGAACAAGCCAAGTATGCGAGTGCTGCCAGAGAAGCAGGGCAAAGAATTCTGAGCTTTGTCCTCTAAGAAAAGTGAACTGCAGATGTTAGAGAAGCAAGAGACCTGCTGAAACGTAGATGCTATTAAAAAAGGAACATACAGAAAGGAGTGAGGAAAGTGTGCACCAGGAGGCCAGCAGAAACCAGTGCAGTGGTCCAGGGATCCCGCATCATGGGGAAAAGCAATGGGGTTTGCTCTGGCACAGCCATGACCCCAGTGGAGATGGAAAAGAGCTGACCTGTCAGAGGGGCCAAAGAGTGACTCAAGGGAAGTCAGGAAATAAACAGCATAGAGACCTCAGCTTTGAGATTGGTAAACTTAAGATATTTATTAGGAAGACTAGTTAAGGTTATAATTTTGTTATAACAGTGTGAGACTTCAGAGGTAACATGGAAATTATATGCAGAAAAATCCGGGTGAAGGGCTTTGGCCTGAGGAGTCTACAGACGGTTCTAGTAGTCATGAGAGCAGAATGCTCAAATGAAATGAGTGGGGTGAATGGGAAGAGAATGAGCAGAAAATATACAGCCCTGTGTCATTTCTAAATTCTAGCAATGAAAATCACAGTTAGTCACCAGCTTTTGTCTATAAAAAGGAAACTCCAGATATATCCCTATGAAATGATTATTTCACAAAATACAAACATGGTGGTGGACACACATTTGTAACCTCTGCACTTCAGAGGCTGACAAAGGAGGACTGTCAGTTCAACACCCAGTCGGGTTACACAATGAAACCGTGTCTTCAACCAGATAATTGAAATCTGGAATTTTAATGGATCAGCAGAACGTTGCTAAGTAGAATGTTCTGCTCCACTTCTCTAAACATCCCTCCTTGCGGAGGCAGGACCAGCCAGCTCTGTGATCAAAGGATGCTAACAGAAACATCCTTTCTCATTCAGAAAAGGGAGTTCGTCTGAGGTCATATTTACCCCAGCTGAGCAATCTATGCTGGAATCCACAATAGTATCTTAGATGATCTGGTGGATATCGACTGTGCTACCCTCTATAACAAATCTGAAAGAAAGCTGGCAGATGAGAATGCAGGACCACAGGGGAAAGAATCACGACCCATGCCTGATCAGCTGTCACTCACAACACACTTGTGCCAGCCTCTCATCTCAAGTTCTCACACTGACTAAGCACCCCCACTTTGTCCTCAGAACACCCCTGGGTAGGTGCTGTTGGCATCCCATTTTATAGTCAAGGAATCTGACAAAGTAACAGCTCTGGTGATAGTTAAATGAGAGTTAGTAAGTAGCTGAAATGGGATTTGAACCAAGAGTAATCTGACTCCAGAAGTCATGTCCTACACCAGTTTTGTCTGGAGTGGGAAAGAAGGAGGAGGAAAGCCTGCTGTGTTCACCTGTGAGACTGTCAATAGGAAAGATAGAAGGAGACAGGATGAAGACAGGAGAAAGTTAGGAAATGGCTTTGCTTGCATTGAATTTGTAGTGACACGATGTCTGTCTGAAAGCCAATAAAGTATGAGCTAGGAGGTTGGGTGGGATGAATATAGGAGAGACAGATATAGGATATCACTGTACAGAGTAAGAGAGCCATCAGGAGACACTGTGTAAAAAGAACCAAGCCCTGGATCTGACATTAAGCAAGAACGAGGAGAAGGCTGAAAGACTGCCTGTAGAATGGGTAAAGACAGCAAGCTGTGAAATTTTACATCCCTGAGCTGTGAGAGTATTTTATAGCTATTTTGTTTAAATGAAGCTTATGGCCAGCTCTGCTATGTTGGGGCCCTCACCCTGAGAGACAGAATTTGTCAACCTTTAAGCAAGTGTCAGAGCACCTGGGGGACCTGACGGAACAATCATTTATGCCCTCCAGGCCTGGCGTTTCTGATTCTAGAGTGTGCATAATCTTTATTTCTAACCAAGTTCCAGTTCCTGCTGTTATCATAGGCATCCTGAGAACCATTATTCTAATACATGGTTGTTGACTTTCTTGTTCTTTTCTATTATTCCTTCTAATTTATCTCTTTTATTGCTTCGTCTTTTCTATGCTGTGAGATATTCCAGTAATTTGGGAAATACTTTTATTTGTAAATTCAACCATGTGCTGGTGACTCCAACCTTCTGTTAACTCATCTAAATATGTGATATCATTATTGTGTGTAGTCAATTAGAAAGCCTAGTGTGGTGATGCCTGCAGGAATCCTAGCATTTAGGAAGCTGAGACCAAAGAATTAGGATAGAAAGTCAGCCTGGGCTATAACAAAACCCTGCCTCAAAAGTAAATAAAGAAACAAAATACAAAGCAAAAGCATAGTTAAGGAAACAGGAGAAAACCAGGGATTATTCACATGGACTCAATAAACAAGTTACACACGAGTCCGAAGCTATGATTCCTGTTTAATATCTAATTCGGTTACCATTACTGAATTTCTTCTACTTCATCAATGAGGACAACACCTTCCCCAAATGAAAGTCACTTTTCATGTGGCTATATTGATCATCTGGCTTTGTCTTTGAAATTTTCCCTGGTTGCTGTTGTTGCCCCCTGGGGTTGCCCCCAGGAATCCCGTTGAGAAGCTAGAGAATCTGTAACTCAGGCTAGACATCTAAACAGTTGATTTTCTTCAAACACTTGACTGTTGACTTTAATTGATGCTAGGCTCAGCCCTCAGCCTACCACATGCGTGTCTGTAGCCCTTGTCACAGTAACTTGTCCTGTCTATTATTATTAACATAATCTCTTGGAAGTAAAAATGCTACATGATATCATTTATAAACAGGTGGTGAGGGATTGGTCTCACAAGGGGCAGCAGTCCCACGAGGGACAGCAAGGGGCAATGGCAGGTCACCCAAGGCCTCAATGGGTCCCCTTGGTGGGTGGGAGACAGATGCATCATGCAGAGAGAGAGTTTGGGTATAGAGTTTACTTAGTAGGTTATCGAGGTGGAAAGGAAGGAGAAAAGGGAGAAAGGGGAAAAAGAGAGAAGGGAGGGGAGAGAAGGCAGAGAGGCATAAGATAGCTCTCCAGAAGAAGGGCAGGGGAGAGGGTCTGCTTGCCTCAGTAGAAGGGAGGGTTGGAAGTGGATGGGGCTTATGTCTTAAAGGGACAGGGTACCCAGCTGGCAGACCAGGCCAGCAGATTATAACAACCCCATCCTTTTCTTATAATAAAACGTCAAGAAGTTATGCATAGCACACTGAGGGAATTGGGGCGGCAGATTCTCAAGACTGCTTCCTGCTTATTTGTAAGTGTCATCTTGGGGGAATACCTGAGAAAGCTGGGTGCTGGTCATATCCTGGGGTAACTGGTCACTTTACTCCTGTCCAGGGTTTGTGCTATGGAACTGTCCAGTGTCTCCTGGACCTGGCAAAGTGTTGGCAGAACAGAGGACAAAGTTAAGTTTAAGAAAAAAATATTTTAGAACCAGGGAATTGGGAGGGGTGTATCTGACCTGTTTAAGGTAGATCCTTCAATTTGGCTCCCTGGAAATCACAAGAATTTTTGAGTTTGTAAGATGTATACATTGTTTAAACAGCAGCATATTTATGTCAAAATGACTGTGACAGATGTTTTTGCACAATGAAAAATATTTTAAGATTATGAAAGGCAGTGTGAGAGAGAAATTTGATAACTTGATTTGCCCTCACACCTTTATAGCTTGTAAGCACACACCTTAATAACTAGCATTTGTATATCTTAAAACACCCTTTATTTAGAACATGTTAAGAAGTTATTCTGAAATTTGTTTGGTGAGTTTGTCCTATTAAACTGATAAAAACCTCTCAGCTATCAAACTGCATCAGAGACCTTTGAGAAGGATAAAATTTTACTTGGTTGTTGATTAAAAATGACAGAGAACTTACTTGGTTGGCTACCTAGAGCCACTCCTCAGAGTCTTCTATGATCATTGAGGGCAGGGACGTCAGGATTGTATTTGCCTTCTGTTGTTAGAAGCAGGACCTGCCAGACTCCAGAAGATCCTGTGTGTTAGAAAATCTGTAGGAAGACAAGCCTACCTTAACCTGAGCAGCTAGGTTGTCAATTCCAATGATTCTATACACTGTCTGGAGATCTTCAGTTTAGATGAAAGGCAGTTTTTCCCAGTGGTCAGTGCATGACAGTTGATGAAGCAAATTACAGATGGACATTGTTCTGTGTCCACCGGTCTTCTGTCTTCTTTGTAGGAAATAGAGTGCTGCTGCTAGCAGCCAACCTGTCTCTCTATTATGAAAAGTTTTTAATAATTAAACCTTTAAATACCATATTCCCCAGGTCTTTGCGCAGCTGAGTGCTATTTATCTGGTACAGATAAGTTATAACTACAGCATAGAATCTGCCTGGAGAGTTGGTTTAGGCTTGAGTGTACTGACTATTAACTTAACAGGTAAGATTTATACTTGTGAAAGACAAAGAAGAAAAAACTGTTTGCAACAGAAGCTTAACAGGAGAACTGACAATAGTGGAGAGCAGCTTAATATATTTTAAAACAGAGTTAGATTACATATACAGTATTCCTGTAAGAGACTTAAAAGCACACACCAATCCAAAACATAAGACCCAGTGCTCTCCCATTCTGGAATGAGATCCACTGAACAGACAATTATAACATTTAACAGTAAATATACGTACATTAACACCCAGCTCAACCCAAGTTTTATACAGATATACACACAGAGTTAGAGCTAACTTATATTTATACTTAGTTAACTCAAGTCACATGTATGCACACACACACAGACACATATTAAATGGGAGTTGGGCAAAGTGGGTGCTTTTAGTGAACATGCCACTGCACAAAACACATATGTAACAGAGTAAGTTAGAGGAATTGTGAGGGGAGGGGGAGAAGGGTGGGAGGAGGGGGAGGGAAATGGGAGGCTGGGAGGAGGCGGAAACTTTCTTTTTCCTTTTCTCAATTAAAAAAAAAATTAAAAATGTGAAAAAAAAAAACAAAAAAAATGTAAGTCAACCGCAAGATTAGGCAAGGAATAACTTGGTCATTCGATCTGCCCTTAGTCAAGATGGTGATGAGGTCACCTGACTTGCTCTTAGTCAAAATGATGGTAAGGTCACCTGACATCAATCAAAATGGTAGCAGTTATGTGTTGTATGGAGAAACCATGTTTATAGAGCCACAGCAGTAATTTTAAACTGGTGTGGGAGAATTGTCTGTATTCTATCAATCATGTTTTAAATAAGCACTGATTGGCCATTAGCCAGGCAGGAAGTATAGGCGGGAAAACGAGACAGAAGTAGAGGTGGGGCAATGAGAACACGGAAGAAGCAAGATGTGACCTGCCCTGCTGAAAAAGGTACTGAGCCATGTGGCTAACATATGTGAGAATAATGGGTTAATATAGGCTACAAGAGCTAATAAGAAGCCTAAGCTAATGGGCCAATCAGTTTATAATCTTATGGAGACCTCTGTGTGATTTTCTTTGGGACTTGCTGGCTGTGGGAACAGGGCAGGACAGAAACCCCAACAAGCCTGGCCCGTCATGCTACATTAAACAGATATAAATATCAAGAGAGACATAGAGGTCGTGTAGAACATACATTTAAAGCAGAAAATATCTGGGTGGCTACACCATTCACACATTCTTTCATATATGAAGTAGAGAGGAAAATTACTCATTACCATGAGCCACCATGTAGCCGAGCCACCATGCCACCAGCCACAGTGGGGAGCAAGGGCTAGAACTGGAAATAACTGCCTCCAGATCAAACTAATCTTGCCCATTTCTGTGGGACCAGCGGTAGCAGTGGCAGAGATAGAATAGAAGGGATAGGGACAAGAGAAGGTAAACAAGTGAGAAAAAGAGGGGATGGGGCTACCCAGTGAAAGGAAAAGCATACAGACTTGAATGCTGGCAGGAAGGACACTGGAAGTCCTGTTTGCTGGTAGTCATTAGAAAGCTCCCACCTTAGTTGTTATTTAAGGGGTACGCAGGTCATTTGTTAGTGCAAAGGCAGGTAAGGCTAGGAATCAGTAAATAAGGCAGAGGGTTTAGGGTCTGTAAAAGACATATCAGGGCAGAGCTTGGACAGATAGCTTTTGAGGGTTTGTTTCTCATGGTTAAAAATGTGAGAAAAGTGAAAACCCAAAGGCAACTAATAGGACATCTCCCGAATATTGTGTGGGGTGAAGGACCACTCCAAATTACCTGAAAGGACAAAAAGTTCAAACGGTGGTAATAGGACCACTTCTGAGTGTTCCGGGGGGGGGGGGGGGCACCAAAAAAAATATGAACAGTGGCAATAGGACCACTTTCGAGTGGTCAAAAGAAAACAAAAAAAAGTCTGAACAGCAAGACCTTTTTCGAATCGTCTGAACAGCAGCAGTACCAAATCTCAGTTTTTAGTCAAAGGGAGCAACCAGAAATGAATGTGACTGAAAACTGACTTGAAGAAGGGAACCATACCATTTGCAGTGATGGAGCAGGCACAGGATGTTGGAAAGTGGCTATGTCCAGGGTCCCCAAGTGTCCTCAGCTGGCCTGCCCACGAGAGGGAGGGAATGTGGAGAGACCCTGGCTGAGTCATTCACCAATGTAATCATTTATAAACAGGTGGTAGAGTACCAGTCTCATGAGGGACAGCAGCTCATCACCCAAGATCTCAGGGGTCCCCTTGGTGGACGGAGGCTGTGGTGGGTGAGAGACAGACAGATACATCATGCAGAGGGAGAGTTTGGGTATAGGGTTTATTTAGTAGGTTATGGACAGGGAAAGGAAGAAAGGGAGGGAGAAGAGGGGAGAAGGAAGAAAGGCAGAAGCTGCCTCTCCAGAAGAAGGGCAGAGAGAGAGAGGGTCCACTTGCCTCAGCATAAGGGAGGTTGAGAGTGGGCGGGGCTTTTCTTTTAAAGGGACAGGGTATAATGGTTGTTCTGCCTCTTTAAGAGACAAGTCACGCCCACTCCCTTACTGTTTGCATCCTTTTAGTCTCTTTTCTCCATCTCCCTCTCGGAGAGGCAGCTACTGTCTCTTCCCTCCTCTCTTCTCTCTCTCTCTCTCTCTCTCTCTCTCTCCCCCTCTGTTCTCCCCTTCTCTCTTCCCTTTCATAACCACTAAATAAATATCCAACCTCACACTACATGGTGTGCCTATCTGTCTGTCTCTCACCCACCGTCCACATGTCTCGCCACAGGGGGCACCCCAGGAACCAGCCACCTTCGGAGACCTGCCTCATGGTCTCATGCATCGTCCCTGCCTAGGCCTGGCTGCTCTTGGGACCGCTGCCCCCTGCCTGCCGGGGATCCACAGCAATGATCCATTTATACAGGGTACCCAGGTGACAGGCCAGGTCAGCAGGTTATAACACTATGGATTATAGTCACTTAAATCTCACCTGGCTTTCACAAAGGGTGAAGAAAACCTCACATTGATAGTTTTTGTTGTTTGAAGAAGAAAATTAAGTCTCCTACAACCTTGGTGTTCCCCATCTGCATCATATCAAAAATCTGGTGAAATCCTGTGAACTTAAACTACTGATACTTTGTCATGTGTTTTAAGGTCATCTTTATCAGACTACCTCAAAGAAACAAAGCCCAAAAAGAAAAAACTAGCATGAGACAGTTGACCCTGGGAGAGATCAAATGACACATAATTCTAGATTTCCCTAGTATTGTTCTTTAATATTTATTTCTACCCACAGATTTGTAGCCATCAGACTTTACTCAGGCATCAACATTGTGTGTTTTGAATGTAAGGAGGTAAGAAGTATTGAATCAGGCATGATGAAAATAAGGAGAAAAAGATGTACAAAGGATGTACAAGATATGGCCTCCCTTCTCTCCTGCAGTCTTCATTAGCCTTTCTATTGTTGGGATAAAATATCATGGCCAAAAATAAAGGGCTTATTTCACCTTATACCATCACTTACTGAAGTCAGAGCAGGAACTCAAACAAGGTGGTGTCTGGACATAGGCGCTAATGCAGAAGACATGAAGGAGTGCAGTTTACTGTCTTGTTGCTCATGGCTTGCTTTACCTGCTTTCTTTATAGCACCCAGGATCTCTAATACAGGAGTGGCTCTTCCAACAAGGAGCTGTCCCTCCCAACCTCCACCAATCATCAACCAGGAAAATGCACCACAGCCTTGCCAAAAGGCTCACTTAAAGGCCAACAAAGCAGGAGACATTTTCTCAATTGAAATTCCCTCTTCCCAAATGACCTGGCTTGTGTCAAGTCAACATAAAACTAGCCAGCATACCTGCTAAGTGTACCTGCTGAGGTACTGAGAGAATCTTAGGGCTGATTTGTGCCTCAAAGCCTTGGTTTCACACCATATACTGCCTCTGGCTAACTCTTGCCCTGCTACCTGCCTCAGCTTAGATTGCCTGTCTACATGGCAAAAATCTATTTGCATATTACTAACTTCTAAAGCCCTTCCACATGCAAATATCAGCCCTAAGGGAACAGTCCCCAACCCATCATGAAGTGAGGGGAAATCAGGACAAATAAGTTGGATATTAACTCAATGAACTCAATTTAAAGAGCTTCTATTTGTTCTGAGATTGTATGTTTTTATATTAGGAGAAAGCAGTGCCTTTTCATTTAGGATAGAAGCATAGTTTTGTTTTTAATCCTGACAAAATTAAAAGTCAGCAACCTCTGTCAATGCTTCCACTTTCCTCCCTGTAAATCAAAGATTTTAAAAACTACACATCACTTATGTTTTCTATGGAGGGGCATAAGTGGGGAGGGGGGAGAATGATGTTTAAGCAACTCATGCAGGAGCCTTCCTTTGGCTTCATTTTCAGGCAGTTCAGTGTTTGAAATAACAAGTGGCACATACTCTTGTAAGCCAATGCTGCTGACTCTGCCTCTCAGATTCCTTACATTAAAAAATAAAATAAAATAAAACGCCCTTTGGGATGGTTTATTCAGAATTCTATGTCCTACTTTTAAATCTAAGAACTTTTTTGACCTTCAGTGCATGTATAAAATTGTAAAAAATAAATGAGAAAAGTGGCTTGTTCAAAGAAAAGCTTTAAAAAAGAACTTCAAGCAAAGCTTTTCTGTGTTATCATTGATTAAAATAAAAGGAGAACAAACTGAAAGCTTAAACGGAGTCATCCCTTGAAACCTTTTATTCACACGCTACAGAATTCTTCCCATTATGAAACAAAGGTTTGTAGAGCTCGCAAGCTGAATACAAAATTATCAGATTCAGTTTTATTCAGATGTGAAGGTGACCATTTTAGGTCTAAAATAGCCACTGTGACCATCGTCTGTAAAATCGTTCACTGAAAACTGGCTACTTTAGGGTACAGATTCTACATAATCTCCCAAAAGATGGCGAAGAAATCCCTTCTGGTAAAATTGAAATAACGAGTCATTGCATCCCATCATCAGTGTTCTCACATCCTCTGGCAACAGTGAATTCTACCTCAGCCCTGACAGCAGACGGCCAACTGACATAGCCCCACAGGCTAGAATGCTCCCTTTCTTTGCCACCAGAGATGCCCTTGTGTACACACCGGTTTTGCAAGCAGCACGGGAGGTTTTCTTCTGAGAACAGAGAACTTGAGTCTCAGGGCTGCCAGATTGCGGTGGGGGCGGGGAGGTGTAAAAGGATGTCATCACTCCATGGAGCTCACACTGTACAGGAAAGATGGGTCCCATGATGAGCACAAGCAAAGGGCACCTTTGGGCTCCAATCTCTCCTTGCTTCTGTCCTTACAGTTTAAAATCTATGCAGCTCTGTGAGCAGAGTTTGCTGTGGGACTTGATGCCACCTTGATGTTGCCCTCTGTGTGAGTATGTGGTGCTTCCCATTTGAGGACTAATGTAGAATATAACCTTAAGGACACATAAAAATTTTTGAAGACAGCCTGAAGAGAAAACACAGGCTTGTTTCCAGCAAAGGGAACCAGAAAATATTTGTTCCACTGGGAATAAAATGTTCATGTCAGAGAAAAAATAAATAAAGACCTCTACCCAGCCTCAAATCAACGGGGATTTGAGGATGTAAAAACGAAATTAACTGCAGAGTGAGCCCATAACAATGCAAAGTTGAGTTTATTAAATTAGAGCCTATAAGAAGAAAAAAAAGAGTAAAGCCTGTCTTACACGGCGAGTGTGGGCTTCTGAGAGGAGTGGCAGGTTTCTTTACAATGAGTATGTGTGGTACCTTGGTGGCTCGGTGTTGACCACATGCTTAGTGGTGGATATTCACGGTGGACAGTGCATTTACAATATAATACAGCCTGCAAGTCATTTACTCTCTACTGAGCAGATAAATACATGACTTTTTTCTCACCTGGTGCGAGGTAGGAACACAGGGAAATGTCTGTTTATAGAAGGGTTGGCAAGGTTCCCTAGGAAAGTTGGCACTAAGAAGAGAATTCAACCACAGAAGCTGGAGAACACTATATGTCAAAATGCGGAACCCTCAGCCCCAGCACCTTAGAATGTGACTATATATTAAAGAAGAAATTGAAGTTAAAGCAAGTCAATGCACTGTGCCCTATGCAATATGACTGTTGTTCCTTAAGAACAGAAGCCCAGAGCACAGACTTGCAGAGGGCCAAAAGAGTTGAAGCCCAGAACCTCACAAGCAGCCTAAACAAGAGCTCAGCCTCAAGAATCAAGAGGGGGGCTGGAGATATAGCTCAGGGATTAAGAGCACTGACTGCTCTTCCAGAGGTCCTGAATTTAATTTCCAACAACCACCTGGTGGCTCACAACCATTTATTATGGGATCTGATGCCCTCTTCTGGCATAAAGTTGTACACCATACACATAAAATAAATATATAAAAGCTTTTAAAACTGAGAGGACAAAAGCAGGTCTTTTTCAAGCCATCTGTGTATAGGCTGTAGGGAACCTGGCAATAAACAGAGTTGGCTATGTAACTACTCAGTAGAAGGGACAGGAGAAAAAAAGCTTAACAAAGCATCAACATGATGGGGATATACAACAAATGGGCTCTAGAGACGATGTAAGGACTAAGGGGACCTCTCAACCCCATTCACTGAGGCGGGAGACTCCTGGCCATGCCCAGACTGATCCTGAGCATGATCAGAAGTCAGCAAAGGTTCTCGGAGACATCAGATACAAAAGGCTTAATTTCCATAAAGAGTCACACAGCGTTGTTATTGTTTATCCAGACTCTAGCTCTCGGGGAGTTCTCATAAACATACTATACTAATTCAGATGAGAGACGGAGTTAAAATGGGGCCAAGAATTAGACTTTAGAGATAAGTCAGAATATGGAATGGTTTTAAAACCTTGTGTAAATTACAGGAGAAAGAATGGGGACACCATTAGCAGTCTCCAAGACCCCCCACATTTATAGTGTAGTGTATAGTCTTCTTGAGATAACCACCCCAATAGTGGAAGAAAAGACAAGTTCGCTTTTATTACTTAATATATTTGGCAGCAGCTCCTAAGGCACCTGCCAGTTCCAGTGAATCCCCGACTTAGACTCTTGAACTCTGAGACTTGAAAAAAACTAAATCCATTCACACTTCTAAAAAGAACATGGTTTGAGGCAGATTCCATAATACCAATATTTATAACACTGCCCAGAAGTGTTCTGTTTTGTATGTGTGAAAACTGCCAGAAGAATACACACAGACTCTTTCAACTTACATTTCCAGCTTTGACATCCCTGAGGAGGAATGAGCTGCCTTCCAAATATAGTTGGCCAGAAATGAGAACCAGGGAAGGAAGAAAAGAAAGAGGAAGGAAACGGGGGGTGGGGTGTCCACCAGTAGCCTAAATACTTAACTGAATTTTGAAGACATAACTTGTTTGTAGTGCAAAACAGTTTCTTTCCTAGGTGACAGTCCAGTCTCCCGCCAGACTCTCATCATCAAGGGCTGATTTTATTAGGAGCTCTATCATTGCAGAAGTCAGGAAGACATATGTCATATGTAAAGCCAGCGAGTCTCATACCTTATTTGCCAGCTATGCAGTGTTCAAATATTAAAAGGATTTAGTTTTATTAGCTTTTTCTTCAAATGTCCCATTTAAAATGTCAGTATGCTTTTCAAAAATGAGAACGGGTTTTAGCAATTTACCAGTCAATATTTTCCTGTAAGTTTCTGGGTGTATCTTAATGCAACAGTTCCTTCTGAACCATGTGGGATGTAATCCAAGGCCTCCAGTGGATAACTGCAACTACAAGAAATACTAAGCCTCATATTTACAGTTATTTTCCTGTAGGCTTTGTAGCATTGGCGTACAAGTATCAGAATTAAGCTGTCTGTATTTTCTTGCTCTAATGCTCTTTTTTTGTTTGTTTGTTTGTTTCAGTAGTCTTGAATTTTGGAGCACTATTAACCAAAAAGAGACTTTTAAACAAGCAAGTTGATACTGCAACAGTCTTAGCAACCTAAAGATACTGAAAAGGGGGTGGATAGGATATACAATGCGGATACACAGGACAAAAGAATGGTTGGTACACATCCTGAACAACACAGTACAAGACACCAAGAGGTTATAGCATGAAGGCACACAAATTGAAACTTAAAATTCCTTATTTATATAATATCTCAGTTAATATTTTGGGCTCCATTTTACCAGCATCAGTAACTGAAACTGCAGATGTGATGAGACCACTACTGAAGTGGGTTTGATGGAGCCCTGGACGGCCACTTGATGGAGCCCTGGGCAGCCACTGGCCATCTTTGTCACCTTCTACGTTTAACGCTCATATTATCGTTCTTATTGTATTTCTCCATCGCCCTTTGCTACTTTTATCTTCTTAATGTCTGACTTTTCACACCAGAAAGTTTTTTTTAAGGTCACATCACTTCATTGCGTTTCCCACGGAAACCAAGTCACTGTGAAGGATGATAACTCTCTGGTCTCTGCTTTATTCATAAAACATTTTGCAAAGTGCATTTAGTAATTTGCCATTGTAACCACTGGCACCGGGAGCTTTCAGGGCCGAGTTCTGACACTGTATTTAGTTCATACTTTGACTGCTCAGCTGAAACTCCGATTTGTATGCATTTATTCTGTGCTACACATTATGTTATCAGTCACTTTCAATATTTCAAAGCCACAGCAGGCTCTTCCTGACACACATTTGTCAGAATGAACTGCCTTGATTGCTATTATTACAGACTCCAGAGCCTGAGTAAGGGGGAAAGCTTATGTAGTACCAGAATATTGAAACTGCCTGATGAAACAATAGACGCAAGAGAATAAAAATAGAACAAATGTATTTAAATGGATGACTTAAATGGCCGGGAAAATCTAGGATTACGAAATAAGCATATAGAATTCAAAAATCTATAAAGAAAATGTATTTCACGTTTGTAAAGACAATAAGGAATTGATTGAAAAATACCAGTGCACCAGTGACTAAAGGAAAGTTGCACGCCTCCCTTCCCCTAATGTAGGGTTTAAATAGGCTTTGTTAATGGGCACCCCACGGCACAACAAAGGCTATAACAAAAGCACACACTTTGGCTAAAAGTGAACTTAATACAAACCTATAAGGAGCTAACCAGAGCTCCAGACACATTCCTCCTTGATCATGTTCAATAACCTATAATCATGACTCTGAAGGAAACTCTGCAGGACACTTCCTGGTCTTTCCACCACCTTTGGACCTCATCTGTCCGTCATGTCAACAAACTAGAGAAGTAACTCAGAAATGTGCTTTAGACTAAATAACCTGGTCTCTAAAATGGTAGCCCTTCATTAAAATTTCTCAAATTTAAAGCTGATATAAAGCCTGAGGTTAGAAGATTCCATAAGCAATGGGAATTACTGTCCAATTCTCTGCTCAAAAGTAACTTAATAGAATACAGAAAATGGAAGCTTTACCATTCATGGCACAGGAAACAAAGGCTCGGCCATGCTGCTGTGCTGTTTTGAAAGTTGCATAACCTTATGGATTTATCTCACATCATATATTCTTCAATATATTTTCTAAAGAAATATTCAAGAAATCATAGAAAACAGAACAGATCCATAGTTTGGAAAGTCTAGTTTTCCTTGAAAACGTAAAGGTTAACAAGGTACATACAGTAGTTGTGTGCCTGCAAACCCAAATTCTCAAGAGACTGACGGAGAAAGATTGCAAGTTCAAACCAGCCTGGAAAACATAGAAAGAGCCTGTCTCAGAAGAAAGAAAGAAAGAAAGAAAGAAAGGTGATGAAGAAAAATTACATAAATTCAAAAATAAATTATATCATTAAAATTTAAAGAGTTATCAAGTAAAAAGGCAAGTATTAGTTTATAAATTTCTAACTTCCAGAAATGTTATCTTTCTGAAGACATGATGTTTAATATCAATACCATTTAAAGCTTGAAAATGAAATTTTCTCCTTTTATTTTTACTTAATTTTACTTTTACTTAAATATTTCAATATATTGAAATATTAAAACAGTGCTTGGAAAACTTCAGTCAAATTGAGGTATTGTAGGTGTCTCATTTATGTAGTCATTATCATAAATTTCTCACAAATATTAATGATTTTTATATAGCTTCTTAAATTATACTTATATTCTAGCCCCCTTCCCTACAGTGTGTTTTAATTATTTTTTCTTGTTTCCATAAAAAAGAACATGATTCCATTTTATTTCTATACAACTGGACATTTTTTAAAAAACATAGAAAACACATAGTTTTTCACCCCAATGCATGATGACCTCCTTATGGGCTCATTCATAAATGAGTTTTAAGTAAATAAAAAAAAAGACTTATTACATAGAAAGTGAAAAAAATACAAATACACAAAAAATGAATAATGATCTGCTAATATTAACATATAAAAGTACTTCTTCGGTAATATTACATCATCAATAACTAAAAATAAGCATGTGATTAACTAATATTTTATGCTCTCAGAAAATTGTCAAATCTAATTCAAACTATGCATGAAGTTATTCTCAGTATGATATTCAATCCAATGTATATTTATAGGCTTTGTCATGATACTCCCAAGCCATAGAAATTATTCTAAACTTTCTGTAAAATTCATGTTTACCATAAGTATATTTACATCACAAAAATGTTGAGCTATTATCTCAAACCATGAAAAATACATTTTCAACAATTTGCTTATGAAGAGATTGCTATAGGGAACATGAGAAAACTCCTTAAATGACAAATTACATTCTATATTAAGATGAAAGATTGCAGTTTATAAGTAAAAATACTTTTTTAAACAATTTCGTTTTCATTATGCATGATGCACATATCTACAATCCCAGCCCTCAGGAGGCTGAAGAGAGTTAGCCATGCTATCCAATTATACCCTTTAAAAAGCAAAAAAAAAAAAAAAAAAATTAAAATTATTTTTTTTTTAATTTATTTATTTATTAAGGATTTCTTCCTCGTCCCCACAACCGCTTCCCATTTCCCTCCCCCTCCCCCATCAAGTCCCCCCCCCCTCATCTGCTCGAAGAGCAATCAGGGTTCCCTGACCTGTGGGAAGCCCAAGGACTGCCCACCTCTATCCAAGTCTCATAAGGTGAGCATTCAAACTGCCTAGGCTCCCACAAAGCCAGTACGTGCAGTAGGATCAAAAACCCACTGCAATTGTTCTTGAATTCTCAGTATTCCTCATTGTCCGCTATGTTCAGCTAGTCCGGATTTATCCCATGCTTTTTCAGACCTAGGCCAGCTGGCCTTGGTGAGATCCCAATAGAACATCCCCATTGTCTTAGTGTGTGGGTGCACCCCTCGTGGTCCTGAGTTCCTTGCTCGTGCTCCGTCTCCTTCTGCTCCTGATTTGGACCTTGAGATTTCTGTCCGGTGCTCCCCGTGTGGGTCTCTGTCTCTGTCTCCTTTCATCGCCTGATGAAGGTTAATATTCCTGAGGATGCCTATGTGTTTGTCTTTGGATTCACCTTATTTAGCTTCTCTAGGAACATGAATTATAGGCTCAATGTCCTTTATTTATGGCTAGAAACCAAATATGAGTGAGTACATCCCATGTTCCTCTTTTTGGGTCTGGCTTACCTCACTCAGGATAGTGTTTTCTATTTCCATCCATTTGTATGCAAAATTCAAGAAGTCCTTGTTTTTTACTGCTGAGTAATACTCTAATATGTATATATTCCATACTTTCTTCATCCATTCTTCCGTTGAAGGGCATCTAGGTTGTTTCCAGGTTCTGGCTATTACAAACAATGCTGCCATGAACATAGTTGAGCATATACTTTTGTTGTATGATAGGGCCTCTCTTGGGTATATTCCCAAGAGTGGAATTGCTGGGTCCAGGGGTAGGTTGATCCCGAATTTCCTGAGAAACCAAAACACTGCTTTCCAGAGTGGTTGCACAAGTTTGCATTCCCACCAGCAATGGGTGAGTGTACCCCTTTCTCCACAACCTCGCCAGCAAAGGCTATCATTGGTGTTTTTTATTTTAGCCATTCTGACAGGTGTAAGGTGGTATCTTAAAGTTGTCTTGATTTGCATTTCCCTGATCGCTAAGGAAGTTGAGCATGACCTTAAGTGTCTTTTGGCCATTTGAAGTTCTTCTGTTGAGAATTCTCTGTTCAGATCAGTGCCCCATTTTATAATTGGGTTGATTAGCCTTTTACGGTCTAGTTTCTTGAGTTCTTTATATATTTTGGAGATCAAACCTTTGTCAGTTGCAGGGTTGGTGAAGATCTTCTCCCAGTCAGTGGGTTGTCTTTTTGTCTTAGTGACAGTGTCCTTTGCTTTACAGAAGCTTCTCAGCCTCAGGAAGTCCCATTTATTCAATGATGCCCTTAGTGTCTGTGCTGCTGGGGTTATACATAGGAAGTGGTCTCCTGTGCCCATGTGCTGTAGAGTACTTCCCACTTTCTCTTCTATCAGGTTCAGTGTGTTCGGACTGATATTGAGGTCTTTAATCCATTTGGATTTGAGTTTTGTGCATGGTGATAGATATGGATCTATTTTCATTCTTCTACAGATTGACATCCAGTTTTGCCAGCACCATTTGTTGAAGATGCTCTCTTTTTTCCATTGTATACTTTTAGCTCCTTTATCGAAGATCAGGTGTTCATAGGTTTGTGGGTTAATGTCAGGGTCTTCTATTCGATTCCATTGGTCGACTTCTCTGTTTTTATGCCAATACCAAGCTGTTTTCAATACTGTAGCTCTATAAAATTATCTTTTTTTTAAATCCTTTAAAAATAATTTTATAATAAGCTTTCAAACTATCTTGAAGTAAGTGGTAGTTATAATGAGATGCATTTCACATTTGTGGAATCACTGAGGCAAGACCACTGTTGAACTCACTGCATTAAGATGTACTTCATTCTTTTGCAAGCACCGAGACAAAGTCAGTTAACCCACTGTACTGTTTTACTATTTTGATCCATGTAGTTATGCCACTATCACTCCACCTCGAGATTTAGTCCAATAGCAATAATGAAATAAAGAAAATGTCTTATTGATTCAATACACTACTTTAAAGACTTCTGGTCTGTGCAAAAATGGACTGAATCCAATTTCTACGATCAGGAAGATCTTCTGTGACCTTTCTGAACATTGTGAAGGTCATGTGTAACTTTTTGAAAAACACTAGAAAAACAATGGCAATCCTTAGCTATCAGGCATTCACCTAGAGTTTTATAACTCTGTATTCCATTCCTTTCCTATTTGTGTAAGAAATAAGAGGAATTATTTCTAATTATTTAATAATACTGCATTGCTTCAAAATTATATACCTCATGTAATTCTTAAATAATGTCCATGTTTATCCAGACAGTTGATAAATGCTGACACTCCCATGTGGATCAACTCAATACCAGTGAAGTACTGGTATAGATGGAGAGTTCTCACTAAGCTCTATGTTCTCTACTAGAACTTTCCAACCATGACAGTGTTAGCTCTGGTAGGACATGGATGTCTTTCACCACGCTGCCAGCCCTTGATGTGGAAAAAGCAAAAGGGAGGAATACCACTCACTCTGCCAAAACCTCAGGGACAGATTCAGGAAAAAGAGAAAAAGGAGTCCTAATCTGGCCAGCTCTGGCCCTACTTCAGAGAACTAAAACTCCAAGTTCTGGTTCCTGTTTATCTGGTTTTTTTTTTTTTTTTCTTTTTTGCTGTTTGGTATTTACTCAAAATGTTCTACTTAAATTTCTCCTTGGGGGACTATCTGGAAGCTACATTGAGGACAGAAATCTATAGTTGGATTGCCTGAGGTACAAATTCCTTGTATCACCTACTACAGCTGCCAATTTACTTTTGAGGGCAATCAGGATGTTCATTAGTAATTGAGTTGAAGCAGAGAGGAACTTCATTTGTACCAACTCAGTGACCTGGATCAGTTTCAGAATGAATGTTGCATGGAAATGGACCATTCCTTTTTACTTCCACTGGGATCTGAGAGAGGATTGTTGCTCCTACCTCTTTCCATTAACATGGATAGGGATTCTCAGGAGCAGAAAACAAAGCTTTGGGTTTGCCATTTGCATCTTAGGGGATCATTTATATGTGATTCGTCATCAATCTTAGAACACAACTAAGCTTTATCATTTGGGACAGACAAGTTGGGGAGTTTCCAGCTACATTAGCTAACAGGTAATTACTGAAGTAGAACAATATATTCAAATAAATCAAAGCTTCCAGAAACGCATAAAAGAGATGATTTAAAATATATATATGTAATATTAATTATATATATTAATATTTACTTATATTTAATAAGTTATTTTGAGATTTGTGTGTTACCTCTTTTATATATTTGAACAATCCCAAGAATTGGAGACTATAAATAGGCCAAGTGATTTGTCTAAGAGCATAGGAATAGTAAATAGTGGTGCTGTTTCAAACCCTAAAGATCTGGCTCCAACATCCATGATCATAACTACCATGTCGTATTATGAGTAGTGAAGAATAGCAAAACTGACCATCAAAATTGTATTACCTTCAAGTTCTGAAATGGTCCCAGAGAAAGAACTAGTCATAAATGGTGAAGAGGCTAATAGCAACATCCTCATCATTATGAGGTTAGAATAATCTCATTATTTTTCGGTGCTTATGACTTTTGAATTTATTACATAGGCAAACTGAAGAAAGCAACTTATGTATCTATTTTTACTTATAGTCTCTTTTTCAGAGACTATAAGTAATGTAATGTGGCTGCAATGAGAACGGGACGTTGAATAAAGCCGTTTCCATACTTGTGTGGGATCGCCAGGGTTGTGAGATATCCAGGGCTCTGAAGCAAACACAGAACTGTGGGCATAAGGCAGAGAGCATCCCTTAGCAGCCATCCCCAGTAGCAAGAAGAAAGTCTGGCACAGCAACCTCACAACAATAGCAGCAGCAGCCAAACTGATGAGGCAGGCATATTGGTCAAGCTTCCAAGGTCTGGTAAAAATTTGTTAAAAACTGAGGGAAAGTACCTCGTCGTCTCCTGTTTTAGACCAGGTTCAACAAGTTTATCACTCACCAGGGTAGGAGCATGGAGATTAGAAAAGTTAGTAAAGAAAACAAAGATGGCAGTGAAAACAACAAAACAAAAACCTAGGATAGTACCAGAGGAAGTTCCCGTGTATACTGTAATTTCCATTTGCTTAAATACTCCAGCCCCAAAAGTTAGGAGTAAAATAGAAAAGTGCATTAACATGATACAAGGAAATGAACAGACTAGTTGAAGATTGTTAGCTACATTCTTAATTAAACATTCTGTTGCTAAAACAAGACAAGTAGCACTCACATTCTAGACCAAAACACTCTGTATAAAAGCAAACCACTCACTGGGAGGAATCCATTGTTATCTCCCTAAGGGAGTAGGAACTTAATTGGGTCCTTAGACTTTTCCTTGAGGTAGAAACAGATCTACTTCTCAATACCTGAAATACAAATTCTGGATATTGGACACACCTGTTGACAATAACCTTGAGAGAACTCAGTAGAACTCTGGTCTGAATCTAGAAGGGCCTTTGAGGTAGAAACAGGCAATAACCTTGAAGGAACAGAAGTTCCAACTCTCTGTCCTTTAGACAAGGTGGAAATAGGCTCACATTTTTGGGGCCTCCATAATCTCCAAGTTCAGAAACTCATGTAGGTGATTCCCAAGTAAATAAAAAGAAAATTCTCCAGATATGGAGGGAGCCAGATGAACGAGACTAAAGTTGGCCCACATCCTTCTGTATAGGCATAGAGAAAGAAACAAATTGCAGGCTCACCTAATCACTAATAATCTTTTGAACATTGTGACTAGAACATAATCAACAAAAAGTATATGTTTGACAAATAACTCTGAAATTAAGAGAAACTGGAAGAATGTCATAGCTGAAAAGGGGATGATGAATAGAAAGTGACAGTGTCATTTTTATACTTTGAATCTTGCCTTTTGCAGTAAATTTCTCTGCACAGTGGGATTGACAGCCTAGAATAAGGCATGGGGAGGGAGCTATAATGAAGATTTAGCAGGCAACAAGTAGACCCAAGCTTAGTGGCTGAGCAATCATTCGGAATTTACATTACCCCCTCAGCTTCCTTTACATTTTAAATTAGACTTCATCCTTAAGAGGCCCCAGTAGTGTAAAAGCTGCAAACCTTATCAAGACAGGAGGTCTGACCCTATTGAAGTGTTTTATTTTCAATTAAACTTCTAATAGGCTCTTTTTGAAATAAAATCTCTCACATACTTTTTGACTGGCTATTGTTCATGAAGACCAACATTGTTATGATAATAGTGTCACAAATAAAACACTATCTTAATTTCTTTTTTTGATCTACACTCGAAAGTCTTTCTGAAAAAATAGAATGTAGAAGAGAGAACTCACATAATTAGAGTTGCATTTATGAGCATCATCCATGAGTCATTTCAGTGGAAAGCAGGGAATCCTACACTTCTAACCACATTTACTCCATGTTTTAATGTCACTTAAAATACTATCTCAGTCAAAATAGCTTTTATATATGTAAAATTATGGTTATTTCTCAAATTACACTGTATTTTTCTTTTACTGAGACCAACTGAAATGGTGTTATTTTGACTTGCTAAGTTCCTAAAAGAAGTTTTATACACAAGATAATCCTTAAATCCAGGAAGAAAATAAAAGAACATTCTTTAATTTTATTGTGAGATGGACATACATTAAAAGAAGCTATTTAATTCAAGGAATGTTTTTGCATTAGAAATGATTGGCAAATAAATTATACTATTTCCATTGTCTTTGAACTAAAGAGGTCCTCACTTTTCTGACCTTTAGGGTGCAAGCAAAAGTTTAGAAAATAATTTTAGAATGAGTATTTTAAATTATAAATATGCCAAGAATTGCAAATGGTCAGAAATGCGTGCTTGAAAGTTTACAATGTAGCCTGACACAGTTTCATAGATTCTGGCTGAGACATGAGACAGAGAATCAAAAACAAATGCCTTTTTAAACTACAGCACCGCAAACAGAAACAGCCATTTTCAACCCCAAATCTGAGAGTGGTAATTTGGAGACAGATCCAGCAAAACTTGCTCCCATCAGGAAACCTCCAATCTACACAGACATTGCTAGTCAGATAGAAAGCAATCTGTTCCTCACCAAAAGAAAAACAATACTTGGATCTGAAGCTATGTAACTACACAAATACTCCTGAAGTGTACCAGAGAAAGGCTGTCATAGACACATAGGAACAAAATGGAGAGTGGCTCCCCAGTAAAAAATCCCCATTAGCCACAATTTTGTATCTGAATTGAGTTTATCTGATACCATTAGTTGAACACCCAAATCCATTGTTATATAATTCCCATGGTCATTTGCAGATACACATAAAACTAGGAAGCTGTGAGCTGCTCAATTGAGAAGCTTGGAAATCAACAAGTAGATACAAAACATTTTGACTCTTCCCTTTATAGATTTCAATCCATTAGTGGTTGGTCCTGTTGGCTGTGAGTAGGTAGCAACAGGCTGTGATACAAACACAAAACAGGACAAAACTACTAATCTAATGACCAAGAAGTCATAGAAACAGTGAAGAGAACAAGCTCATTTAAAAGGCTTCTCCTTAGACAGTATATCTTTAGATTTTACTGTTCTCAATGGTTAAATGTTGAAGACACATAGACTTTATTAATCAAAAATCCCAAGGAAAAGTATGAGATATGTTAACTATAAGTTCAAAGTCACAAAGAGAACACCACTCTAATTGACTGAGGCAAAACATAACTCTGGATTAAGAGGGAACACTCAGAAGAGGGAAACACAGAGACACATTTAGGCTTTAGTCTAACTCAAGTGTTGACCCATGTCTTTTCCCCTTTGGCTGGGGTCCAAGCTCATAGTCTTGTTCAACTGATTAGTCTTAAAAGAATTGACAGGCAGGAAATGAAGAGAGAAGGGACCAGACATGTTAATCAAGAAAAGGATTTACTGGAGTTGGTAGGAGATTAAAACCTCTGCATAAAAGTCTTAAAAGACAGAGAGAGAAAAAAGTTTTGAGTTCCTTGCCCTAAGCATAAATCCTACAGAAAATATTCTGTTTAATCCTGTCGAAAATATTCAGTTTAATGTTTCTTGCAATTTTCTCCCAATAAGGTGTTAATAATAAGTATCCTAGAAGCCCCCAAAACAATAGAGGATATTGTCATCTCTCTTGGTGATCTGTCGACCTTGATGGTAAGACCGTATTTCTGAATATATCACACACGGTCATACAATATGGAGAAATCAAACTAGAACTGATCTGTATGCTTCCTCCCTGATGGCTAACTTTCACAGTGCTAGAAGGTGCATCCAGGCTGCTGGCGGAGAAAAATCAATAGTTTCACCTAGCTGTAAGCCCAGGGAGTCGATGACTGACTTTAGAAAATAAAGTCTTTATTGGTGCAATAACAGCATGAATAGCATGGGACCATCTTAGTTACTCACCTATTGTTGTGATAAGATACTAAGACTTACAGAAGACAGAGTTTGTTTGGAGCTTACAGCTGCAGCGGGTGAGTCTAGCTTCATCATGATAGAGAGCAAGGCTACAAGTAGGCAGGCATCATGCTTGAGCTGGAGCTGATGCTGAGAGTTTACATCTTGATCCAGAAGTATGAGGCAGAGAGAGCCAACTGAGAATGGCGTGGGCTTTTGAAACCTTAAATCCCATCCCCAGTGATCCATCTCCTCCAACAAGGCCATATCCTAATCCTTCACAGGTAGCTCTACCAGCTGGGGCCCAAACATTCAAATATATGAGCCCTCCTAAACTGCCACAGGGCTCACTCAATTGCTTTTGAAAAATGTATTTAAGACCCACTCGACAGAAGAGAGTGGATGCCAAGGGAACTCATGGTAAGTATGACCAAGAGCCCACGACTTGAGAGGCAATAGGCCCTAGGAGAGAGTCTACTTCTGTTATTTTCTTGATGAATGAACAAGGTATCAAACTATTCTCTAAATACGTCACAGCCATAGATTAGTACAGGTCTCCACCTTCATTGGCAAAGCTTCTTTGTGCAGTAGACAAAAATTAAGACAAAGATTCAAAGCTTGTAAAAGTTCGGGAAATGTGTGATTACAGAAGACCATATGCAGGCAGCCCTATCTAAACTCATTGGGTAGCTCTCTTTCACACATACACAAGACATGATATAGAGCAGGGCATATGTTGAAAAGAAAATGGTTTTAGCAGTGGAGGAAAGAGGGATAACAGAGAGAAATCCGTGTTGTTAATGACCAAAATTCATCAAATACAAGTATCAAACTGTCAAAAATAAAAAACAAATTGAAAAAGTGCAGGTTATATACACACATACATGAGAATCTAAACTATACCAGTGACAGTAAAACTAATGTCCTTTTTGAAATACATTTAATGCACACTTTTGCATTTTGTGGATGTATTTTTCTTCCCTTTCTCTTCACTGATGACAGCTATATGTGATGGCATTAAATAGTGCTGCATGCAAGAATGCTGTGGGGTATCTTTCAGAGAAAGTATGTGCGTTAGATAATTGTGTTCAGGCTTTAGTGATAGTGCTGTTAGCCATGAGCTCAAGGTTGGTGAATCTAAATATAGACAAAGTGTTTTTTAGCAGAAACATACATAAGCAAGGTTTTATGTAAATCTATTGATAAAAGTGTGGCCAGAGGTTCATGGGGATCTAATCCTGTATTCCTCCTTTGGAGTTATGTTTAAGGGTTTGAGGTCTTTGTGTACGTGTGCACGTGCGCACGTGCGCACGTGTGTGTGTGTGTGTGTGTGTGTGTGTGTGAATCAGCACCATTTGAATGAGGACCCACTGTAGAGTTGTTCAGTGTTTCACCTTCACTGTTACTCTTATAGTCTATCCTTAACAAAACAACAAGAGTAATCCTTATCAACCTAAGTGAAAATGTGGCTTTGTTTTCAAAGGCCTCCAGTGGCTTTTCCTCTCAGAAGCCAAGGCAGTGTCCATAGTCTCCAGTTTCTAGCCTCCTACCTTCCCAGCCACTGGTAGGTGACTTCTGACCTCAGCATACTCTTCTCCCCTTCTGTGGCCCGGCCTTATTCTGCTCTAGCCATCATGGCTTTCTTATACTTTTTGAACCAACTGTCCAAGACAGGTTTCTTTTTTAAGGTCTCTTCCTTAAAAAGTTCTTTTATGTGTACTTTTGTTCTTTTTTAAATTATTCTATATTTATTGAATGTAGTAAGGGGTTTTTGAAGACAATTTAAAAGCTCTTGTTCTTTTTCCAAAGACCTAAATTACTTAATTCTTCATCTCTTGAAAGCTTTTTGTTTAAATGTCACCTTCTCACTATGGCCATCACTACTTACAGACACCTCCTTCAGTCTTAGTTATTTTTCTATTGCTTTGAAAAGACACCATGACCAAGAAAACTTAAAAGAAAGCATTTAAATGAGGCTTTGCTTACAATTACAGAGGGTAAATCTGTGGCCACCATGGCAGGAGTATGGCAGCAGTTAGGCAGGTATGGCAGTGGAGCAGGAGCTGCTAACGTATGTCCAGATCCACAGGCAGGAGGCAAGGAAGCTAGTCTGGGCCTAATGTGGGTTTTGAAACCTTAAAGCCTACCCCAAGTGACACATTTCCTCCAAAAAGGCCACACCTCCTAATCCTTTCCAAAACAGTACCACCAACTAGAACCCTTGCATTCAAATACATGAACCTTTGGAAGTCATTCTCATGCAGACTACTACCAACTACCCCTACATCATGATCTAACCCTCTTCCATGCTTTATGGCTCTCTAGAGCACTGTGGTCAACTGATAATCCATAAATGTATGTTTGCAGTGGTCTACCTGTGTTCTCCCACAGTCTGCAAGGATCATAACTTGTTTTATTCATGACTATATGCTTAATGTCCAAGGAGTGCCTGCCTCATAAAAGATACTTAATAATGTTTGCTTGATCAATACAATTTAAAAAAAAAACTCAAAGTTTTTCCATAGTTTTCTCTCTTGCAGTAAACTCAGCTTTTCCTTAAACTGTTCCTAAGCAAGCACCTGAGAACATTTCTTCAAAACATATAAATACAGCGTAGATCAGAGCTCGGGCTCAGCAAGGCTAGAGAAGCAATTGGAAACAGAGGGCTGGGTATTTCCAAGCTATCTTGAAAAGGAAAGAATGGGAACCCTTCATTTTTATATTGACAGAAATGTTGTTAGTAGCATGAGAGTTGGTGTTAAGGCATCAAAATAAAACTAATTGAAAAAGAAACAACCCACTCACACATAAAAACATGTGTTATCTCTTTAATTTCTCTACTCAATAGTACCAAATCCAACTATTCCCTCCTAGAGGAAAAAGAATGTTTTTCCTTAGAAAACAAAACAATTAGATTCTGGCTAAACTGCCCACAAAACATGAAATGTTTCATTTAACTAACTGAGAAGACACAGCTTGTTTAAATCCTAAGTAAAGAAGCAGTCTCCAGTAATAGAAGCCCAGCCACTTGCAAGCATGCCTCTACCTGACCTAAATAGATGCCCATGAACTCAGCTGTAGCATGTGTCCACAGACTACTACAGATGAATGAAACAAATGCCAGGCAACTTAGAAACATATGGCAGATTGTATGTTCATGTGAATTCTGAGTTTTTTCATCAAGATTCTTCCTTGTGATATTCTATCTCTGCTTTCCTAAGGCTGCAGCAGCCAGGGAATACAGACAAGGTTCTATCTTCAGTGCAGACTTGAAGTTTAGAGGATCAAACCCATAGTAGAGATAAGGCCTCCTGCATCCCTTGAGTGATGTACACGAAGATGGAGTTTTCGGGTGTGGGATGTGTTCATCTTAGAGAAGCTATTGCTGTGTACAGGATCATCTTAAACTTGTCTACTTCTACCAGCAACTTTTCTGTGTGAAGATTCAACAGCTCCCAGATGTGTGTGTGTGTGTGTGTGTGTGTGTGTGTGTGTGTGTTCATCCATGTACTATATCTATATCCATATAGATATAACATGACCTTGGAGTGAGAGTCATATCATATAGACAAAATACAACTGTGATGTGAAGAAGGTAAAGGACATTACATGCTGCACAGACCAGGGTATGCTTCATGATGCTTACGCTTATATAGAACTTAGTCTGCAGGGTGAATAATTGCACTTATTATTTAATTCATGGATAGAAACTATTTTTTCAGTTTTCTGATTTCTGTATTTTAAGAAGGCAATCTAATATATTATTATGCTCACTTGAAACTTTTTTGTATGAAAAGCAGTTGTATCTGATATCTCACTGGAAAAAACATAAGAGACTATTTTAGTCTATACTATAAAAATAACTTGCTTCATATTGTCTAGCTATAAAAGATATCACTGTTCAAATGCATCTTGTGTCTATAGAACATACATTTTAGTCTGAAGAGGACAATAATTCAAACTAAATAAAAGGTGAGTGGGGATGAGCCAGAAGTTCATAATATGTGATAAATGTATTTAGTGGCGCAGGCTATATGGGGTCAAGAATAAACTCTAAGAGGCACATGAACAAAACCCTACAGTAACAAGAGAATAAACTAACTGTGCTGACATCTGGAGATGAGAATTACAGGCACAGAGAACTGTGTTGCAAAGGCTCTGGGGAGGAGCCTTGATTATGTACGAGAAACACAATAGTGAGCAAGAAGAGGAACTGGAAATGGAATCAGGAGATTGCCCATGACCATATGTCAATGCCACAGTTGTTTCATGACACTGTTTGGGGAAAACATGAACATCTACTCTCCCTAGTAAGAAATCAACTGTAGGTCAAAGTCATGATATAACCCAAGTCCAGCTTGGGAAACTAATGAACATGTAGGGTTACATAAAAGAGTTGGCAAGAGGTTACCATGGAAACTCAAGAGCAATTTCATCACCAAAAGTTCATCCCAGCAAGGATGATGACTTAGAAAAGCTTGAACCTTGCACCTATCTGTGTAACTTGCAGGCAGCTCGATATATCCAAGAGTTTTTTCTACCCAATAGTCCCTACTCGTTATATATCATTGGGGCAGGAGAAATCTTGGGAATCCAAGAGGTCTTAGGGACTTCCTGAGACTTCTGAATTATTAACATACTGTTTCAACAGCCCCCTTTAGAATGTTTTGAGTATTGCTGGGTTTCCCTCTGATGGAAAGGCAGTTTAAGATTTAAATAAGGAAATGCTTATTTCTCTTATCTCAAGTGAAAACATATTTAAAGCTTTATTTTTAAATTTTTATTCAATATGTTTTGATCACTTTCTTTCCACTTCCTAGAACTCCTCCTGGATCCTCCTACTCTTCCTACCCACTCATCCAACTTCTGGTTTGGGTTTTTTTTTTTATCTTTTTTAAAAACAAAAAAAGTAAAATTCACACACACACACACACACACACACCAAAAAAAACAAACAAGCAAAACATAAAATTTATTGTTATTGTCTAACTACTCTTGATTATGAGTCCTGCCCTAGAATATAGTTGATATACCCAGTACTAGTACATTGAAGGAAACTGAATTTATTTCTGTCTTAGCAGCTATCAATTGCTAATAATTTCTTGAATAGGGATGGAGCTTTCTACCTCTTGCCCATTCTCCATGCTGGGATTTTGTCTGCCCTGAACTTGTACAGGTCTTGTTTATGCAGTCACAGTCTCTATGAGTTCATACGTGTACCAGCCACATTGTCTCTAGAAAAAAAAATGTTTCTTTGGAGTCATACACCACTTCTAGCTTTTATAATCATGTCTCCTCTTCCACAGTAATCCATGAGCCTTCAGACAAGAGGATGGATAAGAATTCTCCATTAGAGCTGGGTGCTCCCGATGTCTCTCACTCTCTTCACATTTTCCAATTGTGGGTCTTTGTGTTAATTACCACAGATTACAAGAAAACTTCTTTGATAAGTCTTTAATAACACTAATCTATGGGTATAATGGCATTTAACCAGTTGTTTCATTGCGGCATTTATTGAGCAAAATAACTGTAGAAGTTTTTCTCCTTACACCCTTGATCTATCTAGGCTCGGGTTGTTGGTCTCATTAACAGTGTCAGGTATGAGTTCCATCACATGGGGCAGGATTTAAATCAAAATTTTAAAAAGTGGTTGGTTACTCCCATAACATATGTGCCACTATTGCACTAGTGGGTGCATCTTACAAGCAGGTTGCTATTGTAGCTCACAGGGTTGATAGATGAATGAGATTTATTACTTTTCTTCTCTGGCAGCATATATAGTATCTTTCAGCATTCTGAACACCAGTAGACTTAAGCTTTGAGTTGAGTACTAGCTTGATTTCCTCAGGTTTGGTGTCATAGTATACAGTGAACTAAAACCTTGAAAAAAACATAGTGGACACTATTGTAGGAAAATTATCTGGTCAAAGAAAAAGAAGGGAAGGTCCTCAGGTATGTGGTATGACTTGACTATAACAAGAGCAGTGAAGGGCAAAGGAAGCAGCAGTGTGATTCTAAATAGGCAAGAGAATTGCCTAGTGGATTGGATACTGGGTTGAATTAAGCATGTCCATAAAGTCAGAAAATCCAGAATAGTAGAATCAGATGGAAACACTATAGAAAGAACATTGTAGGATAGGATGGACTTAAGAATCAGGAGCTGAATTTGAACATGGCACTCCTGTGACTGTGGAATTCCCCATGATTTCCGTTAGGCTTCCTTCTACTGTTCAGGGTAGAAATTCTGTGATATGGTTTAACTTCACTCTTTCTGAGGCTCATTCTTTATCTAGATTATGAGGAAAACTGAACCCAATACATTGGTTTTAGTTATTACTAAGATTAAACAAGAAAAGAGATAAGCAATATCAGGAGGAGATTTAGTCTTAGATGAAGTATGCTTAACTTTTTTCATGAATACTTGCTCATACAGCTAAAGAACAGATGAAAGACCAAAGTTAGGATTCCACCAACGTCCAATCTAAGAAGCCAGTAAGTTTATTGTGAATCTTTTGGGAGAGTAGGTATCCAGAGCAGCTGCATCGTTACAAAATTCCATCCCATAATGGTTGATAAGCTCATGAAAGCTGCTTCATGAAGTCTTCCTTCAGTCAACTTCCTATTTCTTGTATATTATACTTCTCTCAATAACATTTGCATCTGGGGCAGGAAAAAGAGACTCCCAAGTGAAGGTCTTGTGACCTTTCCCTCCCCTTCCTGCCCATAAGTGCTAGTTCCATTTCCATTACTACTACCATAGATGCTCTACTCAATTAGTTGGCATGGCTACCAGACCAAAGGAATTAATACTTCAAGATGACAATGGAAGATAATGCTTTGCCTAGAATACAAGGACACTAGATAATAATTACATACAAATGATTAATAAATGGTGTTTATTATATCTATCATTAAAGTTGGTGTAGAGTTTCTTTTATCACTAAAAAAATTATTTGCAAATGAAAATGTTATGATATTGAGATGAAAACAACCCAAAGATTAATGAAATAAAAGAGAAGACACAGAATTAAACCTGCACGGTTATAACTACCTGATGTTAACAAAAGTAATAACACATTGTAGAAAAGACAGTCATTTCAACAATGGTATCAGAAAAACTAGATATCCACATGCAGAAAAATGAAACTGTATCTCTATTTCTTTCTCACACTGTGTCAACTTCCTAATTTAAGACCAGACACTGTGAACCTGTGAGAGGAAAACAAAAAAATGCTTCAAGATACAGGCAACAAAAATTATTTCCAGCAAAGGACTCCAGTAGCCCAGGACATAATTTCAAGCACTGATACATGGAATTGCTTGGAATCTAAATACTTCCAACTGCATGGGAAGTAATCAAGCAGAGATAGCCTACAGAATGGAAGAAAAACCTTTGCTTGTTATGTATCTGACAAGAGATTAATATCTAGACTATAAAAAATTAATATTTACCACCAAGAAACCAAACAACCCACTCAATAAATGATGAAGTACAGATGGCCAATAAATTCATTATAAAAAATACTCAACAACCTTTGCTATGAGAGAACTAGAAGTAAAACTACATTGAGATTTCAATAGGGATGGAAATACAAACACTTATATTAATATGAGCAAAAGAAAGTCCTTATACACTGCTTGTGGCAAGAAAATTTAGTCTAACCACTGAGGAAATCAATGTAAATTTGCCTCACAGACCTAAAAGTAGAACTTATATATGACTCTGCCAAACTCCTTCTGGTTGTATACTCAAATGACTCTAAGCCAACAAACCACAAAGACATCTGTGCATTGATGTTTATCAAGTTACAGAGGCAGTCTAGGTATCCTTCAACAGATAAATGGATAAAGAAAATATATATATATACAATGGAGTTTTATTCATCCATAAAGAGGTACAAAATTATATTGTTTGTTGGAAAGTAGGTGCCATGGAAAGAATAAACAAGATTCAAGAAGACAAACATTGCATGTTTTATCTTATCCATTGGTTCAGGAGTTAGTATTAGTTCATTATTAAAGACACCACTTCCACTACTGTGATAATGGTAATTAAATTCCAATGTGAGTTTTGAGGAGGCATTCAAGCCACAACATAATGCTCTTGAAAAGCAGGCACAAAATCTGGCCTACATTTCGTTTCTCATTATTTCTTGAATGCAATAGAATGTCAGTAGTATCTAAATGACATAATATACTTATTATCTTGATATTGTCTTTTCTTTTGTCATTTCATCCTTATAAACATTAGCATGCTGTAATCCATGCCACTATTATGCTGCTGAACAGTTTCATTAATTCAGCAAATTGAAGTTATTTCAATTCTTATTTTCAAGATTTTATTGAATGTGTACTTGAGAGTTAGTGAATTACTGTTCAATCCCTTCCTCAGAGAATGTCACAAACTAAAAGGAAAAAGCAGCAAGGAAAGGATTAATTCACTGTGTGATCTCTGTTGAGTATAGTCAGTCTTCTCAGAGAAATGAACAACGTGAAAGGGTTTTACGGGAAAATAAGGTGTGAGGCACCCTGATTCTGGGTCCGTTTAGACTGAAGAGAACAAAGTGTCACATGCTTATAGAACACTATGCAGCACATGGCGACAGGGGAGTGGCTTCTGGGTGCACTGGGAGGATATGATTGCCCTCCCTTATTCCTAACCCCAGGCTTCTGTTATTCTGTTGTTTGAGAACTCCAGGATGTCACAAAAATAAAATAATGAAAACACTAAGAACACATAGCCTCTGGCTAGGATGACTTCTTAAGAGCATTCTCTAGAAAAAAAAAAAAAAAAACAAGCAAGAAAATAAAGAAAAAAAAACAGAGAGGTCAGAGAAGGATTCAGTAGTTAAAGCCACTTGCTTCCCAGAGTTCAACTCCTGGGACTCACATAAAAATGGAAAATGAGGGATGACTTCACAATCCTGTGCTCTGACCTCCACATATGTACTGAGGCATGCAGCATCACACACACACAACAGTTATACAAATAATAAAACACAAATACTTTAGAAAATTAGCCTGCAGCATTAATACAAGAAAGGTGAGAAATAAAATGTTTATCAAATTAATATAAGAAAAACAATAAGAAAAATTTTATGGAATTATTTTTAAACTTTACATTTCTTTAAACGATTTGAAATTTCAAGTTTGTACAAAACCCTACTTTTACTTATAATAGGAATAGAAACTTGTCACTTGTCAGCCAGTAATATATTTATTAATTACATGCTCACTGATAAACCTGTTGTGTGATAGTTTCTCACCTGATAGTTGGAATACAAAGACAAGTAAATTAACTGTTGTCCCACATACTTTATTTCAACCGTTTGAAAAATAATAGAAGACAAATAAATTAACTGTTATCCCACATCCTTTATTTCAACTGATTGAAAATAATAATAAAAAAAAAAAAAACAATTCAGCATGCCCTGGTAAGAGCTAAAGCAGCCTGTACATAGGTGTGAAGGACAGCAGCCTGGGAAGTAGCCGGAAGGCGTTTGAAAGCAGGGGGCGTGGCTGACTGTGAAAGGCTGCCATCTCTGCTAGAGAGGAGATCCCTTTGGCCAAGTACATCTAGGTACCCACTATCCCTGTGGTTTTCCCTTTCCGAGGCCTAGCTGGAGTGAAAAAGAGGAAGAGCCTCCTGTGGAGAAAACTTAGCTCTACTGCCTTTGAAGAAGCATAATTCGAACATGAAGTGCCTTTTATGGGCTTAAGCTATGGAAGGAGGAGGTTGCAGATGGGTTTCCTAAGGAGCAGTGGCCGCCAGAGTCAAGCGTCAGGATAAACTACTATGCCCGCCACCATGTGGCCGCGAAAATCAACCACTGCTCCTTCCGTTCTCCGACAAGCAGTGTGGCACTGGAGGAGTCCGCCTAATATTTAGTCCTAAAGTTTACAAGTAGTGCTCCCATATAAATATCACGAAATCTTTGATTGTGCGACAAAGATGAGATCAAGACACTGAATTTATTAAGCCACATAAGTATTCTCTCTTTCATTTAAATTCACTGCGTGAAGAAAGATTTCATGCAATACGCCGAGGGACTGGCATGGAGCTTTCAGATGAACTCCAAATGTCTCTCGCTGAGTTGTGTATCAGGGGCTGATAGAGGACTACGGCTTCTCAAGATTATCAAATACAGCAGTGGGCTGCACCATTGTTAAGATGTTGCTGTAAACATAGAGCTAAAAGAAAATGTGTTTCTCCATTCTCATGCAGACTTGGAGACAGGGTGATTTGTTATGCACTAACTGTGGTTAGTAATATCTTAATGATGTTTTTGTTTTCTCTGTCATTAGTTAATTAGAGTCAGATTTCCTAACTGTTGTGAGGATTGTATTGTGCTGATAATGTGGAGTGCTTCTGGGTTCTGATAATCTAAAATGACCCAAAACAGGTATGATATACTCAGATTCATTGAACTACGGAAGAATTCAAAGACTGCACGGTGAGACATGTTCTCCCTATGCCGTCCAGGCTGGCCTCTTATTTCTGTCTCTCCCTGCTTCATCCTCCAGCCTGGAATTCAGGTCTGTGCCACCAATCAAAGCAGCAATCAAAGCAGAGCTTCTTGTGAGTGTTTTGCCATTGTTGTTTTGTTTTGCAGTAGGATCTCACTATCCAGCCTTGGCTGCCTTCAAACTCACTATTTTACGTCACGCAGGCCTAGAACTCACAGAGATACACTTGCCTCTGTGTCCTGAGTGCTGCAGTTAGGAAACATGTGGTACTTTATCACAGCCAAAGCAGAGTATTTTGACATTGATCTTAACGATCCATGGGATTGCATGTTCTATGAAGAAAACCACGTGCTATAAATGTAACATATATTTCATAAGAACTGTTTCTAGGAGTTGGAGAGATGACTCCAGAGGACCTGGGTTCAATTCTCAGCACACATTTAGAGGCTCACGTGATTCAAAATGCTCTTCTGGTCTCCAAGGCCACCATGCACACATGTGGTGTCCTTTCATAAATGCAGGTGAAACACTCAGAAAATAAAAATAAATGCATTTTGTAATAAAAGTGTGTCTACAGTAAGAACAAATTATTTAGTGCAGCAGCAAAGGTATTTCTATCACATGACCTTCAGATACTGGACTCTGCCATCCATTGTTATCGTCTAGGATCTTGTTTTGCTAGTTCTGTTTCTATGGCAGGTACAAAATCATTCGACATATCCAACATGAGACACGACGGTGAGCACCTACTCAGACCTGAAGACATGGTATCTTATCTTTTTATGCTGGAATGAGAAGAGTTTAGGCTGCATTTGCTTTTTTCATACTCTTTGGGAAAGAAGGGAAGAGGTGGTGCAGACTTTTTGCGGGGGCGGGGGATAGATCGGACTTCAGAATTCAGGGTTGTTCAGTTTGTGCTACACATGCAGATAGCTTTGTGAGTCTATGTGGGATCCTGTTTCTGAATTAATTCAGCACTGTGTGAGACAACAGGGCTTGTGGTAAAACTTGCCGTGCTGAAAATCACACACAGAGAATGTGTGCTTGGGAATTAAACTGTAAACCTACCAAGATCCCACAGCATCTCCATAGAGTACTCTTACCATAACCCTTGGCACAATAAATACTATCTTAGTATTTATTATTAAATGAAACCATATGCTGCCTTTACCCCTTTAATTCCAGCACCTGGGAGGCAGAAGAAGGAGGATATCTGAATTCAAGACCAGCATGGTCCTCATAACAAGCTCCAGGTCAGCCAAGAGTAAATAACACCAGAAATGAGCAGGACTTAACAACCCACAGAATGTTAACTATACTCACATCAGTGAAGTAAAAAATAATGATAAAATTCACTGGAAAAAATAAAATAAGTCAATCTAAGTTGTTCTAATTTCAGCTCCACCTCCAGATTAGTCCTTGTTGCTGGATATGCTGGGGAAATGGCTCTGCGGATAAGAGTGCTTACTGAGCAGCACAAGGATGTAACTTCAGTCTCCACCACACCACAAAAATCTAGGCATGGCCGCACATGTGCTTGTAACTCCAGCGCTGGAGATAGCAGGGAGCAGGGCAGAAGCTGGAGGCAACGGAAGTTTGCGGACTGTTAGGGTAGCCGGAACAGCACAGTTCAGCTTCGGTGAGAGACCGTGTCTCACAGGGATAAAGTGGAACAAGATAACATGTGGCACTCAACATCTCCCTCTGGCCTCCCTGTATACGCACATGTGCACACATGTGTATAACTACCTGGAGACACACGATATGGACCACATATGCACACACAAACCCCAGAGTGAAACTGTAGGGAAGTGGCCCCATGACATAGTACTTGCACGAGGCATTGTGCTCCTCTTCAGGACCACCTCCCCACCAAAAAAGAAGGGAAAGAGAGAAAGCGTAGACCTTTGTTTCTTTGGCCCACTTCCCTTGCATAAAATTTATGTAACACATTTTGTCTAGTTGCATTTTTTTAATCTGAGGTAGTAGTTTTCAGAGACAATGAGAAGGTACGTATTTGTTTCTCCTTATAGTCTATACAGTTTGAAAAAGCTGGTCCTGTCAAAATCAAAACTGACTTTGAACTTTTTAATCGCTACTTGCAAGTTGACTATTGTAGGTAGCTGTTTTCAAAATCCCAACAAAGATGATTCTGACGCTATCTTTCCTTCAGCACAACTTCTGAATGAACTCTTCTGGAATAAATGTGTGGCAAAATAGTACCTTAGGGAACAGTCATATAGGAAACAGCATATAGAGTATAACAAATAGAATATGACGTATAAACTAGTAAAGTATACCTAAAATGACAGCTCTTCCTCTCAAACGGCCTTCAGCCATTCTTCTTCCCAACTAGGTTCAGCTCTGCCTTGTTTTAGCTGGAGATGGCTTTGCTTTCAGAGCAGCAATCTGTAAAGAATTGTTCAGTCTCTAAAGAATCTCTCATTCTGTAAGGCATTGATCATTCTGTAAGGAACCACTCATTCTGTAAGGAATCACCCATTCGGTAAGCAATCATCCCCATGGCCCCTGAAATTCAGGGTGGTCCTATGCTGTATTTAAAGAAACTGAGATCTTATCATGAATCCGTGGCTCAACAATTTCTCGTGTAATAGCAATGGTTCAAGACAAAGGGACAAAAGTGTGTTTTCTCTAAAGTAACTATAAAAAGCATTAAAACCTATCAACAGCAGAGAACCCATCCCCAATGCCTGCTTGTATCCCATAAGAAATCCTGGGTTTTTAGAATAGATTTATTAGCCTGCATCTGTTTATGCCTCTGAGTTATTAAAATCAGAATTTATGTTGGTTGGAAACCTGCTCATTTAGTAAGTGGAGTAAGTGGATGTGCAATTAGCTTCCCATTGGTGTGGCAAAGCAAGTGAGATAAGGAATTGCATGAGGAAACGTTTGCTTCTGCTCACAGGGCAGGGGTTTCCGCCCACCATCACTTAGCACTAGTAGCAGAAGCACATGGCAGAGGGAAACCCCCAAGCCAGGGGGACACACTGAAAGTGAGAGGGGGCCTATAGCCCTTCAGGAGCACACCCTAATGACCCTAACTTCCTTTAACTTGACCTCATCCTTTAGACGGTCTGCTGCTTTGCAATGGTACCACAGGCTGTTATCCAAACATTTAGCCTGTGGGTATCTGGGGCACTTTTAAGATCACATCAGAGCAGCAGACTAGCCTGGTTCTTCCACAAGGGTTAGAGTTCTGGCACACACTGGTGTCTGTTTCTGGAGGCTACGGAAAGCAGAGGATTTTGAATACTTAAGCACACCATCTAACCTAACCTCCTCAAAACAAACACACACACACACACACACACAAAGAATTACTATGGACTTATTTTAGACACACATCATGTTACATCTGTACTTTATCCCTTAAAGAATTCGCCACAAGCAGCCCTAGGAAACTACTGTGAACCTAACCAAAGAGACTAGGGTATTAAGGAAAACAAAAATTAAGAAGAATTAGAATTTTCCAGGCAGAGTGGACTTGCACAGAGGCAGTCAGTCTGCCTTCTGATATGGCCCAATCAGCTAGCACTGGATGCTGGCTGCTTTGGTTTTGTGCCTGGGTTTGCTAAAGACACTTTCCAGGAAGGACCTTAGGCACTATAACAAGTGTGCCCCTCATTGAAAATCTCTCCTGAATATTCTGATGCAGAATTAGGTAAAGGAGCCTGATAAAAAGCCAAGCTGTTTGCTGAGAAGGAAACGCTCACACACACGGCGAGGCTTGGAACCCAAGGCACTGATTAGATTCAAACCCAGGCTTTAGTCACCGAAATGTTGGTGTTCATGTGTTTTCCTTCCACATGGCAACCTTGCAGAATTTATCAAGTCTCACACACAGGATTTTCCCCATTTTCAACGTTGAAAACTCCTGGGACAAGCTCCCTATACTGACCACTTAGTACAGAAAGCCTGCAGAGGCCCTGCAAGCACTGAGTCCTTCACGCATCACTCCATTTCCCCACCTATAAGTTTACAGGATAATTTCTGTCTACTTCCCATGGCTATCTGTCAACGTTCAGTGAAACCCTGTACACAAACCTTAAATGTAAACAGAAAACTCTGACTGCATCATTCTCCTTAAGGCACAACTGAGCATCCTTTGTCCCGGTGGACAAAGATCTCACTCCTGGCTCCTCCCACTTCCACTTCTGATCTTTCTTCCTCAGCACTAAAAGGAACTTGCAATCAAGGGATCATGTCCATCAGAAGCATATATGTCACTTACAGACCATACCTCAGTATCAAGACCACATAAGCCCCAGCTCAAACATCACTGATCCCAATTTCTGGGTAATGGGCCACATCTCCCGGGGTACTCTACAAGAGGGACCCAGACCACTAATGTATTTTCCTGGGTCCCTGGGTAACCCTGAGTACCTAGCTGTTGGTGAGGTGAATGGTGTGGGAAGTATACATCCTGTCCAGTTGCTTGAGGATAAAGAACCTCATGGAACAGGACCAAGCTGAAATAAAGACATATTTGATTTAAATCTTTTGATAGCATCATCTACAGCCTTTAAATATGCAGAGATGTGATGAACAGTTTCTGCTGTGCTTTGCCCTGGCTCCACAAACACCAACTCGCTCCCATTTGGCATCGTTCATCATTGCGTGCATTTAGAATTTATTCCCATGTTTTTTCCAGAATTTAGTACTAATTATTGTTGCTAAATATTTTAACTTGGGAAGGGAAATATACTACTACGCAAGGCAATAATTTCTGAATTGCTTCAGCCGGGCAAAGCCCTAGCCACTTCTCCGTAATTGTGCCATCTGCTGCACGCTTGCTCACACTGCAGGTGCGGACGCTAAGATGCGGGGATAGTGGCCTCTTCTCAGATCGTCTTTGAAAATAAAATAAATATAAGTTTCTTTTCTCCTTTGGTAGGCAAAGATAAGCCACTTAAAAAGCTGGATGTGGAAGGGAGATAAGGAGATTACACAGCCAACTCTTGAAACTAGGAATCATCTGGAAACCAAATCTCTATAAACAGCATAGAATGCTGTTTACCCAAGGAATGGCCGGTTGAAATTACTTTCAGTCTTGCCGAGAAGAGGGGCGGGACTGACATGCTCTCCTCTCCGGCATCTGTACTAGGCATCTTGGCAAAACTGTAAAAATGTCCTCCTGCTTGTCTCAGTCACCTAGTTACTAGCAGCAGAGATTAAGCAGAGCAGAAATGCCCCCTAATCTGCTGCTTTCACTAAAGTGGACATTCTTATTCTAGTAGTTACATACAACAGGAAGAGCAGCAGGTAGGTGCCAACAAAAGTGGCAAAGCCGGTAAATACTTTGCGTGTGAGAAAAGAGTTTCAGTTGTTCATCTCTGACTTAAAACATGGCATCATATTCTTCAACTCCTTCCATCTCGATGCAAAACAATGTGAAAAGTGACAGGTAATGCCACGCCCTGCATGTGTATAGACTTCCAGTTAGGGAACTCTGGCTTTCCTGTTCTCTCATTTTTCCAGCCCGGACCACCTAGCACCTGAGCAACTCACACAGATGTCTTGAACCATCTCAACGTTTTCACTGCACATCCCAGTTTGTTTGCATCCTGTCTTGATGTTTGAAACATTATAAATAATTTTAGTGAATACGAGCAGAACTTTCCCTACCCAAACAACTGTATCAATAAGGCCAAACCACACCCAAAGCCAGCCACAGTTAAAGTCCGACTTGAAATTTTATTCCGGCATAAGCTCTTGTCCCTGGGAGTTACAAACTCAAATGTCTTCAGGTGTGGCCACTAACAGACCTTGGAAGCACACGGTAAATCCCAGGTTCCGTTTCTGTGGCCAGCCTTCCTACTTACCCATGGATGTTACTTTTAAATTTGATGAGTAACACCCCACACCCAGTACCGTCTCAGCTCCCAGCCCTTGCAGCTGCGCTGGCTCCCTCCTCTGCACTTCAGCTCTCTCCTCAACCTTGAAATGCTTTTCCACTCTTCTGACTTTTGTCTTGGATTTCTGACTTTTTTGTTTTCCTTCGTTTTTCCTGACCCCACACTTGCCCCTTTGTTGCTCAGCACTTCTGACTTCCCCAGTGTTGACACAGTGACTCTATCTTTTCGTTTCTGAGTGCCCTCTGGATATGTTCCTATTTGGGGTACTTGATTCTATCCTCTAAAGTATAAAGTCAAAATGAATTGCGCTTCTGGTGTGCCCTGTGCTCCACCACCACGCTCTGCACTCATTTGTGAGGATGAGGTAAGACTGCTGCCATCCTTCCTAAAATCCATGGCTGTAATTATTCAAGTTCCTTTTCATTAAGTAGTTCAGGCCCATGTTTGAGTGTGTATTTTAATGTGTAGTAGTCAGTTACTATAGCAACAGATCCAGGATTAATCATTTCTTTTAAGATAATGGGCACAGAATTTGCTGCTCCAGGCTTCAATCTTCCTTGCACAATCAACAGTTAGTGTGTGTGTGTGTTTTAGGATTGACCAGCATATCAAACCCTGATTTAATTTTAACTTAAATTAATTCTCCCATTACAAACCAGAAGCAGGGGGCCAGAGCAGTTGACTTTGGGGACAAAAGGATGAATTTATGAACTCTCTGAGATGTATAGCTTCTGCCCTGCTCTCTCCTTACACAGCCAGCCAGCCACTTCAGGGACGTTACAAATGAGATCTCAGAAACCTTGAAAGAAATACACATTTTCCCTATGAAACGTTTGTTTTGTTTTCCAAGTGTACATCAAATTCATTTCTTACATAATTAGAGCTTATTACAAAATCTTCCGCAAAGTTTGCCAAAAAATTGTGTTGGGTTGCTAGATGCATGGAGGGGATAGAGGAGATGGGGGCAGGGTGAATTTACATGAAAGTATCCGTGTATTTGCCAACTCAAATAAGGCTGTTATAACCTAATAGGCAAAGCAAATGGGAGTATTATATATCAAATATGTGTAATATAAAATCAAAAAAATCTTGACTAAGTTTTCAATGTTTTAAGAAATTTCACAAATAACAAGGACAGTGTGTGTGTGTGTGTGTGTGTGTCAGTGTGTTTCCTTTACATATAAGAGACAAGGGGAGGAGAGAGAAAGAGACAGTGAGAATTCAAGTCCTGAGTAACTTGGACAAGTATGTGATTTAATAACCAAATTACATTTCCTATAGATTTTGTTGTGCGTACACCAGCATCTAAAAAGATTGCATTAGGTGTCATTGGATACTAGTTTTTATACTCTGATAATGCCTTTTTTCTAAGTACATATTAAGAAAAAATTCTGGCTCTTATCTTTCTTTGAGCACCTAGTGTGTGCTGGCTGCTCCTGACCGTGTAAGAACGTACGTTTCATGACTCTTCTCGGGAGTGGTTCCACTGCCTTCCCGACTTGCAGATAAGGAGCTGACGCTCAGAGCGGTTAAGTGCCTTCCCTGAGGCTTGAGATCAAGCAGCAGGTCAGAGCCTCCACTTAGGCTCTTTGCTCAAATCCTCTCTGAGCACAGAAGCTTTAAAGAGGGAAAGGCCTCTTTCTCCAAATGCTTTTAAATATTTTATTTTGGTTCATGGAATATCTGTCATGTTTTTCAAGGTTAAGTTGCAAGGTAAAAACAGTATTTGTCCAAGCAGCAAGAAGGACTTAGACTTTCCACTCCACGGCACCTTCTAAGCAGAGGTCTCAAACATGTTCCATGCATCGCTGCAAGATAGCTCCCTTCGACTGAGTAATGATGATGTTTATTAGCACTTAATAGCCTTAGACAGGACAGTATTTTGAAACTCAAGAGTAATTTGAGGAAAGCAGAATGTGAGTTCAGCAGAGCCGAGTTACCATATTTCAAAATAAAGTGTCCCTCCTTCGCGAAGCTGCCCATCACTGCTGATAGCTGCTGAGGCTGGAGAGGTGGGCGGGCCGATGGCACTGTCATTGCAGTGACATGCAGATGGCTCCTGAACACCTGCTGCTTTGGACCCATCAATCAGCTCTGTGCATGCTGTTTATTAAGCACCAGTAAGTATGCCTAGTAAATTCTTGTTTATAAAGATGGAATATTCTCAACTGTGTGCTAAAATGTAAATGTGACATGCTGGCTTTGAGAACCAGATGGAGCCCCAAATCCAAGATTAATAGTGCTGAAACACTGGGCACTATTATATAAGACGATGGAGTGGCATGGCTTTGTAAACTTCTGTGTGTCAGGAAGGAAGGCCTGTGACCTTATTGATGCTCTTGGAATTTGAAAGGAAGCTACAAATTTGGTTGAGACATCACACTCTGAGACCACCTACTGTACGCAGCTTCTGTTCACATGTGACAGATAAAATCCATTTTTATGAGCAGTAAAAATGGTGGGATTTTTTTATAACACAATGAGGTGCTAAGTTAAAGTTAGTTTTAGTTTTAAAATAAAACCATCAATATATGTTTCTGGAGGAAAAAAACTGTATTGCAAACAAGAAAATATGATTCAGTATACTCTCCCATTGCTAAGGAAAGCATACATTTTGAGCCTGTTTAAGAATATAAATTTCTAACCTTCCTCTAGTGGCACCCAAGGAAAACAAAAATCAAAACCTCATCTCTAGTCACTATTCTTACCAGCCCTGTGTGGCTCCTTTGGCTTCGCTTTGGTACTGGGATTATCCCATTCAACCTCACAAGGACTTTGACCTGCCCTCTAACACAGTGCTGACCTCTGACTTCACTCAGATGTTCTAGAAGTAAGACAGTGACTTTCACTTTGACACCTGAGGCTTGAGACAAGGCAATAGTTTTACTTTATAACTGGAAGTAACCTTCAGACCAGAGAGACAGGCTCACACACTAACCTGAATCCAGGCAGATGAACTGCCCCTGGCTTTGCTGACCACAGGTGAAGCTGGTGTCCATCCGTTCTTGAAATGAGAAATTATTTTTAATAGTTACCAATGTGTTGGTAGTTACCTTAAGACATTCAAAATGGTCAAGAGCTATCTTATTCCCCCCCAAAATCTTGATTTTTCTTTAGCTAAGCAGCTTATGTCCTGCCCTTTCTGTAATCAGGAGGACTTGACTATCAGAATGCCAATGTTTTCCTTATTCATAAATTTTGTTCCAAATCTCTTCATGGAATATGCTAAGATATTTGGCCTTTGTGGTTATGAATTTTGATATTGGGAAAATCATTTTATTTTATTTTGCAGAGGAATAATTTATGGGCAAACTCCAGTATCTCAGAAGAGAGCAATACATGGATTATTTTAAGTTATTATAAAACTGTTACGGTTGTATAGTAACTGTTAACATTAAAGTCACTTAAGGATACCTTTTAAATCATGGCAAATAAAACTGCTCTGGGCATTGAATCAGTACAGAGATTAGTGGCAGAGGCACAGGGTGGTCAGTGAAAATTCACAACATAGAGACAGAATAGAGTCTCCCGATGGGAAGTCACTGAGAGGAAATACTGCAGATGTGCAGATTCTGGCTAAACCCACACGGTGGGTGTCACGATGCTGATTTGTCTGCATGGCCTGGCAAGGCTGTGACAGCAGGGAGGCACCCAGTGAGGTACTAAGTGATGGGATAAAGGTAAATGTCTTGATAAAACCAGATTGTACTCAAGCATGTCCCCAATGAGCCTGTGAGAAGGCTCCTCTAGGCTGAATAAAGGAAGGAATCTTAAGCCTCGGGAAACAGTGAAAACTTGGTGAACACGGCTGGAAAATATGTTGTTTTAAGTGAGTAGCCATGGCTAAATCTGAGATAGAATATCCCTAGTCAGCCTAAGCAATTTGCGTAGTGATTCTTGATGATGTGATAAACAGGGAAGATGACAAACGGTCTCCACCCCCCAAAAAAATGGACTCTATTAAGACAATGAATTCTCCTGTCACACTCTGGATCATGCACAGAGAAAAGGGATGTGGAATGTGTGGTGTGTGTGAAAGCATGCGTCCTTCAGACCACAACCCCAAGGCCGTACTGAGTTCACAGCTTCATTTTCACTCATTTCTCTCTTGAATGCTGTTAGACTCCTCCTATTAAATCCATCTGCCGACTCTAACACATCCTGCACTTCGGGTCAGAGAGACTTCCCTGACCCTGAGAACTAGGCCAGGCCCTTCTGCGATGTGCTGCTTGACTGTCCTCGCCGTAAACCTCTTTTCATTGGAGCATAAAGAGAGAAAGGGGAAGGAGTGGGGCTTAGTGGTCTGGTTGTGAAATTGCTGTCTCAGAAAGTGGAAGCTACAGACAAACAGCAGAATTTGTCCTCTGTCAAGCTGCCGCATTGCTCCTGCAGCCTGATGGAAGAGGAGTTAGCAGTTCCCTCCTCACACTGCGCAGGTGCCCTCCACATCCTCTGCCTCTCCTGCTACGGTCTCCATGCTACCTATTGACTGCTGGGATTCATTGAAAATTCTGTCTTCTTTCCTGATGTTTTAGTTGGGGTTTCTATTGTTGGGAAGAGACACTATGGTCACAGAAACCCTTTAAAGAAAAAAATATTTAGTTGGATTGTCCTATTTTCAGAGGTTTAGTCCATTATCGTCATGGTGCACCATGATGGCATACAGGCAGACATGGTGCTGGAGAGGTAGCTGAGAGTCCTACATCATGACTCATAGGCAAAAGAAAGTAATCTGTCTTACTGGACATGGCTCGAGCATACATGAGACCTCAAGCCCATCTCCACAGTGGCACACTTCTTCCAACAAGGCCACATCACCTAATAGTGCCACTCCCTTTGGGGGCCATTTTCTTTCAAACCACCACACTTGTTCAAGACTGAATCTTTAAAGTAAGCTTGAAGTGTAGACTAATTTATCCTTATTTTTCAAAAGAGAAAATCATGTTGGTAGATTAAGTAACTTGTACAAAAGCACAGGATTGGTAATTAATAGATGAAGATTTATTTCTCTCCAAGGTTTCTATGTTTGTGTATAAACAGATGACAGATGAATAGCCAATTAATAGATAGATAAATGATAGATAGATAGATAGATAGATAGATAGATAGATAGCCAGAGAGCTCTGTATATATCCATAAAGACATGTTAGCCATCTTAATTACATTGAAATTTCTTAAGAAAGATACTCAATATGTGTTTCCCCAAAACTTTAGTTAAACAATAGGTCTGTTCTTGTATTGAAGACTTGCATCTAACGCCACATAACATTATTATATTCATTATTCATATAAGAAATGTGAAGCTAGATAAGTGACTGGCCACACATCAAGGCAGATGAGTGCCCACATTTGATACACTGAGTCAGGTCATCTACCTTCCCTGCTTTCTCAACTACAATGGGCTAAAGGGTACTCCACACAAAATAAGTCTCAAACCCAAGCCCCTCGGAACGTGGCTGGGAATTCTGTAACACTTCTGTTCAAGGATTCCTGAACTGTGACCTCATTCACTCCCTAGTTCCCTTTCCTGACCCCCTACCCCTAGATCCCCCTCTCTATTACCTTTCCTCTGTCCAGGGTAGTGTGCCTTCTATTGTCATGGGTAGGGGTGTGTGTGTGTGTGTGTGTGTGTGTGTGTGTGTGTGTGTGTGTTTTAGTTCCATGTGACAGAGAAAAATGTGTGTTTATATTTCTGGATCTGGATTGTTTCTTTCTCTGATGATCTCTAATTCTACCCATTTTCCTACAAATGAGATAATTCCATAAATTCTTTATGACTGAATTATCACTTCATTATGGCACTTGGGAAAGAGCTCAGTTGGCTGGCAAGTATGGGAACATCTCTGGGGTGGATCCTCAGAACCGCATAGTGTATGCCTATAATGCACTGGGGCAGTGCAGACAGCATGAAATTCAAGGTCATTCTTGCCTACGTAGTTTCAAAGGCCAACCTGACAGAGTCAGTCTTTCTCTCTCTCTCTCTCTCTCTCTCTCTCTCTCTCTCTCTCTGTCTGTCTGTCTTTCTCTCTCTCTCTCTCTTCCTTTCGTAAAAGCCTCCACTGTGAAAATATATATTACTTTTTTTAGATTTTCTGTAGTTGTTCACCTGTTAGTGTGCACAGAGGCTTGCACCATAGCTTGGCCACAGAGATTAGTGTCATAGCAAACACAGATGAACAAGTGCACCTCTGGCAGCTTGGATTCCTTTGGGTATATTCTCAGAAGTGCTCCAGCTGCGTCATGTTGATCCATTCAGTGGGTGGAGACCATCTATCTTCAGCCATGTTATTACCCAATGTGTCCAAGAATGGAATGAGCAGATAGCAAAGCATACAAATTGGAGGCACTTTATTGCCACTTTGGGATTAAGAACCTGCAAACAGACTGCCCCGCAGGGCTTTAATGAAACAAGTTTGAGCCAGCCAACAGCTATGACAAGTGTTACAGCTCAAATCTCTCTGGGCTTCAGATTGTCAACCAAGAGCAGTCCTTTACAAAGAAGTCTGTATATCATCATGGCAGGCCCCGGACCCTAAAGTCACGGCCTCTAGAGCAGCAGGTCCTGGAGGCTGGAAGCAAATGCCATATCAAATTCCCCCCGCAGACTGGCTGAGTGTGGGGTCTTGGAAGTAAGGCAGGTGAGTTCCTCTGTCTGCAGCTGGTTGAGTCTTGGAGGCTGATTCGAGTGAGCTCTCTGAGTGAGTGCTCTGAGTAGAGAGGTAGCTCAGTTATAAAGAGCAAGCAAGTTCATTTCCTGAGAACTTTTGTAGAGTGGGAGGCCTCAAAGGGCTACCTTCTCTGTCTACAACAAACTGTGCATCTAGTCTATTGGCAGGAATCTGGCTTAGAAGTCTCCATGTCTTCCTCTGTCATAGTTTCCTGGTAATGGTATATGCCTAAACCTCAGGCAGCCCATGTTATTGAGAGTCAGCTGGACCCTGATTGTCAGTAAGGACTTGTTGAAGGTTACCTTTTGTTCTGGCTGCTAAAGGTAGTCATCTCCATGCTCTGTTGAGCTTTTGACTGGTTGCCCTGGCCCACTTCTAGTGGGGGTCTTTGTTTATATTCTGTCCCCCTTGTCCACCAAACTTGATTTCTTCCCACTGGCAGAAAGCCCCCCACCACGTAGCACAAAGTTCTGCAAGAGCTGGAGGTGGGAGGGGGTGTCTTTCTACTTCCATCAGTGAGGTAGCTCTGTTTTTAGTGTCTTGAGCTATCTCCGTGCTTGGAGCCTACATTGTTGGCATCCCCATTAGCAGCGTAGTTTCCCTTTCTCCTCATTCTTAATGGTATCTGTTTTTCTTTTACTGATAATCATTCTGACAGGTAAAGTGAAATTTCAATGCAGTTTTTGTTTGCATCTCCCCGATGGCTAAAGATCCTGAATGTTTTCATGTATTTGTTGACTACCTTTACTCCATTTTTTAGGGGCCATCTTCTCATTTTTCTTTTGCACCTTTATTGATGAAATTATTTGATTTAGTTTATAAGCTCTTTATATGTCCTACATGTTAACAATTTTCTTCCACTCTCTAGGCTCTCTCTTCACTCACTCTTTTTCTTTGCTGGGCAGCCGTTTAATTTTGTGCAATATCACTTGTCTTGTATCATGAACTGCTGGAGTCCTCTTCAGTAAGTGCTTTCAAATGCCTGCATCTTGGAGGGATATCTTCCATCAGTTTCTGAGTTGTGGCTTTCCCATTAAAGACTTTGATTGATTTTGAAGTGATTTTGATGAAGGTTGAGTGACAGGAATTTAGTTTCTGCTACCTTTATGTACAGATTTGCCAGCACTGTTGGCTCTTTCTCCAACAAATGTTTTTGACAGCTTTGTCAAAATTTTCATGGTTATAGTTCTAGAATTTTTTGTAGAACTCCTAACTAGATAAGTGAATTGAAGTGAACTTTACCAAAGTGGTCCCATCCTGGTATGACTGATGTCTATATATGAAGAGGAAACTCGCATTTATGAGGACAGGGACCTCAGCAGAAACGAAGCATTTGGTTTCAGACTTCTAGTCTCAGAAACATGGAGAGAAATACATTTCTGTGTTATAATTATGGAGCCTGAGCAAAGCTCCCCCTGTTATGGAAACAAAGCATTCTGGTTCCATCGTGTAAGGTATCAAGAGTTTGAATTACTGAGTCCACATACTATACTACTTCCTGAGAAAGAATTCAGTTATACTGAAGTCCCAGGTTACCAAAGCCATTAGTAAGTGACTTTGGGATAAATAAATGATTAAGAACTTTGCACAGCAAATGTTATCTTCCAATTTGCTCCAGCACTGGCTTCCCAGAAATCAGAAATGCAAAAAGCAATTTTTCACCCACCTAGCGGTCAACTGAAAACACAGTTCAACTTACTACCTTAGGCTTTTTATCCCTGTCCCCTGAATAAATAACTCAAAGTAAAAGACTGTGCCTCTCTATAAAGGGAATGTTTTGCCAACACAGACCTTAAGTGAAAGTACATTATGTCAAACATTTTCCCTTAATGTACATATATTTATGATACAAATTATTTGCAAAAGGTTTATAATTATTATTTGTAGAGTTGTTATATGGCATTTTAAAGGTTTATTTTTAAGTGTTTGAGTGTATATAGTATGTAAGCATACCACATGTGTTCTTGGTTGCCACAGAGACCAGAGGAGGGTCCTGGATCCCTGGTAGTTCATTCCATGAATTACCAGGTACTACCACATGAGCTCTGGGAGTTGAGAGCTGGTCCTTTTGGAAGGGCAGTAGGTGCACTTCACTACCCCAGTATGGTTCTTTCAGGCCCCAGTACGGTTTTTGTTGTTGTTGTTTTGATAAAAAGCATTGATCCCACCACAGGATCCTACCCATGTGCAGCAATGTTGTGGGCAGACAGAGTTAAACTACAGTGTTTCAAGATTAATAGTTTAGGCCTAAAACAACTGTGCTGAGTTGGGGGAAGGATGGGGTCAGAACATTCAGAAAAGTGTTGCTCCTCTGTTGTGTGTGTTGTCGCCTCATTTAAGAGTAAGTTTTCCTTTTCCATTTTGAAATATTTTAAAAACAGAATAGCAACACTACAGTGAACATAGTATTTTTATAAATCTCTTCCTAAAATGCAAATTATTATCTTGGTGTACATTCCCAGAAATGCTGGGCAAAATCAGAGGGTCTGAGCATTTGAAACCTTTTGATAAAAGCTGGCAAATTGCTTTCCTAATGAGCTGTCATGAGTATGTTCTTGAAGAAAATAGTAAACAATTGAACCAGAAAGAAATACTCTCTTCACAAATTTAAATGAGCTTGGCTCTTCAGAATTCACTTCTAAATACACACTCTTAAATCTTCAGTCCTTCCTGCTGCCGGGAAAGTTAAACAAATCAATATAGTACAGTGGATGCATGCAATAACTTTTCCATTTTAATCCCATCTAAAATATAGCTATGCTGATAAAATCTTTATTACAGTCGTATGTATTTAGTCTGTTCGACTTAGAATACTTTCCATTTTATAAGATTTTTTTGGCAAAGGCTTTTAGTATCAGGCTATTTTGTTGATTTCAAAAGTGAAATACACATGAATGCCACCTTTAATTTGTCACAAATATCTGTTTTCATAATTGATTTAATTACTTACTTTAAAATTCCTAAAGTGAAACTTAATGACAGTCTCTAAATGCTGACAAATGACAGATTAATTAGGGTAGATTTTATTCAGAAATAAATGTTTCTTTTTCTGCTTCTCTCAACAGTCAATTATCAAATTATTCAAAGCATCTTATAGAGGTGGTGCTTTAATGCTAATGTGGTCAACAATTCTGGGTACAAAAGTTATTAAAAACTAGAAAATAGGTTAAAGTAAGTAGTCTAGTATATGCCAAGGATTTAGTTGCAGATAATCCTGGGTTCAAATTCCTGCTTTGCTGCTTGTCAGCCTATGAGGGAAGCCATCAGACTTCATTAACTTCCCATATTCACCATTGACAAAGAAACTCAGGGAAACATTTAGCATCATAGCTGCTTTAGCTATTTTTTTCTCATCATTTTTCTATTGCTGTGCAAAGACATCATGGCCAGGGAATCATGACTTCCATAAGACAGCATTTAACTTGAGACTCGTGATTCAGAGGGTTACAGTCCATAAGCGTCACAGCAGGGAGCATGGCAGGAGCTGGGCAGTCACGATACTGGAGCAGTAGTTGAGAGCTTCCAAGTTGAGACGACAATGTATGGCAAAGGAAGAGAGAGCTAACTTCATATGGTGTGGGCTTTTTAAAACCCCAAAGCCCACCTGAAGTGACACATCTTCTCAAACTAGGCCATGCCTCCTAATCCTCTCCAAACAGCTCCACCCGTTGTAGAAAAAAAAAACGTTCAAATATATGAACCTATGCGGACCATTCATATTCAAATCACCGTGGTAACTTAATACTTGATAAAGAGCAGCTGTTATTAATGATAAGTCAAAAGATATGTTATCTGTTTCATATTTTTATATACAATCAACTGTAGTATCCCCTCCCTGACCTAGATCCCTATATTAATACAGTGAGGGCAATTTTGTTTTTAATTGTATATAAGGATATATATGCGTGTGTATATCTCTTACTACTTTCTCAAGATCACATTATAAAATATATCATAATTTTGTATATTCATATCAAACATACATTTAAATGTAAATATTGGCATATATTTGTCACCGTTGTATTACTATAATAAAATGTAATAGGTAGATTACCTTTATTTAAATAAAAGAGGTTTTCCCAGCAGGCATGAAGGTCTACACCTGTAATCCCAACACTAAAGAGATTGAAGCAGGAGGATCTTTGTGAGTCTGAAGCTAGCACAGAATGAAAAGTGAGACCATCTCTCAGAAAACGAGCAAACATCTCACAGTTTTACAGGCAGTAAGTCCAAGATCAGGCAGCCCCATTTGTCCTGCTTCTGAAGAGAATTTACTAGAACATGCAGAAGGAAGAGGTGACATGGAAAAGTAAGAAACCAAGTGGACAGCAATTCAGGAACAAGGAGCCTCATAACATGTTGCTGGAAGAGGTTAGGGGTTCAGCAAGGCCTACCTTACTCCCCACCAAGGGCGTGACCCTAGTAAGTGAGGACCACCTCCTCAAAATTCACTACCCCTCAGCACCACCACACTGCAGACCATACACACATCTGCAGACCACATGCAGTCACATCCAACACCGAATTCACGTCCCTCTCACCAGGCGGCACTCAGTCCTACTCCAGGAGTCCCCAAGTCAATGACTTTTGCTCCAACATCTCCTCTGAGATTCAAGGCTACTTCTTCAGTTGTGAGCTCCTATAAGAAATTTAATCAAAAGGAACTGGAGAGGTGGCTCTGGGTTTAAGAGCCAAAGTTCTATTCCCTGCATCCACATGGTGGCTCAAACTATTATGTAATTCCAGTTGCTGGAAAAGTGGCAACTTCTAGGTTCAGACACTATTGAAGGTAGACCATATGCATACATGCAGGCAAAATCTCCATACATATAAAATAGGGGTTTTTTTCCCTAAAAATTACATTTGAGAGAAGCTACATACCTCTAGTATACAGTGGAAGGAAAGGACCGTGATGAGCCTGCCTATTCCCGAAGGGAGGAAGGGACAGTCAGTCCAAGGCCAGGTGAAAGCCACGAGGAGACATTATTAAATCTTAAAACTTTAGAACTAATATATCATACTCACCGTGGAGAGGGGCAGATTATGGAGACAGACCAGTCCTTCCCATGGCATCCTTGCCTGTCGCTCTGACTGTGAGAGCACAATGCAGGTGTGGCATTCTCAAAGCAGGTGAGACAGTGGCTACTCACTTTACCTTTCTGGGCTCCTTACTATAGCTTTGTTCTGATTCATGTGGTAGCTCCAAGGCCACTGCATGCTTACCTGGCTTCCAGGATCGCCTTTATTGCACCCCCAGAGGAGGACCCCATAGCCTTGTAATGTTTGCATTCTGTGTATCTATAGAACATTCACAACAAAGACAAAGGAAGGCCTGCCACCAGCACAAACTGTGCCTGCAGCCTGCCTAAGTCCATTGCCTGCTGAAGGACTGGCAACAAATCCTAAGCAACACGTGCAAAAGCAGGAACTCAGCAGCAACTCAGGTGTGAAGCTCCTCATAGCCATGACTCTGGCAGAAGCTCATGGCCCCCTAGATCTACTTTAATCTCTTTGAGGGTGTTGCTGGAATGTTCTCAGGCAAGATGTGAGCAATCATCTGTTCGTTCCATATAGGGAACTACTCAAAGTAAGGACTTCACCAGACTCCCAACTATGAGCTCAGATGGGTTGGTTGGAGTTACTCGCAGGAGTGCGGAAAGGGGTTAACTACAAACGTTTAGGTGATTCAAAAGCAGCTGGGTCAGCTGGTGACAACTCACAGACACTGTAACCTTGAACTCCTCATAGGGCTAACAGGTTAATATAGATGGGAGAGTCTCCTCAACAACAGTTTCCTGCCTCTAGAACCCTGAGGAAGTCCTGCTGAATCTTCTACTTTTCCGCTCTCTGGGTCTTAGGAGATTTGTTCACTTCCTGGGTTTTCCCTTCCTTCCCTGAAGGAAAGTTTCAATTTCAGGAAGTGCTATACAATGGTCCTCCTACCAGGACCTCCTATTAGGCCCTACCTCTTGAAGATCTCACCAGCCCTCAACACAGTTACAGTGGAAATCAAGTTCCCAAGGCATTAACCCTTGGGGGACAGAATCACACCAGCTCCAAACCATAGCAACTTGTAAATGGGGGTGGGATGGGAGTGGGAAGACCTGACTGTTTATGTCTGTCCGTCTGTCCGTCTCTCTGTCGGTCATATGTTTATTCAACAAATATTCACAGAACACTTAGCATAGTCCTATTGTTCTAAGAAATGCTGCTCTAAATGTCGAAAAGACAGCATTTTCAACTTAATATACCATCCATTAAAAGTCAGAGGAACAATGAAAAGCCAGGTAGCTCAGAGGGAATATGTGGGGAAAAGTGACAAGGGTTGAACAAGGAAATAAACAGGGAAGGAGACGAGAGGTTGCAAACTTCGAACCTGGATCAAGGAAGAAGGGCCTTCTAAGATGCTGTCTTAGACACCATCTGGAGAAACTAAGTGGTCCTCATGCACACCTAAAGAAGAGCTTCCGGGGAAAGGGCAGGCAAGTATAAAGTCTTGAGGTAGAAACCAGCCAGAAAGTCTTTCAGGGACGCCATGAAGGGCAGATGAGTTCAACACACATAAAACAGGAAGAATGTTCCTGCCTACAGAAAAGCCCCATACCTGTTACTTGTAGTTACAATCCTCATCATTAACCATTTTATTTAATTATCCTCAAATAATATTTTAAACTTATTTAAAGTTTTCAATTTGTCTTCAGATATTTGTAATTATGAATGTTCACCGTGATGGCATTTTAAGGCACTATGTGAATCACTTACAGCTCTCTACATATATAATATAGTATTTTCTTTGGAGATTTTGTTTATTTTTCTTTTGTCTGTATGAATATTTTGCCTGTATGTGTGTATGCAGTGTGTACTCCATACATACAGTGCCTGTGGAGAGCACAGGAGGCTATCAGATCACTTGGAACTATAGTATTGAAGGGTTGTGAGCCGACATTTGGGTACAGGGAATAGAATGTGGATCCTCTAGAAGAACATCCCATTCTGTTAACTGCTGAGTCATCTCTTTAGACCCTATAAGAAATTCGTGCAGAGCAGGTTCCATCTCTTTCCCTTGTTTTAATAATCTAGATTCTTCCTGTATTTTACACACCTATTGCTTATACCTGACACATGCTCAGCGTTGTCTTCACTGACTGAAGGAATGAAATTCTTATTTTAGCCACATATCTACAGTCTGGCCTCAGTCACTAAACCATAGTTGACCATATTTTCTCATATAAATTATTATTTGGAATGGCTTTATTAGCTCATTCATTAATTTTTATGATTTCCTTCAAGTATCACTGTGTAAGTACAATTAGAATATGATGCAGCGTTATTCTATGTCAGACAGCTTATTAGCAACTGTCAGTTTAACTAAAATCTTCCACTTTATGCTGCACATCAACACATAAACCCATCTGGCCCTTGGTTTCATGATTTTTTTTAGCCATTTGCTAAGGTTGACTTTTTATCAGCAAGAAATTACAAAAGTACAGCATTAACTATGTATAACATTTTGAAGAAGGTTTCTTTCCCCTCTTTTTATTAACTGCTAGACAAAAAGGGAAATTTTAAGGTCAAGATTTATGTTACATTTAGAAGCCATGTAAGCCACTATATTATTTGGATGAGCAAATGTTTTACATCTTTGCCATCTGTGTCTTGCCATCTGGGTCATGCTCTCAGTTCCTCTAAGACAACACTGGAATCTGAAGGAAAAGGGATAGAACCATTTGACTCATGTGGAAATGGGCTGAAGAGTTAGTTATGAGCTGAAGATGAGATCTTCTCTAAGGGGAGTCTGTCTTTGTTGCTGTTCTATTGCTGTGAAGAGATACCATGACCAAGGCAACTACTATAAGAGAAAGCATTTAATTGGGGGATTTAATTTTAGAGGGTGAATCCAGGACCATCATATCAGGAAAAAGACAGGCATGGTGCTGGAGCAGTAACTGAGAGTTTTATAACCTAATCTACATGCAAGGGTGTGGGGAGGGAAGGAAGGAGGGGGGGGGGGAGAGAGAAAGGCTGGCCTGTGCCTAGCAAAGTCACATCCCCAAATGCTTCCTAAACAGTTCTACTCCTGGAAGACTAAATAATCAAATATGTGAGCCTAGGGGGCCATTTTCATGCAAACTACACAGTGTCCTTCAGTGAAATTACCAACCTGTTTTGCTTTTGACCTTTTGCTTGACCTCAAAAGTCTTTATTTTGTGCAGCAGAAATCAGCATGAATGATTTCTAAAAGAAAATATGCATTTTATGTTTCTTTTCTGAGTAAAAGAAGAACAGTAGGATTTTTATCTTTTTGCTCCTAAAATTCCACACCAAAAACTAAAAGGCAGAGGTAAATTATTATTAATACTATATTACTGTATGAAACAAGCAGAGATTTAATTTTTTTGTCATTAGCCAAAGCCACAGTTATTGCACTTGCATAAAAACACAATGAAAGAATGTCTCTTTGGACCATAGAAACCTAAATAACAAGAAAACCTACCTAGTACAGAGAAATGAGTCTTGAATAGAAAATTACTACTACTGAGTAAGCCTTTAGGAAATAATCAGTCTCAGAGGATCCAAGAAATACGGATCAAGCAGGAAATGGGTAGGAGAACAAAGAACGAAGAATTACAAATCCAGCCCTGAAGGAGAAGGGGCAAAAGGGCCTCTGTGAAGAGACAGAGCAGTGTGGCATAGAGGGAAAAGAACACTGCTAAAAACTGAATAACGGAAAAGGACAAAACAAGCCCCAGGGTCCTTGAGTTGCCCATGGCTCCCAGAGGGTGGCACTTCCCTGTGAAGCTGCTCTCTCACACACTTTGCTGTTTGCTTATCCTCTCTCACCTTCCACAGGCCCTGCTCATGTGCCCCACCAGTATCTTTTGTAGATTCTCTTGCATCAGAAGGCTTCTGCTTTATTCTTACAGCATTTCCATGTGTCTTTATTCTCCCTGCAGAAAGCCTTCCACCTTCTCGTACTGACTAAGTTTACCAGTAACCTGCAACACCACTTCCTTTCAGCTGCAGAATGTTTCAGTCCCCTACAGATCTTCTGTGGTCATCGCCAGGACATTGATCTATCATGGTGTAGGAGGTCCTTCTGTCAATGTGTTGCTTGTTTTGGTTAATGAATAAAGAAACTGCCTTGGCTTAGTTGACAAGGCAGAACTTAGGTAGGTGGGAAAGACAGAACTGAATGCCGCGAGGAAGAGAGGCAGAGTAGCAGAGAGACAACATGGAGCCCCCAGAGACAGGCATGTTGAATCTTTTCCAGTAAGCCACTGCCACGTGGCGATATACAGATTATTAGAAACGGGTTAATTCAAGATGTGAGAGTTATCCAATAAGATAATGGCTAGAGATAATTGTCCAAGCAGTGATTTAATTAATACAATTTCTGTGTGGTTATTTTGGGGCTAAGCTAGCTGGGTACCTGGATGAACAAGCAGCCCCCTGCAACACTATCAGACTTTGTTTTACAAGCTTTGAAATTCATTATTTAAAAAATATATCTTAATCCATATTACTTTCCTTCCTACTCTAAAACTGATGGACATATTCCTGGATTTTTTTTTCTTTATCTGCATTTGGTATGATTCCAGTGTCAGCGGCCTCCCCCTCAAACTGCCCAGTGTCTTCACCTCTTTATGTTAGGTGTCTTCTCTTTCAGTCTAGCACAAGTACAACACCCTAGTGAACTCAGTCCTGGAAATGCCCACCTCCAAAATTTCAGCTTCTCAGACCTTACAGCAAAGAAATATCTAAAAATGATGATGGTTTGTGTGCTCTGAAGACATGAAAGAGACCCATCGCTTGGAGCATTTCACATAGGACATGCTCTGACCCTCAACCCTGTGTAATTTATCCAGGATTTACCTGCCACTCACTCAGAGTGAGTTTAGATTATATTTATATGACCCAAACTCATTACAATGAATTGTAAAAAGAACAAGGAATGCTGGGAAGATTAGAACCAGAAACAGAAGGCAGTATGTATTTTCTTCTATTCAGGTCGAACAATACCATTTGGCTTTGTAAATACGAGAAGAATCCGCTGTAGGTAAGGAGAAAGCATGGCTTCTGTGAAGGCAAAGGGAGAGCTGAGCCTGTCTCTTGCTGTCTCCTGAGCCAGCACAGTGCTTCTGCTAGGTTGGACTGAAAGTTGCTAGCATTGCCACTCCCTTGCCCTGTTTTCACTATGAATATCAGTCCTTCAACATAAGCTGTGAGATACAGATCAAACCAGATGATTAGAAAACAGTCAGACAGTCTGGGGTACATGAAGGAGGGCATGCCTGCCTTGTCAAGTTGCCTTGCCCCCCATAGCCACTAAGCTGCTTGTGGTAAGAACACAATGCCATCATTCTATTAGCTATGTGGCCATTTAATGAGATGAGGTATGTGAATGTATAATTTGTAAAACTCTATAAAAATAGATATTTGCACATCTATTTTAACATGATTAAGATTAAAAAATATACTGAAAATTTTTGTTAAGTCCCAATTACAATGTCCAAAGGCACACACACACATATATATATATATATATATATATATATATATATATATATATATATTATAAAAGCAGAACTTCTAGAATAAGTCAGTGTTAATAGAAGTTTCTCTCCTGCCTGCTTCCACAGCCATGCAATCCCAAAGAAATATACAGAGGCTTATATTAATCATAAACTGTTCAGCCTCTTAGCTCAGGCTTATTATTGGCTAGCTCTTAACTTAACCCATAGAGCTCTTAACTTAACCTATAGTTCTTATCTATGCTTAGCCACATGGCTTGGTACCTTTTCTTAGTGCAACATTTTCTTCTTGTTTCCTCTGCATCTTGCTGGTGACTGTGTCTGCCTTTAGTCTCCCCAGAATTCTCCCAGTCTGGTCACCCTGCCTATACCTCCTGCCTGGCTACTGGCTAATCAGCATTTTAACAAATCTTTACAGTGTACACGAGCACAAGAGCACTATCCCACAGCACGTCCCCTTTTCTTCTTTTCAAAACAAGAACTCTGTATCTAATCTTCTTTGTTTAGTTTTTTTTCCTGACCATTATCCATAATGACTTGTAACTAACACTCTAAACAAAGACAAATATCCATAATTCATTTTTTGGGGAATGTACTTGTAGTTTTCTAGCCTACTTCTTGCTGATTGGAGGCACTGGTTATCTTTGAGGGACTCTGAGAAAATTTAAGACTATGGTCAAGTCCTGACTGGAGTAACCTGTGAGGCTAGATCACATCAGTCAGCAGCCTTGAAGCTGTTCTATATATAGAACTCAGAGGAGACTGCAACAGAGGTACCTTGAAATATTGGATCATCTGTGTCATCCATTCCCATTGGAGATTTTTCAGGAGATCTTTCTTGATCAAAGCTGTTTTTTTCTTAACCCAGAATGAATCCACAGCCTCTCATTTCCTGTGGAAACAAAAGAAAAATCTCTGCTCCAAAGTAACATGTCTTCTGACTTAAATTTTGAATCCTAGGCATGTTGAAAATATAATGGTTGGATTAATCCAGCAGCATTTATAATCAAATGTCTTTTAGTAGCAAGTACTCCTTACTCAGTAGTCAAACAATTAAAAGGCAACACAATAACATACAGTATCCAGATTCTCTTTCTATTCTCCATCTTTTTTTGTTTGTTTGTTTATTTGTTTGTTTCAAGACAGGGTTTCTCTGTAGCTTTGGAGCCTGTCCTGGAACTAGCTCTTTACAGTATACACAAGCATTATCCCACAGCAAGTTAATACTAATGACCCTCCTCCACTAATTCTCAGTGAATTCTACTTTCAAATGTAATATAGTCTAGTTCTTTCCTTAATTCACAGAACAAGGACAATCTACGGGAATCTTCCTACTGACCACATGTCCTGACTTCTCCACTGTCCATTGTCAGCTGCCAGGTCAAGACTCCAAACCAAGTCTCCTCATTTCTTCCCTGTATAAACTGACTTCTCTTTCCAGTTATTTTTCCACTTCCAGATCAGCCATCGTCATTGCCTCCCATGCAGAGTACTCTTGTGATATTTCCACCAACTTCACTTCTGACACCTCCGTCTCACTATTCTTTCCAGTGTTTGGGTGACCTGTCATTGTTGTAGGATTGGTTATTTTAACAAAGTTTCTTCCCCATTGATGTTCACAATAATGAATAAAACTTCACATGCTCACAGAAAAATTAATGGGATTAAATGTTTTACATTGCCTTAAAAATGCTAGTATATACATTCAAATAATTCCAGCTCTACATATCATGTTGAGTTTGAAACTGGGCATGCATTTTTTACATCCATGTTCTATCAATGTGTAACATGTTTCAAGATTTGGATCAAAAGTCAATTTTATCCACAAAACTTTTCATGTCCTTGTCATTTTTTTTTTTTGCTTCATTGTGGCATTGCATCTGCCACAGTAGATTTTACTATCCATTAATCTGTTTCCATGGGCTTATAAGGGTTGTACAAGCCAAATACTGACCACACGATAGATATACAGTAGTGTGTTTTTAGGAAACAGCAATTGTTACCAAGAGTGTATTAAACTACTCTGAATTATTCTTCCAAATCATTGTTATCAAAAAAGAATAGAATGAAAATTACTGAGATTCTCCCCAGAAAATAAAAGTACAATCTTAAGACAGCTAGGGCTAGACAAATGTTAGTTGACTGGATTTTGTATATTTGAAAAAAAACTACTGGATTTGTAGGGTTGGGATTTTGACATAACCATTCTAACACAGGTGCTTCTAATGCTCCTGACAGTTTGTAGCTGAGAAACACTCTGACTAAGCCTGGTGAGCATCCCCATACCTAGGAACAAGAGGCAGTGTTACAGAATACATAGCAAGTGGAAGAGGCAGGTTGTTCTCTAGTGCCAGAGGCAAACAGAAGACGACTGTACCCTCACTTCAGACTTCAGGAATTTGGCCTATGAAGTTAATTTTGTGCATAACTCTTTCATTTAAGTTAGGATGCAGGAGTCAGTTCTCATCCCCATTCTTAATTTACTGTCAAGAGGAAGCTACAGTGGCAGATATTGTGAACATAATTCAATTACTTCCAAAAGAAACAAAGTAGGGGTTGGCTAATGGGAACTTTTGTTCTAAATGTAAAATATAAAATTTTCAGTTATATGAGATGAATACATGCAAGAGACTTATTAACTATAGTTAATAACTGTGTATTGTATTCTTGAAAATTGCTGAGAATAGATTTTAAGTGCACTCACTGCAAAAAAACAAGTATTTGAAATAATGTAAATATTAATTTATATAAATTGTCCATTATACCATGCATGCAAATATAACAGCATGATGTTATGCATAGTAAATATACTAAATTTTTGTGAATTTTAAATAGGATTTAATTTCATTTTTTATTCTGTAATTTATTTATTGCTGATTTTATTCATTTGTTTGTTTGTTTTGAGACAGGATTTCTCTGTGTAACAACCCTGGCTCTCTTGAAACTCACTCTGTAGAACACAGTCACTCTGTAGACTCACAGAGATCCTCCTGCCTCTGCTTCCTGGTGCTGGGATTAAAGACATGCGCCACCATGTCTGGCTTTATTCTATATTTTGAAATAGTTCATGGTAGAGCTATATTTACAGTGGAAGATGATAGAACACTGCACTTTCAAAATTCTTTATAACTGTCTTATATATGCTGAGAAGAGAAACTGTCAGCTTCAGTGTTCAATTCTTTGCCCTGTTATAGACTATACATGAGTTATTTCTTTTCTCCTTCATAATTACAATAGAAAGACCAAGTATGATAGCATGTGTCTGAAATCTCTGCAGTCAATAGGCTGAGGCACAAAGGTTATGAGTCTAAGGTCAGCAGAGATTCTATCTAAAAGCCTATCATGAATTAATCAATGCATGAATACTCATGATGCACATGTGCACAAACACACACAAACACACCACACACACAAACATACATACTCAGATACTTATATACATACACACATGTGCACACCTTCACATATATACATTCACACATATACACATGTACACACACACATGCACATATAAACATATAATGAGCTCACAGACACATGCACATATCTACATAGAGACACTTGCATGTATATTCCACATATCTACGTCCACATACATACATGCACACCCTCATAGACATATACACACAATGCATATGCACACACACACATACACGGGGGCACACACATAAATTCATTTTAGAGAAATCATTTCTAATTCCAAATATATGCTTTTTTAATCTCATCAAATTTCATACTTATAATGCAACTTACCCATACACTAAATAAGTGTTAGCAAGCATGTACAAGCCTAACTGACATGATAACAAGACAGGCTAACACAGCAGCTCATATCTGTACATTTTAATAATCTGCGCAGACCCACAGTGCCAATGAAAAACCAAAAAATCTGGTATATGTTATATTATCAAAGTACAAGAAAACTAATATGCAAACTGGTAATCTACTTCTATTCCCATGCATGGAATTGCTACTGAAATGATACCTGAAATACTGCTAAAGACAAAAGCACTTTGGCTTTTGCACTCTGGCTCTCTCTATAGAGGAAAACTATGCTTAAAGCTTAACAATAGATAACACTATAAAATGCCATCATGCTGAATTATGAAATTTATTTCATTAGGAATAAAATAAACTATAATAAATAAATAAAATGTTTTTACTTGAAAGTGTGACAGCTACATTTGTACTGGTGTACTTCATCGTCATGTTCCTTATTCTCCACGCTTGAGGCTGTCCACAAGAAGAATTCTGTTTGACAGAGTAATACGACATGATTAACTAAAAGCAAGTTCTTTGATGTTGGTCTCTTTGGGCGTCTGCCTTAATTGCTCCACACACTGTCAACTGTGGAGCCTTAGGGAGGTCCCAAATTCCTCACTTGCAGGTTGCTGACCAGAACAGTTCTTGTGTTTAGTGATTATTTTAAACATAGGTAAAGTGCTCTAAATCTTAGCTCCCCTGTGTTAGCGTCAAGCCATCTCATCTCAACATGTGTTCCTGTTATAATTGCTGCTTATTTTCATTTCAATGCTGACGAAAGTGTGCTATTACTGCAAGAAGTGTTGGAGAAGCAACTTGAAAACACGATGCAGAGAATTATTGTTTCTTTTAAAATGTAGGTTTAAGTGAAGGAGAAAGTGGTTAAGGCATCTGGAATGAGGTCAATCGTTTTGACTAAATTAAAAAAAAAACTGTTCCAACACTCGACACACAATTATACAAAAGAGTATCTGTCATGGAACCATTTTATAGTTGAGGTTGTTACCGTTTATAAGTAGGGGAAACTTGTATCTTCTTCTTATGGACAGGTAAAATGATAGTTCCAGAGCCTCAAGTGAGACTACAGCTACATTCTGGCTCTTTGGAATAATTCCAGGCAATATTACAACCTGTATCTTGCAAATAAAATCCTCAGGTTCAGAATGACCAAGTAGCTTTCCCAGAAGACAAATGTCTGGTCAGTTGAAGAAAGCAGAACTGATCTCGGGTTTGTCTAACACAGTTGCCCATCCCCCACAAATGGGCACAGTCTTTAGCTATGTGAAGCTGTGACTGAGGAAAGGGCAAATGGGAAAACAAAAGAAAGAAAGAAAAGAGTCGCGCTGCTGAAAAGAAGCCATTGCTGTTTTGCCGAAATGTTTTCTGGGGAGTGGGGACCCCTTTCCTCACTTACTTGAGGCCCTGCCTCAGTGCCCAGAAACAGAAAAACAAAGCAACAGGAATGCATCCTTTTTCCTCTTAAAGTAATTATGTTTCATGGTACAAAGTTCAAGACATCACACTGTGCTGAAACTTTCTCTTTTTTGATAGTCCAAAATCTTGTGAGCTGGGACTCCAAAGTGAGTTAGGAATTCTGTACTCTATAACTAGATTTCTGCCAGCAGCTGGTCAATGGCTTTCTAGATCTCATGGTTTATTCAAGGAGCATGAGTGTGTTGGACAAATTTGTAACACAATGAGAGCAAGATATATTTTAGTTACAAGAAACTTAAAAATAAGTAAACAGAAGAAAAACAGACCTTGAACTTTCAGAGGCCCGCCCGTCTCTGCCTCTTGAGTGCTGGGATTAAGGGCATGCCCCACCACTACCTGGCTTGTGAGCATATTTTAGTACATTTTTCACTAACAGTTCCTTGAGCAACATCAGTCTCACTATGAAGAGTTTACTCTTGAGCATTTCCATTTATTCAATTAACTATTAATAGCAACCTGAGAGAAATTCTGCCTAAGAAGGACAGTCACTGTAACTTGTGTATGATGTAACACCACTCACAGAGAGTAGTAACTCATTCCGTTCTTCAGAGTGTTTCCAATTATTTGAATAGCATTCAAAACTGAGATAAATCAGGAAGGAGAGTGTTTATGCAGTTCCTCTGGTCTTTTTTCACACCAAGAGTGCCATGCCCTTAAGGCAACTCCATCAACTGTTCAACACCGGATCTAAGGAAATGAGATTGCCTTGCTGCTTAGGCAATGAGCCCTGAGAGCTGTTTGGCATTCCTGTGGACGGAAGACCTGACAGCGCGACGCTGCCACTGCTTAGATGGGGGCAGGAAAGGTGGTGCTGGAAGGGGGTCGTGTGGGTGGGTGTGATGGACGTTTTATCTTTGAATGACTCCTTGTGTTCTTGTAAAGCTACCACTTCTTTCTTGTGCTTTTTTCCTTCCCCTTTTAATACCAAGACAAAATGATCCTGGATGACTACGCTAGGTGCTGACACCCTGAGTATGACGGTGGCACTGTAAAACAAACCACAGCAAATTCATAATAAGCAACCTTCCCAGGGTTACAAACAGTTCTCAGCATGTAGACTTTCCTTCAGCAAAAGTATTGCTCATCCCAAAAATGCAAAGATGAATAAGAAATAAAAAGTAATTTGATTGGCATTAAATATCTACTTATCCCACCCTATAGTGTAGTAATTCTCAGCTTGTGTGTCACGAACCCCACAGAGCCATACATCACATATACTGCATATTGGATATTTACATTGCAATCATAACAATAACAAAATTACAGTTATGACATAGCAATGAAATAATTCTAAGGTTGGGAGCCACTAGAACATGAAGAAGTGTGTTAAAGGGTCACATCATCAGGAAGGTCTAGAGCCACTGCCCATGGCTCACATTAACTCAGGTTGGTCCCCAGCACCTACACTAGATGGCTCACAATTGCCTATCACTCCAGTTCCATGGGATCCAACCCCTTCTTGCCTCCATGGGCACAGGCATGCAGGTGGTGCACATATATACATACAAGCACTCACATATATAGATAAAATAAAAATAAATAAAACCTACCCCCCAACATACACTGCAAAATTCAATGTCCATGTCCCCTGAAGGAATAGTTCTTAACCACTGATCTCAACCATCTCTCCAGGTCCTAAATATAAAGGATTAAAAATAAAATTCTAAAAATTGAGTAAAGATATTTTAAACATAATACATCTTAATAAATTTATACTGAACAGAAGCAACCTACAAATTTAGAGGATACATTAACTAGTTTGTCATAACATTTGGTCATTTATTTCTAGCTGGGAGCAATTTCTTAAGGGAAGTCACAGATCATAGATTGATTTCATGCATTAGTGCCAAAGGATAGTTTTCTACCACCCTGGATCACTGATGCCTGATTACACTTTAAATAACTAATCATGCATATATTTCAAAGCTTTAATTAGATCTGCCTCCATATAACTGAAACTCTTATATACAAATCCACCTTTAGTGAATAGATTCTATATATCAAAGAGGACTAAATTTAAATGAGTTTTACATCTGGTCTTTTTAAAAAATGAGTAATTATTTTTTTTTCATAATATACACATGTACACACAAAAAATTACAAATTTATATGTGCATATTTGTTTCTTTAAAATTTGGTGAGTGGTAATATTTTTTATTAACTTTTTTACCAACCCAATAGGAATAAACACACACACACGCACACACACCTAATCCTGCCAGAAAGTAGAGAGAACCAAATAGTGTCATATACCCAGGAATCTTCCTAAGAATAAACTATTACAAATAAAATGCAGAGTCTGTTTTTATCCAACCTTGGTCTGGCGTTTTCTCCCCGAAGGTAAATTCCCAGCCTGAGTGTGGTGCTTTTCATTTCTATACTAGGCATAAATTAGAGTTGCTTATACCTGTCTCACAAATAACACACTGACCTTTGCAAATTGGTATCAACCTGTATTCACGGTGCTATGCTATATGTTTTCTTCCTGACAATGTCCTCTTTAAATTCGTCCATAGTGTGTCTTCTGTGACTCTGGTTCATTCACATTAGCCAGTGTGTGGTATTCTGCTGTAGGGGTGGATGAGGATACACTACTGTCTTGCTAAAGATGTCTACTTGCTTCCAACATTTTACAATGACCAGAATGATGAAACAAAAAGTATCTCTTTTGTCAAGTGTTTCAGAACTTCTCTGAGTGAATTTACCTTCTTTGGAAAGGCCACATTTATGGCCAACACATTTTCAACATTATTAGCGAATAGCTTGTCAAAGTGTTTGGATCAACAGACATGACCTCAGTAGATGACCTCAGTTTCCATAGCTCATTCATCTGCCCATTCAGTATGCACAGCTTACTCAGTTGATGGACAATTACAGAAATGCGTATAAAATACATCAGTAAATTATGTATATACAACTTCGTGCCTAAAATTAATTTATAATCTAATGTGGACAAGCAATAAATACATACATGCATACATACATACGCACATAAATACATACATACACACATACATATATTCGTATACAACATTTCACAAGGTAGAAATATTAGAGGAAAGAAAGAAGCAAGACGTGTGGCAAAGGACCAGGGTAAGAGAATTGGTTCTATACTCAAGCATCAAGAAAAGCATCTCAACAAGGGGATATTTGAGAATCACCTGGGCAGCCATGTGTTCTCTCTATAATCTGGCTTTGTATCTTTTAATCTGTGTGAAATCAGATGCAAACTGTCTCATGGGAATTTTAATTGATGTTTTTCTGGCATATTTTCTTACATTACTTTTCTATTTGAATTTCTTTTATAAATTATTTGCTAATATCTTATCCCATTTTTCTGCTCAGTCACTTCCCCATTTCTTACCAAATAGGAGGCCTTTTTTCTTACTTTAAAGAAACTGCATCTTTGTTTTATTTATGTGTTACAAATACCTGCTATTTCTGGCTTGCTTTTCATACTTTCATAATGTCTTTTCATGTGCAAAAGTTTAGTTTATTGTCATTTTATTGAACTTATTTTTCATTGCTAGTCTGTATCTGTGTCTTATTTAAGGAATCCTTTTCAGTCCTAATTATCTTTTTTGTATGCCTTAGTTTTGTTTGTTTCCAAAACTTGGTCTTTAACCTGCTTGTATTCTGGTTTTCTGGATTGGGGATGAGATCGTTGTCCGGTGTTTGATTTCTTTTGGCGTAAGTAACACATTCTCAGCATGGTAACTTTTTAAAGGACAGACATGTCTCCCTATCAGTCTGATTTGCAAAGCTTTGACTATTCTTTAAGTTATGCTTCACTTTTATAACATAATTTAACATTTCATATTTCCACTTATTAGAACTTAAAATTATCGGTCAGCTATTTATGTAACCTTTTGTGTACTGTGTGGTATCACTCTCCTTTCCCTAACTATGAACCCCACGGGGTATAGCATGTCTCTCACTTAGACTCCATAGCTTCAGACTCAACAGGGTAACTGGTTTGGAGTGAATGCTATAAATAGTTTCAGTTAATATTTAAACCAGTTATTTAACTTCAGTTACACATGAGATTAAAATACAGTGATTTCTGACACCTCAAGTTTTTAATAAAGCTGAAACAAACACAAATTTCCCAATAGCTATGTAATCAAGAATCTTTCTAGTGCTTGAACTCAATATAAATATTTGACTTTTTTCTTTATAGGCTGTTGTTTACACATCTGAACTTGTACCCTAGTCTTGCAAAGGATTATGAGGTAGCCAAGATATTCGATGTTGATATCAGAAACACATGTAAAGTCTCTGACCTCAGCAGCACATCACCTTGCCTCCCTTAAGACCATTTTGCATTCATTTGCATAGAGCTGTATATGAGACTTTTCAATCAAAGTAAAAGTTTTCCTTGATCTCTTGAGATCTTAGAATGAGTCAAACTTGGGAAAGTTGGAAAAGTTTCCTGATTGGATAAAGATTTTGACAGATTTGATTCTTCAGGGTTGGGGCTAAACGTGCAGTAGTGTTTTCTCTTTCTGAAAAAACTTTAGCTCGTTTCAGGGATCATTCAGTCTCATCTCTGGCTTAGCGTACCTTGAGTCCAGAATTCTTTCCATTTATGGGGAGTATTCGTGGTAGTTTCTCTTCCTTCCTGTTTGCCTGCCTTTCAAAATTATTTGGGGAGCTAAGGGGCTAATACATGCCTTTACAGAGCTGAAAATATTTTCTTATTGTTAGCTTGTTTTTGTGTTTTGAGATAGGGCCTCTCTCTATGTAGCCCTAGCTGGCAGGAACTGACTCTGTAGACCACGATGGCTTCAGACTCATAGAGATGCACTTGATTCTGCCTCCCAAGTGTTGAGTTTAAAATCATAGGCCACCACATCTAATCTTACATGAAAATTTTAAATATTTAATTAATTTATTAATTCTAATTGAACAAATATTTAAGTGTCTTCTATTTCTCAATACTTGTTCAAAGTAGCGGGGATCTATTTACCACACATGAGGCTTTGAGTTCTACATCCAGCACCACAAAAGAAGATTTACAAATAACTTAGGGGAATACAAATAGTGAAACTCAAAAGTCTTTGCCTCAATAAGATTGATAAGTGTCCCTGGAAAAGATATTTTACAAAAGCAGTTATATAATATTAGCTAGTACGAAAAATAAAGACAATGACAAAGGCACTATTTTACACCATTCTGATGATGAACATATTAAAGAAAAATAAACCCTCTATCATGAGTTTTACTTGTGGTTTCTTAACAACGTTCAAAACCAAATGTGGTGAACATCCCAGTTCTGTAGGATCAGAGAGTGCCACTCAAATCTCCTTCTTAGCTCTGCACTCCTTATCTGATTCCATCTTCTTCATGAGATTTCCTCATTTCTTATACATATTTTATGAGATCATAACAAATCCTATCTATGCTATACGGCTTATGGTATATGTATGTCTTCTTTTATACTTTGATGTCTTGTCATTCTTCTTCCTAAATATGTTCCCATTTGCACACATTACACAAATATCTGAAGCTACTTTAGTATCTACAGACTGAGCTATATGAGAGACTGTACATAACATGTAGGCAAGTCAGTTAAAATTCAGTATACAACATGCCCATATGCTCATGCATTAATAGAGGAGGTACAAAAAAGATGGGGCATAAGTGCCAAACCTTGATGCTTATTTATGAAATAAATCTGTAAAATTGAGTTATCATTTGGAAGCAAACGCAGTTGGGTCCAGATTTCAGTCATGCCCCTCTGAGTCAACTGTGTTTGTGACCTGGGAACAAATTACTCAGTATGTATATCCCAGACACATGATTAGGTCAAATGAATAGAGTAAGCACGTAAATATCTGTGAATGTAAATAGCATGTAAAATTTAAAAAGCATGTAAGTAACACTGAAGCCCATTTCTCCAGACTCAGTCAGCTTCTAAACATTGTTTTATTTAAAATTGTCCTTCAATTTTTGCAATGTATGTGATGCCCTATATGCCCCCAACAGAAGATGGTACCCTGGACTTCAAGTATGTCAAGTACTTGACTACTGAGCTACCTCTCAAGCAATATATGGCTGTGTTTAAAATTGTGTCCATACTTACACATTAACAAGAAAGCTCTCTTCCTCCTCACTAACAGTCTTTAGCCTGGGCCTTATCGTGACAAACTGACTCTTCAGATTCAGTTTGAACTTTGTATCATTGCTCAAATATCACACGTCTGTACCTACTCAACAGGACCTCATCTAGATACTCAAAAGGAAGACTCTGAGATCAGGGTATTTATTTTCCTTTAGATCATAATTAATAATTTAGAGTCAGCGTCAAAACAGAACGAATTCCCCTTTCCCCCCAGCATGAAAACGATTCCTTCTCCACTACAGGCAGGAGCTTCACAAAGCACTTTATCTGCTTCAATAGTTAAAAGATTTCCTGCAAGCGATTCAGTCAGTCTGCTTTAGAGCCAGCTCCTCCCTTCTCTGCCTTCGAAAAATCTAATTAGAGTGGAATGCTTTTCTTTCTATTCATATTGAGTTTGCCATATTGAATGAATATATGAAAATAACGAAGTCATGGCAATGCTGGCTCTTTTTCATTCTTGTCCTTTTGCAACTCAAGCAGAAAGGAAGGTATGTTCTATAAGATTTAGATTTTTGAACTGACTTTTTGTTTTGTCAGTGTTAAAATACCTTCAGAGTAAATGGGCGTGATATAGAAAATTTCTTCTCTGAAGCCTCTATTGATGCTGTAATCAGTTTTTGTTTTTTGTTTGTTTTGTTTTGTTTTCAGAATAGCTGATAGGTAGAAAATACAATGTCAACACTTTGTGATTCTCATTCTCCTTGTGTAAGCACACTTATACTCTGATATATATATATATATATATATATATATATATATATCATACATTCTGTAAAACTCAAAAAAGGGTTAACTGAAACTTTGCTATTATTCTTGTCTCCCTGATACAGTTGTTTCTAAATATCCTCATGCACACAGACTAAAGGTCATAGTTACACATTGTATCTGGCTTCTCTGTTCACTCTTCCTTTCAGTTATAAACTCTCCAGTAACCTTCTTGAAAAAGTGATGCTGAGATAAAAATTCTAAAAGGTTATTTTGATTATTAGGAAGAGGGCAATTGAAGGGTTAAGACATAATTCAATGAGAACATCCCAGCCCTCGGCACTTGCTGTCTTGAGTAAGTTATAATTATAGAGTAGGAGACACATATTTATTTGTGTGTCTATAGCACAGGGAGAAATATGGTTGTTGCTAAAATATAGTGTTTTCCATGGAAAGTGCTTTATAGCTGACCCATGAAAGACTAATGCCAAAACAAGATATAGGGGTATTTGTATGTATGCACCTGCATGCCTTTTCAAAAAGAAAAGCATTTCAAATAAAGTTATGGAGACAAAATAATGGGAAGGAAGAAAATTGTTCTAGAATGCTATCCTAAGAGTTACGTAAATTATCAAAGCAAGTACTTCAATAGACACTCTGTTCAAACTAAAAACTATTTATCAATAATTCCATTCTCTATAACATGACAATAACTTAATGGTGAGAAATCGGGTTGCGTTTTAATAGCGGATAGGTCTTTTAGAAGGTGTGCCTTGCTTTGATTTTATTTTAAGTTCCACTAAGATAAGCACAATTGTATACTTGTTTGTCCATCTGAACCTAATGCAGTACTGTTTATGGAGTACCTACTTGAGAAATCTCATAGAACATTTATTGAATGAAATTTTATGTGCAAATTTCAGTTTCAGCCCAACTGTGTTATACAATCAATAAAACCGTGGCCACCAGTCTGAGGCATGAACTACACACACACATACAAACGCACACACACACACACACACACACACACACACACACACTCACAAAAATAGAAATCAATATAGCACAAAACCAAAAGTCAAGACAGTTTATGTGAAAAATCCGGTTGCAAAATACAGCTACCCCACTTCATCTGTCTATTGTCCTTTTACAATTTTCATGTTCTATTCATCTATTATCAAGCCCATCCATACCTTGATAGCTCATAGTTTCTTGTTTCTCCTTGGTTGGTAATAAAGACCAATTATAACTAACTATATGAGATTTTATAGCACCCCTCTCTCCCACACACATACACACAATTTCGTACACTTTTGGATTATGTTTATATAAGATTGAAAGAGTGAGATCATTCTATTAAGTTCTGTATAATGCTTTCTTTCCCATAAAGGTTCAGCATTGATATTTTGCAAATACCTTGGATCAGGACAAGTACTTAATGTAGAAAATAACACTTCAGATTCGCGTTCCTCCCTACAAATCTAGCTGAATTTTGTTGTGCTGACCTGCTCAACCCAATCTCATATATTCGACAGTAAAAATGAAAGAATTTGATAGAAACTTTTATGGATTAAATAACCCTAACACACTATTGTTTGGTAAGCTTAGATTGGGTAAAACAAGAATATAGAGATAAAATTTATTTCAACCCAAGGGATTTTTTCTTAAGTGTGAAATGATGTTGAATTCTCCAAAGTTTCATCATTTCATTAGGTAAAATAAATACTATTGTTTTGTCCAATATCACTGCTCTTAATGGCATTTTAGGTTTTATTTCTCCAATCTCAGTAAGACTCCTTGTATTAACAAAGCTCTACTGGACACTTTCAGTTACAAGGCCTCACCAAACACTTAAAGTGAATAAAATACTTCCATGGGACATATAGTTACAGCATACATTTAAGGAACACAAATAGCAGCCATGATGGTTCCCACCCCACCCATCGTAAGACCTGGAAATGAATGTTAGTCCTGGTACACACCACTTCCCTGACTGGGATAGTCTGGGTAAGACTCAGAGATGCCCGGTTGCTCAACCAAATACACTGTTCAGTGTGCTAGTCCCAGCAGACAGAAAAACTATCTTTCCGTGGACATTTCCTGAAGGCCTGTTTGGCTGCCTAATGTTTCCCTTACACTCCCAGCTGCTCTTTTCCTCCTCACTCAGAGACAGATTATCTTGCTGGTCTCAGCTGATGCCTGCACTCTCAAATTGCATGTTTGGCTTCCTACTTTCTCACATTATTCTTTAGTAAAGCCTATTTACAGAATCATTAAAGAATAAATCTTATACAAGGAAGTTGCCAAGCTTCTGAATATAACATTTAATTTTAATGGTGCAAATCAACAAAATTCATTGGTGGTTTTAGAGTGTTAGACACCAGGGGGACAGGAGAATGATTTGAAAGAGGCCAAATTTGCAAAACAGAAAGAAACCCCATTTCAGACAGCCTTCCCCCTGGTAATCACTCTCTGCTATCCTTACGAATAGCATCAGGCAAATTTTGGTGCAGTGTTAATAAGAATGGGTCCAGTTACCACATAGTAATCAAGTTCTCAGATGATCCAAAATTCTTACATTACTCTTTTTCCTGCCAAAATTTGAGAACAAGTAATGATAAAGATGTAATTGCATAATTTATTTTTATATCTTTTTATTTCCTCTTACATTCTCTAAGTAAAACAACATTGTTTAGTCATGTAAGACAATAACCAGAGAGAGGGCTCATCCATCAAGAGTTCTTGCTGGTGGTTCCTAGCACTCACAAGCAGCTCAAAAAAGCCTGTAACTCCTGCCACAAGGCTCTTTACACCCTCTTCTGGTTTCTGTGAACACTACACGTGTACAGCAAACACAAAGACATTTCGGGTTTTTTGTTGTTGTTGTTGTTTATTTTTTTTTTTAGTTGTTGAAAAAAATTTCTGCCTCCTCCCCGCCTCCCATTTCCCTCCCCCTCCTCCCACACATCACCCCCTCCCCCTACTCCCCTCCCCCTCTCCCCCCTCCTCTTCCCCTCTCCCCACTCCATTCCCCCTCCATCTCGAGAATGAAGAGCAGACCAGATTCCCTGCCCTGCAGGAAGTCCAAGGTCCTCCCACTTCTATCCAGGTCCAGGAAGGTGAGCATCCAGACAGGCTAGGCTCTCACAAAGCCAGTTCATGCATTAGGATCAAAACCTAGTGCCATTGTCCTTGGCTTCTCATCAGCCTTCATTGTCCGCCATGTTCAGAGACAACCTAAATGCCCTTCAATGGAAGAATGAATGAAGAAAGTGTGGAATACATACATATTAGAGTACTACTCAGTGGTAAAAAAAAAAAAAAAAAAAAAAAAACAATGGCATCGTGAATTTTGCATGCAAATGGATGGAAATAGAAAACACTATCCTGAGTGAGGTATCCCAGACCCAAAAAGATGAGCATGGGATGTACTCACTCATAATTGCTTTCTATCCATAAATAAAGGACATTGAGCATATAATTTGTGATCCTAGAGAAGCTAAATAAGAAGGTGAACACAAAGAAAAACATATAGTCATCCACCTGGATATGGGAAGTAGACAAGATTGCCGGGCAAAAACTGGGAACTTGGGGAACCTTCCTCTGGCGATGGATCGAGATAGAAACAGAGACCCAAATTGGAGCACCGAACCGAGCTCCTAAGGTCCAAATGAGGAGCAGAAGGAGGGAGAACATGAGCAAGGAAGTCAGAACCACGAGGGGTGCACCCACCCACTGTGACAGTGGAACTGATCTATTGGGAGCTCACCAAGACCAGCTGGACTGGGACTGAATAAGCATGGGATGAGACCGGACTCTCTGAACATGACATTTCGTTTTTTAAGCTAAGAAATGCTTCAGACACGAGCTTTCTCCTCTGATCGAAGGGTTGAAAAGAAGAGCATCTATGATTTCCATAAAAGTCTTTAAAGACATGGTTCGGCTTAGACTTCTTACCTCCCAGATCTCTGTAGCTGCACAGATAAATTGTGCCTTAGGTGGGCTTGCAGGTCTCAGCCAAAGCTTTGAGTTGACTGGCTGTGGCAAGAGCAACAGAACTGGGAGGATTTTTTCCTCCTAGTGAGAAACTGTCTGTAGGATTTGCGGGATGAATGCACAATGTAATGCTTGTATCCTGAGCTTTACCATAAAGCAAACTTCTCTAATTCTGAGTGTCGAGGTCTTCCTGAACATATTCCGCATTTCAGTCATTCATGAAACCAAAGGCCTATAAATTCAATCAATCATAGACTTAAAAACATTTAAAAATACTGTTATTATATTGAACATGTGTGCTTTTTTTTCCTTATAGACAAATAGCATGGTAACCATTTACATAACATTTATGCCATACTAGCTATTATAAAATCTATAAGCAATTTAAAGTATATGGACAGATGTGTATAGATTATATAAAAAATCTAAGGCATTTGAGATAAGAAACTTAAGAATGTGTGTACTCTTATATCTGGCGGGAACTACTATGCTAATTGTCTTTCAGAAATAATTGAATACCTAAATCAAGACTGATTGAGATTCAAAGTGTGTAACAGTTGTATCTTACACACACAGGGAAACCATAATGAATGCAAGGATCAAGAAAAATGGAACAGAGACCCAAGATTAGTATCAATAAGACAAGATATTAGGACTACACAGCCAGTGTGTTCCAAACTAACTACTTAGTCTCTGCTGTGTCTCAAAGTATCTGCATCCATTCTACTACAGAGTGATTTCATGACCTATAAGTAACAGTTGGTTACTTATGCTTTGTAACTTAGATATATGTTACACATATTCACTTGTAGGTATCAAATATTTAATAATAAAATCTCTAAAGAGATTATACAGTTAGGTTGTGGGATATAGTATTAGCAGGTCATCAAAAATGATCCGATTGCCTGTCAATTCTGAAGAGTCCTTACTTGGTGTCTGTTGATCCTTTTTTGTAATAAAATTACCAGAGGAGAGACTTATCAGTATCTACATGAATGCAAATGGATGAGGAAGAAAAAGAAAGAAAGAAAGAAAGAAAGAAAGAAAGAAAGAAAGAAAGAAAGAAAGAGGCAAGAGGGGAAAGGGGGAGAGAGAGTTGGTGATGGCCATGGATAGTTTCCAAGTGGAGAGATCAGAAGTCATCACACAGGAGGTACTGGGGGCTTTCTATAAGGATGACTGAGAGCTAGAGATGCTGTTTAGAGTGCAAGAGGCTCAAAGACATATTGGTCAAAATGACACAAACTATTTGTTGATATACTTTGTCTATGTATTACTGGGAATAAAAGGCTAGAGCAAGACTGAACAGAAGTTCTAGCTAAAATTTAGAAAAAAATAAAACCTCTAGACTTCTAGGTATAAAAATCCTGTCAAATCTGGAATCCACCCATGCTGTGTCTTTTCTTCAGTACCGTTTCTTCTCCCCTGGGATACTCTTTCTCCCTCCCCTGATTTTTTCTGCTAACTCTGTTAATGTCACTTTCTGAGATAGACAATTTTCTGAAGCACCAAACTAGATGAGGGCTCTTGTGTGCACACAACAGTGCCCTGAACTTTGATTCTCAGCCCTCAGCATATGAATCAGTAAATGGTTTGGGTTCAGCATCTGTTTCTAAAATCATGGCTGTGCAAGTTCCAAACCAGCAGAGCCTGTGCCTTTTTACTCCTCCTTACTTCTCTGGGGCCTAATATAAACACTGGCACATGGGAAGTAATCGATACACTTATTAAATATATGAATGATGAATGAGTGAATGGATGAATAAATGAATGAGTTGTCTCTGGACCATCCAAACATATAGATCTAGTCGACAGTTGAAATTACCCTTCTGAGCTCAGAAGGGAGATTAAGGCTGGCAATAAAGTTTGGGGAAGTCATCAACTTACAAGTGGTGATGAAATTCATGGAAGAGAATAAATCTCCTAGGGAGAGTAAAACTGCAGAAGACTAAAGACAAACAAGGGATGTGGGTCCCATGAAAGCAATTCAGAAAACTCGCTCAGAAAATATGAGCGCAGTCTAGGTGGTAGTTAAGAGTTCAGACTGTTTTGATCAGATAGACTGGCTTTAGCATTTACTCCAGCTCCTGCTGTGTAAACTAGTTGACAAGAGATGGAACTGCAGAGAGCTGAGCTGCCAGGTCTCTGAATACTAATCACTGAGTGTAAGCCGGAACAGGAGCAATAGCCATTTCTCAGTCACTCAGTGCAAGAGCGTGAACATCAGGCTGGCTCTATACCCTATTCCATTTAAGAGCACACTGGACAAAGAGGTTACATGTTATCTTATTCTTTGTGGGGCTCCAAAGACAAGGTGGTGGGGGAGAGGTAGGTGGAAGGCTGACACAGGTTCCAAGGTGAAAAACCCTGAGTAGTTTCCTGGCATTCCCCATGAGAGGTTTCAGTTGAGGCAACTTCACAAGGAATCTGTCAAAATTTCAGATAAGGAGGGCTCAGCATAAAGATACCTGCAAAACCCGGTAGTACTGTAGCGCCCGTGCCACTACAGTATGATACATGGGTCTCAGGCACTACGCTGGGGACTTACAAACATAGAGACACAGACAGGGGTCATCCTTGATACAAGAATGCCAACTTTAGTGTGCTTAGGGGAAGCTTATAGAGGGATCCTTAGCCACGCCCAGCTCTCAGGATCTTTCAGCTGCAGACTCATCAGGCTCAGAGCAGCTGCAGGCATAGGTGTTTTGCTCAGTTCACTCCAACAGGCAAAGGGTCTGAGAAAGTCAAGGGGCCAGGGATCTGCAGCTCCCAACAGATACCCATCTGGGAATGCAGCTGTGTAGAAAGTATGGCGGTCTAGAGGGTTCTGAGTCTTTGGGTGTGGGTCCCTGTAGGGACTGCATACACTTGCTGTGCACGAAGTATTAACTGAGGAGAAAAGTTCTGTGCAGCAAGCAAGCCATGTGCAGACTTCGTGATTACCCTTAAAAAATTATTCATGGGCCAAGAGCCAGTCTGCTGACTTTCCTAAACTCTAAATCTGCATCATTAATGTTCTAGTTGGTTTTTGTCAATCTAACACAAACCTACACGTATATGGGAAAAGGAACTCTTCATTGAGAAACCCCAAAGATTGGCCTGGAGGCAAGCTGTGGCACATGTCTTGATTGATTTGGGAGGACCTAGCTCATTGTGCACGATGTGGCTTCCCTAGGCTAGTGGTCCTGGGTTGTATAAGAAAGCAAGCCGAGGAAGCCCTGAGAGCAAGCCAGAAGCAGCACTCTCTCATGGTCTCTGTTTCGGCTCCTGCCTCCTGGTTCTAGCCCCGAGTTCCTGCCCTAACTTCTCTCAGTGATTGCAGCACAATCTGAGAATTGGTAGTTGAAACAAACCTTTTTCTCCCCAAGTTTCTTTTGGCCATGGTGTTTTCATCACAGCAGTAGAAACCTAATCAAGACAATGGGCTTAAGGAAACACTGTCACTTTCTGAATCACATACTTGTAGTGTCCTATATATGACAGCTTCATGGAACAAGTTAGGGATCAGCAAGCCAATGGGAATAAGATACCAAGGACGAGAAAGTCAGGATGGAAAGGCACCTATCGGCACTGGCAGCTGTCATTAGTGGCTTTAGGAGAATGAGGGCAATGGAGCAAGAGGGCAGATACCATAGTAATGAGTTATCAGCTGCTGGAGTAGGGTGAAGAGATGCAGTTGTCTACCGGTCTGTGAAGACACTGGGGAGGGTGAGGACCTGTGGATTCCTGATGGAAACTCATGAGACTTGTAGCTAGTATTGGGTTTGTGAGGACTATGTTCCCGATTGCATTTAAGCCATCGTAAAACAATAAGTGTGGTGTTAAAAGCTAAAGTACTGGTTCAGAGAAGTGAAAATGGGAGAATGGGGGAGAAAAAGGCAGAGGCCCAGCAGTGAGGACCTCTGAGGACCCTGAGTGGAGAGAGCTACAAGCCACATAGAAGCAGTAACATCACGACTCACTCCAGGTATTCATGCATCCCTCCGGATTCCCGTTTATCTTTTATCCTGCCTAAAAAAGGAGACACTTTCAGGGCTGCTAGGACACTCCCATCTGCAGGCTTTTATCCCAAAAGCCAGAACTGTGACTGTCCTAATCCCTGCTAGTTCACTGTGTCTGTGAGCTAAGCTTTCCTCAACCGACTCAGAAACATCACAGCCTCACATTCAAACAGAATATAGGAGGCAGGTACTGGCTCGTGTCACTCCACCTGACCTGTTAGAAATAAATTCTGTGTAGCTTGTGACATACTTGCTTTTTTGATACTGAGGAAAAGCTGGTTTCATAGATGGACACTGAACCATTTAAAGAAATCACCTCTTATCCTACAGAGGAAAACAAAAAATAAAATAAGTACATAAACAAACAAATAAATAAGATATCGATGCTCTAGTAAAGCACTTGGGCAAATGGGTAAAGAGGATGCTGGCATGCATGCTGTGGGCTTTGCATGGAGAATGGGAATCTATGGAAAGCAATATACTCTCCATGGGATTATTACACCCCGAATGTGAGAAGAGCTTTCAGTCCAAGGCTTTGAGGGACACCCAACACAAAGGGCTTTCCTTGAGCTAAAATACCAAAGGAGACGTAAGTCACTAAGTCACGCCTGAGGATGAAGCTTAAATCATCCAGGTTTTTGCCTGAGAAAGAACGTATAGAAGCCACACACTATTATAAATACTGTACAAAGCAATTTAATCATGTTTCTTTTACAGGGCTTACGCCGCTGCCATTCCTCCCTGTTCCTTCTTAAACTACCATTTGCTCCCTCTGCTGTTTACAGGAATACATTTTGTTTAAAACGCCAGATTTTTCTTGGAATTCAACTTATTCACGACTTTATGGTTGAGTATTTTTTTAGTGTTGCAACTCAACTCTTTGTGTGCCTAAAATGCTTGGACTCTTTCATGTTGTTCTTATTTTCCCTGCATCAAGCATGCTGACCGCTGCTGTCAAAATCTGATAAAAAATGAAAATTTCTCCCACAGTGGACCTCTTATAACCATGGCAACTCCATCAGCAGCTAATGGCCACATTGCGAAACTGCTTTTGAAAAGGACAGCTTCTCTCACTGCATCAGCACACAAGTCCTTTCCATGTCTTCCCTCCGTTCTAATGTGACGGGAGCCCCACATCCCAGGCAAGAATCTGCTTTGTTGTGCACAGGTGGAGCCACTTTTTAAAAGAAATGAAAGAAACCCCATTAAAACTGAAACGGGAAGCTGTTTGAAAGTCCAGCCGAAACTGGGGGAAAGATTCTAGGGGTGTTGCAGCATGAACATAGTTCTTTCATTTTTATTTATGCAGGAGTATTCCTGCTTAAGATTTGGATAGTTTTGATGGCTATCACTCTGCCCTCCCATCAAGTCTGGGCAGCTTTCTTGGGTGCATTATGGTTCACAGTAATTGTCTCCCTGGACAACCGGCCACTTCTGGAAATGCAGCTTGGAAACTCTCTCTGATATCTTTCCTGTAAGCCTAGCGTTTTCATGCTGGTTTACACATGCTTGAAAAGCTCTGGCTAGCAGAAGGCACACAGGGCCCTGTAGCCTGCCTCGCCTGCACAGCGTCAATAGCTTGATATCAGATGCACTTCATAATTATCAGTAACTGTGACAAGTGAGCTTTTAGAACTAAGTGGTCTATGGGAGGTAGACATAGCAGAAGGATAACAAGGTCCATGAGAAAGCAGGGAAGCTCGTTTTTCTTAGCCATACACTTGGATTTCTCTCTTGCTCAAACTGCTTAGACTCTATTTCCAAAACTCCAAAATATTTATGTATAGGAGAGTAGGTAAGGCGTTGTTGCATTTTCATTGAATCGCCTCTGCTCTCTGCTGGGAAATGGTGGGTAAATTGCTCAAACTCACTGAATGCAAAACATTTGATTGCATAAGTGGGTGATAGCCGTTGTGCCCTGGAATACTGAAGGAAGGAAACATTGATTCCAAGCACGGGAAGAAGAATCTAGAGACTGAAACTTTTCCTAGTGTCTGGCCCATCACTTCTGCCTTTTCATTTTCTCCTGTCCCTCCTGGCAGCGGTGAGGGTCATTCTCCTGGCATGCTCATCTGGTTCAAGAGTTCTCTTAATTAGTGGGCAAAATGATTTGTTTTCTATGCTAAATAAATGAAACAGTTTGCTGTAAGATTGTCAGTGGTGAGTTTGTTTTCCATGTCAAATAGAAAAAATTAAAATTACACATAACCATAACTGCAAAAAAATCTCTGCTGTCCCCAGATAAAATTAAAAGTTTAAATGGCAGGACATGATGTTTCTACTCTGATCTACTCTCTCACTATCTGCAGAGAAGTGAGCAGGAGACTCATAGCTGGCAGCTCACCTAACGTACTATGGTCAGTTAGCAATTCTCCTAACAATAACTAACAAAGATGATAAAATGTTCTCTAGAAAAAGTTTCTTTTTTAAACGTTTTTCTAAACAACTAACTCTAGAGAAAGACTCAGCAGTGCCATTGCAGAACACAGAATTCTACCCTCATTCTTTGGAGAGCAGCAGAATAAATCTGAAGCTTTTGATAAAATATTTTGGATAGCTACAAAAATCAGCATTAAGTATGAAGAATCTTGGCTGCAAGTTCACTGTGAGTGGTAGTCACCCAAGCACAGTGATGTCACAGTATGCCGGTGTGAATATAACTTCTGCAAATAACATTAAATTCTGAATTTATGCTTATTCCTACTGTCACCATGGCTCCAAAGTCCATTGTGAAGTAACAGAAAAGGAACTATGAAGTCAGAGCACAGGGCTGAGTGAGAAGCAAAGCCTGAATGATAAGTTTGAGAGGAAAGGTAAACGACCGAAGGAAAAATAACATCTACTTATAGCCAAATTGGGTCAATTACAAAGCCACGGCTTCTCTGAGCACGCTGGAGCTAAACTAAAAAGTTATGTCTGTCTGATGTTTCTTATTAGTCTTAAAGCTTACTCAGGTAAAACTGAAAGTGATGTGTGTATAACCAACAATTTACCTTCCCTACACAACTTGCTTGTGTATGAAAAATCAATCTTCTCTAGGAAGAAGATGCAGCCTCCAGCTCTTTGTGTAGAAGTGCCCAGGTTCTGCTACAGCTTTGTAACATGCAGAAAAACTGCTGTTATCTCATTGGGAAAAGTAATCTTCCCTCTGCTGATCAATTTAACTCTGGTTCTTAAAAAAAAAATTGATGGAAATGTTCTTAACTCAAATTATGATTTAAAATATGAAGAGTGTTAAATAATAGATTCCCTTTGAGATCTTGAGCATGTTTTCCTCAGAGCAATATCAACATGGACTAGTCAATAAAATAATGTTTTCTTCAGTATTAACTCATTTGATCTAAACACAAAGCCAACCAAAATCCCCATACTGTATGGAAACATGGAATTCATCATCATTTTCTCAGATAAGCAGTGAAATCAGCACATTTTCTTCTTTTGACTATGCTTTTGTTTGATCTCATTGCTGGTGCTGCTGCTGCTTGTCACAGTGTCCCCTGATGTATGCCTCACATCCATCCCACTACAGAGGGAAATGAAGTGAAGCCTTGGCAAGAACGCCTCCAGCAGGGAATGGAGAGTGCTGAGTAAGAAGAAAGAAGAGCCATTCCTTTGTAATTTAGTACAATCTGAGAAATAGGATAGAAAATCTTTTGTTTAAAGATGAAAGGATAGACATCATTGTTGGCTTAAAACAAAATTCTGTTTATTGAACATATACAATACTTTTGTAAGTGTCCTTTTTAAAGAGGTCTCAGAAGCCAGGCTTGGTGGTGCACACCTTTACTCCTAGCACTCAAGAGGAAGAGGCAGGCAGAACTCTGAGATCAATGCCAACTTTGCCTACAGAGTGAGTTCCAGGACTTCCAGGGATACACAGAAAAAACATGTTTAAGAAACAAAACAAGTAAGTAAGCAAGCAAGCAAGGAAGGAAGAAGTCTCGGTGGTTGCTTCCTTTAGCCAATGTTTTACAGGGTCATCATTAGTAACCCCTAGATATTCAATAAATAATGAAGTCATCAATGAACGTGACCTAAGAGAAATATAATACTGATCTAGATCTACACATGCTATAATTATACCTTATATCATCTTTGCAAACCCTCAGGAGCTGTCATTTCCATCAGACGAGGAAGAAAATCAGAGGAAAAGACATATGTTGCTAGATTTGGGCCACAGTACTCTCAGCAGCCTCTCCCTAACCCTACTGGCAGACCCCTAATCACTGTCTCTCTGTGAATACAACATGGGCCCAGGTGCCCAGACTCCAGGAAAGAATGCAGAATCCCAGGCCAGATGCAGTTTGGAATGTGTACACACACACACACACACACACACACACACACACACACATCAGCTGCCCTCTTTCTCCAGGCACAAGATTGATTCTGGGATCCCTGCTGCTCCAGGGGAAGATAGACACCCTCCTGAGGGCCTATCAATGAGTCCACAAACACACTCCCAGGTGCTGATTTCCAAAAAAAAAAAAAAAAAAAAAAAAGAGCTGCTACTATTTGTACTTTCCCAAGGATTTTTCCAGACTTCAGTTGCTATATTCTAGACAACAGAGGGTTGCCAGGAATGATGGATACACGTTAATAAACGTACCCCTCCTTCACACCTTCACACATTCTGGAAGTCATATATTAATAAGAACCCTTTCTTCCTGCATCACAAAACAAATGCACACCTTTCTCCAAAAGAAACATAAGTGAATGAATAAATTAATGAATGAATGGATTGATGAATAAAAGCTAGAGCAGCTGTTCTTCCTCTGCTCTTTCTTCTCCTTTCCTTTGTCTTCCCTAAACTCTCTCTAGCATTTAATAAATCTGTGTCCTGAAGAAATAATGTGTCTCTATATCCTATCAAATTTGAGACATTAAAGTTATTTATTTATAGTGGCACCAGGATACCGAAGTTTGTGAGTTTAGTCCCATTATCCCTCCTGTCTCAGGTGCCAAATCTTCCCAAATGGAACTTTATTTTTATTTAACCTATCCTTAAGGAGGCCACCTAGTTATATAGATAGTCATCCAAAATTTGACAATCTGTCGAACCTCCCAGAATAACGGTGTGCACCTCCTGCCCTATCATCTTTCTGCATCTGCAAATAAAAGGAATATTCAGGGTATCTTTGTTGGTGGTGGTGGTGATGTGAGCACAAGTGTGTCCATGCGTGTGTGTGTGTGTGTGTGTGTGTGTGTGTGTGTGTGTGTTGTGCTGTGTTTCAGGTTATTAGCATTAAGCCTAAGAGAAATAACAGCCTAGAGGAAGGCCATGACTTTAAGTTTTAGATTGTGTTTGCATTAAGCCTGCAGATTGTGCCATTATTAATGCTAGGACTGCTAAAGAAACATAAAGGCAGCAAGCCCCAAAGCTGAAGCTGTGACTGAAGGGAATTGCAAGGACCGGTTAGTCATCACCACTGAGGTAATGGGTTGAGATTTCAAGTCAGACAAATGTAGGCTTGTGTCCTGATCATCCAGTTTCCCATCCTGGGTAGCCGCGGGCACGGTCTTGATCTCTGGGCACCCAATCATCCTTGACTGTAAGATGGAGTTAGTAAAGGGATTTATTGGTGTTATTAACAGAATATATACAGGAGGCCCAAGGAAAGGCTTTAAAAATGTTAGTTCCTTTCGCTATAATAATTATAATTATACTACCAAGAAAAAGGAATGCTTCATTAAAATTTATGTCTATTGACAAAATTCTGCAAGTAATTTTTCTTAAGATTCAATGTATGCTGTGGAAAGGTTGGACTCTAGGCCAGTGGTAAGATGTTTTTTCTTAGTACTATGGGAAAATTAGAGTATCTGTGAGAGGGATGGGGCCGTTCTTGGCTCCTGGGTGTACTTTTAACTCAAGAATTAGTGTGTTTGATGCTCATGGTCATGCAACACTTCCACTGAGTCAGTGGCCTTTGGGTTCTTGTTTCATAAAGAGTATGATTCACTGAGGGTGATGTTTAGATGGAAGTGTTTTATTATAGAAGCTTGCAGGAGAGAAGCGGGAAGCTCCTATGAGCTCTGGCCGAATACAAGGAGTCTCTGGAGTGGATACCACTGAGCTTTAGAGGTTATGAGGTTTTGGAGGGTGGAGGGAGGTGGAGAGAAGAGCCTGTCAGTCCGGTTTCCCTTCCAGTCTCCAGGTGCCTCAATCAAATGGTTTCCAGGAGTGAGGTGCTCCTTTGGATGGAGAGATAGGAAATAACCAGAACTCTCCCCCTTTTCTGGCATATATGGCTTTTGTCTTAAACAGTTTCTCTGGCATCTCTGACCTCTGGCAAGGACATTGACTGCCAGCAGACCAAAGGACATTTCTACCTTTTAGCCAAGAAATAAATGGACTACTTTTGATGGTCTCTATCCAAAACTACCCTAGCAATGAGATAAAAAGTTAAAAAAAGAAAGGAAAACAGTAACCACTAAAAACAATAACCAGTTCTTACATATATGGGCGGCTGGCGGGAGCTGAGCATCATCACAATTCACCTCCTGTATCACAAAACTCCCACTAGATTTGAATGCAACAGAAGTACTAAAAGCTTTATCACCTGAAGGTCACATTTCAGAGATTTAAATTACCACTATCACTTTAAAACATGAAACATTTCAAATTTAGTTCTGTAGGTGATAAACTTCTCCCTGCGATGATGTTTTTATTAATCTTTCTTCTCCTGACCCTGTTTGGAAGGATTTTATTTTCCAAGAAAACTGAATTTATCCAGCAATACTTAATTTGGCTCCTATTTTCATTTAATAAAATAACACATAGCTATAGTCAGGCTTCTTATCATCTCAAAACCACCAGTGTTCCCACATCTAATTGCTGTAATTCCAACCCAAAGCAGAGAAACTTGAAATATTGTTTCTCCTTGTATTCTTCTTGCAGACTAATTGCTGTGGAATGCATTATCACATCCCTGATAATAGAATGTATTTCCCAGTCCTATTAAATTCAAATGTAGCTGTATGACTTGTTTTGAAAAAAAAATAACATATTAGGATGTGTCAACTGCAGATAGAAGAGAGGTAAGAAATGAGAGATTCTTTGACGTTAGGCAGTTAAAGCAGAGGGAAAGTCCACTCCAGATGGGAGCCTGTGGTCAGCCTTTGGAAAGAAAATGGACAGCTCAGTCATTAGCTCAGTCCAAAGAATGTGAGAACCCAACAGCCGAGAAGACCTCAGACACAATGTGTTAACTACAGTCTCAAGGTCCAACAAGCCGTGTCTGTAGAAATATCTCTCTGCTACATAGAAGTTCCTTCCTGCTCAGACAGCAAGTGCATAGCCCACCCCAAAGGGGTGTAAAAATCCCTTGAGTGGAAGAAAAGCACTGCCCTGCCTATTAAGGGATCGCAAATTACACACATCAGTCTTACCACTCTGTTGTCCCTGACTCGGTAGCCTCCTATGGACTCGAAAAGTGGAGGAAACAGATCCGCTCTTTATAAACCCGTGTCTCCTCCTCCACCCAGCTAGTTAACAGTACCACACAGTAAATTCCTTCCCTAGAGAAATTTGTCCAATAAAGACCAAGAATATCACCAAACATTAGTTCTCTCCTTTTCTGCCTAGAAGGCAGTTTCTTTCTGGTTATCTTAATTGCCTTCCTGAGTTATGACCTCATGAAAATGCTAACAATAGGAGCCTTTTCCATACTTGCTGTATTATTTAATAGCCACACTAATCCTAGATGATTCGCCTTCGTGAAAATGTCATTCTGTGCCTGTAAAATGGGCTAATGTTTTGATTCAGTAGACCTAGATAAAGGCCCAAGAGCCTGGATTTTTAAAAACGCTTCTGAAAGATGTTAAGGACTTTATAAGTAAAATGGCAGCTGATTATTAGATAGTGTTAATAGAACTTCCCTTTGACCTTCATGTTTCACTCTAGAATTTTTCACCTCCACAACAGCTGAGCATGGATAAAATGATAGTCATACAGACTGATGTTCCTGCTTTGCTTAGAGTAAAGAACATCTAAGTGTCCATCAAGACTGTGTGTCCACGCAGTAGAAACTTGTGCAGCAGCTAAGAATGAAGGGCTGACATTGACAGATATCTACAGCATATATTATTCTTAAAATTCAATAAAAGCAATTTATATAACAGTTTCGTATCTTTTTAGTGAAACAGAAATCAGTTTAGCCATGTATGGTCTTGCATGGGTTTATATGAGGTATACACTGAATTCTTGATAGTGACAAAATCAACTGAGTTTGGGGGGAAATAGACAGAAATAAAGGCGTGAGAACCTTGAATTTAATTTATCTTGCTGCCGTTACTCATGACTCTGAACAATTTCACTGTCAGTTTAATCACTTACCCCTTCCTGAATCTCCTTCACACATACCCTGAGTCATCATTCATTCATTCATTCATCCAGCTTCTTGTGGACAAGGGTCCTCGGGGGTCACGTGCTGCTGCAGCAAGCAGGGTGGAACCCTTTACCCACAGAGTAAGAATCAACTCAGGCTCTCTGCACCTTAGCCATGCTGTCTGTGAGGTAGATGGACTATTAGTACTGTCCTTCTGTGGTATTCTGAGAATGACATCAAGCAATGTATGCATGCCATGTAGCACAACCACATGAGAACCACAGAAGCATCATCATCATCATCATCGTCATCATCATCATCATCATCATCATCATCATCGTCAGAACCACAGAAACATCAATCCTCGTAAGCTACAGTCAGTGTTACTGTGGTCATCGTCATCATGTTTATGACGAAATGTTTAGTTTATTGTGGATTTTCCGGAAAGCAGGTTAATCCTAAGAATGCTATTATTGACTTCTTAAGACAATTCAGCTATACTTTTACAGAATATTTTAGAAGAGTTACAGAAAACAAAATCAGAGTTTATTTAGCAAAATAAAGATACTACCTCCTAGCTTTTTCATATGTCTCTCCACAACAGAATTCTAACTCACAGAGTTTAACAAAGTTGATGCCATATCCCAGTGAATGCCCACATAAACATGTAAATCACTTGCCCATGTCAGTGAAGACGGGGCATCTCTTCTGGAGACAAAAATTCCCATGGGCAGCTTGCATGACTCCTTAATCCTCAGAGCAGATATGGTCACGAATAAAAACTGATTTACAACGTTTTCAAGAGTGCTTCTCCTCCCATTTGTACTTGACTTTAAAAGCTGGAAAGCCCCAGCTAACACAGTCCTTTGTGTTTGAACGTTTCCTTTTGTAATGACTCAGAAGCTAAACAGCCAGCCAGGCTTAACTATCCAATTAAATGGATTGCTTACAAACAAAAACAATTATATGTTCACTTATAATGAATGTGAAAATTGTAATTGCTTTAGCTGTGGAATATCTGTCCCCTTTTGTAAGTTTTGCTTCTTTCTGTTTCTGTTTTGTTTGGTTTTTTTTTCCACTGTTATAGACTTAACTCTTTCAGCAAAGGCAAAACAATTAAAATGATGATGAGTGTGCTTTCTGCAGTGTCCTAATGATCTTAGTCCCTACTGCATTTGCAATAGAGCCTTGGTGAGCTGATTCTGACAGTGCTAAGAGGGACTTTCAGGAAAACAGAACCACTACAGATAGAACAAAGAGCAACACAAGATTTTGTGTCAAAGATGTGGAAATTATCCAAGCAAATACATAGTTATTTGATATATCCAAAGCCAATTGTTAAGTTGAAAAAGGAAAAGGACAAGTAATATCCTTAAATTTGTGAATCATAAAACTCATTTTTTATGGGAGGAGAAAGGCACCAGGTACTGATTCAATATCCATTATGGTCTGAGCCTAGTTACTATGCTAGGAAATATCTACAAGAAGATCCAGACATGCTGATAGATGCCTCAATCCTAGCACTTTGGAGGTGAAGACAGGATATCACAAGTTCAAGACCAGTCTGTGGTACATAAAACTACCACTTCAAAGTGTGCTATTTCAGGATTCGTTTATCCAGCCCTAACTAGGTTCCTCTGGGAACTTGGTCAAACACTAATCATGAGGCATTGTGTTTACCTCGTCCAAGATGCACAGGCAAGTAACAACTGTTTCTTTAAATTTTTGAACTTCAGTTTGTATAGTTGTGTGGCCATCTGTCTCAGAAACCATTATGACAAAGTCTGTTTTCATTTCCACATAGATTAGCCGTGTGCTATATAAAAGAAGACAACCAAGTATTTTCATAGTCGTGATGCTTTTGCCTTATGTTTCACATGAATATTATTTAAATCAGAGCAATTTTGCTATATGCAATACTAGCATATAACATTTAAGTTACTATATATTTTTCCGGTCTTCTTTGCTACATTAGGTTAAGTACATGATTTAGTAGTTAAAATGGACCCTTAGAACTCTTAGATCAATGTAATCATTATTGATAAACTCTGTTGCTTGGAAAAGTCACTAGGAAATACATTCTCTTCAATAGTTGTAAGCATTGATGAGCAATACCAAAAAGTAACATATTTAAAAGGAACACACTCCAAATTCTATTTTTATTTAATATTGCTTTTATATCAGTTCATCATGTATGTGCACTTGAAGAAAGTTTATGGGAGACAATTGTCTCCTTTTATCATGTGGACTCCAGAGATCAAATTCAAGCTACTATGTGACTGCAACATTCTTACCCACTGAGCCACTGATCAGCCCCCAAGATATGTTATTAACGGAATACAGTAGTTTTGTTTACTCGTGTGTGTGTGTGTGTGTGTGTGTGTGTGTGTGTGTGTGTGTGATTATGGCAAGGTAGATAGATAAAACCCTTGTTTTCTGTAAAATGTTATATCATTCAGAGCACTTCATACTAATAAAAATCAAAGTTAATTGTTATCAGTTGTAAACTTCAATCTATTTTCTTCATATTTTCAGTCATTTATCTTAAAAATCAGTCAAAGTTGAAGACTGTTAGCTTGCAGCATCAAGATAAAGTGTACATGCCTTTGGGTTGCAGCGGAACCATTTTCTACGAGAATAAAAAGGACTCTGGTTATATTGGTTTTGACATTGACTTTGACATTGACATGCTTCCTTGGGTTAATATTTTCTAGAAATTTAAGGAAATGTGATAAATATTTAAAAACCAGTAAGTAAAAGATCAAAGGCATCTTGTACTGACTCCCAAATAAAAATACTGACTCCCAAATAAAAATAATCTATGAAGTTAAACACAATTTCACCATGAGGGGATGTGAGTTTACTTTGAAGTTCATTGTAACTGAGTTGTTATTAGACTCTAGGATGCTTGGAACTTACATCACTGAAAACCTTTGTGAATGGTGCACTTCTCAAGTAGCAAGGACATCAGTTGGGTTGGGGGTGCTCCATATTACAAGGGTTTAACAGCTTGCTTAAGTTTCCAAGTGTGAACCTGTACAGTAGAGTCAGCAGAAGTCTTACATAGAAAGAGCCTTGGAACCTGAAGAGAACAGAATTTTGTATAAAATACTCTACATCCTTAAGGAGTTTCTTGGGGAGATCCAGGAATGGGGGAAGCAGTAGGGAGCAGGAAAAATTGTCCTGGTGTCTCAGTCTAGTGACACTTCCATCAGACAAAAAGGAAAGAAGGAAGGGAAGGAGGGAGGGAAGAAGGGAAGGAGGGACAAGGGAAAGAGAGATGGGGAAGGGAGAGGAGAAAGGAGGGAGGGAGGGAGAAAGAGAAAAAGAGGGAGGAAGGCAGAAAAGGAGGAGCGGTAGGGGAGGGAGAGAAGGAGAAAGGAAGAAAAAACTGGCCCTAAAATGTTAACATTTAAAGAACAAAACAAAACAAACATCAACAACAAAAAGAAAGCAGAGCTTTCATTGCAAAGAGGAGAGATCATTTCTTCTAGAGCCAAATATGAATGACTTAGCCTACAAACGCATGTTTAGATCACCCCAAATTCCATTTTCCATTTTGGTAACAATTTCAGGAAGTTTTACAGTGACTGAACAAGAAAATCGATGAATCAAGACACTCTTTAAATACACTGGTGGCACTGTCAGGCAGATTGTTTACAGCAAAGCAGGGAGGCCCTGCTAGTTCCTCAGATGCTACTTGATGACATTCTGGCTTCTTGGTTGACAGAAGACAAGATCTGTCCATACATTTCGAAGTATTTACCAAATAGTCCCAAGGATGTTAGGTCACACACAGATGTGAGGAGTAAATGGCTTTTAGGGGGCAAATGATAGCCTAAGGTTATTTGTAATTAGGTTTGAACCTGCCAGCATCCCAACCTTCTAGTCATTAGTCCATTATAAGTGCAGCCTCCCTCGCAAAGCGCTCATCCACAGCTCTAAGTGATTATAAGGATCTTAACCATGGTTTTAAAACATCTATATCTATATCTAAGTTCTATATCTTCAAAGACTTATCTATATATGTCTTTAAGCCAAATTTTATAGATATTGGATATTGACTGTCTGTTTCTAAGCATGCCTTATTTTTTTTTCTTTTCTGTTACTTTTAACCCTAAAAATTTTTTCAGTGTCTGCTAAAAGTGACCTACTCTACTCTTTGCAAGATCTTTTCTTATATGAATCCTGACAAGGGATGAGGAAGAAAACAGCCCACAGGAAAGCAAGCTTACCAGGGACAACCTGTTTTCACACCTGTTAGAGCTGTCAGGTAGTCTTACCAAGTTGTTGGTGCTGAGTGCTCCCAACATTGTCCAACAGATGCTGCTGTTGGGAAGATGGAGACATACCTCAGCCTCTTTCCCAGTGCTGCCTGGCCTCATAGTTTTCTTTATTTTATTAAGTCCTTAGATTAACTGAATGACAGTGGTGTTGGCTCCTTTACTATGTCTGCCCTCTGTGACGTGTATGTTTTGGGGAGTGGGGTGCATGCAAACATGTGCAGTGAGGTATCAAAAAGATTTCAGTTCTGTCTTATACATTTTCATTTTGCTATGATGCAAAACCATTTAGGGAATTGATTAAAAGAAAGGACAGTTGCATAGAGGTTCCTGGATAGAGCAGAAACCATCATTTACAGAGCTCAGCATTGCCTAGGAAGGAGTGCCCGCCGAGTGATTGCAGAGACATCCCAAGGACAAAATGAAAGCTCAGTGACCCATGGGAAATGATAATCTCCATGGGCCTGCAGCTTGCGCCAACCATTTCCCATTTATTTCACTTGAAATCAAATGTGCAAGGAGTTGGGTGGAGGGACCTCAGAGCAGCTGACAACGACACCTGGCCAACTAGCTTCTGTGCTATCCCCCATGCTTCTGCTCCTACTGTGCTCACTGCTGAGTGTGTCCACACTCTCCTTCGGTCTTGCAAGCACAGAGGCTCAGTTCACACTGCCAGCTCCTTTAGGACACCATCCTCCACTGCTTTTGCTGAAATGACTTCAGCCTCCTTATGCAAAAATACCTACTTCTTAACAAACAGGAAAAACAATTTCTTTGCCTGGGGGCTTTTTTTTGTTGTTTTCTCCACATAAAATGAAGCAAGCAGGGGAGAAAGGCTGTGTCTGTTTACCTTTCTGTCCACTATAGATGCCTCTCTACCTGGTCACATGTCAACAATGCAGCAACTGCTAAAAGTCGCGTAAATTTGTCAGTCATGGTGATGGGGCACCTGAGGGGAACATTTTATTTTATTTATGGTTGTGGCAAGGGGTGTGATGGACAGATCCGTGGATTTATGCTCTCCTGGTTTTACATGGATGCTGGGGATTGGATTCAGATTTCAAGTTGTGCTGAGCCATTTCACTGGCCCTGAGAGAAACACTTTAAAGGAGAAAGGACTTGATTTGACTTGTCCTCCATGCTTAGCTGTCTACACTGTTTCTAGACCTCTAGTGAGGCAGAATATGGTGGTGGATGGATGTGGAAGCAAAGCTGCCTACCTCATGCTAGCCAGAAAGCAGAAGAAGGAGGACAAAGTACCCATTTACAGATATGCCGCCAACAACCCCCTTCTTCCAACCAGGACCCGACCCATCCATGAAGTGCCTGTCATCACAACCTAGCACCACTAGGGAGGACCGTGCCTTCAACACATAAGCCTTTTGGAAGTGTGCTTTATACCCAAAACATAATCTAAGTTGCAGATGCATTTAGAGTGTCTGACCTGTTCAGCATCCCAGCTCAGCTGCATGCTTCTCTACAGAGAACATGTTCGTCATGATTTTATGGCTGATAGCGAGCCAGACTTTATGTTTTGAATTTTGACGTTTTCATCTATCCCATCTATCCGTGTCCTTCAGGATCCTCTCTCACAATGCAGGCCCACGGCAGTAAAGGCTTAGGAAGTGTGAAGCTGGAAGGGCAAGGGAACATGCTACTAAGGGGGAGGTCAATCTTTCTCAACTGTGCAAATGTTGATGAATGAAAGAAAACGTCGCCAAAGAGGACAATTGTTCCTACGTTACTAACAAGGCAATCAGGAGCTACTGTGAGATCCAGGCCTCGATTACCTACCTTGTTGCTTCTTCCCAGCATGCAGTTTCAAATGCCATCTCAGGAAAGGGCTGGGAATCAGATGCTCATAAACGACAAGAGTGTTCCCATAATGCCCCTCAGTTTGTCCGCCGCTGGCAACTGCAAGAAGAGTTGAGGATTCATGTTTAAACCTCTGCTGGTTTTGTTTTCATACATTTTCTTGTCGGTGAATAAACTCCTTCATTTCCCTCATTTCTCCACATCACGGTCTGGTGCTGCAGTGGGTCCCCACGGTTCTGGGTAGTACTGCTTCTTGGAGGAAAGGTTTGTGTGGCGTTATTGATTGCAGCTCTCGTGGGAAGGACAGTGATTTACGCACTGCTCCCTATGTGACTGGGAACTAGCTGCACATCGACAAGGCCATCCTCCCTTTCAATAAGGGCTCCAGCACCAGAGGTGACTGCATTGAAATGAGAGCATCCTTGCCCCAAATCACGTTCTGTTCCTGCAGCCATACCTGGGTCACTGACAGGTCAGCGAAGACATGGTCAGGAGCACACTAAGTGGTGATGCTGAAATTGAGACTGCTCCAAAGTTCTCGCAGGCTCTAGCCCTGGCTTGACCTTCTGAAAGCTTCATTCTGTCACTGCTCTCTGTCCCTGGATTTCTCAGCAGTTTTCCCAATGCACTTAGTTCTGTCTTCAACCACTCAGGCTGCCGTGACGAAACACCATAGACTGATTGACTCGAAAACAGAGGTTGATTCCTCTTGGTTCAGAAGTGAAGATAAAAGTGCTGGTCTATTTGATTCTTTGACGGGATTTTCTTACCAGTCTTCAGATGGCTGACTTTTTGGTGGTAATTGGGGAGCGGGGGGATCTTGTCTCATCATGGAGACCCTACAATCGTGATCTCACCCATGTTCCGTTAAAAGGCTCACCTACCCCCAAACCAGCATACTGGGGATAGGGCTCAGCATGGGATTAGGAGGGAAAGGATACAACGTTTTATTCAGCTATTCATGGTAGCACTATGCATTTATTTTTTGAACAGAATATCAGATTCAAACACCTGAATTTAGGCAGCAATGTAGGTTTGAACTTAACTATTACACAAGCCAGTATTTAGTTCAGAAAATAGAAACTTGAACCCTAGAGGAAGAACTTGGTGTGGTGGCACAGGCCTATAAGTCAGCACTTGGGAGGCAAAAGCACAGGGGTTGAGCTCGAGACCAGCCCTGACTGCCAACCCCAAACAGAGACTATCTAGAAAAAAGTCTAGTCTTCATAATAATCATAAAAATAGCTGGCTATACCAGGTTGTGGTGGTACATGCCTTTAATCCCTACACTTAAGAGGCAGAGGCAGGCGGATGTCCGAGTTTGAAGGCAGCCAGGTCTACGGAGTGAGTTCCAGAACAACTAGCACTACACAGAGAAATACTGCCTTGACAAAGCAGTAACATAAAAAAAAAAAAAACTGTTGGACCGACCCCTTTATCTTCATGGCGTGTGTGAGCACCAGTCTATGAGAACAAAGGGGCAGGAGCAATGGCAGAGATTCCTGGATGAGGTCGCCCTCCAGGAGGTGACTTCATGCATCTGCTCAACTTTATTCCAGAGAAAGGAAATATATAGGATTGGGAAGCCTGAGAACAGATCCTAATTTGCAGTAAGTGGCATGGTCCTATCATAAGGCTTCATAGGTGACAGCAGAGACGCACACCGAAGTCTTTAGTACAAGTCTGAGTTACCATATCTGCACCGGGGGAGGCTTCTAGCAGGGAACTGAATAGGGTCACACTAGAAATAAATCAGACATCCAGACCTAGAGACAGCTTTCAGATAAGGTCAGTCCTCCCAGCCTAGAGACATTCTCCAGACAAGGGCAGGCAGAGCTGCCAGGTCAGGATAGACCTCTGACCATCAAGACCTCCCAGCAAAAGAATTTCTGGCTTCTACTACACAGTTGCCTCAGGTTAGAGAGCAAGCTGAGCAGCATGCATGAGCAGCATGGTTGAGACTCAGAGCAGACGAGCTGGTGCTCCAAAAGGTCATGTTACTTAGCCTGCATGTACTCAGGAAGAAGTGAGGAGAGAATTCTATTTTCTCAACTTTAATATTCATGCTCTCAATCGATACATTTTCCTGTCCCAAAATCTATCTTTAAATTATTTCCCTTCCTTTCAATTTCCGAAGCCCTTATCTGTCCCTCGCTGTCAAGCTTTGACTTCCCTTTAGTCGTCAGTCATTTAATATGCATGCCTTCCATCCTCATGAAAGATTGCAAAAGCTGAAGCCATATCTATTTTCTGTCTGTGTGTGCTCCCCAAAACACCTAGCAACAGCCATTGTAGTTTTAGTTTTCTGTCTGAGCACATCCTGATTGTTATCCAAACCATAATTTAAGTTGAAAATGTATTTAGTGCACCGAATCTAGCAAAGACAGCTTATCAACACAGCGTGATGTCAAGTGTTGGTTACGATGCTGATAAGACCACCGTGGGGTAAAGGATAGGAGAGGGATGGAACTCAGAAGATGCCGTGGGTTCTGAGATCTGATCTCTCCCAGTACTGTTTGCTACACCTCCCAAGAGTATACCTGAAAGAAGCCTTTGTGCAAGGCTGGACAAAAACAGAATGGAAATGCTGGGGGGTGGAGGGATCATAGGTTAAGGACTTTGTCCCATGCTCTCGGGTTATGATTATTGACATTGAATAGCATTCTCTCTTTCTTTCATCAGTGTGTGTGTGTGTGTGTGTGTGTGCGCACGCGCGCGCTATGTGCATGTGTGGTCAAAGACAACTTCAAATGTGAATCGTCCCCTTCCACCTTCTTTAAGACAGAATCTCTTGCTCATTGCTACATATGCCAAGCAAATGGCACCTAAGCTTTCAGGCACTTTGTCTCTGCCTCCCATTTTGCTTTAGGAGCCGTAGTATTACAGACATAGACCACGGTGCCCAGCTTAGAGTGGGTTATGGGGATTTAAATTCACACCCTCACACTTGCATGGCAAGGACTTAACCCCTGAGCCACCCTTCTATTTCTTGGATACTCTGCCTAAGGTCTTCATTTAGTGCAGGTTTATGACACGTTTTCATGTGTGAACTCTGCCGGAGACCCACAGAGCTTGTCAGACCACCTCTGAGTCACACTACCACAAACCTTGGTTCTTCAATTGACAAGTCATTCAGTTCCATGTTTTCATGTCCACTCATTCACGCATGATCCAGGTCATGTGTCCTGGGGTCAGTGGCTCAGCACACAAGTCCTTTTCTTCCATTACACCTATAGGAAATTCCTTCGAAATGCATTCAGTACAGTCTTGTAGAGTGCAGCTGCCTACAGGGCACAAGTCAACATGGTGACAAGAGCCACAAACGGGGTTGATTCTCACATGACCTTTGTTGCTATGGTAGCAGGTTCATTTGTTGTGCATGGAAGGCCATTCTCTGAGCTGATCTATGTAGCATTGTTTTATTTCAATGATTCTTTATGAGAATGCATTATCCTCTTATTCTTCTCATCTAGAAACAGCACAAAAATCCATTACAATTTACTAACATTATGAGCATTGTGGGATCTGAAATATAACCAAGAATACAAATGGGAAATTTGTAGCTTTTATCAATATTTTAGATCCCTACTTAACCGAGTTGCTTTCGTATCTAGTTCACCCAGGTTTTGAACATACCTAAAAGCTGAGTATCTCTAGTTTAAGGCAGAAAAATGCTATAATTTCCAAATACCTAGACTGGTGTACACATGGGTATACAGTAGCCACAGACTTACTTTGAATGAAGAAGCCACTTAGTCCCTCTGACAATTGTTATCAGGGCTGAATGGTTCTCAATTTTTTAACCAAGCATCTCTCAGGGTTATTGAAGCTTCCTCTAATATGATGCAGTAAGTAAACATAGCCATGAACATAGCTTTTCTATTATTATAGAAGGCAGCAAGCAGCTCTCTTAAATGTCACAAGAACCATGGGAATCAACATCCCTTTCAGAACAGCGCTGTAGCCACCCACCTCATTTGATCCAGCCACAGAGACATTGGAAACATGGACTACTACCTCTATATGGATTGCCAAATTTTCTTTCTAATAATCACTGAAAACTTTTTTCCTGTAAGCAGTCAGCCCTGCTGGTTGAAGAAAATAGATACATTATCTGAGGTAATAGATAAGTCTCATTAAGAAGATGGAATAGACCAATTCCCAGCATATCTCCGTGCGTGGGAAAACTAAATTGTGAAGCAGAGCAGTAACACATCAATTATCCTTTCTGCATGGAATTAGATGAGTCTCGCTGCTATTTTATACCACATTATGTAATTTTTTTATAAATAACCATTATATCCGAGTACCTCAGATTGCTACCTTATAAAAGGAGACAGCTGGTATTACTAGCCTACAAGTCAGACTTATTCTTGAAAGTACATAAGGAAAGCAAACATTCTACTCATAATTCACATTCCTACTCAAGAAATCCTTATTCACACTAAATGACCAGAGTAAAGGTTTAGTATAGGCTTGAAAGCAAACACTACACCTGATGATACAATTTTAATGAAGATTAGTTCTTATCAACTTCAGTAAAGCTAAATAGCACCATTCAAAATGATGGGATTTTTTTAATTCCTGGGTTATATAATGATTTTCAATTGATTTACTTTAAGTTTTTAATGTGGTAGCCTCATCAGATATGTGAGATATTTGGGGGAAATTTGATTCCTTTAATAGTGTAAGTATCTTCCCTTACTCTTGCTTATGTGAGTTTTTGTAGGAACTGGTTTTCATAAGGATGTAATAAACAAAGCATAGAAACTTCACATCACAGGAATTAAATCAGTAAAAATTTGTATATGGAGACTTTGCTAGCTATAAAAAAGGATAAAGTTGTGAGTTATTTGCTTTGATATATGGAGCATATAATAAAAAGAAGACAATGACCAAAGAAATTTTGGGCATGCTATTAGATGATATTCAAAATGCTCAAGCTGTTTGACTTGTAGACAGTCTACTTTTTAAAGCCAGATTAAATATTAATAGGGAGATGATCATAAATTATAAAGGTTCTGCATCTAAAATCGGGTTCTCCCTAGACATGATTCAGAGAAGGAAGGAAGGAAGCCAGACAGTGATGCTCAGGACAGAGTCTCCTAGTGACAGGGACAACTCAGGCTTCAGTGCTCTGTACAGAAGTCTCACAATCCTTGAGCAACAAAGTGCTACAGCCACCATAATGCACTACCACACATTGAGGGTCTCACATGGCCAAGAGCTACCTCCCACAAGTTGATGTCTGGGAAGCCCAAAATCTAGATGCCTGGAAGGTAGGTTTCATTGTGTTGGCTCTTTTCTCTGCTTACAGGAAAGTACCACCTTGTTCTGTGAGCTCATGAACTCTGGGTGAAAGAGAGCACAGGTTTTCTGGTGGATTATCCTAGAAGGCACTAATCCTTTCAGATTAGGGGAACACCCTTCTGACTTCATTTAACCTTGATTAGACACACACACACACACACCACACAAACACACACAAACACACCACAACACACACACACACACACACACACACACACAGTTTTAATTCCCATCCATCACAATGGAACTAGGCACTCATGAATTGTGGAAGAACATAAACATTTGGTCCACAACACTGATACAGTTTTGGAGTAAAAACACAATTCCATGTCTCCCGACACAGAAAGCATGGTTATCTGTCCCCATAATGCCAATTAAACGTATGAGTGATGTCCAAAAGCAGAGACAAGATTTCGTCAGCACACCCCAAGTAGGGGGTCAGACAGAAAGGGCCAGTGACCACAAGTTTATCTTTTGGGTGCTTACATGATTGCTAGTTTTATTTATTTTTTATTTTTTCTTGATTTTTATTGAGCTCTACATTTTTCTCTGCTCCCCTCCCTACCTCTCCCCTCTCCTTCAACCCTCTGCCATGGTCCCCATGCTCCTAATTTACTCAGGAGATCTTGTCTTTTTCTCCTTCCATGTCGATTAGATCTATGTAAGTCTCTCTTAGTGTCCTCACTGTTGCTAGGTTCTCTGGGATTGTGATTTGTAGGCTGGTTTTCTTTGCTTTATGTTTAAAAAACACTTATGAGTGAGTACATGTGATAATTGTCTTTCTGGGTCTGGGTTACCTCACTCAAGATGATGTTTTCTAGCTCCATTCATTTGCCTGCAAAATTCAAGCTTTTTTTACTTTTTTTCTGCTGTGTAGTACTCCATTGTGTAAATGTACCACATTTTCCTTATCCATTCTCCAGTCAATGGGCATTTAGGTTGTTTCCAGGTTCTGGCTATGACAAACAATGCTGCTATGAACATAGTTGAGCACATGTCTTTGTGGCATGATTGAGTATCCCTTGGATATATACCCAAAAGTGATATTGCTGGATCTTGAGGAAGGTTGTTTCCTAATTTTCTGAGAAATCATCACACTGGCATCCAAAGGGGCTGTACCAGCTTGCATTCCCACCAGCAATGCCGGAGTGTTCCCTTTACCCCACAATCTCTCCAATCACTAGTTTTAAATGGGAGACACAGGGTCTGCATAGCTGTAGAAAAGGCCTTCTGGGTCCATGGAACCATTTTGGTTCTTCAGGGTGATCGACAGAGCTTCTTACTCTGCTCATCACTAAAGAGGAAAGACTTGGTTCTCATGAGAGGATAACTTCTCCAGGGTACAGCTACCGAATTTATGCATCATTTCACCTATGTGGTTTCCACTTGCTTAAGAGTAATCAATTTTAATTACATATCTCAAAAGTGTTTATTGATTAATCAGTCCTGTTGTTCCTGAAATCAAAGGTCACTGAAGAGGAAAGTGACTCACAGAAAATGATAAAGAGGCAAAGAGAGTCAGAGAAGGCCAAAGTGGAGTTTGTGAGACCAGAGTCCAGCACCCTTCTTCAGTACCATGTTACTAAGTGCCACTGTCTTAACACCCATGATTAATCAAGTCAGCAAATATATTCTGTATTGCTATAGAAGGGAAGTCTTTATGCTTGGGGTAGGGAGCACCAATCAAAAAGAAAACTGAGGTCTCTGTCCCACAGGAGTTTTCAGTATGGTTAAAATATGAGAGTCACACATGGAAAAACATGGATATCTGCTACCAATAATAATTAACATTGCAGAATACAGGCTACTGACCTTAAGGTTAGTCTGGCAATGTCATACAATAGTGGGGCTTCACCATGAAATGGACAGTGCTCAAAGGCATCTTTTTCAGAGAGACCAAATGAGTCCCAAGAGATGTCTTTGGTGGCCCTCCTGTTATTCATCTATTCATTCACCTCTTACTAGGGCATGGGATATGCTCAGAGCTGAAAAATGCAGAATAGTAGGTGGCATCACCCTGAAGGAGTTAGCATCTCAAAGAAGAATGACAATGCCAACAAGATCAAGAGCAATTCTAAAGTCCTTAAAGAAAACACAAGGCTTGCTTCTCCAACATTAGCCTGATATTTCTCATGTCCACACTCATCCCAGGAATCTCTCTTCAGTTCTTCAGTGCCTTCTTCTTTCTGTGTGTTTTTTTTTCCACTAGTTTCTTGGTCCAAATTCTTCCCTTCTCAATTCACATGCCTCTGCCTCTCCAACTCATTCATCATATCTCATCGTAGTTGATCCTTTCTCCAGAAGGTTGTCCCCAGCCTTCCCATCCTTCCAAGCAAGGTGTGTGACCTCTTACCCAGTGCCCGCCCTGTGCTGTGTCTTTCGGATCCCATAATCACACTGCCGTGAAATTACACAGTAGCATAATTGCAGGTTAATGTCCAAGAAAGAATTTTTGTTCTGCTTTCTTATTTTGCCCATTTATAGAATCAGCATTTGCATATTCAGAATCGTGGTAGGAAAATGTTAGAGACTTTTTCAAATGTCTAAAATGAGAAAGGGTTTGCCTAAGGTCTCCTTGAAAAAAGTTTATTTGACTGCCTTAACTCTTTCAAAAATCAAACTCTTTCTCTCATAGTTATAACAGTGCCAAATGAAGCACAAATTATCCACAAATCTAAGGTATAATTTTTGAAGAGCCCAAAGTTGTACTGTTACTGATGTTCTGAAAGCTAACTGAGACTTTTAATCAAGGACAGAGATCCTACAAACAGGCCTGGAGCTGGATTTCTTTTCAAGCTCACATCAGGAGAGCCTCTAACTTAGAAGATATCATTTGCATCATAAAACAAATCTTCAGTTATCAAACCAGTCTTTCCAACTGTTCTCCAAATAATGATTTCCTTCTATATATTGCCTTTCCACATGTTGAAAGTTCAGTACTTGTGCTTCTGTTCAGGACAGTTTGCTTCTTTAAAAACTCTTCCTGCATATTCTCTCTATGAGCGCTGTGCTTAAGATACACACCGCCATCTTTACTGCATATACATCACACCCTTCCAAATATCACCTTTCTAAAGTTTGTATGCCAGACCAAAGGATAGGAAAATATTTATAAATACATGCATAATAAATTTGACTTCATGACACATCTTCACAGGCATTTATTTGAAAAGGGGGAGGGATCTGGCATTGCCAGCAGAGTTACTCTGGGCAGGAATGATCACTGCTAGTTTCTCACCGTAAAATAAAAGGAATTTTCCTTTTACCCTGTAACCCAAATACCACACTGCGCTTAAGGATGTGGTTGACATTTTAAAAGATCACTCAAAGTGTTCTCTTCCCAAACGCAATTATGCCCTCCATCTCTGTGGGAGCCATTGTCTGGGTCTTCTTGGCTCTCTAGCATCTCTCTGTCTGGCTTTCATGATCCTGATTATCTATTCATTTGCTACCCAGCACTCATCTTATGAAAGATCATGTCTGCCATTTCTATAATGAGTGCTTGACTTTTACTGCCAGCATAAACATATAAAATACATAATAATTAAAGTTCACTAGTCACCAAAGTCTTGAGATCTGTCATATTGCTAATTTGATTTTTCAAACAATTGCTTCTTAGAGCAAGGTTGGTTTTGCCCCTTTAGGTACTTCAAGACTTGGAGTGAAGAAGATGTCCACAAAGCAGGGAGATCATGGGCACTATATGTTTCAAAGTTAAAACTCATCCTCCATCAAATAGAGTATATATAAGATCTGATCGTTCTCAGAGAGAACAAAACTTTACTTGGTAACTGAATGAAGTATTTTCTCCAAGTTAAATAATTAAATAATGTAGTTTTCAGAACATCTAAGTGTTATTTAACAAGCAGCATAATTTTTATGGAGGATTGTGTACATGCTAAGGGAGAGAAGTCCTTGAAATAAAAGTCTGAAAAAACACGAGTTAGAAATTTCACAATACATTGTCTTCGATTGGATAAGGACAGGGCTTCAGAGAAGCTCTTCTTTGGACACACACCTTGTTTAGATAACATTTCCCAAGTCCCCTAAGTGCCTCATGATAATGAATCCATCTGACGCTTCCTCTAATCGCAAAAGAGATTAATGAGCTCATGTGCTATTCATGTGGCTCTCTGGGGACATCAGCATGTGTTACTAGAAGTGTAATGTTTATAAATGGATACAGTGGGATGTGTATTAGCCAAGGATGCTAGCAAGAAGAATCTCAGTTAATGAAGAAGCAAGAAATAAAAAGGCAGCTTCCTTTGATAGGGTTCTCTTTCTGAGTAATGGAGGTCGGGAGGATGTGCTCAAACAAAGCACAGCAATCAGAATACAAACAAACCACTTAGCAGTCTTGAGCCTTGGGAAATTTTCTTCATCCTGAGCCTCAGTCTCCTTCACTGTAAAATGGGGCCATAGTGAGTGACATCAATGTTACCAATGCTGCTAGTAAGAATAAAGGTGGTGGAACAATCCAACAGCCAAAACAGTCAATAGATCTCATTCCAAACAAGATTGCTTTAAGTAGCATGTCAAACTGGTGTGTATATTTAAAAACACAGGATCATTGAGCTTAAAGAAAAAGGATCACTGCACATTCAAAGTCAACTAGGACTAAAAAGTGAGTCTGCCTAAAGATGATGGCAATGATGATGGTGGTGGTAATAATCAGGGGTAGAACAGTAGAGAGCAATTGCTGTTCTTCTAACACGGTGGTTCTCAACCTGTGAGTTGTGACCCCTTTGGGGATCGAACAACTCTTTCCCAGGGATCAAATATCAGATATCCTACATATCAGATATTACTTTACGATTCATAACAGAAGCAAAATTACAATTATGGAGTAGCAATGAAATGATTTTATGGTTGGGAGTCACCACTACATGAGGAACCATATTAAAGGGTCACAGCATTAGAAAGGTTGAGAAGCACAGCTCTAGAGGATCTGAGTTCAGTTCCCGGCACCCACATGGTTGGCTCATAGTTGTCTATAGCAACAGCTTCAGGTAATTCGTCAGTCTCTTCTAACCTCCATATGCACTCACATCTGAGTGGGCACACACAAATGCTTTATAAGTTCAGCCGTATTTTACTTTTAGTGCACCATTTTGACAATTCTGGATGAAGTTCACATCCGCAAGAGAATGAATCCCTCTGGAAGAGATTAAATTGACATGTAAGGGCATTAATATTATTTTTTGAATGAGGAAGCCGGAGTTGACTAAGTTTTGATCAAATTGCCCTTTTTCTAATCTGAAAGTGTAACACCGGATTTGAGGCAATACAGGAGGTGTTTCCTCTGACATAGGACTGTGCCTGCAGCTGTAATTGAGGCTGTAACTTAGCCTCCTGAGGGGCCACTTCAGCTGCTGGGCAGGAGGGAAGCATACCATCTTCCGTGCGGGCAAGAATTCTGTACTTCTAGTCGATGCATGTTACTTCTCATGAAGCCTGATTTAAAACATGGTCATACCTTTTGTTCTAAAAGACCCCACCTTCTCTGCCTCTGCAAGTTCTTGCTCATTCTGTGTCCATTATTAGAGCTCCCCTGGGTTCTCGGTGGCAAGACAATATCTGGTCATACTCTTTTGACTTCAAGCTGAAGTTGCCACAGCCTAGAAAATGATTCTGCAGATTCCAGCCCAGACAAAGAAGCCTACTTGATCCAAATGTGTAAGGCTATCACTCTTTAGTCACAGGTCATCCCAATCTCAGGGCAAATGTCATCACAAAACCACGGAAACCCCAACCTGTGTGACTGCCATCATTTGTGTACAGTGAATTTCTTTCTCAATCTGTTCAGATACAAAATTAGCACACACTCTCTTGGTCCTCATTTATAGATGCAAGCATGGTAGCACTAATGTTTTAATGTAGTAGCAATGAATATGTAGAACATGTGGCCAAAAGAGCACTGGAATAAAGGTCACAAACATTGTCTCTAAGACAGATACTTTCTAGGATGCAACCTTGGGTCTGGATAACAGGGTCAGTGAAATGAGCCTTCCCTGCTCTGAGATTCCCAAACCAAGCCAGCAGCCACAGTCAGCAGAATAGATCAGGCTTCTGGGCTGTTCTTACAAATGAAGCACACGTGTTTACAGCTGTCTATGATGGCATTTACCATGCAAAAGCAGGGTTGTTAGTATGACAGAAGCCATATGTCCTATGTTGGTGATATGATCTAGAAGATGATACACATTAACTCATTTTGAAGACAAAAGAAGCTGGTCCCCTTCATGATCTCAGGCAGCCTTGGTAGACAGGACTGAGGTGACATCTGGGAAGTGTTATTTAAAAACCCAGTCTAAGCAGGATTTTCTAAAATCACCCTGATGATCTGGCTTTACTGAGATATTAGATTATATCAGCAAGTATTCTTGCAGCTAATGTTACTAACCAGTCACTGACAAGCCTTACATAAGAGAAATGATTGGAGGATGTTTGTCTCATAAAAAGTTGATGAAATTTGCTGTCACAACTCTGATCTTCAAATTCTAACTGTAGAGATCTGTTTACGGAGCTACTATACTCATCTTCTTAGACCTTAATCTTTGAGGAATACTTTTGATTCCAAGGAAGTTTACTGTGTTTTACAGGACAAAAAGGGAAATGAATGAACAGAAGCCCTTGAAATGATTTCTTCTCAGTCATGGAGAGAAAAATTTCTTAGAAACTTATTGACAGACATTTCTCTCCTGCCCAATCCCACAGCCATTTAGCCCCAAAGAAACACACAAAGGTCTACATTAATCATAAACTGGTTGGCCTGGCAGCTTAGGCTTTCTTAGTAACTAATTCTTACATCTTAAATTAGCCCATATTTCTTGTCGGTGTTAGCCACATGGCTTGGTACCTTTATCATGAGACATTCTCATCTTGCTTCCTCTGCGTCTGGTTGATGACTACAGGCTGACTCTTCTTCCCAGAATTCTCCCCTTCTGGTCACCCCAGCTCTACTTCCTGCCTCATCACCCCATCTATACTTCCTGCCTGGCTACTGGCCAATCAGCATTTTATTAAAATACAAGTAATAAATCTTTACAGGGTGAAAAAAAACATTGTCCCACAGCAGAAATGCATTAAATTAGCTTAATGTTGACAGAATTCCACCCTCGTAAGATTTGATGCACACACACACACACACAAATCCTTACTTAAGCTAGTTCTGAATTCCTTAGAAATTAACAACATTAAACATTACCGAGTATTCTAAATATCTTTTTGACAATGCAAAACTCATAAATATATGCAGATAACTTTTACATGTTTAAAATGGTATATTTTATTCTGACCCTAAACTAGTTACAAGTTGCCTCACTGCTTCCAAATTGATGAAATATCTCGCAAGTATCATATCGTAGAGTTTCGATCTTTACATTGTTGAAATTCTCTTCCATAAAGATTAGTCAAGAAGTCTGAAGACTTCAGGCACAAGAAAACTAAAAAAGGAAAACTAAACCTGCCCAGAAGTTTTCAACAGTGGGCAGAGGTGGGACAAGGGCCAGGAGGGACATCTGTTTGAAAGCTACATGCAGGGCAGGGGGAAGGTCTTCCATATCATCTTGTATGAGATGTGAAGAATGTCCCTTGGGTTTATGGACTCCCCACCAGCAGAGGACACCTCCAGGGAGTGGGAAGCCATCAAAAGCTCCATCTTCCTTCCCAGGTCTTCCTTTCTCCTCTTTTTCCCAAGGATGTGAGTGGTATGTCAGAGCTTGTAGATCTGCCTCTCAATCCTGCAGTTAAAGACAGGGAGACATCATGATGGTGCCTGAAGAACAGTCAGAGACTGAAGTCAAAAGATGAAGGCACAGAGAGAGCCTTCCCTTCTAACCTTTAAGAACCCAAGGAGCCTCAGTGTGGTGGTTTACATGAGGATGATCCTCATAGGCTCATATGCTGAAATACTTCATCCCTGGTTGGTATAACTGTTTAGTAAGAAATAGATAATGTGAGTGGGCTCTGAGGCTTCAAAAGCCCATGCCATTTCCAGTAAAGTACCTCTCTGTCTTGTGCTTGAGGATCAAGATGTGAGCTCTTAAAACACCATAGATACCTGCCTGCTAGATGCACCCATCATGATATACATGGGCTGTAACCATCTGAATTTTAGGTCCAAATAGATACTTTCTTCTGTATGTTGCTTTGGTGACCTTAGTGACCTTTTACAGATGTCCAGCTTTTGCAGATTTTAGCCTCAGTCACCAATTCATGTCTAAGGATTGGAACTAGCCTACTATTCCTCAGAGCCAGGCAAGTGAATTCACAGCCGAGAGACCAGCAGCTTCATTTCCAAATGCTATCACAGTGCCTACCTCCACAAACCCAGATGCCATCTGGAAAAAGAGCAAGTAAGAAGGGATAGGGTGTAGCATCTTCTCAACTAGATGGATGTAAATCTAGAGGTGTGTTACATTATTAGAGCCAATTAAATTTTAAATCACACTAAGTTAAATTTAGTTTTATCCACCGACTCAGTGGCCATAGTCCTCAGATCAGTTAAGCTGTAGAAAAGCTGTTTTTTTGTACACCCAAATTATAATATGAACAAATGTATAATCACATATTATTATATTATTTTGTTTAGGGGACACATGCAGATAGCTATTCCCTAAGATTCTTAATAAATCCCTGAAAGCACTAGAGAGCCATTCTTTCAGTATTTGTGTGGGAATCGATGTGTGTACAGCAAGCAATATGTTGGAAGACAGACATGAATGAGTTCCAGTCAGTGTAAGTCACCAAAAGCATCGCTTTATCAGGTCAGCAGTGAGACTGGTGAATGCAGACAATGTGTGGCCTTCCTGCTCTGTGTTAGTATCCTCCACTGTAGAACTGGTGGCGAGGGGGGGGGGCAGTCTCTGTCCTTCCTTGCATTATAGGAGTTTATGTCTCTAGAAAGTGTGAAACCGGGTTACCAAAGTCACAGAGCAGCTATGTGTATAGCCTGACAGAATTCTTGCATTTGGTTTAATAACCTTTTTTTTTTATTGTCTCTAGACTCTTTCTTAGTAGAAGTGACTAAATAAACAAGTGACATCTTTTTTCCTCACTTAACCAAGAAGTTGTATCACAGATGACTCCACAGGAATTTAGCAAAGGGCTGTGATTCCAATGAGACTTGAAAGGAGCCTGCAGCCTGCTGTTCTCAAGACAAAATTCCAAGTCCCCCTCGGTGGGTGGAGATTAGCACAGCCCTTTCAGCCACCTCTCACCTTACAAATAGATTAATTTGGAAATCAATTCCTAGTGTAGGTGTTCAAGGTAGAAAGTGATCAATGGGTTAGAGCAGCCTCACACAGAAGTGAAGCTATTATCTTCAAAGCTTTTTCAGAGCCCTGCCTGAACGTGCTGAATGCTTTTATTTGAATATGAAAGAAGGGCTGTTGGCTTCACAGCCTTCCCCTGGAATTTTGCTCGTTTGTATCAACAAAGTACTCTTGGTGCCCAGGCTGAGCTAGAAACCTTTTCAAGCTGAACCTTCCATTTTTTTTTTTTTAGTGAAAATGCAAATGTTTGAACACTAGGAAAACGAAAGAATCGCAGTGTTCTTATCAGTGAATCACTCGCAGATTCTTAATGAAGAACATGCCAGAACAGGTTCAAAGAACAAGGCGCTCTCGTTGGTTCGCGCTGGACACGTGCGTACGAGCGCTAGAGAGTACACACACACACACACACACACACACACACACACACACACACACACGCTGCCAATCTTAACCTAACTTCCAAGCTCTGCTCCTCCTTCACATGCTAAGCAGTGAGGCAGATAGCATGATCCATTGTGTGAGTGTGTGTGGTCTCGTTAATTCTCACTACAATAGCTTTCAAAGGAAAATGTGGTTGTCATCTCCCCGACCTTTCAAATGGCAGGAATTTTTCTCACTGCATTTCAAGAAAAGGTTCCAGCCATCTAATCGTTCATCACAATCTAGTAACTAATTTCGTATCTGATAGCTAAGTGCTTAAGGCACAAGTGTCTGCTTCCTGCATTTCAATCACGCCCATAGGTAAGCCATAGTTAGAGTCGCAGCACCGCCCTGCCCCGAGTGAGCCAATACTGTCACCGTGTGGAACTCGTACGTATAACAGAAATTCCTGTCTGCCCCAAAAGCCAAAGATTTGGCTACTGTATTCTTGAACTCTCCTGTAGGTGTGCTTTTAAGCTTCGCTTACAAGGGTCCTGTGAAGATTTGAAAACTGAACCTGGATCTTCATTTTTATGCAAGAATTCATGACGTTGGGTTTTTTTTTTCTTTTTTCCACCTTTATTTATTTACTTATTTTTGAAAAAAGGAAACAATCTTTTTTCATTATAGATATCAATCCAAGTTCCCACTCCCTCCTCTCCTCCCATTCCCTCCACATACCCCTCACAGCATTCGCTTCCACTCTTCGGAGAAGGTGAGTAAGGCACACTGCTTTGGGAAAGGTCCCACGCCCTCCCTACTATATCTAGGCTGTAAGGAAGAACATTATAGTCTACTAAGCTTGCTCCCACTGGTACTTAGGAGGAAAAAAAAACTCTTTTTAAATGATAAAGAGCTATGGTGAGAGGCTCACGGAACTCCAAGAACCCTTAAATTTAATAGCAAGGTCGTGCAGAATTCCAGGCCTAGAAGACGCTTTCAGTGCCCCACAGAGTTCTATCCCAAGCCATTCTGTATCCCCCAGAATGTGGTTTAGACACTGAGAGTGTATCTGGAGTGTGAATGGAGAAGGCTAAGGCCCAGTTTCTCTCCCTCCTTCTTCCCTCCCTTCCTCCCTCCCCTTTCACTATGGTGCCTTAGCCACCTGAGCTGTGTAATTATGAGAGAGAACTCTGCGGTTTTGCAGAGCTTGAAGGCTCCCAGAGAGACTATTCCATTCCTTCCATACTGTGTGAACTTCTAGCACCTAGCTACATGAACTTCAAACTCTACAACTAAAATCTTCCAGTTTACTGCATCTAGTTCCTGTTAGAATTGGAATGTGTGCAGCCGGTCAGTGGTGGCACAGGCCTTTAATCCCAGCACTCGGGGAGGCAGAGGCAGGCAGATCTCTGTGAGCTCAAGGTCAGCCTGATTTACAGAACGAGTTGCAGGACCAGCTCAATAGCTACTGAGAAACCCTGTCTCAAAGAACTGAAAAAAAACAAGAAAAAGAAAGAAAGAAAGAAAGAAAGAAAGAAAGAATTGGAATGTGTGCAATATAATTTGTATGATTCAATGCTTACTTTTAAGTGAAAATATTCTTCATATATTTTTTTAAAAAAGAAGCAGAATAAGTAAATGAAGCACAGAGGTTTCAGCAAGGATTAAGGAAAGTGGAGAGGATGTAATCCTATCCTGGGTGAATGAAAGAAAAAAGCGACAGAATGAAGTCACTGGAAGGGCAGCCTTGCCGTGTGCCAGGCTGTTCTGCCTGAATGTGCAGTCGTGGTGGAGAATAAATTGTGTGCACAAGGAATGCTTGGCATGAGTCTCTCTTGAAATATTTATTAAATGGATGGATAGATTCATAGGAAATGGAATAAATTATAAAACAGCCTCACTGATGAGGAAAAAGGAGGATGTGAGGGCAGACTTCCCTTAGGAGATGCTATGCTGGGCATATTTGATTAGTAGCCACCAGGGCAACAGGGAGACGGTGAGTGGGCTTTCTAGAGAGGGGATCTCACGGTAGTCACTAGCCACAGGCAGCTGGGAAGGAAGGTAAAATCTGTATCACATCTCACAGATACTGACCAGGGTGGCGGTGAAGGGGAGGCTGCCGTTCTGAGTCGTCTGTATCCATGTGCCTTCAGGTCCTAAATATCCTGAAAAGGAGAAATGCATCTGGACTGAACTCGTGAAGTCTTTATTTTTCTTGTAACCTTTCTTTAAACAGAACGGCATAACAACTATTCATATCTGCGTGTGATATTTACATAATCAGAAGATGAACAGCATAAGGGCGGGTATGTGGGTGACGTTTCTGTTACTGAGATAAAATACTATGACCAAAGGACGGAAGAGATTATTTGGTTCATAGTTGCTGAGGGATAAGAGTCCATGATGGCAGAGAGGCAGGCAGCAAGTAGAAGGCCTGTAGAGCCAGAGTAGGAAGCTGAGCGCTCCCACCCTTAACTGTAAGTACAAAGCAGAAAGAGTGGACTAAAGAACGGGATGAGTCTTTACCTCTCAAAATTCATCTCCAGTAAGGCAAGACCTTTTAAACTTCCCTAAGAGAGTCTCCAAATGGGGATCAAGTGTTCCAATGCGTAAGCCTACTGGGTACATTTTCATTCAAAGCACTACAGATGGTGTATGTCAGGGGAGGGACTGTTCCTTGTAACCAGCTTGTCATCTTATGTAAGTAACTTAAGTTTCCGCCAACTTTGGTATTTACTGGGGGAGTCTTAGGAGTATTCTCCGCACATGCTGAGGGCAACTCTATTCTCATCGAGAAAATGTTGCTGCAACTTCCTTTTATATGTCATTATACACTCAATTTTAAACAAAATTCTTTCTTCAAAGTTAACTGAAGTTTTCTTGTAGGAGATCTAACGATGCTCTGACGAGTCCGTGCCTTTCAATAAGCAAATTCCTAAAGGACACTGTGTTGTTCCTATTATGATGCAACGAACCCTTAAATGAGAGCTGAGCTATTAGCAGAAACTCAAGTGTGCAATGCGATATTGTCTGCTATAAGCAAATGTACAGCAGATCCCTAGAAATTCTTCTTTTCTTTGAGGAAAGGGGGGGGGGGCACTCAGACACATGTTATCACACAAGCATGAAAGCCAATGTCATTCTTCCCAAGACATCATCTAATTTATTTTCAGACAAGGTCTCTCTCTTTGCCTGGAACTTGCCTAGTTGGCTAAAATGACTGCCAAAGAGGCTCAAGCCTCTATCTGTCTCCACCTATCCCACTCCTGCCACCATGCCTGGCTTTCTTAGATTCTGGGGATCAAATCAGCTCTTGTGCTTACACAGTGAGCTCTTCATTAACTAAGTCACTGCCTCAGCCGCTATGATTTATTTATTAACCTTACACAACTGAACCTCTAAAATGGCTTCTTCATGGTATCAACATCTTTTTTGTTTGTTTGTTTGTTTTTGTTTTTCGAAATAGGGTTTCTCTCTAGGTTTGGAGTCTGTCCTGGAACTAGTAGACCAGGCTGGCCTCGAACTCACAGAGATTCACCTGCCTCTGACTCCCAAGTGCTGGGACTAAAGGCATCACCGCCTGGCAGGTCAAGCACGAATCCTTGATAACATAATTATGTATTTGGATAAGCTTAACCTCTGCCATCAACTGCCACAAAGTATGCTTTATGGGCTCCTTAAACTAGAGTTCTAAAGCGCATTGGCTTTGGTGGAAAGGAACAACGAGGGGAGCAGAATGAAAGTAGGCTGAGGGAGGCTGAGGAAGACTGAGCTACACAGGACCATAAGGCTTTTTTTTGTGGGTCTACTTGGACACTTACTAAGCTGATGTCATAGAAGTCTCCAAGAGGGTATCACAGTTCATGACCATGGGGTTCTTTCCTCATGAAGGCCTTGTAGGTGTTTGTGTCTGGCGGAATGCACCTTGGGGAATTCTGAAGGCATGGATGGTGACAATTTACAGTCATATCCGTGGATTGCAGAAGAAGAGGGAAGCAATGTTTGCCCTGGGGCCCTGTGGGAGGTGATGGGAATGTTGGCTCCCCCATCCTCTGTAGCCCCAAGCCACTCGCATCCCTACCTTAGGCGAGCTGTGGACCTTACCTCCAGTGCCCAAACCATTGTCTTGGTCATGTTGTTATTGCTCGGTCATGCAGGCTTAAGATAGGAAGAACAGTGGGTGATTCACCCCTAGACTGGCTGAGTTCCTCTAAGATTTTAAAATCCTCATCCCAGAAGAAGGCATGATCCAGGGCCAGAGCACAAATATAAGACCACATATCCAAAGTTTACTTATATAAAAATTATATATCTAGCCAAAACTGATTCCTCTGTCCCACCCTTACCTTGGCAAACATATCTGACAAATATATCTTGGCAAATCTCTCTATAATCTCCAGGAGGTTGGATTCACGTGACTTATTCATGAGTAGCTGGGAGGTTTGCAGAGACGCCACATCTCCAGGAAAGCCACTGGGTTTTTCCCTCTTGACTCCAGGGCTGGTGGCCAGGGAAGAATGTGCAGCAAGAACGGTGTGCCCTCAGGAACCAATGCACCCTTGCTCTGTCCCCACTAGTCCCAATTGGTACCCTGGAGGCCACTGGTGCCCTTGCAGCTGGCTCTCAGGATAGCCCGGAGAATGAATTGAAATACCCTGGGGGATGCTAAGGGTCTGGGCCAGGAACCAATAAAGCTGCTCTGGCTTTGGGGATACATGGCCCTGCAGAGGCTCCAGCACTTGGCAGGCCAGGTGTCTAAGCAGAATTTGGGAGGAGGGGCTGATTCCTCTGTGTGGACTGCACTATGTAGTTTTCATAGCTTCTGTTTCTGGTTGAATTTAAGCACCTCAGGGCCCTTTGACCTACCGTTTTCTTCCTCCCAGAGGTAGGTTACTTCCCCTTTGGCATTAAAAGGAAAAGTGCATCTGTTGTGTGAAGAAATGAAAATGATGTATTTTATCAACTTCAAAACTTGTCCCAAGGCCTTCTCCCAGACCATGATAGATAGAGGTTTTATTTTCATTGAATTCCTGTGTGGACAGCACATGCTGGATCACATTGCACCAGTGTGTGGCTGGAGGCAGCTAAGGGCCCTTCAAAGCAGCATCGTGGTCCAGAGCTGCGTTCTCTAGCAGGATGGACAGAGCTGCATCAATGTCGGACCCCACGGGAACAGCCCCTCCCAAATGTGATTTTAAAATGTACTACAACGAATGGGGCGGGGCCGCTGGCATTCCTGTGAGAGCAAAATAAGAGACGGAAGGGAAAGACCGAAAAAGGAGGGCAAAGTAGAAGAAAATTCCCTCTACACAAATGTCACAGGATCAAAACACTCATGGTTTTGGCTTTGCAGTACTCTTCTGATAAACTGCTCTAGTGAGCTAGGCTGGCCATCTTTAGATGGGAAGTCATGATCACTCAGGTTGAAGACAGGGCAGCCACCCTGGCTACAATCACATGTGCTGTGTTCTCCACCCCCAGGATCCTGGAGCTGCAACAGAGTGGAGACATGGACATCCTGAAGCACAAGTGGTGGCCTAAGAATGGCCAGTGTGATCTCTACTCCTCAGTAGATGCGAAGCAGAAGGGAGGAGCCCTGGACATCAAGAGCCTGGCGGGCGTATTCTGCATCCTGGCCGCAGGGATCGTGCTCTCCTGCCTCATAGCGGTGCTGGAGACGTGGTGGAGCAGGAGGAAGGGCTCACGGGTCCCATCCAAAGAGGTACTTGAACTTGTGCCCCAACTAGAGCTGCCAAACATTCGGTGGCTGCATTTCCAGGGAGGAAAGGGTAATATTAGCAATTGCTTTTTCTGATTTCTTTGAAGATTCCAAACAAGCATGTGGCAAGGCAACGCCAGTTCCCATTTAGAACATTCAGGGTGAATAAAGAGCAAGGAGCAGTGTCTGTGAGGCCGACAATTTCATATTCTATAGCAGGCTCTGAAATTCTGAGTCGTGGCCTACATACTAATGATCCAGCAAGGCTGTGGTTCCCTTGACCCAGTTCTCAAAAATGCTTAATAGTTTCTGTCGATTCCTTAAGTTGGAGTTAAACCTGTGTTTTAAAGTCTGGGCATAAAAGGCCCTGGCATGATGCTTTCTCTTCACCATTAGGCCCTGCTTCCTATCTGTGTGTGAAGATCTGAAGAAATGATGACTGTGTGTCTGGGGCTCTCCTGTGAGCCCACGGTGCCAAATTCACATGGGGAAGTCCTTCTGAGTTCTGCTTATCTCCCTGACTATGTCATCAGCTTAACGCCAGGGCCACGTTCCAGTTTGTATAGCTGTGCAAAATCATATATAGAAACTCAGGGAAAACAGCATGTGAGGTAAATTCATGAAAACATGAACATTGGAAAAGAGAGAGAGGGACAACAGCACTTGGCTCGTTCATCTTAAAGGAGTTGGTGTGAAAAAGACATTGAGTTTATTCAGTGGTTTCGTTTGAGGGGCCGTTTCAACAAAAGTTTTAAACTTTATGCCCAGCGCTTGGCTGACTGATGCCCAAGGCAGTTCACAGAGAATGGGCTTTGATGTACGAAGAAAAATGACCTCTCATTTGTATCTGCATGTCTGCGCGGCAGTGTTTGTCTTTCGAACATCCCTCTCTATGTAGTCTAAGGATCCTCATAGCTCCTTAGATGCAAAGTAGCATCAGTACCGTTTGTAAGAATGGCTTCGCTTTCCTTGCTTCCTACCTGTGTGGGTGATCACACCCAACCCCACAATGTGGAGACAGGATTAAAAGCTAATCAGGTTTATCGCCATGTCGTCTTTGTAGAGTAAGTACGCATTGGTATCTCTGCTGACATCAATCCAAAGCAAAAGGCCACATTAATGCAGATTTGAGACTCGATGCTCTGCATACTCTGGAAATGAAGGGCTCCTGGGCTTCCATTTTTGAATTACTACAGAAGATATTAAATGTTTGCATTGTTACAGCTGTTGATGGATGTCTAGATTACAGTTGCCGTGGGAACCATAAAATTATACGCCTCAACCTTCTGAAGTCTCGGTGATAATACTGCATTAATGGATTTTTATTGGATTTTTAAATGAGAAAGGAGAAGGGAGCGCAGGGCTGTGCATTCCAGCAGGCTTCGCTGCAGGGTGCTGCACGCGCGGCGGGAAAACACATACCCTATTCTAACTCCCGATGGCCACTCCAGGTTCTGTGCACAAACATCTCCTCTTATGATTAATGGACATTTTTATAACCTCATAAATTTAGTTTATTGACCTTAGCTGTAAATAAGTCTGATCACAGAGAAAATTTTATTTATTCTCAATTCTATTTTTTCAACCCTGAAGGGTTTAGTGGGTAGGATTTCTCTCTAAAACTCTGAGGCTTTACTGCCTTTTAAAAATAAATAAATAGAACTTCTTGCAAGCACACCACCCACTTAACATAAAACTGACCTGCAGTTAAAGCTCCTTATTCACACGTCCTGACCTCACATTTGCCAGGTTCAGGTGCTGGGTATCACATGCTATCCCTGTCATGGAGAAGTCTCTCTAGTGCTGACTCTGTCTAAGAATCCTCATAACCCTGGGCTGCAAGAAACAACACCTTGTTTGTTAGTCATTGACATATTAGTGCAAAGAAACACATATCTCTCTCATCTAAGGACAGAAAATTAAGGCGAGGCCTAAGGGATAGAAAGAGTTAAAAAAAAAAAAGAATCCATCTGGTAGGAGACTCTGAAAGAGGAAGCATGCACTGGAAAGGGGTGGCAGGGGTTGAGGGAAGTCTCCAGAATCAGACCTTCTGCTCGTGTCTCTGCCTGACCCTGTCCCGCGTCTTTGTAGCTGCATGCGACATATGCTCATTTTAAAGCTCCGGCTGCAAAGAAAGTATTTCCTATAGATACTTTATCTCAAAGCCCTGTCAGGATTCCCAGAAACTAGAACAGTGCCTGGCTCGTGCTAGGGGCCCAGTCAATGTCTGTTAAGCAAATATGCACCACAGTTCAGTTAATTACCTGTTTGCTGAACGACTTTTTTTTTTATTTTTTTTTAATCCATGCAAGCTAGTACTGATGAGATCCTTATTTTCTTTTTCTTCATCTCCAGGATGACAAGGAAATTGACCTGGAGCACCTCCATAGACGTGTAAATAGCTTGTGCACAGATGACGACAGCCCCCATAAACAGTTTTCCACCTCGTCAATTGACTTGACCCCTCTGGACATTGACACTTTGCCAACACGACAAGCCCTGGAGCAGATCAGTGATTTCAGAAACACTCACATCACCACCACCACCTTCATCCCAGAGCAGATCCAGACTCTTAGCCGCACGCTCTCAGCGAAGGCTGCCTCTGGCTTCGCTTTTGGCAGTGTGCCGGAGCACCGAACTGGCCCTTTTAGGCACAGGGCTCCTAATGGGGGCTTTTTCAGGAGTCCTATCAAAACAATGTCATCTATTCCTTATCAGCCTACTCCCACCCTGGGGCTCAATCTGGGCAATGACCCTGACCGAGGCACGTCCATATGAGCAGCAGACAGCTCTGCTACCCTAGGACTCCCCCAGGGGAGCAACTGTAATGTGGGACTAACATGGATGTGACATTCTATTTAAAAGAAATCAGGATAATTAGTAACAATTCTAGTTCTTTTTCCTCACCCTCTTCCCTGCTCTGTTGCTTTTTTTCTCTCTCTCTCTTTCTTCTTCTCTGTCTACCACCCTCCACTTTTTTTTCATTACTCAACTTGTTCCCCACGAATATAGTATTCTAGGATCCTAATTAGTCCGCTTCTCATATACTGTACTTCAAGACTAGGGCATGAGCGCTGGGTCACTGAGAGCACTCGCAGGGTTGGCTCTGCATACAGGGCTCCCACGTCCCATTCCTCTGTTTGGAAACTACAATTGCAATAACTTCAGTCTTTCTCCGTCTTCAGCTGCATCCATACAATTCTCCACTGTTGTCAAGCGTCCTTTAATTGTGGACCAGAGGCAACCCCTGCAGTGTCTGGGAAATGATTTGAAGACCATTCAGGCCACGCAATACGAGAATGCAGTTTAGTTGGATTACAAAAAAAAAAAAAAAGCCATTTATACCCAGTCAAGACTACAGTCAAAATCCCCCTTGCACTGCAGCAGGTGCACACCCCCTTCATGTGGTTGTACAGTATTCACACTTTCTCTTATGTACAGTAAACTTTACCTTATGGCAAAGGCCTTTATTGTGTTAAATAACTTAGTATCTCATATATACATATATATGCACCTATATAATGTGTATATATATAAATGCAGCCATTGCTATTGCAATTCATTTAATAAAAGCTTTAGTTTAAAAACCAAGCATTGTGTACAGGAGCTATGAGAGCGCAGGAGGCCTTTCCAGGCGGAAAGGCAGGTTGCTTTAATGTCATTCTGACCTGCGTTGTTTGCCAAGAGACTATTTTATAATTTTGTTATTAAAACATCCAGGGTGATTTCATCTTTGTTCCTAGATGTACTCATTTGAATAGGTTTTGCATTCATTACTCCGCAGTGTAGAAAGCTAACCTTGATAATTTTACCTTTTGTTAATTATCTAAATGGGAAATGCCATTAGCTGAACCTTACACACAGCACACAGAGCAGAGTTTAACCATAGATCATTGTCGGTTCAAAGTCCCCTTCCGAAACTGCGAGCCAATCTGTGTAACTGTAGCTAGGGAGGAGGGGAAGCCCCGCAAGTGTCGATGTGGCCTTATTTGCTTCATACAACACCCTACAGCAAACACGTAACAACCTTTCTGGGCTCTCATCTGAACCCCTTTTCTACCCGCTTCTACCGGAGGTGTTCTGTTTCTTTTTAAAAATCAGTGCCCAGTGTGTCAGCAGGGGCAACAAACAAAAACCAGTGCCTCTTGGTGCACAATCCTCGAAAAGTAGCATTCTTATCTGTTAGAAACATAGACTGAGCTTCATCTGTAATCCTAAAACTCGACATGGTAAGTAGGAAGCAGGGATTTACCCTGTGATTTCAGGCAGCCGTATGCTTACTTTAATCTCGTTCATTCTGTGGCTAGGATTGCTAGAGGATCCAGCCTATGTGATTTGCTTTAGGAGCAGTTAAGAGGTATATCCTTAAAGTGTATTCTATTTTGATCTAATTCTGTTCTGGGGAGCATCTTGTACTGTCACTGTTTTTGTACTAAATCTTTAAATATTGTCTACTGTGTCAGGCAGAAAACTTTCTTCTCATGAGGAAGCACTTTGTTTCCAGGGTGACGAGTCCTGCGGTGCATGCACACCTTGTTCCCCTGTGACATTCATGTCCTCATTTCCAACTCTGATTTTCAAATGGAAAAAGTCTTTACAGCTATATAGGGGCACCCCAAATGCTGCAGTGACTTCAGCTATCAACAAACTGTTAACCATGTACAATACTGGAAATAGGCTAATTTTGATGTATTGCCTATTCTACAAGTCCACAAAACATTTTGGAGGCCTCAGTTACGAGTGGCAGAGCTTTCTGTGTATAATTTGTCTACATAATTTGTCTAATAAAAACGTTTTCTAAACTTGCTCTCATACTATTGAAGTCTTAACCTCTCGAAAACACTGACATTGTTGAAGTGTAGAGCACAGACTCTAACCAGCTGGACACCAAAGTGGAGGGTCTCCAGAAACCACGCTTAGAGAAGCCCTGAGCCAACCAACAACTGCCAACCTGCTGTTCAAAACAACAATGTATTTGTTTTTTTTTGTGGATGGCTTTGTGAGCACTTCTGAAGGAAGTTTGTCCCGTTTTAGAGAAACAAGGCAGCCGCTATATTAATAGCAAGATGAGCATTTGTAACATCCAAAAATTGGGGGGGGGGGTGCTAGGGGTAATTATTAAACTTTGGGCTTATTACAAACTGCTTGGCTTTTCAAAAAATAATCACCTTGCCAAATCTTTTAATTTGGAAATTCATTTAGACTCAGAAATTATTTCTATGACACTATTATTTCTACATTTGAACACTATTAAATTCCTCTAATAGTTAACTCAATGGATGTATGGTAGCTACAAAATATGATTTAGATTAAAATCTCTATTCTAAAATTCCTTCAAAAATCCTTTTTAAGTGTGGGAAGCAGGAGAGGTATAGACTATGTCCCTCCATTTTTGACTATGAGATCAATAGCATTCTAAAAAGCTGTTAGCTGCCCAAATGCTTGATATCTAAAACTTGAAACTGGTGTGAAATTTCAGCTTTGCGATTTGGGCTCTGCCATGTTTCCATCACATTCGTCCAAGTATTCTGGGGCTGTGGATCCAGAGATGAGGCAGAAACACAGGTGCCTCTCCCTTTTTCTCCTCCAAAGTGCACGCTGTAGATCTCTGGCATCATAGCCTTGCTTGTACGGGTGTTCCATGGCCATCTGCGCCAACAAGTCAAACAGCAAGCACCTACTGCCTCTATTCCAGGTCACACCTTTTGGTAAAAATAAATCTGAATCCCTTCTCTGTCTAGCGTCAGCTCCTTCCTTCAGAGTTTGTCCTGGTTAATACCCTTTGGATCAAACTTGCTATTTCAATACAAATACTTTATACTCAAGTGACTTCATTGCTCTCAAATGTCTTGTTTCTTCTCCTGGTGAGGTAGCAAGTTTTCTGAATTTGATCACCAATCAGACATACAAAGAAAACTGTGAGGCTTCCCCTTTTATTATATCTACCTACAGGCAACTTATTCTTTTCTTAGTTGTGTGGGTTTTTTGTCTCCTTTATTTTAGGATTAGGATCACCAGAAAAGATAAACTGGTAAACATATTCTTTTCTGAATGGTACTTTGTTTTCTTAATTAAAAAGAAAAAAAAAGATGAAAATACTGACTTACCCTCCAAACTTTCCAGTTCTATTATTCTAGATGAGTAGCAAGCTGTTGCTATTATATGGTCAGAATTTTTTGGTGAAATGCCTCCTTGATTATGGATATACTAAGGTGGGGCCAAGAATTTATGTGTCAGGAAGAACATGAATTGCAATGGAATTGCTAAAATTTGAGTCTTTTGGTTTCTTACATTAAATCCTATGGCCAATCTAAGCCTTTTGACTAGATACTATTCAATGGTCAAAATGGCAGTCGTGATCACCATCTTAACATATCAGTATATGTCCTTTCAATAACTCTTTTATCGGAGTACAGATGAGCTCCTTAGGGTGGAAGCAACTTTCCTGAAAATAAAAAAATAAGGAATTAAAGCCATCACTGGTAGTAGACTTACCAAGTTCTGTGCAGTTCTCTTAGTCTGCTGCGGTGCTCAGTGGATGTAGAGAACCCAGGCTGCCACCAGTCATGTCCTTTCTCCATAGTGAAATTCAGGATACACAGGCCACTGCACAGCCCTTCTGAGACGGCAGAATATATCACCCCAATCCAGTTCAGCCCCTTGGGGCTCGCTATAACCCAGCCTAAGAGAGTAATCCATTCCAACTTTTCCTGTAGGCCAACTCTGTCTGTCTTCTGAGGTTCAGATCACATGCACAATAAAGCTTTGGATATTTCCCAAGATGTTGATTTTCAGAAGTGTGAATATTAAGCCAGAAGTAAACTGTCTAACACTCTATTCTTACCAATACCTGTCGTCCATGCCCACCACTGTCCATTTCAGAATGAGACAGACCTCACGATTCAGGTCTGTCCCTGCAGCTCTATTCATGGGGGATAATTAGAGCTTTGCAATGCCTCGGGCACGTCGCCTCAGAGATCAAACAATTTTAATCAGGATCTGCTTCACACTGCGGTTGAGCCTCCAGGTGGCTTTACTGCCATGGGACACACAGGGCACGGTGTCCCACAAGCTGCCTGTTACAACGGCAGCCTCCCACCCCGACCGTCATTCAGAGAGGACAGACTCAATGGCTTTGCCCTACCATGTGGAGCTGTACAGACAGGTGCTACCTACCTCAAGTACAGTCGCCGGTGAAAGGAACTCTGTCTTTACATTCTTTCTTCTGAATTCCCAAACACCAATTTTCTTCAGTAGTCGTCATTTGTGCTTTTACCAATAAATTGAACGCATGGCCAAGAACTTTCAAATTGGAAGACTTCTGTCATATCTGAAGTCTCTATTCTGACTCACTCTTACATACAGTTTAGGACCAGTACCTTATTTTTAACTAATTTTGCACATTTTGTGGAATTTCTCTGGGGTGGGAAAGAGCAGAAGGGTAAGGTGAACAGCACCCTGTTTTCATTGCTGGCTTCGCACTGTCCACATGGTTGACTCCGCTCTAGCAAAAGCTGTTTTTGAGGAAGCCACACAGATTCCCACTTGGAATTACCAGTACATTTCAAAGGGCTGAAAATACCCATGATGTGATTAGAAAATCAAATTTTTCCAAGACAACATCAATTCTCATTCATTTAAAACAAATTAAGCTTTCGGAGCAGCTGCGTCAGAAAGAGAAACAGATGTCACAAATCGAAACTGTCAGCACCAGAGAAGAGAAGAAAAATACTGCTTTTAATAAATATTTTCCCTGTCACAGATTTGAAATAATATGAGTAGAAGGCAGATGTTAATTTTTCAAATTGTTATATTATATTTTCAATTGACACGACTGAAAAAAATGAATTAAGTAGCTACTGTAGTGACTATGCATAATTTTTGAAAACCTGAAATCAATGCTTTTGAAATACAACAGATACACATTTTAAAGATACTAGAGATACTAGATATAGCCTTTCTGAAGTTAAAATATTAAACAAATTTCATATTGCCTATTTGTTCTACAAAAAGAGTCAAGAACAAACTGTGGATATATGGTGTGTGTGTGTGTGTGTGTGTGTGTGTATGCATGTGTGTGTGTGTTCAAAGTACAATAATTTAATTCATTTGGAATTTTGAGAGTTACAACCATTTTTTAGGACCTGTATAAGCCCCACACTAGGTACATACATTTCTGAGCATTATTTAATTCTTTTGGAGAATTAAACTTGACTTTGAAATGAAGTTTGGAGCTTGAGTACTATCTACAGCTGAGTAGACGTCTGTTGTTAGAAATAAAAACATGCTGGAATTAATTTGAAAACAAAGGTTACACATTTGACACATCTCACATGTCTTCTTCACACCAGAAATGGTTAATGAATAATGAAGATGGCCAAGTGGCTTTCAGTTCCTATTATTAAAAATCTTCGATCGTCAGTCATATGAGAAGCTACAATTATGACACATCTACTTGAAATGATAGACATTAAGCAGCCGACACAGAAAGGTCTCACCATACAGTGAGTGTAGGGCTTCCTTCCAAATCAACACACCCCAGGGAAAACAAAGAGCTAAGCACCCAATGGAGCACACGGCCAGGGCTCACACTCAGCTCTACATGGCCAAGCATTCCCAAACTCAGTTTCTGCAGACTTCTTCATGGAAACACCATGCAAAAGACCCATGAGAAAGCATTCTCATATATTAAACTTCTCAAGTATTTTATGAAGCATCCAGCAGTTCAATTGCAATCAGTATTTAACTAATTCTTTCAAGTTCAACATCGCTAAATGAAGTTTGTAAGTATCACGCTATAACAAAGACTTCTAATGTCTGTTTAAAGTTGTTGTGTATGCCTAAACACTAGTGAAGCTTCAGGGATCTAGAATAGTGGAGAAGAACAACCTCCTAGACTCAGTCTAGAAACAAATGCCTACCACAAAGATGCATCCTAAGCAGTTTCCTGCAGTGTGCTGACCACACTCCTTAGGCCACAGATACCCTTTCTCAGGCAGGTGGCACCCCTGGGTGGGAGTCCTCGCTATATACTCTGACTTCTCAGAGAGCTTCCAAAGTTGGGAAGTTAAAAAGGAAACATTGGGAAAAGTTCAATGAAGACACACGGCATCAGTAGCATCCATGGATACAGATGCTCATTCTGTGGGGATGCAGGATAAATTCAGTGATCAGATGAGTAAGGCAGAAGAGTATTCCCTAAGAAGAACAAGAAAAGGATATATAGGCTGTGTGGTGGAGATGTTTTCCTGGAGGAAGTAGGGATTTAGTGTAGTAGGGCAATGTGGAAAAGGCTCAGAAAACACATTCCCAGTGGTGGGCTCAGGGCAACAAAGGCATGGGGAGCGGGGAAAAGCCTGGGGAGGAGTGTAGACCATCACATGTGGAGTGAGAAATGTGTCCCGGTGGCTGTGATACAGAAAGTTAAAGCCAAGTTCAGGAAGTCCACCCATTACACTCACCCATCAACCCTGTGTCCAGTGTATGTCCAGGGGTCACTCTGTGAAAGATGCTGTTTCCATACAAGAGCACAGCAGTCAAAAGCCAGGGAAAAGCACACCGCCACACCCAGAAATTCCTGTCTCCAAGGACCTTGCAATAATAGCAGAAGGCAGGTGACTAAGCAAGAGAGACACGTAATGGTAAACACAGAAGAGAAAAACTAAAACCTAAGAAGAGGGGCAGGAAGGCCAAAGGGGAATGGGGATGTGCTAGTCCCAAGGAAGGTGTAAGGGGACGTCCTGCTGAGGTTGTACTCGAGGGAATGGGGAAGGGAGTGAAAATGTGAGGCAAATTTGTTTCCAAGGAAAAAATATTCTTGAGTGCAGGGCCATATGGTGCAGATGCTCTAAGTTTAGAGTGAAGAGGGCAAACTTAGATGGCAATAAGACACTACAACCAGACCAGAGTCATGGGGACAGAAAAAGTGTGGATAAAGAGTAGTTCAGAAAAGCAAGCATCCACATGACAAGGCATGATGGGGGTACCGTGAACACGTAGGCTCTTATTCTGGAGGGTTCGGAACAAAGTAAAACTATAACTACTTCCGCAGGTACGTTACCAGGTGACAGTAAAAGAGCTGATGTGTTCTTACCCTTCTCTGCCACTGTTTAAAGTATAACAAGAGAATGGGACAGTGGTACAGTGGCTAGTCATCTGGGTTTCAGTCCATGAACTGCCAGAGAGTCTGCAGCCTGGCTAATGCTCACAGCTACAGGATGCATAGAAACTTCCACAGGAAGACCTGAAGAGTGTAGCCAGAAGGGAAACACCAGGAACTGTATGTTCTTAGAGGAATGGTTTGGAAAGGTTAAGCCCACAGCACCTCATCCAATGGAAAAGAAAGGGACTAGTTAACAGCCTGTGGCAGGACAAGGAGGTGGCTCAGTGGGTAAAATGCCAGTGGCACAAGCTTATCAGCCAAGCTTGATCCGGAGCCATGAAAGGGTGGGAGAGAACTGACTCACACAGCTGTCCTCTGACCTCCACATAAATAGTGGGCATGTATGTAAAGTCTCCATACATACATCATACACACACACTATACACACACACACACACACAGACACACACACATGCTGGTTCAAAAAGTAACTGAATTTTGGAAGGCTCATCCAATAGCTCTATGAGCTACATCTTAGTCAAAAGAGGAAAGACAGTGCAGATGGTAGATATATTTGTAGGAAGAAACAGAAGTATTGAAAAATTCAGCTGAACATGATCATGAAGGAACAAAGTTAAAGATGACTGAGTTTTCATATCATTGAGCAAAAGAGCAGCGAGGTCACTGTCCCTTCCCTTCCCCTGAGATCTCTGAAAAGACAGTGTGCTTTAGAGAATGTGTATCAATTTTCTTTCACCATGAGGAGGAGAGGTGTATTTGTAATGAATGGGTGGTAGATACCTTCAAGTGTGAGTGTTACAGACTTCATGATTTTAATTGGGGCTCTCTGAAGCTCTGAGGACTTTTCTCAGGATCTACAAGGAGCACAGTTGAGGTGGGGCCCACTAGGTTTCGTTCCGGGACGCTCTGATTGTATCTCTTCATATACTGAACTTTCTCCTAAGATTTCCTCCACCCTCAGCTAACTCATTGCTGCGACCAACTCCACAGGGCAGGGAGCTTTCAGTCCCCATCACGTGTTAGGCTCTTCCTCTTTGCATATGTTCTTTGCCCTGTGCTAAACGGTGCTCACCTCTGCTTCTCTGAAATGTTCAGAATAATACTCATGCTCATTCCCACAAATCATTTACAGCATTTTCCAATTGGTTAAGCCTCTGAGCTGACCAAACTGTCTGGTGGCATAGTGGCAAGAACTCCAGGCTTATTAGTGAAACTCGAGATGGATCTTCATTGTCCTTAATGAGAGAAATAAAAAAAAAAAAACAGGTCTCCTAGATGGGGTGATTGCACACACTGAGGAGCAGGGACAGGTGAATCTCTGTGACTTCAAGGCTAGCCTGGTCTCCATCAAAAATTTCAGGACAGTCAGGAATGAATAGAGAGATTCTGTCTCAAAATCAAAACAAAAGTCAAACAAACAAAAAAAGCAGATCTTTGTAATGAGACTCACTAGAATCACAAAGCGACTAAACCTGAATTCAACCTGAAGCTATTTCCAAATACAGACTTGTCTTCCAAGAGAATGAATTGAGGTTAGCACAGTTACAAATGCCTGCCATGCAGAAGTCAGAGTACATATACTATGTCAAATCAAATGACTCTGACATTAACCATGTTTGGTTCAACAAAATTGCTGTGTGCTTTGAGACCCGAGTCTGTTTCAACTTGAGAGTTCAGAAAGAATGTGCTTATGCAGTCAAGAATACTTGAAGAGACAGAGAGATCGGTCTGATCTATTGTCACAGCTTACTCACTGGCAGCTGGAGAGGTGAGCACTCCCAAGAGGGGAGCGTTCTCTGAGATACCATCAAAACCACCATTTGGATTTCACTCAGAATTGCTCTTGCTGGCATTACCACCTGTCAACACTGAAGTCATTGTGATGAATCCCTTTAAGGAAGTCAAAGACTATTTCCCACTTCTAAGGGAAAAAAAATCATATATCAAATCTCAACAAGAAACAGGTAGCTTGTATCCTTACAGATTTAATATAACTTAGGTAAACCTGGTTTTCAAATTGTTTGAAAATACAATTCCTTACAGTCTGCTCTTGCCTCGCATGAGCCACACGTGTGTGCATAACCTCTCTTCTTCCCCATAGACTCTATAGTATAGAGGAAGCCAGGATATAAGTTGTGTACACATGCTGCCTGGAGTATCTACACAATACAGGAACTTCTCAACAGTTTGGGGGTGTATATGTTTCGAAATCACTGTTTTAAATATTTGTAACACAGGTCCTCATCTAGGTTTTCAAACGTAGAGGAATTTAATCCACTGACTTCAGAAAAAGTCATTTGCTCACACCTGCCTCTAAATTCAGCTCCTGGATATCTGACGCCCCCTTCTGCCCTCTTTAAGCATGAATACATAAGGCATACATTCCTACAGACATAGAACACAACAGAAATCAAAACAAATCATAAAAATATCGAAGCTGAGACATAGAAAAGCTGTCTTGACTAACAAGTGAGCTAAGCATATTTCAAATCCATATCTATTACTTCCAGCAAGAGGTGAAAAGAGATACTTGATCTTCCTACCTCTGTGTACATTCCCTTGAGGAGCTATGTCCATACAAAGATCAACTGGTCTTTAGAAACTGAGCATGTTTTAGTAAAAACTACTAGCAGAAAATAACAGTTATGCAAGGTGGTTATGTATCATGAATTAGAAGACATAACAGCTTTCAAGATGTCCCCTGCCAGGGCACCCACTGAGACGGTGGGGCTGATCTATTAGGAGATCACCAAGGCCAGCTGGACTGGGACTGAAAATGCATGGGATAAAACCGGACTCACTGAATATGGTGGACAATGAGGGCTGCTGAGAAGCCAAGGACAATGGCACTGAGTTTTGACCCTACTGCATGAACTGGCTTTGTGGGGCCTAGCCTGTTTGTATGCTCACCTTCCTAGACCTGGATGGAGGGGGGAAGCCCTGTCAGCTCTTTGGACTGGAGAGGGAGGGGGAGGTGAGTGGGGAGTGGGGGGAGAGGGAGGGAAAAGGGAGGCAGGGAGGAGGCAGAAATTTTTAATTTAAAAAAATTAATAAAAAAAAGATGCCCCCTGCCAGATTAACTCACATGCCAGCAGAGATATGCCCCATGTCATATGCCAGCAGAGATATCCCCCATGTCACATGCTAACAGAGATATGCCCCTTGTCACATGCCAGCAGAGATATCCCCCCTCAACCCAAGTTAGTAAACCTAGCGTCCCTCCCCTAGTCACATGCCAGCAAAACTATGCACCTCATCCTTGCCAGTAGTTCAGCAACACTTAAGGCCTTCTTCTTCTCTTAGTGCCCTCTAGTGGCTACATTAGAATACCAGTTCTCTTGCTCTAACTCCACAGTCCCTGTTCATAGCTTCTGTTGCAGTCCCAGGTCTCCCAAACCATCCATCTCTCCACGAGCCTATTCTCATTTCTAGTTGAAGCCATGCAACAATTTAACTTTGTCTGTGCTATCTGTGGCCCACCAGCTAACAGCAGAGACCTTATTTGAAGCCTTTTCTGAGCACTTCTGGCAGGAAACGCTAGGCAGTTGCCACAGAGGAGCAGTGTGTGAGCTGAGGGAATGGACTTTGACAACTGCAGAGACAGAGGGAGAATAAACAAGCAATGCGTGTAAAAGAAATTGAGAGGAAGAAAATGACTAAAAAGTAGGAGCTAACTCCAATACCTATACCCAGGAGACTCCAGACGCTAGACATTGGAACAGACGTGCTTATTGCTGCTCTGCTCATGACAGCAATGAATGGAATCAACCTAGATGTCCATCAGAAAATAAGTAGATAATGAAAATGTGACACCTATACACAAAAGAAAGGTTTCTGCCTTAAAGAAAAAGAACTCATGAAATTTGCAGGAAAGTGGATAAAGCTAGAGACTCGGAGAGGAGAATAGCGAATGTTCTCTCTCATGTATGGATCCTAACTTCTATTGTTGTGTCTATTGTTTGTATGGGAGAGAACGTGGGGGAGGTCAGAACACTAGGAAGGAGCGCACAAGAGCGATAAAGGAGGCTTTAAGATATGAAGGTGAGTAAGGTATGAGAGCATACATGGTGTGCAAGTGGTCAGGGGGACCCTGTGAGGGGAGGAAGACACAGTGGGCAAGGGGACCACAGAGGAGGAGACAAGGGGAGCAGGGTGGGGCAGATCAACCAAAATGAAGGACGTGTGAAAATGCTATAAGGAGATCTGTCACTTGTTTACTAATTAAAAAATAAAAGTGGGCCTTAGAAAGCAGGACTGTGGCTTTTTAAAAAGGAAGTCGTGTAAGGAAATGCAGAGAAGAGATGAGGGAGCACTGGTTTGCTGATGTGTTTGGCATCTCTTTTATACTTCTTGAGCGCATCACACATACACAGAGATGTGTGTATGCTCGCACACACACTCACCAGGCCCTGCGGACACTCAGACATGGCACCATTGCTATTTCACAGCTATTATTTTCTTTCAAGGGTACTATATCTGTTCACAGCTCCACCACAAGGCAATGTGTGCTGTGTTCCTGAAAACTGACACGGCAGATTACAGGGAGTTCAGAGAAAAGAGAGACGGCCACTGTCCCAGATCTTGCTTTCCTGGACTACAGCACAACCACTATAAAAGATGATGTCTGATTGGAACCTAAAGTAGCCCATAATGTTTGAGACTTCAGAGGAAGGCCAGGTCTTCTTTTACTGGGGTGATAAAGTATTTTGTGGGGAGGATGATTTTGGAAGTTGGCCTTAAAACTGAATATAATGTCCACATGTTCAGTACAGAAAAAGATGGTTTTTTTTTTATTATTTTTACAAAACGGGAAAGAGATGAAGCAAGTCACAGTGAACTGAAGCACAGCTCGCATTCGGGAAGATGAAGTAGCCTGGGTGGGGCATAAAGCCAGTGAATAATAGTGAGGACAAAAAATACCACAACTAATGAAAGCCTAAGGGAGCCACCCACCTGCCATCTGAGCTGCACACCTTTCACAAGCTCCAGTCACTTCTGAACAGCTGTGAATACAGGACTCAGGGAGATGTTTGCAGTCTTCTAGGGAAGACAGACTTTAACAGGCAATGGCAATAGACTGCCATAAGCGCTACCGCAGAGGACATAAAAAGTGATTTGCAATCCAGAACAGGGCTCAGCAAGCACCCAAGAGGATCAGATTCCAAATTAAACCAGAGGGATTACTGGGCATGTACCAGGCAAAGGAAATGGGGACCACTCAGACTGAACGACCAATATGAACGAGACCTGAGGGCAGAGAAGGGCGTCTGTTCCAGTGACTGGAGAGAGGAAGCCGAGTCGGGAATGGGTGGGAAAGGATGAACTGAGAGTGGCTGGAAGCAGCAGGAGGGAGCCTGGCTCCTCACAAAGTGCATCGAAGACTTTGCAGGGCCCATTTTTAGGAATGCTTTGTGGCATTGATGGTGGAGTAGCGGTAGGGAATGAATTGATCATATTTGTTTTAAAGAATCAGTCTCCCTGCCCGAGAAGAAAGATTGGGAGCAACACACGATGTGAGCGGTTGTCCTGTGGGGAATCCTCGCAGCTCCAATGAGATAGTACAGTTCCAGGTGCAAGGTGGGAGGTAGAGAGAGAGAGCCTTGTGAAGGAAATGGGGTCAGGGGTCCGGGCTTCAGCTATACCCTAAAGCAGCTGAGTTTTAAGAGGTGATAAGTGAGCTGAGGAATATGCGAGTCTACTTAACACAAAGTTCATTCTGAGAGCAGAGCCAAGGTGATGAACTTTATCTAAGGACAAAATATGCATTAAAAACCCACTAAGCAGCTGACAGAGAACTGGGAGAATGAGCAGAGGACTGAGTCGGCCCAGGGGTCAAGAGAAGATTTTTTTTTCAGTAGGAATATTTGGTCAGTCTTGTCAAATACTCAGAGAACATGGCCACCTAGTAGAACCAGTATGTTGGAGGTCCCTAAGGACTTTGGGATAAATGGTATGCAAAAAAAGGAGGAGGAAGAAGAGGGATAAAGATGCTGGAAACCAAAGCCAGACTACAGATGTGGAAGAAGGAAGAATAAATACATTGAACACGGTGACAAAGCAAGAAGTGCTAAAAAGTATTGTGCTTATTTGCTTATTTGTGCTAGTGTAGCATGAACTTGAGAGTTTTTATGCAAATGAGAACATTGAAAATGCAGGAACAGGTGGAGAATAAAAAAGCAAAAAGGGGTAGGATCCATGTCACAAGTCTCCCAAGGAAGCCATGACAATCTCATCATGGTGTACAAGCAAAACCAAAAGAGTATAAGCCTTCATGTAACTTCTGGGTGCAGTAGCAGGACAGTGAATACAAACTCTGTTGGATTCTGTGTTTTGCAGATCACCGGTGAAGATGAATGTTCAAAGCTGTAAGAATAAAGAATAGGGGAACTCATTAGAGAAACATAGGAGCCCAGTGTTCATTGTTGAGGATTCAGCTGACCTTATGCCAAGCTGATCGACACAGACAGAATTTTTTCAGCCATCTCTGGCAGCCTTTGTGTAGGCAGAGAAAGCACAGTTGACAAATTATCTGGGAGCTGTAGCTTAAATATAAATATACAAAACATAGTAGAATGACCATCCCAAGTAGTATAAACAAAAAGCAATCTTGAACGGAGTGTTCAATAGGATATGAAGTAAAGAGAGAAGGCACACTATAACAAACAACTCTTCCAGAGAGTATGTCTCTTTGCTCCAAGAAAATATCAGAATATTTTTCAATCACAAAAAAATTCCCAGCAATCAGAAGATTGTCTTTTATGTGATGATTCAGAACCCAAATTCCAAAGCGTACCCCAACCACTGGGAAGCTGAAGCAAGAGGATTGTGAGCTGAAGGGCAGTCTAGGTTATAGAGTGAGAACTTGTTTGTGTATCTGAGGGGAGTGGGGGAGGGAGGGGGAAAAGAGAAAGGAAAAGAAATGAGAAGGGAGAGGGATCAAAAGGAAGTGTGATATATTGTCCCATTTAGGACAGGGCACTCCACAGTCCTTATTCTCCGTTCCTTCCCCAGTTGTGAGTCTCCTTTGTGTCAATCTCCATCTCCAAAGAAGTTTTGTGATGAGCACTGAATGAGACATCTCTATGACAGCTCCTCTCCCCAAGACTCGGGGAGCATCCCAGAAGAGAAGGCAGAAGGGTGATAGGAGCCAGAGGCAGGGGGTGACTGCAAGGAAACCATGTTCTCCAAACACAGCAGGGCACATACACACGTGAACTCACTGTGGCTGTCACAGCATGCACAAGATCTGCACACGGCCAAGCCACACAAAACCCCAGCACAGGAGAGAGGAGGTAGTCACAAAGTCCCACCCCTGGGTGAAACTCCATTGTCAAGTGGCAGCTGTCAATAGTGTGGGCCCTGGCGGGTCAACTCAGCTTCAATGGAAGGCCACACATCCAAGATACACGGGCAGCACACATAATAGGTTTAAACAAAGAAGACACAACGTTGGGAGGTTTGGGGGGTTAATATGATCAAAATACGTTGAGTGAACTGCCTGAAGGACTCATTTGAAATTGTGCACCAGTCGGCCTTCTAGACACATGAGGGCCGGCCCATGTATGACCTCACAGAGCCTGCACGGGTCTGCAGCAGATGTAGTCCTGGGGCTGAGGAGACATGGACACGTACCGCCATTCCTAACCTAAAAGCTATTGAGAGCCATGTGTAAATGAAAAATCAGTTTTCTTCTAGGAGTCTCCCTGGGGAAACAGACCACTCTTAAGGGCAGGCCCCATGCCCAGGAGTAGGTGGCCAACACAAAACAAACTCGGTGGCATCTTCAGAGGGTCTCTGTCACATAATGTGAAGTCAAGTAATTTTGTTGTTGGTGCTGTTCTTTTCCTTTTTTTCTACCTTACAGGTCCTTTGCCTATATATTATGGTTTCCTGCTTGGAGTTTTTATGGGATTCCTGGGTGTGTGAATATGTGTATCTCTACGTCTATATCCATGTCTTGAGCTTTTTCTTAGGCGCTTTTTCTTGTTTGTGTGTTTTGTCATATTCCAATTTTTGTAGTTTTATTTATCTTACTTTATTTTGTTATCCTTAGGCACCTATTTATTTCCTAAGGAGAGACAGAAAGAAAATTATTCCGGACAGGAAAGGAGGTAGGGAAAAACTAGGAGGAGCAGAGGGAGGGAAAAACCACAATCAGAATATATCATATGGGCGGCTGTAGGAAGGTGAACCTCGAACAAAGATTCAAGGCAGGATGTCTGCAATGGCGCAGACCAGGTGCAATGTTTAAATATGAAGCAAAAAATGGTCTTTGGCTCTAGGAACATCATATTTGATACAGAAGTAAAATACCAAGGTGAATTTACACAGCAGGACCTTGAAAACATAAAAATAAAGTTTCCATCAGAACATTGGGAACGAAGTCTCAGGATAAGAAAACAAGAGCCTGAATTCTCCACACAAGCAGTAAGTGAATGAAGGAATGGGGATTTGTTCGTTCAATCGTTTCACATTGCATACGGACATCAGAAGGCCACATTTCTTGACTGGCAAAAGTCAATAGGTCAGAATAGCATTGCAACTTCATTCCGTAATAAATCTTGTTTTTATTGCATAATATAATCAATACTTGTAGAATGTGCCACACCCCAGGTGCGCGCACACACGTACACACACACACACACACACAGAGAGAGAGAGAGAGAGAGAGAGAGACAGAGAGAGACAGAGAGAGAGAGAGAGAGAGAGAGAGAGAGGATTAAAATCCAAAATCAGTTTTCCTGCGATCTCCTTGAAAACGCTTCTCGATAGAACATCCCCATTGTCTCAGTGTGTGGGTGCACCCGTCGTGGTCCTGAGTTCCTTGCTCGTGCTCTCTCCTTCTGCTCCTGATTTGGACCTTGAGATTTCTGTCCAGTGCTCCAATGTGGGTCTCTGTCTCTGTCTCCTTTCATCGCCTGATGAAGGTTAATATTCAGGAGGATGCCTATGTTTTTCTTTGGGTTCATCTTCTTATTTAGCTTCTCTAGGATTGCGAATTATAGGCTCAATGTCCTTTATTTACGGCTAGAAACCAAATATGAGTGAGTACATCCCATGTTCCTCTTTTTGGGTCTGGCCTGGGTCTGAAAAAGCATGGGATAAAACCGGACTCGCTGAACATAGCAGACAATGAGGACTACTGAGAACTCAAGAACAATGGCAATGGGTTTTTGATCCTACTGCACGTACTGGCTTTGGGGTAGCCTAGGTAGTTTGGATGCTCAACTTACTAGACCTGGATGGAGGTGGGTGGTCCTTGGACTTCCCACAGGGAACCCTGACTGCTCTTTGGGCTGATGAGGGAGGGGGACTTGATCGGGGGAGGGGAGGGAAATGGGAGGCGGTGGCGGGGAGGAGGCAGAAATCTTTAATAAATAAATAAAAAGAAGAAGAAGAAAAAAATAAAAGTAATGAAATGGGAAAAAAAAGAAAACGCTTCTCACCTAGGCCCTCATGCGGTGGTTCTGGGAAGTAGGCCCTCGTGTGGTGGTTCTAGGAAATGACGGTACTATCTTAGGCAAGCTACCCCAGTCTCGCTTTCATTTTCTTCATCTATAAAATGGAAATGGTGATAAGTTGTTCCCAAGATCACTGCTGACATCATTTATTTTTCAATCAATGTAAAGCCCTTAGCTCAGGTCCATGTTCACATTCGTCTGCAAATAGTGTTATTTCCATTTAACATGGACCTGCATTAGTCAAAAGACAGATCCTACCCGAGTGACGAATATAGGGAAACCTGACTTTTTAGTCTTTATAGCCGATCATAAAAAGTCTCTTTGAGAGGAGTGTACTGATGGAAACACAGCTATTAACGCCCCGGGGCTTAGAGAGTGAATGTACTCCCAACACTACCATCTAAAGTTATTTCAAAGGGCATTTGGACTTCGAATAGACGGAAAGAACCATAAACTGCATGTTCGAAAGCAGGCTTTTAAGTGTGCACCTTAAGTCAAGGTCAAATGTGTTCCTTCACTGGGCTGTGTTTCATCTTACACAGCTGCAGAACCTTAAGAATGTCAGCCACATTCTCAAACGCCGTGGCCACGTGCAGATGGGAAGCGAAGCCAGTCTGTTATGCAAATAGCAACAAACGAGCACCACCAAGTTGAAGAATATATTTTTTAAAGCTTTTTATTTTCTAATAAAAACAAAGAAGACTGCTAACTTTACTGGGATCCAGCCAAGGGTCCCAGGTCTTCTAGTCTAGCGCCCACCCCTTGGTTGTATCCAAACCCTCTTTTAAGTTCTTACTGTGGGACCGGGGATTGCTATGTTTTCCAGGCTATGTACTGTCGCCCAGTCTGGCTTTGAGATTGCGATCCTCCTGTTAGTCCTCAGTTAGCTGGATCGCCGTCCTGTGCTACGGTTAAAAAGATTTTTAATTTTTAAAGTGAACTGACAAATTCAAGACCACATTTCTCTTTCTGAATTGTTGTGACGCCTGCAGTCATCTATATAGCCAGATGGTGGCGCTGTGGTTCCATATGTTGAAATTTTCGTTTTAAACTGTTTTCAACAAGTAATAACGTTTTTAAAAAGTAGCCTTCTTTGGGGGGGGGAAATGTATGACTTTAAACCTACTCTAGTTTCCCATTAGTAGCAGAAAAACTGGGTGTTCAAGTTCTTTAGAGTATCTGGATGATTGGTTCCCATAGGTGCTGCGTTACAGGGTCGGTCCGAAGTCACATGTGCTCGCTTGCCTTTAGTTGGCATCTCCAGCTCTCTCATTTACTCTGTTGGTGCTGTTGTCTTCTCTTATTCTGACATTCCCAAACTGATGATGGCATTAGTCCACTGTAAAACGGACAGTTTTCTTTCCGATCCACATGGTTTGCAACATCCCCCTTTATCTCTGGCCCCTGGTGAGGACCTGAGTTCTGAAAGACCCTTCAGAGTGGCCCAGGGACACAGGTTAAGTATTCAAGTTCTAAAGTCTGAGGGCAATGCAGTGGACCAGGGACATGTGTTTGAAATAGACATAGAGACCGTTTGTTCAGAAAGGGAAAGCTCTCCTGAAAGTAGAAGTGGGCGAGAAACCTGAGGGAAAAACCCCAAAAGTAAAGGACCACAAAGCTCTTGACACATAGCACAGGTCTCTTCCTCATTTTGTATAGCTTGGGCTACTTTTGAACATGCTCACTTTGTTGTATGAAGCACAGGTGGTGAAGGGCGTCTAGTCTTTCTGGCTTTTTTTTTCCTTCCTTCTTTCCTTCCTTTCTTCCTTTTATTTCTTTTTGAGACTCTCACTATGTAGCTCTGTAGTCCTGTCCTGGAACTCACTATGTTGAACAGGCTGGCCGCAAACTCAGAGAGATCCCCCTGTCTCTGCTTCCCAAAGGGCTGGGATTAAAGTCATAGGCCACCACATCCAGTGCCAACTGACTTCTTTACATGCTAATCTGGATGTTTCTTTTTGTAGTATCTATTACCCTACCCTAGAAATGACAGCCCAGCCAGGGATGGTGTTATAATCCCAGCACTTGAGAGGCACAGGCAGGAGGATCAGGAGTTTTGAGGCCCAGTTTATCTACTTAGTAAATTTAGAGTCAGCCTGCAGCATATGAGACCCTGCCTCAAATCCCACAGCCCCGAAATTAAGACATCCTGCATCAACACACCTGCTAGAACATGATGTCCAAGCAAACACATGGCAGGTGGGAAATGAAGCCAGGGAGGGAGTCATCACAAGAGGCTAGGAGCAAGTTTTGATCTATGTAACAAAGTTACTTGCAAGCTCTTGTGTGGCCTCTCTCCTGGCCAAGGTGCCACAGAGAAAGAATAGAGCCAGATTCAGGGCCTTTTATAAGTGTCTCAGCCAAGGTACCACCTTTTCTATATGAGGACATATCTTCCCCAAGCAGGCCCTGTCACCTAAAGGTCACCTAGCCCCACTCTTCCAAGTGAACTCTGAGCTCTAGGTACAGATTATAGCTTTAGCTCTCTGTATCCACTACAGACCCACCCCTATCAAAAGCGCTTTCTTTTCTAAGAAAAGCCTTTATTGTATATTGGCTTTCAGTATGCCAAACAAGTTGACACAGCATTTTAATCATAAGTTGGTTTCATGTCTGAAAGTCCTGGATTTGATTGATTAAAGGCAATGAATAAGAAAATGAAAGTGTGTTCTACATGAAGGGTTGAGCATCAGCTTGCTTTGGTGTGGACAGACGTCACTGTGAATTTGCAGAAAGCCATTCCTAGCTCCTTGATATCCTTCCTCCACCTTATATCACAGTAAATGAGCAAACGACACGTGGCTCTCCTCGACCCAGCAGTAAACACAGACCTTTTAAAAAACGCTGCTCTCAGAGAATCCCTGATTCATCTCTCCAGAATTCTGTTTGTCAGGTAACTTCCATTTCTCCCTACACAGGGAGATGATTTTGAATAGCAGACAATGTTCCATGGGAATTCCCTCAGATGACTCTCAATCCCCAATACACCCCCATCTCTCTTAATTATTTTTCAAAATCATAATATTGTGATGTTCTATACACATTGACTTGAGAGGCCTTTCCCCGGGTTCCACTTCTTTTCCAAGAATGTTACAACCAAAAGATAAAACTGAGCCTCACAGTTTTAGTATAAAACATAAAAAAGAGGAAGTATTATTGGATGTGTGACTGGTCTTTGATACCTGATTTTTGTTTGTTTGTTTGTTTTTCAATCCTTCCCTTCGAACTTAAGGCAAATAGGAAAGATGAGGAGGAAGGAGATGAGGTGACAAGAGGTCGCTTAAGCGGTTATAGCCTTAAACTAATGTGGAATTAATTCTCTTTGAAAAAAATGCACGCTTTTTTATTTCTTCCCTAGGAAGCAAAATAAAACAGAATTTGCCCAGCTGCAAACTTTCTTTAGGAAAACTGTAGACAAGATAGACAACAAGGGATTCCCTTGAGTGTTTCTCCAAACTACAAAATTACACAGCCCACAGCCGTGCTACCAGGGTGTCCCTACTCCCTAGCATAAATGATAGGTCGCTTTGAGATGGCAGGGCCAGTCTGCAGAGTTTGATTTCCAGGGAGACAGGGCAGGATTTGCTGCTATGCAGACTGAGTAATGTTGGAAGCCAACATCATGTCACATTTTGTGCGCACTTTCCAAAGATTAATCCAAGCGTTACAAATGGGACACAGACTGCCATTGTCCCAGGGACACTTTAATAACCCACACCTACAATATTCAACCTGTTGTTTGCACAGGGACAACTCTGGGACACAAAAACCCACCAGAACGACTCAGGGAAGGAGGCGCAGAGAGGCCGAGTCCCAGGCGCCAGCATCTCTTCGTCTCATCCTTCATGGCAAATGAGTCTGTTCAGGGCTCATTTGTGCTTGAGGATGGGGGTCGCCGGCCGCTTTCTTCAAAGCTTCTAGGGAAGCAGAGCTTGAATGTGCAGCTTGCCTATTCGCTCTCTCCCTTGTGCGCCACTCAGGCAAGGTTTCTCAACTGCAGGTGATTTGTGCTTCGTTTTGCATAAAACAGCTCACGTGAAGTAACCGCTTCAGTCCCCCTGGAATAAATCTTGCCTTGTCTGTTTGACTGCGCTCCCCTGCCCCCTCCCTCCTTCGCGAGCTCGCATCTGTTGTTCTATGATATTCCTCACCAATGAGAGGCTCAGGAGGCAGAGCCAGGATCAGAGGACTGAGCGCCAGATGAGAGGAACTCACAGTTGCTGTCTCTAATCCATCTTCTTCAAGTCCTTGCATAGAGCGCTCAAGATCACACCCCTTCCTACCTTCACCAACCACTGATGGCCTTGCAGATCAGAAGACATCCAGATCCAGACTGCAGCGGGAAGCTGTCTTTCATAGGAGAGGGTTATTTCTTTTTTTAATCATAAATGGAAATGTTTGTAGAATCACAGTTGTGATCATTTAATTTTAGATTATGTAATGGTATTGTAAACACAACTTGTTTTTTTTTTACATTAACCATTACTGTCGCAATTAGTAATAGCTAAACTGTGAAAGGTGGAAAAATCCACAACCCAGACCAGAAAAATAAGATAGCCTTAGAAAATCCCTCTAAGACAAAAAAAAAAAAAAATGCTTACAGAATGATGCTCATGTAATTCACCTTACGTTATAACTCTGTACGTTATACTTACAAAAAGGAACCAACACAAATCATTTCATTTTCACTTTTTAAAAATGTGTGTTTACGCTCAGGTGCACACACAGCCTGCCCTTGGTGGTAAGAGGACAATTAATTTCAAAAGTTAATTCCCTTCTTCCATCACATGGGCTCCTGGGATTGAACTCGGGCTGGGTGGCAAGTTCCTTTATTCACCTTGCTGGCCCATAATTTATACTTTCATGACAAGTTCCCGCTATGGGAAAAACTACAAGAGCCAGAAAACACAAAGTACACCATTGGTGAAAGGGCACACTCCTACACTTTAAACTCTAGCAAGGTGCTGACTTGAACTAGGTCAATGTATTCATCAAGACAGGACAGCACACATTTACTCTAGTGCTCAAGAAATAAGAATCCTTCCATTAGGCTGCCCGTGTGGTTTCACTGAGATAATAATTTTTTGTTTTTATCACCATCCTTCTTATCAGGTAAGTAGAGGCTGATTGTTTTATAGATATAATTACCCTTGATATGAAAACTATGTGATTAACTCGGGAATAAACACAGGATTCCTCTGTTAAGGATCGCAAGTAGAGGCAAGCTAACGCCAGTGGGTCAGGGGCAGCGCGAGGCAATCTTGGAATTCAGCTGGTACCAGAAAGACCTGAGAAAGTACGATAAAGAACCTAGGCTTCCTCTACCCAAGGTCTCCCAGAACTGGAGCAAGATGTCAGCTAACTGCGTTTGGTTCTGAAGCCCAGAACTGACCCCCCAGTTCACAAGGCTGTTGGAAAGCAGTTGCTTGTGTGACAGGTGTCTGTTTACTGACCCTGTCTTCCTGCAGTCCCTACCTAACTGGCCATTTCCATGGGATCTCTGGGGCTTCTGAAGGGGACAAGGCCTCTTTGGGAGTTCCCAGTCAAGTCAGGCCACTCACATACTCTGATGTCAATTTTTTAAAAATCAAAATATCTCATTTATTTTTTTAATCTACCTATGTTTATTTAGCGTGTGTGTGTGTGTGTATTAGCTGTTTCTAGAATTCGGTATTATACGTGAGAGAGTTGGAGAGACTGAGATGTCAGAGAGAAACTGGAAGCATAAGGAAGGAAAAATGACAAACATTTTCCTTTAAAACAAATAAAACAAAATGGTGGGAGAAGTTATTGGTTTGGGCTGATGGCACTTGGAGATGATTTACACAGGGATGATCTGGGGATCCCAGACTTTCCAAATGATTGATTTATTTCCACAAATGACCAGAAGCAGCCAAACCATTAGAGCTGAAAGGAACAGCATCTCAGCCTGGGACAACGGGCAGCTCGCTGAGGATCTAGTGTGGGCTCCATGCAGAGGTACCTCCGACAACAATGGCTGTGTGTAAAAATCCAGCATCTTGGCACCATTTCAGGGGGTCAGCACGTGTGGGGGAGGTGGAAGCCACCGAGAGGAATGGCGAAGAGTGAGTTTCACATACGTGTCTCCACCCACACTGGAGACAGAAAGAACAACGTATGTGGGGCATGTGTGGACCCACTGAGTGCTATCACCACATGAACCCTCAGCCTAGCTGAATTACTCTGGTATAAATTACGGACAGCATGGATATCTGTTTCCTATCTATCTTTTCTACAGTTCGGAGATCTCAGTCTTTCAATGCCCATTCAGTTGTGGCTTCCTGTGGCAGCAAGTCTCAACCTGTGTGTCAGACCCCTTCGGAGGTTGAATGGGAAAACACAAAAATTTGCATTACGGTTCATAGCAGTGGCAAAATTACAGTTATGAAGTAGCACCGGAAATAATATTATGGTTGGGGGTCACCACAGCGTGAGGGTTGCGGTATCGGGAAGGTTGAAAAGCACAGTCGCAGGCTGAAGAGCTGGGTTCATTCACAAAGCCAGCACGTGTTGCAAGCTGCTAATGTGGAAGTCTGTTAGACTAGAAACATAAGTGACACGCCACGTCCTCCTGCCACATCCCAAGAGGAAGGCAAAGGCGAGGAAGGCAAGCAAATGGGGAAAGGAAGCTTGCACAATGGCCGCCTCACCGGGAAACGGGAGGCCAAGCGGAAACTGTCCCTGAACACTAGGAGCCCCTGAGCACCCACACTGGTCTAAGGATCAGCCTGACATCTCTCTCACGTTTATACTCCTTCCTGCTTTACTGGATCTGTGGCAGCGGGGCTCGCAGTGGGGCTGTGTCTGCGAAGATGTTTACAAATGTTCGCCGTAAATAAGACATTGCAATGCGTTACTCAAAACACGACAGCGTTGGGATTGTTCTTACAACTTTGTGCTGATTATTCCAGTCACAGCTTCCCCCCCCCCCCAGACTGTCTCTTTTATTATAGAAGAAAGATTTGGAATAGTTGGTCCCCGGAGTCCTGAAAAGGAGGTCGTGACCTCAAGAGTCATACAACCCACTGTGTTCTTTAAAAAAAAAAAAGTCTAGATTATACTCAGTCAGATTTATTGGGGCTCAGAGGACGATGATTAAAACAAAGAATAGGAAATATTAAATTAAGTAGCTTTAAAGATAACCAGAAACCAAGCTTTGGAAGACAGTAACTAAGAGTTCAACTAATTCAATTATTGTATAACTCTAATGCTTAAAGATCTAAAGTCTACATGTTTATTTGGTAAAAGTGATCATTCTGTATTAGCTAGCTGTATTTCTTATCTTAAGTGTGTCCTCTAACTCCTTTTGTAATTAAATGTTTACTATAAAAAGTAATTAAAATATTAAATTCAAGAATCTTATGTCTAATTCAATTGTTTTTTTAATAAAAAAATTCTAACTACATTCATGGGTGTCCTTTTGTTTTAAGCAACTCCTATTGGCACAGCTATAGCTATAATACTTTGTTGTTATTAGATACAATGTCACAGTGTAGTTTTGTCTGACCTGGAACTCTCTATGCAGACCAGGCTGGCTTTGAACTCATAGAGCTCCATCTGCTTCTGCCTTCTAAGAGCTGGGATTAAAGGCATGTGCCACCAAACCCTGTTAAAGCTGTAATAAATCTAATTTTAGCTATTGGTGAAGTAAAGTGAACTACTTCTAGACCCGATATGCATCAGTCCATTTCAAAAGTCTGACTATCTCTGGAATTTTCCACAGTTTTAAGAATAGGAACACTTGGTTTGTGTTCGAATATATTATAGGTGATGCGCTTGTATATGCCAACCCACTATAAAATCTTGGCAGTTAAATACAGTGTTCCAGCAGGAAAGGGGGACACAGGAAACAACTACCCATAGCGAGATGAGTTCCTAGTACACAATCTACTGGATCACTGTGGTGTCGAAAGCAGCAACCCTTCCTGACCCCAGAGGCCCAGACACTGCTTCTTCACAAGCAGGGCTTTCCCTGGTGTTTAAGAGCCAGGATGGGAATCAAGAGCAGAGTCAGTCAGCCATTGCCACACTGAAAAACACTAGAGCGCTAGGATCTGAGGCGCGCCTGCGACCTGACCAAATGGGAGCCCAAACACTTCGAAACAGCCAATTTCAGAACGGTGCTGTGGTCTTGCAGAAAGAAACGGGATAAACACATGACTCTGCCGAGACAAGAGTGCTTCGACTGCTCTCCTTTCTGTGCCTGTGTCCTTAAGAATGTTTCAGGTGACAATGAATTGCAGGAGTCCCACTACTGGTGGAGGTAGTTTGTAGACTGTAAAGGGTGTTGATTGATCCACTTGCATCACACTGATGGCAACAGGACACCGTTGTAGTGAAGAAAGAAGAGTGCGATCGTTCTGGGTGTGTGTGTGGGGGGGGGGGTGTGTGTGTGTATGTGTGTGTGTGTGTGTATGTGAATTTGTTACAAGAATTATTACATGTTTTTTTCTAAAAACATGCATTTTGCCTATATTTGAAAAATCGAATTATCTTCTCTTTCTTTATCCATATATATCAGTGTTCAAAATTTATAACAACATCTGGTTGGTTGATTTATCACCTAAGCATGAAATAAGTTAAGAATACGGAATTAGTGCCACATTGCCAATCAATTATTCCTCTAGAGTCTCCAGCAATGTCACAAGCACAGGCATATCGTTAGTTGCAGTGTGATTAAAAAATTGAATCTAAAGCATTCAAAAGTAAATGTTTGCTGGAAAATTTCCATTTTTTCACAGATCAACTTTTTAGCAATGACAACTTTTTCAGTAATGCTGGCAGGGTGTTCACATAAGAGTGAGCTCAGTGTCTAGACAAAATTAAACCAAGTGTCCATCACACCAGGTGGTTTTGCATGTCAGTCAAGCTAGAAAAGCACCAAATTTCTTTCAAGCTTGCTTTTCTCATTATTTTTTTTTTTTGGTTCGTTTGTTTGTTTTAAAAATGTTTCTTTGAAATACCTGGGAAAGTTAAAGTTAACTATTATTTGAATTTTAGTTCTACTTAGAAGTTTTAGGCCGGCTATATTTTTGTGTGTGTAAGTTTAAATTGCATGATTCTCCCTTATTTTCTGCTTTGTTTTGTTCTTTTGATTTTCAGTTCCAAGTTCTAATTCAGTGACATAGTCCTGAAGGATCTGTCACACGAAACACATGTGAGTAAATACAGACGTGTGACGTGGAATGTAACCCTTAGTAAACATTTTTAGCTGCGGCAACAGAAGACTGATTAACGCCTGCTGCTCTCTAGTCTCTGTGAACCATGGAGATGGCGCGCCTAACAGTAGCCCTGCAATACTGACACCTCTGCCCTCTCACCTTGTCCCAGCAGGCGAAGGGTTAAAGCACTGCACTTGATTACATGATTTTGGGGGAAAATAACCAAGAGAAGCCGACGACCCCGGGACCCACACATACTGACTCTGCAGCAGCTGTAAAACAGAAATACACTTTTTATAACTGCAGAAGAAATTCAGCTGAAGTAATGAGTATATCTAATCCATGCAGACGCATCTCATGTTAGGCGACAACCATGGGGTCAACCAGGTCAAACACTAAACAAATCTGTACTTTGCATTTACACTGTGAAGCTTTTGTTCCTTTAAACCCACAGTTGTGGGAGACAGTGAGCATTGCTGCTTTATGGGAGAGAAAGGGTCCTGCACAGGGTTGCAGGGCTGGCTATTGTACAGTAGCCTCTCAGAGCTGTGTGCTGATGTTTCCGATTCCTGGCAAGTACTCTCTGCTGAAGGGCGTGCCCTGCAGCACATCAAAAGGACCAAGTTCTACAAAAGAAAAAAGAAACTCAAGTAGGCTTGAACACACAAAGACAGGGAGAAAGAGATGAGAAAGGGGCCAGGCAGAGTGTTGAATACAAAATGAGTTCAACCAAACCCCAGGAGCTCATCACTTACATTTATCTTACTCTGGGAGAGGGGCGTCAAAACCAGTCCTGACATAAACCACCCACTGCCGTTGGTTTTGACTCGATGTGTGAGTGCCTGTGTGTCTGTATTTATGCGCGTGTGTAAAAGAGAGGGAGAACTGCACACTGAACAACAACAGAAACATCTCATGAGTGATCACTGTTACCTCGCAAGAGTTAAAAAGAAAATTTTTTAACAGGACAGAATCCCCTGCGAATGAGTTTAGTGTGACATCTCAATCTTGTAATTGTGCATTGCTTTAACATCTTTGCTACAACATTTAAATTCCACTCCCGCACTTACCAAGCCTGTGAGATTTGTAGCTTATGCTTGTAGTGTTTTATGTGTGCTTAATACATTTCAAGGCAAAACTGATGGATACTTCTCTGCAAAAAGCTATACTTCATAGGATAAATATAAAACATGACTATTTATCTACCACAAATGGCCCAGAAGCTAAAAGGACAAGGACAATACTTCTTCATTCTAATTTCAGTTTGGGAAGGAATGCCCCCAAATTCTGACAGGATAGACACTTTAAGATCCTGTCATGACCATCGGTCTCCTGTGCATGCATCAGATGGTCCTGAATGTCAGAACACATTTTCTAGAGACAGAAAGCACAAGGCCAATCCTGACTTTGTTGCAATTCTGCAGCGAAACGGATGGCTTTTCAATTACGCTTTGGAGGTAAGTCAATAGTGAACAGAAAGAGATGGGCTTGCAGAGAGAAACCACAAAAGAAGCACATTTAGAACTGCGGGGCAATAGTTTTGCCAAGAATAAATGTTAACAATTAGTGTGTTAGTGTGTTCAAATTTTGCCCAGTGTCCACAAAGTTCTAATCTAATACACATATGAACAACTTAAAGAGTATCCATAATGCATGCACAATAGTGTGTCATATTTGTTTCAGTTTTGGTTTGCCTTTACTGTGTTTTGCTACCCTATTGTGATCAAATGGCTCCTAGTTTTACTTATTGTCTCTCCACTAGAGGCTATTTTATTCTTGCATATGACTTTTGTTCATCAGAATTAGACATCGAAACTAAACTTTTCACGGTCAAGGATCACAAACACATGTAGGTGAGTGTGTCAGGCTTCTGAATGGACTGCAACAAACCCTGTCTCATAGGCTTGCTGAAACAAAGTGCTGCATTTGGGCAGCAGCCCCCAGTGAAAGTCAGACTCAATGTCTTGTTGACAATGGAGCTCAACATGGAAGCCTAAAAATAATTGCCATGATCTTTGGAAGCTTATTCTCTGGGTTTTTCTCCTTCGACTTTCTTAAGCATGAAATAACTAATAATTTCAGATGGTTTAGGGTCCAGGACTCATCACATGAGAGTCTGACGTTGCAGCACATCGGTGAAATAAAAAGGCAACTCTACCATCTTGTGAGCAGTTTTCAAGGCATGTCCTGAGCTAGAGAAGCCAAGGTGAAAAAGAAGAACAGTTGAGAGGAGCTGCGTGCTGGCCATCGGGTCCCCTTGTTTCCTGGCTCGAAACCAGTCCTAATCAACACACACAGTGACAATCCTCTGTATGGTATCATGTGTCTACAATTGTTTTACATCCTTTTTCCTGATTAGCATTTAAATACCACAACGTATAAAACAACGTTGTGATTTAAAAACCTACACGGAAAAAGCCAATAGATGTTGCCAAAGGATAAACACAAAAACAACATTAGAAGTCCAACAATAAGTATTCTGCTCCTTGAGTCGCCTGTATTATTTCTGACTGCACAGGAATTCCATCTTCTCTGAGTTAGGACAAAGAAGAAAAGCAGGTGCCAGCCTTGTGTGACCCCCAAATCCAAGAGGCATTTGGGCTGCTGTGAAGGGTGGGGAAGCCTAGGCTTCTCTGCTGTAGCATCAATTCCCTGAGCAGCTCCGTGCTCTCAGCAAAAAGAAGCATGCCCTCAGGCATCCAGGCATTGGTTTGGGTGTGCTTGTGGAGGTCACTTCCATCTTCCTATGGTTTCTGTCTTCACAGAGGCAGGAAGTCCTCCACATGACTGGAATGTGCCAAGGCATGTATTATTAGTCCACTTGGAAAACTAATTATTTCCTAAGTCAACATTGAGGCTTATTTTGGGGTGCTCACCTTTTCAAAGACACAAAAGCTGTAATGTCCCCAAAGAATCTTATCTCCTAAAGTTTCTAGCTCCCCGAAAGCAGTTAGTTGTGTATTAACTGGGGCTACGATTCTAGCCTCTGGAGGGGAGGGCTGGTTCCCTGATGACTCACACTTCACAGCGGGAGTCTCTCACAAATGAGTTAGAGCTAGCCTCTTGTAAAACTCTGATCTTATAGATAAATAAGATCACATATTAAGATATGTAATAAATATATTAGCAATATATTCAGCGTTTTACAATATACCAAAGTATTGTCTTCACCCTATTTCAAATTTCTAGAACCTAAGGGCCCAACAAGTTTTGGGTAGTTTTCCTTAATTCAGAAAAGCAGACGACCTTTCAAAATTCTAAAAAAAAATTAAAACATAAAACACATCCTACCACCTCCTTGATTTTCTCTCCCATTAGTCCAATATTTTATCTTCCTTTCTGCAATAACTGTATCCGCTAATGTGAACTATTTACCCTAATACTTAGGTGGCTTCAGCAAATATTGAATTAAGCATCTTAATGCTTAATGTTATATTATGTATGATAGAGCTATCTCCCTAACCAGGTCATAAGTCTAGTAAGGACAAAATTTATGCCTTGTACACATTTCCTATTTTCCAAAGTATTTAGGTTAATTTGGGTACAATGTATAAATAAATAAAAGTTTCTTAACCTGTTCAATTTTTATAGAGAAAATGCACTAAAAAATAATAGAACAATCATGTCCCGTTAGTTGTTACCCCAAAATTTCCAAACAATGCTCAGCGAAGCGCCATTCTACAAGTTGTGAAGAAAGATACCCTAAGACTCACTGCGGGTCATAGGGACTAGCACAGTTTTTAAACTCTGGTCCAGCACAAATGAGGCCAAAGTGCCACAGAACCAAAGAAGAAAACAACAGTCTCGGGTCAGAGACACAGGTAAACAAGATTACTTAAGACCAGTATTCCCCAAGACTACTTATTTACAAATCTAGCATCTCTTCGTTTTATTTTGATTTTTTGAAAGGCGTGCTCAGGAACTTTCTGGTTAACTCTGATGTCTTCTGAGACTTTAGGACTGGTCTCCACACTGAGTGTAATCCAGTAATTTACACTACTAAAACAGCTGACAATCTGATTCAGTTAACTGGCAAGTGCTACCTCCTATCAACGCAATCAGCAGGAAGCACTTCCTCTTCTCTAAATTGTGTAATGAGCAAAGGTTCTGTGAACCATGAGACTTCGATACAAGTTCTCCTGACAAAGATGCAGACGCAGGAGTAGCCGGCGCCTCCTGGGGTTGGCTGAAATCAAGATATGTGATTTGTGCCCATGTTCAAGATTCCTTCTGTGGCTTTAAACTTTTATGGTTATGATATTTAATGACTGGAGTGTAAGATATGTGTCTTTGGCTTCAAGAAATAGGAAAGTCATTATATTATAAGAAGAAGCACAATGAATAGAAACATAGTGAATCATTTGGATAAAAATTACATCTGTCCTCAGAAACAGGGTACCCCCAGATGGTCGTTACTGAGATGACTACCAAGTGTATATGGAATAATTGATGTGGATCGCTAAGAAGATCTCGTTGAATGCACAAGTATTTTATGATCCTATTAGTCACTCAAAGACAAATACATCTATTTAACCAAATGCAGTTAAATTACAACTATAATTCCGAAATTTAATAACCATATGCAAAATGTCAGGTGAAAAATAATGCTTTGTATTTTTAAAATTCCTTCAAAATATCATTCCATAAATTAAGTAGAATTCATTTCATGTTTATTCCCTAACGCCTTTTTATCAGGGAGAAAGAGAATCAAAAGTATCTACAGAAAGAATTTACAGTATTTATGGAGATAACTTGTGCCATGCTTTATAGTTATATCTACTTCTAGTAGTTACAAATGAAAAAAATACAAAGCAACTTAGTTTTCTATTGTTTTTAATTAAAGGTTTGCAATAAAACTTTTTAAGAAAAATAAATTCTCATTAGCTTGTTTGTGAAAACAACTGTTTTACCCTTGTACCTCCCAAATGAGAGTTAGAAGTAATTCGCAGACTATGCATTTCAAATGGTATATATAAAACTTGGATTACAGGTATATATAAAACTTGGATTACAGGTACATATAAAACTTGGATTACAGGTATATATAAAACTTGGATTACAGGTATATATAAAACTTGGATTGCAGGTATATATAAAACTTGGATTGCAGGTATATATAAAACTTGGATTACAGGTATATATAAATCTTGGATTACAGGTATATGTAAAACTTGGATTACAAGTATATATAAAACTTGGATTACAGGTATATATAAAACTTGGATTACAGATGTTACCACAGGATGGTGGTATGGTTTATATTTCCTATGGTTTGACTTCTTTTCTTGTAACATTTTTTGTTTGGTGCTAATTATAATTTTTGGTATCTCCTAATCATCGAAATAATCTGTAGATTGTGATATATAGCAAAATAGAAATTGTGTCATTTAGGCTTTAATGATATAAATGTGTAACATGATTTCTAACCTACTAATGTTTATATGGTGTACTGATGTATTTCAAAAGGGAGCAGAAGTGAAAAGACCACTTTTACCCATACAAAAATGCTTTCATGTTGAGTTAAAACACAGATATGTTCCCAAACACACATAATTTGAAACAGTTAAAATTTGATGAAAACAAAGTAATTAGCATTACATAAAAACTTTAAAAGTTTTCTTTCATGGAAAAAAAGAAATAGGAAAGTCACTAAATCATACATATTTATCCTACAATCAAGTAGGGTAAAAACTGAGCAATACAAACCTTGATTGGTTACAAACATGGTAAGATTTATATATACTGGTTTTTCGAGACAGGGTTTCTCTGTAGTTTTGGTGCCTGTCCTGGAACTAGCTCTTGTAGACCAGGCTGGCCTCAAACTCCCAGAGATCCGCCTGCCTCTGCCTCCCGAGTGCTGGGATTAAAGGCGTGCGCCACCACCGCCTGGCCAAGATTTATATATTATTAAGTATTAGTACCATCCCATTATTAAGTATTTATTAGTACCATCCCATTATTAAGTATTAACCATCCCATTTTGCTCTTTACTACTATGAAAAACACACAGAACAATTTGGGGAGAAAAGGTTTACTTCATATTCCAGTCCATTGGGAAAAGAAGTCAGGGCAGAACTCAAGGCAGAAACCTGGAGGCAAGAAATGGAGCTGATGCCATGGAGGAACGCTGCTTTCTTGGTCCCCATGACTCACTCAGCTTACTTTCTTACATAACCCAGGATGACCTTTCCAGGGGTGGCATCACCCATAGTGGAGTGGGCCCTCTAACATCAATCATTAATTAAGAAAAATGTACCACAAACATGCCTACTGGCCAAACTGATGGAGGCATTTTCTTCCCAGATGATTGCTTGAGTCATGTTGACAAAACAACAACAACAACAATTAAAAAAACTAATTAGTACATATTCTACAGCTTATGCAAATTCTAAAACCAGTCACTGACTATTAATCTATGGGATTCAAAATCTGAGGACTCGGGCACCAGGATGTCATGTGTGACTGGGCATCACCACTAGAGAAGCATTTTATTCATTCTTTATTGTAAGACAGTGCTGTTTTTATTTTCTGGTCATGGTATCCCAAACCTTTGGGGTGATGCTAACCCAAAGTTATGCTAATCCCCACTTGGCTAAGCTCCTAAGCCCTCCCTGAAGCAGATTGTATAGAACCAGCTGCTGATAAGTTCAGCAGACCTTGGTGGCTGCCCAGGGTCCAAGAAACCCATGAAGCCACAATTGAGAAGTTTATTAGGGGCCGCACCTCATACTCCTTATTCTTCTCGGTGGACATTCAAAGTGGAGCCTTATTAACTGTGACAAGACATTCAAAGCTGTTCCTTGTCCATCCTCAACCTTGATATCACCCTCTGCTTTGTTTTCTCACAGGCTCCTGCCCTGCAAAATGAAACTGCAATGCCCGAAAGAAGCAATGCTTGGCCATTAAGGCCATGTTTGAAACTTGGTGGTAATACCTGGAAAAACCAGGCATCCAGCCGTAGCCTGCACCAGTCTTCACAACTAGGAAGGCCTCTTGATGACCCGTAACCTCTACCAACCCCGGAGCTATTGAGCCCTTACCCACCTCTTGATTTCAGGACTCATTTGATCCTGAGGACCACAAACTGGTGAGCTGATGTGCTGTCTCCTAAATTTAAAATTCTTCTTCCATTCAAGAAGCTGTCTTCACCAGGCTGTCAGACCTGCTACACTTCTCCTGTTGAAGAGTAGCAAACGACCGCTGCTCTCTGGTCCTGGACCAGACTTTAGCCTGGGAACGATGATCCTTGTCCATTGTGGACTGTTTGCCAACGTGTCTTGGTCTAGAGCATCCAAACTGAGGTCCAAGTCTGAATCACAGTGGTGGTGTCCTCTTGCCTCCAGCTCTGACCTGGTCAAGAATCACCTGGGTTCTCAGATGACCGGGATACAGGGAGGTGTGAAGGACCAAGGAGAATGTGCCTTGGCAGACTAAACCAGAGAAAAATAGAACTCTCTTCCAACTCTCACTGAATCAGTTGTGACTGTGATTAATCATATTTTGTCATAAATTCCTCTCCATGTTACTAAAATAATACCCATATTCATATTTATGACAGGTTTAATTTTCTCCATGCAAAAGACATTGCCTTTACTCAAAGACCAAAATGTATACATTTTACATGAGTTCCTGGCTAATGGAGAGCCTCTAACTTGAATCCATAAAAAGTAGATTTTTTTTCATTGTAGATTAGGATCACTTGGATGCTATTCTCTACCTTAATGTTGTAGTGCTGGTATATACCACCCTTTCACGAAGAAAGCTGAGTTTTCCCCCAGGTCTATTCCATTAAAACAACCTCTTTCCAACAAAATTCGGAAGCTGTTTATGAAACATACAATGCCCTTATGAACTTAACTTTGAAAAAGATCTAGCACTGCACTGAATTCTGGGAATGCAATGAGTAAGTCATGTTCTTTCCTCAAGAAGTTTGCAATCCAATGCGGAGGTCAGATAAGCTGGCTTAGGAAGCACTGTAGCTGTGCAGTGGTAGTCATGGGTTTGCACCTCTGCTCCTTGATGCCAGGGAGCCCTGGGCAATCTTCTAATATCCAAAGTTGAAAGCCAGATTGCAGACATCTTGCTCTTTTAGAGTCCCTGCAAGTTGTGACCCAGCAGTCTCTAGTGGCTAAAGCATTAGTTCCAAGCCATCCGACTTGTAAACAAGTTATATGCCTGCTTACAGTGCACTTTTCCCAATGTGCAAACTGGAGACTCTTCTGCAGTAGCTTAAGGTAAAAAGCAGACTGCAAAGTCAGAAGATGTGGTACTAAGTTTAGGTCCTGCTATTTACTATGACTGAGGGCAAATCACTTGCACTCTATGGTCTTTGGTGTCTAGCTTTGACAAGTGAAAATAAAAGCATTATCTCCTGTTCCTACCTCACAAGGTTGTTGTGAGAAGTGAGACTGTACATGAAAGAACCTTGTTAGCTGTCAGCTTTTCATCACCGTCGGTTCTTGATCCTTGCTACCAAATACAATGCCAGCATTTGCCACAAGGGCATACTCTTATTCTGCCTTTACCCTGCACAATGGAATGGTGCAAGGAAGATCGAGGTCATTACTTCCTGGATATCTGGTTTCAACATGGGAATGGGAATGCTTTCCAGAATGACAAAGGTAAAGAATAAGGAGCAAAGCCAGGACCCTACTGCCACACTGGTACGCCACGATTGACACACAGCGACACATGGGTCTGTCAGCCTCCTTCACAAAAGCTTGTCCCTAAGGCTTGTGGCAGAGAATCTATCCTTGGTTCCAGAAAACCAGCCACACTGTCGTAGTTCGTAGTATCACCTTATCTATCACTGCCCGAAGTATCACTAACCTCTCTAATAGAGCGCATGCCTCCCCAAGTAAACTGATGGATTATTCAAAAGGGACAATAATCCAGATAAATAAAGTATAAGCTGTCCACAACTGCCTGATCTATTGCAATTGGACTAGCAGAGGAAATTTCTAGATATGAATTAAAACAAGAAAGTGATGACATTTTTTTTATCATTTAACCCTCACATCAACTTAGCTTTTAGCATTATGATTTTTACTTGACTACTCTATCTGTCCAACAGAATGAGGATAAGATTTGCTCCTGATAACAAGTCTTAGACATCTCATTTATGTACGCAAACACACACACACACACACACACACACACACACACACATAGGCACAGGTACATGTATACTCCCAAACACAGGCACATGAGCATACACACAAATAGGCACAAGCATATGTGCATGCACACACGCATACACAAATATACAAACACAGGCACAGGCATCTGTATCCACAAAGGGCAAAGGCACATGTACATCTGTAGGCACATGAACGTACATATCATCATATCATATCATATGGCTGAGGAACAGGGAAGAATGCCACCATTTTGATGGGGGATGTCTTTCTGTATGCTGTGAATATGTTTTATTACCATTGGTTAATAAAGAAGCTGATTTGGCCAACAGTCAGGCAAAATAGGATCAGGCAGGAAATCCAAACAGATACAGGAGAAGGGTGAAGTCTGGGAGATGCCAGCTGCCACCCAAGGAGCAACATGCCAGAATCTCACTGGTAATCCACAGGCCACATGGCAATACATAGATTAATAGAAATGGGTTAATTTAAAAGAGCTAGTCAGTAATAAGCCTGAGTCATTGGCCAAACTTTTATAACTAATAAAAGCCTTTGAGTGTTTATTCAGGAACTGGTGAGCAGGAGAGACACCTCCAGTTACACCATTTTCTTGTCTCTATGCATGGCTGACCCTGACTGGACTTTATTGCTGATGATTTAACATGGATTCTGGAATAGTTGATCTGATTTGAGGTCACTATCACTGAATGTGCCCTAATCTACCCCAAGATAACACTCTGATTCCATTTCGGGCTTATGTAGAAGTTTAAGTAGAAGTTACAATCTGATGGAGCCCCTGATACCCAGCAATCCTTAATCAAAGGGAGAGCTTTCCCCTCAAAATCCATGAGCTTCTCCAAAGCTCATAACATCTTTCCATGTTCCCCAAGAATAACTTCACATTTTCTATCAGTGTCATTTTGGGTCAATAGAGCGATGGTTGTGTACAGGAGATCTGACAGAATTGTGACCCAAAAGAGTCCCAAACCCCAAACAGAAAATTTTCCATTGTCCTCATTCCTCAAGATCCTAGAGCAAGGAGAAAAGATTATGGGTAAAAAGTTCATTCGGTGTTGAATCATTTTTAGTGTAAAACACAAATCACCCACAATCTCCTCCTTGCTGTGAGTGACATTAGCTAACCAAATACAACATCCACTGGGCTGAAAAGTCCTTAAGACATTGACACTACATTGTCAGTACCTAAAATAAGTTGAAAACTTAAAACAATGTCTTCTATTATAGTTCATACTCACCACTTGCTTCGGGAATGAAGCCAGGCAGACTCAAAGCAGCAGCCACCCAAGGTCAGAGGCACTGGGCCAAAGGACCCAGCAAAGAGCAGACCTGAGCCAGCAGGGAAAGCTGTCACTGAAATGGCAGCCATGCTTACAGAACAAGATGTTCTACAGGTCAGGGGGCTAAGGAAGAGTAGACAGATCGAGGCAGGAAGGCAAATTAAGATGTTGGAACAGGCATGGAGTTGAGGAAAAGTAGGCAAAGAATGCATCACCCACTCCACACAGCGTTTGTCCCACAGTGGCTGTTACTGTGGCTGCCAGGATTATGTCATAGTTCTTTTCTACGAATTAAAATCCTCACTATTACTGATGTTGCTTAACATAGCCAATCCAGAACAGAAAATATTTCCTTATTCCAGGCAAAGACATAGTTTTTTTTTTTTTTTTTTTTTTTACATCCTAGCTGATGTAACTTTCTTTTACGGGGATTTTTAATTTGTTCACAAATCTTTAATGTTATTTTATCAATAAAATTTTGTCAATAAATACTTCCCTGGTTGAATTCCAATTCCTTTGTTAAATTATTTAAACTCAGAAACAAAATCCAGTCATGTTGATTTATCATTTGCCTGCACTTGCGTTCTCTAGGCTATGGGAGGGGGAAGGTGTTCTGACATTACTGATGGGCAAGTGAGATGGAAACAATTAGGGAGGAACACCAGGAGCTGGTAAGCATAGGGCACTTGCAGGGGACTCACAGCAAGCATTCCGGATGAACTTCAGTCTGCAAATTGTACCTCAGCTTCCAAAAGTCAGAGGCGATCAACCCTCCCCTGGCCCAACAGGATGCAGAAAGCGCCTGGTGAGAGACAGACATATGGGACAGAAAAAAAAATAATGAAGGCAGCATTTTGCAGGAAGGAGTAGTTAAGCAGAGACCATAGCTGGCAAGAGCGCCACACTTTGCAGGGAACTGGTGTTAGAGGTTCCAGCAGTAGATGGAAGAGAGCCAGGAGCCACAATGGTAAGAAGGGGGGAGCAGTTTCCACAGCTCGTGTTTGACTTCCGTGTGTTTTAAAGCAAAGAGCTCACTACTTCTTGTAAAAGGGTGTGTGTGTGTGTGTGTGTGTGTGTGTGTGTGTGTGTGTGTTTAACAGATCTAACAGAACCTGATCAGGCTTGAATCTATATGAATGGATTGCAGACCCTGGGTTAAGAATAAAGAAACATAATCTACAGAGTAGCATCAGAGACACAGCGACAGCCTCTGTAGTGTGAGAACTGGAAGTCACCAGGAGAAGGAAAGTGGTCTGAGTCCTGTCCAATGGGCTGTGTAGAGAAACACGATGGCTCGGTAAATGGTATCTGCTTCTTAATCTTGGTGCGTGTTGTGTCTTCTCTTCTGAACGCGCTCACATGCTCTGGAAAGTCAAGGATGCATGCAGCCAGTTTAAAGGGAAGAGTACCTGTAAGTATAAGAATTAGAGAAATTCTAACTGATAATAACCAAAAATTAAACCAAGTAATCAGCCCAACAAAATGTAATTTCATTCCCTTTCTATTGTCTCTAGTGTAAATATAATACTAACTTTTCCATAAACAACCTTTTTCTCCATAAATCCAATATTTATATATTGAAAGTTGGAAGATTTTTCTTTTCTTTCCTTTCCTTTTCTTTTTTTTTTTTAACTAGATCAAACTTTAGCAGCAAGTAAAATCTTAGAAGGTCTTAAAACAAAATCCTGAACTTATTTGTTTTCCATTTATGGTAAGTTCCAACTGTACTCCAGATAGAAATGTACAAAACAGTAAACAAAGTCACAGCAGTCAGAGAAGGAAGGGCCTTAAACTCCATGCCAGTAACTGTATATTTACTAGCTGAGACAAAGGGCTGAGGAAAGGAAAAAGCTTCAATGGCAGTGAATGACGAAGAAGCTGGACCCAGACTGAAGTATTTAAAGAAGTAGGGGTTGAGCTAAAATAAGAATGGTGAGTAGAAGTTTGGGGATAAGTAAAGGTGCAGAGGGGCCAACAAGGCTCCTCTGAAAACTGAAGTGCTGATGAGCCTCTGAGAGCTACCACAGCCCAGGTGACTTGAGACTTGAAAGCAAGATTAATGGCAGGAGGTGAGTAGCAGAAGTGGTGGGAACTAAACCTCGGCCTTAGAGACCCTGTCAAGGAACTTGGTCTTGTTCTGCACCTCAACAAAACTGACAGGGGAGGCTGGGCATGAACCGTCTTCTTGGGCTGTGTTCCCTTGAATGCTACCATTGTAAATTTATCTTTGGTTGGTGTGAGTTAATCTCGTTTGTGAACTGAATAGGATCTGAGGTCTCTTGGAGAGAAACCTCTGGGTATCTCTTTGGGCACTTCCAGGGAGGCTTAGTTGAAGGAGGTCCACCCGGAATGTGGGCAGTACCACTCCCATGGTGCTCAGGTCCTGAACTGAATAAAAAGAGAAAGTAAATAGAACAGACATCCTGTATCAGCTTCCTGACTGCAGAGTGACCAGCTGCCTCAAGTGCCTGCTGCCTCCCCTTCCCAACAATGGTGACCTGCATCCCTCAAACTGTGACACAAAATAAACCTCTTGTCTCTTAACTTGTTTTTTGTCAAGTATTCAACCACTGATGATGAGAAAAACAAATGACATAGCTGGATTTATTTCAGCGTATCTGGAGCTGTGGATTCAATCATAAACACCATGTTTATCAGGCAATGGAACAGATTCTATATTCCTAGCTCTTCTAAACACAGGAGGAACAGAAATTCAATGTCATCGTTTGCTGCAAATGTGTGTGTGTGTGTGTGTGTGTGTGTGTGTGTGTGTTTGTATAATTTGGAGATATTCATCCACGTGGTACCAAGGACTTTGCTTTTGCACTGTTGTCATGGGCATAATACACACAAAGTTTCTCTCTTTTAAACAGATTTTAAGCATCCTCCCAATGACATCAGGTAAAGATATTTTGAAAGCTTTGTCAAGAGGAAATGAAAGTGTCATTACTCTTTAGTGCTGCACAATGAACAGAGGTTCTATTTAGAATGCAAAAAGCAGATAAAGGAAACTCACAGATACAGAAAAACCACAATGTGCCACTGGCCAATATCAACTGCAATGGGAACCTACCCTCCATCAGCCCTCCCTTCCCCCTGCTGATTCTCAGCACCTCCAGCAGCTGGGCATCTTAAAAACAACAGGCCATCAGTGACCACCAGAGCGTTCCTGCAGAAGGACAAGAAAGTCCACATGCAGCTCAGTTACACTTGCTTATCTGTCCCCGGTTTGGAAAACCTAATTGACACTTTTCCTTATTGTCTTGGCAGCCATTCTCTTTGTTCTTTGTATTTTTGCCTTTTGTGTCCTTTTCCAGTCATCAAAATGACATTTGAGGAAGACTTCTGAGTGCTGGACCCCAATCACTTACCTGAAACTTTCTTACAATTTTTTTTTTTTTTTTGCATTTCCAGGTTGAATTTTCCTTCCATCTTCATGGACCAACATGAATTGCCTCTTTTTATGTTTGCCAGTGTTTCTATCAGGAATTACTCTCCTTCTTATAGAATCCAGTACTTTACTCCTATAGCATTTATAATAATGTACAGTGTGTAAAATGCTTCGCTTGTTTGGTGGCAGGGTCTCATATATACTGGGCTTACCTGAACTCATGTTCTGGTGTGGGACAATGGTCTGTATTCTGTCAATTATATTTAAAAAAAAAAAAAAAACGCTGATTAGCTAGGAGCCAGGCAGGAAGTATAGGTGTGTCAATGAGAACAGGAGAATTCTGGGAAGAAGGAAGTCCTAGTCTGCAGTTGTGACCCAGCCAAAGAAGAAGCAAGATGTGACTGCCTCATCGAATATGGTACTGAGCCATGTGGCTAACATAGACAAGAATAATGGGTTAATATAAGTTATAAGAGTCTGCAATAAAGGTATTCTTAAAAAAAGAAAAGAAAAGAAAAGAAAAAGAAAAAATAGTTAATAAGAAGCCTGAACTAAGGGGCCAATCAGTTATAACTAATATAGACCTCTGTGTGATTTCTTTGGGACTTAACAATTGCAGGAACCAGGCAGGACAGAAACCCTGACAACAATGGTCCTCAGGTCTCTGCCTCCCAGATGCTGAGATTGCTTGCGTGCATCACTATGCCTCATGAAAACTTGTTTTATATATTTTTCTAGTTTGCCATTGACTTTTAACTCCTATGAATTTTATGCATTAGAGTTTTCATCGTTAAAGGTAGAATAGTGAAAAGGCTTCTGTAAGCCAAAGGACACCATCAAAGGACAAACCAGAATAGGAAAAAATCTTCACCAACCCCACGTCTGATAAAGGGCTGATCTCTAAAATATATAAAGAACTCTAGAAACTAGACATCCAGTTTAAAAATGGAGTACACATCTAAACAGAGAATTCTCAGGAGAAGAATCTCAAATGGCCTAAAATCATTTTAAAATGTTCAATATCCTTTGCTCTATCAGGGAAATGCATATCAAAATGACACTGGGATTCTATCTTATACCTGTCAGAAAGGCCAAGAAGATGTGGAACAAGGATAACACTCCTCCACTGCGGGCAAGAGTATGAACTTGTAAAGCCACTTTGGAAATCAATATGGCAGTTTCTCAGAAAACTGGAAATCCATCTACCTCAAGACCCAGCTCTACAATGCCTAGACATATACCCAAAGGATGTTCCACCATACCACAATGACACTTGCTCAACAGTATTCATAACTGCTGCTTCCCAGAATCAGAAGGTAAGCGATTGCTGCTGAAGACTCCACATGCTCTAGGTGGAAGACATAGAGAAACTGAGTGGAAAGATCCTCTGCCACCAGCTCCTTACAGAGCAAGATGCCATGCCAGCTGTGGTAGTAGAATTATAATCACTAGTCTTAGCTGTAGCCCCTGGGAGCTCTACTGCCAACTGGACAAGTAAGATGTGCCCATAGCTGCAGCAATGAGGACTATGTTTTGAAAATTACCAACAGCTTTCTTGTCGGACTTGAGTTGAGGCTTTCTCCACAGGAACAAATTAGCCTCCAGTAGTAAAACTGGTACAATTGTTTTGCTAAGTGGACAGGATGTGCCTACCAGGTACATACCTTGTAGACAACTGTGCTTACACCCAGGAGGAAGCGCTGCTGCCAGCTTTGGCCTAGAAGCTTGCCTGTGGTGGTGGACAGTAGTAACAACTGAACTAGGTGCTGAAAACAAGTGACTGTTGAATGCTCAGTCCATTGAATGCTCGAATCAATTGACCATCAGCACCAACTCCTCGAAGACCTAGGGATCATTGCATAACAGGGAACACCAAGAACCTAAGAGTATGAAAGAAGGAATGCAGTGTTATGAAGCGCTGGTCTGGGAAGATGGCATTGCATGGCCACTGCACCCATTTGCTCACAGAAGTAGCTGTTAGTGCCTGGGCAAAACTCACACAACACTGGCTCTGCTGACATCCTATCATGAAGGAGTCAGGAACTCCTGAGATCCTAACCCTCCCTGAGGAGCTGCAGGTAGCTAAGGGTTGATGATGGAGGAGGATAGACATTTTCTTTAGTAGCATAATCACTGGTGAAGTGCCCTCACTCCTCTAAGCAATCCTTCACCTATGCTCCTGAAAGCAGCTCTGGTAATAGTCACCGATACACACACACACACACACACACACACACACACGACACAAAAGTAAAAGGAATCCAACTAGGAAGAATAAAGAAGTCAGCTGAAGAGGTGAAGTACAAGAAAGAAGATTATGTGGATTGAGGGAGGCACTGCTTGTTGGTCCCAGCTGCCCAGAACCAAAATAACCACATAGAAAATTAAATAAAATATTAATTAAATCACTGCTTGGCCCATTAACTCTAGCTTCTTATTGGTTAACTCTTATATTAATTTAACCCATCTCCATTAATCTGTGTATCACCACGTGGCAGTGGCTTACCAGGTAAAATTTCCAGCACCTGTCTCCAGTGACTCAGTGGTATATCTCTCCACCTTCCTTCTCCCAGCATTCAGTCTAGTTTTTCCCGCCTACCTAAGTTCTGTCCTATCAACAGGCCAAGGCAGTTTCTTTATCCATCAATGGTAATCACACACACAGAGGTGACTCCCATATCATACATTATATTCTTGTGTGAAAGTGCCATAATGAAACCCATTATTATGTGTAATTAGTACACGTTAATAATTTTTAAGGAAATGACTAATGTCTAATTATCAGAGTGAGAAGATTAAACTAATAGCAAAATGGAGCATGTACATGATCAAATATTTAAATAAAAACAGAATTATGTGCAGTTTAAAAAGTAATTTTTAAAGAATGCATCTGTTGTCTAAAGATCTAAAATAATTCATAATGGAAGTGGTCCAGAGATGAACTGCCACCATGGATACTCACTGGCCACACAGAAAGAGACTCTACTGTTTGGTAGTGCTTAGAGGGATGTGACATCATCTGTTTTAATGTAGGACAGGAAACAGGTGAGGAGAATAATGGCCTACAAATGTTTCTAACATTGGAGAGAGGTGGTGGCAGTGATTGTCATAAAAGACACACATGGTAGGTTATTCTTAAGTACCACTTCTCAAAAGAGATGATGGATCCCAGGTAACCAAGCATCACTGTGGTCATATTGTAGAATTATGAAAACTACCTTGACACCTGCATCTATGACAGCCAGAGGGCAGTACAGCCTGGGAAGGCCTAACTACAAAGGCTGCAGAGGAGGCTTGCCATACACATTTACCATACAAAACTCAAGAGCCTGACAGAGGAAACACGTTTGTCTTGTTACCGCAAAGGTCCAGACTCGAAGTAGATTCACCCACTTCAAGCAAAAAAGTCTCTGCCAAGCTGTGGTGGTGCACACATTTGGGAGAAAGAGGCAGGTAGATTTCTGTGAGCTCAAGGCCAGCCTGGGCTACAGAGCAAGTTCCAGGGCAGGCTCCAAAGCTACACAGAGAAACCCTGTCTTGAAAAACCAAACAAACAAACAACCAAGCACACAACAAAAAAGAATCTCTCACAAGTGTGCACTTCATTTTTGGATTGTAGTTCATTCCATATGTAGTCTAGTCAAGTTGACAACCACGAATAGCCATCACACGTGTGTGCAACAAGAAATGCAGGTGACCTAGAAAAGCTGCAAGAGGAGAAAGGAAATCCATGTTCTGCGGCTCCAGAAGGAACATGTGCTGCTCACATCTTGTCCTTGGCGTGGTGAAACTGAGTTTAAACTTTTAAAGCTTACACTTTCTAAGGCAGTACATTTTTGTGACTTCAAGCCACTAGGCTTGCAATGATGTGTTGAATCACTGCTTTTATATCAATAAACTAGGCTACAACATGCCATTAATCAAACACTAATCTCATTGTTGCTGTGAAGGTATCTTATAACTATGATTCATATCTGCAGTCAGCTGACTTTGAAGAAAGATGGCCACCTTTATAAGGTAGATGGCTATATATAATCAGTGAAAACCCAGAAGCAAAATTAGAGGATTCCAAAAAATGAAACATTCTTTCTCTACACTGGAATTTCTAGCTGGCTGCCCTGCCTTATAGATTCATCCTTTGAGTCTGCTTTGTGTACACCGGTTTTTTTTTGTAGCCCCACTTTGTCCGTGTCTTGCTTCACTTGACTTGACATAGCCAACTGCAACCTGAAAATACTAATTGGAAAGTTCTAGTAACAAGTAATTTGCAATTTTTAAATTGTGTTTTGTGTGGGGCTAAAAGATAGATCAGCAGTTAGGATCACTTCCTGCTCTTCCACGGGACTGAGTCCAGTTCCCAGTATCTATGTCAGGTGGCTCACAACCACCTGTAAGTCCAGCTCCAGGGGCTCTGATACCCTCTTGCAGACTGTCAGTACATGCACTCACATGCATAAAACTAACATATGCATAATTTAAAAGAGAAAATAGTGTACCATCCTCATTGTGTGATAGCCAACTACTCCTGGCATGGGCCTGCTTTGGAGAATGGTTGATATATCCATTGACACTCCACTAAAAGAAAACTGATTTTCCCTTTCCCAGTAGATGTCAATTACAAATTGTAAATAGCTTCTTGGTTAGGGGAGGGACTTTGAGTCCACGTCCCTTTTTTTGGTCCTAGGATTTTGTCTGATTTGAACTAAACAGAGTTCTCAAAAATGAAATGTTCAAGAAATGCTTTTTAAAATGTTCAGCATCTTTAGTCATCAAGAAGCTTCAGATTAAACTACTTTGAGACTTTATCTTATCTCAATCAGAGTGGCCAAGACCAATAAAACAAATGATAGCAGGTACTGGTGAGGATGCAGGGAAAGGGGAACTCCTCTATTGCTGGTGAGACAGCAAACTGGTACAGCCACTGTAGACATATGTGTGGTGGTTTCTCAAAAGCTAAGACTTGATCTACTCCAAGATCCAGTTACATTGCTCTTGGGTATATATCCGAAGGACTTTGAAGCTTACCTCAAAGTTACATGTTCCCTTCTGCTCCATTCATCACAGTTAGAAAGTGGAAGTGATCTACATGTCTGTCAACAGATTAATATATAAAGAAAATGTGGAACATTTACACAATGTAATATATCAGGCTGTTTAGAAAAATGAAATTACAAAAATTGAAGATAAATGGATGGAATTAGAAAACAATCATTCTGGGTGAGATAACCCAGACCCCAAAAGACAAATGTTGCATATTTTCCTTTATATATAGATGATAGTTTTTAAAATTTAGATATGTATATCTCAATCCAAATAACCACAGAGATTAGGTAGCTAGGATGGAGCTAGGGAAAAGAAGGAGATCTTTTAAGCAAGGGTTATGTGGGATTCCCCTCTGTATGCTGTGAATACCTTTGGTTAATAAAGAAAACTGGCTTGGCCTGGTAGAATAAAACAGAGCTAGGCAGAGAAAACTAAACTGAATGCTGGGAGGAAGGAAGGCAGAGTCAGAGAGAAGCCTTGTAGTCCCACAGGTACCAAACAGAACTTTATCTGATAAGGCACAGCCACATGGCAATGCACAGATTACTAGAAGTGGGTTAAATTAAAATGTAAACGCTAGCCAATAAGAAGTTAGAGCTAATGAGCCAATCAGTGATTTAAATAATATAGTTTCTGTGTGATTATTTCGGGGCTGAGCAGCCTGGAACAAACAAGTGGCTCTCCTCACAAGATATAGAGTATAATATTATACAGTGATAAAAGGGCACGATGGCACAATAATCCTAAGGGTTCAGTACTGGCACACATACTTTGGAGGTGACCTACAGCTCTCTACTTGAACTTAAGACCTGTTCAACAAAAGGGAAACTATGCCTGATAGTGAAGACATGGATCTTGGAGACAAACCTACAATGGCTGCTTTACTAAAACAGCATAATCCTCAACCACATTCTAAATACAAGTCTTTATACCCACAGAGAAGTGTAATCCTCTCATGTCATCAAAGAAACTTCTTTCTGCAACAGTTGGAGATCACTGCAGAAAACCACATACAATCAAAATGCAGTGTTGTGGAGCCCAGTACCAGTAGATACATCTACAAAACACTCCTGAACCCAAGGCTCAGGCAACATTGTGGAAGAAGGGAGGGAAAGACTGTAAGAGCTACAGAATTAAGGAGTTTCTTGTGACATTGTGTCTCCTAGCATTGTCAGAAGCTACACCACTGAAGTCTCACTAATATGACTGCCCAAATGTGAACTGAACAATGATGACACCAATGTACATTCCAAAGCAGACTGAGGAAAGCCAATGAGGCTTTGATCTGACACAAAGAACCATAGGAAACTAAGGAATGCAGCGAACAGGAGAAATAGTCTTCCCCAGCGAAGAGTACACCAACAGGTTTATGCGATACCAAATGATCAGCCCTGAAAGAAATATATATATATGAATTCTTTGTTGTTGTTGTTTTCGAGACAGGGTTTCTCTGTAGCTTTGGAGCCTGGCCTGGAATTTGCTTTGTAAACCAGGATGGCTTTGGACTCACAGAGATCCACTTGACTCTTCCTCCAGAGTGCTGGGATTAAAGGTGTATACACTATTGCCCAGCGGATGAGTTCTTTATAAAGACAGACATTTTAACCTGTTCAGGCCTTATGTATGCTGTCACAGTCTTCACAGGTTCTTATCATCCTTGTTGTGTCTGGAAGATGCCCTTTCCTGGAAGTTGTCCACCACTTCTGGCTATTAGAATCTTTCTGCCTCCTCTTCCTCATAGATTCCAGAGGGGAGGGGTTTATTAAGGCATCCAATTTAGGTCAGAGTGCTCCAAAGTCTTTTACATTATCCAGTTGTGAGTGTCTGAATTAATTACCATCAAATACAAGAGGAAACCTTTCTTTTATTTTTCTTTTCAAAGCACATTTATTTTATTATTATTATTATTATTATTATTATTATTATTATTATTATTTGATTTTTCAAGACAGGGTTTCTCCATAGCTTTTTTGGTAACTGTCCTGGAACTAGCTCTTCTAGACCAGGCTGGCCTCGAACTCACAGAGATCCACCTGCCTCTGCCTCCCGAGTGCTGGGATTAAAGGTGTGCACCACCACCCAGCTCATTATTATTATTACTATTATTATTATTATTAAAATTTTTCACCTCCCCCTCCCCCCATTCCCCCTTCCTCTCCAACCCAAAGAGCAGTCAGGGTTCCCAGCCCTGTGGGAAGTCCAAGGTCCTCCCCCCTCCATCCAGGTCTAGGAAGGTGAGCATCAAAACAGACCAGGCTCCCACAAAGCCCATCCATGCAGTAGAATCACACCCCAGTGCTATTGTCCTTGGCTTCTCTTGTCAGCCACGTTCAGTGAGTCCGGTTTGATCACATGCTCCATCAGTCCCAGTCTAGCTGGCCTTGGTGAGTTCCCATTAGATCAGCCCCACCATCACTGTGGGTGGGTGCACCCCTCTCAGTCCTGACTTCCTTGCTCATGTTCTCTCTTTTTCTGCTAAGAGGAAACCTTTCTGATAAGGGTTGAGGGAGCCCTGATGTATTGGTAAAGCATTGTGCATTTAGATGTTATTTTGTTGCTCTGTTCTTTTAGCAGAATAATAGCAGTAGAATTGCCCTTAAACCCATGGCCTATGTAGTCTCAAGTTCTTGGCCACTTTAGCAGAGTCAGGCACGTGTTCTATTTCATGACCTTAAACCCAATTAAACAGTAGTTATTTACTACCAATGCATTTGTGCCTCTTTTGTACCAGGAAATCTTGCAGGCACACCTCTGTTGTAGAGTACAAGGTTTGTAGTTGAGTGAAATGGAAGATTAAGTCTCTCCTTCGATAGAATGCAGACTATCTTTCAGAAAATATATAATAGTCAATCGGGGTGAAACTTCTAGTTGAGCGCCAGGTTGATTTTTCCATGTTTGATGACCTAGTAAGTGTTGTCTTTTGCAATGGGGCCTTACTATCAGGTTATGTAACATAATCAGGAGTTTTGGCAATAGCCTTTGATGTTTGTAGTGCTAGTGGTGGTCTGTGGCACCCCTTTGACCAATGATTCGACAAGATGTAACTAACCCATTTCTGGCACTAGTGTTGTTATTTAGTGGCATGAGCTATCTAGCTGGAGCACTGTATATCCATATGGTTACTCCATTTAAATTCCTCTCATATATGCATGTATTTTAGAAATTTAAATTCATTTCACACATGTATATATTTTAGGAAATAGTTGGTTTCTATATGGCTTTTGAAAAGGCCTTTAGTGTTGGTTGTTCCATATTCCCTCCTTCCCTTTGCCTTACCACATATACCGCCTTTTAATCTTCCTACTCTAGTTTTCCCATTATCTCTTGTAAAATTTCTTTTAGAGGTTATAATATAAGTACATCATTTCTTCCTGTCTTTACTCCTTCCACACCTATTCTCTTCTATACCCATCCTTTCTCTCCTTCAAATTCATGATCTTTTCTTCATTAAGTGCGCGCACGCACACACACACACACACACACACACACACATTCCTAAATATAACCTGCTCAGTCTGTAGAAGGAACTACAGTCTGGCTCAAAGGATGCTGGGTAATGGAAGGTTGAAGGGGTATGCGGCATGATTCACTTTGGTATGAGTTTCATAGAAAGTGTGCCTGAGTAAGACCGTATGAAGATTTCCTGGGAGTACCTGACCGGATAGGGACTTATAAAAAGCAACCCTGAAAGAGTAGAGACAAGGACATAAAAGGAAGTCATGTAGAAGGACCTGTAGGAGTCAGCGTGACATTTGTGACTTTGTGTCTCTTTTGACTATCTTCCAGAGCATCTTCCCAAGCACTAAATAAGCAGGAAAGATTACTCACCTAGGGAAAGGCAGCCAGCTTCCCTGATGAATCTCCCACAGTGGACCCCAAAGCAGCATATCTCACAGGCCAGAATGGAGGGAGATGGAAGCGATCAATACTAAGCAGTTGCACTAATAATTATTTGATAATCATTATCAATACTAAATTAATACATTGTATCTAAGAGTACACAGCAAGAGGATATTTCTACAGTGCTTAGGGACTATTTCTCTGAAAGCTGAGTAGAGGCAGTTAGGTGGGTAACCAACAGGTTAGTAAGAGTATACTGTACATGTGTGATGGTTCTAAGTGGAGACGCTATTTGGTACAGATGAGCAAATTAGATCAATGTGGCCCAAACATTCCTTTAAAGGGAGGTTGTTCTCTTATGTAGTTGTAGAGGTCAACTCAATTTGGGAAATAACCAGGCTAGCTAAAAGGTAAACAATTATATTTTTATTTATTATAAGGGCAGTAAGTCACAAAACAGGAAGGAGAAGTCCAGGCTCAGCTGTGCCTCCAGGGAACCACGGAGAGAGAGCATCTGGGCCTTGCATCAATTCTTTTTCTCAGGGTACCAGAAAACCACACCCTAACTTGATCCTACCTCTTGAAGATAATTGGCTAACAAAGCTTCCCAAAAGTGTAGCCACAATGTAGCCATCAAAACTGAGAAATGAAGTGATATATATATATATATATATATATATATATATATATATATATTAAGTTGTGTAAGTTTCCATTAGTGTGGCCTAATGCAGGAAGGTCCAGCTGGGAATCAGGCAGGCCTCAACTATGTTATTGTGTTGCTTCATCCTCTGCTAGCCAGGATTGGTTGCTGAGCTTTTATTTTGTGATCTTGACACTTTTTATGGTTATGGGCTTGCTCTTTGCCACAGTGCATCTCTGTTGGGGTTGAAATAATGCTTTCTCTCTGTTGGATCTAGGATAAGTATTTTGAATAATATCATCATAGAAGTGAAGCTGCCTCTGCATCCCAAAAATTCCAGAAGAGTTCATGTCTTATCTTTGCGGCAAAGTGAACTTCAATTGAGTAATTAAGGTGATATTAAAGTCCATGGTGATAGAGTCAACCTTTTTTCTTTTGAAATTAAAACGTACTTTGCAAGTAGTACTTACTAAACAATCAATGAACTCATTTACTCTGTTCACATTACCATTTATGAACCCTTTTTGCAAACGATTAAGTAATTTGACATTATTCTTACTTATTTTGATACAGAAATTATTCTGAATGCTGTTGGAAGCTGTTTCAAGGAGGTGTCTATGACCTTTTGCCATGTGCCCATCATTCTCTGAACACTTCCTTGTGTGTGTGCACATGCGTGTGTGTGAGTGTGTGTGTGTGTGTGTTTCCTGTCTTATCCCTGGAAGGTTAGTCTCCCAAGGATCCTAGCTCCTGTTTGAGAACTTCAAGGCTGACTGGATATGTTCTTGGCTGATGTTAAGCTCTGAGAAAGAAAAGACTATACATGGAAACACATCTAGGTATAGTTATATCACATTTTATCTGTATTTACTTATGTGTTATTTATTCATGTGTATTCAAAACCATAAAGTCAAATGAAACTCTCAAGTTTTAACCCAGTGCAACAGCTTCCTCAATTTCTATATTTATAAGTAGTCTCTGATATTTTTTCAAATATTTATTTTTCCATCTACCTTTCAGTAATTTGTCTAGTATCCACACACATAGAGAAGGCCTCAAACTGAGCTGCAACTCCACCATCCATTACTCATGAATATTCACCCCACTTCATGGTTTGACACCCCCTCTCCCCAGCCTTCCCCAGGGGCCGTCTGCTCACACTAAGCATACACAGTCCTGCTTTGCTTCTTCTTCTACTGGAAGAGAAGGGGAAAGGAAAAAGAAGCAGTGCCACAGTTAAGGGTCAAAGAATATCTTACCACAAATTACAGAAGTGTACATACAGTCCCTTGAAATCCTAAAATAACCTAGTTTTGCTCTCACACACAAAAATGAGATTTGCTCTTTAAAAAGAAATTATACTAGTGTTACATAAATTTTATAGATCAGGACCTATAGTACAAAAAGTGTCGCACAAGTATTCATAGTCCTTAAATCCACCTAAGCCTGAAGAAAAAGGAAGCTTTTGAAGTCTTAAGGTCAAATTTAAACTGTAAATAAAACGTCTGGAGGTTGGAAGCCCAAGGAAAACTTGAGCGCTCACACATTTAGTAGTGACGTCCTGTGAAGAACTGCGTCTACCTTTCAGCTGACAGGGAAGTCACCAAATGCGGAACAAAGCCCCTAGGTGACCCCTTCCCCACCCTCGCGCTGGCTCCGCCTTTCATATACAAATGATGCCTTTGGACTCCTCAGACACTAGAAACTCTTCTTTCTGAGATTACAAATGACAGATTCTAACGCTAGGTTCAGTAAGAGCACCATTGTTGTCTTCAACAGTACCCAGGCCAGTATCCAAAATACCGGACAATGTTCTTTCTACCCTCTAAAGAAAAAGAAATTACCTCTTCTTCTCTTTTATTGTCATTGATCATTTTCTTTCAGGTTTGAGATAATTCCGTATTTTAGATTTAAGATATTTCTATCGTTAACCTACTTATTTCAGCAGAGCTTAAACTCTTTAAGAAAAATGTTCCTCTGATCTTTCTGATTGTCAACGTCTCAAGGCCCAGGACTGTTTCTTACACACCAGCAAACGGGCGAGCTTGAAAAAGAGTCTGAAACTGATGAAGACCGACGTATCACGCACACTTTTGAATTCTCTTCTGGCTTTCTCTATCTCCTTGAGATAAGCACACTAGTTTTCTCTAACCTCTGAAATCCTTCGCACAAGGAGCTCCTGATGGCAGGTTGGATCAAGTCCCTGCTAGCGGAACATTTCAATGGCACTGGACCCTGCAAAGACAGGTTCCAGGGAGCTTTCTGAGGTACCATCTGCCAGAAGACGAAAGTCCTCCCGGGATAGCAAGTGCCTTGAAAATCGAAAGCACCCGCCACAGTTGCCACCCACTCGGGTGCCCCAGGGGCGAAGCAGAAGAGAGCCTGGAGCTGGAAAGCAGTCAGCGCAAGTTGGGGCGTGTCTTGGCGAGGGAGTTTCTGATTGGTTCTTTGTGGTGAAACACAAGGCTGGGGGCTAATGCGGTGGGAGGGGCTCGTTTTATAGAAGTAGTGCACACCCTAACTAAACAGAGCGGGACAGGTGGGTTAAATTGTGGTTTCTGGGCGTTTGCGCAAGAAGCCACGCGCACTAGTAAACCGGGGCCTCCAGAGGCAAGAGTTTCAAAACGCCCAGAATCACAAGGAACTCAAGGACCTTTTGCACTAATTCCGGAAGCCTCCTGTGACTCTGCAATTATGAGTCCTACACTGTGAGTGTTGAAAGTGTTTTGTAGGATCCCTGAGATATCTCAGTCCTAGCATAGTATTCTCTAGCAGAGTTCTTTGTAGATTGAGACCTTAACTGGCCGCAAGGCTATGAGAAAATCTTTCCAACATCTTGGAGCAATCCCGGTTTTGGTATGTCATAACTATACTTCAATTTTATTTTCTATTAAAAATTTTAAAAAGATCCATAACGAGTTCAAGTACGATCTGATCCAAAAGACGCAGACGTGGCAGAATTAAGAAATATATACCCAGAGGCGAAGAGGTTTCACCTTGTTCTGATTTTCATTGAGATTCCACTTAACACTTCCACAGACTGAATGTACAATAGGTAAGAGCTTTATGCACCCCCCTGTGTATTTATTTCTATCATATTGCACATGAGCGATTTTATGAGTTTCATGAGAGCTGTGAGCCTGGCTTGGAGGGATCTCAGGACAAGCCGGCTTCTCTGGGTTCTTGGTACCTTGGAGGCTCCGGGCCTCCAGATTGGTGCGAGCACCTTCTCCCCAGCACACTTCTGAGCCTGGGCGGCCTTGGCACCAGCTAGGAGCCCGCTCCACCCCTAAGTCCCGCACCCCAGACGCCTTGAAGGAGACACCCTCGGGAATCGAATTACAGCCCCGCAATTAACATATGAATTTCCCTGACTTACAGGAGGGAAGGTTGGGGGTGGACTCAGAGCAGGAGCGGGAGTCCTCAGTACTAAGTAACTTTTCTCTGGGTGTAAAAACTATTTGATTGGCTCCTCGCACGCGCCTGCCCGCCCCCTTCTTTGACTGAGCAGACACGCGACTGGCGCAAGGAGGGGGCTGGGAGGGGAGCCGGGGGAGATACACTGGCGCGTGCCGCTTTTTAAAGGGGCGCAGCGCCTTCAGCAACCGGAGAAGCTTCGTTGCACGCGACCTGGTGTGTGATCTCCGAGTGAGAGGGGGAGGGTCAAGGAAGAGGAGAAAAAAAAAATCAGACATTGAAGAAGAGACCAGAAAGGGTTTTCTTGTTGCTTGGGGTTTTTGCCCTTCGTTGAACTGGGTTGCTAGCACCTACTCTATAACGACACCTCCGAGCCATTGCAGTGCGATGTCCCGTCTGCTGCATGCAGAAGAGTGGGCCGAGGTGAAGGAGTTGGGGGACCACCATCGCCATTCCCAGCAGCACCACCTTTCACAGCTGCCGCCACAGCCACCTGCTACCCTGCAGGCGAGAGACCATCCTGTCTACCCCGCAGAGTTGTCCCTCCTGGATAGCACCGACCCACGCGCCTGGCTGACTCCCACTTTGCAGGGCCTCTGCACGGCACGCGCCGCCCAGTATCTGCTTCATTCTCCAGAGCTGGGTGCCTCCGAGGCCGCGGCACCCCGTGACGAGGCTGACGGCCAGGGCGAGCTGGTAAGAAGGAGCGGCTGCGGCGGCCTCAGCAAGAGCCCCGGGCCGGTAAAAGTGCGGGAACAGCTGTGCAAGCTGAAGGGCGGGGTTGTGGTGGACGAGCTTGGCTGCGGCCGCCAGCGGGCCCCTTCCAGCAAACAGGTGAACGGGGTACAGAAGCAAAGGCGGCTGGCAGCAAATGCCAGGGAGCGGCGCAGGATGCACGGGCTGAACCACGCCTTCGACCAGCTGCGCAACGTTATCCCGTCCTTCAACAACGACAAGAAGCTGTCCAAATATGAGACCCTGCAGATGGCCCAGATCTACATCAACGCCCTGTCAGAGTTGCTGCAGACTCCCAGCGTCGGAGAGCAGCCAACGCCACCTGCAGCCTCCTGCAAAAGTGACCACCATCACCTTCGCGCCGCTGCCACGTATGAAGGAGGTACGAGTGCCTCCGTGGCAGCTGGGGCTCAGGCGGCCCCGGGAGGGGGCCCACGACCCACCCCACCCGGGGCTTGCCGGACTCGCTTCTCAGCCCCAGCTTCAGCCGGGGGTTACTCGGTGCAGCTGGACGCTTTACACTTCCCATCTTTCGAGGACCGGGCCCTAACAGCGATGATGGCACAGAAGGATCTGTCGCCTTCCCTGCCCGGGAGCATCCTGCAGCCAGTACAGGAGGACAGTAGCAAAACATCTCCCAGGTCCCACAGAAGTGACGGAGAGTTTTCCCCCCACTCTCATTACAGTGATTCTGATGAGGCCAGTTAGGGAGGCGACGGCTCCGGGAAAACTGAGACAACCAAATGCCCTTCCCAGTGCGCAGGAAGCCCCGCGGCAAAGATCCCTGGAACCTTTTATTTTTGCTCTGCGGTGGTCATTGTTAGCAACGACGTGACTTCAGACGTCTGCCCTGACTTCAGATGGTTGAGACTCTTCCAAACCCCTTCCTCCCTACCTTCTGCTTCCTCTGTATGTAGATACATTACCATTACGTGTACCTTTACGTGGCATCGTTTTATAGTCCATGCTGCCAATACGCTGCTAAAATGTCATATCTCTGTCTCTGGTCTGGGCTTCATTTATTTTATACCCCGATCGTTCATCCCGGTGTGTTGCGCTCACTCACAAGTAAGGGAGTTTCTAGTCTTAGAAGTTGTTTCCCAAAGGCTCGGAGACACATTTGATACCGGCTTTCAGTGCTTTACTGAACATGGACTACTGAGTTGTTAGAACACGGGACCAGATGAGGGTTTCTGTAGCGCATAAACACCTAGTGTGTCCAGGGAACCCAGAACACACGCACTTCATCACTAGCTGCTGCTCTGCCGCGAAGAAACTCAACTGCCAATTGCAGACTAACATTTACTTTTTAAAATACAGCCACTCACAAATCCTTAAACTCTTTGCAAATATGTGTTTTTACAAATGAAAATTAAAACAAAAACCATGTAGTGTCAAAGGCATTTGGTCAATTTTATTTTGCTTTGTTAACGTTAGAAAACTTATTTATTATTGAGTATTTGAACCTATTTCTACTTGTTTTTTGTTTGTTGTTTGTTTTTTTACATTTTCTATTCGAGATCATTTTATTTTGATTTAGTGAATCCAGTTGCCATTGCTTTATGTATGCGCTTTTACAAATGATAAAATAAACTTGAAAAATACCTTTAGTTGTCACATATTCTATTCCAGCAAAACGTTAAAGGTAATTTGTAAGTGACTTTGAAGAAATGAGAAAATAATATTGCAAATCCGGTACCTTGTGGTATTGGATACACCAATAAATAATGAGATCAAATGTGCCCCGCTTTGCAGCGCGGTTTGCCTCTGGTATGGCGAGAATCTTAAGCCTCTAGTAAGCAATCTCTGGGACAAGCTGGTGACTTTGGTCTCCAGGACTCTGCTCTGAGCTGGTTAGTATCATTGGGATTACCTATGTATTCTCGCAAAAATTAGCTGAAATCTTTTCAGGTACACAGCATAACCCAAGTTCTTTGGGTGGTGGGGGGGGGGGGACACTTACAAGAAGTGGAAAGCGGCTGGCAATCATTGGTTTGACAATTAGAAGCTAGAAGTGTGGCAGTTGCTTTAATAGTGCTGAAAATCACTTTTTCTTTCCGAACTCAGGTCTTAAGGCACAGAACTGTCATTTGCCTTCATTCCTCCCCCCCCCCCCCCCCCCCCAGAGCAAACCAGTCAAGCACATTCTAAAGTCAGCTATGGGAACTGAAGTGGACCATTACACTCAACCCGGGTTCCCATATGGGAAGAGTCCAGTCTGGGCTCTCATGATCAGACATCTCAGGAAAATGAATGTGGAGGGATAGAGGGTAGAAAACGGAACTTTTACAATACATTTGATTGGCTAATTTAAACCAAAGTTCCAGGATTGTGTGCCAGATAAAGATCTCTGGATTTGAGGGGTGGGTTTTAAGTGAATTCTTTGTCTTCATTGGCATGACAAATTGAGGGGACCCCACAAAAAAGGGGAACTTAGTTTGCTGGCTCTTGTAAGGTACTTGCATCACCTTGGCACATGGAAAGCTCACTAGCCTGCAGTTGTAGGAAAAGCACTACTCCAAGATACAGGATCTCTTCTGTTGGGGGGGGGGGGGGGTATGATGACTTCCAGAGGAAGTCTGTCCAGGGAAGTTGAGAAGTTCTGCAAGTCAGCTCACTGGGCAGAGTGGATGGTGGCTAGTGACACTGTCCAGGGACAGGAATAATGCACCTGACCTTAGATAACCTTTTGCACCTACTAAGATAAGCATCAGGAATCATTGTACTGCTGGAAAAACAAAAACAAGAACAAGCTATGGCTTTTGACACATTTCCATTTCTCTTTTAATAAGCAAGCCAGATAAAAACAGACAAGCATGCTGCAGGATAAGAGTATCAACTCTTATATGGTCTCATAGTTATTTGACTTGATTTGGTCTTTCCTAGGTGTGTGTGTGTGTGTGTGTGTGTGTGTGTGTGTGTGTGTGTGTACACTGGCATGATCATGGTAGTTAATACTCTCTTACATGCTAGAAATATGAGAGAGAAAAAAGAAACTGCTTTTCCTCCCGAAGAACAACCAATTCTCAAAACTACCCATGCACATGCCAACCTGCAAGGAAAAAGATCTCAACATTATTTTCTTTGATTCTGAGAAACTAGAAATGACACAGCAAGCATCTTCCTTCACAGAGCTTTTTATAGATAATAAAGCTTCAGCTAATCACAGTCAGACAATACCAATATCCACAGCTTATGCCTCTGTGCTCACAGATCAGGGATCCTGCAAATTTCTTCTTCAACACAATGAATGGTCGAGAGTTAAGTCTGTCTAAAGGTCCAGATGGGCTACTGCTGCCACAGTGAGCAGACTTCAACCTCGACTTTTCCAGTAAGGAAGTCCTGTTTGATTCTTCTCAGGAGGGAAACAACCATGCCAGAATGTCAAACTTCAAACTTCAATTCTATACTATATTGATTGAAAAGCAACGAAAAATTTCTCTATCTCATCCAGATGAGAACAAAGTCAGAATATTTTGTGGCAAATTGAGTGCTCAGCGTTCAAATTAGAACTTTAACCTCTTTTTTTCCTCTTCTTTCTTTCTTATTTCTCTCTCTCTCTCTCTCTCTCTCTCTTTTGTTGGCATTTTTTTTTAAAGAGGTCCACTCCAAGGTTCAGCAATGAAGTTTGCATAACAAACGTTTGGCAGCTCCCTCTCTTACACTCCATTAACAAGCTGTAACATATAGCTGCAGGTTGCTATAATCTCATTAATATTTTGGAAACTTGAATATTGAGTATTTCTGAGCGCTCATTCCCCATATGCCAGGCTACTCCTGCCATGCTGACTGGTTCCTTTCTCTCTATTATTAGCAATTAGCTTCTACCTTCCAAAGTCAGATCCAAGTATCTAAGATACTAGCAAAAGCATCAACTATGTATGCAAGTTAGGCATGCTTAATATCACCCAAACAAACAAAGAGACAGCGCTTCTTAAAGTAATGAAGATAGATAAATCGGGTTAGTTCTTTGGGACACTGCTGGTGTTTTCCAAAGTTTTCTATACTTTAAGCAGCTTGCTTTATATTCTATTTTTGCCCTCAGCCAAGCAACATTTTTATTTGTAGAGGGTTTTGGCTCACCATACTTTTGGAAACTTATTTGATTTCACGGAGAGCTGAAGGAAGATTGCTTTTTGGCAACTGGCAAGTTTAACACGTTCTTCATGGGACATTGCTAATGGCAGATCTACCAGAAAGGGAGGGGGAAGTAATTTCCTTATTCTGAACCAGCGGGAGACCAGGGCTTTCATGAGGTCTTTCTCTGATTGTAGAAGTTTAAAACGGAACTCAAAAGTTATAATTTTTGCGAAAGTGTGTCTTGTGAAATAAATCCTCTGCTAACTTGGAAGTTCGAGAAAATGATGATCTGCTTCATCTGATCTGCTGCAAGCTCCAGTGAGAAAGGAAAGGAATAAAGTCACTTGCCCGCTACAATCTAGACTTGTCAGTTGCGGGCTAGGAAAAAAATCAGCGCTTGCTGGTGAGAGGTGAAGACCGCGGGCAAGGACAGGTGGTAGCTGAAATGTTTGCAGTTCATTTATTGAGAAGGGGTAGGAAGCGGGGTAGGGAAAAACTAAAATAAAACCTTGAGTACTTTTCATCAAGTCTGACCAGTAGGTCTAGCGGCTTTCTAGGCAGGGAGTCATCCCTTCGCGGCTAGACTCCTAAACTGGAAAAGACGAAGACAGCGGAGAATGGGTTAAATCCTAGGACGCAGGGGAGAGGCCGGGGTGGAGAGAAGTCAGGGGAAGATAAAGGAAAGGACAGGAACCAAGAAGCGTGGGGGTAGTTTGCCGTAATGTGAGTGTTTCTTAATTAGAGAGCGGCTGACAATAGAGGGGCTGGCAGAGACTCCTGGCCCCGGTGCGGAGCGTCTGGAGCGGAGCACGCGCTGTCAGCTGGTGAGCGCACTCGCTTTCAGGTCGCTCCCCGGGGAGCTGGGCGGCCACATTTAACACCGTCGTCACCCTCCCCGGCCTCCTCAACCTCTGCCTCCTCCTCGTAGACAGCCTTGCTCGGCCCCCCACCAGCAGAGTTTACAGAAGCCAGAGCCTCTCGCCGCCCTCCGCACTTGCCGGGGCCTCTCTGGTCCCCAGCTGCGCAGCGGGAGCCGCCACTGCCCGCTGCACCTCCCCGCAACCGCCCCGCCAGAAAAGGAGCTTGCTGAATCTAGAGCCGGGCAAAGCCTAGGGGAGGGGATGGGGGCCCGCTGCAGCAGCGGGGGAGCGCGGGGCTGTGGCACCTGAACCAGTGAACCAGCAAGGAGCAGGAAACCAGCGCATCCCGAGCTAGTGGGAACCAGAAGCGCTCCCCGCCAGCTGCCTGGCATAGAGCTCTGCTGGCATGGAGATCCAGTCTCCTTTCCACCCCCACGACTCTGTGCTACTCTCAGTTGTTTTAAAAATAACTGTGAATATCCCGAGTTTAAGAGCGAATAGAAAAGACCTTGGTCCATGATGTTGTCTTCCACTTGTCAATCACCTGTCCCTCACCCATCTCTCTCTCCCTTGCTTTTAAAGAAGACTGGGAGCACACAGATTTTAGGTCCCTCTACAACCAGGGTCAGCTCTGCCTTTTTGGTCCCAAACAAAATGGAATTTTTGTACCAAATCTACAGAGAGGCAAGGCCCATTCTACAAGTTTCCCCAAACCCGGAGATTCCTCCCCCTTAAAGGCAAACCTATATACTACCAAGAGAAAGACTGGAGTCACTTTAGATTCTGACTGCAGAGTCAAGAGTTCTGATGAAGGAAGCTAGAGGCTCTGTCTGAGCTGCAGAAGTCACCCCATCCATGCCTTTCCTTTCTGGGGTACTGGCTGCTTGTTTGGGTCTTATAGAAAGTCTTTCAGAGCTACCCCAATGTCCTGCCCTCCTACTAACTCTTGGAACTCAGGTCTTGCTAAGGGAGGAGCTAGCATTAGGAGGGATCCTGGATTCCCCAGGCCCCACCTCACACAACAATTAAGGAGCAGACATTGTGTTTTGTAATGTAGGAAACACGTGAAGGCCCAGGGCCCGTAGCTGTCATGGCTGGTCTTTTCTTTTTTTCCATCAATGGAAGCTGTTTCAGAAAACTAGCTAGAAGACAAGATATGTTTTTCCCCACTGAAATGCTTTTCTAATCAAGGAGTCCTAGTTTCAGTAGATGGGGGGGGGGGGATAACTTTAATCTGCATCTCCAGGTTCCTTTGGTGAATCATATACAGGTGAAGCAGACAGCTCCTAGAAGACAAATGTAACCCAGTCTCCAGTGGACCCCTGGACATTACCTATTTGCATGAACCTGGGCCTTCAAGTTCCTCTTAATCTCATTTACACTTTTTAGCACTCCCCTACCCCGAAGTGAGAACCAAACAACCGGATTCTTGGTCTCACAGCCTAGCTTTGCTGTTTTCAGGCCATTGGTTTGGGCAATGTGTCTACCCAGTGATGGAGGCAGCCTCTGGAGGATAAAAGCATTGGTATAGGAGATACAAAGCCCTCACCTCTGAACTATCTAACATAAGAGGGCTGGGTGAGGGAAGATAAACTCATAATTATGAGTGCTTGTAAAAGCAAGGCATGAGGATTTGCTCAGGGTAAACAAACTCTCTGATGAGCAGATAGGTGAGGTAGGGCTACCAGGAAGTCCTTGGCTTAAATGGGTAGACTAAGATCCCATTGCTTTGTAATAATTGCCCGTCAGAACACAGAGTCATCAGCGTCGATGGAAGATTAGCCACAATGATAACTGAGAAAATGGTCCTTTGTGTCAATCATGGTAATCAGAAAATACACAGAACACCAGTCTTAATAAAAGGTGTCTAAGGAAACTAATTTTCTTTGATGACTTGTTCTTCTACTTAAGTGACTGTTTTTAAATCATGTTCTTCTACTTCCTCCTCTTTTCAGCAGTGGGAGGAATTCAGAAGATATAGCAATATAGCAAGGGAAGCAGGCTCTATGAGAGATGCACATGTGCGTGTGTTCTCTCTCTCTCTCTCTCTCTCTCTCACACACACACACACACACACACACACACAGTATACCTTTATAGTTTTGGAATACTTTACAATTTAATGAGAATCCCAGAGCAAACAAAGAAAAGTTTTAGCCCTTAGGTCAGGCTGGTATGAGTAGACATCTTCTGTCAGCCATCAGACCATTTCATTTGCTATTCCATATTGACCCAACATGTATGCTTCATTGCTTCCTTCAAAAACAGTCAAGAGCTGGAATGGCTTGTAGCTAGGAGAGTCAGCCTTCAGAAATCAACTGCAGACACAATTGTTCCATTTGAACTTAGGAAAAATTACATTTTGCTCTTTGTGAATTCATTAATACACTACAGTAATAGTTTCATATCAGAAGAGAGAACAGGTTCTCGAAGAGACTAAATGGCCTGGACAGGTGCCATAGGTCTGTTCTTGGTTTAGCTTTAGTGCTCTTTCTACCACATCCTCCTCCCTCCAAATCCTGTTTTGAACCAAACCCTTTACAGCTACTCCTCCCAGCCTGACTCAAGTCTGTAGATGACGCAGATCCTTGAACTCTTCCATTATACCTTTGCTCCTAAGAGACATAAAATACTCTTTAGAGATAGCAATGGAGCCATCCTTCCCCATTTGAAAGACTTGAGGGCACACTTGTTAGAGTAAATTTCCTTTACTTTTTTTTCTTCGCTCCTCTCATATGACAGATACTGGATATAATTGCTTCTTATTCTATATTGAAATCCTTGTTTTACCTGTCAAAAATATATTAAAATCTAAACAAACAGGGTATAAAATTAGAAAATGAGGCCAATGCAGAGAACAAGTGACCATGAGGTATCCAACCTCAGCTGACACATCTACAAAGTAAACTCTGTACTTTAGACTCAGGGAACATTTCAAAAGGGAGGGTAGACCACTGAAACAGTTTACCTGAGCTAATGGGAGCTCTCCAACTCCAGCTGGACACAGAAGAAACCAGCATAATACCAAACTAGACCCTTTTAATGTGAGCGGCAGTTGTATGGCTCAGGCAGACTGGGGGGCCACTGGTAGTGGCTCCACGTTTTATCCCTACTGCTGTACTGGCTTTTTGGGAACCCATTCTCTTTGGATGGAGACCTTACTCAGTGTAGCTATAGAAGGGAGGGCCTTGGACCTTCCCCAAAGTAATGTGCCTTACCCTATCTGAGGAGGGAATAGGAGGTAGGAGGGAAGGTAGCAGAAGCGGGAGGAGGGGGGAAGTGGGAACTGGGATTGTTATGTAAAATGAAAAAAAGGTAGTTTATTTACTTTTTTTGTTTTTCTATTTTTATATTTTATATAATTAATAAAACAGTGCTTGTATAAAAATTCACACAAAGTTGCTAGAGATCATACAATTTCCAAAAATGTCCTGGGTTTGTGTTACATTCAGTTTTCTAAGGGTGCACTCAGATCAATGGTAACAGGCAGACGTGATGTGGTGTCTCGTTCTCTTTGGTAAAACTGTCCGCATTATTGACTCCTCACAGTAGAAACCTGACATCCACTCTGTGCAGGGTCTGCTCATGCTAGGATGTCAGACATTAAGGCTGGATCTACAAAAGGCAAGGACTTCCCACAGCAGTACCAGGCCCTGGGCCCTGACCCCCACTTCAGAATGACCCAGTGACTTCCAACCAGGAGTCTCCAGGAACCTCCCAGTCAGGCAAGAAGCAATCTCTGGGGGAATGGTAGAAACAGGATATCTCTCCAAGAACCCAAGAGGCCGGCCACACTGTGGTGTGATCAGGCCAAATCCAGTCACCACGAAGTAGATCCCATTGGTCGGTTGATGATTGCTGCTGATATAAACCCCTCACCCCCTAACTTAAAAGGAAAGGAAGGCTTGGGGCTCAACTCTGAAGGGGAAGGGCACTGAGCGCTAATGACACTAGACACTTTATTCTGGTCTTGAGGATGTGACCGAGAGGATTCCAAGCCATGTGAAAGTTGTCCTGAGCTCTAGAGTTTATTTACTTTTTTAAAAAAATAAAAGAAAAAAAAGGAGGGCAGAAATATTGCAAGAGTCAGATGACCAGGAAGTTGACTTCAACATTGTGTTTTCTTTATATAACAGGGCAGTTACACCTATGAGTTCTCAACAACCTGGATGGGTTAACCGAGATCTGAACAATGACACCAATAGACATGCTTATGTAGATGAGGGAAATCTTATGGGTATCACCCCACATGAAAAGCTACAGGTATTCAGTAACTACTGGATAAGGGAGAATTAATCTTTCCTGGAGATAAACCCCAGAATTGGTTTTCCAAAAGCAATGGTTGAGCTTAAAACCATATCCATACAAGCAACATTAGGTGAATTTAACAGGTTGCACTTATATGTTTATCAATTTATACACGTACATAATAATAATGAAAGAAAAAACATACATTTGAAAGGAGGGAGACATAATAAATGTTGAAGGAAGGAGGGAGAGAAATGATATATATACACAAAATTAAAAAACAAATTTAATAATAAAAAGGATATATTATAAAATATCATCAAGGTAATGGTCAGAAAGCAAATCATTTTTCAAAACTGTTGCCCATCTATGTGTGGAGAGGAAGAGCAGGGATAGGAGGAAAACGGGGCTGTAAATGGTGATGTTTCTCTTGGAAGAAGATGTGAATTTACCTGCTACACTTGTGCCTGTGGATTTATTCAGTGATAACATGCATTTTTCATTGGCTTGGTCATCTGAGCTACTGGCTGTTTCCTTTCACCCTCCCTGTAAATGAACAGTCACTATTGTCCTGTTATTTCTTTGTTCCAAAAGTTCTGTTCTTTGCCTGTCATGAGTCGGTTCTCCCTTTTATACTACCTCTCGTGGTTGAATGAAGACAATTCTTGGTTTGCTTGTGATTTAGATCCTTTCAAAGAGGGAGTACTGTGCTGGGCTGGAAGTATTTGAAAAGGGAATTGTGCTTCTGATCAAGCTGCAGGCAGCTGCCTAGGCTGAATTTCAGGATCAGAGCATCAGCTCTAGATGTCTACCTATGGGGTAGTTGCCCCACCCCCGCCACCTTCTCCTTTTGTACACAGTGGGCAGATCCTCGGGATGTAATTTGAAGCTTTGGACTGCTCTGTGACCAGTCCTGAATTATGGTAGCACACCAGCTCCCTTCTTAAACACTGCTCTCACTATATTATGACCTCTCGATGGCTTCTACTTTCTAGGAAAGAGAAAAAAGTGTGAAGCTATGGTGTAAGTTCTTTTCTATTCAGCTTTAACTTGAAAACAGAACTCCCAGAGGATTTGCTGTAGACTGGATCACCACTTTCGCAATAGTTTCTGAAGTGTATCTCTTCTTCTCCTCTATCATGCCTATTGCTCAGTAGAGAAATGAGGATTCATCCAAAACAAGGGTGTTGGATTTGCTTCCATGTTCTCTGCTGTGTCGTGTAGCCTAGGATATTCAGTTAGTCTGAGAACTAGAATGGAAATGGGGTGGCATGACTGCTCAGTGGGAGGTGCTTCTCAGGGGGTTCTAGAGGAGATGCAGCTACAGAGCAGGGACCATTTGGGAGACCCTCTGAAGCTCTACCAGGGACCAAGGATGTGACATGCGCATGAGGAGCCTGCCTCTCTGTGCTTTCATACTTGGATTGGTGATTTACTTTTGAAGGACCAGCACCTTGAGTTGAGAAACTCCTGCATTAATGACTGCCCCTGCCATCATGGCAGGCAGCTAAGTCCATAAAGATAAATAAATGACAACTGGTGTCACTGAAGCTGTCTGACCACAGAAGAATTTGCTTTGATTTTCTTTCATTAAATGGCGTTTTAAAATGGATGACAGACAATATCCATGCACATAGGGTATTATAATGTAGCCCAGGATGCCACCAATTGGGACTTGAGGGGCAGCTCTCCAGAAGGCAGACAGATAATGAAAGGGACTACAGGTAAACACTAAATATATAAAACTGCAGGGTCCTTCCTCACTCACCTAACATGAGACTCCCTTCCAGAAGACCAAGCTAGACTGGTCAGATATATTCAAGGCCTGTCCTGAACATGTTTATAGAAGCTAGGGTTCCCTCAGCCCTTCCTTCTTCATTTAAATCATTCAATTGAAAATAAGGGGAGAGGGACCCATATCAGGCCTCCAGAGGGGGAAAAATGGTTTGCAGATCCTCTTCTCATTTTGCGAGGAGTCTTTCTCTCTGTATACCCCTTCCTTCCGCCTTCATTTTCAGTCATTTTGCTACTTGTTGCTGCCTTCTGTGTCTGAGTTTTTTCCTGCCCTTTTCTTCTTTAACTGGGGTAGAAAAAAACCTCATTAATATACCTAGATAGTAGCAGGATCCTCCTGTCTCAGCCTCCTGGATTCTAAGATTATGTATGTTCACATAGCAATTCGCTCTCTGCCTTAGACCCACACTTAGTATAGTGCCTGCCTCACCAGGCTAGTTGCTCTAGTCCATCTTCCTTTGAGTTTTCGCCCTTCACATGTCACCTGTGTTTACTATGCCTTCTTCCCTCCAGGCCTTTTAGCTTTAGCCAACTTTTAGCCATCATCTTCCATTCCCATCATTTTCCAATAGCCCTCATCCACCCGTTGGTTTTTCCTCACTCTCTGTATCTTAATGTCCTTCTATTGGTTTTCCTTGACACGGGTTTGATTTTTCTTTTGCTCCCTTCCTTGCCTTATCCTCACCTCGTCAGTTTCTGCTCTTCAGGCCTTTCCTTTCCTGTTAGCCACCTCAGTCCAGGAAAGACCTGAATAGCCTCTTCACTGCTAGGCCAGCTAGTGCTTGCTCCTGGCAAGGACAAATTATTGCCTGGCCGAGATGTGGATTATTGCAATGCATCTCTGAGAAGCAGGCCAGGACTGGAAAGGTGAGGTGGGCGGCCTCACCTTGGGAACCAGTCTCCTGTTATCGTGACCAGAAGACTTTTTCTCTATTCTTTCTCCCCCGCTACCCACTCCTCTGACAAATACACCCTGAATCTTGCTGTACACTTTAGCTTTTGCGGCAGCTTAATCTCAGTGAATCAACTGGCAATCGCCTGGCCAGCATTGGATCATCTGTTTGATGAAGCGCTACAGGTCTCTATTCCATTGTGGTTAGAATTCCTCCTGGGATAGGCACCCGCTATAGTAACCTTCATTCAATGTTCACTTATGGGTCGCAGGCTCACCAATGCATCCTTCCTCAGATTTCAGAGTCAGCCTACTGGAAGACCTCTTCCATGTTCACCTTGACAGCAGCCCAGAGAACACACTGCGGCTCCACCACTGGCCACCAAGACATTAGCTCTACCGGATGTTGCTTTGAGACTGTTCTCAGAATTTTGTTTCTTTCTTCACACAGGCTGTCAATGCTCCCCTTTCTTTTCTCATCTAAAGAACAAGCAGATTGCCCCCAAAGATATTACCTTCAATCAATGAAATAATTCCAGCCAACCCACTTGCAAACTAGGTTTGCAGGACTTTACAAAGAACAGTAAAGGATATGAAATAAAGTAACTGCCCCGGAGTCTACCTAGAAAACTGATCCCTCCACTGGGCCCTTCTGAATTTTTCAGCAGTCAACTAATTCATTCCTACCTGACAGTGTTGTTATTATTTTCTGCCTCTCACACAGCCGAGACTTCAAATGGTCTCATCACTTGCTCTGAAAGTTAAACCACGGATGAGCAAGGAATTCAGTTAAAGATTAGAGAAGGGAATGATTGCTACTGTAATGTTTTCAGAGAGAGAGAGAGCGAGAGAGAGAGAGAGAGAGAGAGAGAGAGAGAGAGAGAGAGAGAGGGAGCGCTGCACCTGGACATTCTTCCACCTTCCCAATGTGTGCTCAAGTCTAGAGGTATTCACCAGGACAGCTGGTAAATAGGGGGTTAATCATTACAGGAAATCATGTATCATATCTCTTCAGTTTGGTTTATGCTGAAGGGCAGTAAAGATTTATGCTTCAGGAGAGCATGGACCTGCTATTTTCAGAGCATGGTTGGCTCCATTGATCCATTTCTGAGAAGATAAAAATATGTCACAAAGCATCTTACTTCCCACTGCAAATGAGATGGATTTGGAGATTTTGGTTCTCTCATAAGGACCATCTCAGGCTACATGGAAACTTAGTCTTCTAAAAGATGCTAATATCAAGCCAGGTATGGCACCAAACACCTGCAATCCCAATACAAGGGAGACTGAGACAGGAGATCTCCAGTTTTGGGCAGCCTTGGCTACATAATAAGATGTCTCAAAAAAGAAAGAAAAAAAGTTGTAACATCCGAGGTTGATAAGAATATTAGAGTATAGCAATATTTTTAAGAGGAAATTCAATATTGAACTAGGCAACATTATTTGGCTAAAGGAGTGTCTTCCTTCTTGCTGTGTTTTCCAAGCTGGGCTTTCCTTTTCTGGTATCCCTACTTGCTTCTCTTCACACTGCTGGGCTACTCAGGCCCCTCGGGATGGTCGTCTCTTCCTGACAGTTGTGGAAAAACAGTTCACGGGCATAGATAAGGACACACGTGTCCGCGCACCGCCTACGTGTCTGACAGCGAGCTTTCCAGTTACTGGAAAGCGAGACAGAAAGGGCTTTCTGTCACCTGCCAGCTACTAACAAAACAGCATTCACAGTGGCTCTGATCGGAGGCAGCATCTGAAGCTTCGCGCAGTTCGATCCTGTGATGATTAACTCACTTCCCACTAGTATCTCATGCAGGCCCATTATCTACTGTCAATATTTTTATAGCCCAAGGCAAAGATCTGCTTACTTCCTCTTACAAGGGAGGTGACAGGGTTTTTTCCCTCTCTTTTTTATTTTAGGTAGATAAATATGTACTCTACAAATATATTTGGTGGAGGAGGTAAGAAGGGAGGAAAGTCGAGCCTCGCATCTGCTGCTTTCAGACTCACCATGTAGTTAATAATTTCTCTAGAATAGCTTCACAGGGTGGAGACTGCATGAAGCTAGGACGTGGATGTCGGAAAGATTCAGGTCTGGAAACGTTTTCATCAGTTGTCCATGCTCCAAGTCCTCAGTCTTAGAACTCTCTCTTGGAAATTCACCTGAAAAACACCAAAGAATTTGAATATAGCCCTCACGTTCAAGGTAGTGGGAATTTATGACATTAAGCTGCCATAGATATTGCAAATCCAATTTTTATAGTTTATATAAGCAAAACATAGTAATTAAATCAAAGTATTATATCCTGTGTGTGTAATTTGTTCATATGCCCACAGGTGTGTTTGTGCTTAGGGTCGCCAAAGGTCAACTTTGATGTCACGTCTCAGGCATCAGCCATCTTGCTTTTTGAGACAAGGTGTCCCAGTGGCCTGGAGCTCACTGGATAAGCTAGGCTGACTAGCCAATGAGTCCTAAGGAATCAGCCTGTTTTTCTTCTCCAGTGATGACCTTCATAAAACCTGTGTTCTGGGGACCCAGGTTCTCATTCTGGCATGGCAAGAACTTTACAACTGAGCCCTCTAAATCCTGGGTGTACTTCTAAAAGAGAGTGACTTCCTTGGGGGCACTCTTTAGCTCAGGGCTAAATGAGCTTAATAAAGACAATAAGTGACAAAGGAAAACACACAGTGTTGTGAATGAGCACATCTAAATTGCATAAATTATAAATTATGCTGTAGTGTTCACCTTTGAAACGTTTTACATTGGAAGCCTGTCTGTGACGAGTTAGCGATTCTTTCTGAGTTGACAGTAATATTCTACGAAAATCAGGGACACGCGAGCTAGCTCTGTGGTGGGAACTGAACTGATCAAGGGTGAAGCCGTGAGGTCAATCCCTAGCACAATAATGAAATGAATGAATGAATAAATAAGTAAACAATAAAGCGGTAGATAGCAAGTCATTGTTCTGAGTTTCATTTGCCATTTTCTCACTATGCCTGCAAAGCAAAGAATTCAGTTCCTGTGATCCTCTTTGATTATCTATAAAAGAATAAGACATATTTAAATCTGATCTCCTACCTCATGGGGCTTTTGTGAAGGTCAGGTATAATATAACACTTAAGAATTACGTCAACATTTACGCATCACTCAGATCAAGCCAGGTTTTGCTCTATAGCGAACAAGTGCAAAATTTCAGGAACCTGAGTAGCGAAGGTTTATTTCCTCTTCCAACTGGGACTTAACTGTAATCACATGCAGACCTAGAATGGCACAGCAGACACATTACCTTTGCTCATATGCAACATGAAAGAAAAATGTTTGACTTCTTGCAGTGCATATTACTTCTTCTCACAATAGTGACCAAAATTACCCACTGGGCTCCATTCCAATGCAAAGAGCTCCGGACAATCATACAATAATAATAATATCAAAAACAGAACTACAAGTAACATTAATGACCTTAACAATTAGAAGGGGGTTAATAACAAAATAAAATAAAATAGAATTTATCAAAAACATACAGGAAAATTCTAGAAATTAAGGCAGATATACTTGAAGACAAAATCATTCTTCCCTTGTATGATTGAACTTTCAGAAGTAAACTTACTATGGTCTTTAAATTAAATGCTATGAGTATTCCTCAGAAATACAGAAAGTATTGGCCAAGAAATTCGAAAGATGAAGCATGTCACTTCACTTGATTGGTCCAGGTCCTGGTTTTTACACAGAAGTACAGAGCTGTTTCATAAAACATGATAGAAGCAACAGCTACTAGCAACTAGGTTTCCTTTCTATGCTCTTACGGAGTGAAGCCAGTGACAGATGTCGATTGTGCATACCGTTAATGGATAAGCCAGTCTTCAAGTAGAGTCAGTTATGATGAGTCCAAGGCTTTGAGGAAAGATGAAAAGGGACATTCCCTTCTCAGATCTGGGCAGCTGAGAGAAGCTCAGAAGTGAGTCTTTTCTCTATCACTGCAAGAACAGAACTTGTTTAAGAGGAGGAACACAGCAGGAGGCAGAGCAGTCAGAAAGATGTGTGTACACACCTGTGTTCTAATTTCATCATGCATTTTGTGCTCTCTGAACTCAACTTCCAGAGAATTAATTACATCCTTCAGCTTCCTAATTGCTTCTGCCAATGAGTCTCTTCCACTAATTTTTTCCTCTTGTTTTGGTTTATTTGTGTTTTTGTTTGGCGTCAGAGTCTCCCTCACTCTGAAGCCCTGGATAGACTCAAATGCAGGCTTGGCTCAATTGTGCAGCAGCCCTCCTGCTATGACTCAAGTGCTGGACTTACACATTGCGCCATCACTTCCACCTCTAAAATACTTTTAATTTTGTTTTGTAACCGATTGTATCTTCACAGATACAATTTACTCTGTACTTGGGGCTCTTCATGTTTTTCAGATTGAAGCCAGGCCTCTGCATAAGCTTGACATTCACTCTACCACTGAGCTATGTTTCCAGTCTTCATCCTTCATTCAATTTCGGCAAGCCAGCTTGGCCTGAGTCTCTGCTACATAGATTTAATGGTGTCCTGAACAATGCAGAAATGGATGGTATTTACTGTGAATCTCAAGTTATATCCTAAGAATAAAATACAATTTAGAATTAGAATATAGAACTTATTAACACATCCATTGTTTGGATTAGTTTGGTAAAATGATTTTAGTTCCATTTATTTATTTTGCTTAAAACTTTTGGTAGTTTGAATGTAATTGGCCCCCATAATCTCATCAAGAGTTGTGGCTTTGTTGGACTGGGACAAGGTGAAATATCAAAGTAGTTTTATTTGCATTTCCACCATGATTAAATATATTGGACAGTTTTCACAGCCCTTTGTATTTCATCTTTGAAGACTCTATTTAGTTTCAAGCCCTGTGTTGTTTTGTTCTCTTGGTGTTCTCTCCATATTCTAGATACAAACCCTTTGTCAGATGTGTAACTTGTAGAATTTTTTTTTTCTATGAGGAAACCTGCCTCTTCACTTGAACAGTGATGTCTTTTGATATACAGAAGGTTTTGTTTTATGAGGTTCCTGTTTATTTGTTAGTGGTCTTAATGCGTGCACTGCTGGTGTCTTGTTCAGAAAGTTTTTCTTAAGCAAATAAGTTCAAGCATATTCTCTTGTTTCTGCTTTATCAGATTCAAGGTTTCAAGTCCTTTGCTGAAGTCCTTATTTCCTTTGATGTTGAGTTTTGTGCGAGGCTGAAGATCCTGTTTTCAATTCTCTACGTAAAGTTATCCAGCTTGACCAACATCATTTGTTGAAAATTCTGTCTTTTCTCTAATGTATATAATTAACCTCTTTGTCAAAAATAACGTGGTTGTATGAGCGGGCATATATGTGGGGCTTTGATACTATTTTATTTGAGTCTGTCTTCATGCTAATACCTTTCTATTACTATACCTCTATAGTACAGCTTGAAATCTGAAATAGTGCTAATCTCAGCATTTTCTTGTTCAAAATTTTTTTGGCTATTCTGGGTATTTTGCATTTCCATATTATATTTAAGATTAGTTTTGCAGCTTTTGTTAAGAATTGCATTTGAGTTTTGATGGAAATCGCATAGAACCTATGGGTTGCTTTTGGTAGGATGGTCGTGCTCATACTATCAACTCCTAATAACCCATGAGAAAAGGAGGATTTTTTTCCACCTTCTGGTATCTTATTGGATTTCTTTCTTCAGTATCTTAAAGTTTTCTTTCTCCAAGATTTTACTTCCCTAATTGTTTTAGTCACTGTTCTATTGCTGTAAAGAGGCACCATGACCAACACATGTATTATTAAAGAAAGGATTTAAATGGGAACTTGCAAGCAGTTTCAGAGGCTTAGTCCATTTTCCTTATGGCAGGGAACATGCAGGTAGATATGGTGCTGGAGAAACAGCTGAGCCAGAGTCTGATCTGAGAAAGACAGACTGGCATGGTACTGGTGTGGGTTATTGAAACCTCAAAGCCTACCCCCAGTGACACACTTCCTCTAACAAGGCCACACTTTCTAATCCTATCAAAGAGTTCTGCTCCCTGGTGACTAAGTATTCAAATCTATAAGCTTATGCGGTACATCTTATTCAAACCTTCACACCTGAATAGATTTATTCCATTGTATTTTTGAGGCTACTTTGAATTAGGTATTGTTTCCCTGATTTCATTCTTTGTATGACTGCCATTTATATAGACATTAGGTACTGATTTTAGCATGTTAATTTTGTGTCCTAATACTTTGATGAATAAGTTTGTCAGCTATAGGAATTATGTGGTGAAGTCTTTAGTGTAAAATATTATATTATCTGCAAGTAAGGATACCCTAAATTCCTCCTTTCCTGTTTGTTTCTCATTTTAACCCTTCACTTGTCCTATTGCTTAAGATGAGAAATCAAACACTGTGTAGTGCAGGAGAGGAGAGTGTGTCTTCTTCCTAACTTTATGTAAATGCTTATAGTTTTTCTACTTTCAGCAAGCTGTTAGTTATGTATATTATGTTGAGATATGTCTCATACATTCTTAGAATCTCTAGAACTTTTGTCAAAAAAAAAACAAGATGCTGGATTTTCTCAAAAGCCTTTTCTGCATCTAATGATTTGATCATCTAGTTTCTGTCCTTGAGTCTATGTGGTGGATTACATTTATTGAGTTATGTATGAACCATTTCTGCATCTCTGGGATAAATCCAACTCGATCACAGGTGGATAATTTTTTCTTGTGATCTTTTTTAACAAATTAATTTCACTTTTATTTTTATATTTATAAATTGAAAATAGTAACATTATATAAATGTTGATAAGTTTGTGTTAATATATATTTAGTTTGTACCAGAGGATGGAATAGTTATGACTTCCAGTTTCGTGTTTCTATGGGATTCTTGAGTGTGTGACTAGGTGGGTCTCCGATTCTTCTGCCTTCTTTGCGCCCTTTTTCTTCTGTTTGTTTGTCTTGTTGAACTCCAATATGATAGCTTTTGTTTTATATTACCATATTTTATTTTTTATATTTTATCATTATCCTCTACAAGCACATTCTTTTTTACTGAAAAATAGAAAGTGGTTGGATCTGAATGGAAGGGGAAATGAGAAGTAACTAGGAAGAGTAAAGGGAGGGAAAACCATAGTTAGGGTATATTACGTGAGAAAGATATCTATTTTCTTTTTTTTCTTTCATTTTTTATTTCTTTCTTTTTTAAATTTACATACCATAGGTGGTTTTCACAACTGGCTTTTTCATTAGTCCTGCATTTGTAACAGTGTCCCAGGCACACTTATTTTCAATAAGAGGAAAAAGTGAAAAATATATAATTTACATTACAATCACTTAATGATATTAACTCAGTTAGTTTTCAGAAGACTTAATTCTATATTAAGCTAATATTTACATACTGATATTGCTTAATATTAGGCTAATACTTTTCCACGGGAAGAATGGTTTTTATCTGTTCACTGGACAAGCAAGTATTAAGTATATGTATTCTTGAATTAAGTTTACAAGTATTTTATTGAGAATTTTTCCATCTATGATCATCAGAAGTACTGACCTATAATTTTCTTTTTTTAAAAAAAATTGTCTTTGTATGGCATTGGTATCCAGGTAGTATTGGATTTTTAAAAAGAATCTGGAGGGTTTTTTTTTTCCCCCTGCTTTATGGAATAGTTTGAGGAGTATCGGTGTTATTTAGTTTCCAAGATGGTGAAATCTCATTGATGGCGAGGAAAGAAAAAAATTCCAACCCCTCCTTAAATGTTCTCACAATGTAACTTTCTCTCTGATTAAAGTCAAACATCTACAATGCAATAGGCAATTGCTAAAATTAACAGTTCAAGGGATGATACTAATAAATTAGGCATAGAAAACTTTACCTTGGAGGATATAACTTTAAATCAAACTCTCAGACAAAAAACTCCCACTGCTATTTTACTAGGGGTCTATCAGAGAGACAGTGAAATGCCGCACTCCTAATTGGTGGTGCTTGTTACTTCGAATGAACCAATTAACAAGACTGCCAGTGTTAAGGGCTGGCAGTTCAGACTACTATTACTCCAAACGGCATCTTTACTATGACTCCTAAAGGCTAAATGGTTCAGTTTTGCTCTAATACTCCACAACTGTCTCCTTATTGAAATAAAGCAAGTTTCTCTGACAGGCCTACAGCACGAGTCTGTATGGAAAGACTTATTTCAGATGCTTTAAAAGACTCAAATGATGTTTTCTCAATATTTCATAAAGTATTCCTATAGCTTTTCTTCGTATTGTTATGCTAAAAATATGCCTTTCTCTCTTTACATATGAGGCTATTCCCTCTCCTGGTTTGTTTACACACACAAACACACACACACACACACACACACACACACACACACACACAAAGTGACCACATACCATAGCTACAGGTTAGCACATCCAAAAGTAAATTCTGGAGAGAGGACACTCTCACAACAATTTGTAAAAACACTATACATTTTTTTTTCCAGTTGGATTGGGGACATTCAAAGAAACTGAATAAATCTTCCTTTGTTTTTTTTTAATATATATTTTTTTATTGAAAAAAATTTCCGCCTCCTCCCTGCCTCCCATTTCCCTCCCGCTCCCCCCACTTCTCTCCTCCTCCCCTCACTCCTCTCTCCTCTCCCCCTCCCCGCTCTCTTCTCCCCCTCCCCCCCACTCCTCTCCCCCTCCCTCTCCAGTCCCAAGAGCAATCAAGGTTCCCTGTCCTGTGGGAAGTCCAAGGTCCTCCCCTCTCCATCTAGGTCTAGGAAGGTGAACATCCAAACAGGCTAGGCTCCCACCCAGTAAGTACATGCAGTAGGATCAAAACCCAGTGCCATTGTCCTTGGCTTCTTATCAGCCCTCATTGTCCGCCATGTTCAGAGAGTCCGGTTTTATCCCATGTTTTTTCATTCCCATTCCAGCTGGCCTTGGTGAGCTCCAATAGATCAGCCCCTCTGTCTCAGTGAGTGGGTGCACCCCTCGCGGTCCTGACTTCCTTGCTCATGTTCTCCCTCCTTCTGCTCCTCATTGGGACCTTGGGAGCTCAGTCCGGTGCTCCAGTGTGGGTCTCTGTCTCTATCTCCATCCATCGCCAGATGAAGTTTCGATGGTGATATGCAAGATATTCATCAGTATGGTTATAGGATAGGGCCATTTCAGGTTTCCTCTCCTCAGCTGCCCAAGCCTTTGCTGGAGAGGTTGTGGAGTAAGGGGTACACTCATCCATTGCTGGTGGGAATGCAAACTTGTGCAGCCACGTTGGAAATCAGCGTGGCGCTTTCTCAGGAAATTCGGGATTAACCTACCCCAGGACCCACCAATACCACTCTTGGGAATATACCCAAGAGATGCCCTATCATATTTCAAAAGCATTTGTTCAACTATGTTCATAGCAGCATTATTTGTAATAGCCAGAATCTGGAAACAACCTAGATGCCCTTCAATTGAAAAATGGATGAAGAAATTGTGTAATATATACACATTAGAGTACTACTCAGCGGTAAAAAACAATGACATCTTGAATTTTGCATACAAATGGATGGAAATAGAAAACACTATCCTGAGTGAGGTAACCCAGACTCAAAAAAGATGAACATGGGATGTACTCACTCATATTTGGTTTCTAGCCATAAATAAAAGACATTGAGCATATAATTTGTGCTTCTAGAGAAGCTAAATAAGAAGGTGAACCCAAAGAAAAACATATAGGTATCCTCCTGGATATTGGAAGTAGACAAGATTGCCGGGCAAAAATTGGGAACTTGGGGGTGGGGTGGGGTGGGATGGGGTTAAGAGAATATGGAGAGAGAAAAATGAGAAGGGGAGGATGGGGAGAGTGTGGGAGAATGGGATGGTTGGGATAAAGGAAGGGTGGATATGGGAAGCAGGGAAGTATATATCTTAATTAAGGGAGACATCTTAGCGTTGGCAAGAGATTTGACTCTAGAGGGGCTCCCAGGTGTCCAGGGACATGTCCTCAGATAAATCTTCCCTTGTAAAGCATATTAACTCTTTGTGCCTCTGACTCTAACTGCTCTTTACTGTCTCTCTCACATTCAGCAGCCTCCATTTCTCAGGCCAGCCAAGAAAATGCATGCTGTCGCTTGCTTTTAAATTTATATTCTACAGTCTTCATTTTTAACTCTAAAAATCTCTCATCCTAGCCCTACAAACATTTCTTCAGCTGTCTGATTGTCTTCTTATTAAATGCCATCTACCTTACAGGTATAGATAAAAATATAGCCACAAAGTATCTGTCCTTTTAAACTAATGTTTTTATTGATTTTTATTGAGTTCTACATTTTTCTCTGCTCCCCTCCCTGCCTCTCCACTCCCCTTCAACCCTCTTTCAAGGCCCCCATGCTCCCAATTGACTCAGGAGATCCTGTCTTTTTCTACTTCCCATGTAGATTAGATCTATGTATGTCTTTCTTAGGGTCCTCATTGTTGTCCAAGTTCTCTGGGATTGCTATTTGTAGACTGGTTTTCTTTACTTTGTGTTTAAAAACCACTTATGAGTGAGTACGTATATTTGTTTTTCTGGGTCTGGGTTACCTCACTCAATATGATGTTTTCTAGCCCAATCCATTTGCCTGCAAATTTCAAGATATCATTATTTTTTCTGCAGTGCAGTACTCCATTGTGTAAAGGTACCACATTTTCCTTATCCATTCTTTGGTCTAGGGGCATTTAGGTTTTTTCCAAGTTCTGGTTGTAACAAACAATTCTGATATAAACATGGTTAAGCACATGTCCTTGTGGCACAATTGAACGTCCTTTGGAGATGTACCCAAAAGTGGTATTACTAATTTTCTGACAAATCACCATACTGATATCCAAAGGGACTGTTCCAGCTTGCATTCCCACCAGCAATGCAGGAGTGTTTCATTTACACCACAACCTCTCCAGCATAAGTTGTCATCAGTGTTTTTGATCTTGGCTATTCTTACAGGTGTAAGATGGAATCTCAGAGTTGTTTTGATTTGCATTTCTCTGATGACTAAGGATGCTGAGCATTTCCCTGAATGTCTTTCAGCCATTTTGGATTCCTCTGTTGAGAGTTCTCTGTTTAGGTCTGTAATCCTTTCTTTATTTTTGATTTTTTGGTTTTTTTTGATGACCAATTTCTTGAGTTCTTTGTATATTTTGGAGATCAACCTTCTATCTGATGTGGAGTTAGTGAAGATCTTTTCCCACTTTGTAGGCTGTCATCTTGTCTTGTTTGTTTTGTTTGTGTCCTTTGCTTTACAGAAGTTTTTCAGTTTCTGGAGGTCTCATTTATTAATTGTTTCTCTCAGTGTCTGTGCTACTGGGGTTATATTTAGGAAGTGGTCTTCTGTGTCAATGCATTCAAATATATTTCCTACTTTCTCTTCTATAAGGTTCAGTATGGCTGCTTTTATGTTGAGGTCATTGCATGGTGACTGATATGGATCTATTTTCATTCTTCTACATGTTGATAGCCAGTTATGCCAGCACCACTTGTTAAATATGCTTTCTTTTTTTTCATTTGATATTTTTTGCTTCTTTGTCAAAAAACAGGTGTTTGAAGATGTGTGGATTGATATCTGGGTCTTCTATTTGGTTCCACTTGTCCTTCTGTCTGTTTTTATGCCAATGCCTGGATTTTTTCAGTACTGTTTAGAGTTTAAAGTTAGGAATTGTGATGCCTCCAGAAATTCTTTTATTGTACAGGATTGTTTTGGCTATCCTGGGTTTTTTGCTTTTCCATATGAAGTTGAGTATTGTTCTTTCAAGGTCTGTGAAGAATTTTGCTGGGATTTTGATGGGCATTGCATTGAATCTGTAGATTGCTTTTGGTAAGATTGCCATTTTTACTATGTTAATTCTACCTACCCAAGAGCATGGGAGATCTTTCCACTTTCTAATTTCTTCTTCAATTTCTTTCTTCAAAGATCTTAAGTTTTTATCATACAGGTCTTCCACTTGTTTGGTTAGAATTACTCCGAGATATTTTATGCTATTTGTGGCTATTGTGAAGGGTGATGTTTCTCTGATTTCTTTCTCAGCCCATTTATCATCTGTGTAAAGGAGGACTACCAATTTTTTTAAGTTAATCTTGTATCCTGCTACATTACTGAGAGTGTTTATGAACTGTAGAAATTCCTTGGTAGAATTTTGGGGTCTTAAACTGATTTTTTAAAAATATTCAAGGTCACATGTTCTCTGTTATCCTGCTTTACTCATAACAGTTTAAAATACATTTTCTCTTTTTTCACACATAAAGGTGTTTTAATCTCTCTATTGTGCCTGATGTTTCTCAAGAAACATTATAAAGTATTCATAATTACCAATCTTCTTTTATATTGTATTTCTAGGTAAGAACTTTTTTCCATATTAAAATAAACTCATTATTGCTTTTTAGGCTAAATTTAACAGAAATAAAACATGAAGCTCCAAGTGTATAAGTCAATTAATGTATAAGCTATTAACAATTAACCTTAAGTCATAAGCTATTAAAAATAAAAGATACCGCCTAATTAGTTATCTAAACAACTGTTTGGATAATTTAATCATTATACAAATATATTACATAGGAAGGGAAATGGGAGGAGGGTAGGAGGTGAGAATTTGTAATAATAACAATAATAAATTATAATAAAAAACAAATATATTACATATAATATATTTAGTCATATAATATATACAGTATATGGTCTATATAATTATATATGGTATATAAAATATATTATATAAAAATTTATAAACTTAAAAAATAAAGTTGCCTTAACTGTAAACTTTACAACTTATCAATAAAAATTTTTGTTGGATTTATAAGCTAAAATTTTTTTACTTAACTTATAAGCTTTTAAAAATACAAGTTATTGACTAATCTTATAAAAATTATTTAAATATAATCAAATAGTCTTTGAATATATATATTCTCTTATATATAAATATTTACACATATTTATAAACATATCATTGTTGATATAAATAATTTCTTATAAGGAAAACTACCTTGTTCTAGTTTTTGCAAAAGATTTATTTGAATAATATATACCTTGGAGTCATTGTTCTCCTTTATTTATTAAAAAGACAAATTAAATGCTCCAAGTTCCTTCCAAAAACAATTTCAAAAATTTAGTATGTATATTCACTGCCTCTATAAAGCTATGGCTAGAGCTACTGCTTTAGCCAGAATAGTAACATTCTGTCTGCCCTTTCAATATTCTTTATAAGTAAAACTGAAACCTTCTCCTGGTCTTAATGGAGACATCTCTTTAATTTAAAACATACTGCCTTCTACGCAAGAAAGGGAATATTACGGCTTTTAACCAAAGTTACTTTCAGGTTTCCAAAAAGTTCTATTGTGACTCAAAAATGAGTCTCTTTGTTTCTTCTACAACATGGATTTCAACACAGGCCACAAATAATAACAAACCTGATATATCTAACATATTTACCTCTTACAAAAGGTTCTTATAAGCTTCAAGAGAATAATTTAGATGCACCAACAATATCACATGCAAAAAAATAAATTCAGATAAGTATTGATCTACAGTTTGTTTTCCCACCTGCCTAATTTTTTTAGAGGGGAGGGAAAATTTCACCTCACTCCCTGGCCTAAATTAGTGCCTTTCTCTCAACTGACAAAACTATACACCTTGAAAATTCCAAGTGCGCACCTAAGAGAAAAGGCCTCCTCTCTAACTTTCTTAACTTCCACATGTATTTATTCCACCAGATTTATAAACAAATTGTTACAGAGTGCTCGTCCTCTGGCCATGGCCACCTTGCAACAATTCTGTTGCTCCAACCCTGCCCTCCAGCTCTCACCCCAGAAGGGCTTATTGCCTTCTTCAGACACAGCCTAAAGGAGTCTGAGACAGCCTGCTCCTCCCTGGTCTCCAAGGCTTCCTCGAATTTCCAGTGTTCCACTTTTCAGGGCCTCTAACTTCACCCATTATCTGCAGAAAGCAACCATGAGAGAACTCTAGGTCCCTTTTGTTTTATTTTAACTGTACTAAACTCTGTAGCTCAGAGACTGGACTGCCCTTATTTTATTACAACTTGTATAGACTCTGCCTATAATTCTGTAATATATATGTTACCAGACAATCTCCTCATGTATTTCTGACAATTGTTCTTCTATAAAGGTATTGTCCTCTCATTGCTAAAATGGTTTATTATTGCCTTGATTAGAAATTTAATTTATGAGGTCTGCTTCAACTACAGCCTTGGTCATAGAGATGCATGCCACTACAGGTAAATTCTATCTAACAATGCTTCATCAATACACAGTCTATTCATCAAAGGCTGAAGGATAAAACTAACATTTTAAAGTAGCACTCCTTTCCCTTTATAACTCAAACCTACAACTTTTAGACACACTTAGCTGCGACATGTCATACTATTACAGATTTTCACATTGCTCTCCTGTTTCACTGTAGATAAGTATTGTGATCTAGCTGCCCTCACTCCCCCTGATCAACAGCAAAACTTCCTTGTGTTCTGTAATTGACAAGGATGTTTGTGTTCTTTCTGGCAGGTGGTTTTCTGATGTGAGAGTGTCATGTATCAATCTGTTGATTTCATTGGTTAAGTAATAAACAAACTGCTTGGGCTCATAGCTTAGAACATAGGTGGGTGGAGTAAACAGAACAGAATGCTGGGAGGAAGAGGAAGTGAGGTAAGACGCCTCAGACAGAGACCTCATGCTCCGCTCTCCCAGGCAGAGGCAATTCAGCTCCCACCCAGGATGGATGTAGGCTAGAATCTTCCTGGTAAGCGCACCTTGGGGTGCTACATAGAATATTAGAAATGGGCTAGTCCAGGTGCGAGAGTTAGCCGAGAAGAGGCTAGATATAATGGGCCAAGCAGTGTTTAAAAGAATACAGTTTGTGTGTTGTTATTTCAGGCATAAGCTAGCAGGTGGCCGGGGTGCTGGGGACGCAGCCCTGCCGCTCCTTATCACTACAGTTTTCCACAGAAGCAGTAGAGGTATAAAAAGCTTTAGTTCAGGGCAAAATAAAGGTTGTTGTTCTTCCACCTGAAAAGAAGCCTCCGTGTCTCAATCCCGGCACCACCACCACCACCACCCTCACCAGTCTCGGCATCCAGGCAGCACTGGTGGCTGCGGCAGATAAGAGATATTCTAAAATCACATACAACTCATCTACAAGAAGGCCAAACTAGTTCTCAGCTTGCCATTAGTAGATTATTGACTATTAATTAAAAAGAAAACTATTATTTATTTCCCAGAGAGATAAACACATGCCACATTTACTAAACAAAAGAAGGGGAGATGTTGGTGCCCACAAGACTAAACAGTAAATGTACAGCTGACAGATTCATAAAGGCAGACCCACAAGTATACATCTTATGGGGTACCCGTTTTGCAGAGCTGTGGGAACACTCAGCTTTTGGGAAAGTCAGTGTCATATCTGTAAAAATCTTGTGAAGCCATGATTCTTCCCTTCAAAATGGGATTCATTCCCAAAATACCTCAGCAGTGTAACCTTTCCTGCATGGGCAGCAGAGTGACCTTGCTCCATCTCTCCCCAACATACACATACACACTCACTCTTTGTTCTAATAGTTTACATAGTTCTAATAATTTACATAGAGTCAATTCCACATAGAAATTTCTGTAGAAGACAGGCACAGAACAAGAAGGCAGCATGCTCCACCTTTGCTAACAAATAAATCTGGGTGTCCCAAAAACGGGTTATCACAAAAGAGATTCCGTTAGGAGAATGGGTGTGGGGCGCAACTCTGCCAGCAGAGAAGACTACCACAACAGGATTCTTCTTGGAACGTACTTTATTGGAGCACAGAAGACTGAAGTTCGGATAGAGGGGAAAAGACCCTGAGCCCGACTGCACAGGGAATATATACAGCACCTGGTCCGCCTATGATGTATCATTGCTTGATTGGCTCATACCACACTGAGGTGAAGATGTGAGCAAGTCGTGTGAGCAAGTGATTGGTGGGAATCAAACCGCTCTTGGGCCAGAGGCGAGCGTGCACAGAAGTTATTTACCAACTAGAGACAGTTAGCAAATGGTGGCAACGGGCTTAGTGCCAGACCCTGAGAACATGGCGGAGCTGTGGTGCGCTACAAATGGGTGAATCCAGGAATCAGGGATGTTTAGTAACTATCTAATTGTTTGTATGGGATGTCAGGCATTTCCCTTTGAATGCTGGGTCTTGTCACCTGTTCCAGAATACAGCTTTATCAGGTTCTGCCTGCCCCTTTTGTGATTTTGGTGTGCATATTATCATTGTCCTTGCCTATGGAATTTTCCAACTATGTTTGTAAAAACTAGATACCTCATGGAGATCACCCCTTATCTTTATTCTTCTCCTCGCTACTTCTTCTACTTCTTCCCCTTACTCTCCTTCTTTCTTCTCCTTCTTCTCCTCCTCTTCCTCTTCCTCCTCTTCCTCCTCCCCCACCTCCTCCCCTTCTCTTTCTCTCCTCCTCCTCCTCCTCCTCCTCCTCCTCCTCCTCCTCCTCCTCTTCCTTCTTCTCTGCACCCTTCCAATTTACTTTCTCCCCTCATGTGAAAAATAAAGACCATGCAGAGGTAATGTATTTGAGTTAATCTTTTTAACCCTCAGATCCTCTCCTACCACAGACATCCAATTCTGAGCCCTGAGGGGGTACTGAGACTGGAACTCAAGGCCCCCAAAACTAATTAGAATAAAGAGAGAGAGAGAACACCCAAATTAATTAAATTAGAGGGACCAGAGACACAGCTCAGCAGGTCAGGGTGCTTGCTGCTAAACTTGATGACTTGAGTTTGATTCTTAAGGCCTGCAGGGTAGAAGGAGGGAACTGAATCTGACCCCCACAGTTGCACCAGGGCACATGCAAGCCCTTTCCTAATAAATAAACTATTGCATAAAATTTAAAAATTAGGTAATAAGGTAATCATTTCACAAAATACAATGAAAGGTGATAGCAAGAAGCTATAGATCTTGAAACACGAACACAGCTTTTGAGAAAGGCTTCTAATAGAGTATTTGAGTGAATGAAACAGCGACCTTTGAATCTGCCATCACTTCACCTGGGTGATTAATTTCAATTTTTTTTTTGCTTTACACACCCTGCCATAAACTTTTTTATTTACACTTTATTGTAACTGACTTCATGACATTTGCTCTTGCTTAATAATAATCGGTTAACAGCAAGGGCAGGTGTTCTCAAGGATTCAGCCTTTCCGTGGCATGAAATCTAAACAGTTCTACAAATCATGTAAAGATAAAATTGTCTCCACTGTAGTGTCTGAATGAAATAAGGTGTAACTGTGAAAAAGGAGCCAAGGATGGAGAAGGTCAAAGGCAAAATTTGCCCAGAGATATTCTCTCTGGACTGACTGTCACTCTTCCTCTCGGTGCTTGCATTTGATCTGACCGACCAACACAAGGCTTGGTGCACACTCCTATCTCCCTGTGCCATGCTTATATGCAGAGTTGATGAATAACTGAACTGCTAGGATGAGTTTGCCCTTTCTTCAAAGTCATGGGCTCCCACTCCTAAGCTTCCTCTGTGCACTGTGCTTTGCACATCAGAGACCTTTTTTTTTACCTCCCTGCTCAGTCTACAGACAGTTCTCTGAGTATTATCCAGCCTCCAAGCACCGAAGAACAGTTTCCCTTCCAAATGGAGGGCTTACATTTCCATTCTTCTGTGTTTTCTACCCCAGGCTAGTCACATTGGCTTCTGTGAGTTAGGTTTCTGTATCTTATTAAAAGCTCTCCCCATGTTGCTTGGTCTTTTCTTCAGATGAATCATGCCCAAGGGTAATCTTTAAACCAGAAAGATATTAATCATTATTAAAAATTAATGTGGTAACTGAGTAAGCACATAGCCTAATATTGAATTACTGACTTGCATCAGTTTAATAAGTATTTGGGGTTTTAAGAACATGACATTGAAGACCCTCTTGATCTAAAGGGTATGCTTAAATTAATTGAGTTCTCAGAGCAACAGTGGGGGTCAGGATGAACAAGGTTAACCATAAGTGGAGATGGAAAGAGGAAAGTTGCTTTCCTCTTCAAGGTAATTAAGGTGACTAGAGACGCAGAAACCAGGAAAGAGCAGCAGAAAGAGTGTGCACGGGAAGACACATCCTATTAGACATAAAATTGAGGCTGGGTAGGAGCTGCGGATGTCGAATCCAGATCTGTAAATCCCAACCTAAAGGGCTAAAGACTATTCACTTCTTACATTTTAAAAAACAAACTTTTTATTGCAAAGCATTATATCGGACCTCAGTTGTAATTCATTTAGTAATTAGTAGCACATGTTTACATGTAGAACCACGAGTCTGTCGAGGTGCTTTTCTGTGTAAGGAGCTGACAATTACCCTCAGAGTGGATTATACGAAAAGGATGGCATTGTTTAACCTGTCAAGATCTTGCATCAGCTTGGGTTTAGGCATGGACCCATTTGAGTTCTGTGTTTCCAGGCCTTTTTCCCTCAGCCTTGTTTACCTCTTCAGACTCACTTTCTTCTCAAACTGTCTCCTCCAATCCTATTTTTCACAGTGTTATATGTTTTTTCACTTAAACCCAGAGGGAGAAAGGATGAATTTCTCCAGTAATAAAACAGAAGCTCTGATCTCCAGTTGGATGAAAATAAATTAGGACACGTTCTTAGGCCTAAACCAATCTGCTTTGAGAAATGTTGTTTCCTCAATTGAATTAAATGATAGAGCCCAGTGCTGCTATGGGAAGAAGTGAGCATAAGGGAGGTGAGTAGGATTTACAGAACTCTTGCGAGATTGTAATAGAAACTGCACCCGCAGCCAGATCACTAACTGAAGGCAGGTCTGAGCAGGCTCTGGGAGCAGTTAAGACTCCCCATGGTAGTGAGTACTTGTAAGGTTAGATGATGGGACAGCAAAGGAGAGAGGGTGGGGCCAGAGCACAAGCTCCATTGTGATGTGTTACTTTCTTGCGGTAAACTTGTGTCATGGGACACCTACCATGTTCTGGTTAGTGTTGCATTGCTGCAAGTCTGCATCATCTGTATCTGCATGTCATGGGCATCACTTAACCATGTTCTTGTTAGTGTTGCATCACTGCAAGGCTGCATTGTCTGTACCTGCAAAGAAATTTAATCTACCAGCCCTTTTGGTAAATTCTATTGATTCTTGATGTTTCAGTAAAAAAAAAAAATCAACCCCACTCAGAAACATATTTGAGCAACAGCAAATCATTAGACATCAAAACTAGCTAATAGTCAAGTTAGCTATAGGCAACAGATTACCTTCCTTTCAAAATGTAAATTTGGTAGTACTTTATAGACGTTTTTATAAACAGGGATAAAGAGACTCTAGATGCTACTTTATTTATTCATCTAAATTACATTATTCTTTCTTATTTAAATAACATTTATTTTTCATTTATTTTACATACCAATGAGTTTCCCGTCCCTCTTCTCCTTCTGTTCCCTCCCCTTTCTCCATCTATCTCCCTCCCCATCTCCATTCTTACCAGGGAGAGGTTCTGCTCACTCTCAGAAGCCCTACTAAGACACCAGCTACACAATTGTCACACACATGTGCAGAGGGTCCAGGCCAGTCCCATTCAGGCTCCCTGACAGATGGTCCAGCATCCATGAGCCCCCCATGAGCTCAAGTCAGCTGTCTCTGTGGGTTTCCCCAGTATGACCCCCATGGCTGGTACCTCTCCTTCTTCTTCAAGACTCTCTGGAGCTCAGTACAGTGCTTATCTGTGGATCTCTGCCTCTGCTTTCATTAGCTACTGAATAGAGTACCTCTGATGGCCATTAGGGAAGCCACCAATCTGCCTACAATAGATGGCCAGTTCAGGCACTCACTTCACCATTGCTAGGAGTCTTAGTTGGGGTCATCCTGTGGCTCGCTCGCTAGGGATTTCCTTGGCATGAGGTTTCTCCCTAACTCCAAAATATCCCCCATCAAGATGTCTCTATTGTTACTCCCCTCTCCATCCTGCCTCCAACCCGCCTCCCACACCCAGCCCAACCTGCTCCCTCAAGTTCCCACCCCTCCATCACCCCACCTTATAAACTATTTTGAAGAAGTTTTAAATCCATAGCCAAGCTGAATGCAGTGTACTGAGCCTAAACTATTTTTTAAACTATTGTATCCCCTAAAGAATTTAACTGGTAACTTAAGTATAAAGGAAATCAGAAAGCCCTTAATAATGCTCCATGTTCACTAAATGACCATTCTCTTCGTAAAGAGTGTCTTTGTATTCACTTGAAATAGAGAATTCAAACCAAAGTGAGGCTTCCTCCCCTCCAAGATCTAGTCACTAATTTATCCATCAGTGCTTTCCTAGCTGTCTTTATCGAAAAAATAAAGTGTTCAAGCCAAATTTCAGTAATAAGTAACTTAAAATATCCTATATTAATCTAATCACTACATATTTTTTCTAACTTTTGCATAAAAGAGTGAAAAATATTGATGACACGTAGGCCACAGTGGGACTGTCATTGGCTTTGAAAGAATTATTGATCATTTTCAAGCAAATCTGGTTTTCAGAAAAACTCTTGTCAGAAATTTTTGATATGGAATATTTAATATAGGGCATTACCTAAATTATTACAAAGAAAAAGTGATTAAATTACTAGCTTTTCAATGATATTAAAGCAAAAAGTTTGGTCAGCAACTGGTAAATGTATTTATTATTACCAAACGGCATATCTCTTAAGAACTACTTATCCTAAGTACAAAAAAAAAAAAAAAAACCCAACAACAAGAAAAGCAATGTAGAACACAAATTTCCAGGACAGAGGATTTTAGAATAAAACAAACCTTCCACAAATTGTTACCATGGCCTTCAGGAATATATTCTCTCTAAAATCATCTTCCCCATCAAAGAACAGGGAGAACGAGCTGCCTGTTAAAGCAAGGATAATATATGTCAAGCACATGTGGAACATTCAGCTCAAGACTAAGGTATAATACAGTCAATACGACATAAGATGCAGATAATATGATGGACTGGCTTGGTATTGTTGAGACTGACTAGAAGAGTTTTGTTTTTTGAGACAGGATTTCTCTCTGAAACAGTCCTGACTGTCCTAGAACTCACTCTGTAGACCAGGCTGGATTGAGCTCACAGAGATCTGCCTGCTTCTGACTCCCGAGTGCTGGGATTAAAAGCATGTGCCACCACCGCCCAGCTCAAATTAGTGAGCATTGGTTCTAGGGGAATTTAATTTTACTTTTTTTTTTCTGTTGGAAAGTTCTCTGGCCTCCCACCATGCCTAGGTCCCACAGGCTTCCCATAGTCCCCTTCTGTTCCTATGAGGACCTTTTCTTATGACTTTCTACCCTATGGCTGATGCTCAGCCCAGTTGCTTGAGGACTTTCTGACTGCGGAGTAATGTTGCCAACTTCTGTGAGTTATCACCACCTCAGTGACAAAGAGTGACATGCACCAGAGAATTGCAAGTCAAAATGAGTCTGAGATTCCATCTTACACCAGTAAAAATGGCCAAGATCAAAGATACTGATGACAACTTATGCTGGAGAGGTTGTGGGGTAAAGGGAACACTCCTGCATTGCTCGTGGGAGTGCAAGCTGATACAGCCCCTTTGGATGTCAGTGTGGCAATTTCTCAGAAAATTGGGAAAGAACCTTCCTCAAGACCCAATAATACCACTTTGGGTATATATCCAAAGGATGCTCAATCGTGCCACAAGGACATATGCTTAACTATGTTCATAGCAGCATTGCTTGTTATAACCAGAATGTGGAAACAACCTAAATGCCCCTCAACCAAAGAATGGATAAGGAAAATATGGAACATTTACAGGATGGAGTACTACGCAGGAGAAAAAAAATAATGACATCTTAAAATGTCCAGCAAATGGATGGATCTAGAAAACATCATATAGAGTGAAGTAACCCAGACCCAGAAAAACAATTATCATATGTACTCACTCATAAGTGGTTTTTAAACATAAAACAAAACAAAAAAACAGCCTACAAATCACAATTTTAGATAACCTAGACAACAATGAGGACCCTAAGAGAGACCTTCATAGATCTAATCTATATGGGAAGTAGAAAAAGACAAGATCTCCTGAGTAAATTGGGAGCATGGGGACCATGGGAGAGAGTTGAAGGGGAGGAGAGAGAAAGGGAAGGGAGCAGAGAAAAATGTAGAGCTCAATAAAATCAATAAAAAAGTATACTTGACTAAGAAAAAAAAACAAAACAAAGCAAAACAAAAAAATCCAAAGAGTGATATGAATATTTGGACTTGGAACATTTTTTTGATGTGGTAAGAGTGTCTCAGGCCCTCCACAGCTTCCAATCCTTTTTCCACCCATTTCCTATCTGAGGGAGGAAGAGTGTGTTTGAAAAACATTTTACCTCCCAAAAATTTAGTCATTCTTGACTTGTCTATCTCATCTAACAATATATGCTTTTTTAAAGGATTCATTGACAGAAATTATTAGCCATTTATTATGCTTATATGTTACTATTAAACTAAGGAGTTATGGTTTAATGTGCATACTGTGAGCTGCTGAGAGTAAAAATGCTTTTGAGATTCCTAGTCCCTCTTTTGCTTTTCAATGAAGGGGTGGCCTGAACCTGCCTGACAAGAATGAAGTATGCAGCACAGATTTTGAAAAAGACATTCTAAATTATTTCCTGCTGAGATTGAGTCTGCACTTCCATCTGACTCAGTGACTCTCAACTTTCCTGCTGCACCCTTTCAATATAGTCCATCATGTTGTGGTGGACATCAACTATAATGTTATTTCTCCGCTATTTCATAAGAGCATTTTGCTACTATTTTGAATTGTAGTGTAATTATCTGATATGTAGGATAGCTGATATGATATCAGACCCTCAAAGGGATCATGAATCACAGGTTGAGATCCTACTGATCTAACTCCTTGCTACAATCTTAAATTCAGTGTAGAAACATTGTCTCTGAAGGGCAAGTTATAAATAACACTTTTTATAACATTTCTACATCAATATTATATGTGGACAGGAACGTAAAAGTTTCTCATGAAAAAAAGTTTCAGGGCCTCTTATTTGCACAAACAACTTGAGTATTTGGTCGTACAGGAGGTTTGGAGATTTTCAGGTGTAGGTATAAGATCACAAAATATTTCTATTGACTTTTTCAAAAAAATATCCGAAGAGAAAAGGCCTATGAACTCATCATAAATTGAAATTGCATTTACTAAACCTAAGTGGCAACTATATTTACTATATCTAGTATCCCAAATACCATAGCAGCACAGACCACTACTATTGGTCAATTGTCTACCATGTGGTCAGGAGGATTGCTGGCATCTGGGGCACATTGTGTAGTACTGGACAGTCACAGCACTTTAGATAGTATGGTAAAGCACAGCTCTAGAGTGAAAAAAGACCACAGTTAAAAATCCAAAGAAATGACTCTACAAAACAAATGTTGTGTTTTCTTTATTATAGCATCAAAAAACTGTAAATTGGACAATTTCAAGTCAGGAACCATCTACTTCACTCTTTTATCCAAGCCCATATTTTTAAAGAGGTCACCTCCAATTCCACCAGACTTTGTACACTAAAATACGCACCACCACCACCACCACCCCTCACACACAATTTGAATATATCCCCAATGGAGAGTTGATTCCTGTGACTGTGGCAGATGACCTACTCACCGCCAACAAACAAAAAGTTATCTAAGATTAACAAATTTTTCATCCCTTAGTTATTAAGTCAAATAAAAGGGTCAAATTATCACTAGTATGTAATGGGTTGCTTTTGTTGATATAATTCAGGAATTTTTAAAACATGCTCTCAGCATCTTCAATCAAAAAAAATAAGTCTAAGTATTCTCAGCAATTCTTTCTCAGTTGGTATAATTTGTCTACAGAAGAGAGCCCCTTGCTCATTTCTATTTGAAGAGTGTCGTACCAAATGGCAATTTGTCAACTCCAGACTGAAAAGTAGAAGAGCATTTGCAAGATAAGCAGCTTATCAATCTAGATACTCGATAGTCATATCATTGCGATCTCACCACCAAGTTTAGAGTCTGAACTCATAGTGAAGAGGTTAAAGTAGTCTAGTCTAGAATCACTACTTGTTTTAGCACTTCAAACAATTGCCATGGTTTTTAATAGGTAAGAATGTAGTAAAAAGAGGCTTGTATTCTTAGGGATTTACAACTGGCCTTCTGAAAATGCTTCCTGGTAGGTACTGTATGTTCCTTTAAGATTATTGCTCGTTGTAAAAGTGGGCACGCATGCCAGGCTGTGCGTTAGGCAGTTTTTACAATGCTCCCCGGGTGTGCCAGGCCTCTGAGGCATGGAGCCAACTCTGAAGCTGCCACCATCCAGCAGCAGCCGTGCAGACTGTGGTGTGTCAGTGTTTATGGCTTTGGCAAGCGGTTCCACCTTTTCTTCAGTAATATTAAACATTAACTTCCAACTTCCAGAAGTATTCAAAATGGCTCAACTCTGTGCTTTCCAGCAACTTTAAGATTAACCAAATACGTTTCATAAGTTGCAGGCTCATTTTCAAGTGAAATGCTTGCTTTCTGCAATCCTCTCATGGAGCAATTGAGTGACAGAGGAAAATACATAAGCATTAATATTTGCCTTCAATGGTTGGCTAAAGCTTTAAAGTTTGCACGGTAATATTCATTCTCAAATCTTTTTAAAGGCAAGTTGGAGAGATGTGCAAATTACTTTTTAAGTGAGAGACAAAACCAGGGGTGAAGTTTTAAAGACTCAAAGCAGATAGAAACAAAGGAGGATTGTACTTGTAGAAATATTCAGATGGAGATGGCTTCGATGATTTCAAGAAAATATTACATGACTATTTTTTAGTTGATTTTGCACTGATGAATAGAACAGAGTTCCTGCAACAATGAGGGCAAAATATTAATACTGCTGGTAGAATTTATCATAAGAAAATATGATTGGGCAAGACAACTGTGTTTTTGTTTTTGTTTGGAAAGGATATTTAGTTTGATTTCCTTGGATAAGGCAGTTTGATGGATAATTTTCAACACTCTATTTGATAGAATCCTATGAAATAGTCTTTTGATGGTTTTTTTTTTTAAGAAAAGCTTTTATTCTTCATCCCAGGCTGGTCTCAAACCTACAGTGATTCTCCTGTCTCAATCTTTAATGTGCCAGAATTATAGACCCAAGCTATCACACTTGGCCTGGCTTTTCTTTGAACATGCATTGTGAAAATAAATGAGCAAAGCTCATTGTTCGGTGTGAAGGCATTTTTCCCCTGCTGAGAAGCTGAGCGGTTCATCTTCACTCTGAGTTGAAGTTTACTATGGCTTGTACCTATCAGACTATATTTTCAGTAGTCTGTAAAACAGAACCAAGTCTCTAAGGGTCTGAGACACCTATTAGATATCTCCGCATTTCTTTCACGTCAAGTTTCCTCCCTAGTTCTTCTGACACATCTGTCCCTGTCTGTTAGGTAATTTCTCTTCTGTCATTGTGTCTCAGTGCCTTTCAGTACCCTTCATATGCATTTTAAACTCGCTAGTGTCTTTTAACAATTATTTTCTTTAATTTCAAGAATTTTGTAAATGTACCAATGAAATGTGATATCTATCATCCATTTCATCCTCCACACCCCACCATGTTCCCCATAACATTGCTGTTATCAACTTATGTGTTTTTTCTCTTTGATAATGTGCTAAGCTCAGTTAGAGCTGGCCTTATGTGCGTGGGTATGGGACCATCAGAGTATGGGAAACCTACAGTGACCACTCCTTATGAAAAAAGAAATTCTCCTTCCCCAAGCTACTACCTATTAGTAAAGCCTCAGTAAAGGTAGAACTCAAAGATTACCTACTCCATCTATGCTTTGATTTGGGGTTGGCTTGATCTTGCACAGGTCTTAAAAAGGTGACTACAGCTGCTTTGAATTCCTGATTTCCACAGTCGTGTCATGCCCAGAAGTCAACTTCCCACAGCCTTTCCCCCCATTCTTTCTGCCTCCGTTTTTTGCAATGTTCGCTGAGCCTTAGTGGTGGTGAGATTAATATAGATGTCCTATTTGGGGATAAGTGCTCCTCTAGGTACTATCTCTGGTTATACATATGTCCATTGGTGTGTGTGTGTGTGTGTGTTTGTGTGTGTGTGTGTGTGTGTGTTGAAGCTGTCCACTTCAGGAAGACGCTTCTATGACAAAGGTTGACAACAGACTAGGGCCATGAGTATTAATGTAATTATATCTAAGGCAATTTGATAGTATGATCATTTAGAAAAATAATTATGGTAGATCATACGTCAGGGCTGTGACCTCCCAACCATTGACTTTTGATGAGGATTACAATACCAATCATAAATTCTTTCTTGTGGAGCAGACCGCAAATCCAATTTTAAAGCAGTATATTTTCTTTGTAAGAGTCATATCACGATTGCTTCCTTAGGCGTATTTTGTCTGGTGGGTCAGGATTGCAGCATGCAGAGAATAGTGCTGGGTAACAAAATTGGTGTCTTTTCTACCTCAACTGTCCAGAAGCTTTAACATTTCACAGAGTCCCATTGGTTGATTGCAGTTCTTACTCCACCCATTTCCCCCTCCAAATCCCACCATATATCCCAAACATGACCCCTCCCAACTTATCTCATTGTTTTTTTATAATGCATGTCCTATACTATAGGGGTCTTATTCAGAAATCCCTTACCTATGCATGTTAGTTGAAAGGTGCTTTTGAGTTGAACCACTAGTAGTTCCAGGTCTGATGCTAAGACCTTTGATATATGTGGAGGTGAGTTTAGTTCAGAGTAAGAGGTAGGATCTAGCTTCATTTTTCTGCAAGCTAAAATTTGGCTTTCAAAAAACTGTGTGTTGAATATCATGTCTTTTCTACAGTGTGTGTTTTGGTATCATTATAAAACATCAGGTAACACTGGCTTCATGGACTTATATCTGGGTTTTCAATTTTACTCCATTGACCTACATGTCTGGTCAATGTGACTTACATGACCTTGTGCCTGTTTTATTACTAGTGTTCTATAGAATCATTTAGAATGGACTATGATTCTAGTTCCCACCACACTCTTTTTTATTCAGTCTTCTTTGGGTATCATTGGTCTTTTGTTCATCCATAATAATTTTTGTATTGTCTTTTCTATATTTCTTCAGAAGCATAGAACTTTCAAAGGTTTTGAGTTAAATCTATAGTTTGCTTTCAGTAGGGCAGTCATTTTCACAATATACATTTTCCCAATCCACAAGCATGGGATGCATTCCATATTCTAGTATGTTACTCGGTTTTGTTCTTCAGAGTCCTCAAATGTTCATTCAGAGTTGTTTTCATTTCCCCAGATAGGTTTACTTCCAGGCATTTTATTTTGTGTTTGTGGCCATTGGGAATAGGATTCTTTTCTCTGATGTTTTTAGTCTGTTTGTCATTGGTATAGAGGAAGACCACTGATATGATTTTGTATCCTGCAACTTTGCTAAAATTATTTGTCAACTCTATTTTTGATGGGATGCTGCAAGTATCCTATGTAAAGAATCATATTATATGCACATAGTGATACCATGACTTCTTTTCTTTTTCATATCACTTTTATTTCTTTTTCTTTTCTTATTGCTGCAGCTAAGACCCTAAGAATTATGTTGAATATGAGTAGTGAGAGTGGACACCCATGCCCTTGTTCCAAAGTGGGAACTTTGGAACCTTTCTTTATTAAATATGATGCTGACTATAGATTTTTCATATACAACCTTTATTATGTCGAGATATGCTGCATTCATACCTAACCTCTCCATGATTTTTATCATAAAGGGATGTTGGGTTTTGCTGAAAGCTTTTTCTGTGTCTAATGAGGTGACCATGTGATTTTTATCTTTGAGTCTACTTATGTGATGGATAACAATTATTGATTTCTATATGTTCTTAAAGTGAAGTACATAATATTAGTCATAATTCTTCATGGCTCACTGGAACTCGGCATTTGTTAATTTTATTGACCTGAGTAATATGCCATTAAAACAGTCAACATTTACTTTGGCTTTCTTAAGGTCATAGTTACAGTCTGGACACAAAATGACCTTTCTGTCAAATAAGATGATCGGAGAATTTTAAAGAAACACTGTGAATGGTTAAATTAGGTATTTCTCTGTCTTATAAATATGCAACTGATTTTTCAACTTCAGTGTAAGACTTTATATTTAGCTTTTTTTTTTATTTGGAGACAGAATCCTGTTATATAGATCAGGCTGATCCTGAAATTGTAATCCTCCTGCCTCAACCTCCAGAATCTTAGGATTGTAGGTATACACAATCATGCATGGATTCAGTTTCCTTTGCTGTATCTAAGGTTGATCTTTGAACTATGGTTATTTAATACTTAAATTTAAAATTTTAAAAAAATTATTTGTAACAACCTGAAACAGCTCTCACATAAAAGTCAAAGCCTAGAAAGTTCTTAAGAAAGAAGAATGCCAAAGTTAGACCTGGCAAACCAAGAGAAGGAAGAGAGTCCCAAGAGCAGGCACAAGAGTCAGAGACCCATGAGTCTTCACACTCAGGAGTCCCATAAGACGCTAATCTAATAGCTATAATATATCCACAGATGATCTACTGCACACCCATGTAGGCCCTGTGCTTGCTGATTCAGTCTCTGTGAGCTCATATGCATCTTGATTAGTTGATTCAGAGGGCCTTGTCTCCTGGTGTCCTCCAACCCCTCTAGTTCTTACAATCTTTCTGTCACCTTTTCCTAGGGATTTCCAGGGCTCCACAGGGAAGGATTTAATGGAGATCTCAAATTTAGACTCTTTCTCTGTCTAATGTCTGACTGTGAGTCTCGAATCTGTTCTCTTCTGCTGCAGGAGGAAGACTCTCTGATGATGATGATAAGGCACTGATCTATAATTGTTGCAGAATATCATCAGGAGTCATTTTATTGGTGGTTTTATTTTTGTTGTTATTTTAAAGACCACAGGTGTTTGTTTTCACCCTAAATCTCTGGGCTATCTAGTCTCCAGTTATTATTTAGCCAAGCGGTGTTGGGTATAAGTTCCTTCTCCTGGAGTGGGTGTTAATCCAAATCAGACATTGGTTGACTAGTTGGCTATGATAGCTTTTGCTTCATCTTATTATATTTACTTTTGTCATGATTGGTTGTCTTTTAGAAGCCTCTTCATATCTAATAATAGACAGAAAGGGAGTGGATCATGAGGATAGAGGAGGTGGGTAGGAATTGGGAATAGTAGAGGGAGGGAAAAGCTATAATCAAAATATATTGTATGAGAAAATAATCTATTTTCAATAAACAGAAAAAGGCATATCACTGATATTAAAAACAATAAAGAGACAATACTCTATGCATCATTTTCTAAACTGAAATATACAAAAAGATTATCAAATGTATCAGAATTTTATGCTTATACAGATATTACATGACACCATTTGCCTTTAAGAGAAATGTAAGTAATTATAAAGATGCAATATTAAGTCATAAATGTAGAGAATTAACTGTCATACATAAAACACTACTATACTTGATTCTGTAGTGCCCACCTCATCGTTATTGTGGTGAACTCAAGTGTTTACTGTGTCCACTTAAGATATCCTGCAATACTGGTGATTCCTGGGAGAGCAGTCTATATCTCCAGCCGTTTCCCATGATCAGTGAGAAACAACTGCTCAACTCCTTGCAAAGTTTTCAACGTGTGTAATAAACATGAACGAAACATTTTCACTGTCTATTTATATTATCATAAGGCTTCCGGCTGGCAACGAACTGTTGACACTGTTACTTGAAGAATCCAAAGTTGTAGGCAGATATTTCTCACTGTATAAGTCTCAGTGTCTCTAACATCTGAGTTGTTCAAGGGTTAGTTTCATTACTTCCAGCCATTCATATTATCTTTTTTGACTAATCATCAACCAGCTAGCCAGACCACCTTACTTCTTCCACTAGGAAACATGATCACACATCTTTTCGTGCTTACAGACAAGGAACATGGGCTTGGGAAATAAGCTGACCCATTTGAATTCTGCATTTGCCACTTATCATTTGCAGGATGGTTGTTCTAGTCTTCCTAAAAATTCCTCAAATGACAAAAATATTGCTATCATCATTTGTTGTAGTAAAATTTAAGTGGGATATTGTTTGATAATGGTGTTTCAGAAATGGGGGTGGTAGCATATGCCTGTAATCCTAGCACTCAGGGAGCAAAGGCTGAAGGATCACCATAAGATTGAAACATGCTAGTGTGCATACTGAATTATCAGCCAGTCAGGATTACAGAATGAGATTTTTGTCTCAAAACTATATACAAATAAGGGAATGCTTGGGAAAGTACTTGGTTTTTTGATAATATATATCAATGTATTAATTCTCTATGTGTGGATGTAGATGATAAACGATAGGCAGATGATGCCTAGGAAGGCAATAAATTGATAGATGAGATACATAATAAATTTACAGATGATATTTAAATATATATATATATATATATATATATATATAGAGAGAGAGAGAGAGAGAAAGATGACAGGTTATAACTGATAGATAATAGATGATAGATTAGATATATGGATGAGAGATAGATAGATAGATAGATAGATAGATAAATAGATAGATAGATGGAAAGAGAGATGAAAAGATAGATAGATGGATGGATTTCTCATAGCTGTGAAGAGAAGGAGGAAGCCAGAATACTAATAGTGAAAGAAACAAATGTGTTTCTCTTGGAGAATCAGATAAAGCAGACATACATGGAAAAGAAGATATTGACTTAATAGCAAATTTGTTGATGCATGGTAAATTTCAAGGCAAACCATTATGTTTTTAAAATGGGATTCTGAGTTTAGTGACAGATCAGCAATATATTAGGCAATAATAATCCACATTTATTTCATTGACAACAAGCAAGACTACAGGTCAGTCTTTCTACCAAAATTGAACATACTTGAACTGGGACTCTAAGATGCACTCAGTAAGTTAGGAACACTTTCCTTTCAGAGGACAAATGCCTTCCTGAGGACCTATGTGCACAGTCATCTCACATCCAAGCTCTATTTGGCATCACTGAGATGAGGTAGAAATTGCGTCTCTCCATATCTCTCTTAAGTTTGTTGTATTTTAACTACTTCAGACCATGGGGTTGAGGTGGAAGCTTACACACACAAAATGATTTGCCTTAGTTGCTGATATCTGGGAATGCCACCTGTCCTTAGAAACTGTGACTTTCATCAATGGTAAGTTCTGCCCCAAGTTGGAGTTTTAACATTTGTTTTCAAGAATAACAGTACCAGTGAGTATTTTTAGGACATTTGCTGTGTTCCATTGTTTTATCTACATAGTAGAATAACCTTCCATAATCCTCACAATACTTGGAGGAAGGCATTAGCAATGTTTTACCATTTCCAATGAGTGGATTGAAGAACACACCCCTGGTGCATAACACGGAAAAAGGAGAACAAGGATCAGAACTCCTGAGGTCCCTCTGTGGAGCACAGTCTCTCTGTAGAGCACAGTCTCTCTGTAGAACACAGTCCCTCAGTGGAGCACAGTCTCTCTGTGGAGCACAATCCCTCTGTGGAGCACAGTCTCTTTGTGGAGCACAGTCCCTCTGTGGAGCACAGACTCTCTGTGGAGCACAGTCTCTCTGTGGACCACAGTCTTAGAGCTGCTAAAATAATCAACTTTGTAAGTTAGGGTTTACTCTTTTCTGAGAATAATTCATTTCTTTAATTAATTTATTTATTAAAGATTTCTGCCTCCTCCCCGCCACCGCCTCCCATTTTCCTCCCCCTCCCCCGATCAAGTCCCCCTCCCTCATCAGCTGGAAGAGCAATCAGGGTTCCCTGCCCTGTGGGAAGTCCAAGGACCACCCACCTCCATCCAGGTCTAGTAAGGTGAGCATCCAAACTGCCTAGGCTCCCACAAAGCCAGTACGTGCAGTAGAATCAAAAACTCATTGCCATTGTTCTTGAGTTCTCAGTAGTCCTCATCGTCTGCTATGTTCAGCAAGTCCGGTTTTATCCCATGCTTTTTCAGACCCAGGCCAGCTGGCCTTGGTGAGTTCCCGATAGAACATCCCCATTGTTTCAGTATGTGGGTACACTCCTCGTGGTTCTTAGTTCCTTGCTCGTGCTCTCTCTCCTTCTGCTCCTGATTTGGACCTTGAGATTTCAGTCCTGTGCTCCAATGTGGGTCTCTGTCTCTGTCTCCTTTCATCGCCTGATGAAGGTTAATATTCAGGAGGATGCCTATATGTTTGTCTTTGGGTTCTCCTTCTTATTTAGCTTCTCTAGGATCACGAATTATAGGCTCAATGTCCTTTATTTATGGCTAGAAACCAAATATGAGTGAGTACATCCCATGTTCCTCTTTTTGTGTCTGGCTTACCTCACTCAGGATAGTGTTTTCTATTTCCATCCATTTGTATGCAAAATTCAAGAAGTCCTTGTTTTTTACTGCTGAGTAGTACTCTAATATGTACATTCTACCTCTTTTGGGAATATCTATGTAAAAGTGGTAGATAATGAAGAAATGTTGCCATGTTAGAAAGAGTAAAACCAAATATTTGGAGCAAATGGCATTGCTCAGTGTAAATCCAGTGGAGGTAAGAGCACATGGGATTCTCAAAGCTGGCAGTCAGAACTCCATTCTAATTGGCTTTTTATTCACAATTCTTCTTCCATCTGGAAGCCAGTGAAGGCTTGTACTCACCATACAGAAACCATTGCCATCAGAAACCATCACACACCACATCCTCACCAGAGGCTTTTCTGACTCAGTGCAGAGATGAGTATCCAATTCAAATCAAGCAGCTGTCAAAGGTCAAGTGCCTCATTTTGTTTCAGACCTAGGACAGAACACAACCTAGAAAACCAGGAAGGCTGCCCCAACCGCACACACACATTTTTTTCTTTCTTTTTTACTGATTTATTATTGAGCTATATATTTTTTCTCTGCTCTCTTCCTTTCTTCTCCCCTCCCCTTCAACCCTTTCCTATGGTCTTCATGCTCTCATTTTACTCAGGAGATCTTGTCTTTTTCTACTTCCCATGTAGATTAGATTCATATATGTGTTTCTTGGTGTGCTCGTTGTTTTCTAGGTTCTCTGGGATTGTGATTTGTGGGAAGGTTTTCTTTGCTTTATATTTAAAAACCACTTATGAGTGAGTACATATGATATTTGTCTTTCTGGGTCTGTGTTACCCCACTCAATGTGATATTTCCTAGATCCATCCATTTGCCTGTAAATTTAAAGATACTATTATTTTTTCCTTCTGTGTAGTACTCCATTGTGTAAATGTGCCACATTTTCCTTATCCATTCTTCAGTCAAGGGGCATTTAGGTTCTTTCCAGGTTCTGGCTATGACAAACAATGCTGCTATGAACGTAATTGAGCACATGTCTTTGTAGTACAATTGACCATCCTTTGAGTATATAGCCAAAAGTGATATTTCTGGGTCTTGAGGAAGGTTGTTTCCTAATTTTCTGAGAAATCACCATACTGATATCCAAAGGGGCTTTACCACTTTGCACTCCCACCAGCAGAGCAGGAGGCATACACACATAATGAAAGTATACTAGTAGAAGGCGAGAGGGAAGGAAGAGGGAGGAGGGCAGAAAAATGTATAGCTCAATAAAAAGTATAATAGTAAGTTGGCTTGATGTTTTCTTGTCACTGACAAGGTGACCATTTGAGAGTATGAGCTTCATTAGTGTTTGTAACTATGACCCTCCTAGGAAAAGCAAACTAATCTCTGAGGGTGAGGTCAATGGGTGGAGAGATACAGTGTCAAGATGGGAGAAGTGTTATGATGTCCTCTGGGTTCCAGATCTTCCTCTGCAGTTCACCCACACAAACCAAGAGTCTCTTCCATTTTTCTAAGAAATTCTGAGCTTGGTTTATATTCTTCCAGTAGTGTGAGTCTTAAGTATGAATATTAATGTGCTGGGTTGTTCTTGGGCTAACCTGGTATCATATCCTTGAAATAAGTGTCCATAGAAGGCAGCCTTCCTACATGACTGTGCCTTTGCTCCTCTCTTTTGCTTTATTGAATGGCACTTGAGCCACAAGCCCTAAGAATGAACTGAGGGTCTGAGGTAACATGTGATAAACTATTCATAACATTGATATAATTGAGGACAATATGCACCATATCCTTCAGTGCCCCCAATACAAAGTTCCAGGTGAGAAATTTTATTCTAAAATATAGGACACTCACAGCTTTGCTTTCCATAACAAAATCATTCTACTTTCTACTGATAAAAAAATTATGTTATTAAACCAGGACAGAGCAGGTCATTTTTATCAGCATATAATTTGGGAGAACATTGATCTAGTAAGAGGAGATCTGGGCTTGACTTCCTAAGTCCATGCTGCTAGCTGCCTAGAAGGCTGGTATCTGGGAAACTTGAATCTCTGTCAAACTCTTTTTCCTTCCTATAAAATAGAACAAAATTAGCCTTAAGTGGGTTACATAATATTGTGAAACTTAAATGAATTTAATTATACAAAATTTGTTTTAAGGTAAATGTATCTATTTATGTATCTAGTTTAGCTATAGAAAGTAACAGTCCAACTGAGACTTTTATATTATGTGTAAGGAGGGCTTTTGTTGTTGTTTTTATAAAGAAACCTTTTCATTCCTCATGAATGCTTGACACACTTAAAATGATGTAAATTCAATCCTTCTGTATCAAAATCATGAATTGAAGTTCCATTTTACACTGGAGGCAAATCAAAGGTAGGGACAAGGAAGAGACAGGTTGTTAGGCTCTGAGAAAAATACGGCTGTCTGCAAGAGAAAGCCTGAGCTTCAGGCTGCCTGTCTTCAGTGAGGCAAAACCATATCACTCACTGCCTGGATAACTTCCTTTTTTTCCTGCTGTTTTTTAGAATCTCTACCCTGAGCTCACAAAAAAAAAAAAAAAAAAAAAAAAAAAAAAAAAAAAAAACCTTTAAGGACTGAAAAGAAAGCAAAGGAAGCTAAAGGTATTGTTCAATGGCGATCGAAAGCAGAAGTACAGAAAAGTCATGAACAACAGCATCACTGGCAGAGAGTGAAGCTGTCAGGTCCCTGAAGTCTCCGTGGCTGGTCCGGGTGGGCAGCTAGGGGCTGCAAAAGGAGCTTCCTCTTGTTTGACTGCGCATTGCTCAGTTTCCCTGCCAGCATTGTAGGAACATGACTGAAACCACACAAAAGCTCACAGAGGTGTCAAACAGCAGGGATGAGGGGCTGAGCTTTCCCTCATCCGTGAAGGAGTCAATTAAGGAACAAAGACATCCCTAGGGTTTTAAGAGCATCAACCAGTCCTAACTGTTAGAGAACTCTCATTTGTAGTTTGATTTGAATCTCCTACATTTATTATTTACAAAGAAATTGTGATTAATTTGATATTTTAGTGCTTTCTAAGAATCATTATTCAAACATTTTTCTTATGTTTTTAACTATGTGTGCCTCTGTCTAACATTGCCTTCACAAGAGTCAGACTAAGATCAAACAAGCAGCGCCAGGAAATGTCGGAGAGTGCTTGGATGTTTTGTCGCCATCAAATGTTCTGGGCCTTACCTTTTTCTCCCCCTTTATGATTTCTTAAATGTTCAAGCACCAAAAGGCCAGGAAGGAAGACAGAGAAGGAACAAAGCATGTCCTCTGTCAAGGCCTCTGTCATTGCTGCTTAGATTAGGGATGACTTCAACTCCCTTTGCTAAGTGCACATTGTAAACGAATCTTTGTTTCTGCAATTTAGATAAGATTATTTCAATAGACGTCAGCTCTAGCAATGGATTTTCTCTCTCTTTTTCATTGATGTTGTTTGGCCAATGATTCGTGACTACCATTTGACATAAGCTTATCGTAGCTGAACTATGTCTTGTGCTTTCATACCAGGAGCAAGGCACTATGTTTAGATCATTAGGTGGGTCTGTTGATTTTCCTAAGTATCAATAAACTGAGAGCAGCAATGTTCTTGGAGTTGGCTAATAAAATCCTAACTGAACACATGTGATATGTAAAACTGACTTAAAGACACATTTATGTGTTGATTGCAGACTAGCTTCTATTTACCTCTTCTGCCTTTAATGTCAGGACTTGAAACCAGGGCTTAGACCGTACTAATAAAGTGGTCTGCTACCAGGCTGCCTTTATAACCCTATTGTTCCTTAACTTTATCCAAGCAGTTTTTTGTGGGGCATGCAAGTGTGGGTATATGAATGCGGATGAGCACATTCATTTGGGGACTGTAGGGGCCAGAGGTCAACCTTAACAACCTTAATTGCCTGGCCTTTTTCTGTTTGTTTTTGTTTGTTTTCATAAGACAGTAGTCTCTTATTGGCCCAGAGTATAGAAGATAGGCAAGACTGGTAGGTCACCAAGTCACTAACCTCAAGAATTCGCCAGTCTGTCTCTCTAGTGATGGGGATGCAAGTGGGTACCAATGTATTTGGTGTTTTGTCGCTGTTTTAAATCTGGGCTCTGGGGGTAGAAACCAAGTGCTCATGCTTACAAGGCAAGCCCATTACTGACTGAGCTGTCTCTCTAGACCATAAGTAATTTTGAATACAGTTTATTGGGCTTTCATTATACATTATTATAAAACAACTGGATATTTAAGATACTACAGGGGTGAAGTCCATCTCAATTTAAAGATAACACCAACAATAGTGATTCTTGTTTACATTTTGTAAGTAGCGATCACTTCAGCTGCTGCTCATTCTATTATAGGTACCATCCCTGAGGTGGACGGCATATACATCAGCCCAACAAATATTTACAAAAATGAAACTAAAGGAAAGCTTTTTTTGTACTTTGCTTTCTTTTAGTCCTTGCTTTTGGGATGCTTTTCAGACTAGAAAAATGTGGGTTAAAGGAAAATTGAGACGTGAAGCTTTAACCTCATCCAGCCATTTCATGAGTAATAAGAATGGCTGCCATTTATTAGCTACCCATGGTCAGAGATCAACCACTGCAGCACATGGACAGTCTTCACAGCAACACCACGGATTAAACTCCACGGTACAGGGAAACCCAAAGTTTGCAAGGTCTGGGTCCTGTCATGCATAGGGGCAGAGTTTTGGGGCTCTGAAAATCTGTGCTAACAAACAGCGTGTCAAGATAGCGACTGTCACTGCTCTGTCTAGCTACTCAGTTGGTGCTCAAGTTTAAGCATTCAAATAGTGTTTATATGTTTATATTCGGGATTTTTCTTTTTAAAGGAAAATGTTGGGTTCTATTAACAGCTGATACTGTAGTCGAACTTTCTTTTAGCAAGTTAATATCAGTGCAGCTGTCTCACCTTTTACCTTGAGACTCATCCCATGCTTCCTGTATCCGAAACTGTGCTCTCCATTATGAAGGATGGCAGGATCCTTTGTCAATGACTCCCCTTCTTCCACCTGAGCCCTGAATCTCTTTCTTTGGCATTCATCCTTTTTCAATTCCAAACTATTGATTTCTTTCTTCCACTCCACTGTTCTCACGATTCAGTACATAAGCATGTTCGCAGCTCCACTAAAAGAAAGCTTTTTAAAGCAAAAGATAGATTCAAAGCAGATCTTTCTTGTGATTTCAACTGGTCAGAGAAGGCCAAGAAAAAACAAAGACACCTATTAATGCAGTTAAATAGCTACCATATATATCAGGAATGAAACACTGTGATTCTTCTTCCTGGGCTTCATGGCCAGCAAAAAAAAAAAAAAATCAACATATAAATGCTTTTTAAAATGCAAATCTAGAGTTCTATTTATTTAACAAAATCGTGTCTGTCATAGAATCCCAGTTCTGGACACTATCACAGTACATAAGCCTACCCTGGGAACCTCATTCTCCAGGACTCAAGAGGATTTAGTCAGATACCTTCAACTTGTCTTGAGAACTTCTGATTTCTTTCAGTATCTCAAAAGCCTGGATAAGACTGAGGGGACCTTCGAAGAGTCTTTTCACCTTGATATTAAATAACTGAAAGAGATCCAAAGGGGCTGTACCAGTTTGCACTCCCACCAGCAATGCAGGAGTGTTCCTTGACCCTACATCCTCTTCAGCTTAAGTTGTCATCAGTGTTTTTTTTGTTTTTTTGTTGTTTTTTTTTTGTTTTATCTTGGCCATTCTTATAGATATAAGATGGAATCTTAGAGTTGTTTTGATTTGCGCTTTTCTGATGGCTAAGGATGGTGAGCATTTCCTTAAGTGTCTTTCAGCCATTTTAGATTCCTCTGTTGAGAGTTCTCTGTTTAGGTCTTTACTTCACTTTTGATTGGATTATTTGTTCTTTTGAAGACCAATTTCTTGAGTTCTTTTGGTTTTGGAGATCAGCCCTCTGTTTTATATGGGCTTGGTAAAGATCTTTTCCCATTCTGTAGACTGTTGTTTTGTTTTGTTGACCATGTCCTTGGCTTTACAGAAGCTTCTCAGTTTCAGGAGGTCCCATTTATTAATTGTTTCTCTCAGTATCTGTGCTACTGGGGTTATATTTAGGAAGTAGTTACCTATGTCAATTTGTTCAAGTGTACTTCCCACTTTCTCTTCTGTGAAGTTCAGTGTGGTTGGCTTTATGTTGAGGTCTTTGATCCATTTGGACTTGAGTTATGTGAGTGGTCACAGATATGGATCTATTTTCATTTTCCTACATGTTGATATTCGGTTATACCATTTGTTAAATATGTTTTCTTTTTTCTGCATTGCTGATGGGAATGTAAAGTGGAATAGCCCCTTTGGATATTAGTATGGCAATTTCTCAGAAAATTAGGAAACAACCTTTCTCAAGACCCAGCAATACCACTTTTGGGTATATACTCAAAGGATGCTCAATTGTCCTACAAAGACATGTGCTCAACTATGTTCATAGCAGCATTGTTTGTCATAGCCAGAACCTTGAAACAACTTAAATGCCCCTTGACTGAAGAATGGATAAGGAAAATGTGGTATATTTACACAATGGAGTACTACACAGCAGATAAAAATGACAACATCTTGAAATTTGCAGGCAAATGGATGGATCTAGAAAACATCATATTGAGTGAGGTAACCCAGACCCAGAAATACAAATAAAATATGTACTTACTAATAATTGGCTTTTAGACATAAAGCAAAGAAAACTAGCCTACAATTTACAATCTCAGAGAATTCAGACAACGAGGACCATAAGAGAGACATACATGGATCCAATCTACATGGGAAGTAGAAAAAGACAAGATCTCCTGAGTAAATTGGGAGCATGCGGACCATGGGAGAGGGTAGAAGTAGAGGGAAAGGGAGAGGAGCAGAGAAAAATATATAGCTCAATATAACCAATAAAAAAGGGCTCAGTTTGCCATGGGAAGTAGTAAGTATTAAGAAAAAGAGTATGTTTTCTTTAATAAATGCAATATGTGTAATCATGAAAGTATTTGGAAATGATAGATCAGATTCATTCCAAAAAATTTTTGAGAGTAACTAATGTGAACTAACCCTGAAACTCACTGGAAGTCCTTTTTAATTAAACGCTCAGTTACTGTTTCATTATTTAAAAAAAAAACTGAGAGAGAAGCAGGAAACACTGGACAATTAATCTCCCAATTAATATGTGAGAGCTAAATGTGGGCAAATTGGAGGACCACATCTCCCTGGTCCATAAGAATGTTGATATCAAAGATGTAAGGAAACGAAGCTGGACAAGCTAACTGTGGCACAAGATGCTCCCACCCAGGAGTTATACACAGAATTTTGTCTGCATATAAATGACTGAGTAGAGGCTTCTCCTCAGTCCACAGGGATAGGCAGATGAGAGCCTGAGAAACAGAGTCTGGTTCATGTAGTTACATAGTTTCCAGACAGAAAATACAATAAGCCTCACATTTACTAAGGATCCCAAACTAAGTTTTGGATTGATCCTAAAGAAGACAATTGATGACAGGAGGAGTATTCTCAGTCCAAGGTTCCTAAGTGCCTTTGTAATGGGAGTGTGTGTTTCCTTTGCTAATGTCATCTGTTCAATCTCAAAATAAAACCCTCAAGTCTGATATATAGATGGTGACTATTAATATTCCTGGGCAGAAGATGTGACTTTAAACGACATGTAAGGGGTCAGAAAGATAGCTCAGTAGGTACAGGTACTTTTTGCCAAGGCTGATGGCCTGACTTTGATTCCTGGATCCCACATGATGAGAGAAAAAACCCCTTCAACCCTGACCTCTACAATTGTTTTATGAAACACTATTTACTCAGTTACATAGACAAAACACACAGACCAACAAATCAATGATGACATGTAAAATGTGGGGAAAATATGATTGACACCGTAGAGGCATGTCCTCAGGAACTGTAACATCTGTGACTTAGAGTCTGAGATGAAGTGCCTCAAGGCTTGCTGATGCATGCTCTGAAATTTTGTGTTCTGTTTGAATGTGAGGTAAGGTGTTTGGGCACACGTCTAATTCTTTTCATCTAGCAGTCAAGTCTAGAATCTAAACAATGCCACTCGAAAACTGAAAATCCCTTTAAAATTTACCTACTTTTAGAAACTGAATTAGATAATGACTTAGAGATGCTATGACAGACATTATAAGAAAGCAAAGTATGACTTAATTTAGGACTCTTTTCATGGGCTTTCTAAATCCCATTTTAACTTTTTGGAAATCTTGGTCCATCTTTATCTACATTTTGTTTACATTTCAAATTTAAACAAACAGGTTTTTAGAAATCTTTTGTTCCCAGCTTTCAGTTTTTTTCTAGATCTAAGTGTGAGAGGAACAATCAATACACTAGCTCTCCTCTCCTTTCGACTCACCCATCACCACATCGGAAGTCCGCAGTGAGGACAAGGTAGCCTCCTGTGACAAATCTGATAAACGCTGTTGAATCTTTAATCTCCTGAGCTCTGGACAGCAGTTGGAAGCCTCTCTGTGTAGGTCTGCACATCACTACCCTCTCCTGATTCTCTGCAATTGCCAGAGTGGCTTCTACTCATTTTTCTGCTACTTTTCTCATTTCATTCTGGAGCACATGTTAAGCTTGAGATGCACCAAGCTGAATATCATAATCCTCAGTGCTGAAACCAAAGGTCAAAATCCCCAAAGTCTAAAACTATTTGGGATTAGAGATGGGTCAGATGTCAATAGCACTGGCTACTCTTCCAGAGGCTTTGATTCCCAGCACCCACTGGTAGGTCCATCTGTAGATGATATCAGGGTCTCGCTTTGATTCTCCTAAAGTGGTCTGCCAAAGGCCCTAAACAGTACCCTATCAACATTGACACCTCAAGTACCAATGTGTCCGTGGGATCATATTGCCCAAGTGGCAGAACAGTCTTCCATCCAGCACAGCAGCTTGGATGAGCTGCAGAGCCTTCTGCTGTTCTACATACATGGTAACACACACAAGTGAGGAATGTGTTGCCTTCCAAATGCATATAGGTCCACCAAGCATTATGCTTCTTTCTTGGTATTAAGAAGGACCAGGTGCAACAATTTATCTTTTACCTTTAAAGGAATACCTCTGTAATTACCACACCAGTACACTGTTGGAAGTTTTTCTAAAGAAGGTCTTTGAATTTTAATAAGACTTATTTTCCTCCTTTGATGCACATATAGTTCAAGTCCAGAGTATTCACTAACAACTTCTCAGTTGACCCAATCAGCATATTATCATCACTATAATGGACCAGTATGACATCTTGTGGAAAAGACAAGGTATCAAGATCCCTGTTAGCTATATTATGACACAGGATAGGAGAATTGATACCATTAAGGCATAGCAGTGATGGCATACTGCTGAAAGTATCATTTATAATGGTCCTCATACACAGGTATGGAGAAAAATGTATTTGGTAGATCAGAGCAACATATCAGACACAGAGAGATATGTTAATCTGCTCAAGTAAGGAAATCACACCTGATTGAAAAAAAAAACTACAATTGGAGTCATTGCTTGTAGTTTTGATATTCAATTATCATTCTCCATCATCCATGGGAAAGTTAAAAGGGATGTGATGGCAGGAACCACCACCCACTATGTCTTTCAAGTCCTTAAAGTGACACTAATTTTATAATCCCTCCCAGGCATGCAATATTGTTTTTTGGTGTTTCCTCCCCCGCTTCATTATTCTCGCATCAAAGTAAGCTCAGAGGTTTCCATTTGACCTCTTCCACTGTAGAAGCCTACCTTCACTCTACAGGTGAGGGCACTAATGTGGAGAGTCTGCCAACTTGAAATTATACCTCCCTTGATTATTCATTTTGGCACTGGGGAGACAGCTATGGAATAAGTTGTGGAACAGGACCCACTGTGTATTTGACTGGCTAACACTCCAGAGGACACCTGATCTCTAGAAGCTCCTACTGGACTGAGCAGCACAATGCTGTTTGGGTCTCTTGGAATCAATGTCAGTCAAAGCCAAAACCTGGTAGAACTCAAATGATCTAATTGTGCCCCCAACGTACAGCTACCCTAGGAAAATGCCATGGATCCCTTTGAGGAAGGATGAGAGAAAGATTAATAGTGAAACCTTTTGGTTTTGAAGTAGGATCCTTCCCAAAATGGTCTTTGGCCTTCACTTTATGTAATGGTTTCTGAACTATCTGAAGTCTGGAAATTAGTTGAAGGTCTGTGATTCTGTGTTTCTATGATTCAAGCTAGCCTTATTTTCATCTGGAATTTTTTCTCTTCCCTCTCTTACTGTAGACTGAATAAGAGCACTGAACAGTAGCTATACCACAGCCCAAATGTCGTTCTGTCTTGAATATCCTCTCTTAAGCAATTCAGACAATTACCTTTGAATTTAACCTCAATCAAGTTCTCAGGGCATAGACCAAATGAAGCTGGATACTTTGCCAGAACATATCTCAAATGGTCTATGGGAAAGTTTCTGAAAGAGGCTTTGCTCTCCTCTGAGACCTCTTGAGCTGTACCTTAGCCGTTTTCACTTCTGCCAGCACGTTAGCATTCAAACTCTCACTAGAATAGTTCATATAGCTCAGTCTACAGCATTCTACAGTTTCTTTAGTTCATAGCTATTAGTTCTCCCACATTCCTTCTGCAAACCAACTCCAAAAGTCTACAAACTACAGGTTTAGCACAGCAACAGTCCCACTTCTCCATGCCAATTTTCAAAAGTGAGAATGCAGATGAAAAATACTACAAACATCCAAAGTCGAATTATTCTCTTCTGTGTCACAACTCATCACAAAGAGCATCATAATTGCCTTCCAGTGTGCTTCTAATGGCAGAACAAAAAAAAAAATTTCACTAGCTCAGCTCCTCTAAACCATACACACGTTCTAATACAATCTCCTCTAACATTGCAAAATATATTCAATGGTAAATTGTTCTTGGTTAGGAATTTTACCATGAAACAAGAGGAATTTATATTTACCATGAAATGTATTATAGAAAATTTACTGCATCATTCATTTTGTCTACTAGATGGCACTTTAAAATCTAACCTACTTCTGCTGTCTTCTTTTATCAAATATATGAAATACATCCTCATGTTGAAGCTGAAAGCTCTGAACTAATCGGCTTGTGTACAGTATTAATAACTGGAAGAATTCAAGCATGCTATAAACACTCATTTGAAGAGTTGGTGAACTATGCAGAAGAAAATTCTAATAGCTTCAATAAAGGCATCTAAAAGTGATTTCCAAAATATTATTGAACAAAAAAAAAAAGAAATACAAGGAGGAAGACATGGTAAAGGGAGAGGGATATGCCTGTTTTTAAGGTATGAAGAAGGAATTTTTTGTCAATACAATGGCAGACAGAGGGAAGAGGCCAGGCTGAACATGGTCAGCAGACTAAACCCAACGTTGAGAGGAGGGGTTGAGGGCAAGAAAGGAGATAAAGACCCAGAGAGTCAGCCTGAGCCAATAGACTGGTGTACCCCAAATGGCAGAGTTATATAAGAATCAGACTGGAAGAACGGAAGTGAAAGGCCAGCCCTGGGAGGGAGAGGTTGAGGGTATGGGGTGGGTGAGAAGTACAGAAAGGAGCCACAGGTACCAAGTGAGACTTGCCCTGCTTTTGAGACTTAACAATTATAAATTCTTTTTTTTAACCTCAGAAGCATATCATTTGTCTACATTAACTTTTCCTACAGCCAATGAAATGGTAGGAATTTTTATGATTCTTCATTTGCCTGAAGAGTCTCAAGTTACTAATGTGCACAATGGAGTAAAGAGAGCTCTTGCTTATTGATGTCGCTGCTCGGCCACCAGGACTGCTTCTGCCAAATTTGTGGCCTTTGTATGCATGCAAACAGACTAGATTTCTAGTGCCCAAAATAAGAAAGACATGTAGCAAGAAAACATGAGGAATTGGTAGAAAATTGTCAGGGCTACATAATTGGAGCCAAAGAATTTCCAAAAGAGTAATGTCATGTAGTGACAATGTGCAGACGCTTCCCAAGGAAAGCTGTGTTGTACTGGAAACACAGCCAATGATATACAATGCTAGAGGTTTATAAATAATTCCCATAACATCTTTGTGTTTCCAATACTGGATGCATAAATTGTGTAAAGTATTCAGATAATTTAATTCATTTTATGCATTTTAAAAAATATTTGTTTCACAATGTGTATTAATTTGCCTGTAGCATACTATGTATTCCTTAAAAAAACTTTTACATTTCCTCAACAAATTAATAGGTCTTTATATGAATTACTGTAGAAGGAGCTGTGGGTTGTGTTGTTGTGTTGTGCTGTTGCATGTACTTACAAGCCATCCAGTATGGGGCTGGGAAACAAACTCAGGTCCTCTGCAAAAGTCCTATGAGCTTTTAACCAAACCACTGAGACATTTCTCTAGCCCAGTTAATTTTCTCATTGCTATAGTAAAATGCTTGATAAGAAAATAACATAAGGGATGAAATTGCCTTATTTTGTTTCAGATTTTGATGGAGGAGGGTCATCTTTCTATCTGTTGATTTAATTGGTTAAGCAATAAAGAAACCGCTTGGCCCTCATAGGTTAAAACATAGGTGGGTGGAGTAAACAGAGCAGAATGCTGGGAGAAAGAAGCTGAGTCAAGGAGTCGCCATGATTCTCCCACTCCAGGCAGACACAGGTTAAGATCATTCCTGGTAAGCCAGCTCGTGGGCTACACACCTTATTAGAAATGGACCAAGCAGTGTTTAAAAGAATACAGTTTCCGTGTAATTATTTCGGGTAAAGCTAGCTGTGTGGGCAGCCGGGTGCCGGGGACGTAGTCCACCACTCCTATTACAACAGAGTGGCGCCCAACGTGGGGCTAAATCCACTTAAAAACCTGAGAGAGCTTAATTTTAAACTGAGAAAAAAACAGAGTTTAACGCAGATTTTTGCTGTTTGTTGGTGGCATGCTGTAGAGAGATTTCCTGATTCGGCAACAGCAGCAGAAAAAAAGCTGTGTCATTTTAAAGTGTGGCTTCCTGGGACTGTGCTGCCAGTGCAAACTCTGGCTTTAAAGCATTTCAACTGCTTTTATGGGACTGGATATTTGTGTTCCCGCTTGGGATCAAAAGGAGAGTGCTCTGAGACAGTGCCAATGGCTCAGCGCTCCCCGCCTGCACCTGGGCAGACTGCAGAATCAGGCTCAGGCAGGCGGCTCTGCGTGTCAGATTTGGCTGTAACTTGGATGAAAAGAATTTCTGTTCTGCACGCTCAGTCTCAGAATTAAAGTGCTGAGTACCGCTCCTACCTGGTGGCCCCAGAGCTAGCACAAAATGGTACGTCCTCCATTTTGAAATTTTCCTGACTCAGCAGCAGGAAAAAACTGGCTGTTTTAAAATGTTGGCTTTCTGGGCTGCGCCACCATTGCAATCTCTGTCTGGCTCCTGCGGGAGACAGAGCTTTTGAATGGAGCGTTTGGAGTAAAGTGCTATGATTTGTTTGATGGCAACTAGACTGCTGTGTGCCTAAAAGGGGGACATTGCGTGCCGCAGCTCAGAGGCACAAACAGCTCCTCCATGCTAGTGGTGCAATGTGCAAGGATCAGAGGCATGAGGGGCTCCGCCATGTTGGACTGGGCGGGGCCAGCAGGCAGTATCTGTTTTTGACCTAGGAATGTCACAGCTTAGATTCTTAAGCGCCTAGTGATTTAAAGGCACAAATCAAAAGTGCTCCTGGATAGTAAAAAATTGCAGATTCACAATAGGACAGATTCAGACCACTAAATGAGTCACACTGTTGGATGAATGTACGTAGGCTTGAGAGAGAGAAGAAAAAGAATATAGAGAATAAAGTTAATGGGTTAAAAAAAGGGTAAAGTCTTTAAAGAGACAGAGTACAGATAGTTAAGAGATAAAAAGAAATAAAGAAAAATAAGCCATGTAAAAATGGAAAATTCACAGAGAGTCTGGATTATGTACATTGCATTTCTTTAAAATTTTTGACTGTGAAGGAACTAAGTACAGAGAGACATTTCATTACATGGGCTGCCAAGCTAAACCAGAATGGATATAAGGGTATTACGATTTCAAAATTTGGGTCTAAGGATATGATGCTTTGGAGAGGGTCTTCTTTTGTTTTCACAGAGGACCAGACCCTGTGGATTGCATCTATTCCGATATGGTATGGTAGACCACGACCTCCCGAAAAGTTCCTGTGAACACCCTCAAAAAATTACTTCACTCAACTGCCAACTGAGATAAACCTGGCACACAGGTTACACCCTAAATGATCTGATTAACAGTGCCCCCATTCAGCAGGAAGCAGTTTGGAGAGAAAAAACTGTGCCCATGTTCCCAAAATATTGTTTATAAATGTTCTTTTACATTTAAAGGGGGATATGATATAGATATGAATAATTTGCATTGATATGGATTTTAAGGTCAATTTTGTTATATGTATATGTATTTCTGATATTAATTAAGGAATTGTGATTGTGTAGTTCATTTAAAATGTAATGTATAATAGGAAATATAGGTTGCTAATGGATAATTATTGATAATAGTAAAGCTTGTAGTCATGTTAGTTAGATTTTCTAGATATATAGAGATACATTTCAGTTAGATAGGCATTCTTCATATCTTTCAAAGACTGCAGAATATGGCATTTAAAATATTTTAATAACTTAAGACTTCATGACAATGAGACATGTCTGCTCCTGGCGGCACCAATCTACTTCGAGAGGAAGATGGACATCGAAGAGAATCCTTTTGGAGTTTGATAGCCATTTGGGCAAGAAACTGCTCTTGCCTGGACTGTTGCATAAACTGGACACAGAGAACCCACAGAGAGAGGACTGCTGAACTTGCCTAAAGGTGAGATGGTCTTTCGAGGTTCATGACTCATGAAAGAGTCTGCGAGACATTCTGCAGGACACAGCAGATAGTGACTGAACTGTCTTTGAAATTTCCTGCTTCATGGAAATGTCTGCTGGATACCATGGGCCTGAAGGCTGAAGATGGATGCCCCAACGGTACAGAGGAACTTTGGGTGACTGTACAGGCAGCGAGATGTCTCTGTCATTTCTAGAGCTTTGGATTTCTTGTTTACTTAGGTAATATTATATCCTTCTGGAGTCTTTGATGGAGTTGAAGAATGGATAGGTAGTTATAGTTTTCCATTGTTATGATAAAAGATAAAATAGATGTAAATATTGTAACTGTGATTCTTGCTTAATAACTGTTTTGCTATATGTAATTTTACTATGTTAAAGTCAAAGCCTTTCTTTTTTGTTTAAACAGAAAAAGGGTCATCTTTCTATCTGTTGATTTCATTGGTTAAGCAATAAAGAAACTGCTTGGCCCTCATAGGTTAAAACATAGGTGGGTGGAGTAAACAGAACAGAATGCTGGGAGAAAGAAGCTGAGTCAAGGAGTCACCATGATTCTCCCACTCCAGGCAGACACAGGTTAAGATCATTCCTGGTAAGCCAGCTCGTGGGCTACACACCTTATTTGAATGGGCTAGTCCAGGTGCGAGAATTAGCCTAGAAGAGGCTAGATAGAAATGGGCCAAGCAGTGTTTAAAAGAATACAGTTTTCGTGTAATTATTTCAGGTAAAGCTAGCGGTGTGGGCAGCTGGGTGCCGGGGATGTAGCCCACCGCTCCTATTACAACAAGATTTCAAGGGGGCAATTCATCATGATAGGGAGGTCATGGCCAGGAAGTCAGGATAGCCATGTGAGGCAGCTGGTCACCTGAAATCGGGAAGCAGAGAGAAAGAGATGAATGTGCTACTTAGTTCACTTTCTTCTTTTCCGTCAGTGTATGACCCTAGCCCATAGAATGGTCCCACCCACATTGGTTGGATACCCCCCACTTCAATTAATGGAATCAAAATAATCCCTCAAGGACATGTACTGTGGGACAATGGTCTTGTACTTTGTAATGACCTGTCACTTGTATTTTAATAAAACACTGATTGGCCAGTAGCCAGGCTGGAAGTGTAGGCAAGGTGACCATGTAGGAAGTAGAGGTGGGCCAACCAGAATAGGAGAATGCTGGGAAGAGGAAAGAATCAGTCTGCAGCAATCACCCAGATGCAGAAGACAAGACACAAGATGGGAATGCCTTGCTGATAAAGGTACCAAGGCACGTGGCTAACAAAGATGAGAATGCCTTGTTGATAAAGGTACCAGGCCATGTGGCTAACACAGATAAGAATTAGGGGCTAATATAAGATGTAAGAATTAGTTAATAAAAAGCCTGAGCTAATAGGCTAACCAGTTTATGATTAATGTGGACCTCTGTGTGTTTCCTTGGAACTGAATGGGTATGAGACCAGGTGGAACAGAAATCTCTGTCAACAGACATGTGAAGAAATTTGTTTCCATGGTGAATTTAAATCCCACCAAGTTGATAATCAAAATTAAATACCATGGATATCAGCTATTACATTGGCCTTTTACAGTGTTACATTGTGAAAGACAAAGGTTTAATGGAATCTTGGCTGTCTGGGGAGCTACTTGGGAATGAATGACTAGGCAGGATTATTTGATATATCTCCTAAACAGGCTTACATTGTTATTTCAGTGTCTCTTCAGCAATAAGGCTGGATACAAGCACAGATCATACTAATATGCTCGCTAGGATACATTTTGAGCCATTTCTTTGTGAATACAGCTTCTCTATCTCTTTTACACCTAAAAGATTTTTATCAATATGCCTATGTATTAGCGAAGGACCTCTAGAAAAACAAAACTAATAGAATGAATATATATCTCAAAGGAGATTTCATAGCTACACAGTGGAAAGGCTGAGAACATTGCTGCTCAGTCTGTGTGGAAGTGTGTCTCAGCAGTCCCAATCTGGTCCTAAAGGTCAGAAAAAGGTTTTAGTGTTTAGTCCACATTGGGAAACAGAGGAATGTGGGTCTTGATGTCCACAGCAATGGCAGCAAGAGGAAAGATTATATACACAAGCAAGGATTGAAGGAACAAAGGGCATAATTAACACTACTTTTTCTTCAGCCTTTTCTATATCCAGGCTGCCATTCAAATGTATTAACTACTTTTAGTAAAGGTCTTACACTGTCACAAATCCTTCCAGGAAATATGCTCACAGACTCACCTACTGGTATGTCTCCTAGTTGATTCTAGATCCAATCAAGTAGACAAGAAAATTGACTATCACAAGTCCATCTCATGTAAAGAGTCAATCACATTTTCTTTTACCAAGTTTAAATTCTAATTACCTAATATAATTATTCCACATATAACCAGAATAGATAGCAAAATCCCCAAAGGAATTAATAATCTTCTAGTATTCCATAATATACATATGATGAAATACATTTACAACACTTAACTATATATTACATTATATTACATGATAAAGAAATAGAGAACTAAAATCACTAGTATTTGCTTAATGTATACATGCATAAAATATTGCTCAAAAACATAACAGAAATATCCATGGTAATTACTATCCCTGTTTCCATAACCTGTTATGTGGCCTTATCTGATATTTATTACTTTCTTCTACTCTCCATTCCATAGTTTCACCAACCTCAGCAAGCAGGCCTTGGTTCTTCACCTGAAGGGATAAACCACAACTTAAAGATCCTGAAAGATCTGGGTTACTTATCATCATGCCTGGATTTGATTGTCAGAATTGCTCCTTGACCTTAATCACAGGGCATAGGAACACCAAGAGATTCCCTAAAGGGTCCACCACATACCAGTCACACTGCCCTTAATCTGCCCAGTAAAACAGTTCAATTTCCCCTTGGTAGTCTGGACCAATCATCCCTCCCCTAGCTTTTTGGCCAAAGTGTGTTAGGAGCCCAAAGTGACCACTGCCAATTTTAGGTTCCAGTTTAGTGAAATATTTGTTATGCCTTCTCTGAGGCCAAAGCTTCTAGGTCAATGAGCATAAGGTCACAGGAGCAGAATGCAAACGTTTATTCTAATAGGTTACTATGAGTGATGCTGAGCAGAACCATTAACATTTGACTTTTGGACCCATGAATTCTGGTGTGATAGTTAATTTTGGTTGTCAACTTGATTGGATCTTTAATCAAAGCAACATATTTCTAGGCAGGTCTGCAATGGTATTCCCTATAAGGCTTACCTAAGGGGAAAAGGCCCTCCCTCTCTAAGAATGGGTGCTACCTCCTGGCAGTGGCTCAGGTGTAAGGAGGATCAAAGAAAAAGCCTTTGCTTTTTCCTACCCTTCTATCCTGGTCAGTTATGTCTACTTGGGATCACCAAAAGTCACCTGGAAGGATAGTATCCCATTTGAGAGATTTTTCAGATCAGATGGGACTGCGGCCATGTCTGTGAGAAACTGATTGTTGATTGATGCCCATCATCGGCAGTGCCAGCCATGGGCAGATAGGTCATCGCTGGATAGGTAATTCTCTGTAGTGAGTCAAAAGAACAAGCCGGCAATCAGCACTCAACTGTGGTCTCTGTTTCAAGCTTCTGCCTTGAGTCCAATGATGGACTGTGACTTGTAAGCTGAAGCCACCCCTTCCTCTCAACTGCTTTTGTGGTTTTTATTGAAGCAACATACAGCAAACTAGCTGCCTGCCTTCTCTTCCTGCTGGCGAGGGAGTCTCCCCTGTTGCTGCCACTCCTGCTGTCCACTGCTACTGATTTGGAGCCCAGGCTTTAGCTGTCAATGTGAACTGAAGATATACAGTTCTCCAGAAATCAGCCACACCTTCATTGCTAGATTGGGACAGGTGAGAGAGCCAGCCTTGTGGGCTGAGCAGCACCTTTCACCTGAATTACTGACACCAGTTCCACAAAACTCCATTCATAACATGTATTTGTCCGACAGTGTCTGTTCCACTTGCCAACCAATCCATCGGGCTCTAGGAGAATGGGTATGAGAATGAGAACAAGGGGAGGAACGCTGATACAGAGCATACACGGCCTTCTAGGGAACCCTGCTCAGGTCTCCAGGCGATTGCTACCTAATTCATGTTGTCACCATGTTTTTGAAAAGGGCAACCTGCCACTATGTCACTGGACAGTCTCTTCCCGCAATAATGAGTCATCAGAGGCTCAGTGTTGGCTCCTGTTGCTTGCAGATTTGACGCTCTGTGTCAGTCATATGCAAGTTGATTGTGATAAGTAGAAGTCCATGTTGCTGAGCCCATTGGCATCCATACTTGTCACCGTGGTCACTTTTTAATGGGACCACTGGGCAAAGCAAGGATAGATGGGAAACAAAGCCTTTGCTTATTTGGAGGTAAATATGCACAAATCCCTTCCACAATTGTCTTTCTCTCCAATTTTCCAATAATGTTGTTTCCAAATCTTTGACCATACAGCCAAGTCACCTGCTTCAGTCCTTAGGTCAGTACACAATTGCACTTAAGGCAAATTTTCTTTCATAAAACTTGCATGTTCAAACATCCTTGTGGTGGCATATGTTTAATTTTAATAAAACACTAACAGCAGATTATGTCTATAAAAATTAGATGTAATTTTAGATGTGTTTATGCTGAAAGTCCAGTGTGGCAAAGACCATTATGAGGGTGTGTTGTTCAGTGCAGACAGTAGCTCAGTAATGTGTAAGTTAAGATAAGGTCACATCTTGAGACAGGAAGCCAGAGAGACGATTTAAGAAACTCTCACTAGGATAAGAACGACGGGAACTTGGCAACATAAGTCCACCTGTTTTAGACTGTGACTCTAACACAGCCAAGAAGTCAACAGCAGTACAGAGTAGCATGACAGATATAAACAGACACTTCAACTCCTTTGGGATATTGGGTTTTTAAATTTATGTCAAATAAAAATGTTTGATGGCAAAAAAAAACCCCTCTCACTAGGCCCACATCTCTCTTCTTCTTCTTCTTCTTCTTCTTCTTCTTCTTCTTCTTCTTCTTCTCCTTCTCCTTCTCCTTCTCCTTCTTCTTCTTTTTCTTTCCTTGGGGATTTCACATCATGCATTCCAATCCCACTCATTTCATTTCCCAGGCCCTTCATATCTGCCCTCTGCCCTTGCAACCTATTCCCAGAATAAAATAAAATTTAAAACAAAAAGAAAGTCCTAAAAGCAAAAACAAATTAACTAACATATGGGAGGGGGGAGACTCAGCATGGAAACTGTAGTGTGGTACAGTGAGTCTCACAGTATACCCTTTAGTTCATACATCTTTACCTGAGTAAGTGTCATTGCAATGAGTCATTGGCCTCGTTTGAGGCTTTTGACTTTTGCTACACCTGTGATACTGGGCCCTCTCTGAGAGTCCTGTTGGATATCTTATTGTTACCTTGTTTTATGGAAATATGGACATTCTGCTGCTTTTTATCTGCAGATCTGGCCCCCTTCACTTGCTCCAGAAGTTCATAGATGAGGTAGATGTTAGGGTAGGCCTACTCATAGCCCTGGTTCTGAGGCTGTATTTTATTTTCACTGACTTCAAATGCAAAGCTTTTGTCTTAATACAATATCCAGGAATATTTTAGAATAAATATAAGAAAAAAATGTGTTTCAAACCGAATTTGGGGTAAATAGTACTACTTCAATAGTCTAAAAAACTCCATAAAATTAATAAAACACAGTTGAAATTCATTAATAGGACAATTTAAATGTCTATTAAAGCCAAATATTCTTCATACATATAATTTTAAAATAATAAAAATAAATTTAAAAAGCATTGTTATCAGGTAAGGCCACTACAAAATATAGTAATAGTTAAATAAAAATGACCTCCACTTCAATTTCAGTAAGTTACTATGCAAAAAAACAAACAAACTGATAACCCTTTTTGCACCAAGATAATTATTTCTGTTATTTTAGAAGATTGTAAAACAATCAAACTAACCAAACTAACCATTTGGGGTGCTCTAAGACATACTGTTAGACTGCCATGGCACTATGCAGGACAAGTCCTGCAGGCTTATTTGAGAAGATGTGTCCCTCCAGGGGGTGTCCATTCTTTCTACATGCAGCTGAGCAAGGGGACTTGATTGGGGCTGTTAATAGGCTAATCATGAGACAAGTCCTTGGAATTCCCACAGGAATAAGGCATCCACAGTCACACATTCTAAGAGTTGCAGTAAGAGAAGAACATATTTTCCTGGAGCTGTTTATTTTGCAACCAGTATAGAATAAATCATTTCTTTCTGAATTGTTGCATTGAGGATTAAACCTTAACACATCCATTCTTCCACTTCGCCAATGACTGCTAAACAAATGTTTCTGTTTCAGAGACTATGGAGTAAAAGATCTCTTAGAGTATAGCCACTGAGGAGATTCGAGGTTACTCTATAGGGTTACTTCTCATTGTTCTGTTATATAAAGTCTATGTATGATTGGCTACTTAGTCAACTTCTTCTTCTCAAATAGTATAAAAGCATTTTTTTAATATTTATTTATTTATTATGTATACATTATTCTGTCTGTGTATGCCTGCAGGCCAGAAGAGGGCACCAGACCCCATTACAGATGGTTGTGAGACACCATGTGGTTGCTGGGAATTGAACTCAGGACCTTTGGAAGAGCAGGCAATGCTCTTAACCACTGAGCCATCTCTCCAGCCCACATAAAAGCATTTTAAAAGTGTTTTAAGTTGTTGCTATTAACTGGTAAATATTTCATTCATGCTTAATGTGTTACAATTATTAAAGGCACATTTTACACATATTATTGCTTAAATTTTGTTCCTTTTTGAAAAAACCCACATATGAGTTGGATAACAAATATTATATAGTTAATCAAACTTTTAAGATTAAAGAAACAACTGGCATGTTAGACTTCCTTCACTGACTTCCTCATTAAATTTCTCCTCACTTCCAGGATTATAAATAAAGTTGTGGAAGTAGCCAAAAGCTGGCTTTTTCCCTGGTAAAGGAGCAAGGCTGTGACAGAAAGATAGGCTGCTCACTGCAGGTTGTTTGTCCAGTAAGAATAAGTGTATCTAGAACAATCAGTAAAAACCTAGGTAGGAAGGAAGAATGAAAAATAAATGAGTCTTATTCAAAACCACCACAGACTTGACTTAAATTTATAAAGTCAATGAATTATTAATTGGTTTAATCATTCTAATTGTGTCAACTTTTGACAGAAGAATGCAGCATGAGTCATGGAGACTTTTAGAAAAACAAAAGTTTGACAATGTTCTGTAGATTATCTGTTATGTTTGAGATCAGTAGCTCCCTTATAAAAGAAATTATTCCAAGGAGATATTTTAAAGATCAAGCATGTGATCTAGATAAAAGAAAACTACATGATAATTTTAGCTTAAAGGGCAATGCTTTAATAGAAAGTTTTTTTCTCAATTTGCACTTTTATTATGATAGATATAATGATCGCTGCCACGATCTCTGTCATTGAAGTGCAGTTTAAAGAATATTTCTGTGAATAGAGTTACATAAAATAGTGGGGAGGACATCAGTCGTCTACAAAAATACAATTGAGTTCATTTTGTTTTGGTCAGCTACTCCTAGGCATGGAACCTGTCCTGGAGTGTGGCTTGTATAGCCAGTGGCACCCCACTAGAGAAAACTGATTTTCCCTCTGTTACTGAGTATCAATGGCATATAATTTCTTGTTTAGAAGTAGAAGCCTGCATCCACTTTCCCCATCTTAGTGCTGAGATTTCATCTAGCTATTTATTGTTAAGACTTGGTCATGCTGCCACAGTCTCTGTGAGTTCATATGTATGTCATACCTGTTGTGTAGAGATTATATTGTTCCCTTGAATCCATCACAATCAGTTTAGCTAGGTTCTTCATATTAGTAATTTTCATGGAGTCTTGTACATCAGATTGTATGCAACATGTGTCCATATACATACATATATATATATATATATATAGTGTCTGCATATATTTAATATATTTAGTATTTATATAGTAATTCTCACAATGTCTTGTACATTAGGATGAATTCAGTGTGTGAATATATATACAGATATATGTGCATATTTATGAGTGCGAGTAGATTATTTTTACATTAACCAACTATCTCTTCACAAAAGTTGGAATAAAAAAGTTTCTGTAAATTTCTGGCACTATTTGACTTTTATGCCTGAGTTCTGAAGCAACACAATTTTGTTTCCATATAGCTTTTAAACAATGATTTGTTTATTTGAAGAACGGTTCATATGCACACCAGGCATGATGGTTTGAGAAAAAATGGCCCTGAAAGGGAGTGGCACTCTTGGGGCATGGCCTTTTTGGAGTAGGTGTGGTCTTACTGGGGTAAGTGTGTCACTGTGGAGGTGGGCTTTGAGGTCTTATATATGCTCGAGCCACACCCAATGAGACAGTACACTTCCTGTTGCCTTCTAATCAAGATGTAGTCAGCACCATGTCTGCTTGCTCACAGCCATGTTGATAAAGGACTGTACTTCTAAACTGTAACCACTACCTCAATTAAAGATTTTCCTTCATAAGAGTTGCCATGGTCATTGTGCCTCTTAACAGCAATAGAAACCCTAACTATGACACCAGGCAATACTTTCCATGACTCATGCATGGATGTCAGTGGACAACTTATGTTCTGTCCTTCATCCGTGTGGGTTCTGGGGCTTGAACTCAGTTTGTCATCCTCTGCCTAGAGAACTCTCACCATCTACCACACAGATGTTGTTGTATGGAACATGTAGTATAGTTTGGGCCTCTACTGGAATGAAAAGCAGCCAGAATATCTGATTTCAGGCTGGTTCCCTGTGCCAGGCTGTTCCTAAAAGGATGATTCAGATTTCATTCTTCTTCAGCATATGCGTCCCAGTCTTTCCTCTGCTAGTGTACCTCACAAACAAGCATCTTGGCACAACTATATGTTGTTCCTCTATCTAGCGCTCACTACAAGTGACTTCAGCAAAAAGTGATCTTCTGAGGAAACAGTTCAAAAGTGAGTAGATGCCTTTATTGTCCACATAATCCAAGAATTAAGTCAAGAATTATTTTAGTAAAAGAAAGTTGACCCTTCAAACAATAATGAGGTTGTGTCACAATGAGACAATGATGTTCTTAAGCTCTCAATGCTTTAGTGCCCAGGTATATTGATTACCTTTCTGTTGCTGTGAGAAAATACCATAAGCAGAAGCAACTTATATAAAAAAAAGAGAAAACATTTATTTTGGCTTTTGATTCTAGAGGATTAGAATCCACATTGGCAGAGGAGGCATGATAGAAGGTGCTGTAGAAGGAATCAGAGAGGGCACATCTCAAACCCACAAAGGAAGTAGAGAGAGGGAATTGGTAGTGGGACAAGGCTATCAGTTCTCAAAGACTCCCCTCAGTGATGTGCTTCCTCCAGAAAACGCCAACTCCTAAAAGGCCAACCCCCACTCCAAACATCACCACCATTTGGGGACCAAGTGTTCAAATATATGTGCCTATGGGGAAATTTCATCAAACCTATACCACCTAAGAAAATAAAGAACTACAGATAATTAATGACAACTGAGAGATGAAATTAGTCTTCCTCAGGGATGACCCCCCTAAATGGTTATCCAATACCAAGTAGTCAGCAAGTCTGTATAGATTAATAAACAGGACAAGCAATCTGCACTCACATTCTCTCTTTTGCACTCTCGCTCCCCCACACACATATAAGTGTAACAAAAACAGTTAAAGAAAGAGACCTGAGCCAGTGACCTCTGCAGGACCAGGCCTAGTCCAGTGACCTCTACAGGAACAGTCCCAAGATAGAGACACCTGCGGGAGCAGGTTCAAGTCAGTGACTTTCTCCAGAGCAGGCCCTATCAACAACATCTGAGGGAGCAGGCCTGAGCCAGCAACCACAGTGGGACCGGCCCTAGACAGCATCCTCCATAGGAGTAGGCCTGAGCCAGAGGCCTCTGTGGTAGCAGGCCCAAATCAGTGACCTCCACATGAGCAGGTACAAGAGAGGAACCTCCGTGGGAGCAGGTCTGAGCCACCAACCTCTGTTGGGCAGGCCCAATCCAGTGACCTCCACTGGAGCAGGCCCAAGCCAGGGACATTCATCGGCGCAGGCCCAAGCCACACTCGTGGGACCAGGCCTTAGCGAGCAACCTCTCCTAGAGGTTGCTGACCCAAATCGGTGACCTTTGCAGAAGCAGATTCAAGCAAACAACCTCCAAATGCTTGGGACAAGCAAGCCCAAATGACATCTGGGATTGCAGAGTGACCTCCAGGAGTGCTAAGCAACTTTCAGGAATGCCACTTGACCTTTAGGGTGACTGTACCGCAATAAGCAACCATCTGAGTCTTGGATTCACTGATACATGGAAGAGTGATCAGCAGAGACATAGCCCCATCTACACCAATCAGAGGAAAATATGAGTAGACAAGGTAAGAACACACTCAATACCACAAAAGGCAACATGACACCAACAAAAACTGTTGGTTCTACAACAGCAAGACATGAACACCCCGATACAGATGAAGTAGATAAAAATGACCTAAAAAATAACTTGAGGAAAATGTTTGAGGCCCTTAAAGAGGAAATGAAAAATTCCCTCAAAGAAATGGAGGAAAAAGTAAATAAAAAAATTGGAAGAAATCAACAAATCCCTTAAAGAAAACAAAGAAAAAGCAATCAAACAAGTGAAAGAAAAGATTCAAAACTTGAAAACCAAAACAGAGACCAGAAAGAAAATACAAACCAAGGGAATTCTGGAAATGGAAAATATGGGGAAATCATCAGAAGCAAAAAAAAAAAAATGCAAGTGTCAACAGAACAATATAAGAGAATGAAGAGAGAATCTCAAGTGTTGAAGATATGATAGAGGAAATAGATATATCTGTCAAATAAAACATTGAATCTAACAAAAGCTTAACACAAAATATCCAGGGTATATGAGACCCATGAAAAGACCAAACCTAAGAATAGTAGGAATATAGAAGAAGAAGTCCAACTCAAAAACACAGAAAATATATTCAACAAAATCATAGAAGAAAACTTTCCCAATCTAAAGAAAGATGCATATGAAGATACAAGAAGCTTACAGAACACCAAATAGACTTGATAAAAAAGTTCCCTTGCCACATAATAATCAAAACCCTAAGCATACAGAATCTTATTAGATGCTGAAAAAGCTGACAAAATACAACATCCCTTCATGATAAAGGTCTTGAAGAGAGCAGTGATAAAGGAACATACCTAAACATAATAAAGGCAATATACAGCAAGCCAATACAACATCAAACTAAATGGAGAGGAAATCAAAGTGATTCCACTGAAATCAGAAAGAAGACAAGGTTGTCCACTCTCTCCATATCTATTCAATATAGCACTTGAGGTCCTAACTAGAGCAATAAGACACCAGAAGGAGATCAAGGGACTAAAAATTGGAAAAGAAAAAGTCAGACTCTTCCTATTTGCTGATGATATGATAGTTTACATAGGTAACACCAAAAATTCTACCAAGGAACTTCTACAACTTATAAATACCTTCAGTAATGTAGCAGGATACAAGATTAACTCAAAAAAATTAGTAGCTCTCCTTTATACAGTTGTTAAATGGGCTGAGAAATTAATCAGAGAAACATCACCCTTCACAATAGCCAAAAATAGCAAAAAAAAAAAATATCTTGGAGTAAATCTAACCAAACAAGTAGAAAATTTGTATGACAAGAACTTTAAATCTTTGAAGAAAGGAATTGAAGAAGACACCAGAAAATGGAAAGATTTCCCATGCTCTTGGGTAGGTAGAATTAACATAGTAAAAATGGAAATCTTACCAAAATGAATCTACAGATTCAGTGCAATGCCCATCAAAATCCCAGAAAAATTCTTCACAGACCTTGAAAGAACAATGTTGAAAGGAGCACAGGGCCTCTTGTTTGTCCCACCCGGCTAGCTTACATCTGAAATAATCACACAGAAATTGTATTAATTAAATCACTGCCTGGCCCATTATGTCTAGCCTCTTATTGGCTAACTCTCACATCGTGATTTCACCCATTTCTAATAATCTGTATAACACCACGAGGTCGTGGCTTGCCGGAAAAGATTCAGCATGTCTGACCTGGCAACTCCGTGGTGGCTCTCTGCCTGACTCTATTTTCTTCCTCCCATAATTCAGTTCTGTCTTCTCTGCCAACCTAAGTTCTGCCCTATCAGGCCAAGTAGTTTCTTTATTGATTAACCAATGAAAACAACACATTAACAGAAGGACCTCCTACACCAGAACAGTACTAAACTTCATATGGAAAAGTAGAACACCCAGGATAGACAAAACAATTCTGTACAATATAGAACTTCTGGAGGCATCACAAACCCTGACTTCAAACCCTACTACAGAGTTACAGTACTGAAAACAACCTGGTACTGGCATAAAAACAGATAGGAGGACCAATGGAACTGAATCAAAAACTCAGATATCAACGCACACACCTATGCACACCTGAATTTTGACAAAGAAGCAACAAATACAAAATACAAAAAAAGAGCATATTCAACAAATGGTGCTAGCATAACTGGATGTAGATTCATATCTATTACCATGCACAAAACTCAAGACCAAATGGATCAAAGACCTCAACATAAAATCAACCACACTGAACCTCATAGTAGACAAAGTTGGAAGTATACTTGAACACACTGGCACAGCAGACCTCTTCCTAAATATAACCACAGTAGCACAGACACTGAGAGCAGCACTTAATAAATGGGACCTCCTGAATCCGAGAAGCTTCTGTAAAGCAAACAACACAGTAAACAAGACAAAATGGCAACCTACAGAATGGGAAGAAATATTCACCAACTCCACATCAGAACTCAAGAAATTGGACATCAAAAGAACAAATAATGCAATAAAAAATGGGACACAGACCTAAACAGAGAACACTCAACAGATGAATCCCAAATGGCTGAAATATACTTAAGGAAATGCTCAACATCTTTAGCCATCAGAGAAATGCAAATTAAAACAACTCTGAGATTCTATCTTAAACCTGTAAGAATGGTCAAGATCAAAAACACTTATGCTGGAGAGGATGTGGGATAAAGGGAACACTTCTGCATTGCTGGTGGGAGTGCAAGCTGGTAAAGCCCCTTTGGATATCAGCATGGTGTTTTCTCAGAAAATAAGAAATAACCTTCCTCAAGACTCAGCAATATCACTTTTGGGTATAAATCCAAAGGATTCTCAAACATGCCACAAGGACATGTGCTCAACTATGTTCATAGCAGCATTGTTTGTCATAACCAGAACCTAGAAACAATCTAAATAACCCTCTACTGAAGAATGGATAAAGAAAATATGGTACATTTACATAATGAAGGACTACACAGTGGAAAGAAAAATAATGACATCTTAAAATTTGTTGGCAAATAGATGTGTCTAGAAAACATAATATTGTTTTATGTTTTATAACCGAGACCCAGAAAGACAAATAAAATATGTACTCACTCATAAGTGGCTTTCAGACTTAGAACAAAAACAAAAAACAGCCTACATTTCACAATCTCAGAGAACCTAGACAACAACGAGGACCCTAAGAGAGACATACATGGATCTAATCTACATGGGAAGTAGAAAAAGACAAAATCAACTGAGAAAAGTGGGAGTGTGGGGCTCATGGGAGAGGGTAGAAGGGGAGGGGTGAGGAAGGGATGGGAGAGGAGAAAAATAATAGCTTAGTTAAAAAAGTAAAAAACAATGAAAGAAAAAGGGCCGTGAATTTTAAAGGTAGATGGGACATGGGAGGGGTTGAAGAGAAGGGTTGGGTTGGAATAAGGATATGTAAGAGGAAATAACATAATAATATTTTAATTAAGTAAAAAGTGATTAATTAATTTTCATAGAAAATCAGAACATGTAGGTCCTAAAAAATAATATGAAATATTAAAGAAAGGACTGAACTTTTGTGGCTCTTTTCAGCCTACAAGATAGAACACTATATCATTTTCAGCCAGGGTAAAAAGAAAAAAAAAACCAATGTTTGCAAAGACAAATTCTCAGTCATTTATTGCATAAAATTCCCAACATCACCAATTTTAAATTGATTGTATGACAGTAAGAAAAAGCCCGAGTGTCTGATAACCAGTCATTTACATTTTAACTTAAAAGTTCCTTATCAGTGCTCATTTCAAGTACAAAGACAAGATAGTCTTTTCAACGTGAACATAACTTCTGCGTGAAAGCGTGGAAGCTCTGTAGTTTCTGTTCCAGGCAGTGCTACTCTGGCTGTTCTCAGGTAACTTACACTGTGGTCTTACAAACAAGAGTGCTCACACTTCACAGGGAGGTTAACAGCCCTCTGAACTCTCGACTCGTAAATGGAACAACCTCATGGCAGATGGTGAAAAGAAAGACAATGCCTGTCATAGGTGCTGTAATATTGGTTAGGGTTTATCTCAGGCTATTGGTGTTTTTACATCATTTTACAGTCTTTAAATCTTCCTCCAGGAAAGAGGACTGGAAAGGGAGAATGGGGGATGGGGCAGAAAAGAACAAACACAGTGGTGCATACATACGAAAAGGCTACATTGTTTCATATCTTAATTTTAAAATTAATTTAAAATTATCCTTTCAGGAATTCCACACTCTTGAGGAATATTCAGCTGACAGATTTCATGATGATACACAACATTCTACTTAATATTTTTCCAACCAATATTTAGCTGCTCTGTCCTGCCAACCTTGCATAGCATTTGGGTAAATGAAAATTGTTTATAAAATAAAGGGAAAATTAAGATAGAAGTTTTCCTCCACTGGCTTATTAGTATTGTAGATTGTACTTTTGCCAACTCTCACTGCCTTATTGTCAAAGAGTACAAATGTTGCCACATTAAAATAAATAAAAGCCTACATGGTGACAATAAGACTGTGTTAGAATTTCCGTTTCCATTTCATTTTGACTTTAGCCATTGCTGATTTGATTCTCTGCAACCTGTGCAGGATACACAGCTGCCAAGTAAAGTTCAGGGTATCCTGAGATGAGCCTGAACATCAGGTTTCCCCCATGTGTACTTAGCCTCTTAAAACCAAATGTTTGCAATCATTTTGACAATAGGATAAAGATGAGGCAGGAAATGCATGTGATACTGGTATTAGTTACCACAAGCTTTTCTTTTGACCTTTAAAAGGTGAATTTTGAGTACCACAGTTATTAGCTCACATTAGATTTATTGATAGACTTCTGGCAAAATATTTTATTATTGTGAATAGCTTGCATATGTTGTCATTACACCAAAAAATCTCACAAATACTGATAATAATAATCACTTATAGATATTTCAATCCCTCTTCCTGCCCCTTCCCTCTTTCTTCTCCCTTTCTTTGAAGACTGGTTTGTACCGGTGACAGATGCATCCCAAGTACTTTTCTGGAGGTTTTTTTTTAAATAACTAAGTGGCTCTGCTATTGATAGCAAAGGGATATGGTTGTGATTAAATCGTGTATAATCAATTCACATGACTTTTTTCTTCCTTGATGTAGGTTATCATTCATCTTATAGAGACAAAAAAGGAATTTGACTCGAACCTATTTAAAAGCCACGATGGAAACTGCACAATAATTTAGTTTTCTTTAGTGAACACTTATGATCTATAACAATATATTGGAAAATGTTTATATACTGATGAGATTTCAGGCATATCCCTATGATTTGATAGTAACATAAACAAATCAATTTTTGAAATGAAGAAAAAAGTTTAAATGCTTTTATTGGAAAAGAGGCCACCCCTTTCCTTTAATGCTATTGATGAGGTGTGGCTCCCTCACTTCATTGGGGGGAGGGAACTCTGAGGAGGTTGACAGTTGGCTGATGTGGATGTCTAGCCAGTAAATCATTGCATTCATACTAAGACCTCCTATGTGCTCCCATTACACCCACTCAGCATGTGGTGATGTGTGTGCTGTAGTCTGCCACTGCTTAGCGCTGCTTGCTCCCGGCTGAAGTCTCACAAACTCAAGCCCTCTTAAAGGATTTCCTTCTACAACCCTTGGTTTGATATGGATAGATCTGAAAGTACACAATGCAGAGTAAAAAGAAATCCTGAGAACACGGATAGTATATACATATATAGTATACAATGCAATATTTTAAAACACACACCAAACTCATTAGTAATCATTGCTTCCAGGGAAGATTCAAACTGAAGCTGGTTGCCAAATGGGACTTTAACTTCATTGTAAAATGTGTCTTTTGCTCTTTAAATTTTTTTTAAGTTTATTTTCAAACTAGTGATCCTCCTGCTTTAGTTTCCTAGTCTGGGATGTGCCACCAAGCCTGTCTTATTTTAATTAATTTTATTTTAGAGTGTGGAATTTCTCTTGACTGGGAAAGTGGGGATATTAGAGCAGTTGCAATGGTATAGAATGGGTATGCGTGTATAGTAACCTCTACTGTTTGAAATATAATGAGTGGGCAAAGTTCAAACGACATTAAACAAGTCTGGGCTTAAATGTCTCCCTTCTACGTGACCTTGTACACAATCACTTAACCTTTAGGTGCTCAGTTTACTTATCTGTCTAATGGCATTAATGACTAGAATTTAGTTTATTCCTTATTGTGAAGCGTAAATGAAGAAACACACAAATAGTGCCTGGAGCAAGGAGTGAGTAAAAGCTTGTCACCCCAGTCCTGAGAAGGCTGAAAAGGGAGAGTTACCAAGAACTGAGGTCAGTCTGAGCTGCAGAGCAGAACCCTGCTTCGATAACAGAAAAGTATAAAAGTAGGAAGGAGGAAATGGTGAGAAGGAAAAAAGAATAAGGAAGAAAAGGATGCTTTAAAAATGTTAGTATTCCAAAGTTACAGAGAAACCGTGTCTCCAAAAAATGTTTGTATTAAAATTACAGTGATCAATTATCTTAATATCTCAAAAAATTTCTGACATTCTTTTTGTAATTAAAAAAAATGTGGATTGTAAACCAAAGGAAAAAGAGCATTCATGAGGAGATGGAGAAGCACAGCCTAGAATGTTCTCCAACACAGTTGGATGGCCAGTGTTAACAGTTAATTGAATGTTTCATAATAGACAGAGAGGGATTTTGAGTGCCCTGATCGACACACTTTATGTCATGTGGCCACTGGTAAATATATTCACTTTGGGTCAGTTAGAAAGGAAGATATTTTAAAATAAGGGCAGTCTAGAGGCAGTGCGACATAAAATAATTATGAGTATATTAAATTTAAAATGGAAGGTACAAGCTTGGAGCTTCCATAAAATATTTCCCATTCCCTTTCATGTGTCAGAGGTCCAAACCTGACTCTCCTTTCTCCAGGGCTCTCAGTGACTCAGCTGTCTGATCTTCCCCCTCCTCTGTTTTTAACTACTTCTTTCTCTTTCATTCTGCACAACCTGAATAGTTGGGAGCACCAGCTCAGAGAGTGTGCCTTTCTCCCCGCTGAGACCAGAAAGGCAGCGGCGGAGATCATGTGACGCGCCTTACTCTCCGACTTGTTAATATCAGCTGTGAATTTTTCATGACGGCTTCGGTAACCTGTAGCCTGGAGTCGAAGCTCTGGGGGTTTTTCACCACAAAGAGGTGGATCAGCTGAGCTCTCATTTCCCATCTGGCACTGGGTGACAGGGACAGTGAAGGGGGCGGCAGGAAACCTGGGGGTGTGGGGCAGCTATTGTCGAGCATCAAAGGCTAAGCATGTGCTGCTGTGTGCACGTATCTTTGAGACACTTGTTTATCACTGGCTTCAGAATACACCGGGCCAGCGTGTTTAACTTTAGAGTCACCGGAACAGCTGCCGCGCGTGTAAGTAATACCCTTGCACACAGTGGCATCCTGATCTGCCAAGCCAGGCTCAGGACCTCTCATAAGTGGCCGCTTTGTGTTGTCTGGCATGCTCCTTTACCCACGCAGGCAGGCGTCCACGTGCAGGCACACGCACAGACACACACCCTAGATATGCAGGACTGTTTGAAATCGAAAACCCTCCAAGCTCTCTCCCAAGGGTACCAGAATTAAGTTGAATTCTGTATGTTAAATTTTAAAAAGAGGACATTTTGGAAAGTGAAAACCCCAAACATATCCTAGGTAAAATGCCAAGGGGAATAAAGTCAACTTAGGCGGAGAGGGGAGAACTTGAGCATTGAGCATTTTGTTTTCTTGAGTTATACAGTTCTGCAGTTCTGTCATTATTATCTGTTCATGGGAGGTTGGATGTATGCTGGATTTTATTTTTTTAATAACTGTACTATATAGCTCTCAAACCACACTTTCTAGGAAACGTTTACATTCTGTGAACATACTAGGAGTGCATTCTCCTGAGCCCAGTTTGAAGCTGTTACAAAGGATTTGCTGAGGTCCTAAGAAGGTCCATAGACCAGTGTTGCTAGCAGTTGGAAACAGGAGTTTTGTAGAGCTACAACACACCAGACCTGAATGAGAAACAAGGAAAGAGGAAAATAGCAACCTTGCTACTATGAGTCAGGTTTCTTTTAATCAGAGGAGACAGCAGCAGCAAACGTTAAAACTAATGCTCGATTCCATCTATTTTTATATAAAACGTTATATTTCAGTCTACCACTCCAAAACTTTCTCTCGCCTTGAGATCCATTTCATCATCTATGTTTTGAGGGCAGCAATTTCCAGTGGTTACTCTCATTTACCAACATTCCAACATTTTTAAATACATTAGCAGAAGTTCCACATTCAGTGTAAAAGATTACCAAACAAATATGATTAAGTACATGCTGGCATCCAAGTGTCTGTCACCAGCTATGCATATTTGCTATGGCCAAACAGTTCAATGAAAAGTGAACTTTAATTGCTCACCTTCATTTATCCCATTTTGTCGATGCTTTCCAACAGCAGAAGGGACTTGAATGTGGTGTGTATTGACAAGATCCTCACAAGGTAAAAAAAAAAAAAAGAAAAAGAAAAAAAAGAGGACTCAATCATTTCAAGTTTTCTGCCTTTTTACTTTTTAAATTAAAAGAGTAACCATAATCATTGAAAGCAACGTATTTTATATGATACTTACTCACGCGTGTCATTGAAAGCTGACCAGATAAAGCCCCCAAACCCTTCTTTAAATTTAACCAACTTCAGAGACTCTTGTTATATGAAGAATCTCCACAACACTCAGCTTGCACATCTCAGGAATTATTATTACCTTCTGCATGTGGCCATGTGGACATGGTCTTAGCTTGGGCATGAACATGATAGTTGTATGACCTTGTAGGTTTCTAAGATCTTCCCAAACCTTAGTTTCCTCGTCTGTGAACTGTGGTGAAGGCTTCTATCAGCAGTATTGTTGCTAGAACAAAGAATGCAGGGTGAGTACCTGAGTTACTGTCATCCATGTGACTGGACAGACATGAACTCCTGTCCCTCCTTTCCCAGATCAACAGCAATGCTCTGTCTGTTTCCTCTTACATCCTTTTAGGATTCTTCAGTAACGTATCTTGCACAGAGTGAGCCATAGTGAATCTCTGAAGTGGAGCTCTATAAACTTCCCAAGTTGTATGTCTTCTTTACATACTTCACAAGTTGTCTAGATGGCTACTGGTAACACAAGTGGAGAAATGGCAGGAAATTTGGGATCAACCTATCCCTGGACCCAGCAATACCACTCTTGGGAATATACCCAAGAGATGCTCTATCATACAACAAAAGTATATGCTCAACTATGTTCATAGCAGCATTGTTTGTAATAGCCAGAACCTGGAAACAACTTAGATGCCCTTCAGTGGAAGAATGGATGAAGAAAGTATGGACTATATACATATTAGAGTACTACTCAGCAATAAAAAACAAGGACTTCTTGAACTTTGCATGCAAATGGATGGAAATAGAAAACACTATCCTGAGTGAGGTAAGCCAGACACAAAAAGAGGAACATGGGATGTACTCACTCATATTTGGTTTCTAGCCATAAATAAAGGACATTGAACCTATAATTCATGATCCTAGAGAAGCTAAATAAGAAGGTGAACCCAAAGACAAACATATAGGCATCCTCCTGAATATTAACCTTCATCAGGCGATGAAAGGAGACAGAGACAGAGACCCACATTGGAGCACCGGATGGAAATCTCAAGGTCCAAATCAGGAGCAGAAGGAGAGAGAGTACGAGCAAGGAACTCAGGACCACAAGGGGTGCACCCACACACTGAGACAATGGGGATGTTCTATCGGGAACTCACCAAGACCAGCGGGCCTGGGTCTGAAAAAGCATGGGATAAAACCGGACTCGCGGATAATGAGGACTACTGAGAACGCAAGAACAATGGCAATAGGTTTTTGATCCTACTGCACGTTCTGGCTTTGTGGGAGCCTAGGCTGTTTGGATGCTCACCCTACTAGACCTGGATGGAGGTGGGTGGTCCTTGGACTTCCCACAGGGCAGGGAACCCTGATTGCTCTTTGGGCTGACGAAAGAGGGGGACTTGTTTGGGGGAGGGGGAGGGAAATGGGAGGCGGTGGTGGGGAGGAGGCAGAAATCTTATAAATAAATAAATAAATAAATAACAAAAAGAAAGAAAGAAAAAAAAGAAAATAAAAAAAACAAATGGAGAAATGGAATATTTAATAAAATCTCCAGCACCAGGCCTGAGAAAGTTGTTGGTTAGTGAAGTCCCAGGAACTTCCTGCAGAAATACAAACTTTGCAGTTACCCTTGGTTCCCTTCAGAGACTGAAGACAACTCAGCTGGATCGAACCTGAAAGCCTACTTCCTAAGGACTTCCTTTCATAGAACCAGAAGGTTCTAGGCAGGCTACCAAGAGAGGGAAGCATCCAGGAGTCCTAGCCAGCTGTGAAGCTCAAGACCCTCAACAGCCACCAGTATGGTAAGCGATCCCTAAAGTGAAATAGTGTTACGCATACATTGGTGGTGAACAACAGTTATCTAACGGATTTCAGGTCTGATCATCAAGGGGAATATGTGTCTGGTACTGGAAACCTAAGCAACTATCAAGGCATAGTGAGGTCGAGGATCTTAGAAAAGAACCTATTACTTTACTAAACCAGAATAGTTTCTTACTGCTTTTAAAATGTTCATCCTATTCTAGTTTTCCCTTTGCTCCTCCATGACACTACATTCTCCTTCCCCTTCCTTGGGAGATCCTCTGCTCCCCACTAGTCCCTCACTAGGCATCTATACTCTGTGGTTATTTGGGTTGTAGCACACATATCAAAAGCTTAAATGCTACCATCCACATATAAAAATTACATTGTCTCAGAGTCCCACATTGGAGCACCGGACTGAAATCTCAAGGTCCAAATCAGGAGCAGAAGGAGAGAGAGCACGAGCAAGGAACTCAGGACCGCGAGGAGTGCACCCACACACTGAGACAATGGGGATGTTCTCTCGGGAACTCACCAAGGCCAGCTGGCCTGGGTCTGAAAAAGCATGGGATAAAACTGGACTCGCTGAACATAGCGGACAATGAGGACTGCTGAGAACTCAAGAACAATGGCACTGGGTTTTGATCCTACTGCACGTACTGGCTTTGTGGGAGCCTAGGCTGTTTGGATGCTCACCTTACTAGACCTGGAAGGAGGTGGGAGGTCCTTGGTCTCCCCACAGGGCAGGGAACTTTGATTGCTCTTTGGGCTGATGAGGGAGGGGGAGTTTATAGGGGAAGGGGGAGGGAATGGGAGGCGGTGGTGGGGAGGAGACAGAAATCTTTAATAAATAAATAAATAAATAAATATTACATTGTCTCTTGTGAGTCTCCCTGTGAATCTAATAATTTCATTTTTTTAACAACTGAATTATTTTTCTACTGTGTAAATGTACCATTCTTCAGTTGATAGACATCTGGGCTGTTTCCAATTTCTGGCTTTTATGAATAGAGCAGCAATGAACATGGATGAGCAAGTATCTCTGCAGCAGGATGTAGAAATCATTGAGTATAGATGCCTGAGCGGTTTAGTTGAATCGTGAGGTGAATCTATTCTCAGTTTCCTGAGGAACCAACAAACTGATTTCTATAGAGGTTATACGAGTTTGCTTTCCCAACAACAATGAATAAGTGTTCCTCTTTCTGAACATCCTCACTGGCACGAGCTGTTATTTAAATGTTTTATTGATCTTGGCTATTCTGACTGATATAAGACTAAATCTCTAAGTAATTTAAAGTGGAGGATTAAATGATGTGGGGATGGGAAAGCCAAGTAAATGGGAAAGGATGACTAAAGGCCTTTTGAAAGACCATAGGGAATCATATTACTATAGAAGCTTCCTATTGACCAGCGTTCATGGTGCTCGAAGGTGCTCTACATTTTACCAGAGGAAAAAGATTATCATAAGTATCACCCAGACACAAACCCTGTGACCTATATCAGTGATCTTCCTGCAAAATATACTGGTACAATAGTGGCACAAATTTTATGGGAGTAACCAGCCACTTTTTAAATTAGACTTAAGGTCATGAAATAGAAACCATACCTGACAGCGCTAATGTCACCAAGAACCTAAAACCACATAGATCATTGGTGTCAGGGAAAACATAATGCTATTATTACTTTGCTAAAGGGAGGCAGCAAAACAGTGATTATATCCACAGATCAGTGCCTCATTCCGCCCTCGTACTTTTTCTTGTGGTAGATGAGCATTAACACAGTGACTCACAACCAGATAATGTGCAGAGAGTGAGAGACACTGGAGACTCAGTCATAAATGGAATGATATCCTCAATGATCAAGGATCTTTACAAAAGAAAAGACAAAAAGATTCTAAGAGCCAAGGGTGATGGATGACTCCAAGAACACATCACCTTCTGGATACAACAGGACTGATGGTACACATAAGAACTTCAGAGACTGTGACAGTATGCATGAGACATACATACTACATAGGCACGAGCCAGAAAATCCCAGCACTGAGAAGGAGAAGTGGCCACAGGTCCAACCCCTAACCAAGAAGCTATTAGTAATTGGTGCCCACATGGAAGGGGAAATGAGGTTTTTCTTTTCTTTTCGTTTCTTTCTTTCTTTCTTTCTTTTTTTTTTTTTTTTTTGAGGTTTTTCGAGAAAGGGTTTCTCTGTGTAGCCTTTGCTGTCCTGGAACTCACTGTACAGACCAGGTTGGCCTTCAACTCACAGATATCTGCCTACCTCTGCCTCCCAAGTGCTGCGATTAAAGGAGTGTGCCCCCTGCCAATCTAAATTGGGTTTTCCATATGGAGTGTCATAGGGTATATCATCCATACATGATGGAGGAAGGTCATTGGTTAAATAAAAAGAAACTGCTTGACCCTCATTGGTTAGAAGATAGGTGGGAGGAGTAAACAGAACGCTGGGAGGAAGAGGAAGTGAGCTCAGACTCCACAGCTCTCTCGGGAGCAGACGCCTCAGAGAGACGCCATGCTCCCAGCTCCCAGGCAGACGCACGTGATGAAGCTCCAACCCAGGGTGGACATAGGCTAGAATCTTCCCGGTAGGCACACCTAGGGGCGCTACACAGATGATTAGAAATGGGCTAAATTAATATGTGAGAATTAGCCTAGAAGAGGCTAGATAGAAATGGGCCAAGCAGTTATTAAATGAATACAGTTTGTGTGTTGTTATTTCGGGCATAAGCTAGCCAGGCTGCCGGGGTGCTGGGGACGCAGCCCCGCCGCTCCAATTACTACACATTCTCCAAGGTGGGTTCCATGCAGAGGAGGATTTGTCCAACATAAATAAATTCCATATGTATCTTTTTTTTTATTTTCGAGACAGGGTTTCTCCATAGCTTTTTGGTTCCTGTCCTGGAACTAGCTCTTGTAGACCAGGCTGGCCTCAAACTCACAGAGATCTGCCTGCCTCTGCCTCCCCAGTGCTGGGATTAAAGGCATGCGCCACCACCTCCCGGCTTCATAGGTATCTTTTTTATTTGTTTGTTTTAGGTGGGCTTTGCCTTTTGTTTTTCGTTCTAATTTGTTTTGTTTTTATGTTTTAAACTTATTTTTTCTTGTTTAGTCTTATTTGTGTGTGTGGGTTTTTTTTTTTAATAGAGAAAGAACATAAAATTGGGTGAATAGGAAAATGGAAGGATGTAATTGGAAACTGCACGTTTGTTTCCCGGCTGCCCAGACCCAAATAATCACACAAAACTATATTAATTACAACACTGTTTGGCCAATAATTCAGGCATATTTTTAGCTAACACTTACATCTTAAATTAACTCATTTCTATTAGTCTATGCATCACCACGACGCTAAGGCCTACCAGTAAGTTTCCCACGTCTCTCTCCTTTGCCAGATACATGGTGTCTCTCTGTCTCTGCTTTCTTTCTCCCTGTACTTAGTTTAGTTTTCCTGCCTAGCTCTCTTCTGCCCTGCCATAGGCCTAAGTAGCTTCTTTATAATCAGTGGTAATAAAATATATTCATAGCATACTGAGAGGAATCTGGGAGGAGTTTGGGGAGGAGGAAACATGTGATCAAGATATATTGTATAAAAAAGTAAATAAAATATTTCTCAAAGTAAGGAAATACAATAAGATAAAATATTCATCCTTATAACCACAGATAAGTATAGCTCCTGGCCCTCACCAGAGAAACTTCTCTTTGGAACAGAGAGCATTACAGAAAATTACAACTAGTCAAAATACAAAGAACAGTGGAGTATGTGATACCCCCCTCAAGGGATATACCTACAACACAGCTCCTGCCCCTAAGACTCAGGGACACCACAGAACACAGCGGGGAAATATCTGAAGAGCCAGAGCACCAAAAATCTCTGTGAGATTATGTCTCCAAGAAAGAATAGAAAAGCCTCATGGTGTGTCAACAATACAGCCTCCTAATCATGACCTTAATAAGAACAACATCAATGGACCTGCTAAATGGAAGGGGAAAACACAAGGACCCTACCCTCAGACAAAGAACTAATTAAGAAATCCTGGAAGTTTGAGAAGCAGTCTCTCGCCTTGGTAGAGCCCTCTAATTGGTTATCCAATACCAAGTGGTCAGTCCTGAAATCATATACAAGGCCTCAACAACTTTATGTATATATTTTATAAATATAGCAATTTGGAGGTAGGAGGAGAGACCAGGAATTTGGGGAGGAGTGGGATATCAGGGCCAGGAGAACATTGGAAGAATTGGAGAAAAGAAAAAGAATGAAGGAAAAATAAGTATTAATTAAAAATTATTGAACAAATTTTTTCTTCAATGTAGAAGGAACATATTTTATTTGAAAATACACAAATGTAGATTTCAGCATGTAATTAAATACGTTACTTGTGATTTTTATGAAATTATACCCCTTTTTGAAGTGTTCGGAATTGAGTCAAGGGACTTGTGTACACTAGTAAGTATACTATCACAGATCTATACCTACATAGTTCATCAAACTGTATTTATTCATCCATCCAGAAATACTTTCAAAGGTAAATATGGACTGGAGATTACTCTGAATACTGATATTTACAAGGAACAAGTACATAATCCTCATGTCCTAATGTGTGTACCTTTCATTTAGAAATGGAGTAAAAAGAACTCCGTAGGTAGTAATTAGTGATATGCAGAAAATAACAGAATAAATGAGGATGGAGAATTGAGACAACAGGATAACCCACACAGCAAGGCCAGAGAAAGATGCTGTTTGAGTGGGCATATAATTGGCAGAAAAGAGGGATCCAGGACCAAAGAGAAAGATTTCCAGCATAGGGCAGAACCAATAGAGAATTCCTAAGGTAGTTAGATCTTTTATGGACAATGGGTATGTGTATTTTACAGGTGCTTCTTTCAGGAACTGATCATAACTCAGATTAAACTGTTATATGTAACTGAACTCTTGTCTTCTACTATTCTCTGCCCAAAAGAAGTTCTAGAAAAATTCAACCCTGAAAAACTTTATGTCTCAATCATTCAGATATAATATTCACAAATAAACTTGATATAAACTTAGTTTTTTTGTTTGGTTTTCTGAATTGGAAATTGAAGATTATAATTTTTCTCAAATAAAGACTATATTGTTTTGACAGTTATATCTATCTGGTTGGCTGTTTGTCATTGAGTCCTTTCATTTGTTCATGATTTGTAGGTCAGAAAAAAGTAGGGAGACTCTCCTTCTCCTCATCAATATGCTGGTCAGACCTGGATCTCTCATGTGGTTACATCAGACATAAAGGAACTTGCACTTATTGAGACTTACCTGGGCCAGACACATAACTTGGTGAGAAGGGAAGAAGAAAAGAAGGGAGAGGAGCAAATAAAATGTATCATGCAATAATAATAAATAAAAAATGCTATTTAATAAAACAATGGTCAGTCTATTTCAGTGGTTCTCGTTCTTCTTAATGCTATGACTCTCTAATCCAGTTCCTCATGTGGTGATCTCCAACCATAAAATTATTTTTGTTGCTTCTTCATAACTATAATTTTGAATTATAGTATATGAATTATACTATAAGTATTTGTGTTTTCTGATGGGCTTAGATGACCCCCATGAAAGGTTCATTCAATTCTCAAAAGGGTCATGACCCATGGATTGAGAACCACTGCTCAGGGCTGGCACTCAGTGCTGGCATGCCAACCAGAGCAGCTAAGTATGGCCTCCTGACTGCAGCCCCACTTTATCACACTATTCAGGCACTCATCAGAAGCTGGATGTCTTTTGGGGTGCATCACCAGTACAATCAATAGCTTGGAGTTCACACAATACAAATTCTGTGTTGTCGTATTCCTACTGAACAAGTTTCTAAGCATAGTACAAATGAAAAGAGGGGATAAAGTGGTCACTTCTTGATGACATGACTATAAAGTACTTGTGAACATATTTTCAAACTTTCACAGTTTCTGCCAGCAGAACACACTATTTGGATGACAACTTGGAATTTCTAGATCTATTAAGATCTATTCGCAGAACATGTTTGAAGTCAATACTGACCCAAAACTCAAATATTTGGTAGTGGTTGTAACAGTCTGTGTATTTCAAAAGCAGTCACAACTTTTCGGATCCTTCCTGCTCTTTAAGAAACATGCCACTTTCATGGCAAGGAGGTGAAGCTTTCTCTTGGCTTGGAAGCAAAGGAGATCTTGGTGACAACTATGACAAGCAGAAAGTAGCAGAAGTACATTACTGTTCCACTGATGGTGCCATTCCTTTCTGCCTAAGCTGTTTCTTGGTAATATTGGCCTTTGAAACACAATCATCATTTAGTATGGATGCACGGCTCTGTGCAACTCATACCAAAGTGTTTTCCCTGACAGGTGAATTTCGGGTAGCAGGCAGCATCACTTTAGGCCTTCAGATAGCTCCCACCTATAGTCTTGGAGTCCCCAAGATGATGTGTGTAGAGACAAACTATCATTTTGAAGTCTTTCCTCAATTGAGCCTCTTGAGAAAATTAGTACTCTAACTTTTTTAAGGAACTATATATGGGAGTGGTTTGTTATAAAGCAGTTGATGACTAGAATTAGTGAGTATTTTCTAACCTTGCAGTTGAAATGAAAGAGAGAAATATTTCATTTGCAAATTAATATTTGTACTCAAGAAAGAGGAAGCAAAAGCAGATGAAGTATCTCTTGGTATTAATAGGGATAAAGATAGACACCAGTGGATGTGAGCTAATAGATCTCAGGCTTACCCACACTGTAAAGAATTCAGCAGTTCTGAAGTTCCAGAGTACGACCACCACCTCAGAGCAGTTTAACCCAAAACACGATGTGCCTACCATATCAGCTGGAGATAAAGTACTTTTCTCTAAGAAAAGTTATGCAAAAATACAGATACAGATGATAACTCCTCCATTCATTCAGTAAATGTTTTGTTATTTTCCAGGCAGTATTCTAGATGCTGGGCAAGAAAGAGAGAATGTTAATGTATCTGTTTTAGAAAATGAGACAAAGCAACAATGACCAAATATGAAAGGAAAATACAGAAATATCCATGGGCAGTCAAGGCAACAGGTCACCAAAAAGGTATTGTGTCAGAGGATAATAATCTTATATACTGTGGCAGGCCAAAGATGGACATGAAAGAAGCAGAAGTTATTTGAGAAAAGGATGTTGCAGGGCACAGAGGACAGGAATACAGAGTCCTGGAAACAGAGGAATGGTTATTCTTTCTCGACAAGGCAAGATCACAGTTCTGTTGCTAAAGCAAATAAAAGAATAATAAAATTTAAAATAAAAGAAAACAAGGCAGGAAAGACTCAACATGGTAACACACATCCAGAGAATAAGGAGGAGGGTTGGGGGTTCTATTCCCTCCTACATTAGCAAGACCCTGTTTCAAGAAAAACAACCATGACAACAAAAGTTCATCAACCACGAAGAGAGGTAGGGGTCAGTGAGATGGTTCAGAGGGTAGAATCACTTTCCTCACAAGTCTGATAACCCAAGTTCAGTCACTAGAACTCACAATAGAAGGAGATAATGAAAATCTTTAAAGCTTATTCTGACTTATACATATCCTGTGCATTCTTGCTCACACACACACACACACACACACACACACACACACACACACAGATAAAGTGGGGCAGTAGAAGGCAGAAACCAGACTGTTCACAGTCTTCTAAATAATTACATGAAGTTATAGATTTTTTTTTACTCTGCATGAGAAGTGAATGTTTTAGGAAGATTTGAAGAAAAATATAACATTATATAACTCAAATTTAAAAGCATGATCTTGGCTGCTGAAATGAAAATGTACAGCATCCTATATATCATAGAATACACAATAGTGATTAAGATTGCAGCACTAATATATTCTACATATCAAGTAAACTGAAGAATAATAAAAAATAAATTAAAATAGTGATTTGGACAAAGAATAATAGTGGAGAGATAAGAAGTGAATAAATGGAGTGTGTTTGGTAACAGAAAGCCAGTAAGATTTACTAATGAGTTTAATGGGATAGGAAGGAAAGGAGATATGGCCATAGAAGATCATCCAGCTTGTGCAACTGGGAGAAGGCAGGTGCCACATGTTGAGGATGAGAGCTGCGGAGATGGTGCTCGGGTGGGGAAATCAGCTCTACTAGGTAAGCATAGTCCAGTTGAATAGTTATCATTTCCTGTTAAATAGAAGCCATGGCCAACTGGGAGTTTTCAGGTGATTCATCCTGCTGGTTCATGCTTTATATGGAAAATGATATAATCACTTATGAAGGGCAGACTGATTCTGACCTTCACCCATTTCCACAGATCAGACACAGATAAGAAAATAAATTCCCATCCCCATAAAGGAGGAAGACAAACTAAAGCCTACTTATGGCTATTGATTCATTCTTTGAATTGGTAACTGCACTACCATATTTACAAAATTACATCTGTATCCAGTATTGTCTTTCCCTAAATGTACTTCCTAGTGAGTGTTCTCAAAGCTTTTGATTATTGTTTCTCCAATACTGTTAGCTGAAGGCAATCATGATGGTGTGTGGTCTATTTCTTTTCAGAATTTTCTATTAAAACCTTTCTCGATTAGTTTTGATACCTGTCACCAATGATATAACTCTAGAGAAACAAAGTAGGAACTGTGGGTTCCTGAAGCCAGCCGGTTTGCTTATTTGCATATTTGTAAATGTAACTTTCTATCATGGGAAACACTAACCTCAAGACCATTCAAACATTTCCAATTCACAATTCATACACACGAATTCTAGAGCTTTTGCTCACATTTCTTTTCTAGATTCAGTGGTGCTAATTTTTAAACCAGATTATTTAATGTCTATTATCTGAGTGCCCAACATGCTGAAATACAAGGTGAAAAGTCCCTTTGTGCTAAAATGACAGCAGCTTAGGTGTTGTGCTGCAGCCAACATTTATAAAGACAATGTCAAAGAATTGAAGGGATGGGAATTGCCAAAGAGATCAGTCTCCTGTATGCCTTCCAGGCAGAGAATAAGGTGCAAATTGAAGGAGGTATTTTAAGGCTTTATAGCTAAACATAAAAAGGCTTTAAAGAACTTCTGTTGCTACTGTATGTTCTCCTCATTCCCTCTGTGTCTGGAAAGATTTTCAGGTCATGGGTTGCCAGACCCTAGGGCTGGGGGAACAGGTGGGGTGCACATGGAACATCAAGGTTACCATTGGCATCTAACACTAGAAAGAGAGATAGAGAACCTGGGAGTTCTAGGGTTTAGCTACTGAGTGACAGACTAGGGTGGGTGGCTGCACTCCCACAGCACAGAGAAGAGAAAGAAAATTTCCATCCCTATAAATGTGAAGGCACTGAGTTCACAGTGGTGTATTAAATTGTACAACATTAAGTTATTGATGTGTTTGTGCCAAATCATTTATAATTGCTCAACTTGAAAGTCTTACCATCTCACTGCTCCTTATTCCAAAGAATCATACTGATAAAAGCTAAGGCACATCTATGTGCACTTATCTGAGTATAAAATGAAATCTGTCATGCATTTCTCTTTAATTACACCATGACTTTGCCCAGAAAATGCCGTAGCATTATAATAAAAGCCACAAGATGTCACTGTTACAGATTATATTCAAGTATATGCTAACCTGAACACTGAACATACATGAACATTTTATTACAAAAACTGAAGAAGTTTTGGGTTATAATTTTTACCTCCAAGGAAATATGGCAGTTAGGCTTTCTCGTAGAGATTCAGGGCACCCCTATTATTCTTCACATCTCTATAATCCCTCTAGCTGTTTATACTATAGCTTTTGATTTAATGGGAAATAGAAACACACTTTCATGAAGAAGATGGACCAAAATGAGTTGTTTTCAGAAATCTTCTCTTGAAAGGCTTTGTATAAAAATAGGAGAATCTCATGTTTCCTTGGAAAGGTGAAATGGTGCAAAAATGTGAATGTGGATTCAGAATGCCCCAGTCCAGACCTTTGACTTCAAAAGAAGGGTGGTTAGGTATGGAGACACACCTGTCTTCAGCTTTTCCTCACCGTTAGGTAACAGGAATAACAAATGAATCAATGCAATATACAAAAATGTTTATTAATTTTCTGAATTGTGCACACAGACTATAAATTCCTTCAAGCAGCTGCCCTATGTAGGCAAGATTTCTGTATCATTCTAAGTGAAACAAAGGATTTAACAAGTTTCTGCTCAAGAGGAACTCACCTGAAAAATTCGGTCCACAGTAGGGCTAGGACATCTGGCCTTTCAGACCCCTTGCCATCTATAACCAGAGGACCATCTAACTTATGACTATGATTCGTGCGGAAGCCTATCACTGACAGCGTGAAATAACTTCATAGGACACTGTAGTGTCATTTTAAATTGCTGATTTTTAAAATTGAATGTATTTGTGTTATGTTTCCATGGTTCAGAAAAATCTCTACACAAAAGAAAAGAAAAAAAATTGTGGAAGTTTCGAGAAGTGAAAATATCCCTATCTGCCATGGGAGCAAGTAGAAACAGCCATCAAACCTGTCTGGTGGTGCATGTGTGCCATTGTGGAATGTTGTTCAGCTTGCAGCAAGCTTGGCCTGCTGCTGTCAGCCCAGGGCAAGGGATGAATTACCCAGGTAAAACCAGGCTTATTCAAAAAGGCTAATAAATGTTTTCCAATGAAATTCTAATGTTGTAGGCAAAGCTGTTCTATGAACTGAGAAAGTGGCCTGGAACTACAAACATAACTTTGTAAACTTTAACATCGATAAAAGCAAAAAAACAACAACAAAACCAAAATCCATAGAAGAGAAAGTTGGAAGTACCCTACAACATATGGGCACAGGAGATCGCTTCCTATGTATAACCCCAGCAACACAGACTTTAAGGACCTCATTGAATAAATGGGACCTACTGAAACTGAGAAGCTTCTGTAAAGCAAAGGACACTGACACTAAGACAAAAAGGCAACCTACTGACTGGGAAAAGATCTTCACCAACCCCGCAACAGACAAAGGTCTGATCTCCAAAATATATAGAGAACTCAAGAAACTAGACTTTAAAATGCTAATTAACCCAATTAAAAAATGGGGCACTGAACTGAACAGAGAATTCTCAACAGAAGAACTTCAAATGGCCAAAAGACACTTAAGGTCATGCTCAACTTCCTTAGCGATCAGGGAAATGCAAATCAAGACAACTTTAAGATACCATCTTACACCTGTCAGAATGGCGAAAATCAAAAACACCAATGATAGCCTTTGTTGGAGAGGTTGTGGAGAAAGGGGTACACTCATCCATTGCTGGTGGGAATGCAAACTTGTGCAACCACTATGGAAAGCAGTATGGCGGTTTCTCAGGAAATTCGGGATCAACTTACCCCTGGACCCCGCAATATCACTCTTGGGAATATACCCAAGAGAGGCCTTATCATACAACAAAAGTATATGCTCTACTATGTTCATAGCAGCATTGTTTGTGATAGCCAGAACCTGGAAACAACCTAGATGCCCTTCAATGGAAGAATGGATTTAGAAAGTATGGAATATATACATATTAGAGTATTACTCAGCAGTAAGAAACAAGGACTTCTTGAATTTTGCATACAAATGGATGGAAATAGAAAACACTATCCTGAGTGAGGTAAGCCAGACACAAAAAGAGGAACATGGGATGTACTCACTCATATTTGGTTTCTAGCCATCAACCAAGGACATTGAGCCTATAATTAGTGATCCTAGAGAAGCTAAATAAGGAGAACCCAAAGAAAAACATATAGGCATCCTCCTGAATATTAACCTTCAGCAAGCGATGAAAGGAGACAGAGACAGAGACCCACATTGGAGCACAGGACTGAATTCTCAAGGTCCAAATCAGGAGCAGAAGGAGAGAGAGCACGAACAAGGAACTCAGGTCCGTGAGGGGTGCACCCACACACTGAGACAATGGGGATGTTCTACTGGGAACTCACCAAGGCCAGCTGGCCTGGGTCTGGAAAAGCCTGGGATAAAACCGGACTCTCTGAACATAGCGGACAATGAGGACTACTGAGAACTCAAGAACAATGGCAATGGGTTTCTGATCCTACTGCACACACTGGCTTTGTGGGAGCCTAGGCAGTTTGGATGCTCAACTTACTAGACCTGGATGGAGGTGGGGGGTTCCTTGGACTTCCCACAGGACAGGGAACCCTGATTGCTTTTCGGGCTGAGGGGGGGGGGGGACTTAATTGGGGGAGGGGGAGGGAAATGGGAGGCGGTGGCTGGGAAGAGACAGAAATCTTTAATAAATAAATAAATTAAAAAAAAAAGTCTAAAAAAAAAACCAAAATCCAATAGAAGAAGTGATCATCCTAGGATGGTTACTGTCGTGGGTGTTGTTATTCTTTTTTGAAAGATATGGTTGTGGGGGCATGAGGGTTAGCAGCAGGGCCCCAGAGACCTCAGCAGGTCCCCTTGACAGGTGAGAGAAGCAGATATGCCATGCGTAGAGAGTTTGGGTATAGAGTTTATAGTGGGTTATGGAAGCAAAGGAAAGAGGGAAATGGGAAGAACAGAGAGGCAGGAAGAGAGAGGGGGTAGAGATGAAGAGAGGGGAGTGGGAAAAGCAGTAGTTAGCACTTCAGAAGAGGGATGGAAAGAGAGAGAGCAGGCTGGAGGAGGAAGGAGATCCCTTGCCTTGACAGAAGGGGGGATTGGGAGTGGGTGGGGCTTGTCTCTTAATGGGACATGGTACCCAGGTGACAGGCAAGGCCAGCAAATAATAACATTCCCACAGCTGCTGCCACTCATGGGACTGGCGTCCCTTGTGAGACCAGTCCCCCACTACCATATCTTTAAAAAAAGAATAACAGGTGTCATAAAGATGCCCATCCTCACTGCTCCATCTCATTTCTCCCAGCATTCAGTTTAGTTTTCCCTGCCTAGCTCTATTGTACTCTATCACAGCTCAAGACACTTTTTTTTTATTAACCAGTGATATTCACAGTATACAGAGGGGAATCCCACGCCAAACTGAGACACAGTCATTAAGAAAAATCAGGAATCAGGAAGTGAACACATTCAAGAATATTTGAGATCAAAGATGCCTTAATACAATATAACACAAAATTTTATCAACTTAGAAAAGTATTTTTGCTTATTTTATGTGTGTTGGTATTTTTCTTGAATGTATGTGATATGGGATGTTCTTCTGTATTTGTGTTGTTTTTATTGGTTGGTGAAAAAAGCTGTTTCAGCCAATGGTTTAGCAGAGAAAAGCCAGACAGGAAATTTGAACAGAGATATAGAGAGTAGGTGGAGCCAGAGAGATGCCATGTAGCTGCTGAAGGAGACAGAAGCCAGAACCTTACCCAGTAAGCCACAGTGGTGATACACAGATTAATAGAAATATGTTAATTTAAGATTTAAGAGTAAATTAATAAGAAGCCTACGCTAATAGTCCAGCGGTGTTGCAATTAATACAGTTTCTGTGTGGCTATTTGAGTGTGGGTGGCTGGGAACAAAAGAGCAGCCTCTGATTCCATGTATGTCTCTGCACCCTGAGGACAGAAGTCAGAAGAGGGCGTGAGATCATTTTGGTTCTTTGGAACTGGTGTTATAGATGGTTGTTAACCACTATGCAGGCTCTTGGAAACAAACCTGAGTCTGCTGGAAGAGCCATCTCTCTAGGTTCCAAATTTTATCAAATTTACTGCCTTATGTGAAAAAGGTTGCTGCACATTTCTTTTTGCAGGGATGCCTCCATAGTCTTCCTTATATGGGATTCCCCTCTGTATGCTATGGATACCATTGGTTAATAAAGAAACTGTGTTGGGCTTTCACAGAGCAGAGTAGAGAGAGGTAGGTCGGGGAAACTAAACTGAAGGCATGGAGAAAGGAGGAGGAATCAGGAGAAGCCATGTTGCCAGTTGGAGACAGATGCTGGAACTTTATCTGGTAAGTCACAGCCCAACGACCATACACAGATTAATAGAGATGGATTAAATTAAGATATAAGAGTTAGTCAGAATACACTTAACCTATTGGCCAAACAGTATTTCAAATAATATGGTTTCTGTGTGATTATTTTAGGGCTGAGCAGCCAAGAATAGGAACAAGTGGCCTCCTACTACATTCTGGTCCTTGCTCCTGTTCCAGAATCCTTTCTGCTTTTACAACCTGCTCTCTGACCTGATCTCACAGATACTGTTACATCAGGAAAAATCCATCAGAACAGAACCTTCCATATTCAAGGAAAAATACAAAACTTTTCCCAGCCTGGATGGAAGTGGGTGGTCCTTGGACTTCCCACATGTCAGGGAACCCTGATTGCTCTTGGAGCTGATGAGGAAGGGGGACTTGATCGGGGGAGGGGGAGGGAAATGGGACGCGGGGAGGAGGCAGAAATCTTTAATAAATAAATAAATAAAATTAAAAAAAAAAACAAAACAAAACCTTTCCCAGATTAACATCTGCAGAGATTCAGAAACATTTAAGAGTCAACTGTTTTCCACTTTTGTCTATCCAAGAAATAGCGGAAATGGAGCTTAAAATTCCAGTCACTAGCTGCTGAGGCAAGAAAGGGTGCTGTGTGCCTCCTCATGAATCCTGCCTCTTTTCTCTTCTGTGTCTTTGGTGTCTTTGCTTTGCGGCCCATCCTCCTGTAAGCCACCATACTTCACCAGTGTCCTCAGAGACATGGAGAATCTCTCCACCTAAAGATCCTGCTTACTGCGACCATTCATGTTCCGGTGTTGGGATGACACCAGGGACTGCTTTTAACCTTTAATTCACATTGTCAGTGTTATGTATATATGTATGTAAATCAATAAGAATAAAAGCAAGAAAAAAACCTTTCAAAGGTTTCACCCAGATGTGAGAATGAATACTGATTTTATCCTGGACATATTTTCAAGTACTTCAGAAATGCTCACTGGTGCAAATTGTTTGTTTCGATTATTGGAATCTAGGTTTTTCCACATGATTGTGTTTGTAATGAAATGGCAGCAGTATGTTGTATAGTTATTTCCTTTGCATTATTTTTCCTACCCCCTTAGAAGCAGGAATGATGATACATAAGACTCAGGAAGTTAATAAAGCTTAGTAGGCTCCAAAAGCTTAGAAAGTTACAGTTTCCCAGGTCCTTCCCCACCGTGACAAAAGCAGTGAAGGCTGGGGAAGGGCTGCTCCTGGAGCTGCCTGGAAGCACAGCATGGAGCTCCACCAGTACAGCTTCCCTGACCCAGGGTGACAGAGATGCAACTGCCATGCTCCTGCAGTCACATGCACCCATACTCTTGTAAGTAACCCCAGTCAACTCAGTATTTCATCCAAAACACACGGTGAATCTGTCATCAGTGTCCTATCTGTGCTGAAAAGAGGCATTTGCTTATTACATTGCTGAGAAAAATCACACAACAAAGCATAAGACTCAAAAAATTCTAATTCATGTTCTCTATTTTCCCAGGGATCATGATTACATAACTAACAATATTAAAAGGCACTAGGGATGGCAGTGCCCTTGCCTAAGTTGTTTATTGTAAGCTTCTAGTTTCCTGTTTTAATAATTCACTCTTAGAAATAGCTCATATCAGTCCTATGAGAGATTAGTTTTCTTACCTGGTTGTCTTAACTTTTGCTTCTAGGATAGATTTCAAATTCAACAATGTAAGAAATTTCAAAATTCTGAACAAAAGGCTTCATGTCAAGGGAAAGATCCTTGCTACCTTTGTTGTTGGGGCTTTGGCACTGGTTTGGTGAAGAAGGTTTGTGATTCCCAATGGAAGGGGGTGGTTTGCTGAACTTAACCAATTCTATTTCCTCACAGCACATTTAATCCAAGGCTGGGCGATTCAAATATGACAATAGTCAAGGCTAGCATAATCACACAAAAGGGACTAAATTGTACAAAACAAGATAGTCTTCAAAGTATTAATAACAAAACTCAACTTTGAGACCCCGTAGCTAGGCTAAGATCGTTGCCACTGGCCATCAAGGACTGCTAAACCCTTGCAGTACCCACGCGTCACAGCCCAGCTTAGATGTGCGGATGTGGGAACACACATCAGTGAACATTCATATTAGACAGTCACATGCACTGATATTGCAGTTATCTCATTATGCAAGTTTAGCAAAAATTAATCATTTGATAGTGGAGATAAATTTTGAGAAAACATGTCACCAACACTGTGACTCACTGGATAACCTGTCTTTTTTTTTTTTTAATGGAGTTATCTGACATATCTCGGCACTAAGAATCAGAAACAAAAGAGACAACGTTAACAGAAAATGTTATTTCACCCATCGGAAACCAATACTCTAACTTTCTACATTTAGAACACTAAACAACTCATGCTAGTCACACTGTAAGAAGAGAGAACACGAGATTCATAACAACTAAACCTCCCAAAAAGAGAACAGCATTTCTGGGTAGCAAAAGAAAAGGAAAAGTCAAATAATGGAAACACAGACCTGTGAGGGAAACGACCAGAGCCGAAGGCACAGGGTTGAGCATGATGAAGGCAATGCCTCGTTTGCCAGATTTCCAAATTCTAAAACTAATAAGGAACACTATAGAATCAAGAAAAGCAGTTAAATGCATAATTATTCTTCATTTGCTACCTTATTTGCTATACTGTAACATGAAAGATGAATTTCGGAAAGGGTGCTGAAGGTACAAGAGGCTATTTAAAGGAAAGTAGGGGTGCTTTGGATATTGTCACGAAGCTGCTGAAGATTCTGCCTTAAACACCTTTTGGTGCCATCAACAATATTATATGTGCTTGTGTCTTAGGATTTGAGGAGAGACTTCCTAGTGAAGCACAGAAAGACAGAAGGCATGTGTTTAGCCCTTGAACTTTAGGGAGGTACCTTCTTCTATTTGGCTACAAGAAGTGCAGTTTGACAACAGAGCAGAGCAACAGGCTGCGACAGAGGCCTCCAGGTGGAAGGTTCTCATCTAGGTGATGTAACACTATTGCCTGAAGGCAGGTGGAGCCAGCAGCAGCAGCAGCAGCAGCAAAGCACTGGGAAGTCTCTTTAGAATCCAAGGCACAGGGGCCAGTGTTGACTGAGTGCAAGAATCATATCAGCTTCCTTAGTGGTCAAAAGCAGGATTCCAGTTTCCTAGTGGTACAGAAGACACAAGAGTGGATTTAAAAAAGACAAAAATGCCAGTCTGTGAAGAGATTTGACTTCTTCCACAGTGATTCTCTGAAAGTTCTTCCTCTGCTAGGACATCTGGAAGTGTATAGCCACATCACGGTTGGGAAAAAGTTTGTGCTATTACTATCTAACTGACATAGGCCAGGGCTACTGCGAGGCATCCTGCAACACGCCTGGAAGTGACACTCATCAAATAGTGATTTGGCCCCAAATGTCAGCAAGGCTTGAGCTTTAGGTAGATTTGCAGGCTGACCTTGAGCAGAGAACAACAGCACCAAACCCACATGGTTTGAAAGTTTGAAAGGAGCAGTTGCCTCCATTCTTCTTGTCGTCCACAATTTCCTAACTAATTTCTGTAGGTGCTTGCTCAGAATTCCTTGGGATGCTCTCTCCTGGATGCTCAGGCTGTCTTCTTATCAAGGCTCCTGGTGCAGTTTACTCCCAGTTACTCACACACTGTGAGTAGCTGGGAATAGCTACTCCACAGTTTGAAGCAGAAGGAATGCAAAGACTACCTGGACTATACTGTGAGTTCAAGGCCTGCCTGGGCAACTTAGTGAGACTGTCACAGCATAACAGCATAAAAATAGGGCTGGAGACATAGCTCCCTTGTATAGTGCTAGACAGAGTTTGTACATTTTAATCCAGAGAGCAAAAGCCCAAGGAATGTTCTAGAAAATAGAGCTATATCAACAATGTCAAACACTTCAGAGAGGTGGGAAGATGTTTTTTATGACTCTCATCCCAGTGAAGAAGAAAGCCATGTTTCTATAAGTTGGGTCTGCAGTAGAGCCCGGCTCAGCACTTCTTCAACACCAACTTCAATGTGCAGTCATGTGCCAGGAATGCAGCAGGATTCAACAGTCAATGACTGCTTCAATAAATGATTGTGAACTCAGGACAGATTCAGAACGCTTTTTTCATATATTAGAAATATTTTTATTTTTCCCCTTTTCACAAAAATACAAAATATAAATGACATAGTTTGCAGCCTGGCAGTGGTAGTGCAGGTCTTTAGTCCCAGCACTCAAGAGGCAGAGGCAGGCGGATCTCTGTGAGTTCAAGGCCAGCCTGATCAACAAGAGCTAGTTCCAGGACAGGCTCCAATGGAAAATGGCAATGGGTTTCTGATCCTACTGCACACACTGGCTTTGTGGGAGCCTAGGCAGTTTGGATGCTCAACTTACTAGACCTGGATGGAGGTGGGGGTTCCTTGGACTTCCCACAGGACAGGGAACCCTGATTGCTTTTCGGGCTGAGGGGAGAGGGACTTAATTGGGGGAGGGGGAGGGAAATGGGAGGTGGTGGTGGGGGAGAGACAGAAATCTTTAATAAATAAATAAATTAAAAAAATAAAAAAATTCGTAAAAAATAAAAAAAAACAAATAAATAAATAGATAAATAAGTAAATGTAGTTTCTTAGCAAATTTTATATGGCATTATCAGAACTCTTAGGTGCTTTCTATATTAACTCATTTGCAACACCATATAGATTTTAATAGGATATGAATTTAAGATTTTTATCTTTAGAGAGGCATGGTGGTGCAAGCCTTTTATCACAGCACTTAGGAAGCAGAAACAGCAAATATTTGAGTTAAAGCAAGGCCATTCTGTTTTCCAGAACAAATTCCAGGACAGCCAGAGAAACTGTGTCTCAAAAAACAAACAAAAGATTTATTTTGAGTTTGCATTAAGTTGGTGGAAAATAAAGAAAAGGTTACTATGCATTACCACAGCTGAAAATCTTCTGAAGTGAATATGACATACCATATGTTTTTTACTGATAAACTCCATCTATGTAAAGGAGTTTTGCACCTTTATGATACTGGGAAAATGGATAACCTTGTACATGGGAAAAGTCATAATAGAAACAGGGAGACAAACATAGAAGTCACTTCTACATTTAAAGTAGCAGTTCAACTGCAATTTGGTTCTCATCTTTTACAGAAGCAGACAAGAAGCTGTCTACCTTTTAGAAGCAGTTTTTAAAACCATGTCATAAATCATATTTGTTTCTTCATTTCACATATTTAACATGGACATAACTCCTTCTTAACCAAAACAGGAGTATCATACAATTGAAAGCATTTAGTTTTGGTTTCTAAGAAAAAGTCTATGAATTGCATGAGGTTAAACTGAAATGTGTTGTGAAACACGGTGCTTAATATTTCAAAGAAATATATAATTAAAACTGATCAGATTAAAGTCTTTTTCCATCTCGGTTGTTCATATGCCATATGTTAAGGAGTTCCCCGAGTGGAACATGTCTAAAGAATGATATGTCTTACTATTAACCCCCCTGAAATTTTCACTTAAAAAGAAACAAATCAAAAGACATCTCATGCTTGAATTAAAGGTCAATGAAACAGTGAAGGCCTATGGGTCAGACACAAAGAAGCCACAGTGAAGTCAGACATCACTGGTCTCGGAGGCTAGCTTGCCACACATAGCCATGGTTAGCATGCTCTTTCTCCACAGTCGGTAGCAATCAGATACATATTTAATGTGGTTTCATTATATCCAATAAATGCTGGCAATAGAATAACCTCCCCAGGGTATTCGTTGAAGAAAAGAACAGAGAAAACGATGAGCACATTTAGCACACGCACCCACAGCCTCCTGATAAAAGGCACCACGTCCCCCATACAGCACCTGTTGTCCTGGCTGGTTTAATTACTTTTCATTGTAGTCAGCAGCCTGAAATATTTATCATGGATCCTATAATTTTCCTAATCCAAAACTGACATCTATGCCAGTGACCATAGGAACTGACATTTTACGAACTCCTCCGGCCCCTGTGCTTCTTTCTCAAGATTAAAGTGGGGAAATTGTTTTTAAGAGAAGCAGCTTTCCGTCAAGTGCTGGCTGCACGGGCAGATGCTAGAATGCTCCCACAACATCCCTCCAGCTCTGACAAAGGACAGAAGTTAGTTCACTGCTGACGTTTAAAGCATTCAATGGGCCGACATAAATGAAACATGAACTTAAAGGTTTTGTAGAGCAAAATCCACTCAAGCAACTTCAGGCAAGTTTTCTAGAAAATTATCTCCAACCAGTTGATTATTAGGTAGGGGTGATTTTTTTTAAAACCTCTCTCCAGGGAATTGTTGATTATAAAAACCACACTTTGGATTATGCTCTTATTTTTTTTGACGTATTTGTGAACATATTTTATTCTAATTAAACATACTTCACTCTTCTTTTGATAGTGATGTGTGTTGTGTTGTGCTTTTGGGTAAAATGATGCTCTTTCTTTAACTGAAGACTCACAAGCTCTTGTTTGTTTAGTAAACTCTATTTAAATACTCTCATAGCTGCCTGATGGTGCTGCAATGCTGTCCTCTCCTAACACCATCTTTACCACAGGCCCATGACATCACTAATAACTAGCTCTCTCTCTACACCTGAAGAAACTGAGATACAAAAAATATCAAGTACTTTGTCTGGCCACCAAAAATAGTTCACAATCTATTTCAAATCCCAAATTGGATATTTTGTTTCATAGTCTGTGTTCTTTTTTTTTTTTTTTTTTTTTTTTTGCTTTTGTGTTTTCAGGAGAAGGATTTTTTTGTGTAACAGTCTTGGCTGTCCTGGAACTATCTCTGTAGACAGGCTGGCCTCAAACTCACAGAGATCCACCTGCCTCTGCCTCTCTAGTGCTAGTATTAAAGGCGTGTGCCACCACTGCCTGACTAGTAGTCTGTGTTCTTAATGTATGAACAGCAAAACCAGGAAAGCCCTTATTAGCAGGAAAAGAATTTTCTATCAGCCCACATTAATTTAGTTTGTGACTAGATCCATTCAGATGATTAGATTAGTAACAACCTACAATTAGAAACACATTTTATATTGAAACTTAATAAATACTTTACCCAAATATTGACAGCCACAGACACGTAAAAAAATTAAGCTTAACCAACCTTATTGCCTTGTATATATTGTTACAATATATTTAATTTTCATAATGATTATGATCAGGTAGATCTCATTCCTGCCTAGCCATCAAAATTCCCTGAAGACATTCAAACTAAGGACATTTGCATTCTAAGACAAATAATTAACTCAGGCTGCTGTCTAAGTAGAGCCTTTGCCCATGGGCCAGTGGAAGGCACTCTGTGTGCTACCAGAGGAGAAAGGTAACTCTTAACCCAGCTACAAACTCTTCAATCTACAATGCTGACCTGCCTATATGATGAGCTGGTGCAATAGTGGCAAAAAATTGTGGGAATAAATTCCAATCATGAAATGGAACCCATCCTTGAGGACAAAATTGTACCAACTGGACACTTCCATAGTATTGAAGAATAATCATAATCATTTTCTCCCCTTTCTATAAAAAAACTTACTAAAAATCAGTGCAGCACAGTTTGTCTTATTTCACAATACTGAGGAAATCACCTTTTCTTTCTGTGTCCATATATCAACTGCTTGACTACACCCCACCTCTGAGAAGTGAGGCACCCCTCAGTTCCCTTTATGAAGGTAATTTTCCTAACAGGAGGCAGACAGAATGGTGCAACCAAAAACACCATTTAAAATCCTAGACTTATAGATCTATAAGCTATGACAAACCGCTAGAACCTTTGTCAAATCACATGCACAACAAAACAAGGTAGGAAAGTTCCATAAACACATAGAGGACAGTTATTCCCGCTTGTTTCCTCGGGATTTAGGTGTCTGCATGATGAAAGCAGTAAGATGAAGGGCAGGATTCCGCTTTCAAAAAGAAAACCTATGTACTGAGCTTCAATGGCAGTATCCAAAATGGTTATCTAAGAGACTTTCATGTTGACTGGAGGCTGAAGAAAAAATAATAGTATTAAAAATAACTCTGATAACCATGTTCAAATACAGCCAGGCTGCATTATGCTGGAGAATTCAGTGGTGCTGAAAGTAGCTAGAAAAACAGGCTGTTTAGAAACTGTGCAAGAAACTATAAAGTGCCTCAGCACAGGTCCCTAGAGGTCTGGAGCATAGTCATCTTTCTTCAGTTGAATAGCTATGATTCTCTTGAGAAAGACCTCTTGCTTTCCATAGAGTTTTGGTAAAGACATCTCGATAGGTGGTAAAACAGCATGCTGTGGCCTCAGATTCTACCCATCATAACTTAGATATGAAACCTGCAACACCATCAATGCCAGCATACCTGGTGGTATTCTGTCTTCAGTGGGTAAGGTTTAGAGAAGAAAAAAATTTGAAGATCCCAAACACCATGAAATTTCAGAAGCAGACTGCTAAACCAATCAGAACATCCATTTTAGATACTGTTCCTTAACGTTTTCATCCACACTTAGCCAGATGACACATTCTAGATGATCAGATGATTAGGAGACAAAAAGATCAAACTATGAGTGATGAAGATTTCTGAATGATACAAGGGAGTTTATAAAATAAGGAGGAAGTGACATATGCAGGGAGCTCTTTCTGGTGTGCAACAGTGTTATTTTTGACTGCCCGTGCCGCCTAGGAAAACACACTGGTCCATGCATGGGCACTGGTGGGTGCTGTTCTGTATTTATGGAAAGCTTGGGAGGATGGAATTAGAAGTGAGGACCATGAGATTCAGGGAGAAAGATACTTCTGAACAACAGCACCGAACTTGAGGGTATAGCTTACCCTCCAGGATGGTGCTGACAGCTCCCACCCACTCCCATCCATATGATCCCACTCACTCCCATCCATATGACCTGTAAAAACCCAGAACATGCATTCAGGCATTTGTGCATGCGTTCAGACCACTTGTGCAACACGTGGCAAAACACACATGCACCACGAGGTCACCAGAAGATTCTGGTGAACCATTTCTCCTGCCCCAATTTTGGACCTTTAAATAGTGGTGGGTCGGTTAATGCTGAGAGGCCTTTTGAGGCCAGTAAAAAGCAAACTGACTTCTTATTTGGGCCCCCACTGCATCTGCATGCATGTACATACATACACACAAGTAAAGACAGTTTGGGAAGGGATGGGAGTCTAAAGTCTTCTGAGGCTCAAACTCATAGCTAAGAACTCCTGTAAAAGGGAAGCACAGGTCACATAATCCCTACATACAACAGCATACAGGAAACATTCCCTTTCCAATGGAAGGAGTGGGAGGAACAAGGGAACACCAGACCCAACGTAAACAGAAGCCATTGGGGCAACACCAAGTCCACAGTTCCATGTCCAGCTCCAACTTCAGTTGGCAGCTTCCAGGTTCGGGTGGCTTGGTAGCCTCACCTCTGCAGTTCAGCGTCCTGCACCTTGCATGGGCTCTCCCTTGAGGCAGTTCAGGAAATGCCCCCAGCTCTTCTGCAAGGCCCTCAAAAGCCTGGCTTCTTCAACATCCTGGGGTCTCCACTGTAATTTAAACTCCACCTTCCCGGTTACAAACAATGGCCTCTCTGACCTTTTTTTTTTTCAGGGAGTCTGACCTTGTTAAAACATTGCTTAGGGGCTGGAGAGATGGCTCAGTGGTTAAGAGCATTGCCTGCTCTTCCAAAGGTCTTGAGTTCAATTCCCGGCAACCACATGGTGGCTCACAACCATCTGTAAAGAGGTCTGGTGCCCTCTTCTGGCCTGCAGACATGCACACAGACAGAATATTGTATACATAATAAATAAATAAATATTTAAAAAAAAAAAACATTGCTTAGCCACATTTTGTTTTGTTTTGTTTGATTTTTTGTTTTTGGATCCTCCGTATAAACTTTCCTGAGCCTCCAACTCTTGGGTTCGGCGCGTCTGAAATGAGCGCTTTGTGACTGACAGTGCCAAGTTCTCCTGCCAGCTCAAGACATAGCCTGGCCCCATTTTGCCACAGCTGCAGAGGCTATTACCTCTGAATTACCTGCTTGGCCAACCCTGAGGAAGAAAATTCCAGAGTTTGTATCCGCTCAGGCACTCTTCTTTTCAATGAACACTCTGGGGATGGGTCTACAGGTCAGTCTCTGTAGCAGTGCTTCTCAGCCTTCTAATGTCAAGACCCTTTAATACCTCATGCTGTGGTGACCCCAACCATAAAACCACTTCCATTGCTACTTCCTAGCTGTAATTTTGCTACTATTATGAATCACAATGTAAATTTCTGTGTTTTGTGATGTTGTTAGGTGCAAGAGTCATTCAAACCCCACAAAGGGGTCCCAACCCACGGGTTAAGAACTGCTGCTCAGAAGCCTTTGCAGGGCAGGGTCGAGCCCTCAAGGTACTGTTTTTATTTTCATGATTTCTCTTTGATTGCACTGGTCTCTACTACTTACCAGTGTTTTCCATACAGCTTTAAACTGCTCATCCACCTTTTTTCCTCCAAATGTACAGTTTACCTTTTGCTAGACTCTCTTCTTTTGCTTCTACTCTAAGTCAGGCTAAATCACAAGCACTAACCATTCCACAACCTGAATGTTGTGTTATTCTGAAATATTCTCTACAAAAAGCAATTGTGTCATTCTGTTTGAAGTCAGCCTTATTCAAATTCATGGTCAGGACACAGCATTATTTGCCGTTAGCCAAATCCTCAGTAGCATCCTGAATCCCACCTCTAACCGAAGGACCTGTCTTTCACTGTCTCTCTTTCCGTCTGCATTCTGTCTTAATAGCCCACTAAATTTTCCTTATGAGAATCTAGGATTATCTAGTATACAGCTCCTAAATCTTCCTGTTGTTAGATTATTTAAAGCTGAAGGAAAGGAGGAGAAGGCAGAAAGAGAGAGTGACTTGTTTTGATCTCAGGCAGAATCATATTTATTCACTGCCAGGACATCTTTGTCATTCAGGTGTGCAGGTGGCCAAAATGCCTATAGAAGAAGGTGAGATGTGGCCCCTTACGGGGCAAAAAGGATTCCCGTGCTCTTCAAAGGAAGCTGGGAAGTGTAGTCCTTCAGCAAGAAGTTGCCATTCCTAACTCTGAGAGGGTACAAAAGTGCAGGGCAGGGGTGTGGGAGCTGCTTCTCCTGAGTCATTGTTGAGGGGGTGAGAGGCAGTAATTCTGGGTTCATTGAAATAGGGTTTTTTCCTGCTCACACCAACAGGGAGAGGATCTTAACTTAATCTGCTACAATGGATCAGGCAATTGTCATTCCATATTGCTGAAGAGACTTGGAAAATAACTGATAGAGGGCTGTAAGCAGATGATTTGACTACAGAGAACTGAGAGGTTTTTCTGGGAAGTTTGGGGTGGTGGGGGAGGAGCCGAGGCAGCAGAGTTGGATGGTGAAAGGAAGTGGGCACAGAGTTGATTTGGAGTGACAGTGACTGGTCCCATGGCCAGGACTGCTGCACCAAGATGACCTAGCAGAATTAGCAGGGAGCTATGGATTCTCCAATGAAAGGAACAGAAGAAAATAGAGGGCCAATGTAAAGAATTGTATCTGGCCTGGGGCAAAAGGGATGAAGGCCCCTTTAATCAGCTTTTCATGGCCTCTAAAAGGTCTTTCTGAAGGGCTCTAGCAGGCCCAAGCATGGCAAACACAGGTCCAAGCACGGCAAACACGGTGCAAACAGGTTTTACCCCTTTACCCCCTTTTCCCTCCCTTGTTGCAAACATTAGATTGCATTCCTAAAATTAGCCCCCAAGTCTATTCCTGACTTGGCTACTGACTCATTCCTAAGACAAAACACTGAAGTCCAACAATAAACATTTATTATTTGAGTAATATGTCCAATCAGGATTTATCAACTCACCCTAGAACAGACCCCTCCTCCTTTTCCCCTTAAAAACTCACAGAAACGCCGCTCTTGCTTGCTTGCTGCATTTGCTTCTGCTTCTGTGGCCTTTGCAGCCTCTGCCCTCTCCTCACTACCCACTTCTTGCCCCTCTGGGGTAAAAAAAAAATTCCTTTGTGCTGACAGTTTGGTGTCTAGGCGTATCCTGTACCGACCCTGGGGGCTGTCCTCCCTTATGCTTTTTGCAGAGGTATCTGGGTACAAATGATGCTCTTGTAGGGTGGAAGCTATTGGGAAGAGCTTGCCTGGAACATTTTGTTTGGATGGAAGGTGAAGTTCAGTAAAACATTTAAAGGACAGAGTAAGAACACAGGTGTGAGGATAAGAAGGAGGAAAGAGTGATCAAGGGAAGGAGCCAGAGTGGGAGGCAGCCAGAGGGAAGTTTCATCTGGGTCTCTGTATCTTTAGACCCTATTTCAAACAGTTGGGATTTGTAGGTGTGGGAACAGCTTTGGCTAAGCAGGACACAGATCCCATCATCAGCAGTAGTCAGATTTGGTCCTTCTAAATTTGGGGGTATTTTGGCAACCAAATTGGTCCTGCAGGGTGGTAAGCAGATCTGATCTGCTGAGACAGAAGGGTTAATAGACGCACAAGGCGCCAGCTCAGATGTTTTAGTTCTTGAGTCCCCAAGAAAATGTCCAGAGTGACAAGAAGCGGGATGAGGTGGATAGTTCATTAAGTCTCCTTTCAGAGGTCATCCAAACTGCTTTTAGGGGCTTCGGGATATTAATCTCTTGGCCAAGGCTGAGAGAAGGGTGATGAAGGGAGCAGCAGTTAGAGTTCCTCAGAAGAGGGTCCATCCAAAGGGCCATGATAGAACGGAACAGTTGGCAAAGACCCAGAAGAAGAGTTGGGAGGCATTAACTGTATGTTGTGGGGAACTTTAAAAGACAAAATTACACAAGGAAAACTTTTGCATCACAATTAACATGAATCAACATAGCATAAGGTTAAATGCAATTGTCCAACTGGCCGGATCATGTACCAGAGCTCTGTAGAAGGATAAGGTGACTATAATCAGCTTTTTGCTTACAACAGACTCCTGCATAAGGAACAAGCACCTAGATGCTTTGTAAAAGAAGTCAAAGTCAGAATCATCCTAGGAATAACTGGGAACAGAACATGTCTAAGTGATGTCCCTGGCTTCCACGTTTGATAAACTTTCAAGATTTGTGTCAGATGTTAACAATACCAGATGTTGATGAACAAAAACAGAAACTCAGGGAAAACACAGTTTTTGTTTAGAAAAATTTGATAAGATGATATTTTAAAAATTAAGATTATTGCTTTAAACGACCTTATCTAGTATTTGAAAACATGACTTAATATTTTTGTTAACATCAAATTGTTGTACCTGTATATAGTAAATATATTTTATACTGTTGGGATACATGGAGAGACAATTTAATTCTAAGTTGTATTCCCCCAAATAAAATTATTTTTAAGATTCAGTTTAAAAATACATATTCCCTGAGATAGAGAGAGTGATTCATTTTAAGTTTACCCTGGACCTTCCTTCCTTCCTTTCTTTCTCTCTCTCTCTCTCTCTCTCTCTCTCTCTCTCTCTCTCTCTCTCTCTCTCGTCTCTCTCCGAGATTCCACCATATATTTATATATTTGTTCACTGTAATTCACTGTAATGGTACTGGCTGCTTGGTGCTAGAAGGTGCCAAGTGGGCCAGTGGATTCTTCTATTCACCCAGAGCAGGGAGCCCAGGGCAGGATTATGGATGTCCTTCCCCTACATGCTCCTAATGGCAACTAGCAGGCTGGTGGGTTTTACTAATTACCCAGGGCAGGCAGTCCCAGAGCAAGCTTGTGGATGTCCTTCCCCTATATGGTCTAAAGGCCTTCACCAGCCGGTGGGTTCTTCTACTCACCCAGGGCAGGCAGCCTTGCTTTGGCAGGTAAAGTCAACTCTTTGCTCCTATCAATGGACAAATATCTGGGTCACCACATACTGACAGCGGTAACCATATTATTTAATGTCATTCTATTTAAAAAGATATTGGTTATTTAGAGGCATAATTTGTAAAGCAAGGTAACAAAATTCAGTAAGCTTTAACAAATGCTAGCTTTTAAAAATTGTTAGGAAGACATCCCAAGCATCACTGGCGAAGCCTGTACATGCCATGTAGATGTAAAGGGGAGAGTACAGGTACCAGTCCTGGAGCCTCCCCAGGTGAGTGCAGGTTGGAGAGACTCTCCTTCATCTAAGTCACCTCCTCCTGAGGAGTCTGAGGGCTTGGGACATCACTTAATATAATCATTTGTTGACTCTACAGATGCAAAACCAATGGAACAAATCCCACAATTAACACTCGTTAGCAAACAAAACACCTCTTTCTGAAAATTGCAGGATGATTATTTTACTGCACATCTTTGAAAGCGGAATGTTAATACAAATGGAATGCACTATTCATGGTTTCAGTGTATGGAATCTAACCTCTGAGTACTGACTCTGATGATCTATGCACCTAAGAAGAGAACTATCTCCCCCCTCTAGCTTGTGTGTCATGGTTTAGTCTATCTCATTCTAGTATGGCTTTACCTTATCTATTGGGGATGGAGGACACACTCTCTGTATCTATTGCCTGTATGAAATGTCTTGATTGCAAAATACTCACGCTACTCATCCACACTGTTCTTAAAATTCTTTGCTCAAATGCTTTAGAATGAGAGTAAAAACATACCCTACTCCCTCCTAATCCAGACTAAAAGCAAGAAAGAATCCACATGAAGGTTCCAACTAGCTGATATAAATGTCCTGGGTGAAGGACAAGCATTCTGATCTGTATTTGACAGTTTATCCAGTAACCCTTAACTGTTATCCTGTCTCTTTCCTTTTCTCTCTCTTTATTCTTATTGCTGGGGGGGGGGTGGAGGTGTATATGTCCACATGCATGTGTGCATGTGGGTTTGTATTTCTCTACATTTAAAATTACATCATTTCTTCTATACTTACTTGCTGGAGAATAATCTTTCTGTATACTGTGTGAATATGTGCTGTTATGATTGGTTTAATAAACAAGCTGACTGGCCAATAGCTGTACAGGATAAAGGTAGGCAGGAGAACCAAACTGAGAAGGATGGGATGAGGAAGGGAGGCATCAGAGAGACACCAGCCAGCCACCCAGCAAGTAGGATGTATGAAAAATGAGGTAACAAGCCATGAGTCACATGGCAAAGCATAAATAGAAATATGGGTTAATTTAAGTGTAAGAATTAGCTAGTAACAAGCCTGAGCTATCAGTCAATCATTGATCATTCATATTCAGCCTCTGAGTAGGTTATTAGGGACCTGGCGGCTGGGACAGGAACTGTCCATCTACACTTACACTTCATGAAACAAAAATACAAAATAGAAGACAAAAAAAATTTCCAATTTTTGAATTTGATTGAATATTAATTACCTCAGCCCATATCCAACTTTCCACAATGTAGAAATGTAAGCTTAAAGAGACTAATTATCTCTGCATATAACCCAAAGAAGGTGAGGAGACCACAACCCAACTTTCTTTATTCCTAGCCCTAATCTCTTTTCTGAACATGCTAGAAACTGTCATATGTGTGTCAGTCCAACTCAATAGCTCTCTTTACAGAGAGCATTCCATGGAGCTGGCATAATAATACAAACATAAGTACTTTCTCACTTATAGAATTTTATACTTAATGTCATTTTCTATTTATATAACAAGTACCTACCAGCATACTTATGAATATTAGAAGATAAATACCACCCTGAGCTCTAAAAAAAAAAATGGTTGTCCAGGGAATATTGTGTTTTGTTTCTCAGTCTAATTCTGAAATTATAATTATTTGATGAATTTTATAGTTAGAATTAAAAGTCATCATATAATTATTTAATTGCGATAATGACATGAATTTCCTTATTCATGGCACTTCTCACACATAAATCAATTGTCTAAACAGTTTAGTTTTACTCCGGCCCGCAGGCTTTTGCACGTACTTGTTAGCAGCTCTGCAAGCCATATGGAATGCCTAACAAGGTGCTGCAGGGTATGACAAGGAGAGCATCTGCTGTGTGGAGGGATACAGCACGCCTAGCGATTGAGTACTTAAGGTGAACTGGCTAACTACCACATCAGCAAAGAGGATTTTCTTCTGGAACATTTTCATATCCTGATATCTAAGCTTGTGGAATAGAGTTCTACAAAACTGCCAGTGAGCTGTAAAGTCACCCGGGTGCCTTTTCACCTGGAGGACAGTTGACTTTTTACGAATTCCTTCTGCTATGCTAGGCTATTTTACTTTTTAAAACCTACTGAAATTCCACTTCATCTTGTGATAGTGTGAATTGAGCCAAGGACTTTGTGCATGGTAGATGCACATGCTACCATTGAGCTGCATCCCCAGCCCTGGTGTCCAAATAAATTCATTGAAATAAAGTCACATGTTCTCATAGACTTATATAAAATTGATTATATAAAAATCAGAATTATATATATATATTTCCTTCCCAGCAAATATGACATAGAAAATCATCAAAGTAGTTCCATAAAGTATAGTGATCAACCCTGAGTCCAATTCCCCTGGGGCTGTTATCTTCTCATAGTGTACTCCATTATGCAATCCACTGTGCTTTCTGGAGATTCTTAAGTATATTTCGTCATATCTATTAATGCTATCATTTAAACAGTGTTACATTAAAACATCTTTTGATTATAATTTGCTGAATTGTGTTACAAATTTTCTATATTGTAGTGTTCTAGGTTTTTTACCGGATGAATAGTTGGGATAGTGGTCATTGGCTAAGTTGTCTGTCATTGAGGGCAGAGAACAGAGGTTGTTTAACACTCTGGAATCTGGCCTATTGTCTCATTTCATCAAATTTCTTTGACCTCTTTCCTGTCAATAGTGCGTTCATGTAGTCACTCTTAGCCCCAGTTCTTTATTTTTTTTTTTTTTTTTTTTATTTTAATTTATTTATTTATTAAGAATTTCTGCCTCGTCCCCACAACCGCTTCCCATTTCCCTCCCCCTCCCCCGATCAAGTCCCCCCCCCTCTCATCTGCTCGAAGAGCAATCAGGGTTCCCTGACCTGTGGGAAGCCCAAGGACTGCCCACCTCTATCCAGGTCTCCTAAGGTGAGCATTCAAACTGCCTAGGCTCCCACAAAGCCAGTACGTGCAGTAGGATCAAAAACCCACTTAACAGACATCTATAGAACATTCCACCCCAGTTCTTTAATAGACAGATGAGTAAGCTTTGACCTCCGAGGGGTAAATCGGAGCCTTTAGAGTACAGCTCTATTCTTCACAGTGTGGCTTACTTAGTTGACTCTTTGGATTATTTACTCCTCTGGTTTGTGGCTCTCTACTAAACTATGTAGGATTTTCAAATACCACGTTCACAGCTGGTTCAGACATGACACCAATTGCCTCTGTCTTCAGTGAGCAAAATGTGCAAGTTGATGATTGAAAAGATACAACTGCAGCGCAGCATATTTTAATTATAAACATATATTTCCATATCTGTTTTTAAAATGAAAAACCAATACAGATCCCCACAGCATGCCTAGCATTTAAGGACTATCTGCAGAAAATGAAGTAGTGGAGTTTAAACATGCTTTGCAGAGAAAGGAGTTGAGAGCTGTGTTTTTCACCAGCCATACGTTGTGGCTCTTGGGAAACTTTTTAGAACTTTGTTTAGTTGACATGTTATTTTAGTTTTGTTTGTGGTTTTTATTTTGAGACTTAAATATAAGCATAGTTTGTTTGCCAAGCAAGTATTCTGAGCTGAAAAATGTGGAGTGTTAGAATCAGAAGAAAACGGAAATCTTAAATCTGTGTACCTGGTGCAGGCTTTTGTATGATGATTTTGTAGAGTGTCTGTCTCCAGGTTCCATCATTTCTTCTCTGTAAAACACAGGGAGTCTTTGTTACTCTGTGACCCAGCTAGCTGCAGAATTTCCCAGCATGCCTAAGCTGAGATACTGAATGTTGACTGGCACTAATGAACGTCTTTAGATTGTTGCTCCCAGCACTGAAAACTGAAACTGATCCTGGCTGTAAGCCAACATTTTGGAAGCCCTTCTCCACACTGCGTTCCTGCTGCAGACAGCACCCAGACACAGCATGCCTGTTTTCTCGGGTATCCACTTCCAGGGGAAGCTACTGCACTGTAGGACCCGCCACCACTACTCTGGGACCATCATCCTTGCATTTGGCACCCCTTGGGAACTGCAGCCTCTTTCTAGTAATGTATTTGGGTGCTCTCTGTGAGTATCCTCTGGTAAAGTATGTTCCAGCCAACTCCAACCATGTATTTTCCAAGACACAACAGGTATTTTTCCTTAAAATGTATTTTTCTAGAGGCTGGATTGGTATAGAAATGTACATCGGATGTCTGCAAAAAGTACCTGAATGATGGGGAATATTGCTTCAGCATATGCACGACTACTTCAGGCTTTGCATACCTGAGAAAAGGGAGAGAGACAATCCTGCCTTCAAAAGCAGAAAAGGGGTTTGGAAAAGAAAATTACAATGTTAGTTACAGTATCATCTATCTATTGACTCTCTCATTTATAAATTCTTAAAAAAGCTATTTATAGGAATTTCCAAGCAAAAAGTTCTACAGAATTGCCTACACTGTGATCCCTCAAGGTAAAACAAAGAAATAAATACTATTTCTGTATTCATTTCTAAGGGGAACGTGGTAGCCTGCCATGTGAAGGACACTGATCTATTTGAATAACTATTCTGAGATGAACAAATTAATAGTTGTGACGTTTCCCACTATTTAATAAGTGGCTAAAAGCAATAAACAAAACATGTGCATGAAACATAGGAGCCTTGATGTATCTAGACACATATGCACTTAAAAGGATTCATTCACTGTTAGAGCTCTTGCCAAGCATGTAAATGATCCCATGATTCCAAGAAAAAATATTAAAAAGATTCAAATTCATAAGATAATAACCATTAGAAAGAAAAGAAGCATCAGGTTTTTCAGCTGTCCAATTTAATAGTCCAGTTTAGTTTTTCTTGCTGTGACAAAAACATCATGATGAATATCAACATGGAAAGAGGTTTATTTCACTTACACTTCCAGGTCATCATCCAGCATTGAGAGAAGTCAGGGCGGGAACTCAAGACAAAAACCTGGAAAAGAAACCATGGAGGAAAGATGATGAAACAAGGCATATATGCAAGAATTCTCTTCACCCTTACTAAGAATAAACTCTTGCTTGGGAAGACTCTCCATCGCAGGATAATGTTAATGTCTCTCACACCTCACACCCTGAAGACCTTCAGTAATCAACATGCCAATGGGTGTAAGCCATGGTTTCAAGAAAAGAGCTGCTATCTAATATAGTACAGAAAACTTCAATTCTATTGTGGGACGACAGAAAAGTTACACTTCTGCCAGGATTTGTACTTGCCTGCATTTGTTTACCTCTGGTTAGAAGTCAACATAGGATAGGTTCAATGCAATAATCATAAAACCAAGAGAATAATAATAGCTTACCTAAGCATGTTGTCCACAATGACTGATGAAGTGATTATGAGCAAAGGAAAGAAGCTGTGTAGTGAATTGCAAAGTACTTTTCAGCAAAAATAAAATCTGAGAATAAATAAATGTTTGCCCATTTCAGTGAGTAGACAAAGAAACACTGTAATTGTTTTTTCTTCATATATATTGTATTTTATGTATATTTCTAGTGGATAATATTCTAAATATAAATGTATTTCTATTTATACTCATAAGTTAGCCCAAAACTCACCCAAATATACACAGGTTTTTATACTGAAGAGGAATTTCTAATAAGAGCAAATGAACCTTTGAGCCTTATTTCAAAAGAAGGAGCTACTTGTTAAAACTATGACACTCTTCAGTATGAGTTCCACCATTATGACTCTCTATTGTCTCAAAAGAGACAATAAAAACACAGGAAAGAGGGAGAGGGACTCAAAGTGCTCTTCCCTAAGGACACATCAGATCATCCATGTCCTGAGAGTGCAGTCCAGAGGCAAGTACCTTCGTCTCTCTGAGAGTCATGTTAATGCCTCCACTTGACCAACAATACCATCAAAGAAAACGGTAGATTATCTCATCTAATCTATAAACATTTCAGGTAAAAATCTAAAGCTTGATGAAACAATATCACTCATTTTAATAATTATCCATCCTTCATGGATAGATTTTATTTTATTTATTTTTTTATTTTATTTCTTTATTTATTAAAGATTTCTGCCTCCTCCCCGCCACCACCTCCCATTTCCCTCCCCCTCCCCTGATCAAGTAACCCTCCCTCATCAGCTTGAAGAGCAATCAGGGTTCCCTGACGTGTGGGAAGTCCAAGGACCACCCACCTCCATCCAGGTCTAGCAAGGTGAGAATCCAAACTGCCTAGGCTTCCCCAAAGCCAGTACGTGCAGTAGGATCAAAAACCCATTGCCATTGTTCTTGAGTTCTCAGTAGTCCTCATCATCTGCTATGTTCAGCAAGTCTGGTTTTATCCCATGCTTTTATAGACCCAGGCCAGCTGGCCTTAGTGGGTTCCCGATAGAACATCCCCATTGTCTCAGTGTGTGGGTGCACCCCTCGCGGTCCTGAGTTCCTTGCTCTTGCTCTCTCTCCTTCTGCTCCTGATTTGGACCTTGAGATTTCAGTCCGGTGCTCCAATGTGGGTCTCTGTCTCTGTCTCCTTTCATCACCTGATGAAGGTTAATATTCAGGAGGATGCGTATATGTTTGTCTTTGGATTCACCTTCTCATTTAGCTTCTCTAGGATAGCGAATTATAGGCTCAATGTCCTTTGTTTATGGCTAGAAACCAAATATGAGTGAGTACATCCCATGTTCCTCTTTTTGGGTCTGGCTTACCTCACTCAGGATAGTGTTTTCTATTTCCATCCATTTGTATGCAAAATTCAAGAAGTCATTGTTTTTTACTGCTGAGTAGTACTCTAATATGTATATATTCCATACTTTCTTCATCCATTCTTCCTTTGAAGGGCATCTAGGTTGTTTCCAGGTTCTGGCTATTACAAACAATTCTGCTATGAACATAGTTGAGCATATACTTTCGTTGTATGATAGGGCCTCTCTTGGGTATATTCCCAAGAGTGGTATTGCTGGGTCCAGGGGTAAGTTGATCCCGAATTTCCTGAGAAACCGCCACACTGCTTTCCAGAGTGGTTGGACAAGTTTGCATTCCCACCAGCAATGGATGAGGGTACCCCTTTCTCCACAACTTCTCCAGCAAAAGCTATCATTGGTGTTTTTGATTTTAGCCATTCTGACAGGTGTAAGATGGTATCTCAAAGTTGTCTTGATTTGCATTTCCCTGATCGCTAAGGAGGTTGAGCATGACCTTAAGTGTCTTTTGGCCATTTGAACTTCTTCTGTTGAGAATTCTCTGTTCAGCTCAGTGACCCATTTTATAATTGGGTTGATTAGCCTTTTACGGTCTAATTTCTTGAGTTCTTTATATATTTTGGAGATCAGACCTTTGTCAGTTGTGGGGTTGGTGAAGATCTTCTCCCAGTAAGTAGGTTGCCTTTTTGTCTTAATGACAGTGTCCTTTGCTTTACAGAAGCTTCTCAGTCTCAGGAGGTCCCATTTATTCAATGAGGCCCTTAATGTCTGTGCTGCTGGGGTTATACGTAGGAAGTGGTCTCCTGTGCCCATGTGTTGTAGAGTACTTCCCACTTTCTCTTCTATCAGGTTCAGTGTGTTCAGACTGATATTGAGGTCTTTAATCCATTTGGACTTGAGTTTTGTGCATGGTGATAGATATGGATCTATTTTCATTCTTCTACAGATTGACATCCAGTTTTGCCAGCACAATTTGTTGAAGATGCTCTCTTTTTTCCATTGTATACTTTTAGCTCCTTTATCGAAAATCAGGTGTTCATAGGTTTGTGGGTTAAAGTCAGGGTCTTCTATTCGATTCCATTGGTCAACTTCTCTGTTTTTATGCCAATACCAAGCTGTTTTCAATACTGTAGCTCTGTAATAGGGTTTGAAGTCAGGAATGGTAATCCTTTATTGTATAAGATTGTTTTGGCTATCCTGGGTTTTTTTTGTTTTTCCATATAAAGTTGATTATTGTCTTCTCCAGATCTGTGAAGAATTTTGATTGGGATTGCATTGAATCTATAGATTGCTTTTGGTAGAATTGCCATTTTTACTATGTTGATCCTACCAATCCAAGAGCAAGGGAGGTCCTTCCATTTTCTGGTGTCCTCTTCAATTCCTTTCTTCAAAGACTTAAAGTTCTTGTCAAATAGATCTTTCACTTCCTTGGTCAGAGTTACCCCAAGATATTTTATGCTATTTGTGGCTATCATGAAAGGTGATGCTTCTCTGATTTCCCTCTCTGCTTCTTTATCCTTAGTGTATAGGAAGGCAACTGATTTTTTGGAGTTGATCTTGTATCCTGCCACATTACTAAAGGTGTTTATCAGCTGTAGGAGTTCTTTGGTAGAATTTTTGGGGTCGCTTATGTATACTATCATATCATCTGCAAATAATGAAAGCTTAACTTCTTCCTTTCCAATATGAATCTCCTTGATCCCCTTATGTTGTCTTATTGCTATTGCTAGAACTTCAAGCACTATATTGAAGAGGTATGGAGAGAGTGGACATCTTTGTCGTGTTCCTGATTTTAGTGGGATGGCTTTGAGTTTTTCCATGGATAGATTTTATTCTAAATACCATTAACTAGAAGCTGATTTTTGTTTGCCTGTTTTGAGACAGGGTCTCACTTTGTAGCCCTGGCTAGCCTGGAACCCTCTTTAGACCAGTCTAGCCTTGAACTCATAGAGCTCCACTCGGGATTAAAAGAATGTGACAGCATTTCTAGCTTAGAACCTGATTTCTTAATACCTGTGTGGGGTGTGTTGTGGGTGTGTGTTGTGTGTGTATGTGTGTGCACACATGCATGCAACCTTGAATGTCTTTATTCTTTCCACATATATATGTTAGTTGACCTCAAGCTTCTAGAGATTCCCCTGTCTCTACTTGACAAATATCCACTGGGATTATAGACTTGCATGCTTCTAATCAGCAAACACACACTTGCATAGAAAATACTTTACCTACTAAACCATCTCCCCAACCTGCAGTTGATTTGTTAGTCTTCAATGACTTGACTCTTAAATCTCTCATATTAAATACTATTGAAGTTAAACTTAGCAAAACAAAAAAAAATCTCACAACAACAAAAAACACAAACAACAAAACCCACAAAGCTTTACATTTTGTGGGGCTTTTTTTTTTTCTGAGAATGATGCATTTCCTATGCTTCTTGGTTTTAATTTTGTGCAGCACTTTAGATGTCCTTAAGAGCTCTTTAATGAGACTGGGTTTTTATTTATTTATTTTGTTGTTGTTTTTCCTGAGACAGAGTTTCCCTGTGTGGTCTCGGCTGTCCTGGAAGTCACTTTGTAGACTGGCCTTAAACTCAAATATCCACCTGCCTCTGCCTCCCAAGTGCCAGGATTAAAGAAGATTTGTACCAAGACTGACTCTTTTTTTCTTTTTCCTTTTCTTTTCCTTCCTTCTTTCTTTCCTTCTTTCTTTCTTTTTGATTTAACAAGACATTGCAAAAATCAAGGTGCTTGTCACAAATTCAACTATTCACTTCAAGTATTTATTAACCATTAATCATGGTTAAAGTCTTGAAGATGGAATTTCACAAGTGATGTACACGAGAATGTGACTAATCAATTAATATGATGGATATAGATGAAAGTTGACTCAAGTGTGTTACTGAAGCAAAAGCTTATTGTGAGCAAAGGAACAAAGAGAGCAACATATTCACAACACATGTGCACACATACACACAGATTTATGCATTAGAAAGAGTGGTGTGCACACACACATGCTAAGAGGAGCAGTATACTCACTATAGGTGCATATTTTTATGTATATGAAGAAGAGTTGAGTAATCATTGAATTGCTAACAGAACAGATGTAAATAGGATGCAGAGTGTAAATAGGTTGCTAAAATGCTTCTCTTGGCTGGGAATGAGACCTGGATATTTAGCTGTATTCATTCCTGATTCTGCCCATCCTTCCATATTTAGAAACTACTGTTAGCAATTAATTCCTCTAATACTTTAGAAGTGCCTTATCAAAAGAGACAAAGAACTATAAACAGAATTCCTGAATTGAAAACTGGACATAAATTTAATGTAGTAAAAAAGGAGCTTGAAGGAATTTTCTAAAACAAAAAACAAACAAACAAAACAAATTGAGGAGCTCTCTCTGTCTCTCTCTCTCTCTCTGTCTCTCTCTGTCTCTCTCTCGTGTGTCAGTGTGTCTGTGTGTGTCGGTGTGTGCGTGTTGGTGTGTGTGTGTCAGTGTACCTTCCAGTTATACTAAGGCTGAGTCGGTTACAGATTCTCTCATATTGGTATTACCTCTTCTGATGAGAGAAAGTGTGTACTATAAAATCATATTTATTTGAATACTATTAGAATGAACAAACTTTATTTGCCCAGCCCTTGCACACAAACACACTAGTCAATGATATTTTATTATAAATCATTTGATTTAAAAAAATATATTTGAATATGTTAATTTGTGAGGGCTGTTTTTAATAAAACTCCTTAACATATATCTTTCACATGGCCTTTATAATGCCTATATTTCTCAAAGACCTCAAGAGAAAATATATGTAATTACTATGTTGATGCTGCATGACCCGTGTTTTTTTTCAACCTAGACATGATTTCATCAGTGAAAATTTGATTTAATGAGCGCTGCCTTCTAATGGCATTCTCAACCGGATGCCATGGAGATATGCAAATGAAGCCAAATACATTGTTCTCATTCTCGGGAATTTACACTATAATAGGAGAACAAAATGCAGTTGAAAAGTATAACATCACTTGCAAAAGGGACATGAAAACAAGGACAAATTAACTTAGCACAATGCATCAGGGCTAAGAGAGAGGATAAAGCAGTGATGGGTGCTGAGGTAGGGTGCAGCCTCTCAAGTGGACTTAATGAAGACAAGTCATGGTAAATAGGTGTTTGAGAGAGATGAATGGAGGGCAGACGTTCAATTCAGGGAGCGTGGCACCATCCCTGGAGAACAAAGAAGAAGAAATAGTGAGATCAAGTGATTTCTAAGAGACACAAAACTTAGGTGCCCCTAAAGTGACCAGAAGAATAAGACATTCTGAAAGGTGCGATAGTGGCACTTATAGCCTGGGACTAATTGTCATCTAATTGTGCTTAAGACCCAGTTAAGAGGAAGGAATCAATGCCTGGTTCAGTAAACTTAGCCCACAACATGTGGCTGGTGAGGTCATGGGTGCTAGAGGATAACCTATTACTGTTGCTTCCCTACACCAGAATAATTTCTAACTGCATTGTAAATCCTCATTCTTGTAACTCACATGTAAGTGGTAAGAAGTTTCTTTTTCCAGCAGACTATGCAAAAAGACAGAACTTTTCAGAAAATATACAGAGAGCAACGGACTGAGGGATGCCCAGCTGACTGAGGGATGCTGACATATCCACAACACAACCCTTACATCTAAGGCTCAGGGAACACCACAGAAGAGGGAATAGGAAAACTGAAGGAGCCAGAGGGTCCAGATGTCTATTGCAATAATGCCTTCTATATATGGCAGGGGTATTGTGCTAATGACATCTCAACATTATGGTTGACTAAGCATGACCTGGAAAATGACAACATCAATTGACCTGCCAACATGTGTGGGGAAATTCTCATAAGTTCTTCCCCTAAAGGAAGACCTATAGACAACTCATGGTAACTTAGAACAGAAGTATCAGCCTTCTTCAGGGACATGTCCTCTATAGGTTGTCAGTCATGAGATTTTATTGATGAAGCATCTACACTACATTAGTAGAAGACACAATCTGACAACAAACTTCCTGATCCCCTAACTCTACAATCTTAGTGCCTCCTTTTCCATAATGATCCCAAAATCTTAGGTGTGGTGGTAATTTTGTAGATGTGTGCACTGGGACTGAGCTCCACAACTCAGCATTTTGATTGGCTGTGGTTTCCTGCAGTGGTCTCCATCTGTTGTAGAAAGAAATGTATTTGATGATGGATGAGGACTACACTTCTCTGTGGGCATAAGGACACATATTTAAAATGCAGTTGGGGGTTATATTGGTATAGTAAAATGGCCATTGTAGTTTCTTCTCCAATATCCTTGACTTCATTAGGCCTAGGTATTTGGCTAGGTTTCCAGTACCAGGTATAGTTTCCCTCAAATTGAGTAGGTCTTAAGTTCAATTATAGAGATGGGAATTACTTCCAAAATATATGTACCACTGCTGGACACTTAGGGTTATCCTGCCATGTTAGCCATTGATGTGGTTCACAGGTGCCATAGCGGGGTAGGACTGTTGATTGTCTCCCTCCTTTAGAAGCATGCATGGTGCTTTTGGTGCCATGAAAGCTAGTCCTCATGGAGGGTGCAGTCAGGTCAGTTCCAGCTAAGGGAACTCTGCATCCTGTTTCAGAAGTGCATGATGTCTTCAGTAGTAGGGACTTAACTTCCATCTATGGGTGGCAACTAAGGACAATAACAATAGGCTGTATGTTTTGGGAGTACCTTGGACAGCACTGACCAACAACTCATCAAGTGGCGGCTTCTCATATCTGGTGTGGGCATTTTTGTTATGTTGTCTTTGGCTCTTGGAAGAAGCAGCACCCTCAACCTAGGTGAGAATAGTTCATTTTAACTCTACATTCAGTATTATAAACAGAATTATGTGTATTATTTTTTAGGTTGTTGATAGTTTGATGCCTTATGACTTTTTCAGAATCTGTGTTATTTTGCCCTCCTTCCTTCTTCTTTTGTATTTACCTCCGTCCTCTCAACCCTAAGGAGCTCCCTGTTTTCTGTTTCCTTGATCCAATCACATGGACCCCACTATTCCCCTTTACCCTCTTCCCCCTGTTTTCTATATTTACCTCTCTACTCTTCCCTAAAAGCTAGCTGCTTCCTCTAACCTTGGTAAGAACACCTGTATCCCGCTATTTCCCTCAGTATTGTTTTGTTTTCTTTCATATTTTTTTTGTTTTTATTGAACTATATATTTTTCTCTGCTCCCCTCCCGTACTCTCCCCCTCGCTTCTACCCTCTACCATGGTCCCCATGCTCCCAATTTACTCAGGAGATCTTGTCTTTTTCTACTTCCCATGTAGATTCGATCCATGTATGTCTCTCTTATGGTCCTCGTTGTCTGAATTCTCTGAGATTGTAAATTGTAGGCTGGTTTTCTTTGCTTTATGTCTAAAAGCCAATTATTAGTAAATACATATTTTATTTGTATTTCTGGGTCTGGGTTACCTCACTCAATATGATGCTTTCTGGTTTGGTTGTGAGCCTTAAATTTCTGAGCCATGTCTCTTCCAGGTTCTGGCAAACAATGACAAACAATGCTGCTATGAACATAGTTGAGCACATTTCCTTGTGGTATTGAGAATTCTTTGGGTATATACACAAATGTGATATTGCTGAGTCTTGAGGATGGCTGTTTCCTAATTTTCTGAGAAATTGCCATACTGATATCCAAAGGGGCTGTACCAATTTGTACTCCCACCGGCAATGGAGGAGTGTTCCCTTTACCCCACAACCTCTCCAGCATAAGTTATCATCAGTGTTTTTGATCTTGGCCATTCTTACAGGTGTAAGATGGACTCTCAGATTTGTTTTGATTTGCATTTCTCTGATGGCTAAGGATGTTGAACATTTCCTTAAGTGTCATTCAGCAATTTTAGATTCCTCTGTTGAGAATTCTCTTTAAGGTCTGTACCCCATTTTTTATTGTATTGTTTGTTCATTTGATGACCAATTTCTTGTGTTCTTTGTATATTTTGGAGATTAGCTCACTGTCTGATATGGGATTCGTGAAGATCTTTTCCCATTCTGTAGGCTGCTGTTTTTTCATGTTGACCATGTCTTTTGTTTTACTGAAGCTTCTCAGATTCGGGAGGTCCCATTTATTAGTTTTTTTTTTCCTCTCAGTGTCTGTGCTACTGGGCTTATATTTTGGAAGTGGTCTCCTATGCCAATGTGTTCAAGTGTACTTCCCACTTTCTCTTCTATGATGTTTATTGTGGTTGGCTTTATGTTGGCCCTCACTATTGTTTTTAAACCCACCCCATGCCCCTTTATTTTCCTAATTTCTGAAGACATTCCTGTATATGGATATATTCATATCTGAAGATTTGGAGCTAGGAGCCTCTGATGAAAGAATAGTCAATGTTTGTCTTTCTGGGTCTGAATCAGCTGATTGATCATGGTCTTTTCTAGTCCCTTTCATTCACCCACAAAGTTCATGATTTTGGTTTCTTCACAGCTGAATATACACCACTTTTTTATTATCCATTCATCTGCTAAAAGACATTCACATTGTTTCCATTGCCTAGCTGTAGAGCAGCAATGACCATGGTTGAGCAAGAACCTGTGGAGTTGGATGTGGAGTCCTTTGGGCATATACCAAGGAGGGGCATATCTGGGTAATGTGGTAGGTTTAATTTCAGCTTATTGAGAATCCTCCACCCAGATTTCCATAGTGGCTGGACCAGTTTGTAATCCCACCTACAGTGAATAAGGACTCTTTTCTTCCCCACGTCCTCTCCAGCATTTGCTCTCAGTTGTTACTTTGATCTTTGCCATTTTACTGATGTAAGATGAAATCTCAAAGTTGTTTTGATCTGCATTTTCATAATTACTAGGAACAATGATTTTTATTTTTTATTTTATTCTTAGCCATCTTTTTCTCATTTTGAAGATTCACCATTCAAATCACAAGCCCATTTTTCAAATGGATCACTTGAGGTTTTTTAGTTCTGTATACACTATATAATTTTTTCTTTGTGGGGGCTGATATAGGATTCCCCTCTCTATACTGCTGTAAATACCATTGGTTAATAAAGAAATCTGCCTTGTTCTGTGATAGGGTACTGTAGAGATAGGTGGGGAAAACTATACCAAATGCTGGAAGAAGAAAGGCAGAGTGAGAGAGAAGCAATGTAGCCCTGCCAGACACAGATGCTGGAACTTTACCTGGTAAACCACAGCCTTGTGGCAATACACAGAATAATAGGAATGGGTTAACCAAAGTTATAAGAGCTAGCTAGCAATATTGTTAAGCTATTGGCCAAACAGTATTGCAAATAATGTAGTTTCTATGTGGTTATTTCTAGTTTGGGCAGCCAGGAACAAACAAGCACCCTCTGCAAACAATTTTTTTCTTGTTTTGAGGATTCTCTATTCACGTCCCAAGACTATTTTTCAAATGCATCATTTGGGGTTTTTTAGTTCTGTATATACTCTATATATTTTTCTTTTCTTTTTCTTTTTTTTTTTGGGGGGGGCGAGGGTTTTCTTATTACTTTCTTTTTTCAATGAAAAATTCTTTTTCTTCTTTACATATCATCCCCTCCCTCTCCTTCTTCCTACCTCCCACCTTCCCCCATTCTACCCCCATCCACTCCTCAGAGAAGGTAAGGCTTCCTTTGGGGATTCAACAAAGTCTGGCATACCAAGTTGAATTAGGACCAAGCCCCTCAACCTGAATCAAGACTAAACAAGGTATATACTTTACATATTAATCCTCTATCATATGTACAGCTGACAAAGATTCTCTCCCATCCTGTGGGTTGACTCATTACCCAGTTGATTGTTTCTTTAGCTCTGGGTAAGCATTCCCACCCCCCTTTGAGATAGCATTTCTCTGCGTAGACTTAGCTGCCATGGAACTCACTCTATAGACCAGTTGGGCCTCAGACTCACAGATCTGCCTGCTTTTGCCTCCCAAGTGCTGGAACTGAAGTCATGTGCCACCACACCTGGCTGTGCAGAGATAGAAAGTCGTACTTTTATGAAGTTGTACTTTTCATTTGTTGACCTTGATTCCTGGGCTAATAGTGTACTATTCAGTACCTTTCCCACATCCGTATAATTTAGGCTACTGCTTATGTTTTCTTCTGGTGGTCGCAGTGTTTCAGGTTTCACATTCAGGTCTTGGCTGCATTTGGAGTAGGTATTTGTGCAAAGTGATAGACGCAGGCCTACTTTCATTCTTATGCATGTGGACATGCAGTTTTGCCAAATATTAAGTGCCTGAAAGTATGTGTACTCAAATTTGGGTCTTTAATTTAGTTGTGTTGGGGTGTGTGTGTGTGTGTGTGTGTGTGTGTGTTTCTGTCTGTAGTATATTGTTTTTCTGTTATTATAGCTCTACAATATATCTTCAGTTCTGGCAATCCATCCAGCAATTCTCTTTTTGTGTGGGTCATTTTTGATTTTCTGAAGTCTTCTGTGGCTCTGTTTGAATTTTAGGACACTTTTTATATTTCTGTGAAGAATTAGATGGGGATTGTCTTATTCTTAGGGTTTCTATTGCTGTGAAGAGACACCATGACCATGGCAACTCTTTTAAAGCAAAAATATTTAATTGAGGTGGCTCACTTATAGTTTAAGAGGTTCGGTCCATTATCCTCATGGCAGGGAGCACGGTGCTGTGCAGGAGCTCATGGTACTAGAGTAGTAGCTGAGAGTCCTACATCTTGCAGGCAACAGGAAATTAACTCTATACCTACTCCTACAATGCCACACCTCCCAAGAGTGCCACCCCCTTTTGCAGCCATTTTCTTTCAAATGCCACAGGGATTTTGGCTGGGATTGCTTTGAATCTGTAAATAACTTTTGGTAGAATGGTCATTTTCACAATACTTATTCTTCCATTCCATGAGCATGGGCTATCGTTCCACTAGAAAGTGTCTTTTCTCCGGGACTTTAAAGTTTTCGTTGTAGAGGTCCTTCACTTTTTGGTTAGCTTTATTACTAAATGTTTTGCTTTCTTTGAGGCTGTCATGAATGGGAGTGTGTCTAAGATCACTTTCTCTGTATGTTTGTTGGTGTATAAAAAAAATTGATTTGTGAAAGTTGATTCTGTATACTGCCACACGACTGAAGTTGTTTATTCACTTCTAAAAGTTTTCTGGTAGAATTTTTGGGATCTCTAATGCATATAAGATGTCATCCGCAAATCGAGATATTTAGCTTTAATATCCCTTCACTTTTCGTTCTTAGACTTATTCCTCCATCTAGTGCTTCTTCAAGCACAATATTGAAAAGAAATGGGGATGGGGACAGTCCTGTCTCATTTATGACTTCAGTGGAATTGCTAAAAGCTCTTCTCTGTGAGGGATGATGCTGACTATTGGTTTCTCCTATACAGCTTCTATTGTGTTGGGATATCTTCCCACTAGTCCTCTGTTGTAATACGAGCGGCGGGGCTGCGTCCCCAGCACCCGGCCGCCCACATGGCTAGCTCTATCTTATGCCCCGAAATAATTACACGGTAACTGTATTCTTTTAAACACCACTTGGCCCATTTCTATCTAGCCTTTTCTCGGCTAACTCTCGCACCTAGACTAACCCATTTCTTATCATCTGTGTAGCCCACAAGCTGGCTTACCAGGAATGATCTTAACCTGCGTCTGCCTGGAGTGGGAGAATCATAGCGACTCCTTGATTCAGCTTCTTTCTCCTAGCATTCTGTTCTGTTTACTACACCCACCTATGCTTTAACCTATGAGGGCCAAGCAGTTTCTTTATTGCTTAACCAATGAAATCATCAGATAGAAAGATGACCCTCCTCCATCAGTCCTCCATTCTATTATTATGAAGTTATGTTTGTCAAACACTTTTTCTGTATCTATTAAGATGATCATGGTGATTTTTTCTTCAAATCCATTTATATCATTTATTATATTTATTAACTTGTGTATGTTGAACTCTTCCTGTATTTTAGGGATAAAACCAACCCTTTGGCTAACAACTCAACTAGATGTAATCCATTCCTGGAACTGAATGTCACTTGATGGTGAAGGTTGTCTTCCCTGTTATTTGGTGACTCCATTTATAATTCTTACAATGTATATATACATACATATATATATATATATATATATAATTTTTTTAAAAAAAAGCTTCAGTGGTAGTTGGTTTCCATATGACCCTATGGAAAATGGTCCTTAGTGTTAGTTATTTCTCCCCATATATACTACCACATTCCCCTCTTTTCTTTCTTCTCCATTTAATCTTCCTGCTTCAGCCACCCTACTATCTCTATATAACTCTGTATTCTATTTCCCCCACATTAGGGTTTCTTCCCTGCCTTCTAGCCCCTTACTCTATACCTAACCTCTGTGAATATGCATATAGTAGCATGTCTCTCAATGGCTTAGAAGATAAAGGTAACATTTCTGAATTTAAAAAACATATGATATGTGTCTTTTGGGATCTGGGTTTCTGTTGTGTAATATTATTTTAAATGGACAAAGATGTGTTACATTTGTTTAGCCTGAAGAATATTTCTTTTTTTTTTAATAATTTTTTTTATTAAGAAAAGAAGAAAAAAAACATAAACAAAAAACAAGTTTCCACCTCCTCCCAGCCTCCCATTTCCCTCCCCCTCTTCCCACCCTTCTCCCCCTCCTCCCACCCTTCTACCCCTCCCCCCACTCCTCTCCCCCTCCCTCTCCAGTCCACAGAGCAGTCCAGGTTCCCTGCCCTGTGGTAAGTCCTAGGTCCTCCCCCCTCCGTCCATATCTAGGAAGGTGAACATCCAAACTGGCTAGGCTTCCACAAAGCCAGCACATTAAGTAGGATCAAAACCCCGTGCCATTGTCCTTGGCCTCTCATCAGCCCTCATTGTTCGCCATGTTCAGAGAGTCCGGTTTTATCCCATGCTTTTTCGGTCACAGTCCAGCTGGCCTTGGTGAGCTCCCAGTAGATCAGCTCCACTGTCTCAGTGGGTGGGTGCACGCCTCATGGTCCCGACTTCTTTGCTCATGTTCTCCCTCCTTCTGCTCCTCATTGGGACATTGGGAGCTCAGTCCAGTGCTCCAGTGTGGGTCTCTGTCTCTGTCTCCATCCATCACCAGATGAAGGTTCTATGATGATATGCAAAATATTCGTCAGTATTGTTCTCGGATAGGGTCATTTCAGGTTCCCAATCCTCAGCTACCCAAGGAACTAACTGGGAACCTCATGTTGGGCACTTGGGAGCCCCTCTAGGGTCAAATCTCTTGCTCACCCTAAAGTGGTTCCCTTAACTAAGAATTGTGGTTCCGTGCTCCCCTATCCACCTTTCCTTTATCCCAATTCTCCTGATTCCCCAAGTCCCCCCTCCTTCCCTTCTACCTTTTCTCTCCCCATCTCCCCTTACCCCCATCCCAGCCCACCCCCAAGATCCTAATTTTCTCCCCGGCAATTGGGTCTACTTCCCTTAGCCAAGAGGATAACTATATGTTTTTCCTTGGGTTCACCTTCTTAATTAGCTTCTTTAGGTTCACCTATTGTAGACTCCGTGGCCCTAATTTATGGCTAGAAACAAATTATGAGCGAGTACATCCCATGTTCATCTTTTTGGGTCTGGGACACCTCACTCAGGATAGTGTTTTCTATTTCCATCCATTTGCCTGCAAAGTTCGAGAAGTCATTGTTTTTTACCGCAGCGTAGTACTCTAGCGTGTATATATTCCATACTTTCTTCATCCATTCTTCCATTGAAGGGCATCTAGGTTGTTTCCAGGTTCTGGCTATTACAAATAATACTGCTATGAACATAGTTGAACAAATGCTTTTGTCATATGATAGAGCATCTCTTGGGTATATTCCCAGGAGTGGTATTGCTGGGTCCAGGGGTAAGTTGATCCCGAATTTCCTGAGAAACCGAAACACTGACTTCCACAGTGGTTGCACAAGATGGCATTCCCACCAGCAATGGATGAGGGTACCCGTTCCTCCACAGCCTCTCCAGCAAAGGTTATCCTTGGTGTTTTTGACTTTAGCCATTCTGACAGGTGTAAAATGATATCTCAAAGTTGTTTTGATTTGCATTTCCCTGATTGCTAAGGAAGTTGAGCACGACTTTAAGTGTCTTTTGGCCATTTGAACTTCCTCTGCTGAGAATTCTCTGTTCAGTTCAGTGCCCCATTTTTTAATTGGGTTAATTAGCATTTTAAAGTCTAGTTTCTTGAGTTCTTTATATATTTTGGAGATCAGACCTTTGTCTGTTGTGGGGTTGGTGAAGATCTTCTCCCAATCAGTAGGTTGCCTTTGTGTCTTATTGACTATGTCCTTTGCTTTACAGAAGCTTCTCAGTTTAAGTAGGTCCCATTTATTCAATGTTGCCCTTAATGTCTGTGCTTCTGGGGTTATACATAGGAAGCGATCTCCTGTGCCCAGCTCCTGTAGGGTACTTCCCACTTTCTCTTCTATCAGGTTCAGTGTGTTCGGGCTGATATTGAGGTCTTTAATCCATTTGGACTTGAGTTTTGTGCACGGTGATAGATAAGGGTCTATTTTCATTCTTCTACAAGATGACATCCAGTTGTGCCAGCACCATTTGTTGAAGATGCTTTCTTTCTTCCATTTTATACTTTTAGCTCCTTTATCGAAAATCAGGTGTTCATAGGTTTGTGGGATAAAATCCGGGTCTTCTATACGATTCCATTGGTCGACTTCTCTGTTTTTATGCCAGTACCACACTGTTTTCATTACTGTAGCTCTGTAATAGAGTTTGAAGTCAGGGATGGTAATGCCTCCAGAAGATCCTTTATTGTATAGGATTGTTTTGGCTATCCTGGGTTTTTTGTTTTTCCATATAAAGTTGATTATTGTCCTCTCCAGATCTGTGAAGAATTTTGATGGGATCTTGATGGGGATTGCATTGAATCTATAAATAGCCTTTGGTAGAATTGCCATTTTTACTATGTTGATCCTCCCAATCCAAGAGCAAGGGAGGTCCATCCATTTTTTGGTATCCTCTTCAATTTCTTTCTTCAATGCCTTAAAGTTCTTGTCAAATAGATCTTTCACTTCCTTGGTTAGATGTACCCCAAGATATTTTATGCTGTTTTTGGCTATTGTGAATGGTGAAGCTTCTCTGATTTCCCTCTCTGCTTCCATATCCTTTGTGTATAAGAGGGCGACTGATTTTTTGGAGTTGATCTTGTATCCTGCCACATTACTAAAGCTGTTTATCAGCTGTAGGAGTTCTTTGGTGGAGTTTTTGGGGTCGCTTATGTACACTATCATATCATCTGCAAATAACGAAAGTTTAACTTCTTCCTTTCCAATTCGAATCCCCTTGATTCCATTATGTTGTCTTATTGCTATTGCTAGAACTTCAAGCACTATATTGAAGAGGTATGGGGAGAGTGGACAGCCTTGTCGTGTTCCTGAGTTAAGTGGGATGGCTTTGAGTTTCTCTCCGTTTAATTTGATGTTAGCTGTCGGCTTGCTGTATATAGCTTTTATTATATTTAGGTATGACCCTTGTATCCCTAATCTCTCCAAGACTTTTAACATAAATGGATGTTGAATTTTGTCAAATGCTTTTTCAGCATCTAATGAAATGATCATATGGTTTTTTTCTTTCAGTTTATTTATATGCTGGATTACATTGATAGATTTTCGTATGTTGAACCAGCTCTGCATCTCAGGAATGAAGCCTACTTGATCATAATGGATAATTTTTCGGATGTGTTCTTGGATTCGATTTGCCAGTATTTTGTTGAGGATTTTTGCGTCGATATTCATGAGTGAGATTGGCCTGTAGTTCTCTTTCCTGGTTGAGTCTTTGAGTGGTTTTGGTATCAGAGTAATTGTGGCTTCATAAAAGGAGTTTGGTAATGACCCTTCTGTTTCTATCTTGTGGAATACATTAAGGAGTATAGGTATTAGATCTTCTTGGAAGATCTGGTAGAATTCCGCATTGAAACCATCTGGTCCTGGACTTTTTTTGGTAGGGAGGTTTTTGATAACCTCTTCTAATTCTTCGCGACTAACAGGTCTATTTAGATTGTTCCCCTGGTCCTGGTTTAACTTTCGTATATGATATTTATCTAAAAAAGTATCCATTTCCTTTACATTTTCCAATTTTGTGGCATATAGGCTTTTGTAGTAAGATCTAATGATTCTCTGAATTTCCTCTGTGTCTGTGGTTATGTCCCCCTTTTCATTTCTGATCTTATTAATTTGCAAATTCTCTCTCTGCCGTTTGATTAGCTTGGATAATGGTTTGTCAATCTTGTTGATTTTCTCCAGGAACCAGCTTTTTGTTTCATTGATTTTTTGTATTGTTTTCTGTGTTTCTATTTTGTTGATTTCAGCCCTCATTTTGATTATTTCCAGTCTTCTACTCCTCCTAGGTGAGTCTGCTTCTTTTTTTTCTAGAGCTTTCAGGTGGGCTGTTAAGTCTCCAATGTGAGCTTTCTCTGTTTTCTTTAAGTGGGCACTTAGTGCTATGAACTTTCCTCTTAGGACTGCTTTCATAGTGTCCCATAAGTTTGAGTATGTTGTTTCTTTATTTTCATTGAATTCCAGGAAGACTTTAATTTCTTTCTTTATTTCTTCCTTAATCCAGCTATGGTTCAATAGTTGACTGTTCAGTTTCCATGACTTTGTATGCTTTCTGGGGGTAGCATTATTGTTGAATTCTAACTTTAATCCATGGTGATCTGATAAGACACAGGTGGTTACTAATATTTTTTTGTAACTGTGGATGTTTGCTTTGTTACCGACTATGTGGTCGATTTTCGAGAAGGATCCATGAGCTGCAGAGAAGAAGGTATATTCTTTCCTATTTGGATGGAATGTTCTATAGATGTCTGTTAAGTCCATTTGATTCATTACCTCCACTAATTCTCTTATTTCTCTGTTAGGTTCCTGTCTGATTGACCTGTCCATTGGTGAGAGAGGAGTGTTGAAGTCTCCTACTATTAGTGTGTGCGGTTTGATGGCTGCCTTGAATTTTAGCAATGTTTCTTTTATGTACGTGGGTGCTTTTATATTAGGGGCATAGATGATCAGGATTGAGACTTCATCCTGATGAACTGTTCCTGTTATGAGTATAAAATGCCCCTCTCCATCTCTTCTGATTGATTTAAGTTTAAAGTCAACTTTGTTAGAGATTAGTATTGCCTTTTCTGCCTGTTTCTTAGGTCCATTTGCTTGATAGGCCTTTTCCCAGCCCTTTACTCTGAGTAGGTGCCTGTCTTTGTGGTTGAGGTGTGTTTCTTGTAAACAGCAGAATGTTGGATCCTGTTTTCTTATCCAATCTCTTAGCCTGTGCCTTTTTATAGGTGAGTTGAGTCCATTGACATTAAGTGATATTAATGACCAGTGGTTGTTAACTCCGGTCATTTTTTTTTAGTCGTAGAGTTTGTGTGTTTCCCTTCTTTGTTTTGTGTTGGTGAAGGGTCTCTAGATGTCTGAGTTATTGTGGTCATTGTTGGACTCCTTGGTTAGTGATTTTCCTTCAATTACTTTCTGTAAGGCTGGATTTGTGGCTGCGTATTGTTTAAATTTGTTTTTATCCTGGAAAATTTTATTTTCTCCATTTATAGTGAATGAAAGCTTGGCTGGGTATAGTAATCTGGGCTTGCACCCATGGTCTCTCAGTTTCTGCAGTACATCTATCCAGGACCTTCTGGCTTTCATGGTTTCCATGGAGAAGTCAGGTGTAAGTCTGATAGGTTTACCTTTATAAGTAATTTGGCCTTTTTCCTTTGCAGCTCTTAATATTCTTTCCTTATTCTGTATGCTTTGTGTTTTGATAATTATATGGCGAGGGGATGTTTTTTTTTGATCCAGCCTATTCGGTGTTCTGTATGCTTCTTGCACCTTCATAGGAAAATCTTTCCTTAGGTTGGGAAAGTTTTCTTCTATAATTTTATTAAATAGATTTTCTGGACCATTGAGCTGCCCTTCTTCTCCTTCTTCTACTCCTATTATTCTTAGGTTTGATCTTTTTATTGTGTCCCATATTTCCTGAATGTTTTGTGATGAGAGTTTGTTGGACTTGCTGTTTTCTTTGATCAGTGTGTTTATTTTATCTATGGTATCTTCAGAATCCGAGAGTCTTTCTTCTATCTCTTGTATTCTGCTGGTTATGCTTGTTTCTGTAGTCTCTATTCGTTTACCTAGATTTTCCATGTCCAGACGGCCCTCTGTTTGTGTTTTCTTCTTTGCCTCCATTTCAGTTTTCAGGTCTTGAACTGTTTCCATTATCTGTTTGATTGTTTTTCCTTGGTTTTCTAGGGTATCATTCACTGATTTATTCAATTCTTCAAACTTTCTGTTATATTTCTCATCCATTTCTATAAGGGCATTTTTTACATGCTGTTTAAGGGTGTCAATCACTTTCATGAAGTCAATCTTTTCTCCTTCCTCTTGATTAAGGGGTTCTTGTCCTCCCGTTGTGAGGTCGCTTGTTTCTGGTAGCTTCATGTTGCTTTTCAGCTTGTTGGGCGAATTCTTGCCTTGACGTCGGCCCATCTCTTCTTCCAAATGCTCCCTATGGATCTTCTTTTACCGGATTAGGTCTCCTTGCCTACCAAACGCTGTCTCTCCCCAATGTTGGCTCTCCCAATGCTGGGTCTCCTGGCGCCGAAAGATCAGGCCTCCGTGCTGGTTGGGCAGCTCGCAGACAAAGCGCCTACCCCGCTTGGTGCAGGCAGGCCACAGAAACAAAGGAACTGCTGCCCCCCGGGAGCCCCGGGTACTCGGACTCCGCGCCCAGATAGGCTGGGCTGGGCGATGCCACGCGCCAAAAGAGCCTGAAGAATATTTCTTTAACTGTGTAAAGGTGTATTGTTTTTGTTTATGCTGCATTTGCATAATTATGACAAGATGTGTTACATTTGTTTCACCTTGCCTGCCTAAGGCACCTGATTGGTCTAATAAAGAGCTGAATGGTCCATAGCTAGACAGGACAAAAATAGGGGGCTAGCAGGAAGAGAGAATAAATAGGAGGAGAAATCTAGGCTCAGGAAGAGGGGGAAGAATGAGAGGATAAAGGAGGAGAAGAGAATGAGAAACATACCCCGGGCAAAAAGACAGACAGACATAGAGAAGCAGTGATAGTAAGATATACAGAAGTAAGAAAGGAAATAAGCCCCAAGGCAAAGGGTAGAAATGAGAAAGAGACTGATTAAAGTTAAAAGATCTAGCAAGTAATAATCCTAAATTAGACAGAGCATTGGAGGCAGAACCAAAGCCCTCTCCCACTACATCTAGACTGAGCGCGGTATCCCTTCAAAGAGAATAGGTCTCAAAAAGCCAGTACAAAGAGTAGGGATAAATACTGGGCTCACTGCCAGTGGCCCCACAGTCTTCCCCAGCCATACAAATATCACCCACATTCAGAGGGCCTAGTTTGGTGCTAGGCTGTCAGGTCAGAGTTGGTAGGCTTCCGTTAACTCAGGTAAACTGTTTCAGTGGGTATTCTCATCATAGTCTTGACCTCGGTTTGACCTCCTCCCACTCTTCAACTGGACTTTGGGAGCTCAACCCAGTGCTCTGCTGTGGATCTTTGTATCTGTTTCCACCAGTTGTTGGATGAATGTTCAATGATGACATTAAGATAGTCATCTACCTGGCTACAAGGCAAAAGCAGTTCAGGCATCCTCTTTACTATTGCTTAGGGTCTTACCTAGGATCTTCCTTGTGAATTCCTATGAAGTTCTCTAGTGCCAGGTTTCTTGCTAGCCCCATAATGGCTCCCTCAACCAAGGTATCTCTTTCCTTGTTCTCCGTCTCTATCCTTCCCCCATCTCAAACATCCTGTTCTCTCAAGTCCTCCCCCTCCCCTTATTCCCTCCTCCTCCCTTTTGCCTTGCCTTCTCCACCAACCCACACAACTCCTAATTTTCTCAGATCTTGTCTATTTCCCTTTCCCAGGGGGATCTACAAATCAGAGTTATCTTTGTTACTTAACTTCTCTGGGGTCATGGACTATAGATTTCTTATCCTTTGCTTTATAGCTTGGATTCGCCTATGACTGAGAACACACCATGCCCATCTTTCTGGGTCTGGGTTACAAGATGGTTTTTTCTAGTTCCATGCATTTTCAGGTAAATTTCAAGATGCCATTATTCTTTACTGTTAAGCAGTACTCCATTTTGTAAATGTACATTTTCATTATCCATTCTTTGGTTTAAAAGTATCTAGGTTGTTTCCAGGTTCTGGCTATTATGAATAATGTTACTATGAACATAGTTGAACAAATGTTCTTGAATTATGCTTGAGAATCCTTTAAGTATATGACCAAGAGTGGTATTGCTGAATCTTGAGGTTGGTTGATTCCCAATTTTCTGAGAAACTGCCTTACTGGTTTCCAGAGTGGTTGTACAAGTTTATATTTCCACCAGCAATGGAAGACTTTTTCCCTTATTCTGCATCTTCTCTAGCATAAGCTATTATTGGGATTTTTGGTCTTAGTCATTCTGACAGGTATAAGTTGGTATTTCAGAGTCATTTTTATTTGCATTTCCCTGATGGCTAAGGATGCTTAACAATTCTTTAGGTGTCTTTTGGCCATTTCAAATTCTTCTGTTGAGAATTATTTGTTTAGATCTGTGCCCCATTTTTTAATTGGATTGTTCGATATTTTCATGTCAAATTTCTTCAGTTCTTCAGTGTGATTTACCTCTTCAGGTTGGTTTTCTTCTAGAACCTTCTGTAGAGCTAGACTTATAGATAGATACTACTTAAATTTGGTTGTATTGTGTAATGTTTTTCCTTTTTCCATCTATTGTGATTCAAAATTTTGTTGGAGCCTAGGCAGTTTGGATGCTCACCTTACTAGACCTGGATGGAGATGGGCGGTCCTTGGACTTCCCACAGGTCAGGGAACCCTGATTGCTCTTTGAGCTGATGAGGGAGGGGGACTTGATCAGGGGAGGGGGAGGGAAATGGGAGGTGGTGGCGGGGAGGAGGCAGAAATCCTTAATAAATAAATAAATTTTTAAAAAAAGAAAAAAAAAACAAAATTTTGTTGGTTATAGTTGATGAGTTGACATGTCTGATGGTTGCCAGAGTTACCATTGAGATCAGGTGTAATTGTAATGGTTCTGACTTTATATGTCACTTGGCCTTTTTCCCTTGCAGATTTTTATACCCTTTCTTTGTTCTGTTCATTTAGTGTTTTGGTTAACATGTGCCATGGAGCATTTCTTTCCTGTCTATTTTGTGTCCTGGATACTTCTTGAAAGGCATTTCCTTCTTTAGGTAGGGAAACTTTTTTTCTATTAATTTTTTGAAAATACATTTATGCCTTTTACCTGGTTTTATCCTCCATCCTCCATTCCTAGATTTGGTCTTTTAATAGTACACTGGATTTTCTGAATGTTTTGGCCTGGATTTTTTTTTAGATTTGACATTTTCTTTAACTGAGGTATCCATTCCTTCTCCCTTGTCTTTGATACCTGAGATTCTTTCTTCTATACCTTGTACTCTTTGGGTGAGGCTTACCTCTGAGATTTTTGTTTGACTTCTTATATTTTTTTATTTCTAGCTTTATTTAAGTTTGGGTTGTCTTTTGTTAAATTCTACTTTCATATCCTAAATTGTTTTTATTATTTTATTCCACTATTTGTGTTTTCATAGTCTTCTTTCTTTCTAAACTGTTGCTGAGGCTTGCCTCTACAGTTCCTGTTCATATTCTTAAATTCCAGGTAAAAAATTTCCTAGGTATTGGGAGCCGATACTCAGAAACTGGAATGAAGTAGGAGTGGAATAAGCTGACAGTGTCCACAAAGAGAAAAGCAGGGAGTTCTACCCAGATCTGCTTAGTCCCTTGGGAATAGGCCAGAAAGTGAGGAGAGGCCACAGCAGATAGTCTTCTACAGACTGGGTGTGAGACTGGGGGATTAGATCTAAAGGAGAGGAGAGAGAAGTAAAGATCTGCAGTTAGCCGGCCTGTTTTACTGGCTGGAGTGGCCCAAGTGTTTGCAAGGACTTTTGTTTTTTTCTTTGGCTTCTTTTCTTCTGTTTGTTTTGTTCTATTCCAATCTTTTTGTTTTTATCTTATTTCATTATTATTCTTTTAATTCTTTTCATTTTTCAATCAAGTGATGGAAAAGGGTGTAGATACAGATGGGAAGAGAGGAAGGATCTCAGAGGAGTTAGGGGAAGGGAATCAATAATCAGAATATATTATATAAAAAAATCTATTTTCAAAAAAGAATATATTGTATAAAAAATCTATTCTCAAGAAGAAAGCGTGATGAACACAGATCTTATACTTATGAGACTTGCAAATAAGTAGTTGCCCCTGTTTTTCTTTCTTTTTCTTTCTTTCTTTTTTCACTTCCAATCTTAAGTAACTATTACTCTCTTTCTGTAAAGATTTTTAAAATGTATTTCAAGTCACCAGTTAAATTGTATAAAAGAACACAGATGTGTGACACTGTGTATGACATAGCTTTGCTATGTTATAGCGTTTGTTTCTGAAATATACTATGTTATCAACAGGCGTCACTGTACATGTTTTTCCCATGCAAACTCAAGTTTTGTGTATTTGTGAAAGAGGATGATATTATAAAGAGAGACTTGGAGGCCTTGGCTACTAATCTTTTCAACAGCCTCCTCCCATGGCAGTAGGGCCTATTAGAGAGAAGCAACCTTGTCACCACAAATTTATGTCCAAATGATTTCACAGAAAAGAAAAAAGAGCTATATGGCAATTCTATCTTGCTCCATCTTTTCCACAAAATAACTTCTCAGAAATATGATCAGCATTTGAGCCAACAAGTGATTAAAAATTAAAAGGGCCTGAAAAAGGAAAAAGTCTACTCATATCAAAGATTTGAAAGCGTAATGAAAGGTGAAAACAGTCATGGGGGAGTACAGTCTTCAACATTGCTTCTCACAGGGAACAATCGACCCAAAGAAGCATTGATGATTCAGATTATCATATAGAGATGAAAGGGTTTGCCTTGAAGAGTTTGTGGCATGGGATCCTTGAGAAGTAATGCAAAAGTGCACCATTAAAATTGACGAAACCCTGGGTTTGTGGGTGTCAGTTGTCACTTGAGCAGGAGAATCAAGTGTGACTGTAAATGTTCTAATGATGTCACAGAAGGCAAAGATGTCTCTGGAGCATCAGAGCTACACACAAAGGTAGTGACCAGTGCACTGCCAGCTCTGATCTCTGTGCTAGGTGATAGCTTACAGGAATTGGGTTCAATTCAGTTGGTCAGAGAATGTTCTAGTGATGTTAAGGCTATGTCATGAGCTTGCTGAAAGTTTTATGGCCTTGGATAGTAGACAAAGTGGTCCACTGACCACAATCAGTGCTTGATTGGATGGCAAAACTGAAAAGCAGCTCAAAAAAAAAAAAAGCAGCAAAGGTCATCAGAAGGCCAGATGTGCTTTGACTCGGCGAATTGACGTAGAGCAGTGTCTCCTTCAGTGATTAGCGCAGACTCTGAAGATGCACATAGACTGCTCAGTGGTTAATCAGTTTCTTTTAGACATTTTGAACAGGTGGGTTGTCAGTCTGTTTGAAATCAATATCTATTGGCTGAAGTCCTCAGCAGTATAGACACACATAAACTTTAAATGGCATTCTTTGAGGGTAGTTGAGACAAGATCTCACTCTGTATTCTAGGATAGCATAGAACCCTCAATCCTCCTGCCTCAGTCGTCAAACTGCAGGTGTTACTGAAGTATGCCAAAAATATTTATATGCATTTAGAGACTTTAGGCTTCTGTATCAATACTTTGTGAATTTCAAAACAATCTAATTAATTTTTATGTTAGAGTAAAAAGTAGTGGGTTTCATGATGGCCTTTGACATTCATTCATCCTTCTCTCCCATGGGCCTTCCCCATTTCCCATCTGATTTTCCTTCCCTGGGTTGTCCTCATTCTGACTTTTTAGCACATGTACACCATTGCCTCTCTACATCCTTTAAGATCACTTTCTCCACATCACACTCTTCTTTCTAGTTTCATCATCACACACATATGTGCATATATATACATACACACATACATATATGCATATATATACATGGATATACATTTCATTCATTTCCTGTCAAATATTATGATGTCATTGTATATGTGTTAGATATATAAATTTTGAACAAATTTAAATAAAGCTTTAAGTAAAATATATTTATTTAATATTAATGTGGTCACAAGACTTTGTGTAAGAAACACAGAAAAAAATTAATTTTATCTATTACTCAAATACAGACACTACAGATTTGACATTGGAGACTGGGATGTAATCTAGGATATTAGAACCATGGTACACTTCTGTCTGAGATGCTGGAGCCAGGTAAAGAATTCCGAGTAGAAGAAATCAATTTATACTCCTGTAGTTTAGTTTGTACTAAATATCCTGCCTGAATGAAAATCTTAGAAACTCAGAGACCATCCGTAACCAACTGAGCATAAAAGCTGGAAGATAATGGACACCCCTATAAATAATTCTGTAGCTAAGGGGGCAAACCACATGCAAGTGCTACTTTCTCTTTCAATTTTAACCCTTTAAGATGGAATCTTGCTATGTAGCACAGGCTGACCTCAAAATTGTGATCCTCCACATCACTCTGCTAGTGATTAATACTTTTTAAATTGTAAACCTTTCATTTAAAATATTACATTTAAAGGTTACATAGTGCAAAGATTTCCCACACAACCTTCATCCTTTATAGGTAAGGTCACAGATTCCACCTAGACCTGAATTTGGGGGTGTTTTATTACTTCAGTGCACACCCCCTCACTGCCATTCTCTGAGGCAGCCGTAGTTTCTACCTTCTGAGATTCGAGCCATGAAAAATACAGATGTCTACTCAGGTTGTGGTTGTGTACAGCACTGAGTGGACCCACCTCTAGAAAATTCTCTAAGCAAAAACTCACCAGAGCTGTAACATCTTCCAAAACTCATGACCTCCAGACTTTTTCCATTGCTAAATTTACTATCCCAAGTGTTTGACAGCTGTCTTTCTTAATCACAACCCAGCAAGTGTGTAGTTACTATCAGTGGGAAGTTAGAGCTTTAGATCTAAGAGGATCTACTTCACCAGGAATAGGGCAGTCACGTGCTTTTCCTACCAACAAAGTAGGGGGAAATGATACTAGAGTTAACATTTCACCCAATGTTAACTCATGGTTTTGAATCATATATTATATTTCCTTTAGCGTGTTAAATTGTATTTCCTGGCTAAATTGTCAAGTGTTTTGCTAACTAACAATGCTCGTGGTGTCTGTAAATTAAGCAGAATGAGAAACCGCCCACGTATTTCTTATGCTCCAATTATTCTTCCAGGTTCTTTGTATGCATTATCTCAATTGAAAATCTTATCAGCACTTCAGACAAAACATTCATTCTCTGAGGAGTGATTACCATTTTACACACATGTAAACTGAAAGTTGGGAGGTTAAGTATTTTGTCTTAACTGCATTGGTGGTATGTGGTAGAATTTAAAGGAGAAAAATTATGCCCAGAGCAAACAACCACATATTATCCTGTCCCCTGAAAGTATACATCTGTACCTTGGGTTCCACCCTGGTCATCACTGACCACAGGAAAACCATCATGCATATGACTAGGTTGTTCTAATTTTATTTCTTTAGTACTGGGAACTGATTTTAGAGTCATGCACAAGTTAAGGAAAACTTTAATCTACCAATGAGCTACAGTCTCGGTCCCTCTATTGTCTTTATTTTTGAGACAGAATCTCACTAAGTCCTTTAGCTGGCCTTGAACTCCCTCTGTAGTGCAGCCAGCCTTGAACTTGTAACCTTCCTGCCTCATCCTCTATGGTAACTGGGATTGCAGGCCTGTGACAACATTTTTCTGACTTCTAATGTGTTGTTTAACTTTTCACTGATTTTTAATATGTACTATAAATAATAGGGAAAAGTGATAAAACACAATTATAGAATTTTATTAAACAGCTTAATTTCATAATCAAATTTTAATCTATAGGATGTGATGTTTCCTGTGTAATAAACATAAAATTCATTATATAGTAAAGCAAGCTCTGTATTCTCAAACTGGAACATTCCCCTGTTTGGCTTTTATCTGCAAAACAAGTAGTCAGTAAGTGTGCATCTACTAACATAGGTTGTAACTTTTAACATTAAGAGACATCTCTTACCCTCCCTCCCCTCTCTTCCACCCCTTCTGTCTCCATTTTTCCTTCCCCTCCCTCTATGTCACTGCTTGTTTTTATCATAAGCATGTACCACTTCAGGGCAGAAGCAAGTGTGTACTTAAGCAAAATAGATATTTCCTTAAGTCCACTCCCAGGGCACAGCACAGGCAAGCACTGTGACTGCCTTCACAGGTCTCCTCTGCATGTGAACTTCCCCAGGATTCTATTCAACTGGGCGAACTAAGAAGAAAGAACAATATCCCTCTATACAAGGTGGATTCTGCATTGTCCCACACATAGCCCGCTGATGGCTGTGGGATGGCAAAGTCATCTTCATTAGACGGAATTTAATAGTGAATCAAAGTTCTTGTGGAGAATAGACGGATCTAAACTTTAGCCTCCCTTGGGTCCTGCTGAAAGATTAGAGGGAAAGAGCAGGGCCTTAGCAAGTTGAATGTATCAGATTGTTTTTCACTAATAGTTCTCTTGTAAAACTCTAAAGCCCACCCACTTTAACCCCTTAAAAAAGAGAGAGAGACAAACAGGCAGAGTGGGAGACAGGAGAAAAAACTGCCTCGCGTAGTATACCATGGGCATTGATTTCATCATTTTTTCATCACACTGTCATGCTTGCAACAAGTTCCATGGTGTTCCAAAGTGCCCATCAAAATTAAAGCCATTTCCAGGTTATATTCTGGTAGTGCATCTTCGACCCACGGCCACCATACTGCAACGTAAAGACAGACTTTAATCATACTGCTTCTTTCTGTAGAAGTTTCAAAGCCCACACATGGAATGCAGGCTGTTGGTAAGATCTCAAAAATCATAGGAAAAGGGAAAGTTGAGAGTGGAGAGAAAGGCAGTCACAAGGGAAGGAAGCCAGAGCCTCTGTGGGGCAGGCCAGACACGGTTAACAAGGAAGAAGGAAGCAGAAACAAGCATGTTAGGTGATCTTTAGTCCAAAGAAATCTCTGCTGGACAACTGGGCATTCTGCTCCTTGTCTTTTATTCCCACTTCCTTTGAAAGCATTGGCTAAGTGAAAAAAGAGATGGCGGCACTGGCTATCAAGGCTCAGCTATCAGCTGGCCTATTCCAGGGTCTTTCATCTTTTGTGGAAACCTTACGATGTGATGTGTGGTAACACTGGAGAGTCAATCTTATACCATCGATTGCACAGAAATGTTAAGGAGGCTGGAGAAAAAAAAAAAAAACACCAAATCGAAATGGCTACTCTCTCCGGTCTAAAGCGGCACTGAAAAGAACAAGAATATGCAGAAAGATTTGCCTGCGTTTCTCTTTTTCTCTGGGGGAGGAGGGTAGAGAAAAGCTTGTTTTATTTTTCAATGGGGTGAGAAAGAAGTTGTAAGAAAAGGAAGAAGCACAGTGGAGATTTTCCTGGGATCATTGTTGGCTGTGAGTATACTGTCAGAGTTGACAACAAAGCTAATATATGTGATGCCTGCTACTATTCCAAAGAAATTTGTTTTCCATTACAAAGGATTTCAATATTTAAGAATTCACAAAAGCTGCAAATCTCAGTTTAAAATCAAAGTCTGCTTTAGTTGTACTTTTGCCCAAATCTCTGCTAGAGATCAGTTTCAGAAACTCTTGGAGGAGCATGCTGGGGTATCTGTAGTCAGACCTCTCCTCTAGGATACTAAAAGCAAAAAAGACAGTATTTCCAGACTTGAGAACAAGATGCTCAGGACCATGATGAACCCAGAGCAGGGGCGCATTGCCACAGTGAGGGAAATGGTTGCATTTGTACACCACACAAGAACTCTGCCCTGTGAGAACGCAACCACAGAGCCACTGCCAAAGGAAGAGGAGGAGACAATGTGCCATTTTCTTCTATTTGCTTTTTCTTCCCATGGCACCCTAAAACTAACCTCTACAGAAAGCAAAGGGCAAATAAACAGCATTATTGCCTCCAAGAGTCAACATTACCCCTTCCATGGGTTCGGGACAGAAATTAAAACAAAACATGGATAAAACTGATGGTGGGTTTTTCAAATGCAGAGTCACAGAAATCATCACCTTCCTAGAAAAAGAATGAAAGCCCAAATCTCAGACTTGAGTGTACGGAAACTGCTTTCCTGTGACTAAGACCTTTTCCTGCATTCTGCCTCAAGAGCAATGCACTCCGCTGGATATATATATATATATATATATATATATATATATATATATTACAAATGGCCATTAGCTAAAACATTTTAGAATGAGAAAATTTAAAACTCAGATATGTTCCAACTTTTATATTGTTTGCACAATACCTAAGGAAAAAGCGACCCAGAGGAGGGAAGGCTTAGTACTGTGGCTGTAGGTATCAGAGGGCTCCATCCCTGTGGTGGGGAGGGCTTGGCAGAGCAGCTCAAGCCATGGTAGGTGAGGTGTGCAGTGAAGACTGTTCACACCATGGTAGACCGAGGGGCACAGCTAGAGGATACAAAGGGGTGTTGGGCAGACCCTTCAAGAGCCTACTGTACTGACCCCACACCACTTTCTTGGCCCTACTTAGATCTAAAGTATAGGACTTCCAATTGGGAAGAAGTATTCAGACCATGAGCTTTGAGCAGGCTTTTAGATCTCAGCCATCACACATAGGGAGAGAGCTCGTCGTGGAAACCTTATCCATAGCAGTAATGGGTGGAGTCGACTTTTCTCTAGCCAGCTGCACTGCTTTGTATTCTTATTTGAGGATAGCTAGATGAAATGCTATGATACATTTTCTTCAGAAATCAGTTTTATCCACTTCACGGAATGTTTCAGCACCAGGGAGTGCTGGATATTGACTTTAGACTAGGTTTCCTACTCTTACCAGAGCAGAACATACCACAATGACGTTAACATTTATGAGAACGGTTCCTCGGGGAGGCTAAGGTGTGTTATAACATGTTAGGGCTGGAAGAGACTTTAAAAATCAAATCTAAACCTTTATTTTATGAATGTGAGGCAATGACCCAGAGATAATAGTGATTCCCATCATGACACGTTACTTGTGCTTAGCAGAGCTTAAGAGCCAGCTTTTTGGACTCCACATCTGGGTTCCCCACCTTCCAGTGGTTCCTGCTTGTATTCCTTTTTATGTTCAGGGTCTATACCAAGGAAATAATAAATCTCTTAATTTTTTTCTTAAATTCAGTACACAAAATGCCTGGAAAAGCTGTCACTCTCATCTTAAAACTTCTTTGCTTGACTGGGTTCCTCAAGAAAGGTCATCCTCACACTTCTCAGTCATAACTGAGTGCACCACCATGGTGCAAGGGGTCAGTGTCCTAAGGGCATTCAGGAAGCCTTGCTCTGCCGAATTTAGCATCCCTCTTTGAAAGAAGGGCCTTGGGTCAACAGAAATGATAAACTGACTATACATCGAGACTCTCAGGCTCTCTCGACTTCAAGGTCTCCCTTACAAGTCCAACTTAAAAAGAAAGAACTTCACCTTGCTGTGCTGCTTTCAGCTCCATGCTAGAACTTTTCAGAGCTCACAGAGGTTCTCCTGGGTCTATAGCTGTCTGACTTCAGTTTTTCCTCCTGCTCTCTGATTGCTCTCAGAGCACTAGCTAGTCCTGCGTCCTTTTAATTATTCACTTTATTATTATTTCTCTACAATAAGCAATGGCATATAAAGAGAAGATCCAACATTCAGGGCAGGTGTGTGCTTGCTGTGTGCTTAGATAGGTCACTGAGAGTCCATGCAAATCAGGGCATTTGCAGAGTGGCCAGCTCATCTGGGGTAACAGGTGTGCTGTGGGAGAGAGCTATAAATGACTCGGTTTGAATGATGGCTGTTGATGTTTCTCTCCACTGTGCTTCATGCAGTTCACCTCCTGGGTCACACTATTCACATCCGAACTCCACAGGCATGCCAGAGTGGCCTGTTGTGACTACTGTTCCACTTCATGGGACACAGATCTTCAAACGGCAGACCAACAAGTCTGTCCCCAGCCTCCACAGAAGAAAATGTGTAAGTTTTACCAATAACAATTATCCAAGGAGCATCAGAATATGTTATTTTGTCCCTGTCCGCCCCCCTCAAAAAAAGTAGTTTAGGAAACTCATAGTCTCCTGCGACAGTTTTTAACAGTCACAGTGCATGAATGCAGTCAGGACTTGGCACGCATCTTTGAGAAACCTCCAGTCATGGCCAGCAAGGCCTGCCATCGCTCAGAGGCAGACACAGAAGGATTCTGACTTAAGGCCAACCTGGGCTTCCTCTGAAGACTTTGTCTCTAAAACCAAACTAAAACTCTGTAGCCAGAACAGCACTTATTGATAAATATTGAAGTAAATAGATATATCTTTATAGAACATCTAATCTTAGTCCTTTTTGTAAAGTAGGTTAGACTGAGTGCTTATCTATAAATTTAATCAGTCATATTGAGAACAGCATTAGGGAACAAAGGGTGAGGGGTACTTCTGGGAGCAAACAGGAAGAACTATGAAAACTTCCAACTTTCTATTTGCATCTGGAATGCTGTTCTTCACTTTCTCACAGAAATAAAGGATTATAGACATAAGTGATAGGTAATTTTAAAAGAAATTACTAGGCAAACCCATGGCAAATGCTTTTGATGTTGCCTGCCCTTCTGTGAACTAGCATATCATATCTCACCATTACTGACTGAATGTGTCCTGCACAAGTCCTCACAGTGTTGACTTGGGGAGGGAGGGTCTCTCGAAAATAATTAGGCCCTGAAAAGAGAGCTCTTTAAATGAGTCCTCCTCTAAAAAGCTTAAATCAATAATTTCTGCCACCAACAGGGAAAGGCACAAGAAGGAGGCCAGCCATTGACAAGATATTTCTGCATCCAAACTCAAAGTCTGACAACACCTTAAGCTTGATGTCCTAGCATCCAAACGTGTCAGCAGCAGACACCGATTGAGACCCTTTGCATGTGGAGCTAGTGACTCCTACTCAGGCTGACTCCCATCTAGGAAGGTCCTTAGACGTCCCTGGATGCTAAAGTTCATTCCACATAATTGCTAAGCAGGTGTATGCTGTGGTCTGTTCTGAAGTTCACTCACGGCTGCAAGTGCTGCTGTGGACCAGGCAGAACCAAGTCCCACGAGCTGCAGCTCATTCAGAAGGCTCCAATTCTTTTAAAATATGTGCAGATGTGATGAGACCCTGCTCACTCACCCCATCATTATCTTTGTTAACGTTCTCTTCTTGACACGTCTTCTCATCTTTTCTATCAGATACTGAAACTGGAATTGTCACCAAGCAAAGTTGTTTACCTTGTGGCAGAGAGGAAGCACAGAGAAAAGCAAGAGAGGGCCAAGGAATGACAGAACCTTTAAATGCAGACTTCAACAGACTGCTTCCTTTGAGGCCCCACACTCCTCGGTTATAATCCCCCTAAGAGTCTACCAGGGGATCAAGCCATTCATTAGGTCACTGTTCTCTTGATTCAGTGCCCGTAGAGAGCTGCCCTTAGGTGTGCTTTACTGATCTCAATCAAGCTGAGAGCAAAGTTAAACCATCACATTTGCTTTGAATACCACCACTCTCAAAGAAAGGAATCCAACCTCCTGAGAGTAACAGGGCAGCCTACGACACAAGCTACTCTTAGTTTGTATGTGGTTGTATCACCCAACTACTAATCTGCTGAAAGTTTGGTCACTGAGAGTTTGGGGCTTGGAGGTGGAGGAAAGGTGAAACTGAAGAGGGGGTCTTGGGGAACCCTACTCTTGGGAGAGATTAACAACGTTCTCATAAGAAAACTAGCATCCAAGAAAAGAAACTGAGCTCTGTTTCTTTCCTTTTCCCCAGCTTCCTCATTCTCACGCGTCCGGCTGCCATGATGTGGCTCTGTCTGCTTCTTAGGATCTTGTTAGAGACAAAACAAATGGGCCCATCTTCAAATTGCATCACCAAGACTGTTAGCTAATGAAGCTTTCTCATTCCTAGACTGTCTCAGCATTTTATTAGAGGAATGGAAATCTAGTAGTGTTCTGATGACTTGAAAAACAAACAAACAAGAACTTTGTAAAAGTGTTCACGTACATCAGTTTTTGGCCTAATGCATGTTGCATGTTTGTGTGAGGATACTTCTTCCCCTGGAACTGGAGTTACAGACAGTTGTGAGCTGCCATGTGGATGTTGGGACTTGAACCTAGGTCCTCTGGAAGAGCAGCCAGAGCTCTTAACCAATGAGCAAACTCTCCAGGACCCCAAAACAAGGATTTTTAGTGTATTGCATTTTATTGTTACTTTCACTTCGCTCTTCATTTGGCAACTAGACAGGGCCTTGAACTAAGAGTTGTTTAATCAATTGCACTGTGCAGATTTTTTACTAGCTGAACTAAGGTGACCCATGGTTGTATTCTTCCATTTTCACTTTTGTGTGCCCTCTTTTCAGTATGCTTGAGCATTGGCAAAGAGAAAGGAAAAGTGGGACATGCTTAGTGCAGTCTGTTTTAAAGCAATGAACCTGACCCCACAGGTAAGTGCAGTTCTCACTCCTCATCAAGGAAAATGTATCAGAGACCATTACAGAAAACCACATCTATCACAATGAAGGGTTATACAGACCAGTCCCAGTAGATACAACCACAATACAATGCCTGCACACACCTAAGGATCAGAGATCATTGTGGGAAAGAGGGTGAAAAGATTGCATGAGCAAGAGAAACAGGGAGTTGGCTCTGACCTTGTGCCTCCTAGGGATGTCAGCAGCTACTGTACAGTCTCACCAACATGATTGCCTGAACACGAACAACAACAATAGACATGCCAATGTGGATAGGGAATGGATGTGAGACTCAGCCCTATACAGAGTCCTACAGGCAACTAAGGAACGCCGAGAGTGGGAGCAATAGTCTTCCCCAGGGAAGAGCACAGAACTGGCTATTCAATACTAAATGCGTACTCAAAACATACGTGCAGGTAATATACAGACTGAGCAGGTGGTATTTATGTGCATGTGTATGTGTATTCATGTATGTTTGTAACAATAAATGAAAAATGTTTTTTTAAAAGATTTGAAAGACAGCAAGGAGGGGTATCTGGGAAGGTTTGGAGGGAAGGAAGGGAGAAAATGATATATTAATATCAAAAAGCAAAAGAAATCATTTTTAAAAATTATTTCTGCACCCAGCACCTAATGGGAGCAGATGCAAACACACTCAAATACTAGTTGGACCCAGGGGAACCTCACAGAAGAGGGGGGAGAAGGATTGTAGGATCGAGGGTCATAGAAGACACTACAATCAACTAAGCAGGGCTCATCGGGGATCACAAAACATGAAGAGACAATCACAGATCCTGTATAGGTCTCAGCTAGGTCCCCTGCAAATACCTTACAATGATGTAGCTGAGTATTCCTAAGGGAAACAGTGAAAGTGGGGATGTCTCTGACTATTTTACCTGCTCTTGGGACCCTTTTCAGCCTTCTGGGTTACCTTGTCCAGCCTTGATAGGAAGGTTTATGCCAGTCTTATTTTCACTCTTTATGCTGTGTTTGTTGATATCCCTGGGAGGCCTGCTCTCTCTCTTTTTTTTAAAGGGAAACAGAGGAGGAGTGGATCTGAGGAAAAGGAGGTTGCAACTGGGAGGGGTGGAGGGAGGGAAACTATGGTCTGGATAAGCTGTGTGAGAGAATAAAAAAATAAAAACCTGCTTTAAAATTAAAAAAAGAAAGTGAACCTGGTTGTAGCAGAGATTCATAAGAAACCTCATGCTGCCAGTAGCTTTCAGCAAATATTCAAATTGTCTCATTGTGTGCTATCAATTCATTTTCTTTTTCTTTTCTTTCTTTTTTTGTTTGTTTGTTTTTTTGTTTTTTGAGGCAGGGTCTCTCTGTGTAACAACCTTGGCCTTGGCTTTCCTGAAACGTTGTAAACCAGGCTGACCTCAAACTCACAGAGATTTGCCTGCCTCTGCCTCCCAAGTGCCGCCACCACTAAACTTTGTCATTATTCTTTCAAAATATGTAAAAAGCAAGTTGAAATGGCTAGAAGATCATGTTGACCAAGACCAAGCAGAATCTTATGAAAGACCTTTAGCCTGTGCAGAAGTGACCCTATGCAGTCAGCCGGAGAAGAGTGTCACCATCTGCTCCGAGCTGTCTGCAGGGATCCACACAAATGCAAGCCTGAGGGAGCGAAGCATGTAAGGCTGAAACCTACTGCCTTTTCAAAAAACTGCTATAAAGCCCAGTGGAAACAGCCCGGTTGTAGGCACAATTTTCTTAAACCGTGATTGATGAGACAGAGCACAGTCCATTGTGGGTGGTGCCATCCCTGGCTTGGTGGTCCTGGGTTCTACGAAATTAAAAACCAGCCTGAGAAGCTATGAGGAGCAAGCCAAGTAACAGCACTCCTCATTGGCCTCTGCATCAGTTCCTGCCTGGGGGTTTCTTCCCTGCTAGAGCTCCTGTCCTGACTTCCTTTGATGGTGAACTGTGTTGTGGAAACATAAGCAAAACAAACACTTTCCTTCCCAAGTTGATTTTGATGAGGTTGTTACATCACAAGAATAATAAACCTAACGAAGACACACTTTTTAAAACTATTCTTTTTCTTGTGCTGTTGGATATGGTTTTTGTGTGACACTCACTACCCCCCCCCCCAAAAGTTTACCTGCAGCTTAGTTTCCAGTATAACAACTGGAAGGTGGAGAAATCTTTGAAGTTGGACTTAGTGGAAGATAATTAAATCAGAAGGGGTAGTAATCCCTCAGAAGGGATTAATGGAATTCTCAGCGATTCCTGTAGAAGTAGGTTATTATTAAAGAAGAATGCCCACTGCTGAATTTCTTTAACTTCCTGTATTATCACAAGCTGGCTCCTCCCACGTCTTCACACTGCAATGCCATCTGCCATGCTTTGATGCTGCCAAGGCTATAATGAGACCCTTTGAGCTTGGATCTTCTATGAGCCTCCATCCCAGCCTCAGTCTCAAGTCACTTGAATACCGTGACATGCCATCCGTGCTTCCAGATAGCAGGGGGAATCACAGAAAGAAAATGTGGTGTGGCACATCACTGAGAGTGACCTCTGAGCTCACGAAGCCTTTGCAAGGGGACAGAGGTTACAAAAGCTTGAGCTGTACAAACCCAGAGATGGGGATGGGAGAATCAATGAGGTCCGCCACGCAAATCCTGACTTGGGTGCATCGCATTGTAGAATGTAATCCAAAGTGTGAGGATTCTGAGATTTCAGTTCCTGAGCATTTTGCTGCACCCCAAAAGAAAGATAGAAATGGAAATAATGCTAAATTGCCAACAGCTAATGTATAGATAAGAGATGAGATGGAAGAAAACTGTTTTCTAAGGTTACTCACCAAAGACTTTCAAGCTGTTTTTGAATAGTTTACCGTATAATCACTGATCTGAATGACAGCTATAACACTTATTAGATACTGTTCCTTAGCCTTCCGTTTTTATTTTTTCGACAACTTGAATGAAAAGTTTAAATTTCAATGATCTTACAGGTGAAAATTGCTGAGGCTGGAGCAGTAACTCAGAGGATATAGGCCATTGCTATGGAAGCCTGATGACCTGAGTTTGGATCCCCAGAAGCCAGGGAGGAACTAGAAGCAGCAGAGAAAGTGTTTGCTGTCTCCATACCTCATAGGGAACATGGGAGGCAAGATGTGAAACACTGGGAGCTTGCATAGTTTACATAACAGTGAAGAACCATGTGACAGAAAAGGTGGAAAGGCAAGGAAAACCTTCTTGGTCAAGGACAACAAAGATTGTCCTCTGACCTCAGCACGCACTCAGATGAGAGAGCACAGACAAGACCAATACACACATTCACTGTTAATTCCTCTCCCTCCCATGCATGTCCACTGAAAAATATATATTATATGCACCATAATGGACTGTGGATTTTGCTCCAGATTTACTCCTGTCTTCAAAGAAATAACATATAGTTAAAAAAAATCTTTAAGTTTTGTTATATCTTTCTTCCAAAAAGAAGGAGGGGGAGGGTGCCTTAAAATTAAAAACATAGTCTGGGTTGGTGGTGCAATGGGAAGGCAGAGGCAGGTGAATCTCTAATAGTTCTAGGCCAGCCTGATTGAATAAAATAACAAAATTGAACAAAAATACTACAATAAATGCCCCTTCCCTGCTTTTGTAAGCTACCGCATAAAGTTGACTCAATCTTCACAGTACCCTATAGGTTTTCTTCACTCAATAAATAGAAGCAAAATCTAATAAAGTAAATATTAGGTAATGAAAACAGAATGATAGAAAAAGCAAATAAGCTTTAGATAATAAAAGTAAATCCATTAAAATACCCATTAATAATAACCTTGTGCATGAGTTTCCTAGTACTTAAGGCAAAGGTTTCAGATATGAAGCTGTGTTGTGTGAACAAAGTCCTCACAACACCAAAGGTAGAGTTCTCACTAAAGAATATGGTGCATGGTTCATGTTAAAGGAGAGCCAAATGCTTAGCTGAAAAAAAAAAAAAAAGAGAGATAAACTAAGGAATTCAGCATAGTCAGGATTCCTGTCTTTGTCCTCTCCATAAACAATCAAACTAATGCAATGAAATTCACTTCAAAACTATGTTTTTTAGCGGACAATGAGGGCTGCTGAGAAGTCAAGAACAATGGTACTGGGTTTGGATCCTACTGCACATACTGGCTTTGTGGGAACCTAGGCTGTTTGGATGCTCACCTTACTAGACCTGGAAGGAGGTGGGAGGTCCTTGGACTCCCCACGGGGCAGGGAACCCTGACTGCTCTTTGGGCTGATGAGGGAGGGGGACTTGATTGGGGGAGGGGAGGGAAATGGGAGGCGGTGGCGGGGAGGAGACAGAAATCTTTAATAAATAAATTAATTAATAAAATAAAGAAAAAACTGTTTTTATATACTTTTTATATACTTTCTTTACTTTAATTTTTATTCTCTAAAAATCTCAGATATAGAGTGTATAATTATCTATCCACCTCCCCTCATCGAGCTCCCCATCACATCTCCCTCTCAAGTTCATACTGTGCTTTTATAATTTTTATTTATTTAAGCCATTGAACTCGGTGTTGCACACATGAGCACAGGTATGAGGAACCCCCAGGGACCTGAAGAATGGTGAATCTCTTTCCCCAAGCATCCATCAACTGCCAGTAACTCCTCTGCTAGGGATTGGGCCCTGGAAGACCCTCCCCTCTTCAATGGTGGAATATTTAACTGATTTGATCTTGTGCATATCCACAAACTTGTAAGAACTTACTGGGTACCATGTATTTTGAGTGTGGTGTGAAATGCCTTTTCACTCACCCCACAGTGTTCCCAGTTACCATTAAGTGAAATGAAACTAAAAGCCTCCATGCCAGTCTCCTTACCCTTTCCTTCCCTTCAACTACTACTCCTGATTTTTTTCACACATCACGTTTATATATAACCAACTGAAACCAGTTAGTGTTGCATATATATTATATATATTATATATATATATATATATATTTAAACGTTTCTTATTCTTCTCTCATATATTTCATCCCAACTGTAGTTCTCCATTCTTTCCTACCCCATCTGCCTCTCCTCCCTACCTCCCCTCTTTTCCAGATCCACACCCCTTTACCTTCCCTCAAAAAAGAGCAGGCCTCCCAGAGACATCTACCAAACATAGCACAACAAGCTACCATAATACTAGGCAAATATTATCACAGCAAGGCTGGTTGAGGCAAACTAATAGAAGGAAAAGGGTCCTACAAGCAGGCAGAAGGGTTAGAGAAAGACTCCATTTCCACTGTTAAGAACTCCATAAGATCATAAAGCTACTCAGTCATAACATGTAGGCAGAGGACCTAGGTGAGACCCCTACAGGTTCCCTGATTTATGCTAGCCCCCATGAATACCATATTCTCTGCTCTCGCTATCCTCACTATGCTTCCTCTATTCTTCTTTTTAAACTGATTTTATTGAGCTATGTATTTTTCTCTGTTCCCATCCCTTCTTCCCCACTTCACTTCTAACTTATCCCATGATCCTTATGCTCCCAATTTACTCAAGAGATTTTGTCTTTTTCTACTTCCCATGTAGATTAGATCCATGTAAGTTTCTTTTAGGGTCCTCTTTGTTGTCGTGGTTCTCTGGAATTGTGAATTGTAGGCTGGTTTTCTTTGCTTTATGTCGAAAACCCACTTATGAGTGAGTACATATTATATTTGTCTTTCTGGGTCTGGGTTAACTCACTCAGTATGATATTTTCTAGATCCATCCTTTTGCCCGCAAATTTCAAGATGTCATTATTTTTTTATGCTGTGTAGTACTCCATTGTGTAAATGTACCACATCTTCTTTATCCATTCTTTGGTTGGCTATCTCTATTATTTATACCCTAAGATTGCTTCTTCTCTCACAGATAGCCCTGGCCAAGTTCAATCTGCTGGTTATTTCAACCTATTTCTTCTTCTCTCTTCTCTGGATTACTCCATATACCACTGGTAGTCCTTGCTCTCTCATATCTACAACAAAAGCCTTCTCCTTAGCCATATTATGCAGTGGTCATACTGGCAATTTCTTTACTGTGCTTCCCTTGCCTACATCTGGTGCTAAAACCCGTGTATACATTTCCAACATACAATGTCACAAACTAAATATTCTCATTCCAAAAGAGAGCAAGGGAGGCACAGCAAAGAAAGATTGGACCATAGCAAAATTTAAAACTTAGTAGGACAAACACCAGATCCTGCCACTCTATGCCCTGCATCTGGGACACAGGACAAAATTATCTCAATTTCAAAGTATTGAGGTATCTCCACCCCTCTAGCTGCCTACAACACACTTCAGTCTCATGGGCTGGTTCAACTTCCTGTATATATTCATCCTTGGCAGGCATCCCACAGTTCTGGCATCTACAGCATCTTGAGCGCTCTACTTTAACCAAAGTTTCACCTTCCTGGCTTCATACAATGACCTCTCAGGGTCTCCTTGCAGGGACTCTGATCTTGTCACTCATTGTTTAGCCTCAGCAGCTCTCTGAAACCTTGGGGGAAAGATCCATGACCTCTTCAATTTTGTGTCTTGCATGTTTCCAAAACCAGTGTTTCATGGATGATACTTCCAAGTCCTCAGGTCAGTTCAGTATGGGCCTGGTTTTCTTGGACCTCAGTTATAGCAACTTTTGTGTGCTGAGGTTGAGGGTAGGCAGTACTTACTTCCTTAGGCAGTCACTCTATGTCACTTTACAGGAGTGAAAAAGTCCTTTGATATTCTGACCTTCTTTTCCTTCAAATAAACTTGCATTTTCAAGTTGGAACCTTTGACAGATGACTTTAGGATACCTTTCTTATTGTCCCAGTGCAAAGTTGGAGGCTTCTCCTTAACAGAGCTAATCTCCTTAACAATTACAGCCTTTTCCAACACTGCCTCAGCTACAGTCTTAAGCTTCCAGGTGATCTTTTCCTTTCCAAACTGAATGTTGTAAGAATTTCTCTCTCCCACTTTTCATTTCTCACTGTAAACCTGTGCAAGACAAATCAATAATAACCACACCACTAAATCAATGTTAGGCTATCTTGAAATGCCCTCCCTCAAAGAAATCAGTCCATTACATTTAAGTCAGTTTATTGAAACTTCTCAAGACATGACCAGAATGCAGTCACATTCTTTGCCAAACACAACACAAATGACCCCTATTCCAGGTCCTGATAAGGTCCTTGCCTCCCTTTGAAATCATGAGTCAGCCTCCCTCCCCATGCATCACATTTTGTCTTCCAACCTCCCGCTAGAATAGACAGCCTTTAAAGCTCTGCTTGCAATATTCTGATGCTTTTCTAACCTGAAGTTCCAAACTCCTCTACCCTCTTCTCATAAAACATTCCCGAAGGCCTAAAACACACATAATCAAGTTTATTATAATGATTCCCCACTCCTGATACAAATTCTGCCGTAATAACCTTTCTGCTACTATGATGAAATATCTTGATGAAAGCAACTTAACAACAGGACCATGAGGCCAGCCAAGCATATTGTACTTGCATTCTAGAAGCACAGAAAAAGACTAAAGAGTAGAGTCAGGCTATAAAACCTCAGGGGCTAAGAGACCTCTACCGGACTGGGTGAGAGTCAGGGACCTTCGAGGGAGTGGGACACTTATGGGAACAGACCTGAGCCAGCAACTTGGGCCAGAGCAGGCCTGAGAGAGCGGTGTCCACAGGAGCAGGTACAAGGGATCAACTACAGAGGGAGCAGGCCCTAGCCAGAGACTTCTGTCGAATGGGGCATCAATCAGGAAACTCTGAGAGAGCATACCCTAGCCAGGGACATCTGCAGGAACAGGCCTGAACCAGTGACCTTTACCAGAGTAGGCCTGAGCCAGCTACCTCAGCAAGAGCAGGCTCAAGGAAGCCACCTCCATAGGAGCAGACTTCATCCAGTGAACTCCACCAGAGCAGGCCCAAGGCAATGACCTCCACAGGAGCAGGTACATGGGAGCCACCTCTGAGAGAACAGGCCTGTGACAGAGACCTATGAAGACCAGGCATGTATCAATGACCTCTGAGGTAGCAGCCTGAGCCAACGACCTCCTCAGAATAAGCCCAAGGTAGCGACCTCAAAAGGAGCAGTCCCAAGCAAGCAACCTACATGAGAGCAGACCCAAATGACCCCTGGTATTACCAAGTGACCTCCAGGAGCACTGAGCAACCTCCGAGAATACTGAGTGACCTCTAGGGTAACGAACCATGGCCATGACTGCACATGAGGAATAACCATCTGTGCTTTGGACCCACTGGCACCTGGAATATTGATCATCAGAGTCACAGACAGCCCCAACTATACCAATCAGAGGAAAAGGTGGGTAAGCAAGATAAGAACACACTCAACACAACAAAGAGCAACATGACACCAATAAAAACTAGTAACCCTACAATAGCAAGACTTGAACAACCAAATATAGATGAAAAGCAGAAGGAAGAAAATGACATAAAAATAACTTTAGGAGAATATTTGAGGCCCTTGAAGAGGAAATCAAAAGTTCCCTCAAAAAAATTAAGAAAAGAAAAATAAAAAATTGGAAGAAATCAACAAATTTCTTAAAGAAAACCAAGAAAAAGCAATCAAAAAATCAAAAAATGACAGAAACAATTCAAGACTTGAAAATTGAAATAGAGACAATAAAGAAAACACAAACAGAGGAAATTATAGAAATGGATATTATGAGAAAATGATCAAAAACCACAAATGCAAGAATAAACAGCAGGGGCTGGAGAGATGGCTCAGAGGTTAAGAGCGCTAGCTGCTTTTTCAGAGGTCGTGAGTTCAATTCCCAGCAACCACATGGTGGCTCACAACCATCTGTAATGAGTTCTGGAGCCCTCTTCTGACATGAGGGCATACATGGAGGCAGAATATTGTATACACAATAAATAAATCTTTTTTTAAAAAAAAATAAACAGAAGAATACAAGAAATGGAATAGAGAATCTCAAGTGCTAAAGACACAATAAAGGAAATAGACTTATCAGTCAAAGAAAACATTAAATCTAAGAAAAGCTTAACATAAAGTATCCAGGAAAGATGGAATACCATGAAAAGACCAAACCTAAGAATAATAGGGATAGAAGGAGAAGAAGTCCAACTCAAAAGCACAGAAAATATATTCAACAAAATCATAGAAGTAAACTTTTCCAACCTAAGTAGACATATGCCTATGAAGATATAAGAAGCTTATAGAACACCAAATAGACTTAATAAAAAAAAAGTCCCCTTGCTACATAATAATCAAAGCACTAAACATATAGAATAAAGAAAGAATATTAAGAACTGCAAAGGAAAAAGGTCAAGTAAAATATAAAGGTAGACCAATCAGAATTACACCTGACTGACTTCTCAATGGAAACAATAAAAGTCAGAAGGTCCTGGTCAAGCTTTATGTAGACATTAAGAGTCCATGGATGCCAGTCCAGCCTACCATACCCAGCAAAACTTTCAGTTACCATAGACAGAAAAAACAAGATATTCCAGGAAAGAGCCAGATTTAACCAATACCTTACTACACACTCAGACCTACACAAAGTACTAGAAGGAAAACTCCAACCCAAGAAAGTTGGTTACATCCACAGAAACAAAGACAAATGATGGTCATAGGAGCAAATACCAAAGAAGGGGAAAACACACAAATTAACATCAACAACAAAAACTGAAATCAGAAACAAGACCTGGTTGTCCATCCTCTCCATATCTATTCAATATAGTTTCTGAGGTTCTAACTAGAGCAAAAAGACAACAAAATGAGGTCAAATGGATACAAATTGGAAAAGAAATCAAATTCTCACTATTTGCTGATGATGTGATTGTTTACATAAGCGACCCCAAAAGTTCTAAAGAGGAACTTCTACAACTTATAAACACCTTCAGTAATGTAGCAGGAAACAAGATTTACTCAAAAAATCAGTAGCCCTTCTTTACAGAGATGATAAAATGGCTGAAAAAGATATCAGAGAGACATCACCCTTCACAATAGCTACACATAGCATAAAACTCTCGTAGTAACTCTAACCAAACAAGTGGAAGACCCGTATGACAAGAAGTTTAAATCTTTGAAGAAGGAAATTGAAGAAGACATCAGAAAATAGAAAGATCTCCCATGCTCTTGGGTAGGTAGAATTAACATAGTAAAAATAGCAATCTTACCAAAAACAATCTATAGATCTAATGCACTGCTCAGCAAAATCCCAGCAAAATTCTTCACAGACCTCAAAAGAACAATACTCAACTTCATATGGAAAACAAAAAACCCAGCAAAACCAAACAATCCTGTAAATAAAGAAACTTCTGGAGGCATCACAATCCCTGATTTTCAGTACTCTACTACAGAGCTACAGTACTGACAACTGCCTGGTATTGGCATAAAAACAGACAGGAAGACCAATGGAATCAAATCAAAGGCCCAGATACAAATGTACACACAAACACCCAATTTTTGACAAAGAAGCAAAAAAAATATAAAATGAAAAAAGGAAAGCTTGTTCAACAAATGGAGCTGGCATAACTAGATATCAACATGTAGAAGAATGAAAATAGATCCACATCTATTGCCATGCACAAAACTCAGTCCAAATAGATCAAAGACATCAACATAGGGCCAGCCACACTGAACCTCATAGAAGAGAAAGTGGGAAATACTCTTGAATTCACTGGCACAGGAGACCACTTCCTAAATATAACCCCAGTAACACAGACACTGATAGAAACAGTTAATAAATAGGACCTCCTAAAACTGAGAAGCTTCTGTAAAGCAAAGGACACAGTCAACAAGAAAAAAACAGCAGCCTACAATATGAGAAAAGATCTTCACCAACCCCACATTGGACAGAGGGCTGATCTCCAAAATATACAAATAACTCAAGAAATTGGTCATTAAATGAACAAATAATACAATAAAAAAAAATGGAGAACAGACCCAAACAGAGAATTCTCAACATAGGATTCTAAAATGGCTGAAAGATGCTTAAGGAAATGCTGCATGAACATCCCTAGTCATCAGAGAAATGCAAATCAGAACAACTCTGAGATTCCATCTTATACCTACAAGAATGGCCAAGATCAAAAACACTGATGACAACTTATGATGGAAAAGATATGGGGTAAAGGGAACACTCCTCCATTGCTGGTAGAAATGCAAACTTGTATAACCACTTTGGATATCAGTATGGCGATTTCTCAGAAAATTAGGAAACAACCTTCCTCAAGACCCAGCAACACCATTTTTGGGTGTATACCCAAAGGATGTTCAATTGTACCACAAAGACATGTATTCAACTATGTTCATAGCAGTATTGTTTGTCACCACCAGAACCTGGAAATAACCTAAATGCCCCTCGACCAATAGGTAAGGAAAATATAGTACTTTTACACAATAGAGTACTACTGCACAGAAGAAAAAAATAATGACATCTTGAAATTTGCGGGCAAAGGGATAGATCTAGAAAACATCATATTGAGTGAGGTAACCCAGACACAAAAAGGCAAATATCATATCATATTTACTCACTCATAAGTGGCTTTTAGACATAAAACAAAGAACAGCCTACAAATCATAATCCCAGAGAACCTCAACAACAAAGACCCTAACAGAGACATACATGGATTTTATCTATATGGGAAGTAAAGAAAAAAAGGCAAAATCTCCCGAGTAAATTGGGAGCATAGGGATCATGGAAGAGGGTAGAAGTGGAGGATAGAAAGCAACAAAGGGAGAGGAGCAGAGAAAAATATATAGCTCAATAAAAACAATAAAAAATAAGAAAAAACAGAGGGCAACGAATGTATGCTCACCCCGATTTGATTGATGACAGCAGAAAGTACCATAGCCTTGTTGGTTCTGCCTTATGAGCACCTGACTAACATAATTAAGCACCATTTTCTGGGAATCCCAGGTCTAGACCCGGCCTGTGTCCATCTTACTGGCCAGTATATAATAACACTTGCTTGAGGTTCAAAAAAATCTCTCAAAGTCTGCCCACAGTAATGTACTCACCACAGGAAAGTTCTAGCTCCTTCAGGTTCGATGACATTCCCAAACAGCACGATCAGCTTTAAACCAAGCGTCCAAACACATGAGCCTCTAAAGGATCGTTCACTTTCAAACCACAACAAATAGGCAATTATACACAGGGTACAGTTCATCACGGTTAGGAAGGAATGGCAGGAAGAGCAATCACCAAGGACTTACCAACTCATATCTGCTCCCAAACTGCGTGACTGTATCTCTTAAAACAGCAGGAGAAAGAGCCATATCAATAGAGCACATGACACCTTACTTTAAGCTGGGCATGGTGGCCCATGTTTGTAATTGCAGTACTTAAGAGATGAAGAGAGGAGCATCAGGAGTTCAAAGCTATTCTCGCTACGTAGTGGGTTCAAAGGAGAGCTTGAACACATGATCTTAACACACTTGTCTTAGATAGCTTAGTAGTAGAAGTAGTAGCAGTGATAATAGTAGTAGCAGTAATCCAACCTCAGTTTATAGGCAAGTGGAGGTGTTTTGGAGGAGGGCAGAGGCTGGTTTACTGTGCTAGGGGTCAAATCCAGAGCTTTGGGTATGCTACATATATACTGTATACCCTAGTCTTGATAAACAGTTTTAAACTATAACTTGAATTATGCTTCAGTGAAAACTACTAATTTTTGCAAGAAGTTTAATCAAAGAAGCAGAAAATAATTTAAGACACCCAAAAAGAATATCAGGGTTAGGCATTATTAAACGCTAGATTATTTATTACCATGCCCAAGCACACATCCCAGGGACTTGGCCTGATGCAGGGTAGGAAGGGAATGAAGAAATGACAGACACATACAGATATACAGACAAAGAAGCTGGGTTCGAGTGGACTGGGCTCTGGTAAGGAAACCTTAACATCCCAGAAGTTCAGTATTTATTATAAACAGTTGAACCACCAGTGAGGGGGAGTTATTGCATGTAGCTGAACAAGTAGCCAGGGTTGACTTATACAGACAAACAAGGGACCATGGTTATATACAAGCATAAAAAGGCAGCAGGGTCGATTGTATGCAGCCAAACAGGAGGCAGGTGTAGTTAGCATTAGCCTTTGTAGAAGAGCAGTGTTCAGGCCATAAACTTGCTCTGAGGAGGAAGTTAAGGTAGACATCTTCCGGACACACTGCGAACATGCACATTCTGACAAGAGGAGACTCATGGGGCCAGGGTGGAGGGACTTTTGCCTTTTCCTATAACTATGAATCTAGGATCCTGGCCACGGTCCTGATGTGTCAGCTGCGACCATCAACCCAGGTCCTCATTCACTCAGGGCTTCCTCCACTACTCATAGCTTATGCTGTTACTTCCAGTCACATAGCCCTCCTGTCTGTCATCTTCAATAGGAGAAGACAACTTCACTGAGTCTCCAGGTAAAAACGGTTGCCAGAGAAACACTTCTGCATGTCCTTGGGTCCTTTACGATGATATTTCAACTAGACCTTGGCTACATGTCTGGGTTAAAGTTGCCCCAGCTGCTATCTGTTCAATAGTGGAGCTGAGAACCTAATGGAACACAATAAAAAAAAAAAAAAAAGATCCAACCACAAAATCAATAATTTAAAAAAAAGAAAAAAACCTACTTGACAGTGTTCTTTTGTTTATGAGTTACTACTGCCCCAAATAGACATTGAAGACCATGTATAAGCATATATACTCTCAGCTTCGGGAACAAAGAATGAAAATCTAAAAAGGTAAAAATGAAAATGTTTGCTGTTCTGCTGCAGAGTAACTGAGAGTTATAAAGGCCGGGTGAGCAATATTGAGTTTGCAGAGGCTCAATCACATCACCAAAGATTTACCCTCACTCTGTAAACTCAATAGAGGGCAATAACAGTCTATTAGAGGCAGGGCGACACAGCATCAAAGGAATGCTTAAGAGAACTCGACAGAACCTTTAAATCAACACAATCGCATTATCTTCCCCCAGAGGAAGCAAGCCGGCGAGCTGAGAGCAGAGTTTTTCAAGAGGTTTTACTAATTTACCTTACGTTATATTTAATGCACTTTAAAGCACACTTTGTAATCTCTCTTCACTTTTTAAAGTGCAGAGAAATTCACTGGAAAACACCCCCAAAGAAGCAGGAGACTACAGGGGAAAGAGACACAGTTGTGTTCTTTAGGGGCTAGCACTTCAGGTAATTCTCCCATGTCTGAAAGCACTCGCTGTTCTTCGTTTCACTGAGACTCTTCCAGCAGGAACTGTAGGAATAATAAAAGTTTACAAATTAGTTGATATTTATATCCTGTTGAAGCATCAACACATAGCATTTTAGAAAGGTGTTTCAAAATTGTCCCAGCACCCCTAACAGAAGAGCTGGCAACTTCTGCCTGTTTATGACAAACATTTTATTTCCAGACTCTTCCGGAGATGCTCGAAGAAGGGGGTTCTCAGAGTGGAAGAGGCAGGCAGGCATAGTGGCTCACCCTGTAATCTAATATTTAGGAGACTGAGGTAGAAGGACTGGTTAAGTCTGAGGCCAGCCTACGCTATGAGTGAGATCTACCTTTTAAAAAGACAAAAACGAACACTATTTTTTTTAACGAAGGACTAGCATTTTGCTATTTCCACATACAGTCCCAGTTTTAATGTTTATAGCAGTATACTTAGTCAAAAAGGAATAAAGATACTACTTTTCAGAATATAAAAAAGTGACTTTTCTGCACATAAAAAAAGTTGTTATCAGTTTTCACCCAAATTCTTTCACTTGTGGAGCCAAACTGTTGATCATGATCATAATTTTTGTTAAATCTATTAGCTACAAAAATTTACACACAAGAATAAAGTCATGATTTCTATGCAATATTTCTAATCCTGTTCCTCTAGCTCCCTTAACCCTGCACAAAGAGCTACCAGCAACTGAAGAAAGCTGGTGGGGGGGGGTAACCCTCCCCAGGGAAGGGGGGAAGAGCACATCAATTGATTAATCAGTACCAAATGGTAAGCTCTGAGAGCATATATACAAGTAAGATTTTACACACTGAGCGAGGTTGTTTAAAAATATGTGCATATATACATTAAATACATACGTGTAACAACAGTTAAAAGAAAGAGGCCATGAATTTGAAAGAGATCAAAGAGGAGTATTTGGGAAGTTCTGAGGGGAGGAAAGGGACGGAAGAAATGATGTAATTATATTGTAATCTCATAAAACAAAATAAAGATAAAAATCATAACCCTTTTCTGCAATCTATGCAGTAGGATAAGTTATCCAGATCAATACTAGAAATAAGCATGAAAAGAGGTTTGTAATTCTGGATAAAGTGTTTCTAGAACGGATTTTTGCCCGTGTCTTCTGTGTTGGCAATAGAAACACACCCACGGCAGGTGTATGAAACGGCCCGTGTAGCACATGGCACATGGCAGAGCTCTGGGCTTTGTCCCTTTTGAAGTTAAATGGTTTTATTGGGGTCATGCTGAAAGATTTTATAAGAAATCAAATTGCATATGGATTTATACTTGTATGTGTGATGCTAGGAAATATTTAATTTATGTTTATTCTGCTTTTAATTTACAAGCAACTTCCTAAACTTCTTTACAATTGACCTTTATGTCAAGACTGCTTTATTTGAAAGGACCTACCAATAGAATTTCTTATGGGTTTTGAGCTGCATTGCTGTCTCTGATTTCTGAAATCCCATGTACTGTGAGTCTGAAGGCATCAGTCCTCCTGTTTGAATTGGCTATATTCTTACCTGAACAGTGGGAAATGATTCTATTGGTTCTTTCTCATGCTTGATGAGTTCATCTAGCATGCCATTTTTTGGAACAATTGTTGTAACTTCTTCATGTTTAATATTGGTGTGATTAGAATTCATGTCTCCAAAGTGTGTTGGCAGGTTTTCCCGGGTTTGCTTGCCTGTAATTATCACATGCAACTCATTGAAAACACAGCTGTTAATTTGAACTTAGTCACTTACCCTAAGTTAAGTCTGCCACTAGTATTCAGGATCTAAGGGTAATCTTTAAATAATGGTTGATTCTAATCTCATATAAAAACAGCCACGATGAGATCTGTTCACTATCTAATGTCAATATAGCGGTTAAAAGAATAGGTAGATATTTGGGAGCCCAAGCCTGGGTTTGAAGTTCTGAGCAACTAGTTAGTAGTGGTGAGACCAGTCCTCAATTTCACTTCCAAAAAGAAAGAAGTAGCAAATGTGTGTGTGGGGGGGTATATATTATATATGATTATTTTAAACATAAGATTACATATTCCTCATGAAATTTATAGTACTATAGTATATAGCATGCAATCAAACAATGTCACCTACTCTTGCTATTAGGAAAATGTACTACTATGTGCTCGAGTACTCTGCTGCCTTCCAACCAGTTTCATGAACATTATAAAGTCTTTTACTCAATCATAGATCTATTGGCTATGATAAAACAAAATAAAAAGGTTGACTGTTATGTTCAGATTAGAGTCCAACACCTGTCTCCTAACAGTAGTGGGACTGATACCAAATGTCATTGAATGAGTAATCACCCTAAACAGCTAACAGTCACGGGGAAGTTAGTTCTAGTCTAGACGGGTTTAAGTCACCTGCTGATTTTAAGAGCCTTTCCAAGGACTGATATAAAATTTAATGTTAATGACTATCTGTTATCATATGTAACCATATGCATAGTGCTTACAAGATCTGGTTTGAAGGGCATATTAATCCAGGGAGTGTTTTAGCATATAGTATGTTATTAGAATTCTCAAGAACTAATAAGAAAGATAGAAAGAGATAAAGGGAAAGAGACAAAGAGATACATTTAATATATGAAATGGGCCAGCACAACTATGGAGGTTGAAACATTTCTTAATCTTCCATGTGCAATCTAAAGACCCAGGCAAGTTGGTGATAGAGTTCATAGGTTGAGACAGAGGCGACTGCGAACAGGAGAAGGCCAAAGTCCCAGAAGGGAAATCTCAACCTCCTTCCACATTTTTAGTCTATTCAGGCTTTGAACAAGTTGAGGATGCCCACCTATGTTGGGGACGGCCATCTGTTTCATGAAGTTCACCAATTCAAATGCTAATCTCTACCGGGAACGTTTTTACAGACACATCCAGAACAATGGTTATTCCATGTCCCACTCAAGTTTTCTTACAAAATTAACTCTTATAGGAGTCTACCACATTCCCTTTGATAATATACATCTTGGACTATCAAAAGAAATATGATGGAGACTGGAGAGATTGTTCAACCATGATGAGAACAAGCTTTAATTCTAGAGGACCCAACTTCAAATCCTAGGACACAGAAGTGACTGAAAACTATCAGTAACCACAGTCCTCAGGGATCCAAGTCTCAGGGGATCGACCACACTCTTCTGGCCTCTGTCAACACTACACACATTTGGTATACAGATACACATGCAGTCAAAACACCCATAAAATTCTTAATAAAGTTTAAAAAACTATAATGAGTTCTAGCTCAACAGTATTTTTATTAAAGTTCATAAATATGGTTATTAGGAGAGATAATTCATAGAAAATAAAGCATATGAGGTATTTTAGAAACTAAATAGATCATACTATAAAACTTTAAACAAAAATCATAATTTTCTAGACTTTCATTTAGTGTTGAAATTTGCCAGTTTAATTCTTGAGCTTCCTTTGGGAATATGGTTGGGTAATAATTGATGAATAATCCCAGCCTGGCAGGGGCTTTTCCATTCACTTTCCTGCATCTTTCAGAAGCACGGCATCTTTTCACTATTCAGGTGGGCTGCCACAACCATCTAAGCAGAGCAATCGTAGTGAGGCCTGGTAGCAAGCACCTGGAGTGTCTGGATTTAGAAGGCAGAGGCAGGAGAAGGCAAGCCTGAGTTCTATCTGGGCACACAGCAAGTCCCATAAGAATTTTATGGGTATTTTGCCTGCATGTACACCTGTATACCAAATGTGTGTAGTGTTGACAAGAGGCTCTAGTGAGACCATGTTTAGAAGTAATAAAAAAGAACAGTTCTAATATTTTGCCTAGCTTTGAAATAGTCCAAAGTTAATACTATCCGTACATTCATTTCATATTTAATATCTATTTCTTCATTTGATTTGTGTTCGTATGTATTTATTTGAGCTTGCTCTACACAATTTACTTTAAATAACATAAACAGAATCCATATAGTCCACTTTTTACCCTGCTTCTTCAATAGATTTGTCCAAAATTCCATTACAAAATCAATATGTCAACAGCCACAGTAGTCTGATTTTTTTCTTTGCCTATTCTTACGGTTTTTTTTCCTTTTATCAAAAATACATTTTTTTCAGACAGGATCTCCTGAGTAAATTGAGAGCCTGGGGACCATGGGAGAGGGTAAAAGGTGAGGAGAGAAGAAGGGAGGGGAGTGGAGAAAAATATATAGTTAATAAAAACAAAAAATATGTTTTTCTCACATAATATGTATCCTGATTGCAGTTTCCCCTTCCTCCACTCTTCTCAGATCCTCCTGACCTCCCATCTCATCCAAATCCACTCCCTTTTTATCTCTCATTAGAAAACAAATAGGCTTTAATAGATAATAATAAAATACAATAAGTTAAAACAAACACTAACTCATCAAAATTGAACAAAACAAACAGAGGAAAGAAAACCAAGAGAAGGCACAAGAAACAGAGACCCATTCGTTCAAACGCTTGGGAATTCCATAAAAGAAAAAAAACTGGAAGCCACAATATACATGTGAAGGACATGTAGGGTAAAAAGAAAAAAATATAACAAAAATCAAGATAATGAGATAAAATGAAAGACGAAAAGGAAGAGCCCTGGCATGGCACTGTAAGACAGTGAACCTGCAGAGACGCTGCCGTGAAGCTCTTTTGCTGTTAGCCATCTACCGCCTGACATGCACCTACCCTCAAGAGCAGTTTGTCTTCCCAGTGAGACTTCTTCCGAGGAAACTAGGTTTTCATTTTCAAGTGCTTATATCTTGGAGAGAGTTTCTGAGCTAAGGATCGGGATTGTTTCCCTTTTCCTTTCAGCTCTAGGGTCCCATCTGTGCAGGCCTTGTGCAGGTCCAGGATATGCTGTCTCTGTCTCTGTGAGTTCATATGTGTATTGATCATGTTGATTTAGAAGGCTTTGTTTCCTTGGTGTTCTCCATCTCTTCTAGGTCGTCCACACTTTCTGCCTCCTTTTCTGCAGGGTTCCCTGAGCCCTGAGGAAAGAGATCTGATGGATACATCTCTTTTAAGGCTGATTGTTCCAAGCTCTCTCTCTGCATAATGTCTGACTGTGGGTCTCTGTATTTGTTCCCATCTGTTGTAGTAGGAAGCTTCTCTAATGAGAGTTGAACAGGGTGCCGATCTGCTTCCTGACTGGGGTCTACCTACTTTTATTTGTTGGAATTTCAATAGGGATCAAAATCTTTGAGGGATTAATGCTACTTGGGTATATTTTCATATACTACCCATAGCAAATGTGAGCAAATATGTCAATGAATGAATGCATGAGGATATATATGGCATCCCAGGGTACTCCCTTGAATTACAGGCAACTGATGAAAACTAGAACTTCTAGTCATCAAGAATAATGATCTTGGGCTGAGACATCTCAGTTGATAAAGTCCTTGCCTAGCTTGTAGGACTCCCTGGGTTAGAGTCTCAAGTTCATCCAATAAACTGGGTATGATGTGGTCCATGCCTGTAATCCAAGCATTTGGGAAGTTGAGGCAGAAGGATCAGAAATTCAAGATCATGCTTGACTATACGCAGAATCCAATGCCAAACTAGAATACAGAGGCTTTGGGTATACAGACCTGGAAGACACAGACCTGGGATACAGAAGCCTAGCATATATAGACTTGGGATATAAAGATCTGGGATCAAAGACCTGAGATACACAGACCTGGGGATCAGAGCCCTGAGACACACAGACCTGGGATACGCACACTTGGGATGAGAAAAACGAAACAAAAAATTTAGCTCTTTGGGACTCCTTAAAGCACAATGAGATGTACGCTTTACCGTATTTTATTGATAAAAATTAGATTGTCCATAAAACAAGCCCAGGGGTTTAAAAAAGTGAGTAAAATGTGGTAGTTATGTTGAAGAATCAATTCTGAATAACAGTAGTAGTGGGTCTGAGAGATACCTGGACTCCTAATGTGAAGGGCATGGCTCTGTTTAGGAATTAACTCCATCCAAACCATTCAGGTAGACGTCTGAGATTTTTCCATTTAGAGATCCCGTCCAGCCTTGCTGCTTTCTGTCTCCATTTCTGACCGTGCAGAGTTCTTTGATGACAAGTGACAGACAACCTCAGTTCTTATCACATTGGAGCCACTCTCTTTTCTTCTCCTACTGTCTTTAATGACACAGTTCTAAACATTCATTGACATTGGTTCATATTATTCTTTCAAGGGTCTTTCCCAAACTTCACAACCCACACATATTCATTGTCTCCCTCATTATCCAGTCCCTAATTTATTCAACAAAGATTTATGTGAGAGTGTAGTTGTGTGGTATATCACTTTCCTAATATGCCCAAGGCTATTCATCCTCAGCATTGCACACACACACATATACATACACACACGTACACACAATAAAAAAGACAGATAGACAAATAGACAGGAGAAAGAGCGAATCAGATTCCAGGTGCATTTAATGTTCCATGGTACTTGGTGCGTGACTTAAAGAGTACTTTTTCTTCTGGTGTCTAATTTCTAATGTAATAATTAATCGTGCTTTTCATATTATTACATTATTTTATAATTGCACTTATCACATAGACACCAGTTTCTGTTTCTAACTTTTGAGTATTGAGGACCAGGGAGATTTACCTTGAAAACGTTTATGGGCCAGCACTCCTGTCACAGCCTGGCATTGTGCCACAGAGGAAGAGAAAGCATACGTTACAGTTTGGAGGGTAATAAAACTTGAACATGTTCAATATTTACATATTGGTTATGGATTGTTGCCTATGAAAGTCACTCAGAATTTAACTGCTTAAAGCAATGCTTACTTTGTTCATGATTCTGTGGCTCAGAAATCTCAAAGGGGCTTAGCAGGGAATTTATCTCTGACCTGCAGGGCTTCCGTTTTAGCCATGGTGGCAGAGGGTGTTGTTGCCTCTTCAGCATCTATAGTCACACTTCATACTTTGTAGCAGCTCTTCCACCCCCCTCTTTCATTATGTATCTCCTACTCAATATGATGCTTTCCAGATCCATCCATTTGCCTGCAAATTTCAAAATGTCATTTCCCCCGCACTGTATAGTACTCTATTGTGTAAATGTACCACTTTCTCTTTATCCATTCTTCAGTTTAAGGGCATTTAGGTTGTTTCCAGGTCCCACTGCTTTATTATCTTTACAAATTGGGGATCAACTTCATAACACATAAAACCTAGTCAAACCATATCCAACCCATATTAGCATATACTCACCTGATAGTACAATCTTTGGAAAATATTTCAGTCATACTTTAAGCAAACTGTGAAATATATAAGCCATGTGTTTGGGAAAATATTGTCGTTAAAATTGAATTTAAATTGATATTTAAAATTCCCTCTTACTAGCTCAATTGTTTGATTTAAAATACTAAACAAATGGGTAGCAGTGCCTGCTGTCAAGTCTGAGGACCTAAAGTCAACCCCTGGTACCCACATGATGGAGAGAGAAAAGTGACAACTGCAAGTTGTCCTCTGATGTCCACATGTCCAATGTAGCATCCTCACACCCACCCAATACAGCACAGTAAAGTAAATAAAGTTAAATACTAAGTAAATGATGATCAAAACACTGAGCAAACAAGAATTCAAGGAAATTAATAATGGTAATTTTTAAAGTATATAAAAGTAAAAGAGGTTAAGAAATCTTTAAAATTCAAAATATTATAAATTAAATTTGTTTTTCTGCTAAAACTTGAACATTTTAATTTGATTCTTAGATATGTACTTTCATTCATATATAATATAGCTACATAGTTCTCTGTTACATTTCCTTCAGTATAACTACACAATTGTCAGTGTTTGCTCGACTGTTAGACTGTGTTGAGAAAGTTCCATGAATGCATTCCTAAAGGGCTCAGCTGCAAACCCCTCATTTCACAGCTCCTCTCATAGCATGGCACATTATGTACTCACTCCTCCTGTGATTTATAATACACTGGGAAATCTAACTGTTTAGCAAGAATCATCTATGTATTAGAAGGCTAAGTGGTCCTGTTTCCAAGGAAATGAGAATTATGGATAATTGACTATAATTTTGTATTCTATTTTTGATGTAGCTCATAACTGTACAGTGCTGATTAGCTCTTGCTAATTTGACAAACTTGGATATTTCTGGGAAGAGGAGAGGGGATCTCCGATGATAAATTACGTCTTTCAGATTGGCCTGTGGGCCTGTTTGTGGGCATTTTCATGATTTCATGTAGGAGGGACCAGTCCCCTGTGGACAATAGTATCACTGGACTAGGGGGACTGAGATGATTAAAAGGAGTAGCTGAGGAGAACCGAGAATGAGGAGCAAGGAGAGATCAAGGAAAGGAGGACATCAGGGGTTAGTTACCAAGCCACTCAGCTACAGAGCAAGCCACAGAGAAAGAAGTAAAGTCATATATACAGAATAAGAAAGATAAAAACCCAGAGGCAAAAGGTAGAAAAACTGGGAAGAAACAAGCCAAGACCAGGTACAAGGGAGCAACCACAGAGGAAGCAGGCCCGAACTAGAGACTGCTGCTGTACCCAGCCCAAGCCAGTGACCTCTGAGGAGCAGGCCTGAGGCAGGGACATCCACAGAAACAGGCCCAAGCCAGCAACCTCCAACAGAGCAGGCCTAAGGCAGGGACTTCCATAGGAGCAGGTGTAGTATGAGGCTGCTTGTTTATTTTCCAGCCATCGAGACTCCTGAAATAACCACATAGAAACTGTATTAATAAAATCACTGCTTGGCCAGTCACTTAAGTGTAACACGAAGGGGCCTGATTCTTGGGGTTTCTGTCCCACCAGGTACCCCACAGACAGCAAGTTCCAGAGAAAATCACACAGAGGTCTACATAGGTTATAAACTGATTGGCCCATTAGCTCAGGCTTCTTATTAGCTCTTATCACTTATATTAACCCCATTATGTTAATGGGGTTATGTTAGCCATGTGGCTCAGTACCTTTCACAGCTGGGCAGATCACATGTTGCTTCTTCAAAGTCTGGGCAGGAGTGCGAACGGAGCTTCCTGCTTCCCAGAATACTCCTGTTCTCATGGCCCCACCTCTACTTTCTGTCTGGTTGACCCACCTATACTTCCTGCCTGGCCAATCAGCGTTTATTTAAAACATGATTGACAGAATACAGACAATTCTCCTGCACCATTCCTTCAAGGTCTTACATCTAGAATTAATTTCATATTTTTATTATTTTATATTTTACCACAAGGCTCATGACCTAGAGGTAAGGTTCTATATGGCAGCTCATGTCTTTCTTGCCTGGTGACTCCATGGCTTCTCTTTGACTCTTCCTTCTTTCTCCCAGAATTCAGTTTAGTTTTCCTCACCTAGCTCTACTCTACCCTATCAGGTCAAACCAGTTTCTTTATTCATTAACCAATAAAAGCAACACATAGACAGAAGGACCTCCCACACCATTTCCAGTTTTCTGTTTAAATAAAAAAGGAAGGTTTTAACGTTAATATAGCAAAATAACATATAACAAAACAGGTATCAAGCAAAAATTACAGTTACAATATTTATATCTACTTTATTTTTTATCATAACTCAAGAAAACTATAATTATAACTATGTATTTTTCAACTCCATCAAAGACTCCAGAAGGATATAATATTGCCTAAGTAAACAAGAAGTGCATTGTAATCAACTTTCAAAATTTTAGAATTGACAGAGACATCTTGCTGCCTGGACAGTTACCTAAAGTTCTTCTGTAATGTTGGAGCACCCATCTTCAGCCTACAGGCCTATAGTATCCAGCAGACATTTCCATGAAACAGGAAATTTCAATGACAGTTTCACCTAAATTGACAGTTTGTCAGTCACTTTCTTCTGTGTTCTGCAGAATGTCTGGCAGACTCTTTCATGAAGCAGAAAGCCCAAAGGACTATCTCATCTTCTTTAAGCAATGTCAGCAGGCATTTCTCTGTGAATCCTGCATATTCAGTTCATCAAGCAGTCCAGGAAAGAGCAGTTCCTTGCCCAAATAGCTAACAAACTCCATAAGGAGATTTTTTGGTGCCCATCTTCTCCTTGAAGTAATTGGTGATGCCAGGAGCAGGTGTATCTCATGTCATGAAAAGTCCTAACTTCTTAAAACATTTTAAATGCCATATTCTGAAAGTCTCTGAAATATTTGAAGAATCCCTACCTGAAACACAAACACATATAAATATATATATGAAACCTAGCTAACACGAGTACAAGCTTGGCTATTATGGATGATTATCTATTAACCTATATTTCTTAATTATACATTACATTTTTAAATGAGCTTCACAAACACAATACCTTAATCAAGAGCAGAAATATACAAATAACAAAATTGACCTTAAATTTGTATCAATAGACCAAGATCCATACTAATACAAAGTATTCATCTCTATATCATATTCCCCTTTAAATGTAAACAAACATTTACAAACAATCATTTGGGGAATTTGGGCATAGTTCTTTCCAAACTGCTTCCTGCTTTTTGTTAAGCAAAGTATTCTTGGATGTGTTAATGGCAACCTTTCAGGGGCTCTTGGGCCATCAAATCACATTAGTGTGGAATTAATCCACAGGTTCTCATCTTCTGTGGATACAAAAGTAGAATCTCTTTTCCAAAGCAACAAATCCTTAGACAAAATTTTGCAATCAAGATATTTTTAAATAGAATAGGTTGATTTAGCTTAGCATTATCAGCCCATGCAATGAAATGTCTCTTTGTACCTAGCTTCTTCAGTCAAAAAATTCAAAGAAAACACAAAACTCTTTGTGTATTTTCCATCTTTACGTGGCTTGTTTTTTTTACTCCTTTTAATCTATGACTGTCTTACTGTCTCTTTAAAGACTTTGTTTTATTATTTTTAAAATAACTTGCCTTTTTTATAACTCTCTATACTCTTTTTCTTCTTTCTCTCCCAAGCCTGTGGACATTTATCCAACATTGTGACTCATTTAGAGGTCTTTTTCATCTGAATTTGTGTTTATTGTGTATCTGTAATCCTTTTCTGACCAGGATTACTTCTTAAACTGCTAAGCGCTTCTTAAAATCCCAAACAGTGGTATTGCTAGAGGAAATAATGGCCCTGTCTGCTTGGCCCACCCAGCCCAACATGGCGGAAGTCTGTTCACTGCCTCTGAGATTGCCACGTGGGAGCCGTCCTCACCACCTCAACTCTGGTAAGCAGTTGGCCCATGCTGCCACCAAGTAACTTGCAACACATTGCCCACAAACTCCATTCAAGTGCTCAGCCTCCTAAAAGAACCAGAGTTCATGTTGGCAGCATGGACAAGAAAGCCACTGTTTCAAAGCCACACAGCTTTTTTTTCCTGCTACCACTGAATCAGAAAAAAACTTTCTTAAAGGAGCTACCACATGCCATGAGCTTAAAAAAAATTTAGCTAAGCTTTTTTTTTTTTTTCTGCATCTTGGAAAGAATTCCTTTCCAAGCTTTCGCAGGTTTTATGTGGATTTAGCTAGCACATATTGGAGTGCCAATTTGTTCTATGAGGCTGCTTGTTCATTTCCCAGCTTCCCAGACTCCTGAAATAACCACACAGAAACTATATTAATTAAATCACTGCTGAATCCATTAGCTCTAGCTTCTTATTGGCTAACTCTTACATCTTAATTTATTTCCTTAATCTGTGCATCACCATGATGTCATAGCCTACCAGCAAAGTTTCAGCACATCTTTCTCCAGCAGTGGCTCCATGACTTCTCTCTAACTCTACCAGCCTTCAGTTTAGTTTTCCCCACCTAGCTCTATTCTGCCCCTGCTCTGCTATAGGCTCAAAGCAGTTTCTTAATTAACCAATGGTATTCACAGCATACAGCGGGGAATCCCACCTCAAGAAGGTACACAGGAGCGCTGCTGAGGGAGCAGGCCTGAGACATATTTTAAAAAAAAAAAACCTGGAAAAAAAACATGTAAACATCTCATTAGAAGCTGAAAAAGCCTTTGACAAAATACAACATACCTAAAAATAATACAGGCAAATTATAGCAAGTCAGCAGCCAACATCAAACTGAATGGAGAAAAATTCCAAGTGATCCCACAAAAATCTGGAACATGACAAGGTTGTCCATTCTCTCCATATCTATTCAATATAATACTTGAAGTTTTTGCTAGAGCAATAAGACGACAAAAGAATATCAAGGAGATGCAAATTATAAAAGAAGAAGTCAAACTCTCATTATTTGCTGATGATATGATAGTTTATATAAGTGACCTGAAAAATTCTACCAAGGAACTTCTTCAACTTATAAACACTTTCAGTAATGTAGCAGCATTCAAGATTAACTCAAAAAAATTAGTAGTCCTCTTTTACACAGATGATAAATGGACTGAAAAAGAAATCAGAAAACTATCACCCGTCATAATAGCCTCAAATAATATTAATATCTTGCAGTAACTCTAACCAAACAAGTGGAAGATCTGTATGACAAGAACTTTAAATCTTTGAAGAAAGAAATTGAAGAAGACACCAGAAAATGGAAAGATCTCCCATGCTCTTGGGTAGGTAGAATTAACATAGTAAAAATGGCAATCTTACCTAAAGTAATTTTACAGATTCAATGCAATGCCCAGCAAAATCCCATCAAAATTCTTCAATGACCTCAAAAGAACAATACTCAACCTCATATGAAAAAATAAAATACCCAGGATAGACAAAAAAATCCTGTGCAGTAAAGGAACTTCTAGAGGCATCACAATCCCTGACTTCAAACTCTAATACAGAACTACATACTGAAAACAGCCTAGTATTGGCATAAAAACAGACAGGAGGACCAATGGAACCAAATCAAAGACCCAGATATCAATGCACACACCTATTAATACCCAATTTTTGACAAAGAAGCAAAAAATTCAAAATAGAAAAAAAAGCATGTTCAACAAATGGTGTTGGTATAACTGGATATCAACATATAGAAGAATGAAAATAGATCCATACTATCGCCCTGCACAAAACTCAAGTCCAAATAGATCAAAGACCTCAATGTAAAACCAACCACACTGAACCTCAGAGAAGATAAAATGGAAAGTGTACTTGAACGCATTGGCACAGAAGACCACTTTCTAAATATAATCCCAGTAGCACAGATGCTGAGAGAAACAATTAATAAACAAGACCTCCTGAAACTGAGAAGCTTCTGTAAAGCAAAGAATGTGATCAACAAGAAAGAATGGCAGCTTACAGAATGGGAAAAAATCTTCACTAACTCCACATCAGAAAGAGGGCTGCTCTCCAAAATATACAAAGAACTCAAGAAATTGGTCATCACTTAAGGAAATGCTCAACATCCTTAGTCACCAGAGAAATGTAAATCAGAACAATAGATTCTGAGATTCCATCTTGCACCTGTAAGAATGACCAAGATCAAAAACACTGACGGCATATAAATAAATTAAAAAAAAAAATACCAAAAAAAAAAAAACAAAACACTGACGGCAGTTTATGCTGGAGAGGATGTGGGGTAAAGGGAACACTTCTACATTGCTGGTGGGAATGCAAGCTGGTACAGCCCCTTTGGATGTCAGTGTGGCGATTTCCCAGAAAATTAGGAAACAACCTTCCTCAAGATTCAGCAATACCACTTTTGGGTATATACCCAAAGGATGTTCAATCGTGCCACAAGGACATGTGCTCAACTGTGTTCATAGCAGTATTATTTGTCATATCCAGAACGTAGAAACAACCTAAGTGCCCCTCCACTAAGGAATGGATAAGGAAAATGTGGTACATTTACATAATGGAATATTACACAGCAAAGAAAAATAATGACATCTTGAAATTTGGGGCGCCCCCCGCCATCCTCTCTGCAGAGCTGCCAGCTAACCAGAGCCAACTGCCAGTGAGAAGGCAAGGGAAGGTCACCCTCAAGTACAACCACAAATTAGCTATGGAAGCGTTGATTTTAGAACAGTTCATGCGTCCCTAAGACTGCCAGGAAGAGGAGATTCCAGAGCTGGAGATAGATGTGGATGAACTCTTAGACATGGAAAGCAATGATACCCTGGCTGCTAGAGTGAAGGAGCTGTTAGTTGACTGTTACAAACGCACTGAGGCCTTCACCTCTGACCTGTTGGACAAGATTGGGGCATGCAGAAGCTGAGCATATCCCAAAAGAAATAAGAGTCCTGACCCAGATGACTAATGGCTCCCATAGGACAATTGTTGCCCCCAACTTCGTAGCAACAGCAATACTGGGGGACTCTGTGGCCAGGCCTGGTGCCATGAACAGAGGGATCCCTCTGCCCCTACCTAGGGGCCACTTCCCTTGCCCTCAGTTTTCCATTTGGGGGTTTTTTATTGTTATTAAACTGATGAGACTTTAAAAAAAGAAAGAAAGAAATTTGTAAGCAAATGGATGGAGCTAGAAAACATCATATTTAATGAGGAAACCCAGACACAGCAAGACAAATATCATATATACTCACTCATACGTGGTTTTTAAATATAAAGCAAAGAAAACCTGCCTACAAATCACAATCCCAGAGAACCTAGACAACAATGAGGACCCTAAGAGAGACAGATATAGATCTAGTCTATATGGGAAGTAGAAAAAGACAAGATCTCCTGAGTAAATTGGGAGCATGGAGACCATTGGAGAGGGTTGAAGGGGAGAGGAGAGGAAGGGAGGGGAGTGGAGAAGAATTTGTAGCTCAATAAAATCAATAAAACAAGAAACCATCTACATTAATGGAAAAGCAAGTTGGTAACATACTAATTTAGTAAATATAAAAAAGCAATACAGAGTGGGAGAAAAGTTTTAGCTCTCTAGTCTTTCCTTTTACTAAAATAAATAAATAATAATAAATAAAATTAGCAGTTGGAGGAAAAAAAGAAAAATCTCTCAAAATCAAGCATGGTGGCGCTTGCCTGTAACCCCAATACTTGATAGATTGAGGCAGGAAGATCAGGAGTAGGAGGGCAGCCTGAGCTACATAATGAGACCTCGTCTAGATAAATGAAACAAAAATAGGGAGTAAAAGAGCAATATCCATATTAAGAGACATGGCAATATACAGGTGTCTTACTTTAAAATGGTTTGAGATCTGTTTTTTGAGACTTCATTGCACATACAGAAACAGAAAATGAGCTATGAGAAAACTGAGAAGCAGCAACATGGTTTTTTTATAAAAAGTATTGAAATGTTATATGAATCATTTTTACTCTTTCAACTGCTGATTTCTTAAAATTGTGAATGAAAAGTCTTGCTCAGGCAGCACACGCCGGAGGAAAGCATCCCCATTTCCCACTGGCACTTGTACCCAGCGTGTAACAGTATGCCAGAAGCTATCATGTGGCAAGCTAGCAATTACTGTGTGCCCACATTTCAGGTGAACTTGATTCTGACTAATGTAGTAGGCTGTCTTGGTAGTCAACTAACCCGCCTTCAAATCAAAGGCAATGTGGTACAGGTCACGAGACTGGGTTCACTGTAAAAAGCCTCGCTCCCAAGTCCCCAGGTGATACCTGACACACTCGAGCACTAACTTTGTAGCTTGGGTAGAGAAGATAAACGGAAAGTCACACAGAGTCTCCATTGCATTTGGCCCAGCAGCAAGGTTTAAAAGGACAGAGAGGCTGTAGAGCATAGAAGGTGAGATGCTTAAATGTCATTCCCCATTGTGAGTGCCTATCTGTATGCACAGTCACCAGCCTGCGTTCCTAGAAGAGGAGAGAGCATTTCATGGAGGGAAATGAGAATAAAAGGCTGTATCCTGTTTTACCATCCCCAGGAGACTCGGGGAGTCTTAGAACACTTTAGATACTGTTTGCTTGGGTGACCTGTGTATTGTGACACTCTCGAAATCAAAGGGGAATACAGAGTGTCCACATATTTCTCATCCTGCATGCAACAGTCTGCATTTCCAAGGTGATATCCACCTTCAGACAAGCTTCAGGCCTTCGTTAGAAGCTACAAAGCTCACCACCCACGCATGCTCTCATCCAAGATTTATTTCCTCTCAAAATTATGTTAGATGAAATGTTTGAGGTTTTACCTTTCTGTTTCTTTTGGTTTTGTCTGTTGTTGTTGTTGTTGTAGCTTTGGTTTGTTTAGTTTGAGGTATAATTCTGCATAGCCCCAACAGGCCTGGTACCTGCTGTGGCCTAGGCAGGCCTTGGACTCCTAGTATTCCTGGGGCTTCAGTGATATCTCTCTCTCTCTCTCTCTCTCTCTCTCTCTCTCTCTCTCCCTTCTCTCTCTCTCTCTCTCTCTCTCTCACACACACACACACACACACACACACACATCCTGTACTGGCCAAGAGCTGGGACTCAAGCCCCATTATTTATTACTATCTGCCATGCATTAACTAATAAGACATTTTTTTTTCAGTTTGTGATATTATGATAAACTTTTTGCTACCTGATAGTTTCTCTTTGCCTTTTCTTTTATTTTTAAAGTATGCTTCCCTTATCAATTACTTATTTGCCTCTTTTCCCAGAACTGGAGATTGAATGCAGGACCTCTCATTTGTGAGGCAATCTCTATACCACTGATCTACCCCTCAACTGTGAATTATCTGTTTTTATGTATTTTTTCTTTTTTTTGTTTCTTTTTTAGAATACTACAAGGAAGTCTCCATTACTTCTGACATTATAAATTTACATGTCTAGTACATTTTAGAAGATCCTTCAAAGCAGAAATAGTGTCCCTGGCTCTGACCCTTAGAAATATACTTAACTAAGAATGCATGGCCATTGCTTGGGCACCAACACAGTGTGCCCTTCTGTAAGCAACCTCATTCTTTGCCCTGTGTAACCTCATTCTTTGCCCTGTGTAACCTCATTCTCACACAAATGCCATCTCCTTCTGTCTCTGTGGCACAGCAGTTACTACTGCAGGGTCCTAATGTCGCAGGTTACAAAGCCAAGGCACGGAGAAACTGAGAGCTTAGCAAAAGTTAGAAATGGGGTAAGACATGGAGCAAAACCAAGAACTGGAGCTCAGCTTTCGACTGCAGGCTGACTTTCAGCGAGGCTGGATCTTATGCATCCTGTTATCTTACCTCTTGACCTCTTAAGGGACATATGATGTCTCCAAACACTCGGGTGTGTCTGTGTTCTGGAGAGGATCGAGGAGCTGTGTCATGATCATAGAACTGAGCAAAGCTCCCTGGGCACACACCTTCCAGGAGGTTAAGCAGAGGATGAGCCTTCATCCCAAATGAGAAAACTGAGTCTCAGAGGCAAAGCCCCCTTTCCAGCATCACTTGCTTAAATCCGGCAGTTCCCAAATTTTAACACACATCAGAGCTACACGGAATGTTGGTGAAAGGGCAGCCATGTGGACCTTGTGTCATATCTTCCTAGTAATTCTGAGGGTCATGCATTGCTAGTAACTTCCCAGGTGGTTCTCTCAATAGTCTTGATGCAACATTAGCAAGCAGAGCCTTGGTCCAAAGCACAGCCTACAGTCCTTCTTTCCATTCCTCAGCACAGCTTAAGATCATGCAATAGTTCATTCTCTGCTCAAACAGCTTGGCATCACAGACCCCTGCCCATAATGTCCACTCATAAGTTTAAAAAAATATTATTTAAAGGCCAGAGATTGCTTAGTGGGGTTAAAGAATTTCTGTGCAAATCTAAGGACCCCAGAGCCTACATTATGGAGTGAACCAACTCTCGCAAGCTGTCCTGGCTTTCATGTATGGTCCTCATGCACAAATTAATAAATGTAACAGTTGATTGAAGCAGACTGTCTAGCCATGCAAAGGTGACTGCAAAGCATCCACCAACATTTACAGGAAGAACCAGACACTAACGAGAGAAATTCTCCAAGCTAACACAGAGAATCTGCTCTATTAGAGAAATCTGAGCTTATGTGCTTAAATTTCTGGGTTTTATTTAAGAAAACAAGCAAACATTTGAGCATTCTATAAGTTAATGCTAAATTGTTGAGCATTATTCTGAGTAAAAAGTAATTGGTCATGAAAGGCAGAATAATAGATTTGAAGTATAAATTACCCCCTCCACTTTGAATCTCACCTTTCTTTCCCCTATCCAATCAGATAGTCGGGTCTGTGCTCAATTCATTGACCAGAAGAAAGAGAAAGGCATGATAAAAAGAAAGTGGCTAATTATACCACGATGGTGTCTTGAAGTCTATCCCCTTGGGAAAAAGCAAGGTAAATTCATGGAATGACGAAGGCCTTTTTCCCAAGGCTCACAAAGGAGTCCCTCAGTGTGGGAGGCTGAAACCTCAGAAGAAGGCTGTAGAAGCAGAGATCTGTGTTCATGGAAAGAGGTGCTGAGAGCCCTGTGTTCCTAGAAAGATCTCTGAAGAACCAGAAAGGCAATGCTGTGCCCTGAACCTGAGAAGCTGGACACCTCAGAAGCCTCCACATTCATGCCTCTTAGAAGAACCATAAAGACATGTATACAGAAAGGCAAACTGTATATGGGAAGAGCCACTCATATGACAGGGATCATGCATGAGAAGCAAGTGGTTAGCAGCTTCTAAGGGTGTTGTGGAGAATGTCATCACCCATAAATGACACCTTGGTCAGATGTATCTCTCTCAAATGCCTTAGAGGATGCGATCCTGTCCAACTTAAACACTTTACCTGCAAGATGATAGGATCCTTAGATTAAGAGGCAAGAGTATACAAATTAGGTTTGTACAGTTGACCTTGTGGACAGAGAACTATGTTCAATAATAACCAAAATAAGAAGGAGCTCTAAGCTCATGTACTCAGTGGGTCCTAAATGTTATTTATCACCTCATAAATTTTGGAAACTCTGGGAATGTTAATAGAAACCAACATGTGAAAACAGTAGCTACAATTCTTACTGGACTATGATTTCTAGGTCAGATAGAGTGGTACTCTCCGCATGTCAAGGTCCTTTCCAGAGGCTTGGAAAGATGGCACAGCAGTTGAGAGAGCTTGCTGCTCTTCCAGAGGACCTGTGTTTGCTTCCTAGATACACACCTGGAGGCTCACAGCTGCCCGTAAGTCCAGCTCCAGGGGATTCCACACTCTCTTCTGGACTCTGTGGGCACAGCATGCATGTGGTACTCAGATATACAAGCTAGCAAAACACTCAACACATCAAATAAAAAGAAGTAAGTTTTTAAAAAGATTTTACAGGCTTTTTCAGCTAGACATGGCAGCTTATTCTGAGCTCAACAGGTGGGAGGTTGAGGCCTCCCAAGAAGAATGTCATGAGCTTGAGACACCTGTGCTAGACAGCGAGTTCTAGTCAAGCCTGGGCTACACTGTGAGATCTTATCTAAAGATTAAATTAAATAAACTTTTAAAACACACAAAATGTTTTTCAATTTTACCACACCATTTAAATCTTAGAAAATGGCAGGCGTGACTCCCTGGGGATTCAATGTTCTTTCACACTTAATATTTTCCCCAATATTATGGTGTAATTGAAAATATTATACATTCCAAACTTGGACATAAAATATTTTCAGGTTGTTAAGATGTTTATCACTAAGAACAGAAGTCAAGTGGTCTTTTAAAGAACAGATTTGTAACAGTACATGTTATGTCTCAGTTGTAAAGACTGAAATAAAGCATAATCCAAAGGTAACTGAAGAAGTGCTCATTCATCTAGCAAGACTGTGAGTAGTGAGCTTGTATTCTGGTTTGCAAACAGCCCCCTCCCCACTGCCCCCGCCACTCTCCCTAATTCTTTCAACTAATTCTTTTCTGCTCCCTGCTGACCCCAGGACTGAAAATACAGCCACTGTGGGCTCCCTGACATCCAGGGAGACATTTTGGGACACCGATGAAACTGATAACAGTCCATTTTATAGGATCTTAAAAGCTACTCCAGGCTCCATTAGACTTTCTGTCATGCATATGATGGGGAAAAATATACCACCCGAAGAGCCAGGGATTGTGGCTCTGTGACAGCAGAGGCTATTGTGCGCGGGGAGCTTTGGAATACTGGCTCCACCTTACTGTTTATGCTCCGCTGACTGGTGGTAGTTTCAGGTGTGGGGTCTTAACAGAAGGGGCTTTGTGATAGGCTCCCAGTGACAAGCAAGAGCCACAGCGTGCAGCCCTGTGGCTTGACAAGAAGGAGCAGCTCAACAAAGAAGAGTGACCTGCTTGAGTCTCACGTTTCTCCTGTACGAGTCAGCTCAGCCTGATGAAGCCCACATTCCTCTGAGACTGAGGAGCCAATGACCGACACTAGACTGAGAGGTTTACTCTCACTTTTTTCCGTGCCCACTATGAACTGCCTTTAAACCTATAGGTTCTGAGCTGCGCTGGCCAAAGCAAACCGGCACAGACACAGTTGAAAAATAGCTTCCCAGATTAACATGTGAGTTTTATCCGTGTGTCTGTGGGGACACATGTTAACTGTGCTGTGTCTGTCCTGGCTCTGTAGGTCCTGTCTGCATAACTGAGAATCTGCTGAACAAGTTTCCTTTTTTGCTTAATTTTATAATGACCATGATTATTGCATCAAGAGCTATGTAAGTCTCAATTAAAGAAAACGTTTTTTAGTGTCCAACATTCAAGGTTAGACTACAAGGGGAAAGAAAAGACAGAGCAAAGGATGGCAGACAGGTGATATGGTGATTAAGATGGGTAGCCAAACAATGAAAATGTGTGGGTGTATTGTCAAAGCTATGCCATGCTTCCTGTTGAGGAATTTCCAAAGTGTTCCTTTATGAAAACAGTTTTTAGGAATTATCTTTTTTTGATAGTCTATGGTTCTTGTTGGGAACATTGTCAGCCTAAAAGGCCTAGCTTCCTTTAATCTTCTCTCTCTCTCTCTCTCTCTCTCTCTCTCTCTCTCTCTCCCCCCTCCCCGCCTCCCTCACTCCCTGACTCCCTCCTCCACCTCTCTATCTCTCTCTCTGTGTTCATAAATTTATATGTACTTAGTTTAATTTTAAAATATAAAATAGTATAATTTCTTTTATTAAACAACCTTGTCATTTGTCCTTCCTCCTCTGTCTTGATCTGCCTCCCTTCCAAATCCTCAGTTAGAGCCTTTTCCCTGTTACTCTGTTTCTTGCTTCCTGTCAGCTGCATCCTGCTATCCCCTTCTCAATCTCTTCCCCCTACCTATGATCCCTATACACTTTCCTGGTCTCTTTGGTTATTCTACATTGTATACTCACATCTGAGGATTTGAAGATTAGAGAAAATGTGGCATTTGTCTTTCTGGGTCCAGGTCACCTCAATTAATATGATCCTTTTTAGGTCCATCCATTTGCCTGCAATTTTCATGATTCCAATTTTCTTTATTGCTGAATAGTATTCCATAGTGCATCTGTATCATATTCTCATTATCCACTTATATGTTAAAGGTTGTGTCTTAGGATTTCTAATGCTGTGAAGAGACCCCATGACGACAGCAACTCTTATAGAGAAAAACAATTGCTTGAGTGACTTACAGTTCAGAGATTCAATCCAAAATCATCATGACAGGAAGCATGGTGGCACACAGGCAGACATGGTTCTGGAGAAGGAGCAGCGAGTTCTACATCTTGATCTGCAGGCAGGAAGAAGTAAATGTCACACTAGACCTAGTCTGAGCATTTGAGAACTCAAAGCCCACACCCTAGTGACTCACTTCCTCCAACAAAGCCATACCTACTCCAAAAAGGCTATACCTCCTAATAGTGCCACTCCCTATGAGCCTATGGGGGCCATTTATACCACAGGATGTTTAGGTCATTTTCCATATCCTGGCTATTGTGAATAGGGTGGCCATAAACATCGCTGAACAAGTTATGTAAGATAGTTTGTTGATTCTTTTGGGCATTGCCAAAGAGTGGTATAGCTGGGCCATGTGGTGGATTTATTTTTAGTTTTCTGAGGATTTTTCCAAGCTAGTTTCTATGGCAACTGCACCAGTTTATGTTTCCACCAACAGAGAATAAGGGTTCCCCTATCTACAGACTCCCCAGCCTTTGCTGCCAGTGGTTTTGCCAATCTTGCCCATTCTGAGTGTGGTGAGATGAAATCTCAATGTTATCCTACTTTGTGTTCCCCTGATGGTTAATGCTGATGAATAATTTTTGGAGTATTTCTTCACTATTTTTATTTTTTTATTGATAATGCTCTGTTAGTTCCCTAACAAAATCTCCAAGAGGAGAAGAAACTCCCTTTTGAAGGGTTGGTCAGGCCATCCAAGTAACTCCCAAAGCAATATAGATTATAGATGCAGCCCTTGGCTGCCTCTCAGTGGTCGAGGGAGGCCCCTATTGCTGAAGACATCCCACACTTAAGACACTTGACTTGGATGACTCAAGCTGGATCTGACCTGAAAGCCTCTTTCCTGCAATCTAGTTTCCATTGTTCCAGAAGATACTATGCAAGCTGCCAAGGGAGGGAAGTAAACAGTCCTACACCACCTAGGAACCATGGCAATTATGAGCACAGTAAGATATGCATAAAAAGATAGATAAGTGGCCCTCAACATGTTGGTAGAAATCAACAGCTGCCTAATTGTAATTAAAGACCATTCAACACGAGGTAAATCATGCCTGGCACTGGGAACCTAGCCAGCTTCCCAATGCTGGTGGAGTCATGGACCTTCATAAAGAATCTATTGGCACCACGTCGCTGCTCATGGATTCCATTGTGTTTTTTATCCGTGTTAGTAGCACGTGTTTCAAGCATTTATTTTTTAAAAACATCATCTATTGCCTGATTCCCGTTGAGTCTTACTTTTAATGACATTCTTTTTATAGAGTTTAGACCTTTTTGCTACAGAGTTAGATGACAGAATAATTGATCAAATGACACAGAGCACTCCAGATAGCTGATCCCTCTGCTGCTGCAATGTCTACAGCGATTAGCGCCTTGCATTCATGTTGCACCTTCTTATAACTGATGAGCTAATACTGGTAGTTTATTCTTACCCGTGCTCTGTAGTGTGTGTAAGGCCCACTCTTCTAGTTACACATGTACTGCTTGTGTCAACGGCATCAATATCCTTAATTACAGCATCCTCAGCTTAAAGACAATCTGAGCTTCTCCTGTTCACACTCCTTTATGTCAATCATCTAACCTCCTTCAATCATGGATCTCTTAACTCTCTCTATAGCTTTGTCGCTTTCAAAGTAGCTTATGATTGAAATTATACATTGTGTGATCCTTTTTTTTAATTTTTACTTATGATTTTATTTTTTTAATTTATTTATTTATTTTGTATACTGTGTTCTGTCTGTTTGTATGCCTGCTGGACATGAAGAGGGCACCAGACCTCATTACAGATGGTTGTGAGCCACCATGTGGTTGCTGGGAATTGAACTCAGGACCTCTGGAAGAGCAGGCAATGCTCTTAACCTCTGAGCCATCTCTCCAGCCCTGTGTGATCCTTTTTAGGCTGACTTCTTCCATTGCTAAAATGCCTTAAAGATTTTTCCTTATCTATGCATGGCTTAATCATTCTTTTTTCATTGACTTAAGTTTCTTTTTTCCTTGAAAGATTTTTAAAACCTGTAATGTTTTGAGTCTGTGATAAATGTTAAAGATGCAGAGATTAACAGGATCATTATGTCTAGGAGAAAAGGACATAAATGCAATAAATAATTAACACCAAAAGAAGCTTTGGCTAGATATAGAAGTTTGAAACAGAAGAGTAGAAGGGGAAAGTGAGGAGAATTCCCTTTCCCTCTGGTTGCAGGATGGTATAGATTGGATCTTGTATTCATGGGACTTTTGTGGCAGCATAACTAAAGACCTACAAAAAAACTATTCTGTTTTCCACATTTAATGTTTCTTTATTTCTACATATTAGAAGACAGAAAAATGAATTTCCAGAGCTTTCCAAACAATGTTAAACAATGTTACTGATTACTACAAAGGGTACTATAATTTAGAGGAAACTTATTTTTCCAAATAATAATTTAGATCTGTTCCAATGGATATTTCTTCTTCCAAGTTCTCAGGACCTACTCAAAATAAGGACATGTGAGGCTCAGCAATGTTCCTGAAGAAAAGTCACAGACAATGCCCAGTCCTTTATATTTGATAGACCATGTCTTTGGATTTTATAACCCTTCCCATTTGAGGGTTTAAATTATTGTTTTTCGGAGTAACAATGCCTGTAAGACTATTGCTCCTACATTTTTGCCTGGGTTGTTGGACCTGGAGGCGTGGGCAGGAGGAAACAATATGCTCTGCGCCCTGCTATACACTGCCTGCAAGTTCAGCAAAGTCCCTGAACACTGACCGTCATGATAACAAAGGGGAGGACAATGTTGTTCTGTGCCCAGAGCAATGGATCCTCTAGGAGTCAGAAGTTACCAGAACACTGTTTGTTCAAAGACAGTCTCATGGTGTATGTGTGTGTGTGCATGTGTATGTGTGTGTGTGTGTGTGCATGTGTGTGTGTGTGTGTGTGTGTGTGTGTGTGTAGAGAGAGAGGGCATTGCTTTTCTTAATCCCTTATCTTCTCAGTTGCTAGATCATTTTCCCAATCTTTGCTTCTATCTGTCTCCCTCATCCATCCCCAACACTGTGAGTATCTTGGCATCACTAATGAGTACACCACAGCAGAGAAAAGCCACCGTGGCAAGAGCACTGCCTTTTATCCCCACTTCTCTTCTCCACTTGAAATGTCAGCAATTGTTCAGTGGAGCAGAGCGAAAAATGCTTCCCATTCTCATCATGGGCACACTCTTTCCATCTCTTCCGGTCTGAACCCTGTGAATAGTCATCATAATCCACTTTCCTTTAACTCCTGCATCCTCATGTACTCTTTCCTATATTTTTATGCATTTACTATTTAAACCCCAGTCTTAATCAAACTCATCTGCACATCTGTCCCCAAAGTCAAATGCTCCTCGTGAAAAAAAAAAAGCATCAACCATGTAGAATATCTTGCCCTCAATTTCTGAACACTAGTTTTAGATGAGCATTCATCGATATCCAGGAAACATACTGCTTTTCTCACATCAAAGCAGAGTTTCCTTTCACTCCTCAAACCTCCAGACGCCCCTCCTTTCCAGAGCTCAGGAACCCACATCATTCTCCTCTGAGAAAGGTGTAGTAATAAGTTGAGAAATACCTGAACTTCCCAGTTCCACACTGGCTAAATGTCTCCTGTCTTTTTCTCCTTCTCTGCCTTCCTCTTCTTACAGTGAGAAAGCTCCCCTCTGCCTAAAAAATACCAAACCCTTCCCTGACTTTCTAGATTGTATCTCCTATCCCCATTTTCAAGGAAACTGAGCCAACAATTACCTTGAAATTCTCCTCCTCTCCTTATACACCGATGACTGGATCATTCTTGTAGGCATAAACATACAAGCTATCTATTACACCTTTGCTAACATTTCTACTGCCCTCCAATTCTTTCCCAATTTCCTAACCCCTCAGGGAAAGCCTCACCAATAATTTTACTACCATCAGAATGACCTTTCTTCTCTCCTTCTGATTCAGCTAGGCTGTCCTTCATTTTTTAATCTAGCCTGTCAGAAGGCATCTCACCCAGCCCATGGCTTCATTGTGTGATCTTGGTTCTCCATCCTGAATCTCTTGTCTTGACTTCTCTATCCAAGATTATTGAATTTATCCTTGTCTCCCCTCACTAATAGAACATCCCTCTTGATTTAAATGTTCAAAGAGACTTCCCCAAGATCTGTCTTATGTCACCACTATCCTCCATGCCTCCTACATCATTTTCCTAATACTAATGAAGCATAAAGCTGATAAATGCTGACATAGAAATAGACCTGTGAGTGGCCCACTTAGATGTGTTGCTAGCAGCACTGACCTCGCTACTGACATCTTTTACAAAAGCCTCAAAGCTTCCTATTTCCCACATAGAACCTCCAAACTCATCCCCCAGACGGCAATCCGAGGGCACCTATGAAATATCCAAAACGTTATGTTTCTTGAAGCTTGCCAATTGTTTCCTTTTGCATGTAGAAAAGAAGTGCAAGCCTAGCCAGGTAGTATAGGCCTGTAATCCCAGTTACTTTCGAGGCTGAGGCAGAAAGATCACAAGTTTGAGGTCTGCTTGGACTATAGAAATACTTGGAAGCCTGGGCAATTCAGTAAGATATTATTTAAAAAAATAAAAAGTAAGAAGAGAGCTGGGAATATAGCTTGGAGTCAGAATGCTTGTCTAGAACATTATGAAGCGCTAGGTTTAATTCTTAGGAGAAAGACAAGGGCACCTGAATGGACATTAGGCATCTTTTCTCACATAGGTGCTCTGTCATTGTCTATCACAAACTGTCTCTATGACTGCCACATGCCCAGCCATCCTTCATCCTCATGTGATTCTGTCCTGTCGGCTGGCCTGTGTTGTTTTTCAAGCTACCGACTCCCAAGTTCAGAGCTTTGGAAGCTGCTTCTCATTCTACCTACCATCTTCAACTCACTATCGCCATACGTAGCTCCTAGCCACTCAGGTCAACCATCATTCCTAATATACCTAACACGAATTTACCCTCCCAACACATTGCTCCAATGGGTGTCTTATTTATATCACCACATTCATTACTGAAATTGTCTTGGGGTTTGAATTTACTGTCCATTCTCCCTCCAGAGAAAAAGCTTTGTAATCATAAATGCTCTCATATACACTCCTTTATTCAACTTATTTAATTCAGTTTGTAATAAATAATAAGTGACCAGAATTATCTGTTGAGCTAATAAATGAATTTTGCATTTCAGTTATTATTTATCAGGAGATAATATTAACTTTCAAGATAACATCATGTTGCTCTTTCTACCTAGGATTAATAATTGAAGCCCAGAGCGTGGGATCTAAGACTTGTACTTCAGGATTCCTGAGTAGGTTTGTTGCAATGAAATATACACCTCTGGAAATGATTCTTATTTTTATATTGCCAAAGTGTATATGCCACTGTTATATATAAAACAAACCCCATTGTAAATTCTGACAAGTAATGAAAGCCTTCCAAGCAGCCCCAGTCCTTGACCGTCTTCTCACACTAACCAGCCTGCTGCTGTTTCTGCACAATGCTAGCAGCTTGCAGACAGTCTCTGAGAGCACAGAGCTGCCAGTCTTCCGAGGAGACAGCATCGAATCTCACAAAATTCCTGACAAGATGAAGACGAAGTCTAAGCAAAATGGTACTTTGGTGCTTTGGGTGGGTGTTTGGGGGAGTAAGGGAATTAAGGCAAGGTCTAGAGTAACCAAGACTGGCCACAAACTCATTGTGCAGTGGGGAATGACCTTGGGTTTCTTCCTGTCTCCACCTTCCAAGTGGTGGAATTCTGAAAAAGTAAAGTATTTTGGAGAGTTATTTTAGTCTGTGACTTCAAAGCATTTGATTTTGTTGTTTCTTCCCTGGAATTTTCTGGAATCTCTGTTTTAGCAGCATGACCAACTTAACATCCTCTGCCGCCATAGTCTGACGTGTCCTGAAGAAGCAGTGAGACACCGAACATGTGTGATACACAGGTACTTGCTCGGATTCTGCCATGGATTAGCTAGAGTAACTAGCTGATCTTCTGCTCATTTTTAACTATTATACCCTATGGAACTATGACTAACAATAATTTGATATATACATAGTAAAAACTGTTCTATAAATCTTATGGTAAACATAACTTAATGAAATGCTATTGAAAAGATACAGAAAGATTATTATTATTGATACTACTTGTAACAATTATGTATAAGATTAAGATGTGTTTAAATGGCACTGAACTGTACCTTCCAAATGGCTTAAAATGCAAAGTAATGCATATTTAGTCCCATTTTTAATTTATTCCACTTATTTGTGTGTGTGTGTGTGTCTGTGTGTCTGTGTGTGTGTGTGTGTGTACATCAGAGGACATGGTAACGAAGTCAGTTCTCTCCTTATACAATGCCTGCCCTGTGGAGAGACCACAGGCTGTCAGGTTTGACAGAAGTGCCTTTGCTATCAGTAGTAGGAGCCTAGGTCAGATGTTTCCAGGCTCTCGGTCTCTCATGTAAAGAACTGAAGATGAGCATTCACACAGATTTGCAGAAGAAGCAATGTAACTTTATGTGGTGCTAAGAGTATAGGAGGATGAAGATGTACTATCAAGACTGACAGCAGGCCACCTGAGGGAGAGCACTCTGAAGGCCAATGATTCCTTGCATGGGCTCAAGAGAAGGACAAGTTGTTACTAACGGGGTAAGTTTGTGTAGTTCTCTATTCTGATTTATAGGTTAGCTCATGCATTGTTTTATTCTACTGTATATGTACCTTTCTATAACGTCTCTAATTCTAATTATATGCATACCCAATTATGCATAAGATTAAGATTATGCTTTAGGGTTTCTGTTACTGTGAAGAGACACCATGACCACAGTAACTCTTATTAAAGGAGAACATTTAATTAAGGTGGCGGCTTACAGTTCAGAGGCTCAGTTCATTATTGTCATGGTGGGGAGCATAGCAGCATGTAGGCAGACATGGTGCTGTCTACATCTTCATCATAAGGCAACAGGAAGTGGGCTGTAACACTGGGAATAGTTTTAGCATTAGAAAATTCAAAGTCTACCATCATGGTGACACACTTCCTCTAACAAGGCCACACCTCCTATTATGTCACTCCTTACCGAGATTATGGGGGCCAATTACATTCTAACTACCAAGATGGCAAATAGGACACCCTCCCGAAAATGTTGCTAGAGGGCAGAGTTTTGCTTTACTGTGGACATACCCCAGACAGGTTTAAACAAGATCAGTCTTTCTAGTCTTCATACACAGAGACATCGGGAACATACTTGAATAAAAACTGTCTAAATTTGATCATTACCATTGCTCAAATACAGAGGTGTATATAACCTGATAAAGGTGGGAAGTCAGAGGTAGCTAGATGCATTGTTTGGAAAGGTGTGTGTGTGTGTGTGTGTGTGTGTGTGTGTGTGTGCATGTGCACAGGTACATACAAGTGAAGGAACTAGGCTGCCAAGCCATTATTTCAAGGGGATATGCATAACTCTAAAACCAATGGGGGCCCCAGGGTACTAAACTGCCTCCTATGCTTGTCTGCTTCACTTTTACCTGCTAAACCATCTTGATAGCCATCACCACAATTTTTCAAGCATCTTATTATATAATACACAGTACATAGCATAAATCATGCAAATTTTTGAGGGTATTTTATTGTTTACTTTCATATATGTGTGTGGAACACAAGTTTGTGATGTCTGCCAATGTGTTTATGGGCATATGTGCCTGCGTGTTCAGAGCTCAGAAAAATACATTGTATGCCTTGCTCTATCAGTTTCTGTTTTACCCTCTGGAGGCAAGGTCTCTGAACCTGGAGTGACAATGGGGGCCAGGAAGCCAAAGTGATCCCCTTGCCTGCTCCTGACAGTACCAGAGTTAGGTGCATGTTCATGGTCATACCTGGTTTTTTACATGGGCACATGGGATTTGAACTCAGGTCCCTGAGCTTTCCCAGCCTGCTATTGCACCCCCCCCCAAAAAAAAAACACTCATTTTTTTTAAATACCAGGAAGTAATTTCAGATGAAACCTTAAATGGGGCAATCTTTAAAAATTGATGTCAAAGCCGGGCGGTGGTGGAGCACGCCTTTAATCCTAGCACTTGGGAAGCAGAGACAGGTGGATGGATCTCTGTAAGTTCAATATCAGCCTGGTCTACAACAGCTACTTTCAGGACAGACTCCAAAACTACAGAGAAACCCTGTCTCAAAAAAATAAAAAATAAAAATGATGTGAATAGCTGGCCATGTGATATATGTCAGAATACAGAAGGCAGAGACCAGTAGATCTCTTTAAGTTTCAAATGATCCTAGTTTACATATTAAGTTCCAGGCTGGAGTCAAAAGGCATAATAAAAAATATACATTTTTAAATGTCAAAATCCAAAAAAGAGACAAATTTCAACTCCCCCTTGAAAATTCGCATAAAAATACCTACAGTGGTGAAAATTTAGCCCAAGTATGTGGCACAATCCAGCATCTCTGTAAAAGAATTGATTTACCTTACTTATTTGCTTCAAAAATATACGTTTCAAGTTCGTTGATATTATGGCTTTTAATTAAATATAAATTTAAACTTATGTTTCGGCATTGGGTTCAAATCCAAAGTCTCTTCCATTGTAGGCAATGTGCTTCAAGGCTGAACTATACCCACAGCCCAGAGTCAACGTTTTTAAGGTCAGACTGACACATTTTAAAAAGGATCATATATAACTAAGCCCCACATATAATTTGTTCTCTCACAAAGACCAGGACAGACTTCATCCACTTTTCTTAGTTTTTTTTTTCTCCTGTACCAATACATTCTCAATAAAGTACTGAAAAAAATGTTTCTAAAATATAAACCATGTTATGCATTTATTTATTATTTAGAAATTATTTATTTTTACTATTATTATTTTATTTTTAGATAGAGTCTCATTATGTAGTCCAGGCAAGCCTGGAAGTCACTGTGCAGAGGAGGCTGGCCTCAAACTTGGAGAGATTTGCCTGCCTATGCCTTCCAAGTTCTTGGACTAAAGTTGTTACCACGACAACTGACCATATCTTATTACTTTACACTAATAGTTTCTGTGCAAAGTCTTCTGTCTCCCGACTGTGGCCCTAAATAGAATCCCCAAAGCTTTGACCAGTAGACTTCAGTGGGTGGATAGTGGCCCACTGTTAGGCCCTTTGCTTACCCACTTGTTACAAACATAGAAGCAAGCAGAACAAGAGAAGAATATGCAGGAAAAATTGTAAGAAAGGGTGACTATAGAGCAATTTTCCTTATGCAGAAAAATAACATGGGAAAACTGATTAATTGGCTTTTGTGTAGCCAAAAAACTTACCTAATATACGTAAGGCCCTGAAGGCAACCTACAGAACTACAAAAAGAGATAAAGGAAGAAAGGAAGGATGGAAGGAAGGAAGGAAAGAAAAAAGAAAGAAAGAATGAGCAAGGAGCAGTCAGTGATGGTGCATATCTTTAATCCCAACACTTGGGAGGCAGAGGCAGAAGGATCTCTGGCTGTTCAAGGCCAGCCTGGCTACAGAGTAAGTTCCAGGACAGTTCCAAAGCTACACAGAGATATCCTGTCTTGAACGCCCCCCCCCCCCCGATAAAGGAAGGAAGAAATTATTGAAACCTATTAATTCTTTGACATATCAGCCAAATTCTTACACTTCCAACCTGAAATTTTTTTAAGAAAAGAAGGGAAGTAAAAATCAGGAATGGAAGTAAGGGCATTACTGCTAACGGTACAAGAGAGTTAGCTAAGTGTGGCCCACACCTATAACACCAGCACTGAGGAGATTGAAGGAGGATGGAGGGTCAAGGACATCATAGGCCAAAGAGCAAGATACAGTCTCGAAAACAAACAAACAAACAAAACGCTAAAAGAAATTACTCTTAAAAATAGCATTTCTGGCTTTTTTTCTTTCCCACGACCCAGCACCCCTCCCCAACCCTGCCCCGCTGTATGCTAGGACCAGTGCTCAACTACAGTCTTAAGCTCCTAAACTAAGGCGACCCACCCAGAGCGGTGAGTGCCTGCCAGCCGGGCAGGCCTCAGGGTCCCCTGTAAGGGAGCCGGGCACCTTCAGCTCCAGCGCCAGGCTTCCTGCGCGCTGCTGGATACCCCCCCCCCCCTGCTCCATTCATCCTGTTGGCCCTGGATCATTGGGCTACCGGCGGCCCTGTTTAGTTGCTGAGGAATCCCATCAGGACGGTTGCGGAGGAATCCCATCTGGACGGGAACGGTTCCTGCTTCTACACTGAAGAGATATACCCTGAGAGTCAATCACAGCAAAGTCTGGACCAAGAGACCAGGCCTCTCCTGGCTCCATTTGAAGGAAGAGATGGGAAGGCGCCAATACAAGAATTCCTCCAACAATCTGAAAGGCAACATGACACCATCAGAAACCAGGGATCCCGAAATAAGAAGAATTGTACACCCTACTCCTGAAGAAATAGAAGAAATCGACTCAAAAGTGAACTATATGAAAATAATAGAGAACCTTAAACAGGAGGTGAAAAACTGCCATAAACAATTAGAGATTACAAACAAAAAGGTAGAGGAAATAAATAAATCGCTCAAAGACACGCAAGAAAACCAAGAGAAACAAGAAAAAGCAATCAAACAGGTTAGGGAAGCGGTTCAAGAAATGAAGAATGAAATGGAAGCAATGAAGAAAGCACAAACTGAGGGAAGAATGGAGATGGAAAATCTGGATAAACGAACAGGAATGACAGAAACAAGTACTAACAACAGATTACAAGAGATAGAAGAGAGAATATCAGACACTGAAGATACCATAGAAAAAATAAACACACTGATCAAAGAAAACAGCAAAACCAACAAATTCTCATCACAAAACATTCAGGAAATCTGGGACACAATAAAAAGACCAAACCTAAGAATAATTGGAGTAGAAGAAGGAGAAGAAGTGCAGCTCAACGGTACAGAAAATATACTTAATAAAATTATAGAAGAAAACTTTCCCAACCTGAAGAAAGAGGTACCTATGAAGGTTCAAGAAGCATACAGAACACCAAATAGGCTGGATAAAAAAAAAAACATCCCCTCGCCATATAATAATCAAAACACAAAATACACAGAATAAAGAAAGAATATTAAGAGCCGCAAAGGAAAAAGGCCAAGTTACTTATAAAGGTAAACCTATCAGACTTACACCTGACTTCTCTATGGAAACCATGAAAGCCAGAAGGTCCTGGATAGATATACTGCAAAAACTAAGAGACCATGGATGCAAGCCCAGACTACTATATCCAGCCAAGCTTTCGTTCACTATAAATGGAGAAAACAAAATTTTCCAGGATAAAAACAAATTCAAACAATACGTAGCCACAAATCCAGCCTTACAGAAAATTATAGAAGGAAAATCACTAACCAAGGAGTCCAACAATGCCCACAATAACACAGTCATCTAGAGACCTTTCACCAGCGCAACTCAAAGAAGGGAAACACACAAACCCTACTACTAAAAAAGTGACCGGAGTCAACAACCACTGGTCATTAATATCACTTAATGTCAATGGGCTCAACTCACCTATAAAAAGGCACAGGCTAAGGGATTGGATACGAAAACAGGATCCAACGTTCTGCTGTCTACAAGAAACACACCTCAACCACAAAGACAGGCACCTACTCAGAATAAAGGGCTGGGAAAAGGCTTATCAAGCAAATGGTCCTAAGAAACAAGCAGGTGTGGCCATACTAATTTCTAACAAAGTTGACTTCAAACTTAAATCAATCAGAAGAGATGAAGAGGGACATTTTATACTCATAACAGGAACAATTCATCAGGATGAAGTCTCAATCCTGAATATCTATGCCCCGAATATAAAAGCACCCACGTATGTAAAAGAAACATTACTAAAACTCAAGGCAGCCATCAAACCACACACACTATAGTAGGAGACTTCAACACTCCTCTCTCACCAATGGACAGGTCAATCAAACAGAAACCTAACAGAGAAATTAAAGAATTAATGGAGGTAATGAAGCAAATGGACTTAACAGACATCTATAGATTATTCCACCCGAAGAGGAAAGAATATACCTTCTTCTCTGCAGCTCATGGAACCTTCTCGAAAATTGACCACATACTCGGTAACAAAGCTAACTTACACAGTTACAAAAAAATATTAGTAACCACCTGTGTCTTATCAGATCACCATGGATTAAAGTTAGAATTCAACAACAATGCTACCCCCAGAAAGCCTACAAACTCATGGAAACTGAACAGTCAACTTCTGAACCATACCTGGATTAAGGAAAAAATTAAGAAAGAAATTAAAGTCTTCCTTAAATTCAATGAAAATAAAGAAACAACATACTCGAACTTATGGGACACTATGAAAGCAGTGCTAAGAGGAAAGTTCATCGCACTAAGTGCCCACTTAAAGAAAACAGAGAAAGCACATATTGAAGACTTAACAGCCCACCTGAAAGCTCTAGAAAAAAAAGAAGCAGACTCACCTAGGAGGAGTAGAAGATTGGAAATAATCAAACTGAGGGCAGAAATCAACAAAATAGAAACACAGAAAACAATCCAAAGAATCAATGAAACAAAAAGATGGTTCCTGGAGAAAATCAACAAGATTGATAAACCCCTATCCAAACTAATCAAACGGCAGAGAGAGAATACGCAAATTAATAAGATCAGAAATGAAAAGGGGGACATAACCACAGACACAGAGGAAATTCAGAGAATCATCAGATCATATTACAAAAGCCTGTATAACACAAAACTGGAAAATGTAAAAGAAATGGACACTTTTTTAGATAAATACCATATACCAAAGTTACACCAGGACCAGGTGAACAATCTAAACAGAGCTGTTGGTCGCGAAGAATTAGAAGCTGTTATCAAAAACCTCCCTACCAAAAAAAAGCCCAGGACCAGATGGTTTCAATGCGGAATTCTACCAGAACTTCCAAGAAGAGCTAATACCCATACTCCTTAATGTATTCCACAATATAGAAACAGAAGGGTCATTACCTAATTCCTTTTATGAAGCTACAGTTACTCTGATACCAAAACCACACAAAGACTCAACCAGGAAAGAGAATTACAGGCCAATCTCACTCATGAACATCGACGCAAAAATCCTCAACAAAATACTGGCAAAAAAAATCCAAGAACACATTAGGAAAATTATCCATTATGATCAAGTAGGCTTCATTTCTGAGATGCAGGGCTGGTTCAACATACGAAAATCTGTCAATGTAATCCAGCATATAAATAAACTGAAGGAAAATAACCATATGATCATCTCATTAGATGCTGAAAAAGCATTCGACAAAATTCAACATCCATTTATGTTAAAAGTCTTGGAGAGATTAGGGATACAAGGGTCATACCTACATATAATAAAAGCTATATACAGCAAGCCGACAGCTAACATCAAATTAAACGGAGAGAAACTCAAAGCCATCCCGCTTAACTCAGGAACACGACAAGGATGTCCACTCTCTCCATACCTCTTCAATATAGTACTTGAAGTTCTAGCAATAGCAATAAGACAACATAATGGGATCAAGGGGATTCAAATTGGAAAGGAAGAAGTTAAACTTTCGTTATTCGCAGATGATATGATAGTGTACTTAAGCGACCCCCAAAACTCCACCAAAGAACTTTTACAGCTGATAAACAGCTTTAGTAATGTGGCAAGATACAAGATCAACTCCAAAAAATCAGTCGCCCTCTTATACACAAAGGATAGGGAAGCAGAGAGGGAAATCAGAGAAGCTTCACCATTCACGATAGCCTCAAACAGCATTAAATATCTTGGGGTAAATCTAACCAAGGAAGTGAAAGATCTATTTGACAAGAACTTTAAGGCACTGAAGAAAGAAATTGAAGAGGATACCAAAAAATGGATGGCTCTACCTTGCTCTTGGATTGGGAGGATCAACATAGTAAAAATGGCAATTCTACCTAAGGCAATTTATAGATTCAATGCAATCCCCATCAAGATCCCATCAAAACTCTTCACAGATCTGGAGAGGACAATAATCAACTTTATATGGAAAAACAAAAAACCCAGGATAGCCAAAACAATCCTATACAATAAAGGATCTTCTGGAGGCATTACCATCCCTGACTTCAAACTCTATTACAGAGCTACAGTAATGAAAACAGTGTGGTACTGGCATAAAAGCAGTGAAGTCGACCAATGGAATCGTATAGAAGACCCGGATTTTAACCCACAAACCTATGAACACCTCATTTTTGATAAAGGAGCTAAAAGTATACAATGGAAGAAAGAAAGCATCTTCAACCAATGGTGCTGGCACAACTGGATGTCAACCTGTAGAAGAATGAAAATAGACCCACATCTTTCACCGTGCACAAAACTCAAGTCCAAATGGATTAAAGACCTCAATATCAGCCCGAACACACTGAAAAGGATAGAAGAGAAAGTGGGAAATACCCTACAACAGATGGGCACAGGAGATCGCTTCCTATGTATAACCCCAGAGGCACAGACATTAAGAGCAACATTGAATAAATGGGACCTACTAAAACTGAGAAGCTTCTGCAAAGCAAAGGACACTGTCACTAAGACACAAAGGCAACCTACTGACTGGGAGAAGATCTTCACCAACCCTGCAACAGACAAAGGTCTGATCTCCAAAATATATAGAGAACTCAAGAAACTAGACTTTAAAATGCTAATTAACCCAATTAAAAAATGGGGCACTGATCTGAACAGAGAATTCTCAACAGAAGAAGTTCAAATGGCCAAAAGACACTTAAGGTCATGCTCAACTTCCTTAGCAATCAGGGAAATGCAAATCAAAACAACTTTGAGATATCATCTTACACCTGTGAGAATGGCTAAAGTCAAAAACACCAACGATAACCTTTGCTGGAGAGGTTGTGGAGGAAGGGGTACCCTCATCCATTGCTGGTGGGAATGCAATCTTGTGCAACCACTATGGAAGTCAGTGTTTCGGTTTCTTAGGAAATTCGGGATCAACCTACCCCTGGACCCAGCAATACCACTCTTGGGAATATACCCAAGAAATGCCCTATCATATGACAAAAGCATTTGTTCAACTATGTTCATAGCAGTATTATTTGTAATAGCCAGAACCTGGAAACAACCTAGATGCCCTTCAATGGAAGAATGGATGAAGAAAGTATGGAATATCTACACATTAGAGTACTACTCAGCGGTAAAAAACAATGACTTCTCGAATTTTGCATGCAAATGGATGGAAATAGAAAACACTATCCTGAGTGAGGTATCCCAGACCCAAAAAGATGAACATGGGATGTACTCACTCATAATTGGTTTCTAGCCATAAATAAGGGTCACGGAGTCTACAATAGGTGAATCTAAAGAAGCTAAGTAAGAAGGGGAACCCAAGGAAAAACATATAGTTATCCTCTTGGCTAAGGGAAGTAGACAAAATTGCCGGGGAGAAAATTGGGATCTTGGGGTGGGGTGGGTTGGGGGTAAGGGGAGATGGGGAGAGAAAAGTTAGAAGGGAAGGAGGTCGGGCCTTGGGAAAGCAGGAGGATTGGGATAAAGGAAGGTTGGACAGGGGAGCACGGAACCACAATTCTTAGTTAAGGGAACCACTTTAGGGTTGGCAAGAGACCTGATCCTAGAGGGGCTCCCAGGTGCCCAAGCTGAGGTCCCCAGTTAGTTCCTTGGGCAGTTGAGAATAGGGAACCTGAAATGACCCTATCCTTGAGCAATACTGACGAATATCTTGCATATCATCATAGAACCTTCATCTGGTGATGGATGGAGATAGAGACAGAGACCCACACTGGAGCACTGGACTGAGCTCCCAAAGTCCCAATGAGGAGCAGAAGGAGGGAGAACATGAGCAAAGAAGTCGGGACCACGAGGGATGCACCCACCCACTGAGACAGTGGAGCTGATCTATTGAGAGCTCACCAAGACCAGCTGGACTGTGACTGAAAAAGCATGGGATAAAACTGGACTCTCTGAACATGGCGAACTATGAGGGCTGATGAGGCGCAAAGGACAATGGCACCGGGTTTTGATCCTATGTAATGTGATGGCTTTGTGGGAGCCCAGCCAGTTTGGATGTTCACCTTCCTAGATATGGACGGAGTTGGGAGGTCCTAGGTCTTACCACAGGGCAGAAAACCCTGACTGCTCTTTGGACTGGAGAGGGAGGGGGAAAGGAGTGGGGGAGGGGGAGAAGGGTGGGAGGAGGGGGCGTAGGGGGGGAGGAGGGGGAGGGAAATGGGAGGCTGGGAGGAGGTGGAAACTTGTTTTTTTTTCTCCATTTCTCAATAAAAAAAAAAAGAATCCTGGATTCGTCTTGTAAAGACTTTATCATATTTCTATTATCAAACCATTTAGTGACAATGAAAACTATGAATCCCAGAAGGATCCATAGATGTGGGGTGATAGACACCTCTTGTAAAATCTCCCACATGGTACAATTAAAAAAACTGTTAAATTCTTGAAAAAAAAATAGCATTTCTGTAACCGGGATCCTATGAATAAACTCCCAAAATATCTAAATTGCAAACATTGTCTCAAGAAGAAATAACAAATATAAGCAGATGTGGTGGGTTTACACATGTGTTTGAATGTTTGGCCGCCAGAGAGTGGCACTATTAGGAGGGGTGATCTTGTTGGAGTGAGTGTGGTCTTGTCTGATGAAGTGTGTCACTGTGGGGGCAAGCTTTGAGATCTCATATGCTCAAGCTACACCCAGTGTGGCACACAGTCTCCTTCTGCTACCTGCAGATCAAGCTGTAGAACTCTCAGCACCATGTCTGCCTGCATGCCACCATGCATCTTGCCATGACCATAATGGACTAAACCTCTGAAACTGTAAGCCAGTTTCAATAAATTGTTTGCCTTTATGAGAGTTGCTGTGATCATAGTATCTCTTCGCAGCAATGGAAACCCTAAGACAGCAGACTTGTAACAGGTAAAGAGAATCTGAAATTTGAAAGCATATGACAAAGAAAAGCCCAGGTTTCCTTGGAAAATTCTATCAAATAGATAAATAAAATTAAGTACCAATTAATTTCAGTCCTATCAGTTTTGTTCAAAATGTAGTAGAAGATAGAAGACTTTCTAACTCACTCTGTAAGGCTAGGACTGCCTTCACCCAAAAGCCAAATAAAGACATAATCAGGAAGGAAAGCATCCAATACAAGTGTGACTCAGAAGTCCTCCTAAAATGTTGCAACCCTTACCCAATTACACAGGGAGTGCATCCGGATTGAATAACGCTTATCCAACATACATTCTTGTTTCAACATATCAAAATCAATCAGCATCATGGGCTAGTTCAACAGAAACAAGGAGAAAATGCAAGCAGTACTCTACTGTACTCCACAGAATTTGATAGAATCCATCTCCCTTTTACTGTTGAAACACTCAACAAACAGAGCAGACAAGGGAACTTTCTCAACCTGATAAATAAAGATCATGTACCATCAAACAAACAAAAAACCTACAGTTAACATCACACCTAATGGTGGAAAACTGAATGCCTTCACTAAGAGCAGAAAGAAAAGGCAGTTCAGTCTTGTCATTTCTAATCAACATTCTGGTAGAGGTTCTGACAAAGGCTATTAGACAATAAAGAGAAGTAAAAGATATCTAGGTTGAAAGGAAAAAAAAATAAAGGTATCTTTATTCAAAGACGATCTGATCGTCTGTGTGAGAACCAAGCAAGACAGTTTTGTTTTTGAGGAAGTATCTCACTGTGTAGCCCTAGCTCATCTGAAACCCTCTATGTAGACCAGGATGCTCAAAATGGCTTCAGTCATACCTCCTCTGCCTCCTCAGTGCTAGGGTTACAGACATACATCGCCACGCCTGGCTGAAACCCTTTCATAAAATCTACAAAGAAGCCAGAGAGATGGCTCCAGGAATAAAAGCTGTTGCTTTGCAAGCCTGGTTACCTGAGTCCCATCATCAAAACAGTGAAAGGACAGGGTCAACATCCAAAGTTGTTCTCCAGCCTCCACACACTCGCACTTGTACACACACATAGTAAATAAATAAACGAACAAATCCAGGCATGCTGGCACATGCTTGTAACTCTATATTCTAGTCGTTAAGAGATAAAGACAGGAGGTTCAAGGGTTTGAGGCAAGCCAAGAGTGGTGGTACACTTGAGAGAAAGAAGCAGCTGGATCTCTGTGAGTTCAAAGACAACTAACTGGACTACAGAGTGAGTTCCAGGACAGCCAGGGCTATACAGAGAAATCCAAACCAAAAAATAAAATAAAATGACACTTTGTAAAATTCAGTTCAGTTCTCTCCTTCTGCCGTAAGGCTCCTAAAGTCATCAGAATTGGAAGCAAGTGCCTATAGCTCCTCCTTCTTTCTCTTTCTTCTTCTCCTTCTTCTCAAGAATACAACTACGACTTCCAACCTCTCTGTCTAGCCAGATCCAGTACCTCTTTCTCCAGGGTCTAGCTGAATAGCTTGGTTCATACCTCATCAAAGGAATGTCTCTTTGTTAAAGAAGGAAACTATTCCAGAAATCTACAACCAACCAAAATGCAGAATTTTTGGAGCCCAGTTCCAGTGAATACATCTACAAGCTAACTCCCACACCTAAGGCTCAGGGAACACTGTGGAAGATGGAGTAGAAAGAGTGTAAAAGCCAAAGATCAGGGAGTTTTTTGTGAGATTGTGTCTCCACAAAATGTCAGAATCTACTCATTAAAGTATAACTAGTATGGCTGCCTAAACAGGAGCTGAATGAAGATGACACAAATAGACATGTCAAGGTGGATTGTGGGGCAGGGGGAATGATAACTCACAAGGCCTCAACCCTTCACAAAGAACTACAGGCAATTAGGAACACTGAGAGTGGGAAAAATAGTCTACCACAGGAAAAAATCACACTAATTGATTATCCAGTACCAAGTGGTGAGCCCCGAAAACATACATACAAATAATACTATACAGACTTACTGGGCTGCGTCTATGTATCTAGAAATATATATATAAATGAGAAAAAGAGACTGTGAACTTGAAAGAGACAAAGGTGTTTTATGTGGGATAACTGGAAGTAGGAAATGGAAGGAGGAACTGGTGTAATTATATTATCTCAAAATTTAGAAAATACATTTTAAAAAAAGAAAGAAAGCAGACTGAGCAAGGTATGAAAAGAAAGCCATAAATCCATGTTCCTCCATGGCTTCTGCCTTAGTTCCTTCCTCCACATTCCTGTCTTGAGTTCCTGCCCTGACTTCCCTCAGTGATGGAGCCTGACCTGAGAGTTGTAAGAGGAAATAAAGCCTTTCCTCCCCATCCCAAAATACAAGTGCACCTGGCAACAGCAATATAATCGTGTGTTTCTTGGACTATTGAAAAGCTAATATAAAGAAAGATATCTTTCATTGTAACACATCGGTCATATAAAAACTAATTCAAAATTAGTCATAAATCTAAATGTAAAATTAAAATATCTGAAGAAAACTAGAACAAATTGCCAGACGCCTCTCTGTTGCTGGCAGTCAAGTATTGATTTGAGCAGTTCTGAAAAAGTTTGTCGGTCTCAAAATAAACCACAACTGCTCTTCTGTATGACCCAGCACTTGCATTTCTGAGGATTTGTCCCTGACTATTAAAACAGTAGAGCTGACCCTTCTTCCTACTTTATCTGCTATGTGGTGTCAAGGATGAGAGAAAGATGCTCTCTCCCTCACCCGTTACCAACCATGGCAAATAAAAGAGCTGGCCTTGGAATCACAAGACTGAGAGAACTAGCCCTGCCCCTCAACAGCTACAACACATGGGAAAGCAGGCCCTGCACCCTATCTGGGCAGCACACAAGAGCTAACTCTGTTGTTGGCAGCACGGATGTGCATGCCCAGAGGACATGAGAGCTGGAGAACTAGCCCTGAACCTTGTTACAGGTTGCTATGGGTGAGCTAGCAGAGACACTGCTGGAGAGTTTGCCTGGGTAGTGACAAGGAGGGAAAGCTGGCTGGCAAGCTATCCAACCCAGTTACCACCCAAGCTCAGAACCAGGGCTATAGGCCAGTCCCAATCCCACCCCATCTGTGACCTGTTGGAGCATGTGAAGGGAAGGAACCTACAGATCCAAAACACACAATCTCCATTACACAGGACAACAACAGAATATCCAAGAGGAGTCAGAGTGAGAGCCCATTATCAGTGGGTAGCTAGCAGAAGCTAGAAATATCAAGCCAGACCAAAGACTCACGGTGATGAACACTTGCAAGTAAAGATGGTCTAGAGCATAAACTGTGTGACTCAATGGGACACACAACTTCCACAACAAGATTCCTTTCCTTTTCTTTTTTCTTTCCTTTGTTTCTTTTTTCTTGCGTTGTTTTTGTTCCTTTTGTGTTTTGTTTCTTTGGTTTGTTTGGTTTTTCTTTTAAATTGGGTTTTGTTTTCGGGGAAGTTTGCAAGGGCAGAGAATGGATGTGAGGGGAAAGGGAGATAAGTGGGATGGGAATGCATGATGTGAAATCCACAAAGAATCAATAAAAGTTTAAAAAAATCCATTTCCATTATCATAAATCATTTCAATGTCTTATTTCTATCTGACTCAGAAAACATTTTAGAAGCAGATGCACATTGAGCCAACTATCACATCTTTAAAACTCATAGTGATGCATCAAGTATGCATTTGTACATTGTGGCATTTAATGCACACACATAAACCCCATGATGATTTTGTCACTGAACAGGAAAGAGAAAAGCAGAGGCAGCTACTCCAGTAAGGTTTTGCTAGCAATAGACAAGTTAGCAGATCCAAATCTAGACTGTGGCATCCCAACTCTGCTGTCCTGTCTACTTAGCCATAGCTCCACTGCCACCTTATTATTGGATGAATTAACTATGAATTTGTATCCGTGAAAATTTGTTAACATACCAAAGAAAACAACTTGGGAAATTATCTGACTGCTAATTGACCTAAATTTCTCTTTTGCTATAAAATATCAATTCTTCAATATGAAGCAAATGGGGGTAGGCACCTGTAGAGATGGCTCAGTGGTTAAGAGCATTGACTGATCTTGCAGAGGATCCAGGTTCAATTCCCAGTACCCACATGGCAGCTTGCAACACTCTGTAACTCCAGGATTCCAGCCTGGTCTACATAGAGATCCAGGGGTAGCCAGACCACACAGTGAGGCTCTTCCTCAAACCACCAACAAAATGAAGCATATGGAATTCTTCATATCCAGTGGATTACATTTGCATTTATCTTGGTATGTTCCTTAAGTTAGAAATGAATAATAAAAAGTATATCTGACATAAAAGTTGCTTGTCTTATAAAGAAGAGCCTTGCCTGCAACTTTAATGTTGACCCATAAGATAATAGTAGAAAAATACCTGATTTCTATAAACATTCAAATTTATCATGCAATTGAGAGACATTTTTCTGAATGCTGACTATTTATTTTAAATTGTGAGTTACATTTTTGTGACACATTAACAGAGGGGACACTGTTTAAATTGTGGAAAGAATGGGAGGTGGGAATAGGAGATAAAAATCAGGTACATTAGATCAAATAGAGGAGAGGTGATTTATCCCAGATTCCCAATAACTATAACTTTGCCATCTTTGTGCTTCTTTTGTTCCTTCCAGTCTTCAATCACATTTCAATACAAATTATCGTATTATTTTGCAGAAACACTTTGTGTTCCTTGGTGGATTTATTCAGTTAATTAATGTCTTTAAAATAAAAGAATAGCTGAAAGCAGTATCAAGAGAAATAATTTCCAAGCTGAAATTTATATAGTTGAAAGCTGATTCCTATGAAGATGGTTTGGCTCTATGAAAAAGAGGCAATCCATCAGCTGCACAGACCCAGACGTGGGCCTGCTAGGGTTTCTTTTCATAGGAAATTACTGCTCGAATGGATTCTCGTTAACCCTAGTGAGTGGGGGTCTAAGCAGATACTGCAGCAGAGTGTTCTCTTGTCTGACATAAAAGTACTTGAAAGACAACAAAATGTGTTAGAACTGAGGGACTAATTTCCCTTCGTACCTGTACCTTCTTCACTTTAGCCTTTGCCCCCTTTGTCACCCTCATATCCCAACAACTCCATAGATAACCCCATATTTTATTTAAATTCACACTGAGGGAAACATTGCTCAAGGATCAACCTAACTGCCCTGGCACCCCTGCCTACCACAAACACTGTCTCTGTCATTTCTTCAATTCATCACATTTCCCTGTGGACTAATACACTCACTGACAGATAAACAGACCCCCCTCTCAGCTGGGTTCCTTTCCTTTGTAGCTCTTTTCCTAGGGAACTGTTACTAAGACCAGCAAGCCCACCAGCTCAGTAAAAGAGAGTCAAAAGGATACAGAGCTTTTGAAACTCCTTATACCCAGGAACTTTTTGTTGGGTTTGCTTGTATTTGGTTTGTTATTTTGTTTTGTTTTGTATTGTTTTATTTGGTAGGGTCAGGGTCTCATTATGTAACCCAAGCTGCTGGCCTTAATCTCACAATTCTGCTTCTGCTCAAACTCCCACACTTGTGTTCATGGGCTCCAGTGTCTTTTCTCTCTCTCTTTCTCTCTCTCTCTCTCTCTCTCTCTCTCTCTCTCTCTCTCTCTCTCTCTCTGTGTGTGTGTGTGTGTGTGTGTGTGTGTGTGTGTGTGTGTGTGTGTGTTTTGAGAAAGAATCTTACTATGCAGTCTTGGGTGGCCTGGAACTCACTGTGACCTAACTGACCTCTAACTAGTGGCAGTCCTCCTGCTCCTACCTACAAAACAGTAAGTTTTCAGGCAAGGGCCACTCGGTCTAATTGAAATAAGAAACATTTGAATAATAAATAAAAATCAAGACCCACTGACTTTTCCAAAGTTTGAATAAAGTATGCATTTAATTGCTGTGTAGTGGTTAACATAGGCTCTGTTTAATTGCTGTGTCGTGGTTAGCATAGGCTCTGGAGCCAGGCTGTCTGGGTTCAAATCTGCCTTGCCGTCCAGTAACTAGCTATGAAACAAGGAACGTGGTAATTAAACTACCAATGCCTGGCTGCTCTCTGCAACATACAAGCAGCCCTAGGGCCCACTTACTATTGCTTCCTAAGGTGCATGAAACAGTGTTATTGTAGGGTAAAAGGGCCAGTGAAAGAAACCCACCCTGGTCCTGAACCCAGAGCCAGTGAAAGAAACACACCCTGACCCTGAACCCAGAACCAAAGAAATATACCCTGACCCTGAAATCATAGCCAAAGAAACACACTTTGATCCTGGGACCAGAGCCAGTGAAAGAAATACACTGTGTCCCTGAAGCTAGAACAAAAAGCCTAATAAAGACCAGTGATAGAAAAAAAAAATTGGCCCTGAAACCAAAGCCAACACTGCCCTGATCAACTGAACCCAAAATCAAGCAATCCCTACACAGGAAAACCAGCCAAACCCTGAGCAAGAAACCAAGCAACCTCTGAGCATGAAATCTAGCACCCTGACCCCAAACCCACAGTCTGCAAAAGAAACACACCCTGATCCTGAAACCCACAGTCAGTGAAAGAAACACTTTATCCTTGAACCAGAACCAAAAAAAAAAAAAAAAAAAAAACACATCCTGACCCTAAAAGCAGTGCCAGTGAAAGAAACACACTTTGGCCCTCAAATCAGAGCCAGTGAGAGAAATATTTCCAGGCACTGAAACTAGAGCTTAAAAAGACCGGTGAAAGAAACACAGTTTGGCCCTGAAACCAGAGCCAATTCCGTCTCTGACCAACTGAACACAAAATCAACCAATCTCTGAGCAGGAAAACTAGCCAATCTGTGTTTTTCCAAGCTCAAGGAGGTGGAATCTGACCAATTCCCTTTCTGAAAATTTTTTCCTGGAAAAACTCTGCCCCTAAGAAGTTCTATATAAACCCCTCTGCCTATTCAATTATTAGTTGTTCTCAACTCTGGCAAAGACAACCACTCTCCTGGATTCCTCCTTCTCAAATAAATCTCTTTCTTAAAAGAGTTTTGGTGAAGATCTTCTTTTGCCATCAGGGAGAAGAATCTCTGCTGGGATGTTCCCTTAGAGGGGCTGAACAGAAGATGTAACAACTTGTCTCCAGAGCCAGAGGAAATTGTACATTTCTGCAGGGGTTTCCCTTTAGCAGCGTGAAGCAGAAGAAGTAACATCTTGAATATGATCTGAGAAGAAATGGATCCCTCAGCTGGAATGGATACTTTGGCTGGAAAGGTCCCTTGCAGGAGTAGGGGAGGGAGCAGAGCAGAGCTCAACTGTAATGGCTCTCTCTAGGAGAAAATGCTATATCCTGCCAGGAGACCATCCTGCCTGGCACCCCAGCTTCATATATAGCCTGACTTCCCAACAAGTCAGGATACCTTTCTCCTCATATCTGTAGGTATCCAGGGTACCTTCCTTCACTACCGTAGGTATAACCTGACCTCCCAGCAAGTTAGGACACTTTCCCTCCAGACCTGTAATACTTGCAGATATAGCCTGACTTCCTGAAAAATCAGGATACTGTAGCGAGGAGCAGCAGGCTGTGTTCTGGTGCCACTCTGTAGTAGTAGGAGCAAGGGGGCTGTGTTCCCGCCCAACTCAGTGGCATGCTGCTTCCTGCCACCCGGCTCCCTGATGGCTAGCTTTACCCGAAATAATTACACGGAAACTGTATTCTTTTGAACACTGCCTGGCCCATTAGTTCCAGCCTCTTATTGACTAACTCTCACATCTCAATTAACCCATTTTTAATAATCTGTGTAGCACCACAAGGTATGGCTTACCAGAAAAGATCTTAACCTGTGTCTGCATCGGGTGGGAAAATCATGGCGACTACCTGACTCGGCTTCTTTCTCCCAGCATTCTGTTCTGTTTACTCCGCCTACCTAATTTTCTATTCTATTAAAGGGCCAAGGCAGTTTCTTTATTTAACCACTGAAATCAACACAAAGCAAAAGACTCCTACATCATTTCCTCTTTTTCTGTTTAAACAAAAAAAGAAAGGCTTTCACTTTAACATAGTAAGATTACATATAACAAAACAGTTATCAAACAAGAATTACAGTTACAATATTTATATCTATTTTATCTTTTATCATAACTAAGGAAAACTATAACTATCCATTCTTCAATTCCATCAAAGACTCCAGAAGGATATAATATTACCTAAGCAAACAAGAAGTCCAAAGCTCTAGAAATGACAGAGACATCTCACTGTCTGGACAGTCACCCAAAGTTCTTTTGTACCATTGGGGCATCCATCTTTTGCCTACAGACCCATAATTTCCAGCAGACATTTCCATGAAGCAGGAAATTTCAAAGGCAGTTCAGTCACTATTTGTTGTGTCCTGCAGAATGTCTCACAGACTCTTTCATGAATCAGGGACTTGGAAAGATTATCTCACCTTTAGGCAAGTTTAGCAGTCCTCTCTCTGAGGGTACTCTGTGTCCAGTTTATGCAACAGTCCAGGCAAGAGCAGTTTCTTGCCCAAATGGCTATCAAACTCCATAAGGAGCCTCTTCGATGTCCATCTTCCTCTCGAAGTAGATTGGTACTGCCAAGACAGACGTGTCTCATTGTCATGAAAAGTCTTAAGTTATTAAAACATTAAATGCCATATTCTGTAGCCTTTGAAAGATATGAAGAATGCCTATCTAACTGAAATATATCTCTATATATCTAGAAAATGTAACTAATATAAAATGATGTGGGAGTCTTCTGCTTTGTGTTGATTTCAGTGGTTAAATAAAGAAACTGCCTTGGCCCTTTAATAGGACAGAAAATTAGGTAGGCAGAGTAAACAGAACAGAATGCTGGGAGAAAGAAGCCAAGTCAGGTAGTCGCCATGATTTTCCCACCCGACACAGACGCAGGTTAAGATCTTTCCCAGTAAGCTACACATCGTGGGGCTACACAGATTATTAAAAATGGGTTAATCGAGATGTGAGAGTTAGCCAATAAGAGGCTGGAACTAATGGGCCAGGCAGTGTTCAAAAGAATACAGTTTCCGTGTAATTATTTCAGGTAAAGCTAGCAGTGCGAGAGCCAGGTGGCGGGAAGCGCATGCTGCTCCTCATTACAACAGGATACCTTTCCCTCTCAGACTGTAACACTTGTACTTATTCATGGAGTTAGGCTCCAATAAGGGTACAATTAATAAGGGCACAAAATTTTATTTTTTTTTAAATATTTATTTATTTATTATGTACACAATATTCTGTCTGTGTGTATACCTGCAGGCCAGAAGAGGGCACCAGACCCAATTATAGATGGTTGTGAGCCACCATGTGGTTGCTGGGAATTGAACTTAGGACCTTTGGAAGAGCAGGCAATGCTCTTAACCTCTGAGCCATCTCTCCAGCCCCCAAAATTTTATTTTTTCTGACGCATTGTTTAGCTTGTGGATTCTGTGAAGACTAGCACTTCTATTTCATAGCCACTGCCAGTGGTTGATTTAGTCTGCTGGTTCTACAGGTAATGGCATGTATAAAAAGAATGGGGGTGGATACCGTAGTTGTTGACAACAAAATTGGCCGCACCATCCATCGTTTAGTCGGTTAACGGCCATGCAGACAAGAGGGCTGAGGTACCAGTAAGCAGCCCATGAGAGATGCTAGATTTCTGCCTTGCTTGCTGCCATGCTGCTAGAGGGTAAAAGCTCATTCCAAATTCATTTAGGACTCTTGCTTGAATTGCCTGGTTTAAATCAGCAAAGAATCTATACATTACTGGGCCCATTCCATCTCTTGGGCCACTCTCTTCTTTAAAATATCATTTTTACATCTGCAATGTAATAATAACAAATCTTGACACATTCTTGTAAACCCCTTACCACTTTCATCAGTGTAAAAAGGTATTTCTCTTGGGAGAGGTTGTTTCTTTCAACATCATATGTTAAGTGCTATTCTGTGCTGAGTGTCAGCAGGTATAAGTGCTAAAGACGAAAGTTAACTAAGACCATGGCATTCCTGAGCTGCTCAGAGACCTGAGTTAGTAAATCACGACACCCTGCACCAAATAGCAATTTTCCTTTTAGACCAGACACTATTGGGATCCAGACTTCTTTTCTGAGGTTGGAAGAAGAGGGAAGACTCTGGCAAAGGGAGCCAGGAAGTGATCTATTACATTTTTTTTAAGTGGGAGGCAAATAGATTGAGGGGCTTGTATTTGTAGGGCGTGTGCAAAGATGTGAGCAGGTTAGAGCATGTGTGGCAAAAGGACAAAGCTAGACAGAGGAGCTAGAACCCAAACGTAAAAAGTGTTTATCTTCTTCCGCACTATGTATACAATCTCATTGGCCCCTAACCTCAGCATTCCTTGGGGTTTTTTTTGGGTGGGGGAGGGCTCTTTGTCAGACTCCCACCCCAGGCCAACTGTGTCTGAAACACAGGGTGGAACCTAGACAACCACACTAGCACATTCTCCAGCAAATGTTCACAGACACCAAGGGGCAGGAACCATTCATCTGCGGTGGGTTAGGAGAAAAACTGACCAAACTTGCCAAAACTGTCCTCTGCCAGCCTTCAGGGAACAAGCAACAAAGCTCCATTTTCAAGTGAAAAGATCGCTTATGCCTAGGCATCTGTGTGAAGGATGGGACACAGAATGGAGACATTCCCATGGATAAACTGTCAGGAGGTTGTGCCATGTGCTGGGGAAGCCCTGGGAAACATAAAGACAAATAGAATGGCAGTCAAGATGAGAAGGGAGGGCAGCCTGTGTGACAACACAGATGTACCAGTTGCCTGTGTGAGGTGAAGGAAGGTAGCGTCCAGGGTCGCCTGCTGCACAGCAGTTGCCTTAGATGTCTTGCTCAGATGTGCTGCTGCAGGTCAGCACACCTAGCCTTTGATACTGTGTGCACACCTTTGGGATGCTTGGACAGCTGTAGTTTAGAAAAAGGTACACAGGGACCCACTAGTGACAGATAATGCACAAATAATGTATGTTAGTTCTTTCTGTGGTGACACATCCAAGACCCAGAATTTTAAGAACAAAAATAAAAACTAAAGAAACATATCAGAAAAACCTGATATCAGGCATCTTGGGGATGCGATACTGGGGCTGGACAGGAAATATTCAAGTATGGAGCATCCTATGCTGCTATAAAATTTACAAAACAAAATGTTCAGATGGAGAAAAACTGGTAAGAATACATTGTAGTGATCCAGAAGACTCCTGGAACAGCTTCTATAGACATAGCAAAGAAATGGTTATGGGACTATGTTCCAGGAGCAAACCAGCACTTTAGAAGGATACCTCCCATAACCATGTGACTTCACTCCTTGACAAAAGACAGCCGCATGTTCCCCAAAGTGTCCAGCTTATTAAAGTCAAAGGCAATGCCCAGACTGTCACGAACAGAGAGATAGTAAGGGGTATCATGACAAAATACAATTGGGATCCTGAATCAGATCCTAAAACCTAAATGGACTAGAGATGAAGATGTCCTCCAAACCTGGCAAATTGGAAATAAAGACTACAATAAAATTTAATATAAAGATTGACACTAAGCACAGCCTATTTTCTGTTTCTTTTTACCAACCCTAAAGTGTACTGAAAAGAGCACACAAATGTAAAAACAAAGAACAAAATCTTGGCTCATCTCAACTCAATGAGAAAGAGGACTGACTAGAACTGATTCTGTGTACATAAATGATTAGGTTAAGTGAAGGTAAAGGTGAAAGTTTTCATCAAAGACAAATTTTCTTGTCCCATAGTGCCATCAGGCACGAGGTGCCTGTCTTCACGGCCCCTGTGGCAGCTAGTGCTTCCCGCCAGCTCTCACGTTTGTGCCCTGCTGGGCTTTGCTTATTGTGGGTCACAGTGGTTCATGATTGTACCCTTCCGTTGAATCTTGATGAAGCTTTCTGATTGGAAGGACGGTGCCCATAGAATCCATCTATGGTCTGGTTACTTTATCAGTTGTTTTCTAACACATGCAGTTCCCATTGTTCTTTTCTAAAGGAAGTTACTCAAAGTAGAACTTAAGTTTTAAATTTTTTTTCACAATCCCACATATATAGGCTTAAGATTTGTATTTATGATCTTACTATTACTTTTAGATATAAGATCCAACAATAACAAAATAACTAATTTGTACTATACAAGTTTTTAGTTATCTAACATACCATAACTAGTCATACTTCAGACAATATATTATTTAATAGAGCAAAGTATGTGGTGATATAAATGAAAGAAAGGCTGGTGAGATAGCTCAGTCTTATGGACTTAGATGGGGAAAGGAGAGAGCCAGTACCCTAGATTCATAATTAGTGTAAGAACATACACACACACACATGAACATGCACACACATACATACACATGAACATGCATGCACACATATACACACATAAGCATGCAAGCACACATACATACACATGCACACACATTAACATGTGTGCATACATATATTACATGCATGCATGAATGTGCATGCACACAAACATGCATTGCAACACATACACACAAACATGTATGCACACATACACATGCACCCACATGCATACACATACATGAACATGCACGCACACATACATACACATGCATGCATGAACATGCATGTATGCATGCATACGCATGCACACACATGAACATGAATGCACGCACAGATACATACAGATGCCTGTGCACACACATGCCTGCCATACATGTACATGACCACATGCACACTCATACATGTTCACATACATGCAAACACACACATACACATGCACAAACATACACTCACATATAAAGTAAGAAAATGTAAATTTTAAAAACTGAGAGAGGTAAAACTTAGTGTAGTGGCAAATATCTGTGGTCCCAGCACTAGGGAGACAGAGGCAGGAGGATAACTTCAAGTTTTAAGTCGGTGTGGAATACACAGTGAGTTTTAAACCAGCCACAACTGTACATGGAGCTGCTGTCTCAAAAAAAGAAAAGAAAATCATGGTAACTAAAGCCCACATAGTATTCTGACTACACCAGGGTCTTTCAGTTTCTCCAGAAAAGAAGAACAAATAGAAGAGCCTTCCAATTTAATGCACTATTATTACATGTATAGCAATGGTATATGGTTTATTGTGGTATGTTAAAATAGTTCTCAATTGTTGTTGTTTCATGAGTAAAATGTACCACATTTTCTAAGTGTACTCAGACTGAACTGATGCAAGATTCTCACCCTGTGTATATCTCATTGTTCTTTCCTCTTTCTCTTGGCTGCTGTGTTTTCCTTTTGTCTGTTTCCCTGCTAAATAGATAGAATTTTTCTGAAAGAAAATATGGCCTGAGTTTCCAAATAACAACCTCTTAATAGGAAAAATAACAAATTGTGAACTATAGGGTAGTGTAATGTAGTTATGAACTGTAGAACATCATAAAACGCTCCACCAGAGTTAGAAGTAGAGAAACACCTAGTCTCATGTCCTCTTTTATCATTCATGTCCACTGTCTGCATTCAGTCATTCTTCATCTTTTTAATAGTTGAATTTTCTCTTTGACAATTAACCACACATCTATAATGTATTTTGTGGTTCTCACCTCTCCGCCCTCTTTTACTTCCCTTCCGTCCCTGTCAACACTCCTCTGTACATTTCCTTTTCAATGTTCATTTGTGTCTTTTTCCTTGTTTTTGGCCCACTTAGTATAGCCTGGGTCCTCTGTGCAATGATAGAATCTGCTGGAGTCACCAGTGGGTTCATGTCTGAAGATACTGACTTCTCACGTCCCGGAATCCATAAGTCCACAGTTCAGAAAGGAGGAGCTGGGCCCTATGACCCCTCTCAAACCTGTGACAGGCAATTGTCAAGTCCAGCGAGACAAGATCGTGCCACATAACTCTGACTGTCCTGGTGATCACTCTTGATAAAATGGCCTCAATTTCACAGCAATCATTTTGGCCCCATTAGCACTGGTGTCACAGGTGTAAGCCACCACAGCTAGAGAGATATTTTCCTTTAAAGGCCCCTTAAATTTTCTGGAAGCCAGATCTGTATGCATAGTGTTTACCCAAACTAAAACTCAAGCATGGAGGCTTGTCCACTACAAACTGTGTGTTCAGTTGCCTGCATCTGAGTTAGACCTCAGTTATGGCAACTTTATTTCTAGGTCATGACATAACAGAACCTGCTTTCCAGAGCAGATGGCTCTCTGTCTAGCCAGGAACAACAGCAGTCCCCATCATAAGGCCACTTGCGCTGAATCATGGTTCCAAATAGCCCAGGAGACAAATACTTCCGGGAAATTGGTAGTAAGGCTCTTTTTGCTAACAATACATGTGACTAACAATTCTAGACACATGCAGACAGAGCTTAAAAAGATAATAGTAAAAGTTATCCATACTTGTAAGCACACAGAAATGTCTACAAAAAGAGATTTTCATTTTAAGAAAATGATCTAGTCTATGTCCTTCTGGCAATGAGGGAGGGGCACCAGGGAATGATCTGGAGCAGCTTTCAGAAGTCTCTTGTGTCCTTCCGCCAAGTGGGTTACAGGGTCGACTGGAAGGTCATCATGCTTAACAGCAGGGGCTGTTACCCACCAAACTACTTCACCAGCTCTCACAGTGGAGGCTTTTAAGTTCACATCTCTGTGATAAAAAGGTGTGATCGTATCAGCATCTTTCTAAAACAAAAATGCACATACACTGTTTCAAAGAATAACCATCCTTTAAAGCATCCAATTTATGTTCTATGGCATCTGAAAAGTATTGGTACCTTTCATTACTATATCTATCTGAAAAATAATAAGCCTGCAAAAGCATATGCTCTTTTATTCTAGCCATTAATCGTAATGGTGATTTTTTTTAAGTATAAAATGGTCCAAAGTAAATTGATTAGATGTGTGACCTAGCACAGCTTTTCCTGTTAAAGTGGTTCATAGTTTACAGTTTATAGTTGCTCTTTCAGGAAGCTCGGGAACCTTTCATACTGATCTTATTCAGTTTGAAGCTATAAACTATCCAGATAGCCTGAGAGAAAATCTGGATTCTTTTCGGGTTTTCTTTTTGTTGCCAATTCTTTGATAACAGACATTCACTCTTTGTGATTCGGGAATGGCTTGTTTGCAACAACAGTTTGCTTCAGATTTACTTACTACCAACAAGAGGGAAAGGGCTCTGAAATAACTGTCAGTAATTGCTGTGAGCCGGTGTAACATGGGACCTTTGGTGTAACACCTGAAACTTCCCTTGCTTATAGAACGCACGTCCTTGAAAGCGATGCCTTCTGGATCACCTGTCTCTATGTGCCGCCACCGAAAACAAAAAGGCAGATTCTTCACTCAAAGGGGTCTTTTCTTCTCTTGAGTTTCTCAGAACAAACGCCTGGCCCACTGTGTAAATACTCACTGTACATCCTTTAAAATGTACATTGAGTTGTGTACAACGAGCGCTCTGAGCGGGACTTTTCCCTGTATCAAATCCGGTAGAGATCTCTGAGAAGAGTAACTTAGTCCGCACCGCATGGCCATTTTCCAGGATGCCTGCCAAGTGAGTACTTAGGAGGATGGCCTCTGGGCAGGAGGAGCGCCTTATCCTCTATCTGGGACCAGACACAATCAGGAGCCTTGCAGGAGGACAGGTTCTGCTAACTGATAGCCCTTCCCCATTTCTGATAGCAGAGATAGCTGCTGTTTCCAAAGAGTTAATATTTAACTCACGCCAAGAAACACATATGTAGGCTGCTTTTTTGAATTTAAATTGTCATGTTTTGCTTATTTTTAGGTTCTTGTTCTCAAAAAACAAAAAAAAAAGATGTGAATTCTATAATAGATTTGCTAATTAGAGAAGAAGAAGCAGGTTTTCAGCAATTACTGAATCTAATGATCAACCTCTTTAATGCCGCTCCATCTGGCTTCCCTTATTTGCTTTTTGTGTTGTTTTGGTTGGTTGTTTTTTGGTTTTTGTTTGTTTATTTGTTTGTTTTTCATTTTGTGTGTGGTTTTTTTGTTGTTTTCGAGACAGGAACTCATAGAGCCCAGGATACATTGGAACTTCACTGTTTGTGTTTCCCAAGGAATGGTGTCACATAACACACTGGCTCTGATATCTTACAGTTACTAGACACTGGACAAGTCTGTTTCTCAGAGTTTGTTAGTCTTCTCTGGTAAAGACGCTATGGAAATAGCCCGGAGTAACCGCAGCTATTGAAGAAAGGTTTCTTCCCGGGATGGAAAATGGGAAGCTGAGTTCTGACAGATTAGAACAAGGGATTAGGGCTAGAAAGATGGCTCAGTCTTAAGAGCACCTTCTGCTTTTACAGAGGACCTGAGATCGATACCCAGCATCGATGTGATGGCTAACAACTCTCCCTATATCCAGCCGTCCAAGGACACACTCCCCTGTCTGCCTTGGAATTCTCTTGTCTTGGGAAGGTTTCTAGAGGTCACATTCTGTTAAACCCTTGCCTTTCAGAATCTTACTATAGAGAATGAAAAAGTGATTAAAAGAAAATGTACCCTGTCCATAGGACATCCAGAAGAGTCAACTGGGGAGACACAGAGACTAACAAAGATGTTAGGTTTCCGGGGTGCTTTTAAACTCTGTTAGAACATATCGTTTAAATTCCCTTAGCTTCTACCTATAGCAAGGACCACTGACTCAGTTTGCTCTCTTTATAGGCCATAACTCCAGTTCCAGAGCATCCAATGCCGTCTTCTGAGCTCCTTGAGCACCAGGAACACATATGGTACACATAGATAAATGCAGGAAGACATTCATACGCATAAAATAAAGTAAATAAATATCTTAATATAAATGTGCAATTTAAAAGACAGAAGAAAATACTTAGATGATAGAAAACATAGAAGCTTTAAAGCACAGACAGTTCGGTATTTTGATAGATTAACAGATTTTACTCATCAGGGCTCTCCAGGGAGCAGAAGCAATAGAGCAAATGTATATTTGTAGCAACAGTATTGGGTCAGTGTTTGCAACACAGTTGTCCCTCACCTACAGGCTGAGAGCCCAGTAGTTACCTAGTCCATGAGACTGGATTCCTCAGCAGTCCTTATCCGGTGCCAAAACCCTGAAAGATTCCTAGAGAACTGCTGGTCCCCAGTCTCCATTGGGAGCCAGGAAAAGCTGGTTCTGATATTAGTTAGGGAAGCAGCAGCAACAGCAAGGTGAATTAATTCAGCAGTAACAGGGAAGGCCACACAAGCACGAGGTGAAATAATCTTTCTTCTGTATCCGTTTATTATCTGGGCTGCTACCAGAAGGTGCTACCCACATTTGAGGTGTGTCTTCCTACCACAATTAAGGCAATCAAGAGAATCCACCATAGGCCAACCTGATATACACAGTTCCTCAGTTGATGCTCCCTGCTTGTCATATGTGACAGGCTGACATTTAAAACCAACCACTATACACATGTCATGTGAACTTTTTCTGGGAAATGCAAATTATAAATGTCTATACAGCCCAGATAGGGCATGAATAACAGGCCAAACAGTCCATCCAAATCCAATTTGGTGACCCAATGGCTTTATTTTGTTTACTAACAGAGCATAAGTGAGGTGTAACTTGCAGGGGTGTGCGTGACTCTGAAGCAAACACCTTATTGAAAAGTCTTACTCTAGCAATGATGGCAACTTCCCACGACTGCAGAGAGTCCTCTCAGTCAACCATCCACAGGCTGTATACCTGAAACCCCCTGTGTCTTGTGCAGAATTACATACAGGTTGGCAGGCAGGTTAGGAAGGAGTGTCTGGAAGCTCAGATAGGGCAATGAAGTTCTGCTCACTTCCTATAAGAAGCCAAAAGCCCATTGTTGAGGGTCTCGCCAAGTAGCTACAGGTGCTCTAATGAAGATAGTCATGGCTGATATTCTTGAGGACAGTGTTGTAGAGAGTAGAAACTTAGGAAGCATAAATATGTGGAGAATAAAAGGAGTCTAAGGGCTCTATGGACATGAAGAACAGGAGATGGTAATACAGGAAAGAAAGATGTTTGTGTTCTCTTATGTAGAATCTAAATTTCAAAACAGATGAATATGTTAGAGACAAAAGCAGAAGGACACAAAGGTAAGGGAGGAAGAAGGATGGAAGTGATGGGAGAAGAATGGATATGAGCAAATGTCATGGTGGCACGCAAGGAATACTATAGTTAAGCCCATTATTTGGTACTTCACTAACTAAAACAACTAGTTAAAAACAGAAAGTTGACAAGGGAGAGACCTATGAGGGAACAGGCCCAAGTCAGAACCCTCTGCAGGACCAGCACATGTCAGGGACCTCCAAAGGAGCAATCCCAATCCAGGGACATCTTCAGAAACAGGCCTGAGCCAGCGACCTCCACAGGACCAAGCCTGAGCCAGCAACCTCCACAGGACCAAGCCTGAGCCAGCAACCTCTGCCAGAGAAGGACTGAGGCAGCCACCTTCATAGGAGTAGCTACAAGAGAGAGGCCACTGAGGGAGCAGGCCCAAGTCAGAAACCTCTGCAGGACCAGGCCCAAGAAAAGAACCTCTGTAGGAGCAGGCCCAAGCCAGGGACATCTATGGTAACCTCTGCCAGACTAGGCCTGAGCCAGTGACCTCCAATGGAGCAGGCCCAAGGCAGTGACATTCACAGAATCAGGCCCAAGGCAGCAACCTCACCAGGAGTAGCTCCATAGGAACAGGCGATTGCAGAACTAAATCAAGATACATCCACAGAGTCGTTCTAGTCTCTTTGTTCTGTGCCCGATCATGAGTAGTCCCACTGTAGACCCTGAGAAGTACTGACAAAAGAATATGCAATGTAGAGCTATAGTACAGAAAGATCTCCAAGGATCACCAGTACTGATGTGTTTCCTCAAATCAGATTCAGGGATGGCATCTTCTCTGACTGTGGAGCAGCATTCATCCTTTGTATTCTCACAGTCACCTGTCTCTTCACAGCAATAAAAACCTTAACTAACACAGAAGCTGGCACCAGGGAGTAGAGTATTGCTGTATTACGAATGACCATGGGAAGGCGGAGGCAGCTTGTTCGTTTCCCAGCTGCCCAGACACAAAATAATCACACAGAAACTATAATAATTGTAATACTGTTTGGCCAACAGCGTAAGCATATTCCTAGCTAGCTCTTACATCTTAAATTAACCCATTTTTATTATTTTACATTTTACCACAAGGCTTATGGTTTACCAGCAAGCTTCCGGGGTGTCTGTCTCCTTAGGCAGCTACCTTTCTTTGACTCTGCCTACTTTCGCTCTCTATATATCTTTTCTAGCCTGGCTATATTCTTTTAAGCCATTGGCCAAAAGCAGTTTCTTTATTAACCAGTGTTATTCACAGCATACAGAGGAGAATCCCGTATCAATCATGCTGTTATTTGGCATAATATGGACCTTGGGAGTGTGGAGTAGAAAAGCAGTTGAAAGCATCAAGTGCTATTTAATGAGCCGTCTTAGTAGGAACATGGAAGACAGAGGTGATCAATGTGATTTGATGAACTGTAGGGAGCTGGCTCGAGAGTTTCAGAGGAGAAGAATTTTAGTATGTTGCCTAGAAATAATTCTTGTGATATTTTGGTGAAGGAAGTAACTGCCTTTATAGTCTAGCCAGCCTAGTATAGACTCTGTTATGCCAATACTAGTAATACTAATGAAGATTTATAATGAAAAAAGTAAACTGAGTAGAGTAAATTACAAAATATAAATTTTAAGGAGAAAAAGAGCACCCAGAAGTGGAATGGGGATAAATCCTGTGTTTAAGAAGATAAATATATAAAGACATGAAATGAAGGAAGTGGTGATCTCAGGGCAAGATCCCACCCAGCTAAGTTTCCAATTTGTGGAAAGAAACTAAAGAAAAGCTTAGAACTGTGCATGGTGAGGCACACATGTTATCCAAGCACTGGGAGGCGGAGGCTGGCAGATCTCTGAGTTTGATGCTAGCCTGGTCTACAGAGCAAGTTTCAGGACAGCCAAGCTTAGGCAGTGAAAGACAGGAAGCTAGTGAAGATTCAAATGAACAAGGGAGATGTGTTTGAGCCCCAGTAAGCACCAGAACTTGGCAGCTTTGGCCACATAGTTCTGGCCTTAGAGTTAAGTATAGAAGAGCCAGGTTATGCAATTTGTTTCTATGCCTAAAGAAAGCTGCTGAAGCCAAAGATGTGTTGGGGTGTCCCTGAATAGAGGCCTAAGTAGATAGACCATTGCATGAAGCTATAAAGTTAAAACCTGGATTGCCTTAGAGAACCCAAGATGGTAGAGATGCCTGAGTTGTGGGATACCTGTTAAGGACAGATGATAATAGGAAGTAAAACCATAGGAAGTGAAAGACAAGTATATTGCAGTCAACAAAAGTGAAGAGCATTTCAATGTAGAATTTGGAGTTTGCCCAGCTTGTGTTTGGTCTTATTTTGGTCCAGTACTTCCTCACTATACCCCCTTTTTTGCAATTTGGAATGGTAATGTATATCCTATGCTATTATATGTTGGAAGTATGTGATCTCCTTTTTAATTTTAATTTATAGTTAAGAGATTACATGTGTCTCAGAAAAAATTTTAGACTTTGGACTTTGAAAGTTTGGAACTATGAAACTACTATAGATTATGGGTAATTTTCAAGTTGAACTGACTGCATTTTTGCATGATGATACTGATACAAACAGTTGGTGGCCAGGGAGTAGAATGTGGTGGTTTGAAAGAAAATGTCCCACAAAGGTGTGGCACTATTAGGAGGTGTGGCCCTGTTGGAATAGGTGTAATCTTGTTATAGGACGTGTGTTACTGTGGGGGCAGGCTTTGAGGTCTCTTTTCCCAAGCTTCACTCATGTGACAGTCAGTCAACTTCCTGAATCAAGATGTAGGACTCTCAACTCTAAGACATGTCTGTCTGCACACTGCCATGCTCCACACTGTGATGATAATGGACTGAACCTCTGAAACTGGAAGTGAGCCACCTCTATCAAATGTTTTCTTGTAAGACCTACTATTATTATCTGGTCTTTGCATAGCAATAGAAACCTAACTAAGACAATATGTCTAATACTATCTATAATATGACTCTCCTTGCCAAATAATAGCACTTACCAGCCTATAGAATCCAACTTCAACTCTCACTGATGTGGGAAGTCCTTCTGTATATTTTATTGGTTAATGAATAAAGAAGCTGCTTTGGCCTGTGATAGAGTAGAATAGAGGTAGGTAGAAAAACTAAACTGAATGCTGGGAGAAAGTGGGCAGAATCAGTGAAAAGCCATGTAGCCGCCCACAGGAGACAGACATACTGGAACCTTGCCAGTAAGCCACAGCCACATAGCAATACACAGATTAATAGAAATGGGTTAATTTAAGATATAAGAGTTAGCCAGAAATACGCTTAAGCCCTTGGCCAAACAGTATTGCAAATAATACAGTTTCTGAATGATTATTTTGAGAATAAATGATATATTTATTCTCAGAGCAGCAGAGAATAAATAAGGAGCCTCTGACTACATCTCAGCTTGCTTTCCAAGGTCCTGTTTAATCACTCAGAATATTTTTTTGAGAATGAAATCCTTCTCCTCATGAGCCACTGTCACAGGGTCTTGTTGTCTTTCTTGCATTTTACACTTTCTTTACTTTATTTATTTACTTTACTTTCTTTACACTGCAGGCACACTCACCAGGCACATTGAATTGTACAATCTTTGTGAGACCCTTTGTTGAACAGGACTGTCCTTCAAGTCAGTTAGCCAACATCTTCAGGAATTCTTCTGGGCCCTGTTCATAAAAGCTCCTCATAGCAAGGCCTATTGGTCATTTACTGTCTCTCATAGATTGAACCTTCATCTGAGTATTGACTCACCCATTCAAATCAGTTGTATGCAATTCTGCCCTAATCACACATGGTTTGGGGGCAGGAGCTAGAGGAAGTATTAGGGAAAAGATGATGAGAGGGGGTTCATCTACATAACTTAAATAACCTCTCAGTGAGGATCTTCCAGTATGGCTACTCTAAGTCTGCCTATGCTCTTGCCTATAATGTCTATATTTCTTTCCCATAACCACCCACCCACAACCTATGATCTGAAAGAATGTCTAGTAATAAAATCATTGGTTCCCTAGGTGGAATTGTACTGCAGTTTGTCTTTGGGATCTTTTATTTCTCCCAGAGAATAAAATTTCACAACATGCCCTATTAATATCCTATCTCAAAGATGTTCACAACATTTGAAAACATCCACGATAAAATGAAAAGAAAGAAAGAGTCCTTCACATACCTGAAACCCAGCTCCATGCAGGGCAGAGACAAGAGGATCATCTTCTTTTGCCCAAAAGCCTAGCAGACAAAGCATGGGTTCCCGGTTCAAGAACAGATTTTGCCTCAAAGGAATAGACAGAGACAGGTAGAGGACACCAAGGTTTTCTTCTGACCTCTAAATGCATAAGTGTGATAATGTATGTGCACATATACTCACACAGATACACATAAATAAATTTTTAAGATTTACTGATTGCTTTAAAAAATCAAAATGGTGCAGTGCATCTGCTATTGTCTGGATGGCTTGCTTTTGTCTTCCTGTTTTGCCCTGTGTACTGTTCTGCTCTCCCAGCATCCTGTGCACTATTATGTTTAACTGTGTGTTTCTGCTCTGTCACCCATAATCCAAACATGAATGAGAACTAAATAAGCTTATGTTGAATGACTGACTGGTAGTTTTAGTGTGCCACTAAAATTAATGAATTTTTAAGTAGTGAAGACAGAAATTTTGGCTTTTCACCAGGATCCTGGTTTCTTGAAAATGTCTTAAGTTTGCCATGCTAAATTTGTCAATTGTACCCAGGCACTGTCTGCTTAAAACTGGCTTCCTAGATTCTGTAACATCCTCTCCATACCATAGTGGTCCCCAAAACATTACTTTCCCTTCTAACAAATAGATCTATACTGATGTCCCTACTGCAGCTCATAGTGATCTTCAAATACTGAAGCTATGAAGAACACCACTTTGCAATGATGCTTCCTAGCAGTGTGCAGAACCATCAGCACAGGGATACAGTGCTTCCTGGCAGTGTGCAGAACCATCAGCACAAGGATATGGTGTTTCCTGGAAGTGTGCAGCACCATCAGTACAGGAATTTGCTGTTGGATGCCATATAGTCTTCTTTGTAGCAAAATAGATTTTATTCTGAAGTCTCTTTACTGCCACATTTTCACCTTTTCAACAAGACTTGAGTACAACAAAGATGGGAATGGGAACTTTTCCTATTGTTTCTTTGATGGCATCTTTTCTGCTTGCAGATGATTTTCAAACAGAAATAAACCACTAAAGCATCTGAAGCCACTGCTTCCCTAGTGATCAGCAGTAGGACATACAGTTTACCCTAAGATTACCGGTATATGAATCTGAATCTCCTCCTGCTTCTCTCCCCCCAGCACTCCCCCTCTTCCCCTCTGCTTCTCTTTCTCTTTGTGTCCTGCCTTCTCATGATTCACCTTTCACATGCTTCTATGTCACATTGTTGCTTCTGTGTCTTATTTGCTGTTCTTACTTAATTTCCCTTAGGTTTGCATTTAATGTGCTCTAAGTACATTTCCTGTCAAAGTGGAAAATGGTGAGATATATATATATATCTATCTTTTGGATATTAGTATATTCGAGTTCTGTATGAGTGCTTTGATAGCCTAGAGGAAACTGGCATGAGCCCTTACCTATAAGATATGGTTGATAAGCTTTGGAAAGTTATTCTCAGTGTCTGTAGACTTCATCAGATACTAAAGTATATTAGTTAGAGTTATTATTGTTATGAAGAGACACCATTGCCACAATAACTCTTATAAAAGACAGCATTAATTGGTGTAGATTGCTTACAGTTTAGAGGTTCAGTCTATTATCATCACGGTGGGACATGGCAGCATGCAGGCAGACGTGGTGCTGGAGTTGAGTTGAGAGTTCTACATCTTGCAAGAAACAGTAATTCATCTGTGACACTAGGCAGTATCCTGAGCATAGGAAACCTCAAAGTCTATTCCCACAGTGACATACTTCCTTCAACAAGGCCACACCTCCTAATAGTGCCACTCCTCATGAGATTATGGGGACCAGTGACATTCAAACTGCCACATTATACTCTCTGGCTCCCATAAGCTTATAACAATATCTTTATGCAAAATGCATTTAGTCCAACTTCAAAAATTTCCATAGTCTATAACAGTCACAATGTTTAAAAGTCCAAAGTTCAAAGTCTCTATAAAATCAAAAGCAAAAAACAGATCACATATTTCCAACATATAATGATGCCACAAGATATACCATTCCAAAACACAGGCAAAAGGGAATAATGAGGAAACACTGGACCAAAACAAGACTGACATCAAGCTGGGAAAACTCCAGACTCTGCATCTTCATGTCTGATGTCTAAATGCTTTTCAGATCTCCAACTCCATTCAACTTTGTGGACTGCAACACACTTCTTTCTCTATGACTGGTTCTATTCCCTGTTAGCAGCTTTCCTCAGCAGATAACCCATGACTCTGGCATCTTGAGTCTTCCAAGGCAATCCAGGTTTCAAGCTCACATCTTCATACAATGGCCTCTGAATGACCTCCATTCCAAAACACCCCTGACATGTCTGGCCTCAGCATTTTTCTTTAGGCATGGAGACAAATTCAAAACCCATTTCTTCTATCCTTAACTCTCATGCCAGAACCACATGGTTGAAGCTGTCACATTCTGCTGCTTACTGGGGATAGACCATTGCCCTCTCATTCACTTACATTGTCACCAGCTTTCTACCCTTCACTGTCTCAGCTTGGCTGTCCTGAAACTTGCTGTGTAGACCAGCCTGGCCTCAAACTCAGAGATCTGCCAGATTCTAAGCTTCCAGTGCCAGGATTAAAGACATGGCCCATCACAACACACTCCAAGCCTTTTAAATTCACAAGTTGGAAACTTAACTGGGTAGGATCTTGGCCTGAGGTCAGCACTCCCTTTAGTCCATTTCTTTCTGTTTATCTCCTTGAATATAGGACTTAGTTCCATTCCACTTCCTAGTGGGTTTTTTTTCTTCTCAAAATTTAAATTTTGTCATTTACCCTGCTCACCTTGCTCCTTTTAATTATAAATCTTCAACAGAATTAACACTAAAAACCACACAACAGAGTCTATACTTGGCTGTTTCACATTAGCTTCAGGCTGTCTCTTTGGACAAGGGCAAAAATCATCCACTTTCTACCAGCATATCACAAGACCAGTCTATAAGCCACCTACTAACACTCTGAAACCTCTTGATCCCCACAGTTCAACACATCACACTCAGTACCACTTCTTCTATGCTTCTACTGGTATGGTCCATTAAGCTGCACTTAATACATTCCAGTAATTTTGTAACCCAATCTTCCAAAGTCTATGTTACTACAAACAAAACCATGGTTAGGCCTATCACAGCAATACCCCAGTCCCTGCTACCAACTTTTGTCTTAGTTAGGGTTTTAATGGTGTGAAGAGATACCACGGCCTCACAACTTTTATAAAAGAAAACAGTTTAATTGAGGTGGCTTACAGTTTCTGAGGTTTAGTCCATCATCATCATGGCAGGACATGGCAGCATGCAGGCCGACATCATGCTGGAGAAGATAATAGAGCATTCTATACCTGAATCTGAAGGCAATATGAAGTAAACTGTGTCTACACTGGGCATAGCTTGAGCATAGGAGACCGCAAAGCCCACCCCCACAGTGACACATTTCCGCCAACAAGGCCACTCCAACAAAGTCGTGCTTCCTAATAGTGTCAATCCCTATGAAATTATGGGGACCAATCACATTCAAACTACAACACTAAGCAACTTTTACAGGAAGCATCATTTTCATGTACACACTCTTTAATTTCCATGACTCTCATTGCATGTTTTTGTTACTCTCTAAGGTATGAGTCTGTACACTATGTGCACTGTGTACATCTTTTAGAATTTTTGCAGCACTGTCTGTCATGTGTTAGAAGAGCAAGGTCATCAAGGTTATACTAAATTACTCAATGATGGATTATCCCAGACAGCATTTTCCAAAATCTTTGTATAATATGTCACAAACAGGTCAAAGATCACGTTACTCTTCTGCCAGTCCTCATTTCATAGAAGCTCCTTCACAGTCTTGGCTATGAATTAGAGAGCTGAAGTCTGCTGGAACTTTAATGTAAGCCCATGCATGAAAACAAAGCTCTGAGTTGCGTCTAAAATGCTGTCTAAGTACACAGCATTGTATAGCAAGAAAAAAAGCAACAGAGATATCAACAACAGAAAGGCATAAGTCAGACAGTGTGACCTTCCTTAACTATGTAATGTGCAGGATTCCAAGCAGTTGATTCTTTGCCATTGGAGAGCAATCCATTCATTCAGTCAAATAAGGAGACAGGACTAACCCCAAGCTTCTGCACTTTCTAACATTGTCATTTCTCCCATGGAATGCTGTTTTACTGCTAACCCATGTGACATTTCCCTCCCAGCAACTTACACAAATTAGACCAAAACCTCAAACTATGATATAATTTAGAAATAGACTAAAAATAAAGAATTTGACATTTATCATTCTCATCCTCACAACTAGAAAAATATCCTTATTTGAAACTATTTTGGTGAACCACTTTCAGTACATTTCCAAATAATAGCCACTCTTGTCCTAAGCACTGAGAAAAAGTCCCTTAATGTTTTCATATACCTGCTGGATGCCACACAATACTTCCTGAAATGTGACCAGCACTTAATCCAGTTCTCAGTGGCATTTGTATCTGGAGGGTAAAAACTGCTTTCCCCCATTATCACATATGCTTCTAAAGAGTCAGTGTTCACCGGGGCACTAAGGAGACTGCGCTGAAGCCTCTGCTGTCGAGTTCCTCACCAGAGATTCTGTATTAGCACCTAAATGAAACACAACATTCCAAAATTAGTTTGCCTTACATTTTCAGGCAAAAACTGTTACAGTGGATTTTTATAAAGACTTTTTCCAATACTAAAATGCTCTCTGTATTTCTAAGCTACAAACATATTATTATCTATAACTTTAATGACTAAAGCCTATAAAGTCACTTTGTTGTCTGTTTTGCTTCTTTTCTTTATTATTGTCACGTGCCACTTACACTTTTAAAAGATTTGCAGAGCTGGTGAGATAACTCAAGATAACCTGAGCTGAAAAAGTGGAACCCAAGAGGAAGAAAAGAACCAGCTCCCAAAAGTTATCTTTTGCCCTCCACATGCATAGAGTGGCACCCACATGCCCACACTTAATGGTCCATGTATTACACACACACACACACACACACACACACACACACGTAATAATAAATGCACTTTATTGACTTACAGTGGCACGTCCAAATGCAGGAGAAATCACTTGTGTGATTTCAATAAAAACTTCAAAGTGTATGTTTGTCTAGTGTGTGCACTTTCGTTTCCAAGGCAACTTTAGAAAGAAGGCTCTAAAAACAAAATCAGCCTCTGCTCCATGGCCAAGGTTATCAACCTCCCCTGAAACACAAGCAGCTTCATCACTTTTCCAGGCACCTGGATTTCTGAGACTCAGCGGAACTGCAACCTGCAGCCAGTAGCTAAAATATCCTAATGAGAGCTGAGTGCAGTCTACCCCATGCAAGACCCCAGGTTCAATTCTCTTTATTACAAACCCAGACAATACACGAAATCTCATAACTGCTCTGTGTATTTCTAGAAGCTACCCAGTTAAATAGAAACATAAATCTTGGTGCTACTGTTAACTAAGCATTCAAAACTGTAGTCCATCAACATACTCATAATGTATACATGAGATTAGGAAGGACATACACCAAGAAAGTAACAACTTTTTTGTTCTCACAATCCCACTTACTTAACACATGTTTGTGTCCCTCCACTATATGTCTTGTGCATACACTGTATGTGCACTTGGCTTTAAAGACACAGTGTTACTGCCTTCCTATTGGCTTCCTTCATAAGTAATAGAGGAAAAAGAGTATTATAAGTAAATTCTTTTGTCATGCACAAGATATAAAAAGTGAAAAGTATAAAGAAATTGTTGGCATGACCTTAGTAGCTCCAGAAACCTGAGATAAAAATCCAATGGGTCTTCATACTCCGGGATTTGCACTCATACAAGGCTTAATCAAATTTTTTAATTTTCGAGTAGACGGCATGTCAAATGCAGTTTACATTTCCAGCCAGTAACTATATTTCTTACAAGTGGCTATTACATTTTTAGAGACAGACACAACAAGTAATAAGAGTTTTATTTGAGAGGAGAAACAATTGTGCAGCTTATTTTAGATGAAAGGAGTATAATAAATTTATGAGACCTCACATACAGCTCAAATATAATAAGTTAGAAGGATTAATTGAATTGCGAGCTACAGTAGCCTGCACTAGTAGAATGCCATTTTATGGAGCTCTATAATACAGTTTATCATCGACTCCATGGAATTCCCACAATATATTAGCTTCGGTGTGACAATAAAGCGCACACAGTGAGGGGCATGTCCCTTTTGACACACATTCTCTTCCCACACTTACTTTACCAGGGAAACAACTCCGGTGCAGTTTAATTAAACCGCACTGCAATGAATTAGTCCAGGTCTTCGCCTTCTGACAGAGAGGGGCCTGGCAGTACCACAGGGGTTTGTCCCCTTCTGACACCAAAGAGACTTCAGAAAACCTGGGAAAGAAAGTGCAGGACTCCTCAGACGACAGTGTCACTGGGCAAGTCCAGAGCTGTCAATCAGGAGACTTAAGGAAGCACTAACCCCTTAAGTGTTTGGATTTCTCTGGTTGTTGACTCTGTCTGCTTTTGAGCAGTGTCTAAATGTCTTAGGAAGGTTGGATGTGCTGTGTTTCTGAGCTGGGGACAAGAGCATCATTGCTGCCTTGCAGCAAGCACAGCTTGTTCACTGGGAGTCCGCTGTGTATTCATAGCTAGCTCTAGGAAGGCAAGCCAGAAAGTAATAATATGAAATAAACTTAAGATGATGATGAGTTTAAATAACTCTATTGCAAAGAGCATATTAATAAAAACATTTTTGCTCAAAGTATAAATTCTCCAGCTGAACGTGAGCTACAGTATAAAGAGAAGAGACTCCTTATTTCCCCAGAGCTCTGATCAACAGTGTTGGATTTATAACCCAAGAGCACAGAAAAACCTTGCATTATTCATGCATATTTGTATTCTCTCTCGATGCTGTTTATTAATGCATGAGATGTTTTGGAATTGAAAATAAAAGTTCACAAGATGATTACCTTTTAATAACTGCTTCTAGCTAGATACATTGAATATTTAAGTGAACCAATACACAAAGACCTCAAAAGAATTTACGAGACAGTGGCAATTAGACCCTAATAACTTGGCTCCACCAGAACTACTGGGTTCTATTTAGATGCCAGACATGGCACCTTAGTGATGAGCACACCCTGTCGCCACCATGACTTTGACTGGGGACCCTGAGAAATGACAGTTCCATTAGGTGTTATGTAGAGAAGTTGACCTCATGCTCCCAAGACTTGGTCTTTGCCCTGTGAGTCACCACTTGTCACCGTTAATTAGGGCAGAGACTCAGGTAACCCAATGTGATTGCCACTGGTTATTTAAAGAATAGGATAAAGTTTTACCAAGCCTCACAGAGGTAATGTAAATTTTCTTAGAGAAAAAGAGTAGGAAAATTAAAAGTGAAGGATAAAATGGTTTTTTTTCATCGGCAATATGTTATAATCATTCTGAAATTTTTGATGAAGCGGGGAAAGGGCATCAATAGGAACTCAGAATGATTTTATTACAATACATCCTTTTCATTTGCAGGTAAAAATACTTCTGCCAGTAAACACGCTCATTAGAGCAAGTGCATTAACACACAGCAGGGAGAGCTCACTTCCCTCACAAAGGCCTGCTCTAGCAGGGCTGCAGGGCTGTGAGCTCAGACCTGTGGAAGGTGAACGGTCCCCACAACGCTCTATAACACACAGAAATCCCAGCCTTTGAGCCAGTTTGTTTCCCATCTTTTGGATCCTTTGCACTTTGGAGATTCTGGAGATCTCTGTACTGACTTCATAAATAATAAATTCCTGTCTTTATGACTGCTCTCTTAAGATCAAGAGCCGAGACATTTTCTCTTACTCATTTCATGCCGTGTTTTTTCTAAACAATCTAATTTCTTTCATATGGTTATTCCTTTCATTTTTCCTTGAACATCCTATTATATAGCTGCTTTTAAACGTCAAATTTGTTAAAGCAATCTTTTTACCTGGTTTTCGTTTGCTAGAAATGAGGCTGGTCTCATACACGATGCACCTTGTGTACCTATTCTTACTCAGAGAGAAAGAGAAATGTTTTCTTTCCAGTGGACGTGCATGCACCTCCAGGACAGAAAACTGAGTATGGCCATAACTGTCAAAGGGGAAGAGTGACAGGTCCCACAGTTATAGCAGCAAACATCTATGTCCTTGTCACTGAGCCTCCTACCACAGCACTGGGTCAGAAAGATTGAGGCGGCAGCAATGGCTCACTCAACTGCTTCTCCGTTCCTAGAATTAAAGTATAAAGAACTATATTTGTAGTCAGATGTGATGCCCAGCTCATAAGAAGCAGAGATAACCGAGTGCTATGAGCTTGGGGCCAGTTTGGACTCTCAGATGAATTCCAGGTCATCTTGGGCTACAGAGTAAGACCCATCTCCAAAAATAAATAAGTAAATAAAAAGTCACCTCTACTTCTCTAATTCTAGAAGACACCACCCTTGTTTTCCATGTTTGGTTTTGCTTTGGTTTGGTTTGGGGTTCTGTTGTTGTTTTTGAGACAGGGTTTCTCTGTGTAACCCTGGATGTCCTAGAACTCACTCTATAGACCAGGCTGGCCTCTAACTCAGCTAGAATTGAAAAATTCAGAGACCTGCATGCCTCTGCCTCCTGAGTGCTCGGATTAAAGGCATGCAACCCCACTACCTTGCTTAACACCTCAGTTTCAGCACTCATTTTGTATTAAATAGTTTTTTCTCTTTTTATTTATGAAACAAAAGTTTGTGCCACCCCTTCCCAAGCCATGTGAATGACATATTGAACATAAACTGTACCACTTAGGAATCTGAGGCAAAATCGTTGTAAGGCCAGTGTAGACTATATAGCACAGTCTGCTCAGAAAAAAAAGGAGAAAAAAAGAGACAGAAAGAGGGAGGGAAGTAACACAAAGAAAAGAAAAAGAAGAGAGGAGGAAAGAAAGAAAAAACACTAACTTTAGATGCTATTTATGAAATAGGTAACATCTATGTATATGAAAAAACTCAGAAATATACTGAGGGCTGGAGACAGCTCAGTCATTAAACACTAACACTCATACTTCTAAAGGACAAGAGTTTTGGTCCCAGTATCCATGCCTTCAAATTCCACTTCTGCAGCTTCCCTTTAAATCTCAACACCCAAGAAAGAGAGACAGGCAGATCTCTGTGAGTTCTAATCCAACCAGGGCTACACAATGAAATCGTATCTCAAAATTGTGTGTGTATGTGTGTGTGCTGAATTTTCTAAGAGTTACAAAGTAATAAAAATAGCATGATACATTTTACATAAACCTTTAGCACACATTCAAACTAACCCTAAGCACAGACTACGTCCAGCAAAATGGAAGACGATCTCTGGTCATTTTTGAAAAGATAAAACCACAGATCACTAGTAGTCAGGGGTCATGTGTGGAGGGGTGTTGGGCATGCCTAGAAGGAAGCAAGAGGGAGACCTTCATAGTTAGGAACTAGTGCTGCATCTTGACCTCAGCAGTGGTCGCATAAACCTGCACATATGGTAAAAAAAAAAAAATGACCTAGCAAGGTCAGCTAGTTTAGTCTTGCAGTCCTGGAGCTTCCCAGCAAACCTGCTGACCTAAAGTCTGTTCCTAGGACTTCTGCAGCTTCTCCTCTGACCTCCACGCATGCACCAGGGAGTAAATACACACAAAAGTTTAAATAAGTAAATGTAATTTATATTGTTTTTCCTGTCTGAACTACATATGTACATGGTAGAAATGCATTTTCAATGTTTTGTCATTGTGATGTTCCTCGGGTAGTAAATACTGAGAAGGAAGGATGGAAAGTTATGACCTCTATCCTGTCTTATGGTGACTTCCACATATTGTCGATCTACAGCTCAAAACAAAGGGTTACATTTTTTTTAAAAAATGCTAGTCTTGGTTTTACAGAGAAGTTGGAGCTGGAAAAAGTTTGTAGGGGTTAAGAGTACCACCTGCTCTTCCAGAAGTTCAGGTCCCTGTGCTGGCAACTGTATGTAACTCCAAATCCACGGGGTGAGGGTGATTATGCTATCAATTTTCCTCCAAGGAAAAAGCACTCACATGATCAAATTTCCGCACAAATACACATATACCTACACAGTTAAAAATAAAATATTTAAAGAAAAATATAAAAATCTTTTAGTATTATTTGAATATTTCTCAATGTTATCTGTCTGATATATTTAAAGAACAATCATAGCAGGGAGCCACACCAATTTTAAACAGTTTGACCCTGATATCACATCAGAAAAATAACATGCACAACCTGAACATGGTAGGACCGGAATTATATCACAGACACTAAGTCAGGAAGATAACTACAAACTCAAGGTTAACTTCATAACCATCCCCGGCTTCATAGTGAGACACTGGCTCTAGAAACACACACACACATACACACACACACACACATACACACATACACACACACACACACACACACACACACACACACACGGGCAGGATGCGTGTCCCAGAGAGAATAAACCCATTAAATAAAGGGAATCCTCAGAGAGATTTGGGAAGACTGCCAGTATATGGGATAGACAACAAGTTCGAAGCTAACTCAAGTTTTAAAAGATTGCAATTGTTCACATGGCATAAAAGAATGTTTATCCCTTACTTGAAGTACCCAGGGAATATGAACATGGTTCAAGCTGCACTTGGGAGTCGGTGTGGGTCAGTGGGAAAGTCGTAGATTTGCATGCGTGTGGAGGTACGTGTGTCTCTGCACACAGCGACAGAGTAGAACAGTGAGTGTCTACTCTATCACTCTCTGCCTCACTCCTTGAAGATAGGACCTCTCACTGAAGGTGAAGTTGTTGTCCAGCAAACCCTGCCTCTCCTTCCCACAGTGCTGGAGTCACAGGTTTGCATGGCTATGGCTATGCTGGGCTCTAGCATGATTGTTGAGGATTCTGTTTGGTAAACAGGCTTTTTTTTCCTTTGGTTTGGTTTGGTTTCTCGAAATAGGGTTTCTCTGTAGTTTAGACCAGGCTGGTTCCAAACTCACAGAGATTCACCTGCCTCTGCCTCCAGAGTACTGGGATTAAAGGCGTGAGACACCACTACCCAAATGTTGAAGATTCTGAATACAGGTCCTCATGCTTAAATAACAAGCACTCTTATCAACTGAGCCATCTACCCAGTCCCGAAATTTAGTTAAGTTTTTAGAAATAAACCAATCATCTTCGTTCTCAATATTTCAATGTATTAAGCTTATGTATTAAACTTTAATCTTACTTCTTGTTGCCCTTTATGTGGATTCCCAGGTGTATGCACAGAACCTCACAACTGTATGTGTAGTGCATGTATAACCAATAAATAGCTGTTGAAGACTGGAGGAAACACCAGGAGACCACAGCATGGCCACTGTCCACAAATATATAATTAAGAAATATAGATTAATGGATAATCATCAGTAATAGTCAAGCTTGATAGTCTATCTAGCCTCTTCTAGGCTAACTCTCGCACCTGGACTAGCCCATTTCTAATAATCTGTTGTAGCCCACAAGGTGGCTTACCAGGGAGATTCTAGCCTAAATCCATCCTGGGTCAGAGCTTCATAGCATGTGCTTCAGAGAGTAGAGCTCTCACGTCCGCCCTGGAGAGTGGAGCATGGCGTCTCTCCTCCAGAGAACAGAACTGTCGAGTCTGAGCTCACTTCCTCTTCCTCCCAGCATTCTGTTCTGTTTACTCCTCCCACCTATGTTTTAACCTATGAGGGCCAAGCAGTTTCTTTATTGCTTAACCAATGAAATCAACAGATTGATATATGACACTCCCACATCACTTCCCCTTTTTCTGTTTAAACAAAAAAAGGAAGGCTTTAACATAGCAAAATTACATATAACAAAACAGTTATCAAGTAAAAGTTACAATATTTACATCTATTTTATCTTTTTTCATAACTAAAAAAACTATAACTATCTATATATTCTTTAACTCCATCAAAGACTCCAGAAGGACCATTTTGCACGTTTATTTTTACTATCTCACTACAATATGATGCCAGAACTGCCTATATAGGAGTAAGGTAAGCAGAGGCTGAATTGTGGCTCAATGGTTAAGAGCACTGTCTACTCTTTCAGAGGACCCAGGTTCAATTCCCAACACCCACATAGTTGTTCACAACCTCCTATACAATACTAGTAACAAGGGATCTGATGCCCTTTTCTACTCTCTGAGGATACCAGGCAAGCACATGCTGCACAAACATACATGCAGGGAAAAATTCAAACACATTAAATTAAATTTTATGTTTAATAAATAATAAATAATAACTTACATATGTGGAAATGAGTAAGTACATGGTTCCCCCCTTTAAGATGTTTCATTTGATTTATTATGAAATGGAATCTTGCCAGGTAGAACAGGCTAGCCTTGAACTCTTGACCCTGACAGTCTACTGAATTCTAGATCACAAGTATGTACTACCTGGTCCTCTTTAAAAATTATTTTCTTTGGGACTTGTGAAGCAAATACCATAAACAATGAGCCAGGATTGATTGTTTAAAAAGTCCTAAATACTGTTATTTGACAGTTGAGTTCCATCTTAATGATCCTAAACCAAGTTTTAAACACTCAGACCTTTGAGCTAATGAATCCTGAATTACAATAATTTACAATGTTCAATGAGAATTTTACTTAAATTTCCTTTGCTTATAAATCTGATTTATGGGGAATTTAAGACTTGGTACCTGTACATGAGAACATGATCTCTAAAGCTTCAGCATCCCAGTCCTTTGCTGTCTTATAGTTATCACTCAGATTAACAAGGGAAAGTTATCGCACAAGCAGTCAGTTGACTTGATCCTGGGACGTTCTGAAACCATGTCAGTTCAGCTGAGATGTCTAGACAACCTGGTTAAATATACATGTAAAGACCTTCAAAATGGAAGATCGTAAGTCTCACCTGAAAACTTTATCCCGTCTGGCACAAACATACGCGCGCACACGATTAGTAAGATCTCAAACTCAGAATTAATGCTAAGCATCAGGACTGGTTAATTCTTTGTTAGAAGTGTTCTTGTGAGCTGGAAAGCTAACACCCCTAGCTTTAAACTGTTTACAGGCACCACTCCAGAGTCACCAGAACCAAAAATGACCCAAGGAGCTGGGTATGACGATGAAGAGAAGAATGACAACATAGTCCCAGGTTCGAAACCAGCAATGAAAGGAAGGAAGGGAGGAAGGAGGGATGAAGGGAAGAGGGAGAGAGCACGGAGTAGGAATTCTTGCATGTTTTTGGTTGGGCAGAAAGAAAAGAGAATAGAAATGGCTTCTAGTTAAGAACAACTGGTAGGCATCTCTTCTAATAAGATTCAGATTATTATAGGTGCTCTTGTACTTTAACCCTAGCTGTTCTAGAATAATTAAACACAATTTTGAAATAAAAAAGATGAAGAATATGAATAAATACAATGAAAAAGATATAAGAAAAGGTAGCAGAAAAATAAAATAAAAAGACTCTAATTAAGAACTATTAAGACAAGAGTTGGCATTTGTTTTATATATGTATATATACATACATATATAAAATATATGTATGTATATATATAAATATATATGTATATATACATATATAAAATATATGTATGTATATATATAAATATATTTATATATGTATATATACATATATAAAAAGGTGGCATTTGTTTTATATATGTATATATATATACACATACATATATGTAAACAGTTTAAATTGTTTTGAATTGAATTTATCAAAATTAAACAAAATTGACTAAAAAAACCCAAAATTTAATAAAGAACAAAAGTTTACATAAATCATAGTACCCTTGGGCTCCATCTCAAGAGTTAAATTCAATAAGAAAAGAGGGCTTATCCTTTCACCCTCACCCCCCAGGACAGCAGCCAGCACCCCCTGCCATAACCCATCCATTCTTCATCTAATTGCACAAAAAACAAGAACATTTCCAAGGTTAAAACTGTCACTTTTTTATGATTTATTATTTTTCAAAAACATAACATGATGAAAAAGCATTAAATTAATTTTCCTAACATGGATTGTAACATATAAGATTTCCTTAGTAAAACAGAATTATTTAGTAACAGAGCCAAACAAATGGTTACTTTCCTCAGAATACAAAAGTAAACAGTAAATTCAAACTAAAGTAAAAGATCCCAGCCACAACAGAGAATTGTCAAGTCCCAGTTTGCTTGCCTCATCGTTATGGTCATATGTCTGAATAAAACATTAAGGAATTTATGTCTATGTTTCTACTGAGCCCTTTTATCAGCTTGGCATATAAATAGCTCAATATTTTACATGACTATAACTGCTGATTTTAAAAAGAAACAAGCTTTTTATTTTATTATTTTTAGTTTTTACTTTTTTATTTATTTTGGTTTTTCTGAGACAGGGTCTTACTTTACAGCTCTAGCTGTTCTGGAATTTACCATGTAGACAAGGCTGTCCTCTGCCTCCAGAGTACTGAACTCAAAGGTGCATGCCATCATGACCAATAAATGAAATAAATTCAAAGAGAGTGAAGGCAGTAAACTAGAAGCGAATAGACAACTCTCTCCATTTCAGCTTTCAGTCTCACCCCCTGAACTGAATCTTGTTGCAACAATTTGGAAAAGATTTACAAAATACCAGCACACAGACAGACACACAGATCCACTTATTCTGCCATACAAAAACATACTCTGAGTCAGCATCCCACCCTTAAAATATACAGGGTGAAAAATTTCAGTTGCCCTTAATAAAACTAAACTTTTTTCTTTGCAATGGTACAGTTATTGCTCGCTTGACTGTAATTTATTTAGCAGATCTCCACTGATGCATGTGCAAGTTGCTTCCCGCTCTCACATTGCAACTTGCTGAAAACAACATCTGTGCATATATTTTTTTTTTCAGTGTTAGCTCCTGGCAGAGAAAATTGCAACACTGGCTTAGCTGAGACAAAGGCGTGTGCAAGTTAATTCTTGAAAGATATTACCAAGTCACTCCATGTGTAAGTTTGCCCCAATTGGTACTTCCATGAAGAGTGTGTAGAAATAAATCGTTTTGCACAACCTCACCTTGATAGACATGCCTTCCTCTCCAGTTCCGCCATCACACACCTTGGTCGTGAGTCTGCTCATGCTACCCTTCCTACTGGAAACATTTCCTTTACTGAATAGTTGATATTTAAGTACTAAATATTTGAGGTGTAAACCCTGGGCAATAAGGTACAACTTAGGCATTAACTATAGACTTTAGGAGTACTGGGCTTTTGTCGCCTTTGTAATGAGCAGGATGACTGTAAACTCTAACTTCAGACTCTACGCTGGCTTACTCAAATGGCTTGGGTGACACACACACATACATGCAGTCATTAAGGACAATATTTTAGAAAATGGTTGCTGTTGGTTTTAATGATGCTCATTGATTTCCATTTTCATTCTTTTTTTTTTCCTAAATACAGAATCAAGAACCATTTAGCACTTCCTCATGTCCCTTAAAATAACTTCAAGGTATGTATCAGACCTTCGGTCTGTACTCCCCAAAATGCAAATTTTAAAACCTCAGTAACAAAAGTTACCTAAAAGATTAGCAAGGTAAAGTAAATCTATCAGTGACTTCTTACCTGAAACCAAGCAACAGGCTCTCGTAAGCAGTCTACATAGAAACTGAAGTGGAGCACACGCTGCAGTGGAGAAGGAATCTCTACTCTTTAGACACAAGCACTAAGTGGTGGCTCTATGAGGGAGAGTTTCCCCTCTGCGAAGCAGCTGCAGTCACAGTGTGGTTGTACCCGCAGCAAAGCTCTGCTGTGATATATTAATTTACACCTACTGGGCCACTCAATTAGAAGCCAAAGGCCGCGCCTGGGCACATAATTTCCACTGTAACCTGATCAGATCTTGCACTTGCTAGTCAAAACTTTAAAGCACAGTGCCTGAGGATTTGCAGCACAGCAAATGAAAGCCTGAGGATTTCCTTATATGATGATCTATGAGGCCAGAATGTCTCCAGGAGACAGAGAGCTGGTCCCCAGACCTTGATAACAGTAGGTAATCTAATAACAGAGCAGCTGTGAATTACTGAAATTAGGAATGCCACAAGTTAAATGCTTCCACACCAACTTTTTAAAGTATAGCTGACATCAATTAATAAGACTTTACGGCTAAAAAACAATAATACAATTATTATTTTTATAAAGCAGTATTTTGGTGCTGTATGCTTTTTGTAGAAAGGAACGCTACTTGTCAGTATCAAAATTGCAAACAATGATGACTTCTTTATTAACATTTGGGTAACTCTTAGTTGGAAAAATGTACTTGGAGGAATAATACTAGTGACTGGACAGATGGCTCCAGGGATGAAAGCATGCAATGCTTGTGCAACGGACAGGAGTTCCATTTGCAGAACACCTGTAATTCCATCCAGCTTGAGGTGATCCCCCCTCTTCTGGCCTCATTGAGTACACACACACACGTGGCACACACTCACCGGATACACCCACATGAATACAAATAAACATAAAAGATAATGGTAGTATACCATTCACACTTCATGACTGCCATGCTAAGTCCCAGAATTCTTCACCATAACCAGCACACAATGATCACTAACTACAAAGAATAATTACATTCCAAACTGCTAGGAAAACTGAGGCAAGACATCACAAGTTCAAAGTCTGCCTGGGAGAGAGAATGAATTCAAGGATAGTTTGAAGAACTTAGTAATACACTTTCTCAAAATAAAATAAACACAAAAGGGGAGGGGGACTTGGAAATTTAATTCAATGCTTAGAGTTTTTGCCTGCCATTCACAGGGACTGAGTTTGAGCTTCAGTGTTGCTAAGATAGGAAGAAGGGAAGAGGGGGAGGGAAAAGGGAGAGAAGAAACTCATCCAACCATAGGAAAGTCAACTGATACATATCTCAGCATCCCTGCCATCTACCAGGAACTTCAACAATGGTTAAATGCAATTGAAACATGGCTATTTAGGGGGTCAGAAAAAGACACAGATTCCATACTGACTTTCTGTTTGTCCCATTTTTCCTGGTTCTCTTTGTCTCTGAACACTTTCAGGTTATTTACCTATCCCACCTCTTTCTGTTGTGGGAACTTGTTTTATTTGGCATGGTAGTAGTGGCCTAAGGGCTTAGAGCACTCACTTAACTTTCCACTTGTAGGTTTCAAGCCACTATCATGCCACCAGAAGCCAGGGCTTCCACATTCCCTTCTGACATCTGTGCTGTTTTCCTCCATGTCTATGTTCCCTACCATCATTGCTACTTCCTTACTAGTCAATTACCTTTTCAAAGCTTTACACGGTACTAGCAGACTGTATTTTCCCCATGCAGTGGGCAGTTGTGATGCCCCTCATTTCTTCGATCTCCTTCTTGTGTGTACATCAAGGAGTACTGCCCATAGCATTTCCTGGCCAACAGATCTGTGAACAATTCTTTCAACATGTACACCTTTAAAACAAAATTTTATGTCTCTATTCCATTTTTTAAAGGTGTATTTTGTTTGTGGAGGTTATTTTTAATTTTTATTGTTTTATTTTATTTAAATATTTTCATAGAACATATTTTAATCATATTTTCCCCTCCCCCAATGCCTTCCAGATCCTCCCAGTCTCTCTCACTACTCCAACTTCATGCGCTTTCTCTCGCTCTCTCTCTTTCTCTGTGTGTGTCCATCTCTGTCTGTCTCTCTATGTCTTTTTCTCACTCACTCACACACACATACACACGCATACACACACACAGAGAGAGAGAGGGGGGGGGGGAGAGAGAATAAAAAAGATTAGTATGTTTGTGAACCACAGTGTGACTGCTGGGTTCAGAACCCAGGTCCTCTGAAAGAACAGCAAGTGCTCTTTTGTTGTTGTTTCTGCTGCTGCCGCTGCTGTTGCTCCGTGTGTGTGTGTGTGTGTGTGTGTGTTTTGACAGAGTCTCACTATGTAGCTCTGAATGATGTAAAACTCGTTGAGTAGACCTAGGTAGCCTCAAGCTCAGAAAGACCCATCTGCCTTCTGTGTGTTAGTGTTAGAGGATTGCACCTCCAAATCAAGCAGCAAGTGCCCTTAACGAATGATTTCTCTCTCTAGCCACCATTCCAACCTACTTCTCTCAATTTTGGAGAGACATTTTTACTAAATATAGAAGTCTAATTCTGTTCTCTTTTTACCTTATTGATGCTAACTTGTCACAGTCTTACAGGCATTGGGTTTTGAAAAGAATAAGTCACCATTTTTGTTGTTGTTCTGACTGATTTTCTAGTTTTCTTCTTATCATTGCTTTTGAGCAACTTGACTATGGTGTGCCTTAGTATTGTTTTCTTCTTGCTTGTTATGGCTATGGATTGTTGAGCTTCTTAAAGCTGTCAAAGGGTTTCCATAAAATGGAGAAAATCCAGTCACTGTTATTAGATGTTTTTTTCTTCACGCTTTCCTTCAAGGACTTAAATTACAAGGATGAGAGGCTTTCTGCCACAATTAACTGATCTTCCGAGCACTCTTTTCCTTTATGTGTGTTCATGTGTCATTTTAGACAGTTTCTTTGTCTCCAATTCACTATTTTCTTCGGCAGAGTTTAGTCTGCCATTATCTCCCACAGTGCACATTTTATTCCAAACCTTATAGTTTTCTTCTACAGAAATGTGAGGTCTTTCAGGACTGGTGAGAGGGCTGTAATGGCATTTGTCATCAAGTCTGATGGCCTGAGCTCAATCCCCTGAGCCCAAATGATGGAAAGAGAGCTGAATTTTGAAAGTTGGCTGACATCCAAATATGCTCACCCACACGCATACTTCCGTCCTTACACTGAACAGTAAATAAACTTCCTTCTCCAGGGCCTAGCCCAGACCCATCCTATCTGCCACCACCCACAGGCCCTTGTTCACAGCATCCAACTTCTCCACCTAGCCAGACATCCCACTTCCTCTCCGGGGTCCCATCTAGTTAGTAACCCTAACCTCCCATCCATACCTGTTCTCCAACCCACAATATTTACCCCAGGTCCTTCATCCAGTGCATGGCTTAGTCAGGCCTGCATTGCCTGGATCCCAACTCACCTCAAGGCTTCTGCCAGGATCCTCTGTACCAACCTTCTATCCAACAAGCCCCTCCTATGCTACATCAAAACTTGCCACCCAACCAGATCTACCCCCACACTCCAGACTTGGTTGAGGAGACACATTCTGTACAGTTCTGTCCTCTCTGCCCATAAGACTTCATCCCACCCAAGCCATTTCCAGCCTCTAGGCCCAATAAATCTCCACATCTTTTCTTCTTCCCCAAGCTCAGTTCAATCAATATTAGACTCAAGTTCAGCCAATATCAGACTCAGAACAAAATAACACATGCCCAGATCTTATAAAAAAAATACCAACAATATGAAGTACCAAGTCAGTATCTTATCTCTAAAATCTTCCAGTCTTGTAGAATATTTGAAAATTATCTAGATGAATCCCAGGACACAGACATTAAAAGAGGAATCATAAACATCAAATAATTCAAGGAGCTTAAGGAAGATTCAAAAAACCAACTCAAAGAAATTTAGAAGCAAGAGCTTAAGGAGAACAAACAGCTGAGTGGTGCCCAAGACAACATAACCATAAAGCTGGTGGACATGACAAAGAAGGTCCAGAATTTGCAAACAGAATTCGGCAAAGACATGGAAACATTGAAGAGGACTCACATTGAAATGAAGATGGAATTGAAAATGCCAATAACTTAATTAGAAAATTCAAAGGAAAGTATTACAAATAGAAAGAATTTAGCAGAAGATAGAACATCAGGACATAATGATACAATAGACGGTCTAGACCAAATAAGCAAGGAATAATAAAATTTTTAAAAGTCAGTACAGGAATATTCAGGAAATGTGGAACACCAGGAAAAAAGATCAAACCTCCAAATTATAGGCACAGATGAGCAACAAGAATCCAAAGCCACTGTGTGTAAGAAGCAAACAGAACACCAAATAGACAAGACCAGAAAAGAAAATCCCCACAATATATCATACTTAAAAGAAAGGAAGTGTATTTAAAGATGGAGAAGAAAAAATATAAAGTCACATATAAAGGAAAACCCAACCAAATAATAAGTTCCTTGTCATAGGAACTTTGAAAGCCAGAAGAGCTAGGGCAATGCATTCCAAGTCCTAAAAGACTATGGTGCCCAGCCTAGACTAATATATCCAGCAAAACTATCTGCTATAATTGAAGAAAAACAAAATCTCTCACAGTATAAGCAGCCTAAGAAATGGATAACTAAACCACACATTAGAAAACACAGGAAGCATTATTTCTAACTAAAGAAAAAATGAGCATAGAAGAGAGACTGTGGAAAGAGATAAAATACCACCATTATTAAAACAAAAAGTACCACTGAGAGCACAAATGATAAAAGTCAACAGCATAATGGCTACAATTAATACATATATTTCAATAATAGCTTTAAATATCAATTGGCTCAATTAATTATTCAAAAGATACTGGCTAAATGTGTAAATTAAGAAACAAAATCCATTTATCTGTCATCTATAAGAAACTCATCTTAGCTTTAAAAACAGGCACCACATTAAAGTAAAAGGATAGAGAAAAGTTCTCCTATCAAATGGGACCAGGAAGCAAGCAAGCATCACTATCCTAATAAACAAACTTCAAACTAGAACTAATTAGAAGAGACAAAGAAAAACACCTTAACAGCACAAAGAAGGTCTTCTAAATTAGACTACATCCTGGGACACCAAAAAACATTTTACAGATTCAAAAAGGTAGAAATCCTTGTATCCTATCTGACCATGACAGCAAACAAATCTCTAGTAAATGCACAAACTCATGGATATTAAACAACTCATTACAGAGTGACGACGGTAAGAGAAGAAATCAAAAAAGAAATAAAAAATTTCCTGAAACCAAATGAAAGTGAAAGCACAACAAAATAAGGCCTCTGGTAAACACTGAAAGCCGTCTTCTTGGAGAAATCTATAGCTCTCGTTGCCTGCATTAAATAATCAGAAAGAAAACAAGTACATGGCCAAACGATACAATTTGAAAATTTGGGAAATCAAGGACAAATAAAATCTAAATCTAACTGAAGGCCAGAAGTAATAAAAAAATAGATGACAAATCAATAGAATAGAAACAATGAAAACAATACAACAAATTGGTGAATGCAAGAGCTGCTTTTTTTGAGATGATAAACACAACTGACAGACCCTTGGCCCAACTAACCAAAAGGAAGAGAGGACCCAAATCATTAAGAGAGAAACTGCAACAAACACTGGAAAACTTCAGAATAATATAAGGAAATACTTTTAAAACCTGTACTCCATTAAAATGAAAAACCTAAAAGAAAAAGATGAATTCAAGCAAACCACCAAACTTAAGCAAAAATGTCAGCAACCTTGAGAGGCTCATAGCATATGAGATTGAAGTAGTGATAGAAATCCTTTCGGCTAAGACCAGTTCAAGGCCAGATGGTTTCAAGGAGAATTTTACCAGCCTTTCAAAGGAAAGCTATCCAGTGGGTTTACATAGCAAGTATGAGACAGTGTGAGATCTATGCAATGAGAATTTATTTATTTGCTGTTTATTTACTAAAAGGAAGAAGTGGGGGAAAGAACGTGTACCACAGCATATATGTGTCCACTCTCTCCCTCACCATGTGAAACTCTGGTCATGAGGCTTGGCAGCAGATGCCTTTGTCTTTAACTCTGCAACTTAATATGTAAACTTTAATGTTTTTCTACTCTCTTTAATAGAAATATGTTCTAAGACTAGTTCTTACTTCTTTTCGAACACAAAGATGCTATTGTTTTAGAGCCAGGTGTGGTGACACACACCCTTAGTCCCAGCACTCAGGAGGCAGAAGCAGTTGGATCTCTAACTCTGAGGCCAACTTGGTTTACAAAGCGGCTTCTAGGATTGCCAGGGCTACACAGGGAAACCATGTCTTGAAAACAAAAAGTTATTACTTTGCAGAATTTGTGAGTTTGGTTTCAAGCCATAGAAAGTGACTCTGATTAACCTCAGCAGAAGCTTATCCACAAGGCAATATGCCTAAAGAGGCTGTAGTCAGGCTTTTAAATCAGGGAACAAGGCAGCTAGAGGCAGTGGCACACACCTGTCACTTTAGCACTGGGACCATGGATAAAGGAGGGCCAGGAGCTCAGAGTCATCCTGTTATGTAAACATCTCTAGAGAAGACAGACCTATAAAAGACCCTGTCTCAAAGAAAGCAAACTCTGTTGCTGACAGCTTGCCTCACTGCATGCACCAAATAAGACCAGTGTTTCCCAAACACTGGCTCCTTATCTCACTCAGGCCCAGACCAAGAATGCAAACCTTGGTGTGGCTATCTGAACCTTGGTGATGCTGTAGCCTTGATAATGGGACCAAAGGGGAAAACACTGATTATGAACAGACCTGGAGAATTCCCAAAGTAAGAAAAGATGGTGCGAGCCTGGGGCTGACACACCACAGCTACTGATGTGGAATATTCCACTGCATGGAGTGCTTAGAGAGAACCTGTAATGCAACGAATGCAGTGGGAATCAGGAGATGTGCCATGCTGGCTAATGATGCTGAGCATGGAAAACAATCTAAACCTGTGACAAATGTTCATATTGCTACAATTTTTGCAAAGGGAGATGGAGAAATGTAAACACCATTTCTGACGCAGTGAAAAAGTTTGGAAGGAACGGTGACATCACAATGAAAGACGGCAAAACACTGAATAATAACTTAGAAATTATTATTGCAGTTTTATAGAGTATGTCTTGGTCATGATTTATGGCTGTGAAGAAACACTACGATCATGGCAACTCATAAAGGAAAGCATTTAATTGGGATTTGCTTAGCGTTTCAGAGATTTAGTCTGTTATCATCATGGAAGGGAGCAGGGTGGCATGCAGGCAGACATTGTACTGAAGAAGTAGCTAAGAGTTCTACATCCTTGCATATCATCATAGAACCTTCATCTGGTGATAGATGGAGATAGAGACAGAGATCCACACTGGAGCACTGGACTGAGCTCCCAAGGTCCTAATGAGGAGCAGAAGGAGGGAGAACATGAGCAAAGAAGTCGGGACCACGAGGGGTGCACCCACCCACTGAGACAGTGGAGCTGATCTATTGGGAGCTCACCAAGGCCAGCTGGACTGTGACTGAAAAAGCATGGGATAAAACTGGACTCTCTGAACATGGCGAACAATGAGGGCTGATGAGACGCCAAGGACAATGGCAAGGGGTTTTGATCCTACGCAATGTGCTGGCTTTGTGGGAGCCTAGCCAGTTTGGATATTCACCTTCCTAGATATGGACGGAGGGGGGAGGACCTAGGACTTACCACAGGGCAGGGAACCCTGACTGCTCTTTGGACTGGAGAGGGAGGGGGAAAGGAGTGGGGGGAGGGGGAGAAGAGTGGGAGGAGGGGGAGAAGGGTGGGAGGAGGGGGAGGGAAATGGGAGGCTGGGAGGAGGTGGAAACTTGGTTTTTTTTTTCTCATTTTCTCAATAAAAAAGAAAAGAGTTCTACATCCAGATCCATAAGCAGCAGGATAAAAAAGATATTAGGGCTGGCTTGGGGTTCTAAAACCTTAAAGCCCACCTCCAGTGATACACTTCCTCCAGCAAGGCCACACCTACCCAACAAGGCCACACCTCTTATTCCTTCTCAAGTAGTGCAGCCCCCTGATGACTAAGTATCAAATGTATGAACCTATGGGGGTCATTCTTATTCAAACCACCACAGAAGACCTATTTCACATATTTACTAACACATTAAAATGTCAAAAATATGAATCCCAAGATCCTATTTTCAGCTGAGTGGAAAGAAGATTTCTAGTGTTCTGTCCATTGAACCTTCTCTAGAAATTGCCAGTACTCACTGGAAGACCTTGGTCATAATCACTGAAGATACTGATGGGAAGGCACTAAGTACACTGATTTTAAACATGGCAGAAGTTGGTCTTCAGGTGGCAAAAGTCAAGCATCAGGGTTTGAGGACAACAGCTTAAAGATGTGTCTACTGTTTCTGGTCGTGCAGTATTTGGAGAAGTGCTGAATCTAAATCTTGAAGACTTTCAAGACTTAGGGAAAGTCCCAGAGGTCATTGTCACCAAAGATGGCACCATGCTTTTGAAAGGAAGCTGAAAACTGTATTGAAGAAATCACTGAGCATTGACATCACAACTAGTGAACATGAGAAGGAAAAGCCAAGTGAACAACTGGAACATCTTGGCTGAAAACTGAAGGGGCGAGTGGTATTGACATGAATGAGAAGGGAGAGTTACAGATGCCCTCGATGCTACATTAGCAGCTGTTGCAGAAGGCATTGTTCTAGAAGGGGCTGCTCTCTGCTTTGATGTATCCCAGTCCTTTTTTGTTTTGGTTTTTCAGCCCAGCCTTATACTCATGAAAGCCTGCTAATGAAGACCAGAAAGTTGGTGTACAAATTATTCAAAGAGCACGGAAAATTCCCCAAGTGTCTATTGCAAAGAAATAGGTATTGAAGGATTTTTGAGGGTTATGAAAATTCTGAAGAGTTTCTCAGAATTGGTTATGATGGCTATGCTTGGAAGCATAGTGAATATAGTAGGAAAAAAATTCATTGATCCAACAAAGGCTATAAGAGCTGCTTCACTGGCTGCTGTGGGAAGACCTTTCTGTTAACTATAGCAGAACCTATAGTGACATAAATACCTAAAAAAATAAAAATAAAAAAGGAACCTAGGATGGGCACAATGAGAGATGACATGTCTGAATTCTCAGAACTTTGCTCTGTCATTCCCTATAACTGTGACAGGAAGCTCAAGGAAATTCAAAGTAAGTTCCTCCCCAATAACTTCAGAGAATTCAGTTGAAGAAAATGCCTAAAGGCAAGATTAGCCCATCTATCAGTTACTGATTTCAGTTGACAGTATATAATAGTTGACCTCTGTCACTGTCTATGTCTACAGAAAATTTATTTTGTGTTTTTTTTAATAAATAAATCTTACACTCCCGATGTTAGGGGAAAGAGCCATACCCCAGGGTCCTACTTTCAACTTAGAACACTAAAGCATCACTACCATGATCCTGTTACAGTCAGGATGTTAGTGCCTGCTGTCACCAGATGAGAAGTTGAAAAGCAGCTTTCTGTGGAGAAGAACAATTGTGTACAAAGTAGAAAAGCACCCAACTCTGTAAAGAAAATTTTGTTCAAAGTTTTCAAGAAGCAATAATAAATACACAAACAGGGATATCAGGGTAATGCCATAAAATCCAAAGTCTTCTCCCGAAGTAAGAAGAATTTATCAACCAAAAGAAAAGATTTTTAAAAAGAGAACACTGGGAATGGGAGAGTTCTAGGTTATAGAAAATTAAATACTTATTCTTTAACTTAATGAACACTAGCAAGATGACTACATGGGTAAAAACACTTGCCAGGGCTTCATAATGAGATTTTGTCTCAAAGCATAAAAAGAAAGAAGCAAACATGAAAAAGGACAAACTTCACCTACTACTGTCTTTCCTCGGTTTGGTGAGACTCTCTGGGCTCTATTCTCCACTAAATAATACTTTCTGTCACCCTTGTGTAAGTGTATAAGTTACAGATTCCCTCGAGCATCCTGCCACCAAACAATAGGGAAGTGGAGAGCGTTGCACTGAGAAGCCTAGAGCCCACAAATGAGGCTCTGTGGAAGAGTGTTTCTCCTGGGGAACCTGCCTTCTCTGACTGAAACCTATTCAGCAAGACCGTTCGTTCCTGACCTCCTGCCCTTTGACACTCATCTGTCCTAAAGAGGATGCCAATACATTGTGTGTCAAGTTTATTTTGGAAAGCCATAGCACAGAGTCCCCATTTCTATATTGTACACAATGCCTTATGTCAAAGTTTGATAAACATGAAATCACATTCTCAAAGATTAAAAACCAAGTGTCAGTCAGTCAAAACTAGCTGACCACTGTGAGCATCTCACTGGCTGACCTTGAACTCCTCCATGACTCTGAGGTCGCTGATATGTCATTAGCAAAAGATTTTCTGATACATCCATGAGACACTTATTTCTTTGACTATGATCTTGACATTAGAAACAATTTCAAATTACCCATCTTCAAAAATCTGCTTCATGAATTAAAACATATGGCTGTAAAAGAATCTATCTTCCTTTCAACTATGCAGCAAACTAATAATTTTTATGTTTTGATATTGATGTTCATAGAAATTAAACATGCCTGTTGATTGAGACAAAGAGCCTGATTTCAATGCAAGCTAGCACTTAGCAATAAATTAAGAAGAAATAAGAGAAACAAAGTTTTATTTACCACATATTCCATGTCCACCTCCATTACAAACTTTGTTACATATATTTGTAGAAAGTGATACATAAGTATCTTACTACATTCTCACTGTACAACACAAATATAACTGTGCTTAGTTATATAATATTATGTCCGAGTATATTAACCCTATTTAAAAACTTTTCCGGTCAGGTTTTAGTATTAAATATAGCCCAAGATGGGCTTACTCTGTTTACACAGCAGAAAGTGTTATGTACAATTCTTAATACTTTTCTAGAAATATAGAACTGGTTTTTGTTTTTAATGGTTGATTGGCTTTGTGCTCCTGGTGAGGGGGGCAGATAGAAATTAATTTGCAGTTCTGTTTCTCCAAGTACCAAAGTAATGAGCAACGAGGTATGTTTTAGATGAATGCCATAGATCCAACGTGGACACTTACGTATGACTGCAATCATAATTCTCTTGGTATTTTTCATCCTTTGGTAATTATGTCTGTTTATAATTTAAAGGGAAGTGCTCTCTACTGAGTTCTGCAAAAGTACAGGGGTGCCGATGTGAGTTCTGTTCCTAAATATTTGCTCAGTTTGTTTTTCAAAGGTTTTCAACCATGAGAGCTTCAGTACCAGGTCTCCTGCCTCCACGAAGTAAGGCTGGAAATCTGAGCAACATCCTTGTTTAGCAACCACAGTTCTTGACGCCAGCGCACTCAGTATCTGTGTACTTTTTCTTACTGGTGTTTGTTGAGACTTAAGATGTTCCCTGAATTAAAGCCCAGCCCTTCAGCCTTGTGCTCAGCAGTGCTAGCTAGCCTCACACCCAGTCACAAGGGCACCATGTGACAGATCTATTGTTCTGCAATAGCAGGACATTGTCCCAGTACATGAACACATGCAAACTACTCAGGAAGGCCTTTGAATATTTCAGGCAGGACACTAGTGGCTCATCCCAGTGGGAACCACAGAAAAGGGAAACCTGATTAAATTTAATGTCATTGTCACTTTTTTTTTTCCATTGGGAAGAATTATATAGGTAGCCATAGCTACCACACTGCTCAGACAGCATGACCACAATATTCCCCCTCTGAGGTTGGCGTCAGGACTGAATTATTCACTCGAAAATGTGATTCATTGCTGGATGTGGTTCTTACAAGATTAAAAGAGTCATCAATACATGAAATGCATACATGCACTTTAGGAGCAAAAGTTAAACCAGCCACTAATCAGGCTTTGGGGAAACACTGTTTAAATTACTAGTTTATTTTAGCATAATTCAGAGTGTGAGCCAGATTTCTTTCTCCCCTGTTTTTTTTTTTTTTAATCAATCTTAAAAAGTAAACTTGAAGTTAAATGAGTTTTAGGATATTTCTGAGGAGGCTTAGCAAAATAATCTTCTTACTTTATTCCCTTTAAAGAAAGGCAGTAGCTTAATGTTGTATTACACTTCTCCAGGGTGTGCAAGCATCTCTGGGGATATTTTCTAACTGATCATAGTAACAAATAAGCATTTGGTAACTAAGTGACATTTATTGTCTGTTAGGCTTTACTGAAATGCAGCTCTCATAAGAGAGACATCGCTCTAAACTTATAACTACTTTTCATGTAGTTAAATCTAGTGTGTGTGTGTGTGTGTGTGTGTGTGTGTGTGTGTGTGCGTTTTAACAAGACTGCAAAAAATTAAGACTTCAGAAAGTTCGCACTTGGTCATTATTTCATACAGAAAACATACTATTCTTTAGCCACTTGAACTGAAGTTCTTAAATATTATGAGACTCTGGATTTTTTTTTTAGCTGTTTGTCTTTTACAAATATTAGTCCCTCTCCTTTAAAAGGCCATAAGAAATGAAGGTAGGCTGCTACCTCTGTGTCCCCCAAGGAAGTAGTTTGTGGCTTCAGAGAACTAGAGAAGTCCAGCTAACAACTGAAAACCCCCATCACCTGAGCATTTCTTGCTGGAATATGGACTGTCACTGGGATGCAAACTCATCTGTGTTAGTCAGAGACATAAGTCTATAACTGCACCCACTGTCAAAAAAAAAAAAAAAGAAAAAAAAAGGTTCCCTGTCTAACGTCTCAAGACACTGGGTGGGCAATGGAATTGGAACTGCCAGTGCCAGCACATTCTGATCTCTCTTCAGGGACAGGTGATGGCTCCCTGAAGAAGCTCTTGCGAGAAACTACAGTGCCTTACACCTGTCCCACAAGTCTACAGAGAGCTTCCCACTGTACACTACTCTTGAGCAACTTGAGAACACCAAGTAAGTCATTTATTCTACAAGGATCTTAGTAAAGAAAATTTCCTTTACAGGCTCCTTGGGGAAAAAAAGTACATGAGCTTCTTTGTTTATTTTTATCTGCTTGGTATGATCTCCCTCTCTCTTTCTCTCTCTCACACATACATATACACACATAGAGACAGACAGACTGAGAGACAGACAGAGACAGAGAGATGGACAGAGAGACAGAGGGAGGGGGTGTATCATGCTGGCTCGTGCCTGCAATTCCAGCCCTTGGAAGAATAAATCAAAAAGATCCAAGTGAATTTTAGGCCGGTCTAGAAATCATAGCAAGCTCCAAATCAGTCAGAGCTACAAATTAAGGCCTTATCTCAATATGTGTATGTGCACGTCTGTATCTGTATGTGTATATATGTATGTGTATATATAGGCTCGAGGGATAGCTTAGCGGTTAGCAATGCTTGCTGTTCCTACAGAATACCTGAGTTCCTTTCCCCAGCACTCCATGACAGTTCACAAATTCTTCAGTTCCAAGGTGTCTGACACCCTCTTCTGGCCTCTGTGAGGACCAGGCACACATATGGTACACAGAAAAATATACAGTCAAAACACCCAAATACAAAGAGATAAAATATTTTTAATTAAAATATATTAACCAGATTTCAAAAAACACAATTTTCTTTTTTATTATCATTAATTTATTTTATTACTTTAAAAAAAATACCAGTCCAAATTCCCACTTCCTCCCCTCCTCCCACTTCCTTCCCACTCCCTCCACATACCCTCTCATCCCCCCCCTCCAATCTTAAGAGAGGGCAAGGCATCCTGCCCTGTGGGAAGCCAAGGCCCTCCCTACTACATCCAGGTTGAGCAAGGTGTACATCCAAAGAGATTAGGATTCACTCTAAAGTTTACATTCTCTTCTGGTAACATTTAATTTGGCTCCCAGTCTAGAGATACAGCTTAATTTGCAGAGTGCTTGCCTAGTAGACAAAGTTATACAGAAACAGCTTGGTGGTATACACCTGCAAAACAAGATCTACTCAGGAGGTGCTGGCAGGAGGGTCAGAAGTTCAAGGTTATCCTTGTCTACATAGGGTGTCTGAGGCCAGTCAAAGCAACAGGGGCTCTGTTGTCGGGAGTGGAGGGGGGTTACTGAGAGATCAGAGATGAAATTCTGTCTAAATTTTCTAAATAGGGTTTTATTCCACAGTATGAAATCTACTCATGCTAAGTGTGCACATCATAATTCCTTACTTTAAGTAACTTCCATGCACAGATTATTGTACATGTTAATCATTCAAAGCAGATGTCCAGGGAGGTACCACCTTTTAATAACCATGGGATTCATGAGCCGATAACTGTAAGTCGAGGGAGCGTCAGAGATGTGGCTCGGCCCCTGAAATGCCAAGGGATATTTTCCTCGGTGAAATGTTGAACAATGTGCCTCCAACGAGAAACAGACAATGGCTTTCCTGAGGCTAGCGGTGTGGTCACGGTGATGATCTTGTCCTTTCTTCTCAATGTGATCCCATACCAGAGACACGACAATGGTCATTCACAGAAACTACAGTACAGAGAACATGGAGATGCCTCTTCGGCGGTGCTTCTTTCTTCCATCTGCAGCTGGGGGCTTACAGCTGGTGGCTTTTTCTTTTTTGCGGTTACCTGAATAGATTTCCGCTTCTTAACTGTACTGGCTAACTTTCCATTGTGGCAAAAGGACCAGTCTGAATATTTTAGTGTCTTTGGCTTCTGTGCTACCTTTCGCCTTTGAAACAGTTTGAAAGCTGGTTTTATTATTTTCTTGTCGAAGACCTTAACTACTTCCCTTGATAGAGAGCTGAGACTCATATGATATGCAGAGTAGTAAGTAAAATAGTTAGAAACAAAACTAACTGGAAATTTTTAACAGGTTTGTGTTTTAAGAATGCTTCTTTCCAAATTGGGTACCAACACCTGTAGCTCCAGCACTTGGTGGGTGGACAATGGGGAGTTCAAGGACAGCCTCTGCTACATGAGAACTTTCTCAAACTTTCTCAAACTATTATTGAAATGGAATTACTAGCAAAAGACAGTTTCTAGATATTGCAGTTATAAATGTCTATTTACATTTATAAATATATAGAAAAGATGTGGCATAAAATAAATAAAACCGGTCTCCCTGCTTCAAGGCCAGTACCAGAATTGTTCAAAACTAGATTAAGACATCATGAACTTGAACATTTTTAATAAGTCTATAACCTATATGTTTATAATATCAATGATAAAAAATAACAAAGACTTTAGTATTGCTGAGCTGTGCATGATACTTTATACATACTCTAATTCTTTCCTTACCATACCTATGAAGTATTTGTAAACATGTGCACCACACAGATAAAAAACAGTTATTAGTTGACTACATAGGCTACTTAACATCTAAGACAATCAAATAAGATTTGAACTCACATCCTCTTGACTTATACCATCTTTCTCTTATGTGCTATGTTGTACAGCCATCCCATATTTATACAACAGAACATGCATGAACTGTGTGTTTATATACTACAATTCAAACATCGTTCAGACAGTATCTCCTGATATTTCTTCATATTAACTTTGATTTTTCTCTATAAATAATACTTACTAGAGAGTGATTTAGGGTAATAATAGATTTTATGTCCCCCAATAATAGGTTTCTCCACCAATGCAGTAAGCCATTTCAAGCCTAGTTGAAAAAGATTAACAACAGGTTTATTTGAGGAACCAATTCTTGGGTAAGTTCTCCAGTCCCAAAGATGGAGGCCAGAGAAGCCACATGCCATAACTAAACCAGGGAGATTATATATCCTGTATGTGAGGGGTGATGTCGTGTCCTCCACAAGGTGGGTTTGTGCCCAAGTCTGGTCAAAAGCTGGAACACTTAGGTGGGGACTTGGGCAACTGGCGGCAACAGGGGAGGAAGTTGCAATCGTTGCCCGGAATGCAGAACTGGCCTTTTTGGCACCTTTTCTTCATTGGAGATTATCTGAGAGGGTGGGGTAGAGAGAGAGAGAGAGAGAGAGAGAGAGAGAGAGAGAGAGAGAGAGAGAGAAATGGGACTTTGAGGTTCCAAGCCAACAGGTAGGTCTTTTAATCTCTTAAAAATCTTACCTCTCGCCGGGCGGTGGTGGTGCACGCCTTTAATCCCAGCACTCGGGAGGCAGAGGCAGGTGGATCTCTGTGAGTTCGAGGCCAGCCTGGTCTACAAGAGCTAGTTCCAGGACAGGAACCAAAAAAGCTACAGAGAAACCCTGTCTCGAAAATCAAAAAAAAAAAAAAAAAATCTTACCTCTCATCTCAAAAATAAGATAAATGAACGAAGCCTTTCAGAGTCTGTATCATATAGCTTCTGCTGCATAACAAACTGTCTCAAAACACCACTACTTACAAACAACATAACCATGATTTTTGCATGAGAAATCTGGGCTGAGGTTACATGGTGAATCCTCTACATTGGATTATACTCGATCGTGTGCCTAGCATAACCCACCATCTTGGTTTTGCCAAGAGTAAAGAAGTTCTTAGGACCTAGAAACTCTAGTGAGACCACTGGGCATGCTCACTGAAAAGCTGCTGACCCTGCATGGTCCTGTGGTCAGATGGTATTTAAAGCTGCATTTCTGCTCAGCAACGCAGTAAGTGGACCACAAATCTGACAACCCCACCAGACTTGCCCAGGTTTATTCAAATCATAGTAAATGTAATGTTCTAAAGAGCAATAAGAGAAGCAAGTTCAAATGGGCCAAATGTCTATATCCAGTCATATTTACTGTCTGCCCATGGTTCAAAGCAAGTCATCTGGACCATGTTCAGTGACGAAGAAGTAAATCCCCTCTACTTAACAGAAGGGCATGCTCCCCGAGAGAAGGAAACGTGTGTCACCTAATGGAGAAGATTTGTACCTACTTTGCAATCCACTTCGCGGACATTTCCTGTCTGGAAATCGACATTCTTATGTTCATCCACCCACACTATCTGCTGTGGTTTGAAAGCAAAATGCCCTCCACAGTCACGAACATTGAATACTTGGTGTCCAGTTGATGGAGTTGTCTGGAGACGTTTGCTGGAGGAAGCCCATCATTAGTGAAGAGTTTTGCTGGGGTGGGGAAGATCTTGCCATTTCCAGTTTGTTCTCTCTGCTTTATACTTGCAGTTAAAGGTGTGAACCTGTTCCTGCTGCCATGACTGCCACTTGTCACCTTGTCTTCCCTCCATGACAGACTCTTATCCCTCTGGAATCATGAGCCCAACCTCCTCTAAGTTGCATTGGTTATGGTCCTTTATCACAGCAGCAAAAACATGACCAATGCACTACACAATGGGAATGATGAGAATGACGTCAGTTAGGAGCAGAAGTTATATTTGGTCTTATCTCCAGCTGTTCTAATAGATGTCATAAACTGGATGGTTCAAACCACGGAAGTGTCTGTAAGTGAACAACTGACAGGTCATGGTGGGGGTGTACAGCTGGGTTGTGGTGAAGACACAATCTCATTCTCAGCAAATCACATTCTCATCAGAGCCTCGCATGGTGGAGGATGCAGAAAGGGAGAGATTTGTGACTGTCTTAAAAGGCTTCCAATCCCTTCAAAAGGGCTTCAACCTCGTGAGCTAATCCTTTTCCGAAAGCCTTGCCCTCTGAAACCATCACACTGGACAGTTATGAGTTCAAAATATGAATGTGGAGGAAGAGGAAAGAATCAATATTCAGTCCAAGACCCTGTGTGTGTGTGATTACGGTGCCCTTAAAAAGTAAAAAATGTGGCTGGTTAATTTGTGCCAGGAGTGATTATTCCAACTTAGTGTTTGCCTGGACCTCATGTAGAAATGGACAAGGGATTATGTTTGGCATGATGGTCTTTGTATTGTTTATTTTTTTCAGTTAGCTTTTGTTGAAACATAGTGTAAAAATACATTCAAGGGCCAGCAAGATGGCTCAGTCACTGGATGAAGACACTTGCCATCCAAAATGCAAACCTGTCCACCTATGTGGATTCTCAAAATCCATGTAAAGCTGAAGGGGAGGATACCGCCACAAAGCTGTCCTCTCACCTCTGCAGGTAGGTGTGCCTTGGCATGTACTCCATGGCATTCTTGACATGCCCCCATCCCTGACATAATCTTCACATGTGCATAATGATAAATAAAATAATTTTAGAGGCACTTAAAACTCGGATTCTGTGTGCTGAAAAACAATAATAATGTAATACTGGGGACTGAACCCCTGGCCTCATGTGCGCATTTTTCTCCAGTTGTTGTGAGTCTTTAGTAAAGCCACCAAGGCTCCAGATCTTTGATTTATGAAATGGCTCCTTTAAAAAGGATTATTTCTTTATAATTAATGAAATACATATGAAATACATACAAAGATTTTTTTTTTATTCTTCAGCCCTCTAGAAAGGTTTGCTTTCTTGAGAAATTTCTAGAGTATAAAATTTAAAAATTGTTTTTCTTCAGTCAGGCAAGAGAGCTCATGTCTATAATTTGAGCCCTAAGGAGGCTAAGGCAGGAGGATTGCCTTCAGTTCCAAGCCAACCTGAGCTACAGAATGAGTTCCAGACCAGTTTGAACTACATAGCATTATCTGCCTTAGGAGGGAGACAAACAGCAACCACAATCAAAACAAAAGTAAAGGTGATCACAAGGAACATGAGCATGTCACGTGGTGTCCACAGTCATCTACACATTTCTTGAAGAACGGATGAAATTGCCCTTCATAACAAGACATTGCTTGGGATAAATTTGTCACTGTCCCTGAGTGCAAATGAGATAAATTGCCTTCTTACCCTCAGCTGATGTCCAGTGGTGGTCTAGGAGATGAAAGTAAGTTTGATTTAAACCAAAGGGTGAACTGCTTGTCTGGCCATCATTCATTCCTATGTAGTATTTTTGTTGACACTATTACCTGGTGGGAAGCAAGAACAGTGTAAATAGGGAAGACAAAAGACAAAGTCATCTAAGCAACCAAGATCCACCCCCTTTTATCATCAAAGAAGATAGAAACACCTTTAAGAATGTCTAAGTTCAGGGCTGCAAACACAGCTCAGTGTCTAAGAGCTCAAGCTGCTCTTCCAGAGGACCCAGGTTCAATTCACAGCTCCCACGTGACAGCTCACAACCATCTATAACTCTAGTTCAGGGGATCTGACAATCTCACACAATATATGCACTATATATGCACACCAATGGACATAAAATAAAAATTAATAAAAAAGAATGTCTAAGAATGGTCCTCTTAGAATGAGTAAGGAACACAGACATTTGCCGCCTGTGAACAAGATACTGTCTAGAATAAATACCCAGCTGGAGCTATCTGGAGAGAATGAGGTGGGAAAGATGCAGCTCACACCTCATCTCCCTTTCTGATTTTAAGAGATTTATGAACACAGAAGCTATGGGATCAGTACTAGACCTTATACACAGGCCTTTCTGTCACCCATTTCTATCTATATTCTTTCTGTGTGAGTGATTATCAACTCTGCTTGAACCACGAACGATGTGTCTTTGACCATCTCTCAGCCCTTATAAACAAGCTACAGGTGTACTGCCTATTCAATACTCAGGAATTGAATATTTGTAGTAAGCTTTCTCAAATGTAGTTGAACTTTGGATTGTGTGACTGCCAGCTCCCCAATAAAAACATGGATACCTAAAAAAAAAAAAAAAAAGAATGTCTAAGTTTTTTCTTTCCTTCTCCAAGGCTTGCATGGGGATATGAACAAGGGATAATGCATCTAATAAAGTAGCAATGAATATGATAAGCATAATTATTCTAATCTTATATAATTTACTCAAAACTATTACAAAAATAGTAACACTATTAACATCCAACTTGGGACTTGGGTCTGTTATTTATTTAAATATCCTACTTATGGGACTATAGGAATAGATCACCAGTTCACACTGTTCTCTCCCAGAACCCAAGATCAGTTCTCAGAGTAAATGTCAGGCAGCTCATAACTTTGAGTAATTCCAGCTCCAAGTATCTGATGCCCTCTTCTGGCCTCCTTGGACACAGAACTCATGTGAACACATGGGCATGCACACACAAACACACACTTAGACAGACACACACACAAATAACATTCTGTTGCTACTTCTGAATTCTAAGGGGATTGAAGGCAATTTTTTAAAGATTTTTTTATTGATAAAGAATAGCAGTACACACCAAGACATAAAACATGGATCCCAACACCCAGAATTCACTTTCAATAGAATCCATAGACAAACCTTTCCTAATCTTGACCACCACATATTTGTTTCTTGGGTCTAAATTATAAAAAACAGACATAATTGGTCATTCTCCTCCATGCTGAAATGACGCAAGTTGTGTTTCTGATGCTCAGTGCACATTCTCGATGATCAACTATGTTGACTATTACAGTTTTTCTGTAGGTAATTTCTAGGCAATTTTTCTAAGAAATTGTTCTTGAAAATAAGACTTTAATGTCTGTGACAGTAGAGTAAGTATAATTTCCAAGTCCAATGGAAACAAGTTACAGTAGGTTATGTTATCTTTTCTTAAGAACAATGTTTAGATAAAGGAAAAACTTTAATTCTGTTTTGTGTCTGAGTTCAGGTCTGTGGCGATCCTTCACTTATAAATAGACACTTAAACTTTTGGTATAAACTCTTAAAGCACACACCAAGATACTAGACTCCCCTGATGCACTCTGTCTTCTTGCTAGTGTGCAGGAGGCAGCAGGCACAATCCGGCTTAGTTGGTCTTTGACCATCTCACAAGCCACACCTTGGTTGATTTGTATCTTTCAGTCTTGAAAAAGTTATCAGACACTGACTAAGTTTCTCAGACAGTAGTCCTTATTGCATATTAAGGAAACTATGAGATAACAAAGTTTTTGACAATTTCCTGCTACAGATAAACATGTTATCTAGGCTGAGCAATTAGAGCAGTTTAAATTGAAGATATTTTAAATATTTTCCTCCCATATAGAAGTACTTTATTCAAAAGGAATCAACAACTTTAGTCTATTTTGTCAGTCACAGAGAGTTACGGAGTTACAGTCAGAGAGAGAAATAGAGTCAAAGAAAAAGAATAATGCTGGAGAAGGAATATCTATTTCATCAAAATAGAAGAGGCAGCTGAAACTTGTTCCTCAGCACATATGAACTGAGAATGGGGCCACATGCTTGTGATTCCACCCGTTGGTGGCTAAATGAGGATTGCCATGAGTTCAATTCTAGCCTATACTATACAGTAAGTTCTAAACCAATTTGAACTATAGAATGAGACTCCATCTTTACAAGGGGGAAAGAGTGAGAAGATGGTTCAGAAATTAAAAACATTTGCTGCTCCTGAAGAGGACCTAAATTGAATATCAGTACCCACATTGCATGGCTCACAGTCACCAGTAAGTCCAGCATCAGGTAATTGGATACCTTCTTCTTAACTCCACAGGCACCTACACAGTCATGCACACATGTGCACACACACACGTGCAATAACAAAATACATCTTGGGCTTTGGGCTGGACATGGCACATGCCTTTAATCACAGTGCTTGGGGAGCAAAGACAGAGGATGTTCCAAGCTACCCTGATATGCATAGTGAGTTCCAGGCCAGCCAGGACTACATAGTCAGATCCCATCTCAAAATGAAAATTTTAAAGAAAAATAAAGGTATGAAAAAGCTGTAAATATGGCTCTGTCAGTGAAGTACTTGTCTTGCAAGCATGAGGACCTCAATTTGATTCCCAGAACCTACATTTTCAAAATCCAAGTATAGGTATGGTGGTATGCACTTGTAATCTTAGTACTGAAGGGCTGACTCCAAGGTCAGCTAGTTTAGTTTACTTGCTGAGTTACCATCCAGTGAGACAACAACAATATTGGTGCCCAAAGTTGTTCTCTGTCCTTGGTACATACATATGTATGCTCACCCATACATACATACATACATGTGCATCTGTACACACATACACACATAGATGTATGGGTGCATAGATGATTGATAAAAAGAAAAGAGAGAGAGAGATTCAAATAGACAAATGGTTTTAGATAGATAATAGATTAGGTCCCTAAAATGTTTCGTAAATAGGAAAAAACAATATTGCGAAATAATAGGCAATAACTAGGGAAGAGTTGCCTAGGTAACTGATAATCCAAAGGACAGCAGACGACTGGTCCCACCCAATCGCATGACGATGTCGGCTTTTGATCCTATCCTACCACATGCTAACCATGACTTACATTTCCTTTAAGATGTAATTGCTAATTCTCAGGTACACCAAACAACTTGTCACTTAAATCTTGCTGGCCTTGTCTGGTAACAAAAGGTGGGAAGACAAAGGACAATGCCTTATTCCTTACTGATTGAATTCTAATTTCATCATTGAACTCAGCCTTCAAAAAATGTCCAAGAAAGCCAGTTATGGCAGGGAATGGCTATATCCCAGTACTCAGAAAGTGAGAAAACCATGGCCATGCAGCATGTTTGAGGCCCACTGGGGTTGCATGTCTCAAAAAAGAGCAACAATGGTTTGGAAAGAGGCCTCTGTGGGTAAATGCTTGTCATGCAAACCTGAGGACCAGGGCTTGGGTTTCAAGCTCTTTCCTAAATGCTGATGGGTATGGTGGTCTGATTGTAATCCTAACTTACTGGAGGCCTCCTGGGAGACTCAGACAGGGAAATGCCCCCATCCCAGCAATCTGGCTAGCTAGACTAGCTGATTGAGAGATCCTGACTTATACAGGTGAGGAGTGATCAAGTACGTCACCGCACATCAACTTCTGGCCTGTGCATGTACACAGTATGTCCACACACAGGCACAAATGCATACGCAAATGTATATACACACACATGCAAAAGAGTCAGAGAAACAAAACCAGTTTTTTTCAGGTTTAGTCCTTTCTGAAAATGAAATGTTGGGTCTAAGAAGTATCTAGGTTGGTAAAGAGCTTGTCTGGTGTGCATAAAACCTTGGTTCTATCCCCATTGCCACATAAAACCAGTCATGGTGGTATAGGTTTGCAATCCCAGAACTTCAGAGGTGGAGACCGGAGAATGGAGGATTCCGAGGTCAAGATCGACAGCTCCTTAGCAAGGTCAAGGACTGACTACTACAAGAGACTGTCTCAAAAAAGCAGAACAACCTCTCCAAACAATGTCAGTGTCTTTAAAGAGAAGTAGCTTCAATCAGTGTGTTCTATAGAAGTTAATTATATCTCCTTATTGCGTTTAAAAAAAAAAAAAACCTGCTTTCCTTTTTTTTTTCTTCAGTGAGGACATAAGACAAGTATAAGAAAAGAACAGAGTTTTAAGATAAAATACAGGAAAACTAAAAGCAAAATTCTGTTTAGGTTCCACAATCAAAAGGAAAAATGTTCACTTTTTATAAAAAAATGTAAGTTCCGTTAACTTAGACTTGATCTTCGAAGTCGGCAATGTGTGCTTCCTGGGTTTGCACCCAAGGATCTCAGCCACTTCACAAGCCTGGACCCTATGCAGTGTGGCTGATTATGCGCATCGTTACAGGCTGGGGCGAGAGCACCAGCCAAGGGCCGCTGCTGAGGTCCTGTGACCGCTTCCAATCCCTTCTGCTGAAAGCCGGCCGCACCGTGGCTCCACACAGCAAAGGAAGTGTGGCATCTAGTGGACACTTAGCAGCTGCAGGGTCTTCCTGCCTATGCCGAAAACTAGACTAGAGGGAAGACGGACCTGTGTTGTTCCTGTGCTGTTTTTCTTTTAAACGAATCATGTGACCATCCTCATGGTAAGCCGGGTTTTTAAATCAACTTGGCACTGAAGTGGAAGCTATCTCTTGTGGAAAACAACTAGAATCTCCACTTTCTGCGAGATGACTCTTAATCTGATCCTGCCGACCTTTGGTGTGAAAAAAAAAATGTGCAGCATGAGATTCTTAAACTTTATCTCCATGAAATAAACACGTTTGGCTTAAAATGTTTCATGAAATGTGAAAATACTTTAACTTAGAACAAGCAAGCATATAAAATGTATTGCTTCCCATTACAGAGTTCTTTTGAAAAACAGTATATAAAATGTCCTGTTACAGAGTTTTCAAGTGAAAATCAGAAATATTGAAAACCTGTGACTCAGAGTCCTACTGCACACCTTGACTTTAGTTTGGAAAGCAGGATTTTCAAACTATAGAATTTCAAACTCTGCAAGAAAATTCGAGGGTCTATATCTTAAGCAGTCACTAATCTTCACATTCTCTGAGACCCAACAGACAGTCACCCCCACACTGGAAGTCCTACTGCAAAGGTCGCCTTTGCCTTCTTTCATTGGTAAGTGTTTTAGCAAACTTGTGCCCAAGCTGAACAGCTCCACTCTGTGAACTGAGAAGTCTCCATCCAGCACATTCTCCAAACTGTGTGATACTAACTTTCCAATGTTTTTATAGATGTCTCCATATAATCTGATAACATGGGCCTTGTGTTCTAGGAAGCGCTGGAGAACAGCCTGTAAATTTCAGGTTGTGATTTGGGCTTGGGCTTTCCACACGCAGGGAACGACAGAAGCTTGTACTTTGGTTGACCTGGTCCCTCTAGTGGACATCAAGTAACACTGTAAGTTAAAATTCTTACACACAAATGCAGTGGTCAGCCACAGCAGAGCTCAGGCTAAGTCATCATTGTCCTATGGCGTGCGTTAATTTTAATTCATCCTTAACTCGGAATTCACAATTTAAAATGTGGGTAAAAGACCTTTAAATAATCAGTTAAAATTACATACTTCCAAAGTGAATACCGCACTGATTAGGAAATAAGAAAAATAGGAAATTTATCTGGAAACGGTCTCTGTTTTTCTGAAACAGGATTTCATGCCCCTGGCCATCCTCAGACCTGTAATGTCAAAAATGTCAAAGGGTGGATCTTGCACCCTCATTTGTAGCCAACTCCCGGAGGAAAGGATTACAGGTGGGCACCCACTCCTCACTTTATACAGAAAGTTTCTTCTCTCTCTCTCCCTCTCTCCCCCCTTTTCTTCTCTCTCTCTTCCTCCCTCTCCCCTGCTCTCCTCTCTCCCCCCACCCCTTCTCTCTCTCTTCCTCCCTCTCCCCTGCCCTCCTCTCTCCCCCCCACCCCTTCTCTCTCTCTTCCTCCCTCTCCCCTGCCCCTCCCTCTCCCTCCCTCCCTACCCTTCTCTCTCTCCTCTCTCTCTCTTTCTCTCTCTCTCTCTCTCTCTCTCTCTCTCTCTCTCTCTCTGATTTTTTGAGACAAGCTGATTGGCCAAGTCAATATATACTCAAGGATGGCCTGAACTTCCACTCCTCCTACCTCTGCTTCTAAGGTGGGAATTGTAGGTGTGTGTCAGCAGTATAGGTTTTCCTAAGGGTTGAACCATGCCTATCACATGCTGGGGGAAGCTCACTACCAGCTGGGCTACAGCCCATCCTGTTTAGTATTTACCTGTGGTAGAGTTTTCACACTGTATTTTGTAAAATTTCTGTAAATTTGTAAATTCATCCTTCTGCTTTCTAAGTGATATCTTAGTTAAACTTTTTTAAAGTTTTACCTATGTATTATGGTCATGTGTATAGTGTTTGTGTGTGGTATGCATGAGGGTACATGTGCCACAGTGCACGCCTAAGGACATCGGAGGACAACTTGTATCAGTGCTCGCCTTCAACTTTTATATGGGTTTCCCGGATGGAGTTTGGGCTGTCAGACTTATGCAACATAGTCTTTTACTGGCTAAGCCATTTTGCAGGCCCTTCATCTTAAACTTTTGCAGGTTCTTGCTTAAAGCACGAGCAATGGTATTTCTTTTAAAAGGAACTTTTCTCAAACAATGACATATTGCTGCTTTGTGTATCGTTCCCCTACATCTTCCTGAAATAAATGAAAGAATGAGAAAATGGAATTCAAATAATTAATAGTTCTGTTTTGGTTGCTTTGTTTTGTTTTGTTGTTTTTCAAAACAAGGTTTCCCTGTGCAGCCCCAGATATCTTGAAACTATCTCTCTGTAGGCAAAGCTGGCCTTGAACTCCTAGAGATCTGTCTGCCTCTGCCTCTTAAGTGCTAGGATTAAAGGCATGTGCCATCACCACATAGCCTGGCTAGATTTTTAATTATTCCTTTTAAAAATGTTTTACATTTATTTACTTGTGCTACAGCGTACACGTTGAGGTCAGAGAGCAACTCTGGGTTCTGTCCTTCCACCATTTGAGTCCCCGAGATGAAGCACAGGTAGTCAGTCTTGGCAGTAAGTAACTTCCTTACCTGTTGAACCATCCCTCTGGCTCTATTAGTGGATTTGTTATTTAATACTTGAGTTTAATAAAATGAACTGGATTTCTGTTGTAATTTTGGTTTGTTTTCTTGAGAACAGGTCTCATAAACCAGGTTGGCTTGAATTGATCATATTATCTCTTTGACCAAAAAGGCTAGGCAGTCACAGGTGTGCTTCACCGTGCCCAGTATCAAACTTTGCTTACAACCTACAATTTTTAGTTTGTATTTTATTACTACCCATAAGGATATAGCGAACTAAATGAACAAGAGTTTAATGTATTATAAAGTTTAAAATATTTATAGCTATATCTGTCTTACCTAAAAGCCAGAGAAAGGATAATATTTTTGGCTAATCTTTTCTGTGACTCATTACCAAAAACTGAAAAAAAAAAAGTAAACATAAGGGTTTCTGATGGTTTCAAATTTTCTGAATATCTAATCGGCTTTTTAAAAGCAATTGAAGGTAGTCAACCATCTTATGGTGCTAGGCATGGTTCCAGGACTGAGAAGGTAGGAGCTAGAGGCCCATAAGACCTTGTCTCAAAAAACTAATGTATGGTGATAATCTCTAATTCATAAAATAAAGAATTTTTAAAAGAGACACTTCAAGACAGTGAAGGAGACTGAGGATATAGGTTAGTGTGTATAGTGTGCTTGAAAATTCAGTCCTGAGAAAAGAGAAAGTGACTATTAGAATAATTAGATGTAATTCTGATGGCTGCAGCAATAGTGTAAAAAAGCACACTTGTAAGAGATAAATGACATTCTCTTGAGCTGTGACAGTGTTCATGAAATTTGTCTTCACACTCAGAAGACTGAAACAGGAGGATTTTGAGCTGAAGAATTGTGCTGCAACAGAGACCCTGTTCTAAAACCTCAAAAAAATAAGAGCAGTAACCAGCAATCATTCTATAAGAGTTAGGGAAAAATCAGTGTGGAAGTAAGAACCAAAGGCTTGGCTCTGTGGCTGGTCTCTTGGCCAAGTGTGTTGAGGCTTTGGATTTGATCCTGAACTGTACAAATAACAACAAAATCAGTAAACCCTAGCCATCGCTATCATACACCTTAGATAATGACAGCTTTAAATTCATTTCTGCTGGAGTAAAGAAGTCCCAGAAAATGACTTCCTGCAGACTCGACAGGTCATTCAGAATCAGAATGAGAGACAACTGCAGGACTCTGTACCAACTTGTAGCAAAAATAACATGTTTAATCCAGGATCCCCATTCACTTCACGTCTGACAACCCTCTTTCTCCAGCTTACAGCAGTGAACCCCTTATAGCCATTCAAAGGTGAAGGATTAAAGGTATTTGCCTTCTTTTTAAAGGGTTTGTTTGCATGTGTAGAAGTTTAGAATTTCCTCAAATAAGGAAGATAAGATATAAACAAGAGGTTCAGAGTTTACAAATGTATCATTCTTTAGGGGTACTTAACATAGATTAGCTCTGTACAAAAACAGTCTAATTTCAAGGTATTTATTGACAGTACTGTGGTGATTCTAAAAGGAAGAGTCCCCACAGGCTCATAGATTTGAATGCTTGTCACCAGGGAGTGGCACTATTAGGAGATGTGGCCTTTTTGCAGGAGGTGTGGCCTTGTTGGGGGAAATGGCCGCTGCTGGTAGGCTTTGAGGCTTCAAATGCTTTAGTCAGGTCCAATGCCTCACCCCCTTCCTGCTGCCTGCCAGCCCATAGGTAGAATTCTTGGATACTTCTCCAGCACTATGTCTACCTACACCATCATGCTTCCCACCATGACCATAATGGACTAAACGTCTGCTCCCGAAAGACAGACCCAACTATGTGTTTTGTTTATGAGAATTGCCGTGGACATGGTGTCTCTTCACAGCAATCAAAACCCCAACAAGGCCAGTTACCAAAGTTCAACATGTCAGGTTTGTCATAGCAGCACCTTAGTTACACTTCCTACAATCTTTGTGCTATTTAAGTTGCCAGCCATGGGAGCTGAGAAGTGAACTCTGGTCCTCTGAAGGAAAAGCAATTGTTTAAATTATTGAGCAATCTCTCCAGCACCACATAAACTTTATCTTTTATAAATGGTATGTTTTTAATTCTTCCATAAGTGGACATTGTTCTTTACAGTAGACTTTAAACATACAAACACCAAGAGGCCAGAGGCAACATCAAATGTATGCCATGGAGTCTATTTTTCAAAGAAAAGACAGCCTTTGACATGGTGGAAATTCCTTTATACCATGTGAAAATATGTCACTGTGTTTGGTTTAAGAAAAGGCTAACTGGTCAATAGTTAGACAGAATTTTCAGGGCAGAGAGAACACTAGAAAAAAGAAGGCAGAGCCGTCAACCAGGAAGCAGCATGGACATTACAATGTAAAAAAAACTGAGCCATGTAAAAGAGTGCAGATTAAAAGAAATGGGTTAATTTAAGTGATAAGAGCTAGTTAGAAACAAGCCTAAGCTATTACCTGAGCTTTCATAATTAACAACCAGTCTCCTTGTGGTTATTTGGGAGCTGAAAGAAAGAGACAGAGAAAAACTCCTTATTTAAACTTTGAGAACAGAAGCAACACTAATATGACTCAGGGAACCGGAACTGGCTGATAATGAGGGCAGGAAATAAAGGAGATGATATTTTAGTACCCAGAGCTCCTCTGCTAGCTAGGTTTATGTCAACTTGTCACAAGCAATGTTATGTAAAAAGAAGAAATGACAATTGAGGAAATGCCTCTGTAAAATTGGCCTGTGGGCAAGTCTGTGAGGTATTGTCTTGATTATTCATTGATGTGGGAGAACCCATCCCACACAGGGAAGTCAAGCCCTTGGGTTTGTGTTCCTGGGAGCTATAAGAGCTGACTAAGCAAGCTATGGGAAGCAAGTCGGAGAACAGATTTATCCATGATCTCTGCTCAGTTCCTGCCTTCAGGTTCCTGCCTTGAGTTCCTAGCCTGACTTCCTCTGGATGATAGACCCACAAACTATATGAAGAAATAAACCCTTTCTTCCCCAGTCTACTTTTGGCTGTGATGTCTGTTACATCACAGTTTTCTCTGAGATTCAAACATTCCATCCAGCAGGAGGCTCCTTAAGCAGGAAGGATACACAACTAGCTGGGCAGGAGAGGCACATACCTTTAATCCCAGCACTCAGGGAGGCACAGGCAGTGGATCTCTGTTAGTTCCAGGCAGGCAAGCCTGATGAGTTCCAGGACAGCCAGAGGTATACAGAGAAACCCTGTTTCTAAAACAAACAAACTAACAAAAAGCATGAAAGATAAACAACTCAAAATAGCTTCAGGAAGTCCCTGAAACTGACCAGATTCACTATGCCCCTTCCTGCCAGATTAAGCAATAAAATCTGAGCACCACCCCACCTGACAGAAGGAATATGAGCTGAAAAGAGGACTCTGACACTGAGCAGCTGTATGGGAGAGTTTAAGACCAACTGAGGTACCTGGAAATGCCACTCCCCAGCTTGTTGAACTGCCTGCAAGCTGTGCAATAAGTTCCAGCCTTCCCAGCTTTTGTGAGCTGTCATCCATGCTGGGGTGGGCTTTGGTGATGCAGCTGATTCTGAGTCATTCCTGTTCCTATAAGTAACCCCTCACCCATATTCCTGTAAATAACCCCAATAAAACTCATGGCTCATCAAGCTGGACTTTGATGTTTTCCATACTTTGGTCTGTTATGTGCTCCCTATCTGGGATGAGTAGATGTGTGTGCTGTGTCTCCCCAAGAAAAGTTTTGTCATATGAGAGTGTTTTATCACCGTAACAGAAGCCCTGAAACTCCCTAAGACAGACCCCCTCATTTTGTTTTGGTTTTATCCATACCTCTTATACTTCTATCTTGTAATAATTCACTTGGCAGCCTAGTTCCTTTATCTCAACATATAACACATACACACCCCTCTTCAAACAATGCACCCAGCAGCCTCAGGGCCTTGGTGACCCCCACCTGCACCAGGCTACACTTGTTCCCATCTTTGAACATTGGTATAAGTTTTCCCACTCCTGGTATCGAGCAAATATAGACCGTTTCTATTCAGTGTGTCCTAGTTTGCTTACTTTTGCTATGACAAACATCAGCAAAAAAGCTTGGGAGGAAAAGTGGGCTAGTTAGGCTTTCATTGTTGTTGTTTTATTTGTTTGTTTGCCAACTAGTCACAGTTAGGGTTATTTGGAAACAGACAACTTCAAATAAGAAAATGCCTCCAAGGCTGGAGGGACTGCTCACTAGTTAAGAACACTTACTGCCTTCCCAGAGGACCTGAATTCAGTTCCTAGCACCCACCTCAGGCAGCTACAGGGGACCCATTGGTTATAGCCTACACAGGCACTTGCCCTGACATAAACATACCTGTACTCAGACATACACACATATGCATAATTATTTAAAATATTCTTTCATAAGATTGGCCTATAGGGGCTGGAGAGATGGCTCAGAGGTTAAGAGTACTGGCTGATCTTCCAGAGGTTCTGAATCCAAATCCCGGCAACCACATGGTGGCTCACAATAATTTGTAGTGAGATCTGGTGCCCTCTTCTGGTGTATACCTGCATGCAGACAGAACACTGTATACAAAAGAATAAAGAAATCTAAAAAAAAAAAAAAAAAAAAAAAGGATTGGCCTAAAGACAAGCTGTGGCATTTTCTTGTTTAATGATTAATATGAAATGGCCAAGCCCAATGAGGGCAGTGCCTCTCCTAGGTAGGAGTCCCTGGGTTGTGTAAAGCAAGCCAGTAAGCAGTATTCCTTTATGGTCTCTGCCTCAGTTACCGCCTTCGCCTCTCTCATTGGACTGTGATCAAGCATATGTAAGTCAAATAAATCCTTTCTTTCCCAAAGAGCTTTTAGGCGTGGTCATTAGCACAGCAATAAAAACATAACAAAGAAAAAAAGATTTACTTATTCTTTAGTTTCCAGTCCATCATGAAAGAAAATCAGGGCGGGAACCTGGGGCAGGAACTGAAACAGAGACCATGCAGGAGTGCTGCTTATTGACTTGTTCCTGATAGCTTGCTCCGCCTGCTTTCTATACCACCCGGGGCCACCTGATCAGGTTGGCATTGCTACCAGTTGGCTGGGCCCTCCTACATCAATAATTAATCAATACAATGCCCTACAGACTTGCCCAGAGGACATCAGATGGAGGTGAGGTGTCTTCTCAGCTGAGGCTACTCTTCCCAGACGATTTGAATATGTATCAAGTTGACAAAAAAATTAACCCTAACAAAGTGTATTACCAACATATCCAGGTATGAGAAGTAAAAAGGTCAACCCAGCCTGAGCTGGTTTGGGATTCTTGTGCCATAGGACAAAACTGGGTTCTCTGGTAATCTTTTAAGGAGGCTCCTTTATTTATCTATGCATAATTGAGGATGCATATGATTAAAACTAGATGCATTATGGGAAAGGACATGGACAATAGAAAAAAAATGAATGTATGACCTAATCTATCAATCGAATTAGAAAAATCATCCAAACTACACTCCTTAGTAACCAACTCCTCCTCCTGAACTCCGTAAGAGGAATCCCCAAACTGTAATTAGGCTCAGTGCCCTCATCTTTATGACTGTCAGTATGGATGCTCGGAATACAGCTGTCTTGCTTCTTTTGCAAGCTAGGTGAGCCCGTATTTTCAATTATTTGGGTAAGAAGATAAGAACCTGAAAACACCCAACCATACAAAATGGGATCTCTGACCAGAAAAGAATTACAGTAGAAAACAAAACCTGGAGGAAATGGGAATCTACAAATCCTTAGAAATGTAAACATAGATCTTTAAGTAATCTACAAGTCAGAAAAGAAATTACAAAAGCCACTAGAGATATTTTAATTGAATAAACACGGGGAAACCATATTTCAAGTGAAAGTGACGGGTGCTGCTTGGTTGTCTGTGAATGTGGCACAGCTAGAATCACCTGAACCTCATCTTCAGATGAGAAATTGCTTCCATCAGATCAGCTTGTGGGCACATCTGGGAGGCATTTCCATAGGCCAGTTGATGTAGGAGGTCTCAACCTAATGGACCGAGCCAATAAGCAGCCTTCCTCCATCATCTCTAACTCACTTTCTGCTTCCATGTTCCTGCCTTGGCTTCCCTGGATAATGGACTGTCATCCCTAAGTCAAATAACCCCCCACCCCCACCTCTCCAAGTTGCTTTTGTTCATAGTGTTGTATCCCAGCATGAAGAAGCAAACTAGAACATAAGGAGACGTGGTAAGTCAGAGTTCAGAGAAAGTGAATACGTGTCTCGAACAGGAAAGCTAAACAGATGCAGCAAGTAAAACACTGACCAAGCATTAAAGCCTCACACAGAGAAAGCTCAGAGGCCGGGTATGATGGCACATGCTGCAACGCCAGCCCTCTGGATGAGAAGACAGGAGCATCAGAAGTGAAACCTCAGACCAGCCTGTTCTACGTTCTGACCTGTTTCAAATACATATATAACTGATTTCTTGTTGTTTTGGTGCTTTATAGACCTAACTGACGTATAAATGGCTTTCTTTTTTTACGTATCTCCAGATCAAAACAATTGCTTTTAAAGTTGTTCAAGTTAAAGTTCAATTTTCCAACAACTTTAATACCAGCCAGAGAAATTTTTGGACATCAACAGCAGTCTTTAAAGTGATTTGTTTTTCTTTCTAGAACAAAAGCAACAGATGCTATCTCAACAGCAGCCCACTCATTCCAAGTCCTCCTCTATATTTTCTGTCTTCTTAGAGCCCGAACACCAGAGCAGGAATGAGTCACCATACCCAACACCTGCAAATGGCAGGGGCCCCCCAAATCTAACCCCACTTCTGAGATTTTATCTCACATATGTTTCTGCACCTCTAATGATCCTACCTCAAAAATTGAATGTGCCATCGTCAGAAAAACACATTATTTTACAGAAAAGGGAGCAAAAGAGAGATTGTCCTGTTTCACAAGGCAAAACAGCAGATTTCTGATGTGATCCTCATGATGCTCATTTCAAGCCATGTGCGCCTGCTGAAATTCCATAGCTCTGTACAGAAAGGCTTCACAGTGAGCCGCACACATGTACACACACACACACACATACACACACACACACACACACACACACCACCCAGTTGCCCATTCTTAGTCAAATGTCACTTGTCTTAAAGCACCAGCTGCATTACTTGGGGCAAGGCAACAGGCATGCTTCTGCTTCTGCTGCTTCTGCTGCTGCTGCTGCTGCTGCTGCTGCTGCTGCTGCTGCTGCTGCTGCTTTCTGAAAAAGAAGTGAGTCAGCCTGGATTTGCAGGGATAGAATGAAAGAAACTTTCCAACTGCAAAACTGCTCTGACTGAGGCTCCCACTGTAATCTCAGGACGTAAGAGGAAAAGCAAAAGAACCAGGAGTTTAAGTCTAGTCCAGACTATATGAATTTGAGGCTAACCTGGCATACAAGAGATGCTGTCTTTAAAAAAAAAAGGAAAAGACAAGACAAAGAAGGAAGGAAGGAAAGTTGGTTTAAATCCCAAATTATTGAAAGCATTTTGGTTAGCAGTGAGGTAGATGAGGATTGATAAACCTAGTGTCTGCTGCCCTCTAATTAATAAGTCGTAGTGAAAATCAGGTACCCACAGGATCCCTGCCCTCCTGACAGAGGGGACCGGCAGCAGCCGTTGTTGATGGCTTCTCACTACAGATCATGTTTGATTGCTAGAAGCTGCCCTATACATCCCTGTGTGTGAGCAGGGTGTGCACAGGGGCATCCTCACAGCCTGTTGATTTCTTCTGACTTCTATCAATAAAGTCAGGTGTATTACTCTGGAGGACTGACATGGATTCAAGGCCACCTGTCCCACACAGTGAGTTGTGTACTAGCCTGGATGTAAGTAACCTCAAAAGAAAAAAGAAGGAGCTCAAAAGATGGCTTAGTGGTTAAGAACACTTGCTACTCATGCAGAGGCCACATGTTGGATTCTCAGTATCCACATGGGGTCTCACAACCACCAATAACCCCAGTTCCAAGGAATCTAATTTCCCTTTGGCCTGTACCAGGCATGTATGTGGTACACACATAGGCAGGTCAAATACTTATGCATATGAAATCAAAAAATAAATAAATCTAAATTTAAAAAGTCAACTCTAGTCATCTTTTATCTAAGATCAAATTCTATGCACTAATCTAGAAAAAATGATGCATGTTAGATCATAAAATAGGTTTCTTCTGTGGAAAACAATAGTGTTGGCATCAGTCAGGAGTCTAGTATATGGAAGGGAGTAGTAAAACAATGTGGCATAAAACAATTGAGTCAACAGATGACCACATGCATGCCAGAATTCCTATGAGACTAGCTTTTTCTTAAGGCAAAGTCTCACTATGGTCCAGGCTGACCTCAAGCTCATGGATTACAAAAACAAGTCATCATGTCCAGCCTCCTATGAGATTGTACAGGAGCTAGCAATTCCTATCTACAGAGCATCCCATTGCAATACTATTTGTGTATTTTTGGCGATGCTATTATAAATAAGCTCACTACAGTCCTGTAAAAACACATGCATCCCACACATGCCATGTGACAATGACACAAGCAGCTGTGTATCTAGTTCATAGTGTTCTTCATTGCTTTCGAGTAGCTCTTTTACTTGTGATAATGTCTATCTATGCTGTGGTGGCTCGTGTTTAAAATTCTAGCCCTTGAGAGTCTCCAGTAAGAAGATCACAGAGAAGTGAAAGCCAGTCTGGGTTACACAGTGAATTTCCAGATAGACTAGGCTACAAAGTGAGACCCTCCCAGCCTGGTCTACAAGAGCTAGTTCCAGGACAGCTCCAAAAACCACAGAGAAACCCTATCTCGAAAAACCTAAAAAATAAAAAAAAAAAAGTGAGACCCTGCCTCAAAAACAAATCAATAAAAATTTAGTGCCAAACAGTCCCGAGTGGCATGCCAACAACCTCATGCATACTGTTTTTCGCAAGGTCCCTGGGTTGCATCATTTCTCCCGCTTGATTTAATCTTGTGTTGTTGTTTTTTTTTTTCTTTATGGCCCCCAAGCATACAAAATCCACTGCTAACATCATCAGTGATAGACTTGGAAATGACAGTTGAAATGACTAAGGACCATAACGGTGGAGCATCAGTGGATGTTTCTTGGCAACCAATCCTGTCCTGTGATCCTGAAAAGCAGAAACAAAATGACAAAATCTGTTAAAGAACGTGCTTCTGCCAAGGAATTTAAGAAGGTCCTGTATTGCAAACAGAGACAGTTCCAAAAACAAAAGTAACCCATGACCATCACAGCCAAAGCAAGAAATCAGGCATTTAAGGAAAAGCTTTCCAGGTGTGATAGTATGAACCTCTGTGATCCCAGAACTCAGGAAATTGAGGCAGGAGATAGAGCCCCAGACCAGCCTAGGCTACATATTCAGACCCGAGCTCAACCACTTCTAGCTTGGTCTGCTTTAAGCCAGTCAAAGATAGGTATGGTGAGATGGGCAGTGGTGGCGCACGCCTTTAATCCCAGCACTCAGGAGGCAGAGGCAGGCGGACCTCTGGGAGTTTAAGGCCAGCCTGGTCTACAAGAGCTAGTTCCGGGACAGGCACCAAAGCTACAGAGAAACCCTGTCTCGAAAAACAAAAACAAAAACAAACAAACAAAAAAAGCTAGGTATGGTGGCACACATCTGTAATTCCTTCATTTAGGAGATAGAAGCAGGAGAATCAGAGGTTCAAAATCAGCTTCCAATCATAGTGAGTTCTAGGCTAGCCTGGACTACATGAGATCCTGTCTGAAAGCAAACAAACCAAACAGCCTCACTTTTTTAACTAATGTGAGAGTGAATGCTGAGTGTGTAGGTACTAATATTAAGACGGCTGAAGGATTTTGGGAAACTGATTAAGTAGCAAAGTACTTTGTTCTTGTCAGATCTGGAAGAGAATACCAGTATTCTCCATTGTACCACCCTTTAGGTTTTCTGAAATCTGCAGGAGCTATTGGTTTGGGTGGTACTTGTTTGTTTTTACAAATCAAAGGTTTGTGGCATCCTGTATCTAGAGACACTGAGCATTATCTCTGAGGAGCTGTGCTCACTTCGTATGTCTGTAGCAATTATTATTGCACGCGTCACTCATGGACACTCATGAGCAGTGACCTTTGCTGTTATAAAAGTTTTTGGTTTGTTTTTTATTTGTATGTGTGTGAATGTCATGTGTGTGCCAGTGCCCAAGGAAAAGAGGATACTAGAACCCCTGGTACTGAAACAGGCTGCCGTGAGCTACCCAACGTGGGTGTAAGTAATCAAACACTGACCATATGCAAGAGTAGCAAGTTCTCTTAACCACTGAGACACACTCTCCAGCATCTCATGTTGGCAAAGATCAAAACAGTATAAGAAAGTGAAGTTAGTCAACGTGTGCTCTTTAACTGGAGTTTTTAGGGTAAACCCCTCTCTCAGCTCTAACAGCCATGGCTCAGCACTCAACCCTAACCCTAACCCTTCAGTTACTTAGGCTTAGGAAGTACTTAAGTAAGGGCCAGAGCTATACAAAATGATGCTCCCATCATTGTCTCAGTTTTAATAGTGGGAGGTGCAAGGTGGTCCCATCAACTGTCAATGTGCTAGTCCCTGTCATCCCCCAAGGTGACCAATCTGGTTCCCATAAAACAGTAACCTCTTTATGTCACTGGGGAATGAACCCAGAACCTCCGACATACTAAGCAAATGTTCATTCCCCAACCTGAATCCCCAGTTCTGGGTTCATGTAAGGTGCCATCCTCATGGTGACTGCTCACGTCGTGGTGTGAGGGAGGACAGTTGCCTGCTCTGGGTGTGAAGCTCCTGGGATTCAAAGGGACTGCAGGCTTTATAGGCAATGAACTGTTTCTCTTCCTTCAGGCAACAAAGAAAACAAAGGTGCCAATCTTTCACCTGTGATCATTCACCTGGCCAGGCGAGCACTCAAGCTTTAGAGGAAAAGTCACTTGTGCCTTTTTCACTGAGGCTGCACCAATTGCAGGCTGTTCCCCAGGAACTCTAGTCCACGGCTTTATCTGTTTCCTGAGACAGCACTATGGAGATCAGACACTTCACCCACCATGATTCCTAAGTGTTCAAATGAAAGGCAGACTCTTGCTTTAAGTCCAAAGCTAGGAAAGAAGCTGGGGTGGTAGCAAATGTCTCCAATCCCAGCACTCAGGTCAGCCTTGTTGCTGATTGGGAGCAAGATCTAGATGAGTATTCCCTGAAGTCAAAGCCTAACCCAATTCTCTTTCATTTTAGGATGGCAGCAGAAGGGAAACTAACCCTGAGTCAGTTCTAGAACCTCATACCTCTAATTCCAGCACCTAGAAGACTAAGGCTACGAGGTCCAAGCCAGGCAGAGCTACAGAACACTGCTCTGCCTCCAAAAAAGAAAAAAAGGCTTAAAGCTCAAGAAGTTTGTTTATGATATTTAAGAAAAGAGGTCACCCCCACAACACCATACACTACCCCAAAATACCTCGTACTACTCCATGACAGTGTATGATACTCTACAACACAGCATAACATTCCACAATAAAGTGTAGAGCTCCTTAACATTGTATTCTTCCTGGGACCAAATACAGCTGGGAAAGGGGTGAAGAACTAGAAATGGCTCGCATCTCAAGGGCAGGTCCATAACACTGCATACCACTCCACAACATTCCAGAACAACACACAAAATCACATACCACCCAATATCACTGCATAACACTCTCTACTACCTATACTACCCATAATACCATATACCACCACAAATCACCCCATAACACTCCATGACATCCTATCACGTTCTGTAACTCTTTATAATACCACATTAGCACTCCATAACAGTCCATATCACTACCTACTACCACATACCAGCACATAGAACCCCATAATACTTCATGACATCTATACCACTCCACAGCACAGCACAATACTCCATCCATAATAAGGCATACCTGTCTCACTTAAGGTTTCTATTGCTCTGCTAAAACACCATGTTCAAAAGCAACTTGGGGAGGAAAGGGTTTATTTTATTTTACAACTAGTAGTCCATCATCCAGGGAAGTCAGGACATGAACTCAAATATGGCAGAAACGTGGAGACAGGAAACCAAGCAGCAGCCATGGAAGTATGATGCTTACTGGATTGCTAAGCCTGCTTTCCTGCACAGCCCAAGCCGACCTGCCCAGGAGTGGTACCACCCACAATGTTCTGGGTTCTCCCACATCAATCAACAATTAAGGAAATGCACTATGGACTTGCCTACTTGCTAGTCTTACAGGGGAATTTTCTTAATTGAAGTTCCCTCTTCTAAACTTGTGTTCTAGCTTGTTTCGTGTTGACATAAAACTAGGCCATACAACACCCCTTTATAACACCTCACATCACCCTGCAATACAACATACTGCTCCTTATACTGCACATCACCCCCTACCATGCTGTAACACCACACAGCTCTCCAAACACGCAAGCTACTCTGGAACAATGCGATGCACCACTGAGACAGGAGCGCTGTAGAGATGTATGGGGAAGTTGATGCTGTTTTCATGCTTTCTAACACAACATCCACTCTACCCCCTGTCATTTGACTTTAAGTGTTTATTATTTGAGAAATGGATTTTTGTAAGCATCCAGAAAAAAATCTTTATTCTTTATGTTATTGTCATTGTTGTTGAGATATGGGATCATGTAGTCCTCAAACTGATTACATAACTCAGGTGATCTTGAACTCCTCTTACTTTAGCTTCCCAAGTATTGGGACTTTTATTTTTTATTAATTAATTTTTATTTACATTTATTACATATGTGATACATATAAGTATGTGCCCTAGTGCATGTGTAGGCGAGGCATCAGTTCTCTCATTCCACCTTTACATGGGTTCCTAGGATCCAAATCAGGTCCTTGTCATCAGGAGGCTTAGCCATCAAGTACTTTACCCTGAGCCATTCCAACTGCTCTAGTATTGTTTTGTTTTGAGCTGTGATCTTAAGAAGTCCAGGCTGGTCTCAAACTCACAAAGTGCTTGAAGATGGCCTTGATTCCTAATTCTCTACTTCCCAAGTACTCAGATTACAGGAATGCACCATCAGCTAGATAAAGACTCAAGTTCCAGATGCCATAAGAACATTCATGGTTCAGGCCAGGTGTGGTGGCTCACATTTTTAATTTAAGAAACTGGCGGCCGGGCGGTGGTGGCACATGCCTTTAATCCCAGCACTTGGGAGGCAGAGGCAGGCGGATCTCTGTGAGTTCGAGAGTTCGAGACCAGCCTGGTCTACAAGAGTTAGTTCCAGGACAGGCTCCAAAACCACAGAGAAACCCTGTCTCGAAAAAGCAAAAAAAAAAAAAAAAAAAAAAAAAAATTTAAGAAACTGGCATAGGTATACAGGTCTGAAGCCACCCTGAAAAACATTGTGAGTTCCAAAAGAATCTGTGCTAGAGTCAGACTCTGCCTCAAAACAAACAAACAAACAAAAACAACAGCAATGAAGGTGGGAGAGGGACAGTCAGGTTTCAAAATTAGCAGTGATTTGGAGGTTGACCCAACCCTCAAGGACAACTTTAAGAGCTTGAAGCCTTCACTGGCATAAGGAAATGCCGGTGTGGTAGAAGTTAAACCGGGAGACTTGACTGAATGTTACTGTCTCACAGGAAAAAGCCCCTCTCAAGACTGAACAAAGAACGTCATTTCTTGAGGGGGAGCTGTCCCTCGCGAAGGTGATTTCACCGCTGCTGTAAGCAGCAGAGGACTGCAGTGAGTGCAGCACCTTGCTGATGAGAGCAGCTGCAGGTTTGATGGTGCTCACTCCGATTTTGAAGCTGGCGAAAATGCTTTCAAAGTATCACTGCATACAACAGGAAATCATTCATGATTTGCTGACCAATTTGGTAAAATTTGTTATTTTTTTATTTTAAGACTTGCTAAATGCTGACAAAATTGTTCAGACCTTATCTCCACAGAATACTTATAAATTGAGATATATAGTATATATAATGATTATATATAGTCATTCAGATAAAATATTATTACAAAATTCATAGACTAGAGGTATCAAAAAGACTCTTAGATCTATTGGGAAATCAAAATATACACAGGATTATCTTACTGTGATATTCTCTGTATTCTAGAGGTGGGGAACTAAAACAACAATGTTTCTGAAGTATGAGCTAATATTCCTCAGCTACACACCTGTGCAACATGTCACATTGCAGAATACTGTAGGCAATTAATTAAAATGCAATGGCAAGAATTTGGATATCTCAACACATCTGAAAGGCAAAAACTAGGGCCTGAGAGATGCCTCACCGGTTAAGAACACATACTGTTCTTGCCAAGTATCTGAGTTCAATTCCCTCACTGACAAAGTGGCTCACAGCAGTCTTTAACTCAAGATCCAGGAGATCCAACACCCTCTTCTGGCTTTTGTGAGCACTGCACAAATGTGCCATGAAGACAGACAAACAGGTGGAATGCCCACATATCAAAAAACAAAGAAAAAGAAAGAAATTGAAAAGATGAAAATTGAGCATATCTAAACACAGAAGAAGTTCAGAAAAAGTAGGACTTTTTTTTTTAAGTGAGAACTTGGAGATATGCTTAGTAATTAAAAGCACTGGCTACTCTTCCAGAGGTCCTGAGTTCAATTCCCACCAATCACATAGTGGCTCACAACCATCTATAACAGGATCTGATGCCCTCTTCTAGCATGCAGACTTACATGCAGATCACTCATACATAAAATTTGAATTAATTAATTAAAATAATAAGTGAACAGAAAAAGTCCCAAATGCTAAATCGGTACAAAGCATGTTCTCCTCTGATCTGTGTGGCAATGAATACCATTGCCAGATAAAACTCAGAGAAGGAGGGGGTTATTTCTTCTTGGATTTCATGTCTTATTACTGAGGAAAACCAGCGTAGGATCTAAAGATGTAACTGAAGAAGAGGCCATGAAGAACCATTGCTTGCTGGCTCATATTCATCTAGCTTTCTTGGCCCAGGACCAAAAAGTCTAAGGATGGTACTTCCCACAGTGGGCTGAGCCTTCCTACATCAATCAACAGTTAAGACAATTTCTCACAGACTTTACCATAGGCTGATATGATCTGGGAAATTCTTCAGGTGAGGGTCTGTTTTCCCAGCTAGTCACCTAGGTTGTATCAAGTTGACATTAAAATGTGATCAAGACAGAAAGAAAACTTACAACAAACGAAGCTTGCAGGACTGGAGGCTGCTCTTAGATATGCCAGTGAATGAGTGCCTAGAGAATGTGAGGGCCTGGGATATTGGTAGATAGCATTATAAATTTTTTTTATTTAGAGGTTTTTTTTTTTATTTAACACAATGTCCATTAAAGGTTATTTGTTGAATTTTTTTTCTTTTTTTTTTTATTGAGAAAAGGAAAAAAAAGTATCCGCCTCCTCCCAGCCTCCCATTTTCCTCCCCCTCCTCCCACCCTTCTCGCCCTCCCCCAAACTCCTCTCCCCCTCCCTCTCCAGTCCATAGAGCAATCAGGGTTCCCTGCCCTGTGGAAAGTCCAATGTCCTCCCCCCTCCGTCCATGTCTAGGAAGGTGAACAACCAAACTGGCTAGGCTCCCACAAAGCCAGAACATGAAGTAGGGTCAAAACCCCGAGCCATTGTCCTTGGCTTCTCATCAGCCCTCATTGTTCGCCATGTTCAGAGAGTCCGGTTTTATCACATGCTTTTTCAGTCACAGTCCAGGTGGCCTTGGTGAGCTCCCACTAGATCAGCCCCCTTGTCTCAGTGGGTGGGTGCGCCCCTCTTGGTCCCGACTTCCTTGCTCATCTTCTCCCTCCTTCCGCTCCTCATTGGGACCTTGGGAGCTCAGACCAGTGCTCCAGTGTGGGTCTCTGTCTCTGTCTCCATCCATCACCAGATGAAGGTTCTATGGTGGTATGCAAGATATTCGTCAGTATTGCTATAGGATAGGGTCATTGCAGGTTCTCTATCCTCAGCTGCCCAAGGGACTAACTGGGGACATCACCATGGGCTCCTGGGAGCCACTCTAGGTTCAAGTCTCTTGCCAACCCTAAGGTGGCTCCCTTAACTAAGAATTGTGGTTCCCTGCTCCTCTGTCCAACCTTCCTTTATCCCAATCCTGTTTCTCCAAGTTCCCCCCTCTTCCCTTCTAACTTTTCTCTCCCCATCTCCCCTTACCCCCATCACACCCCACCCCCAAGATCCCAATTTTCTCCCCAGCAATTTTGTCTACTTCCCATAGCCAAGAGGATAACTATATGTTTTTCCTTGGGTTCACCTTCTTATTTAGTTTCTTTAGGTTCACCAATTGTAGTCTCTATGACCCTTGTTTATGGCTAGAAACCAATTATGAGTGAGTACATCCCATGTTCATCTTTTTGGGTCTGGGATACCTCACACAGGATAGTGTTTTCTATTTCCATCCATTTGCATGCAAAATTTGAGAAGTCATTGTTTTTTACCGCAGCGTAGTACTCTAATGTGTATATATTCCATACTTTCTTCATCCATTCTTCCATTGCAGGACATCTAGGTTGTTTCCAGGTTCTGGCTATTACAAATAATACTGCTATGAACATAGTTGAACAAATGCTTTTGTCATATGATCAGGCATCTCTTGGGTATATTCCCAAGAGTGGTATTGCTGGGTCAAGGGGTAGGTTGGCACTGAACTGAACAGAGAGTTCTCAACAGAAGAACTTCAAATGGCCAAAAGACACTTAAGGTCATGCTCAACTTCCTTAGTAATCAGGGAAATGCAAATCAAAACAACTTTGAGATATCATCTTACACCAGTCAGAATGGCTAAAGTCAAAAACACCAATGATAGCCTTTGGAGGAGAGGCTGTGGAGGAAGGGGTACCCTCATCCATTGCTGGTGGGAATGCAATCTTGTGCAACCACTGTGGAAATCAGTGTTTCGGTTTCTCGGGAAATTCAGCATTATAAATTCTAAAACTACAATATACACCCAAGCTCTCAGTTCAACCCCTAGCACTATTAAAAATCCAATTTTGCCTGGTAGTGGTGAAGCACAGCTTTAATCACAGCACTCAGGAGACAGAGGAGGCAAATCTTGAGTTTGAGGCCAGCCTCAAACTGGCCTACCAAGTCTACCAAGAAAGCTCCAGGGTATCCAGGACTACACAGAGAAACCCTCTCTCAGAAAACAAACAAAAAAATTAAATCTAATCTTGTATAGAAGACCAAAAGTAGTATTTTCTGTGTGGCATTAGAATCACACATTGCCTAATTATGTTTTCACATTATTTGAACACCCAAGATCTTCAGAGCCTAAGCCCAGCCTTACCCACTGATACCTGGAGTGGAGACAACTGTCCACTGTTATACCTAATATGTCTCATATTGACCAAATCCCATTCTTCTACTCAAAGAGTGACACACAGCACCCCGCACCCCACACCCTGACCTACATGACCTAATTTCTACTCCTATACATTTGGTAACATAACATATGTCTCTCATTAGCTAAGCCTGCTTCCCTGTGGTTCAAAGCCTCCCCTTCCCCATGAGACCTCTAAGAATAGACCTGATGCCTGGTGGATCTGGATATTCTTATTTCAGAACTGTACTGTGCCATGCTGCCCATATGCAATCTGGAGTTAATAAAACTCTTACTTGGCTGGGCACGCTGGAGGATAAAGGCACAGAAGGGGATCAGGTGAGGAAACAGGAGAAAGGAGAGGGCAAGAAGTGGATCAATCAAAACTAGGGTATTTTTGAGGGGAAGGGGATTGAGACAGGGTTTCTCTGTAGCTTTAGAAACTATCCTGGCAAATGTGAACATTGGAATAGGAGAGCAGTTGAAAGCATTAAGTGGAGCTTAGTGGGCCATACTTGTAGGAGCTGGGAAGAGACAGGGATAAAAAAAAAAAGAAAGAAAGAAACTGTCCTGGAACTCACTCTGTAGACCAGGCTGGTCTCATACTCAAAGAGATCTGCCTGTCTCTGCCTCCTGAGTACTGGAGTTAAAGGTGTACAAAAACTAGGGTAATTTTTAATACCTTTAGAAAGGGTCTAGAGAGATAGCTAAGCAGTCAAGAGCACTTGTTCTTGCAGAGGATCCAGGTTTGACTCAAAGCACCTACCTTGTGGCTTACAACTATTTGGAACTCTAGTTCCAAAGGACCCAGTGTTCTCTTATCACCTCTGAGAGATTTGAAAATACAAACAAACAAACAAACAAAAAACGAAATGCCAAGTGTTTTAATTACAGCAAAAAATGGGGGGTCACCTAAAAAGGGATTGTAGACTGGGCACTCCTAGAAACAATGTTTTTTTCTAAGAATAATTGAAACAGAACACCTCTCCCTTCTGGATTATGCAGAATGTGTGGAAAGGTAGGCATTGGAATAATGAATGTAGATCAAGAAGGAACAGTCATGGTAACCCTTTGACATCAGGAAACAACTTGAGGAGCCACTTACAAACCCACATATCAAATTTGGTTCAGTCATTTCCTGTCATTGTGGACAAAACTCCTTCCCAGAGAAATTAAAGAACCTAATGCTTATTTTAACAAAAAAAAAAAAAAAAAAAAAAAAAGCATTGGGTGCCAGAAAAGCAATAGAAAAGGGAACAAAAAATTTAGAACAAACTGTAAAGCAAATATTTTTGCAAACTTCTATAAATGAAAAAAGGGAAAAAAACACAAATAACATTAAAAACACAAATAAATGATGTTGTCATTGAAGGTTTGGTAGACACAGGTGCAGATGTAACAATAATTTCACCAGAATTTTGGCATCCAAATTGGCCTCTTCGGCAAATATTCAGTTTTTAGGGACTGGAACTTTATCTCAGATAGAACAGAGCATAAGATGGATTGAATGCATAGGGCAAGAATGATAGAGAGGAAAATTAAAACTATATGTGGATAATGTAGCAATGAATTTATGGGGATATAATTTGTTACAGCAATGGAATACTCAGATTAACAATCTCCCAATCTTAGAAACAAACATAAATTATCTTATGTTTCTGAGAAAAATATTAGAAAAGATTATAAAGAACAGTCACCAACAATTCAAATTGTAGAAGACCAGGGCACAACAGCTGCTGATATTTCAAAGACCTAACGGCCCTACCTTTAAAATGGTTGATGGATAAACCTATATAGATTGAGCAATAGCCTTTAACAACAGAGAAACGTCAGGTCTTAGGACAGCTGGTATAGGAGCAGCTAAATGCTCAGCATATTGAAGAATCAACCAGTCCTTTGAATTCTCCTGTATTTGTTGTTAAAAAGAAATCTGGAAAATGGAAAATAGTAGCAGATCTAAGAACTGTTAATGTGGTGATTCAGCCCATAGGCTTTCCACAGAGTGGGAATTCTTTTGCCTTCTCTATTACCTAAAGGCTAGTCTCTTACAGTTATTGATTTAAAAGATTTCTTCACTATACCTTTACCAAAAAAAAAAAAAAGACAGAAAAAAACTTTGCATTCACGATGTCTACTTATAATAATTCTTAGGCTGCTAAGAGATATCAATGGGAAATTTTTCCCACAGAGTAAGTTAAAATAGCCACACTTGGTACCAATATTTTGTATAAAAGTCATTGAAAATGATTTGTGAGCAATTTCCTCAATCTACAGTTTACCATTACACAGATGACATCTTAATAAATGATTCAAATGTAGATGTTTTAGGAAGAATGTTTGAAGAAGTAAAGGCAATTTTGATTTATTGGTGATTACAAATTCCTCCTGAAATAATATACAAAGAAGATAGGTCTACAAAAAATTAGACACCAAAAGGTACAAATAAGGAGAGATTGATTATAGACTCTTAACGACTTTCAAAAATTTCTAGGAGACATTTCCAATCTATGGCCCTCTATTGGGGTAAAAAATGATGAACTGAGTAATTTTTTCAAAACCTCAAATGGTGACAAGGACTTAAATAGACCAAGAGAATTATAAGCTGAATCTGAGAGAGAATTAACACTGGAGGAAAAGAAATTACAGGATTCACATGTGGATCGTTTGGATCCCCAGCTTGACTGCATTCTGGTGATTTTACCTTCTATACTTTCTCTACAGGAATATTAATGGATCTCTTTACCACACAGAGTAAAAAGTTAACAACTGCGTGTAAAAGGTCTTTGAGTTGTTTCTAAAAGGAAAGTTGAATTATCAATTAGGAGGAATAGACTTAGCAGAAATTGTAGTACCTTTTACTAATGATGAAATTGACACATTATGGGAAGAAAGTGAACCTTGGCAAAGTGTTTGCAGTAATTTTGGGGGAGAGATTAACAACAAATTTCCCAAAAGCAAGATAATTCAATTTATAAAGAGAACTAGCTGGATCTTTGCTCACATGGTACAGGTAACAACAATATCTGGAGTCCCTATATTCTGTACTCATGTCAGGAAAGCCAGGTTATGAATCAGAAAATTTAAGTAAAGTCTATCAAAGCCCTTATGATTCTGTCCAAAAGTCAGAATTATATGCCATTCTCATGGCACTAAGGAATTTTAGAGAGCCTCTCAACATAGCTAGTAATTTGCAATATGCAAAAAGAGTTGTTTTGCATATTGAAACTGCTAAATTTATACCAGATGATACAGAATTGACTTGATTATTTATTCAGTTACAAGACATCATCAGGAATAGGAATCATCCCACATACATAATAAACATCCAATCCTATACGGATCCTCTAGCACAAGGTAATAAAGAAACTGACCAAATATTAATAGGAAATGTGCTGGAGACCTCAGAATTTCATAAAAAACATCATGTCAATAGCAAAGTTGAAAAAATATTTTTCCATCACTTGGCAAGAAGCCGAGGAAATTATGAGGAAATGTTCTACTTGATCTACAACAAAACTACATACTAGCAGGAGTAAACCAAAGGATATTCAAAGGAATGAAATCTGGAAGATGATGTGTTTCTTTTTATAGAATTTTGAAAATTAAAATATGTACCCCATGGGGGATGGAGAGATAGCTCAGAAGTTAAGAGCACTGATTGTTTTTCCAGAGGTCCTGAGTTCAATTCCCAGCAATCACATGGTGGCTCATAACCATCTGTAAGGAAATCTTATGCCCTCTTCTGGCCTGCAGGCATACATGCAGACAGAATACTGTAAAACAAAATAAATAAATAAATCTTTAAAAAGAAAAAAAAATATGTACCCCACACTATTGATACCTATTCACGATTTCAATGGGCAACTGAGTTCAGAAAGGCTGTTTCTGTAATCACACATTTGCTAGAAGCTATGGTCATCATGGGTACACCTGTAAAAATTAAAACCAATAAGCCAGATGGTTGTAGCACACACCTTTAATCCCAGCACTTAGGAGGCAGCAGCAGGCAGATCTCTATGAGTTTGAGGCCAACCTTGTCCACAGAGAGAGTTCCAGGACAGCCAGGGCTACACAGATAAACCCTGTCTTGAAAAACCAAAATTAAATAATAAATAAATTAAGACTGACAATGCTCCAGCATATGTCTCTAAGAAAATTAAATAGTTTTTTTGCTTATTACAATATAAAGCATATTACAGGTATACCACACAATACTACAGGGCAAGCAGTTGTAGAAAGATCAAATCTAACTCTAAAGAATATGCAAAATAAAAAGAAAGGGATGATAAAAGAAGTAGATCGCATAATGCTTTATTAACTTTGAGTTTTCTGAATGCCAATGATAAAGGAAGAGGAGCTGCAGAATGACCTGGATAACAGAAAAAAACTATGGAATTACATCAACCTATATACTTCAAAGATGTGCTGACCTCAGCATGGAAACCCGGACATATGTTACATCGGGGAAGGGGTTTTGCTTTTGTTTCCATAGGAGAAGAAAAGCTGTGCATATCATCAAAGTTGATAAAGATTCAATTTGAACAAGAGTCACCTCTTAACTAGAAAATATAATAGTTCATCAAACAGCATGGCCGATCAATCTAAACTAACTTTAAAACTAACAAATACTTTTTATTTGATAAGATATAACTTGCTATAAGAGAATTGTCCCAAAAGTAGGGTTGGGAAAGTGTTTTGTTTTTGTCTTTTCAGAAGAATCAAGGCATCCCAGCTAAGGAATATGAAGACTACTGAACAAATGAGACATTTGAAGAAAAAGGACAAATCATCCAAAAGTAAATGTCCCAATAGTAAATTGACCAATTGATATATATCATTTCCAATAGGATAATATTTCATAAATCTTCTAAAAATGTTTGCTTCTGCTTTTCTCTACAGACACATAATGAAAATGATCTTTTTGTTGTCCCAGTCCAATTAAAACTTAGAACTGGCTTTGGAGTTGGAGTGTGGCTCTCTCCTTCTCTAAACCCAAGCGTGTTTGTTAAAGTCCAAAATCTCTGCTTCATGTCAGAAGAGCCACATGATATGGGACAGAAGAAAAAAAATGTTAAGGGACTGTTTATTGCCAATAATCTCATAATTCTTTTGTTTTATTTTGACTCTTTAAAGATTTTCTTATGGTATAAATATTATCTCAAAATTTATGAGATTAATATATATATTAAACTTTTTGACATGATATTGATGATCAGATAAAGTATTGACTAATTCTAGAAAGAAGGCTTCATCTAGCTTTCTATATGTCATTTCAAGTTTGAGTCTCTATCAGGTAACTAGAAATTTAGTTTATGTGCTCTGGATGTACATAGCAAATACTAACCTTTTAACCTTGTTGAGTTCTGCTGCATATGACATTTAAAATGTATAAGTTTTCTGCAGTGAACCATGGCCATGCCTAACACTGACCTTTGAAACCTCCAAAAGGATGATGGGGCCCCACAAGAATGATTCCACCATAACTATGATGGCACCATTAAATTGAAAAAACACCACCTAAAGATGGGCTTTGGACTACAAACTACTCAGAACAGTTTTGAGGTGGCTTGCTGAGATAATGGAGCCTCACAGACGATCCACCCAGTACTTGAGACAAGCCCTGTATTTCCCATTAAGTAGAGACTGGACAACAAATGATACAGCTACCTCTCGCAGCACTTGACTATTAACCCAAATTTTTTTCTTTTCAGCATCCCCTAAAAAATGCCACCACCCCCAGACAGCAGGAAGCATTTTTAAAAACACAAATACATTGGTGGGGCCAGGGAAAGAGAGGTCACAGAAAAACAGGGAAAATCTTATAGGATCTGTATAATAACTGATGGCATTCTTACCTTTAAGATTGGTAAAAGCAGTGGTCTGCTAAGAATACATGATAAAGTTTTGATAGTCACAGGAGGCTAGGTCACACACAGGTGTGTGCAGTAGATGACTTTCGAAGGAGCTCAAAACAGCCCAATATAATTGACTGTGGTCTGCAATCGTTTAACTCACCTGAATTTTGAAGTTCAGTTGTTTGATAGGGGTGGAGTTCATCCCTCCTCTTTCTTCCTCCTATTCTTCCCCATGCTTGTCCTCCTCTTCCTCCTCCTCCTCCTCAGAACTTCAGTTCACAAGCTGATCCATCTGGAGCAACCACCCTCTGGTCTGTTGTGCCTTATGCCCTAGGTCAGGAGGAAGATTACTTGTTACTCCCAAAACTAACAGAAAGGTTAGTTATCCTCAAAGATAATTGAAGTGTCATATACAACAGTATATAGGGTACAAGGCAATAATTTTGAGTTTATTTATTTATACATACTTATCTGTATATTGTTTATATAGGATACCACATAGCCTAAGCTGACTTTGAACTTATTTTGTGGCTGAGCATAACCTTGAGTTTCAGATATTCCTGCCCCCAGGAAACCAGAGAAAAGTGAAAATAGTGCGTGAACACAGATACACACACAAACACTTAAAAAAAATCTTTTCCTTGTGATTTAAAGGGATCTTTCCATGTAAAATGCACATCGATGTTCAGTTTGTCCCTAAAGATACCTGGGCTTTATTTTTTATGGTTTCTTAACACACATGTTTGTGCACCACATACATACAGTACCCAAAGAGGTCAGAAGAGAATGTCAGATCCCTGCAACAAGAGTTACAGATGGTTTTGAGCTGCCATATGACCGTGGGAAAGTGAACCCCAAGTCTTCTAGAAGAGTAACGGGTGCTCTGAACAGTTGAGTCATCTCTACAACCCTGGAATTTATTTTTTAATAATAATTTATCTTTATTATTATTATTGAAGCAGTGTCTTACTAAGTAGCTTTAGCTGGCCTAGAATGCTCTCTATAGACCAGGCTCTCCTTGAACTCACAGAGGTGCCTGCCTGCCTCTGCCCCCTGAGGGCTGGATTAAGATAATTGAAGAGATAAAAGTGCTGTATTGTCTTGCCTGGTTTAGAAAATGGCCAGTGATCTAATCCTGAGCTTTGTGATTGCAGGGCAAGCTCTCTGAAACTCAACTTTGGAGTTAATTTCTATTTAGTTATCTATTATACACAGTGTGGCCATAAAATGACAATGGGGACACTTGTGGAGATCAGAAACAAAAGCTCCTAAGACCTTAAAGATTGCTAGTCACCTATTTTCTCTCCTGTGTCTACTATTCACGGAATCTGCCTATCTCTCCCTTTTATCCCAGCATTTACCTCAAATGAGCGTCCAGCAGGTGTAGGATGAAGTCCCAAATCAGGGATGGGTGCACATGCCTTTAATTCCAACAGTCAGAAGGCAGAGGCAGGTAGATCTCAGGGAACTTAAAATCAATCTAGTCCACATAGCAAATTCCAGGTCAGCTAGGGCTACAAAGTAAGACACTATCTCAAAGAAATAGAAAGCAATCAAAAAATAAAAGATAAAGCCTCGATTATTGCAGGGACAAACTGCACAGTGATCGGCATTTTTCACAGGAAATCACCATTTCCCAAAGGGACACACCGTTTTTGTAGCTGGCACTCAAGACCACCACCCTCTTCCAAGAACCAGATATAACGTCCACTCTTTTCTTTGCCATGGGCAGCCTGAGGAACAAGTTCTCTCCAACTACGGCTAAATTCAGCTTCCCTCTGAATAGTATTAACCAGAGATTCCTGATTCCAGATCCCCAATGTCCCTTGCTATCACAGGAAGCGTTGCTTTGGGTTTTGTTTGTTTGTTTTTAGTGGTGTGTTATCCATAAAATTTTATTTTATTTTTTTGAAAAATAAAAAGAACTATCTTTTTTGATTTTACATATCAATTCCAGTTCCCACTCCTTCCCCTCCTCCTATTCTCTCTATGTTCTCCCCCACTTTACCCCCCATCCACTCCTCAGAGAGGGTAAGGCACATTGCTTTGTGGAAGGACTATGGCCCTCCTTACTATATCTAGACAGAGCAAGGTATCCAGCCAAAGAAAAAGAATTCCAAAAAGCCAGTACATGCAGTAGGGATAAATCCTGGTGCCACTGCCAGTGGCCCCACAGTCTGCCCCAGCCATACAACTGTCACCCATATTGAGATGGTCTAGTTTGGTCATATGCTGGTTCCTTCCCTGTCTGGCTGGAGTTGGTGAGCTCCCATTAGCTCAGGTAAGCATTCAGTGGATGAATCCTTCATGGTCTTGACCTCTTTGTTCATATTCTCACTTCTCCCACTCTTCGACTGGACTTTGAGACATCAAAATTCCAAATAATCCAATTAAAAAATGGGGGTACAGATCTAAACAGAGAATTCTCAACAGAATGATCTCAAAGACACTTAAGAAATGTTCAACATCCTTAGCCATCAGGGAAATACAAATCAAAATGACTCTGGGATACCATATTACACCAATCAGAATGCCTAAATCTGAAACACCAATGATAGCTTATGCTAGAGGGGATGCAGAGTAAAGGGGACACTCCTCCATTGTTGGTGGAAATGAAAACTTGTACAATCTCTCTAGAAATCAGTGTGGCGGTTTCTCACAAAATTGGGAATCAACCTACCCCAGGATCCAACAATATCACTCTTTTTTTTTTTATTGAAGAAAAAAAGATTTCCGCCTCCTCCCAGCCTCCCATTTCCCTCCCCCTCCTCTCACTCCTTTCCCCCTCCCCCCACTCCTCTCCCCCTCCCTCTCCAGTCCACAGAGCAGTCAGGGTTCCCTGCCCTGTGGAAAGTCCAAAGTCCTCCCCCCTCCATCCTGGTCTAGGAAGGTGAACATCCTAACTGGCTAGGCTCCCACAAACCCAGAACATGAAGTAGGATCAAAACCCCGTGCCATTGTCCTTGGCTTCTCAGCAGCCTTCATTGTCCGCCATATTCAGAGAGTCCAGTTTTATCCCATGCTTTTTCAGTCACAGTCCAGCTGGCCTTGGTAAGCTCCCAATAGATCAGCCCCACTGTCTCCGTGGGTGCGTGCACCCCTTGTGGTCCTGACTTCTTTGCTCATGCTCTCCCTTCTTCTGCTACTCATTGGGACCTTGGGAGTTCAGTCCAGTGCTCCAGTGTGAGTCTCTGTCTCTATCTCCATCCATCTCCAGATGAAGGTTCTATGGTGATATGCAAAATATTCATCAGTATGACTATAAGGTAGGGTCATTTCAGGTTCCCTATCCTCAGCTGCCCCAGGAACTAACTGGGGACATCGCCCTGGGCACCTGGGAGCCCCTCTAGGTCCAAGTCTCTTGCCAACCCGAAGATGGCTCTCTTAATTAAGATATGTGCTTCCCTGCTCCCCTATCCAACTTTCCTTTATTCCAATCATCCCGTTTCCCCAAGTTCCCCCCATCCTCTCCTTCTCACTTTATCTCCCCATCTCCCCTTACCCCCCTCCCAATTCACCCCCAAGATCCCAATTTTTTGCCCGGCAATCTTGTCTACTTCCCATAACCAGGAGGATAGCTATATGTTTTTCTTTGGGTTCACCTTCTTATTTAGCATCTTTAGGATATCATATAATAGACTCACTGACCTTTATTTGTGGCTAGAATCCAATTATGAGTGAGTACATCCCATGTTCATCCTTTTGGGTCTGGGTTACCTCACTCAGGATAGTGTTTTCTATTTCCATCCATTTGCATGCAAAATTCGAGAAGTCATTGTTTTTTACCGCTGAGTAGTACTCTAATGTGTATATATTCCACACTTTCTTCATCCATTCTTCCACTGAAGGATATCTAGGTTGTTTCCAGGTTCTGGCTATTACAAATAATGCTGCTATGAACATAGTTGAACAAATGCCTTTGTCATATGATAGAGCATCTCTTGGATATATTCCCAAGAGTGGCATTGCTGGGTCCAGGGGTAGGTTGATCCCGAATTATGTGAGAAACCGCCACACTGATTTCCAAAGTGGTTGCACAAGTTTGCATTCCCAGCAGCAATGGATGAGGGTACCCCTTCCTCCACAACCTCTCCAGCAAAGGCTATCATTGGTGTTTTTGATTTTAGCCATTCTGACAGGTGTAAGATGATATCTCAAAGTTGTTTTGATTTGCATTTCCCTGATTGCTAAGGAGGTTGAGCATGACCTTAAGTGTCTTTTGGCCATTTGAACTTCTTCTGTTGAGAATTCTCTGTTCAGTTCAGTGCCCCATTTTTTAATTGGGTTAATTAGCATTTTAAAGTCTAGTTTCTTGAGTTCTCTATATATTTTGGAGATCAGACCTTTGTCTGTTGCGGGGTTGGTGAAGATCTTTTCCCAGTCAGTAGGTTGCCTTTTTGTCTTAGTGTCAGTGTCCTTTGCTTTACAGAAGCTTCTCAGTTTCAGTAGGTCCCATTTATTCAATGTTGCCCTTAAAGTCTGTGTTGCTGGGGTTATACATAGGAAGCGATCTCCTGTGCCCATATGTTGTAGGGTACTTCCAACTTTCTCTTCTATCAGGTTCAGTGTGTTCAGATTGATATTGAGGTCTTTAATCCATTTGGACTTGAGTTTTGTGCATGGTGATACATATGGATCAATTTTCATTCTTCTACAGGTTGACATCCAGTTGTGCCAGCACCATTTGTTGAAGATAATTCCTTTCTTCCATTGTATACTTTTAGCTCCTTTATCGAAAATGAGGTGTTCATAGGTTTGTGGGTTAGAATCCGGGTCTTCTATACGATTCCATTGGTTGACTTCTCTGTTTTTATACCAATACCACACTGTTTTCATTAATATAGCTCTGTAACAGAGTTTGAAGTCTGGGATGGTAATGCCTCCAGATGTTCCTTTATTGTATAAGATTGTTTTGGCTATCCTGGGTTTTTTGTTTTTCCATATAAAGTTGATTATTGTCCTCTCAAGATCTGTGAAGAATTTTGATGGGACCTTGATGGGAATTGCATTGAATCTATAAATTGCCTTTGGTAGAATTGCCATTTTTACATGTTGATCCTCCCGATCCAAGAGCAAGGGAGATCCTTCCATTTTCTGGTATCCTCTTCAATTTCTTTCTTCAATGCCCTAAAGTTCTTGTCAAATTGATCTTTCACTTCCTTGGTTCGAGTTACCCCAAGATATTTTATGCTGTTTGTGGCTATCGTGAAAGATGATGCTTCTCTGATTTCCTTCTCTGCTTCCATATCCTTTGTGTATAGGAGGCCAACTGATTTTTTGGAGTTGATCTTGTATCCTGCCACATTACTAAAGGTGTTTATCAGCTGTAAAAGTTCTTTGGTGGAGTTTTTGGGGTCGCTTATATACACTATCATATCATCTGCAAATAACGAAACTTTAACTTCTTCCTTTCCAATTCGAATCCCCTTGATCCCCTTATGTTGTCTTATTGCTATTGCTAAAACTTCAAGCATTATATTGAAGAGATATAGAGAGAGTGGACAGCCTTGTCGTGTTCCTGAGTTTAGTGGGATGGCCTTGAGTTTCTCTCCGTTTATTTTGATGTTAGCTGTTGGTTTTCTGTAAATAGCTTTTATTATATTTAGGTATAACCCTTGTATCCCTAATCTCTCCAAGACTTTTATCATAAAGGGATGTTGAATTTTGTCAAAAGCTTTTTCAGCATCTAATGAAATGATCATATGGTTTTTTTCTTTCAGTTTATTTATATGATGGATTACATTGATAGATTTTCGTATGTTGAACCAGCCCTGCATCTCTGCGATGAAGCCTACTTGATCATAATGGATAATTTTTCTAATGTGTTCTTGGATACGGTTTGCCAGTATTTTGTTGAGGATTTTTGCATCAATGTTCATGAGTGAGATTGGCCTGTAATTCTATTTCTTGGTTGAGTCTTTGTGTGGTTTTGGTATCAGAGTGACTGTAGCTTCATAAAAGGAATTTGGCAATGACTCTTCTGTTTCTATATTGTGGAATACATTAAGGGGTGTAGGTATTAGTTCTTCTTGGAAGTTCTGGTAGAATTCTGCATTGAAACCATCTGGTCCTGGGCTTTCTTTGGTAGGGAGATTTTTGATAACAGCTTCTAATACTTCACGACTAACAGGTCTGTTTAGATTGTTCACTAGTCCTGGTTTAACTTTGGTATATGGTATTTATCTAAAAAAGTGTCCATTTCTTTTACATTTTCCAGTTTTGTGGTATACAGGCTTTTGTAGTAAGATCTAATGATTCTCTGAATTTCCTCTGTGTCTGTGGTTATGTCCCCCTTTTCATTTCTGATCCTATTAATTTGCATATTCTCTCTCTGCCGTTTGATTAGTTTGGATAGGGGTTTATCAATCTTGTTGATTTTCTCCAGGAACCATCTTTTTGTTTCATTGATTCTTTGTATTGTTTTCTGTGTTTCTATTTTGTTGATTTCAGCCCTCAGTTTGATTATTTCCAGTCTTCTACTCCTCCTAGGTGAGTCTGCTTCTTTTTTTTCTAGAGCTTTCAGGTGGGCTGTTATGTCTCCAATGTGTGCTTTCTCTGTTTTCTTTAGGTGGGCACTTAGTGCTATGAACTTTCCTCTTAGGATTGCTTTCATAGTGTCCCATAAGTTTGAGTACGTTGTTTCTTTATTTTCATTGATTTCAAGGAAGACTTTAATTTCTTTCTTAATTTCTTCCTTGATCCAGGTGTGGTTCAGTAGTTGACTGTTCAGTTTCCATGAGTTTGTAGGCTTTCTGGGGGTAGCATTGTTGTTGAATTCTAACTTTAATTCATGGTGATCTGATAAGACACAGGTGGTTACTAATATTTTTTTGTAACTGTGGAAGTTTGCTTTGTTACCGAGTATGTGGTCAATTTTCGAGAAGGTTCCATGAGCTGCAGATAAGAAGGTATATTCTTTCCTATTTGGGTGGAATGTTCTATAGATGTCTGTTAAGTCCATTTGATTCATTACCTCCATTAATTCTCTTATTTCTCTGTTAGGTTTCTGTCTGATTGACCTGTTCATTGGTGAGAGAGGAGTGTTGAAGTCTCCTACTATTAGTGTGTGCAGTTTGATGGCAGCCTTGAGTTTTAGTAATGTTTCTTTTACATACGTGGGTGCCTTTTCTTGTTTCTCTTGGTTTTCTTGGGTATCTTTGATCGATTTATTCATTTCCTCTACCTTTTTGTTTGTAATCTTTAATTGTTTATGGCAGTTTTTCACCTCCTGTTTAAGGTCTTCTATTATTTTCATATAATTCACTTTTGAGTCGCTTTCTTCTAATTCTTCTGGAGTAGGGTGTACAGTTCTTCTTATTTCAGGATCCCTGGATTCTGGTGATGTCATGTTGCCTTTCAAGTTGTTGGAGGAATTCTTGCATTGGAGCCTTCCCATCTCTTCCTTCAAATGGAGCCAGGAGAGGCCTGGTGTCTTGGTCCAGTCTTTGCTGTGACTGACTCTCTGGGTGTATCTCTTCAGTGTAGAAGCAGGAACCGTCCCCTCCAGATGGAACTCCTCAGCACCAAAACATGGACGCCTGGTAGTCCAATGACCCGCGGACAAAAGGGAGAACTTGGGGGGCAGGGTAGGGACGAGTAGAACACAGTACACCCTGCCGCATAAGCTGAAGGTACACGTACTCCCTTTCGGGGGTCCTTGAGGCCTGCCCAGTAGGCAGGCACTCACGCTCTGGATGGGTAGCCTTAGTGTAGGAGCAGAAAACTGTTCCTGAGCAAAGGACCTAGCAGAAAACGCAGGCTTGGGGGGGGGGGGGGGGGGGTCATGTGTAAGAAAGACAGCCCTGCAGAAGGATCTGGGAGAGGGGGGTTTATGCTCTCTTCCGGGACAATCCGCCCCTGGATAGCTCACACCCACCCGTCCAAATGGAACTCCTCAGCACCTAAACAGGGCTGCCTGGTAGCCCAATGATCCGGGGACAAAAGGAAAAATGGGGCAGGCAGGGCGGGATCCAGGAAAGCACAGGCAACCCTGCAGCACAAGCTGAAGGTGCCTGGGCTTTCTTACAGGGGACCTTGAGGCCTGCCCAGTAGGCAGGCACTCAGCACTCTGGGTGAGTAGCCTTAATGTAGGAGCTTAAAACTGTTCTTGAGCACTTGTCCTAGCATACAGCAGGGCAGGGTTAGGGGGGGTGCTAGGGAGCTGGGTCGTGCATAAGAAAGACAGCCCAGCAGAAGGAGCTGTGGGAGGGGGGTTTGTGCTCTCTTCCGGGACAATCGCCCCTGGATAGCACACACTCACCCGTCCAGATGGGAACTCCTCAGCACCTAAACAGGACCCCCTGGTAGCCCAATGATCTGGGAACAAAAGGAAAAATGGGGCAGGCAGGGTGGGATCCAGGAGAGCACCCAGCAATATCACTCTTAAGCATATACCAAAGGATACTCAATCATACTTCAAGAACATTCGTTCAGGCTATTACAAATAATGCTGCTATGAACATATTTGAACAAATGCTTTTGTAATATGATAAGGCATCTCTTGGGTATATTCCCAAGAGTGATATTGCTGGATCCAGGGGTAGGTTGATCCCGAATTTCCTGAGAAACCGAAACACTGATTTCTGCGTGGTCGCACAAGTTTGCATTTCCACCAGCAATGGATGAGTGTACCCCTTCCTCCACAACCTCTCCAGCAAAGGCTATCATTGGTGTTTTTGATTTTAGCCATTCTGACAGGTGTAAGATGATATCTCAAAGTTGTTCATAGCAGCATTATTTGTAATAGCCAGAACCTGGAACCAATGTAGATGCCCCTCAACTGAAGAATGGATAAAGAAAGTGTGATACATTTACACAATGGAGTACTACTCAGCAGCAAAAAGCAAAATCTTGAAATTTGCAAGCAAATCATGGAACCCAGACCAAGAAAAATGAGCATAGTAGGTACTCACTCATGTGTGGATACTAGCTATAAAGCAGAGGCTAAGGAGCCTATAGTTCATGATCCTAGAGAAGCTAAGTAACAAGGTGAACCCTAAGAAAAACATATATAGAGATCTCCCTAGGAAGGGGAAATAGACAAGATCTATCAAAATTGGGAGCATGGGGGTAGGGAGAGAAGGGAGGGAAGAAGAAAGAGAGGAGAAGAGAAAAGTAGTGGGGAGGAAGAGTTGCTTTGGTTTCGTGGAGTCTTGACCCTTGGAACTCACACCAAGGCTTTGTCCCTCTGAAATGTACTTAGAGGAAGACAGAACAAAGAAGCACTTACTGAGCTTTCAAATAAATACCTGTTCGTTGTGGTGCCCTTGAAACCCCTAACAGCTTTGTTTGGGCCTGCAAGGAGCCAATCATTGTGAAAAGAATACAGAAGTTTCAGAAGGCAAACCTGCCTGGCCCCCTGCGCCTGCTTTTCCTGTCCTTTCTTGGAACTCCTGTTTTGAAGCACAATAGCCTCTTTGTTGCAGAGCCACAGGTAAGCTCTCCGTGTTCAAAGGTGACAGGATGGCTTCATCATTAATCCCAGAGTGACCCCACCCCACCCTCCAGGAGCTCATAGAGCAGAAAGGCTCTCAGTACCTACTTGTCACAACCAAGTCCTTCTCGCCCCAGCCTTGCCTCTGTCCTACCTCCTCTGCGCCTCCTTTTTTTTCCTTAGGCATTTCAAGTGGAGATTCAACCTTACATAAATGAGACAAAGAACATTCTCTTCACCCTTCCAAATCAAGGAATCTCCTGAAGATACATTAAGGCAGGATTACCAAAAAAGAAAAGAGAGAGAGAGAACCTCTTGCCAAAAAAAGAAAAGAAAAAAAAAACGTGCTAGTGGTGCCCAGAATTAATTAGATAGGCATTAATTTAACATCAGAATTGTATTGCGAATAGTTCCCCTTATCTTCAGCATTTAGAAGACTGTCTTACCAGGCGGATTTTCAGGCCAAGATTATTCATGTGGAAACTTTTGCTTTATCTAGGCTAAGCACATTAAAGCAGTATAAAATACATACAAGACTGGAGAGATTTCCATTCCCCCAAGCATGCCTTATGTTACCCTGGTCTCTTCCATTCTTTTTCATGGAATCCCAGTTCAGAAGCTTGGAAACAACCAGAATCTGAAATAACTTTGATCTTCAAGGCTCCGTGTAAAACAGTAGCAAAGATGTGAGACTTAACCCAAATCATAGGGAGCCACCTAGGCACACTCTGCTCCTGCATGGAGCCTGAAAAGCTAAAAGGTCAGAAAGCATCCTTCTCCCTCGAAGGCCTGAAACTGGACTTCAGAGAAAACCAAGAAATGGGAATTTGAGAGTCGTTGGTCTTGTGATGAAGTTCCCTTGACCTTCCTTCCAGGGTTTCGGTGACAGAGGACTCTCTAGCATGTGCGGAGCTCAGGATCTTCAGCACCACACATGGAATTAAGAAGTAATAACATTAAAAAGTCAGCTCCGGTTACTTTGAGCTCTCCTGTTGTCATATTTCCTTGTCCCCATCGTACAAGGGCAATAACTCAGAAATCCCCAATCTACATTTTATTCTTTTGTTTCTGTTTGCTCAACCTCTCTAGCTCAACAACCTACCTTCTATGTTTAGATCATCAGAACATTCATTTTGTCTTATGAAATGAAGCGGCTCAGTAGTAAAGCCAAGGAGGAACTGGACACTCCAGAGTGTGCTGGCCCCTGTGGGCTGGATTTAGTGGCCTCAGCAGAGACGGTTCTGAGGATTTCCAGCTTTGTCCATGCCAATTTGTTCTTTCTGTATGCTAATGTTGCAGCCTTTTTTTTTTTTTTTTTTTTTTTTTTTTTGCCAGGTAATGGTGACTGCACTCTCCACCCTGTTCTCCAGCCTCGGCAGGAATTACTGAAGGTTGTTATCAGTCCTGCTTATGTTTGGAGTCCTAATTGTGACTGTATACAAGCAAAGATAGAGGCAGTCTTGAAGCTTCCATAAAGTAAATATGCACTTAGTGACAGCTATAGATACATGGTGCCCAACAATACTACATATGCCAGCACACCCAATTTTGAAGAGTTTTAATCGGAGCAAAATAAATGAAATCAGCTTACATTTATTATCAAATAATTGACCAAAACTCTGCCATGGCAGCCGTAAGAACCAGGATGACAATTAAATCTCAAAAAAGTGTCCCATCAAAGCCATACTTGTTCCAGAAAATACCTGACCCAAGACTCCACTCAAACACTCCACTCCTAACTCTTCATCATCCTCCCTTACTGGGAATGATATCTAAGCATTTGAGAGTTTGAGGCAGCAGGAACCACATGAGTTCAAAGCCAGCCTGGTCTACAGATCCAGAACCTGCCTCAGAAAAGCAAATAGAAAGGAGAGAGCAGCAACAGCAAAAGGCCTGCTCAAGAAGAAATACAAATGGCCAGTTAATATTTGGGGAAGTCTTGAATACATTTATTCATGAAGAGAATGCAAGTTAAAAGTGCTTTGAGGCTGAACGGTGGTGATGCCGACCCTCAATCCCAGCACTCAGAAGGCAGAGGCAGGCAGACTTGGTGAGTTTGAGGTCAGCCTGGTCTGCAGAGCGAGTTCCGGAACAGGCTCCAAGGCTTTGCAGAGAAACGCTGCTCAAAACCACCGCTACCACAACAACAAACACTTTGAGATCCCATCTCACCCCAGTAAGAATGGCTATTATTGAGCCAACAAATGACCACAAGTCCTGGTGAAAGTATGGGGAAATTTTGATAGTTCAAAACGGGTGTGCAGGTGCCTCAAAGCATGAAAATCAGAACTGCCGTGGGGCCCAGATAGACCACTCCAAGTTTGTCGCTGAAGAACGGACTGAGTCAGCTTGTCCTGGAAAAACTCACACACCATGTTTGCTGCTGCTCTATTCACTGTCATCAAGATATAAAACTGCCTAGGTGTCCAATAACAGGCAAGTGAATGAAGACAATGCATACAATGTTGGCAAGATGGTTCAGGGAGTAAACCCTTGCCGTGCAAGTTGACAACCTGACTGCAATTCCCAGAACCCACAGTAGATGGAGAGCCCATTCCCCAAAGTACTTCTCCAATCTCCACATAAGCCATGCTCCCATACAATAAATAAGTAAATGTACATTAATTTATTAATTGATTAACTAATGTTCCCGAAGTCATTACTAATAGCCATAAATGATTGAGAGTGCAAACAGCCCACCAGGTCCTCTTATTTGCTTCCGGGGTCCTCAGATTCACCCTTCTGCTAGCCAATTAGCCTAGGAAAAGGTAATGTGCTCACACTTCTTCCCAGTTTTAACAGCAGCCACTGTAGGTTTTTTTTTTTTTTTTTTTTTTTTTTTTTTTTTTTTGGTTTTTCGAGACAGGGTTTCTCTGTGGCTTTGGAGCCTGTCCTGGAACTAGCTTTGTAGACCAGGCTGGGCTCGAACTCACAGAGATCCGCCTGCCTCTGCCTCCCGAGTGCTGGGATTAAAGGCGTGCGCCACCATCACCCGGCTCACTGTAGGTTTTTTAAAAAAAAAAAAAGAAGAAGAAGAAGAAAAAGGTCAAAATACTTCCCATAATGAGCTCTTTTTTATAATAATACAAGACTTTTATTGTCCCAAAAGACACCCCAAATTGTACTCTTCCCTCACTGTTGAAATAATGGGGGGTCAAAAAGTACCAGGCTAACTCCAAGATAAACCAATTTTACTTATTTTTGATTATAAGGGGTAAATTCACAAAACGGGAGCGAGAAGTCCAAGTTCAGTTGTAGCATAAAACCAGCATTTTTCTCTAGGTACCCAAAAGGTCATGCCCTAACCTGATCCCAACTCTTAAAAATCATTGGCTGACAGAGATTCCCCATCACCTCCTCCTTTTGTCTAAATAAGAGAGTTCCAAACCCAGTAAAAAACTATATACAATAGAAACAGATATCAAGTATAAAATTACAACCAACATAAATAATATTAAGCAAGGAACTCATAATAAATGTTTTAATAAACATTTTATTTTAAAGACTCTAAATCTTGCATTAGAAATGGCTTGGCTTGGGGGCTGGAGAGACGGCTCAGAGATTAAGAGCATTGCTTGCTCTTCCAAAGGTCCTGAGTTCAATTCCCAGCAACCACAAGGTGGCTCACAACCATCTGTCCTGAGATCTGGTTCCCTCTTCTGGCCCATAGGCAGGCAAACCAGTGTATACTTAATAAATAAATAAATCTTTTAAAAGAGAGAGAGAGAGAGAGAGAGAGAGAGAGAGAGAGAGAGAGAGAGAGAGAAATGGCTTGGCTAAATCATAAAAGGGTGATAACTATGACCATCTAGTCTTCTACCCTATCAAAGGCCTGAGAAGGGAGATAATATTACTTGAGCAGGCAGGAAGTGCAAACAAGCAGCTTCCAAAGCATGCAGTATATGACAGAGACAACTGGCTGCCTGAGCAATCACTTAAAGTCTCATTTGCAGTGTTGAAGCAACCAACTTTGGCTAAGACCTAGTGTAACTGACAGACCATTTTTAGAAGCAGAAAAATTTTTAGAACCATCTTACCCTGTCTTGGCAAAGTTTGGAAGTCTTTTTGTGTTCTGTTTATCCAGTCCTGATACCATGTACTTGTCAGAGGTCAAGGCATGGGCAGTTCCTTGTCCAAAGGCCAATATTGTCAAGAAGAAAACAAGCTCCAAGTGGAATGTCTTTGGTGTTCAACATTCTCTCAGGAATAGATTGGTGCTGCCAGGAGCAATCATGTCTCATGTCAACAGAACCTTAAGTTATTTAAATGCCATATTTTAAAGATCCTTGAAGTGGTTGAAAATTACCTATCTAGGCAGAATACAATCTCTATATATCTAAAAAACTTAATTAATCTGACTATAACTATTAACCTATAATACTTAATACCTGTATAACTTAGCCTTGCATAATACCATCCATGGCATAAGTAAAAAAGTGTTGAACTCTTGAATTGTCAAATTATCTGTTATCTTGATTTTTTATTTATTTTTATTTTTTTAAAGGTATTTTTTCTGTATGTTACAATGAACTTGGCTTTTTTTTTAGATTTTATTTATTATGTATACAGCATTCTGTGTGCCTAAGGCTGGTCTTCCACCATATCTCATTTTGAGATGGTTGTAAGCCACCATGTGGTTGCTGGGAATTGAACTCAGGACCTGTGGAAGAACAGCCAGTGCTCTTAACCTCTGAGCCATCTCTCCAGCCCGATTATTTAAATTATATATTTGACCTTATAAATCTCACCTAGAACAAGTTGGAATAGGTGCAATATCTGTTACCAGCCAGTAGGTGTCACAGTTTTAGCTGTGAGGCTGGCTTGAACAATTTGAATTGGTTTTAAACGCATTAGATACTGAAAAATATGCTCAACCCAGATACCAAAGAAAACCAAGAGAAACAAGAAAAAGCAATCAAAGAGGTAAGGAAAGCGGTTCAAGACTTGAAGAATGAAATGGAAGTAATGAAGAAAACAAAAACCGTGGGAAGGATGGAGATGGAAAATCTGGGTAAACGAACAGGAACTACAGAGACAAGTACTACCAACAGATTACAAGAAATAGAAGAAAGAATTTCAGAAATTGAAGATACCATAGAGAAAATAAACACACTGATCAAAGAAAACAGCAAAACCAACAAATTCTCATCCCAAAACATTCAGGAAATCAGGGACACAATAAAAAGACCAAACCTAAGACTAATTGGGATAGAAGAAGGAGAAGTACAGCTCAACGGTCCAGAAAATATATTTAATAAAATTATAGAAGAAAACTTTCCCAACCTAAAGAAGGATATTCCTTTGAAGGTTCAAGAAGCATACAGAACACCAAATAGACTGGACCAAAAAAAAAAAAAACCATCTCCTCGCCATATAACAATCAAAACACAAAACGTACAGAATAAAGAAAGAATATTAAGAGCTGCAAAGGAAAAAGGCCAAGTTACTTATAAAGGTAAACCTATCAGACTTACACCTGATTTCTCTATGGAAACCATGAAAGCCAGAAGGTCCTGGATAGATGTACTGCAGAAACTAAGAGACCGTGGATGCAAGCCCAGACTACTATACCCAGTCAAGATTTCATTCACTATAAATGGAGAAAACAAAATTTTCCAGGATAAAAACAAATTTGAACAATACGTAGCCACAAATCCAGACTTACAGAAAGTAATAGAAGGAAAATCACAAACCAAGGAGTCCAACAATGACCACAATAACTCAAACATCTAGAGATCCTTCACCAGCACAACTCAAAGAAGGGAAACACACAAACTCTACTACTAAAAAAGTGACCGGAGTTAAAGACCACTGGTCATGAATATCACTTAATGTCAATGAACTCAACTCACCTATAAAAAGGCACAGGCTAAGAGACTGGATGCGAAAATAGGATCCAACGTTCTGCTGTTTTCAAGAAACACACCTCAACCACAAAGACAGGAACCTACTCAGAGTAAAGGGATGGGAAAAGGTTTATCAAGCAAATGGACCTAAGAAACAAGCAGGTGTGGCCATACTAATTTCTAACAAAGTTGACTTCAAACTTAAATCAATCAGAAGAGATGGAGAGGGACATTTTATACTCATAACAGGAACAGTTCATCAGGATGAAGTCTCAATCCTGAATATCTATGCCCCTAATATAAAAGCACCCACGTACGTAAAAGAAACATTACTAAAACTCAAGGCTGCCATCAAACCGCACACACTAAAAGTAGGAGACTTCAACACTCCTCTCTCACCAATGGACAGGTCAATCAAACAGAAACCTAACAGAGAAATAAGAGAATTAATGGAGGTATGAATCAAATGGACTTAACAGACATCTTTAGAACATTCCACCCAAATAGGAAAGAATATACCTTCTTATCTGCAGCTCATGGAACCTTCTCGAAAATTGACCACATACTCGGTAACAAAGCAAACTTCCACAGTTACAAAAAAATATTCGTAACCTCCTGTGTCTTATCAGATCACCATGGATTAAAGTTAGAATTCAACAACAATGCTACCCCCAGAAAGCCTACAAACTCATGGAAACTGAACAGTCAACTACTGAACCACACCTGGATCAAGGAAGAAATTAAGAAAGAAATTAAAGTCTTCCTTGAAATCAATGAAAATAAAGAAACAATCTACTCAAACTTATGGGACACTATGAAAGCAATCCTAAGAGGAAAGTTCATAGCATTAAGTGCCCACCTAAAGAAAATAGAGAAAGCACACATTGGAGACATAACAGCCCACCTGAAAGCTCTAGAAAAAAAAAGAAGCAGACTCCCATAGGAGGAGTAGAAGACTGGAAATAATCAAACTGAGGGCTGAAATCAACAAAATAGAAACACAGAAAACAATACAAAGAATCAATGAAACAAAAAGATGGTTCCTGGAGAAAATCAACAAGATTGATAAACCCCTATCCAAACTAGTCAAACGGCAGAGAGAGAATATGCAAATAAATAAGATCAGAAATGAAAGGGGGACATAACCACAGACACAGAGGAAATTCAGAGAATCATTAGATCTTACTACAAAAGCCTGTATACCACAAAACTGGAAAATGTAAAAGAAATGGACACTTTTTTAGATAAATACCATATACCAAAGTTAAACCAGGACCAGGTGAACAATCTAAACAGACCTGTTAGTCGCGAAGAATTAGAAGCTGTTATCAAAAACCTCTTTACCAAAAAAAGCCCAGGACCAGATGGTTTCAATGCGGAATTCTACCAGAACTTCCAAGAAGAACTAATACCTATACTCCTTAATGTATTTTACAATATAGAAACAGAAGAGTCATTGCCAAATTCCTTTTATGAAGCTACAGTCACTCTGATACCAAAACCACACAAAGACTCAACCAAGAAATAGAATTACAGGCCAATCTCACTCATGAATATCGACGCAAAAATCCTCAACAAAATACTGGCAAACCGTATCCAAGAACACATTAGAAAAATTATCCATTATGATCAAGTAGGCTTCATCGCAGAGATGCAGGGCTGGTTCAACATACAAAAATCTATCAATGTAATCCATCATATAAATAAACTGAAAGAAAAAAACCATATGATCATTTCATTAGATGCTGAAAAAGCTTTTGACAAAATTCAACATTCCTTTATGATAAAAGTCTTGGAAAGATTAGGGATACAAGGGTCATACCTAAATATAATAAAAGCGATATATAGCAAGCCGACAGCTAACATCATATTAAACAGACAGCAACTCCAAGCCATCCCACTAAACTCAGGAACACGACAAGGCTGTCCACTCTCTCCATACCTCTTCAATATAGTGCTTGAAGTTCTAGCAATAGCAATAAGACAACATAAGGGGATCAAGGGGATTCGAATTGGAAAGGAAAAAGTTAAAGTTTCGTTATTTGCAGATGATATGATATTGTACATAAGCGACCCCAAAAACTCCACCAAAGAACTCCTACAGCTGATAAACAGCTTTAGCAATGTGGCAGGATACAAAATCAACTCCAAAAAATCAGTCGCCCTCTTATACACAAAGGATATGGTAGCAAAGAGGGAAATCAGAGAAGCTTCACCTTTCACGATAGCCACAAACAGCATAAAATATCTTGGGGTAACTCGAACCAAGGAAGTGAAAGATCTAGTTGACAAGAACTTTAAGGCATTGAAGAAAGAAATTTAAGAGGAGGATACCAGAAAATGGAAGGACCTCCCTTGCTCTTGGATCGGGAGGATCAACATGTAAAAATGGCAATTCTACCAAAGGCAATTTATAGATTCAATGCAATCCCCATCAAGGTCCCATCAAAATTCTTCACAGATCTTGAAGAGACAATAATCAAATTTATATGGAAAAACAAAAAACCCAGGATAGCCATAACAATCCTCTACAATAAAGGATCTGCTGGAGGCATTACCATCTCTGACTTCAAACTCTATTACAGAGCTACAATAATGAAAACAGTGTGGTACTGGCATAAAAACAGAGAAGTCGACCAATGGAATTGTATAGAAGACCCGGATTTTAACCCACAAACCTATGAGCACCTCATTTTCAATAAAGGAGCTAAAAGTATACAATGGAAGAAGGAAAGCATCTTCAACAAATGGTGCTGGCACAATTGGATGTCATCCGGTAGAAGAATGAAAATAGACTCATATATATCACCATGCACAAAACTCAAGTCCAAATGGATTAAAGACCTCAATATCAGTCCGAACACACTGAACCTGATAGAAGAGATAGTGGGAAGTACCCTACAACAGATGGGCACAGGAGATCGCTTCCTAGGTCTAACCCCAGCAGCATAGACATTAAGGGCAACATTGAATAAATGGGACCTACTAAAACTGAGAAGCTTCTGTAAAGCAAAGGACACTGACACTAAGACAAAAAGGCAACCTACTGCCTGGGAGAAGATCTTCACCAACCCCGCAACAGACAAAGGTCTGATCTCCAAAATATATAGAGAACTCAAGAAACTAGACTTTAAAATGCTAATTAACCCAATTATAAAATGGGGCACTAAACTGAACAGAGAATTCTCAATAGAAGAAGTTCAAATGGCCAAAAGACACTTAAGGTCATGCTCAACCTCCTTAGCAATCAGGGAAATGCAAATCAAAACAACTTTGAGATATCATCTTACACCTGTCAGAATGGCTAAATTCAAAAACACCAAGGATAGCCTTTGTTGGAAAGGCTGTGGAGGAAGGGGTACCCTCATCCATTGCTGGTGGGAATGCAATCTTGTGCAACCACTTTGGAAATCAGTGTTTCGGTTTCTCAGGAAATTCGGGATCATCCTACCCCTGGACCCAGCAATACCACTCTTGGGAATATACCCAAGAGATGCCCTATCATATGACAAAAGCATTTGTTCAACTATGTTCATAGCAGTATTATTTGTAATAGCCAGAACCTGGAAACAACCTAGATGTCCTACAATGGAAGAATGGATGAAGAAAGTGTGGAATATATACACATTAGAGTACTACGCTGTGGTAAAAAAACAATGACTTCTCGAATTTTGCATGTAAATGGATGGAAATAGAAAACACTATCCTGAGTGAGGTAACCCAGACCCATAAAGATGAACAGGGGATGTACTCACTCATAATTGGTTTCTAGCAATAAATAAGGGTCACGGAGTCTACAATAGGTGAACCTAAAGAAGCTAAATAAGAAGGTGGAAAAACATATAGTTATCCTCTTGGCTATGGGAAGTAGACAAAATTGCCGGGGAGAAAATTGGAATCTTGGGGGTGGGCTGGGATGGGGGTAAAGGGAGATGGGGAGAGAAAAGGGAGAAGGGGAGGATGGGGGGAACTTGGGGAAAAAGGATGATTGGGATAAAGGAAGGTTGGATAGGGGAGCACGGAAGCACAATTCTTACTTAAGGGAGCCACCTTAGGGTTGGCAAGAGACTTGAACCTAGACTGGCTCCCAGGAGCCCAAGGCGATGTCCCCAGTTAGTTCCTTGGGCAGCTGAGGATAGAGAACCTGAAATGACCCTATCCTATAGCAATACTTACGAATATCTTGCATATCACCATAAAACCTTCATCTGGTGATGGATGGAGATAGAGACAGAGGCCCACACTGGAGCTCTGGACTGAGCTCCCAAGGTCCCAATGAGGAGCCGAAGGAGGGAGAAGATGAGCAAGGAAGTCAGGACCACGAGGGGTGCACCCACCCACTGAGACACTGGGGCTGATCTATTGGGAGCTCACCAAGGCCAGCTGGACTATGACTGAAAAAGCGTGGGATAAAAACTGACTCTCTGAACATGGCGAGCAATGAGGGCTGATGAGAAGCCAAGGACAACGGCACGGGGTTTTGATCCTACTTCATGTTCTGGCTTTGTGGGAGCCTAGCCAGTTTGGATGTTCACCTTCCTAGACATGGACAGAGGGGGAGGACCTTGGACTTTCCACAGGGCAGGGAACCCTGACTGCTCTATGGACTGGAGAGGGAGGGGGAGAGGAGTGGGGGGAGGGGAAGAAGGGTGGGAGGAGGGGGAGGGAAATGGGAGGCTGGGAGGAGGCGGAAACTTTTTTTTTCCTTTTCTCAATAAAAGAAAAAAATTCTCAAACCCAATGCAGTTATTTAATGTAAATCAGAGACTGTACACTCCATGGAGATACCTGACTGATCAGTGCGGTGCAGGGACAGCAAGACAGCAATACCGACAGAGACACCCAGGGAAGTCTGCACCTCACCTGAGCTTTCATGGTGCACCGGGAAAGCTGGACCCACAAGCCACCCTAAGACTGAGGCCAGAGACTGTTGTAGTGTGGCTACTCAGGGCTGCCGCAAGGAGATGTACCCAAATGGTCAAATGCACCACCGGGAGCCCGGCAGCTGGCTCAAGCCATGGGAGACCCGAGCCCCATTTGGGTGCCAACTGTTGAAATAACATGGGTCAAAAAATACCAGGCTAATTCCAAGATAAACCAATTATATATTTCTTTATTATAAGGGACAAACTCACAAAACAGAAATGAGTAGTCCAAGCTCAGCTGTGTAGTGCAAAAAACACAGAGAGAATCCTTGGCTGCCCAGTATTTTTCTCCAGGTACCCTAAAGGTCACACTCTAACCTGGTCCCACCTCTTAAAAATTATTAGCTAACAGAGATTCCCCACCACCTCACTCCTGTCCACCTGATACCCCCTGATCCTATCCCCACCCACACCCCAGTCCACCTAAAAAATCTATTGTATTTCTCATTCTCAGGAAGATCTATGATTCCCTCCAGAGCCCACATCTTCACATAACCTCTCTGGGTCTGTGGGTTGTGCCTTGGTTATCATTTACTTAACAGCCATTATCCACTTATGAGGGAGTACATACCATGTTTGTCCATCTGAGTCTGGGTTACCTCACTCGGGATGATTTAAGGTCTCACTGTAGGGTTGGGGATAGAAAGAGCACTTGCATGTTATTGAATTATATTCCTAACACAGACTCACATACCATAGGACCTGTAATATAAATTGCAGTAAGAATGAAATACTCAAATTGGTTTTTTTCTGTGCTAGGGATTGAACCCAGAGTCTTTCACAGAGCTATGTTCCCATTCTGGAATACCCAAATTAAAATCAATTAGTATACATTATTTTATGAGAATTATCTTGAAAAGGTTCTGGAGAGATTGCTCAGTGGTTAAAAGTGAAAACACTTCTCCAGAGAATGTGAACTAGGTTCCTAGCACCATGTCGTGCAACCTCCTCTTCTGTCCTCAACAGGCACTTAACACTCACGTGCACAAACCCACACACAGAGGCACACATCCACACACAAATAATAAAATATGTCTTTAAAAGAAAAGAATTTCCTTGGTGAATAATCTAGTTTGTTTATGCTGTTATAAACTGTTGGACTTTCTGGGTTGTCTTTGTGCCTGTTTGATGTTTGCTTCTCAGTGCTGGGGAGTAACCCAGGTTCTCACACACACTAGCCAAGCAATGAGCTATATACCCTAGCCCTCACAAATACTCTGAGCACTAGAAGGGTTTTCTTACCTGAGCTTGAAGATGGCTAAACAATCCTCCCAGAACCTTGACAGAATCTGAATCTCCATTTATCAGAGTGTGAAGTCTTTGCCTTCTACCACATACTTTATCCAATAACTATGCTGAACTGTTGTTCATCTTTAAATATACTGGGCTATTCCTGTGTTCTTGCCTCTTGTGTTCCTGAAGCACTCTCTCCTCATGAAGCCTAAATCCAGAATGTCATGTATGCCCCCTGGGGTATGTCCCTTGCTAGGGTAGTTCAGTGTAACTGGCCCCCATAATCTTATAGGGAGTGGTACTGTTAGGTAGTGTGGCTTTGTTGGAGGAAGTATATCACTGTGGGGAGGGGCTTTAAGGTTTCTATGCTCAGGATACCGCCCAGTGTCTCAGTTGACTTCCTCCTACTACTCCAGCACCAGGCTTCCCATCATGATGGTAATGTACTAAACTTCTGAAACAATAAGCAAACCACCCTAATTAAGTGTTTCTTTACAAGAGTTTCCACGGTCATGGTTTCTCTTCACAGCAATAGAAACCTTAAGATGCATCTCCCTTTTAATTTTTTATTAAGAAATTATTTTCATATATGTGCAGATGCAGTTGCACATGTGCCTGCATGTACTACAAAGCCTGTCTGGAGGTCAGAGGACAGTTCTGTGGAGTCAGTTCTTTCCACCATACGGGTCTAGCAATCAAACTCAGGTCACCAGGTTTATACAGCAAGCACTTTTACCCATGCCCTTTGACCTTTTAAGTCTTTTTTTTTTTTTGAAAAAAAAAAAGAGTCTCACTGAGATTCCTAGGCTGACTTTGAATTCACCTTGTGACTCAAGCAGGCTTTACATTTATAATTGTTATGCCCAGAGTGTGGACCCTCAACCCCCAAAACAACGAAGAGATCAGATCGGATGCAAAAGCAAAGTCTTTTTACTCACAAGTTAACTCAGGTCCTCTGTCTGTCAGAGACAGCAGGTGGAGTAGAAGAGAACCTGAGCCATAGGTGGGCAGGTTTTTACTATAGTAGAGGTTGGGATGAGGGGATTTCCGGGGTTCAGGACCCTGATTGGCTGACATTTGTCTAGGGGTCTTGGCAAAAAGGAAATAGGTGAGTCCTGGACTCAGTGACATCTTGTGATTTTATCTAATCTTATTTAATGTTTGGAATGTCAAGAATTTCCCTTTAGATGCTGGTACTCCCTCAGTGCAGTCAGTTTATGGCTTTGCCTGGAATCCAGAGTTGCCTGCCAATAAATTGAAACTCAGGCCCACTTTTTAGCTGAATTTTATTAAGTGTCATGGCAGCAGTGTGGCCAAGCTATTCTGGGCCCATGTGGCCAAGCTGTTCTGGGTCCTACAGCAATGCTCCTGCCTCAGCCCCTGGAGTAGGTGGATTACATGTCTATTTCCCAGGCCTGGCTTGTCTCCTCATTCTTCTGCTGCTTGGATTGAAACTTGCTTCTTTCTCATCCTCTGTCACATATCGATGAGAAGAATTTCTCACATTTGTGTTTCACTAAACTATAGCCTTCTTCAGAATAAAGAATTCCTATTAAAATATTTTTATGTTGGTATGGCAATAAAATAAACATTTCAGAGAGGAAAAATTAAGTCAGTCGCCATGTACATACATGTTATCTCAGCACCTTAGAAGCTGAGTAGAAGGATGGCGTCAAGTTTTAGGTCAACCTGGACTACATAGTATGTTCTAGTCCAACCTAGGCTACACAGTTAGACTTGGACTCAAAATAACAGTAACAATAACAGAAATAACAAACAGCAAACAGGACTGGAGAGGCAGCTTAGCAGATAAAGCATTTGCTGAGCCTGTGTGAGGACTGGTGCTCAGGTCCTCAACATCTACACAAGTGCAGGCTGACACAGTAGCTTTAAATCACAGAGCACGGGAGGCAGAGCCAGAGAGGCTCCCCAGAACAAGCTGGATAGCCAGATTAGCTATATCAATGAGTTCTGGGCTCAACCTTGTGACTCTGCCTCAATATATAACACATAAAGCAACTGAGGAAGAAATCCAATGTCAACTTCTAGTCTATACACACAAACACATTTTCTCATACAAAATGCCAGCATGCGTAGCCATATGTATACAAATAACACATACCAAAAAAACACCAGCCCCCACACTGACAATAAAAACTTAAAGTTTTGTAACATACAGAGGCTCTTCAGCAAAAAATACAATAAGAACGATAATTAGTAATTAATTTACAGGCTTAATTCATAGTGCTTCTAAACTATGACTGATGGAATTCCCTTAGGCAACTGGGATGATGTAAAAATTTAGATCTATGTAAACTCTTGTAATTGACAGTCTGTGGTGGGGAGTTCTACATGAGTATCGAGCACCAGGGCTTCAACACCTTTTGGAAATACAGGATATGATGATAGGGACTATATGCAAACACTCATCATGGTGTCTAATCTATGGTAACTACTCAATAAATGTTTAAAGATGTTATATTTGTTATTTTAAATTATGTTCTGATATGCATATATGAGTGTGATTTGTACACAGGAGAACAGTACCCTTAGAAACCAGAAGAAAACATTGGATACCTTAGCTCTGGAGTTACTCAACATGGGTTCTGGAAATTGAATTCGGATCCTCTATAAAAGCTATGCATGCTCTTAAACACTGACCATCTCTCTCCAATACAAAATACCTGGGGACTTATAGTTTGTTTGTAGACAGGATCTCACCAGGGAATCCTGGCCTTGAACTCCACCTGCCTCTGCTTCTGCCTTCCCAGCACTGGGACTAAAGGTGTGTACCACCGCATTCATAAAAGTTAGAATTTAAATGGCAACAATTTACAAGCATTATTTTACCTTAAAGTTGGCAAAAATCTTACATACAAAGGTTTACCCATTTGATCTTCATAACACTACAAGAGTCAATTTTTACTCCATTGTCAAAAAAAAAAAACCTCAATATATTGTTATCACTCAAATGTCTCTTTCAGATGGGATGAAATAGGGACATGGACGCCTTTTAAAAATAGTCTTGGGTGGAGGGTGCTGGAGAGATGACTCAGAGGTTAAGAGCACTGGCTGCTTTTCCAGAGGTCCTGAGTTCAATTCCTAGCAACCACATGGTGGCTCACAACCATTTATAATAAGATCTGGCGCCCTCTTCTGGTGGGCAGAGATACAAGAGGCAGAACACTATACAATAAATAAGTAATTTTAAAAAATAAATAAAGTCTTGGAGCAAGGCAGGAGGTGGTGGCTCAGTTTTGTAACTCCAGGAGGAAGAACTGCTTCAAGCTCAACACCAGGGTGGACTAGACAGTGTACTCCAGGGCAGACTGGGCTACCATGAGGAACTTTGTCTAAAAAAAATGGGAGGTTGCAGATATATCTCGGTCTTACTGTTTAGTTTGGGCTAATCATTATTATTATTTAAATTGTTTGAAAAATTAAATATTTTTTGCTTCTAAAAATATCTACTTGCTCTTCCAATGACTCCATATAATCACTTGACTTTGAATAACACAATCTTTGGGATGTCTGAAGGGTGTGCCATGGTATCCAACTATAATCCCTACACTTGTCAGGTAGAAGTGAAAAAATCAGAAGTTCAAGGGCGCCTTCCCAGCAACAAGAAAAGAAGGGAAGCTGGGCAGTAGTAGCACCCGCCTTTAATCTCGGCACTTAGGATACAGAGGCAGATGGATCTCAGTGAGTTTGAGGCCAGCCTGGTTGACAAGGAGAGTTCCAGGACAGTGAGGACTCTCACACAGAGAAACCCTGCCTCAAAAAACAAAGAAAAAAGGAGGAGGAGGAGGAGGAGGAGGAGGAGGAGAGGAGGAGGAGAGGAAAGAAAGGGAGGGAGGGAGGGAGGGAGGGAGGGAGGGAGGGAGGAAGGGAAAAGAAAGCGAGAGAGGAGGGGTACTTAGATCCATTGATGATTAGAAAGATGAAAGGAAAGTGATCTGGAAATTAGAATCAGACAAAAATTTCGGAGCAGGGGGGCACGGGGTAGAAGGAAGGGGAGAAGGGGGTTGAGGAGAACTTGAGGGAATTGGATAGTCGAGATGGAAAAAGGACAGATATGAGAGCAAGCAGAGAAATATCTTGATTGAGGGAGCCATTATGGAGTTAGCAAGAAACCTGGCTCTAGAAAAATGTCCAAGAACCCACAGGGATGACCCACAGCTAAGACCCTAAGCAATAGAGGAGAGAGTGTCTGAACTGACCTTCCCCTGTAGTCAGACTGATAATTATCTTAAATGTCACCATAGAATATTTGTTCAAAAACAGATGGGAACGGAGGCAATGACGCATACTGGAGCACTGGACTGCGCTCCCCAGACCCAGGTGAACAGTGGAAGGAGTGAGAGTGTGAGCAAGGAATTCAAGACCATGAGTGGTTCATCCACTGAAGCAGTTTGCTTGAGCTAATGGCAGCTCACCAACTCCAACTGGACTGGGAATGAATGAGCATGGGAACAATCAAGTCCCTCTGAAGGGGGTTGATAGCTGGAGCAGACAGAGTGGCCACTGATACTGACACTGGATGTGTCTCTACTGCATATTCCAGCTTCATGGGATCCTATTCTCTTTGGATATAAACCTTGCTCAATCTAGGTGTAATAGAAAGTACAATCCTTGTACTTTCCACAGGGTGGGGTGCATGGCACTCCCTTAGGGTTGGAGAGGTGGGGGAGGGTCTGTGGAGGGGCAGGGAGGGGACTGGAAGGAGGGGAGGGAGTGGGAATTTGGACTGGTATTTTTTTAAGTAATAATAAAAAAGAAAGGAAAGTGGTGTTAGAGCAAGCTACATTCTGTTCTTATATGGAAGATCAAAATCCTTGCACATCCATGGGTTGCTGCATCTGCACTTTGCTGAAAAGCACATCACATAAGTTGCTTGCTGAATCAGAACCCAGATTGTGCAGTTCCTACTCACTCACTCACTGGCACAGCTCCCAAAATCACCAGGCAAATTTGTCCAAATTCTTGCTTCTGGAGAGCCCAGCAGAGTGGCGTAGACTTGGAAAAGAGATATTAAACATACATGCTTGACAGAGGGAGCAAACTCTGTGGTAAATCACTACCTGGCACATAGACAAGTAAAATATATAATAGATCCTTGGTTAACATGGCAGAAAAAAAAAAAACCCGCCGGGCGGTGGTGGCACACGCCTTTAATCTCAGCACTAGGGAGGCAGAGGCAGGCGGATCTCTGTGAGTTCGAGCCAGCCTGGTCTACAAGAGCTAGTTCCGGGACAGGCACCAAAGCTACAGAGAAACCCTGTCTCGAAAAACAAAAACAAAAACAAAAACAAAAAAAAACAACAACAAAAAAACCACTATAATTTTGACAGGGATGTAAAGCTCAATAGTTTACACAGTTTACACATGGAGATAAAAGGTATGAAAAGGGCATCTTGCCTAGTTTATTTTCTGTAGTTGTGATAAAACACCATAATCAAAATAAAATTGGGGAGGAAAGAGTTTCTTTGGCTTATAGTTCCAGATAATAGTCCATCACTTAGGGAAGTCAAGGCAGGGCCCAAGGCAGGCTCCTGGAGGCAGGAATTGAAGCAGAGACCATGGAAGGGTGCTGCTTACTGGCTTGCTCAGCCTGCCCAGGGATGGCTAAGCAGAACCCTCCCACAACAATTAATAATCAAGAAAATATTCCACAGACTTGCTCACAGGCCAATATGTTGAAGGCAATTCACTAATGGTTCCCTTCTCAAGCATCCTAGTTTGGGTCAAGTTGACATAAAGAAACTAGCACAACACCCACTGCAACCACATAGGTTGCAAACAATGTTTGAATTTAGCATTTATCAAGGGTAACTAAAAACTGATAGATATCTTAAGACAGTGATCCTGAACCTGTGGGGTGCAACCCTTTCGGCAAACCTCTAACTCCAAAAACATTTACATTACAGTTTATAACAGTAGGAAAATCCAAGTTACAAAAACAATTGTATGGTTAGGAATCAGTACATGAGGAACTGTAATAAAGGGCTGCAATATTAGGAAGGTTGAGAATTATTGACTTAAGCAAAGTAAAAACAATATTCTGTTGCAAGAAAAGTTGTGGTAGATAGTTAAGATAAATATTTCTATATATCATTATTATTCAACTTTTATATTTGCTGATTTCAGCAAATGATTCATATGAATTACTCTGACTCAGGGGCATGGGACAGTCCATAACTTAAGATTAAAGTTATACAGCCGGTGGTGGTGGCTAGTTCCAGGACAGGTTCCAAAGCTACAGAGAAACGCTGTTTCAAAAAAGAAACAAAAAAAGTTAAAATTATACATTAGTTTAAATGTTAAGAATTCATCACATGGGAAATTCAAAACAAGTAAGGTTGATTGTTACATTGTTCTCTTAACACAAAGGTTTGAGCACATAGTAATCTAGCAGTTTTACTTTTTGGTTTTTGTTGTTGTTGTTTTTGTTTTGTTTTCTCAATACAGGGTTTCTCTCTAGCTTTGGAACCTGCCCTGAAACTAGTTCTTGTAGACCAGGCTGGCCTTGAACTCACAGAGATCTACCTCCCTTTGCCTCCCAAGTGCTGAGATCAAAGGCCTGTGCTACCACTGCCTGGCTATCTATGTTCTTTTTCTTCTCTCTACCAAGCCTACGTACATTTTTCCAACACTGTGACCCATTAAGAGGTCTTTTATGTCTGAATTTGTCCTATTGTATATCTATAATTCTTTAATGTCCGGGAGCACTTCTTAAAATGCTAAGCCCCTCTTATGAACTTAAGCAGCAGCTTTACTAGGGGAAATACAGCACTGCCTATTTGCCTCACCCAGTCCAGCATGGTAGAGCTGTTTGCTGCCTCTAAAAGCCATGCTCACAGCCCCATTTTTAGGCACACAATCAGTTTATGTTGCCATTAAGCAAGTTGTAGCAGTCTACTCACAGACCCCACTCAGATGCTCTGTAGCCTGGACCTCCAGAAAGAGTCAGAGTTCATGCTGGCAGCATGGCACAGAAAGCTGGAATTTAAAAATGGCATAGCTTTTTACCTGCTACTGCTGAATCAGGAAAACCTCTCTCAAAGGAGCTGCTCCAGAATGACACCAGCAAACAGCAAGAAGCTGTGTTGAATTCTGTATTTTTGTGTCTAGAATTCCTTTTCAAGCTCTCTCAGGTTTTATGAAGATTTAGTCCACCACGTTGGCATGCCAGTTTGTAGGAGGAGGCTGCTTGTTGGTTCCTGGACACTTAGCCCTGCAGAAATCACACAGAAACTGTATTAATTAAATCACTGCTTGACCTATTAGCTCTAGCTTCTTATTGGCTAACTTTTACATATTACTTTAACCAATTTTTATTAATATGTGTATAGTCATTTGGCTGTGGCTTACCAGCTAAAGTTCTATCTGGCTTCGACAGGGCTACATGGCTTCTCTCTGACTCTGCCTCCTTTCTCCCAGCATTCAGTTTAGTTTTCCCTGCCTAGCTCTGTTCCCCTATAGCTCTGCTACAAGCCCAAAGCAGTTACTTTATTAACCAGTGATATTCACAGCATACAAAGGGGAATTCCACATCATGAGAATGTCCTCCTATAGACTCTGCTATTCAAATTCTTGGTTCCAGTTAAGGAAGGCTTGTGACGTGTAGCCTTGCTGGAAGAAGTACCACACTGGAAATAGGCTTTGGGAGTTTAAAAAACATTTTAAGTTCACTTTCTCTACTTCTTATTTGTGGATTCAGATATTATCCCTAGGCTCTTACCTTCCAGTTACAGTTACCATGCCTGCCACCATACTGCCTGCAGTGATGATGATGGATTTTTATCCCTCTGAAATTTGAGGCCTCAAATAAACATCTTTTGCCTTGGTCATAGTGTTTTATCACAGTGGTAGAAGGCTAACTAAGATAGAGGTTAGTACCAGAGAGCGAGCTATTGCTGTGACAGGCCTAGTCATACTGTTTTCTATTGTAAGATAATCTTTTTTTGAGGATGTGTCTCTGAGAAAGCACCTTCTCATTGGTTTAATAAAGAGCTGGATACACAATAGCTAGGCAGGAGAAGATAGGCAGAAGTTCTGGGCAGAGAGAGGAATTCAGTGTTAGAATCTAGGTGTGTAGGAGATGCCAGCAAGATGCAGATGCACAAAACTGAGGAGAGGTAAAGAGCTACATGGCAGAACATAGATTTAAACAATGGGATCATTTAAACTGTAAGATCTAGTAGGATGAACCTAAGCTAAGATCAAGTTTCCATAGTTAATAATGACTCCATGTCATTAGTTGGGGGCTGGCAGGCCAAAGAAAGTCCAACAAGACCAACAACACCATGCAGTAGTGGTGTACACCTTTAATTCCAGCACTTAGGAGGCAGAGGCAGGCAGATCTTTGTGAGTTCAAGGACAGCCTAGTCTACAGAGTAAGTCTCAGAACAGGCTCTAAAACTACACAAAGAAACCTTGTCTCTAAAATCTAAAAAAAGAAAAAAAAATGATCACCAACATTTGACATCCCAAGTGCAGCACATACACTGAGCCCACTGCTCACAGAATACAGAGGTGTGACTCCTTTAAGAGGCCCTGCTATGCAGTTGAACATTTGGATAGTGTAATACTAGATACAATGGAAGATTAAATGGAAATGCCTGTTGAAGCATAGGCTCAGTAACCTCCCAGAGATAGAGCAGCTAAATGCTGCTCACAGCCTGTACTCATGGATGTAAGGCTCAACTCTTATGTACCTGAAGGGGGCAGAACTAGCCACCAGTACCATCTGCTACCGTGAGTGGCTGCTGGTGAGAAAAAAGTCGGGTGCAGACTGAAGAAACCTCTGTAAAGATATAGTATGCTTGAAAAATGTGCTCAGTTCCTAAAGAAAAAAAGCCAGTGGGTATAGACAGCCACAAAAAAGTAAATAGTTTAAAAATAATAGTCAAGTCTTTAAAGAAAGAATAAAGTACTTTAAAAGGAATACACAATAAAAGGACAGGAAATACACAGGATGTCTGGATTCTGTATTGTGTTTTGTTGACTTAGAATTTTTTTAATGCTAATGAACAAAAACTGGCAGATGCTGAGAAATATTGGATTATGGAAAAAACTTTGAATTAAACTAACCTATATACATTAAGAATGTCTTGACTTCAAAATGGAAGTCAGAAAATGTGTTGCATTGGGAGAGAGATTATACCTCTGTTTCTATAGGAAACAAAAAGCTATGGATTCTTTCTAAATTGATGAAGATCAGATTTAACTGGTGGAGATCTCCTAAAAATCTTGGCTGTAGACATAAAGAAAGAAACCAAGAAAAACTACGAGACAGGTGACATAAATAGCTGAACCCTCTACAGCTCTGAGACTGAATGAGACCTGATAAACCTTGTTTATCAGAGTCCTCATGACTTATTATTATAAGTCATATGGCATGGATAGAGACTTATATTACATTTTGGTTACAGATGCCTTTTATCTGCTAAAATATAGAACAAAGAATCATCTTTAGTTGATTGCACATACCACACATTCCACACTTCTGTTAATGCAGATAGGCGTGTTACCTTTAAAAGTTTTTGTGTTTTCAGAACAAAAGGACCACACATCAATGAAGACAAAACAAATAGCCCAGATGATCCAACCTCCCGGAATGCCTCTGTTTCAATTTCCTCAAAAATCTGCATCCCTGGACTAGAGATCAGTTTAAGAGCATTGAATGCTCTTTGAGAGGTCCTGAGTTCAATTCTTAGCAACCACATAGTGATTCACAATCATCTATAATGATATGTGATGCCCTTTTCTGGTATGCAAGCAAACATGCAGACAGAACACTGTGCATATAATAAATAAAATAATTATTAAAAACAGTTTGCATCCAGACCAACTTCATATTTATGGTTGTGAGCCATCTCTCCAGCCCTAGACCAACTTCAAAAATGCTGAGATGGTCCAGCCTTACAAGTCTAGCCAGGACTTTAGATAAGCCCTGCACTTTCCCATCACACATAGATTGGACAATAAATGATACAGCTACCTCTCCCAGGACTTGACCATTATCCCAATTTTCACAGAGACCCCTAAAAAAGTCATCACCCCAAGACAGTAGGAATCAGTTTAGAGAACACTAGGCCCACATTCAAAGAGGTGAAGTGGGGTGTGGATATTTATCATCTTTTAGGGGGTTGTTTAAAAGTTGTTATTGGTCATGCTTGGGGGAGAAGCCAAGCAAAGGAAGTTAGATTCAGGGATCTTTTCCTGAAAAGATTTTTTTTTTAAGTGGGGCATATAGATTCAGATTTTAAAAAGACCTTTAAACAGTTTACAGTGTGTTTTAAAAATATATGTAGGCTTGGGAGATAAAATAAAAAGGATAAAGTTGAGAGAGAGAGAGAGAGAGAGAGAGAGAGAGAGAGAGAGAGATTACACACCTTTTAATCCCAGCACTTGGGAGGGCAGAGGCAGGTGGATCTCCGTAATCTCAAGGACTGCCTGGACTACAGAGTGAGTTCCAGTACAGCCGAAGATATACAAAGAAATCCTGTCTCAAAAAACCAAAAATTAAAAATAAAAGAAGTAGAGGTTAAAATAAAACCATGTAAAGATGGAAACTACACAGATAATCTGGATACTTATGTGATTGTGTTGTCTTTGAATTGTTTGATGGCTGAGGAAGGAGGAAGAGCTGCTACAAGAAATTTGATTATAAATGCTGCCGGATTAATCCAATTAAGGTCAAGCTTCCATAATTGATAATACATCTCTCCGTCATTCTTTGGGGGTTGGTGTTCCAAAGATAGTCTGACAAGAAAGATTCAGGTTTTTGAATGACTGTGGAAGATTTTGAGTTGTTGATCTAAAAATGGGGTTAGTTCTGTAAGTTTGGCTTGATGGGCCATCCTAGTAGGAGCTTGAAAGACAGAAGTGCTGAGAGCTGTTTAGACTATGGAGGCCTAGCTTGAGAGGTTTCAAAGGTAACAGTATTAGCAAATGGGCTAGAGAATTTCTGTGATATTCTGTTTTCTGTTGACAAAACTTGCGACTACTTCCTGCCTGTGTCCTCAGATTTTCATGAGACTAAATTTAAAAGTAATAGACTAATTTCTTTGGTGGAAGATATTGCAGGACGGCCCAACATTGACTCTTTTATGTTATTAGTAATCACTCTTATGCAACTCTATAATGAAAATGAACAAGTTGGGAAAAACAAATACAAAATGTACATTTTAAAGAAAAAAAAAAGAGTCCTAGGAAATTTAACAAGGGGGCAAAGGTTTGTGCTGCAAGAGATAAGAAGTTAAAGAAAGGCCTGATTATAAATGGAATAAAAAACGTGGTTCTCTCAAGGTAAGACAGCCTCCTGGCCAACCTTCCAACCTGTAAAAGTAAAGAGACTAAGGAATTCTCCGCTCCAAAAAAGCAACAACTCAAAACTTCTGAAAATGTAATTCAGGCCTTTAGGGTTCACACCAAGTAGGGCAGCCAGACTTAGCAACTTCATCCACATGATTCTGGTTTTAGAGCATGACTGATACAGGAATCAAGGGTTACAGAATCTTCCTCCACAGTTGCAGGCCTGTCGCAAGGGAGGTCCTGAGAGATCACTGCATGGCACTGTGAAAGTGAAGCCAAAGTTACACTGGAAATCCCCAGACACTGGAGATGCCTAATCCAGGGAATTTCTGCTAAAGAGAGCTGCATCCAGGAAGCGGGGCCAACTCAAGTGAGAGAGGTATGTGTAGAAGGAGCTGCAGACCGGCCTGCTTTTTGTCCTGCCAGGCTCCGCATGGCTAGCTTAGCCCCGGAAATAATAACATGGAAACTGTATTCTTTTAAACACTGCCTGGCCCATTATCTCTAGCCTCTTACAGGCTAACTCTCACATCTTGACTAACCCATTTCTAATAATCTGTGTAGCACCACGAGGTGGTGGCTTACCAGGAAAGATCAGCATGTCTGACCTGGCGGCTGGCTCCACGGCAGCTGCCTGACTCTGTTTCTTTCTCCCAGCAATCTGTTCTGTCTACTCCACCCACCTAAGGACTGGCCTATCAAAAGGCCAAAGTAGTTTCTTTATTAACCAATGAAAGTAACATAGACAGATGACCCTCCTATATCAGGTATGTTATAAGGTAACAAAGCTGGACGGGCAGAGTCTTCTAAGCCCTTTGATGCTGGTCATGGATTCAGGAGTTGATGCATGGCCTGCTGGGTTCTGGTCTTGATTTGGTCCATTATTTCTTCACTATGCCCCATTCCTCTTTTTAGAATGGTAATATACATTCTTTGTCATTATTCCATGTCATATATTAGAAGAATGGAATTTGCTTTTTGATATTACTAGGAGTTACAGTGGAGAAATTGCTTTGAGTCTTAGAAGATACTTTGAACATTGAATTTTTTTTTTCAACACAGGGTTTCTCTGTAACTTTGGAGCCCGTCCTGGAACTCCCTCTGTAAACCAGACTGGCCTCGACCTCACAGAGATCTGCCTGCCTCTACCTCCCAAATGCTGGGATTAAAGGTGTGCATTACCACCCCTGGCTTCATTGGAAATTTAAAAAAAATTTTATTCTCTTTTAATATTAAAGAGTAGATTTTAATTTTTTCTAAGTATAGCTTAGAGCTTAAAACAACAGAATTTTTTATTTTTTATATTTATTTATTTGTTTGTTTATTTATTTATTTATTTAGCCTTTCAAGACACGGTTTCACTGTGTAACCGTCCTGGCTGACCTGGAACTCTCTCTGTAGAACTCACAGAGATTTGCCTGCCTCTGCTTCCTGAGTGTTGATATTAAAGGTGTGCACCACCACCTTGCCATATTTTAAAAGTTTATTTAGTCCTTTTCTGCTCTCCATTCCATACACTATTAGCCAATCCATGGGTCCATCCACATCTATGGATCCAGCAAGACTTATGACCAAAGGGTAAGACCAGAGAGTCAACAAATTCACACCACCCACAAAGGCAGTGGAGAACCAGGCCCCAGATGCTCCCTTAACTGACTTTAATAAAACATGTTGCCACTGGTTCATAGGATGAGCTTGTGAGCCAGGATGCCTTTCTTCTTTGCTTATTTAGGGCCAAATGACACAGACTATCCTCCAGCTTTCCAATCCTAGCCTCAGCCTCCCCAGTGTTAGGATTATAGGATTTTGGGGTACCACTGAACCCAATTGAATATTCATCACAAATTAAAATTTAGCGTCACTGACATTGTTGTTAGACTGCAGCTGCTGCGGTGAGGAATGAACCACAGTACTCAACAAACAGTGTAAGGTATTTAGGAAAGGGCGGGGATAAGAGAGAGGAGGTTTAGGTCTACCAAGGGGGCGGGGGAGTGAAAAGGGGGCGAACAGGTTGGCGGAGTTTACTTAAAAAAGGCAAATCTTGCGCATGCGCTTACAGAGCCTTACAGGGTCACAGGAATGCCCCTTAGGTTTTCTGGGGAGGTGGCAGGGGGGCAGTATAATGCTGGAATCCTAACATAGTTACCCGTTTAATATCTTTAACTTAATTTCTAGCTTGTTTCATACTTTATAGTTTATTTATTTCGGCTTTTTGACACAGATTCTCACTCTGTAGCTGAGGTTGTCTTAGAATTTACGATGTAGCCCAGGCTTGTCTTAACTCATGATCAATTCTTTTGTCTCATCCTCCTGAGGACAGAGATTGCAGTTGTGAGCCACCGTGTCCTGCATCTTATTTCATATTGGTCATGTTTATCATTAGGTTATTATTAATAGGACTCATCTTTTTTATTTTTTGATTTTATGAAACAGGATCTAATATAGCTCGGGCTGGCCTCCAACTCACTAGATAGCCAAAACTGACTTTAACTCTTCTTTTTTTTTCTATTTTCCTTCTTTTTTGTTTGTTTTGTTTTTGAAACAGGGTTTCTCTGTGTGTTTCTGGCTGTCCTAGAACTTGTTCTGTAGAACAGGCCGGCCTAAAACTCAGATATCTAAGTGCCTTTGCATCCAGGGTGCTGGGATTAAAGGCATGAGCCACCACACCCAACTGACCTTGTAAATCTCCTGTCTCCTTTTAGCAAGTGCAGTTACAGATGAGTTGGCTAATAAGTAAAACGTTGATTGCTAGCTCATAGGATATCTGATGCAGAATTTCCAGGTGATTCCAGATTTCTGTATCTGAAAAGAATGTAAAATAATAAGTATCTGTTGTTATGTCTTTAAACTGTTAATCTTTAGGAATCCCATGTTAAAAAGTCATGGATAGCTAATACACAAGCTTTAGAATATTGAAGTGTTGCCAGCAAAATTTCTGAAAGTCATGAAAGTAAACTGATAAGAAGTTAAAATAAATAATGTGGAGTGGAAGATTACTAAACTCCTAGAGCATTTGAGTCAGGTGGTGGTGCACACCTACAATCCAGCACTCAGGAAACAGAGGCAGGAGGATTAGCAAGCAGTTCAAAAGTAGCCTGGACTACATTATACCTTGTGTCAAAATATCAAAGACCAAACCAGCCTTGGCCGTTGGTGTGTTCCTTTAATCCTAGCACTTGTAATGCAGAGGCAGGAGGATTTCTATGAGTTTGAATGCAGCTTAGTCTACCTAGAGAGTTCCACATCAGCCAGAACCACAGAGTGAGACCCTGTATCAAAACAAAGTGACACACTGACTCCAGATGTTTGCTTCTTTCCTTCATCATTATTAACATAAATGACTACTCTATTTAAATGATTAAGGATTTCTCCTCTTCTACTTAAAAAAAAAATTTCATGAAGAAACTCACCTGAAGTTGTTTTTCTAGTTTATAATTTAGAGCAATGTAGAATGCCTATTACCAACCATGTTTAGTAACCTTTGGCAACAGGTCCTAACAGGCTTGCTGTAAAAGTCTAATTCTAACAATAATAATCATCAATTTCAAAAAGTGTTTGAGAATGAGTTATATGCCAATACATGAACAATTTAAAACAATCATTGATTAAAAAAATCATTGATTAATGACCAAAAATATTAGTTTTGTGGGAAACAGTTCTGATTGTCCTTATTCTATTGCATAATTTTCTTAATGACACTAAATTATTCATATTGAGTTTAGATCATTTTAGTCAAAATACATCATTTTGTTGGTTTTGGTGTTCTGTCACTATATCTCACTATGCAGCCCTGACTGTCCAAAAATTCAGTATCCCCCTGCTTCACTTCTCAAATACTGGGATTATAGGCATATGCTACCATGCCTGGCCCTAGTAGGTATCACCTAACCAAATATTTTCATTTATAGATGAGAAGTTCAAACTAATAATAATGGCACAATATTGTACTAACGGGTTGATTGATGTCTGTGGAGCATCAATTAAAAGCCATGACTCCATTCCTGCTTTGTTGTCGTTGTTGTTGTTTTTGAGACGTAGCTCTTGTAGACCAGGCTGCCCTTGAACTCACAAAGATCAACCTGCCTCGGCTCCCGAGTGCTGGGATTAAAAGCATGTTCTGCCATAGCCCAGCTTCCATTCCTGGTTTTTGAGACAGGCTTTCTCTGTGTAGCTCTAACTTCCTAGAACTTGCTCTGTGGACCAGGTCTCAAACTCACAGATCTACCTGCTTCTGTTTGCCACATGTTGGTATTAAAGGTGTGAGCCACCTTCACCAGGCTCTGTTTCTCTTTCTAACAGCAGGCATCACTTTTTTTTTTTTTTCGAGACAGAGTTTCTCTGTGCACGCATCACTTTTTAAAATGCTCATGTTACCATTCTGCTAGCCTTCCCTGTCATCTGGATACCCTGTCCCTTTAAGAGACAAGCTCCGCCTACTCCTAACCCTCCCAGCAAGGCAGAGCTGATCTCTGTATTCTCTCTCTCTCTCTCTCTCTCTCTCTCTCTCTCTCTCTCTCTCTCCTTCTGAAAAGGCAACCATTTCTTTTCCCTCTTTCCCCCTTCTCTCTCCTCTCTCTTTCACAATTCCCTTACCGTTATTCCCTTCCCAATACCCCCTAAATAAGCTCTATACCCAAGGTCTCTCCATGTGGTGTTTCTGTCTGTCTCCCACCCACCAGGGACCTGCCAGAGTTGCATCACCATGAATCTTTCATTGCACAATTGACATATGTTGTGGAGTTTGTGACCCCTGGGAAAAGACCATAGAATCAAACCAATTATAATTAAAAGATTTATTGATTAGCTGCTAGCAAGATGAACCGTCTCTGAGCCGAATTTGAGATTGCTGTGAAGGATGGGTTTAGGGAAGGAATTTGTTTTGTTTTTTCTTCTAGTCTCAAAGGGTGTTTTTATTTTTTCTAATAATTTTTTATTACTTTATAAATAATACCATTTAAAATTTCCACTCCCTCCCCTCCTCCCACTTTCCTCTCACTCCCCCACTCACTCTTCCCCCCTCCCCCTCCAGTTGTAAGAGAGGGCAGGGTATCCTACCCTGTGGGAAGTCCAAGGCCCTCCCCCCTCCATCCAGGCCTAGGAAGGTGTGCATCCAAATAGAATAGGATCCCAAAAAGCCAGTACATGCAGTAGAGAAAAATGCCAGTGCCATCATCATTGACTTCTCAGTCTGCCTCAATTGTGAGCCACATTCAGAGAGTCCGATTTGATCCGATGCTCGTTCAGTCTCAGTCCAGCTGAATTTGGTGAGCTCCCATTAGCTCAGGCACACTGTCTCAGTGAGTGGACCAACCCTTTGTGGTCCTGACTTCCTTAGGAAAGGACTTTGAAAGGGGAAAATCACACAAGGCCTTCCATGTCTACACAACCAATAAAAACTCTTCTGTTCTGCCAAATAAGGTGATTAAGGCAATTCAAAACAATCTTTGGGTATCTGCTTAAGCAAGTTACAGAAGCAAAAAAAGCAGTCATATCATAACAAGTATATAGTCACAACTGTATATTTTTGCACGGGGCTGGGGGATCACTGAGTCAGAGTTACTGGGAACTTATCTTCCAGGGACAGGAGTCAGAGACAAACAGATGATAGATACCAAGATGGATGCCTAGCATAAAATGGAGCTTCTTTAGCCATAACACATGTTCATTATTCTATTATTAGGTTAAGTGATTTTCCCACACATCTTGAACTGGAATTAGAATATGGATCTGCTATAGGTTACAAAATAAGCTGCATGGCTACTGAGTTGCACAGTACAATCTAGCCACAGACCAAGTTCCTCCTTTTCTTATAGAGAGGAAATGCTTTGAAAATGATTGGAAAGTTCAGTGAGGCTGTAGTGGCTCCACACAAGAGTCAGAAGGATTGCAGGAGTTAAAAATCAGCCTGATTTACATAGCAAGGTCCAGGCCATGCATAGCCCTAGTTCTACATAGGAAAAATCTGTCTCAAAAAACAAATCACGGATAAATTCTGGTCGCACTGTTGCTTGATCTGGTGTCTTGGAGCACATTCTCTTTGGTTGGCTGCCTTGTTTAGGCTAGATATGGGGACAAGTGCCTTGGCCTGCCTCTAAGTGATGTTTCAGGCTTTGTTGACTCCCCATGAGGGGACTTGCCCTTTCTGGGGAGTGGATGGGGGTGGGATGGGGGAAGGGTGGGGTGGGAAGGAGGGAGGGAGTGGGAGCAGCGATGGCTGTGTGGAATAAGAAAAGGTTGTATTTAAAAAAAAAAATCAGCAGGGAAAAAGAATCAAGCATTTGTTCTGTCCTGGTGCAAATTTGTAAGTCAGGACAACCAACTAGCCAATGAAGGGGGAAAAAAATCTTTACTTAAAAAGTTCTACCAGTAAATGCAGAAAGAATCATGAAATTAAAACATTCCTAATTTATATTTTTTAAAAAAAGGAAAAAACTATCAAATCAGAACTTGATGCTTCCTGGCTTTCTCACAGGACTACAGAAATGTCCTTCGAGGAGCGAGGTCTTTAATCTTAGAGTGTTCCTGCTCATGATTAGCTGTGTGATTAGGAACTGGAATTCACACACAATGTAGAGCTGATTGTGACTCACCCAGCATAGGTTTTGGGTGGCTCTTTGCCTGTGGCAGTCCAGGCCTGTAATGGCAGATCATTCCAGGAATAATGATTTTCTCCCTCCCAGTTGAAATCCTTACATTTAAGTATCCAAATACTGCAAACATAGATGTTGGTTCATGCTCTTAATGTGTTTTTCCCAGAATTCTTGCTGAGGGCTCATATTTAAGGCAAGTATATTTTGATTATTAGTTTGCCCCTTTACAACAATTCTGGGCTGCAACTCCACATTCAAAGGCCCGGAATTGTTATATAGGGGCAAACTAATGATCTGTTATATGTCAGGTCACTTATACCTTCCCTAATTATTTCTTATTTACCCAGTTTAAGATTGGCGAGCTTCAGTCTCAGCTCATTACATAGTTTACATAGCAGAATAACAAGCACCTATCATATGTGATGAGAATGCCTTTTTATGCATTAGTTTTGTTTTCATTTGCAGTGCTGGAGATTAGACTCTGGACCTTGCACCTCCTAAGTAACTGCTCTACCACTTAAGATGTACCCTAGCCCTTGACAGTTTACGTATCCCAAAAGGCATCCTTCCTGAGCATCCCTTAAGATTGTCATTATAAACCACCATTGTGGGATAGCAACAGTTCACCTGGAAATACCACATGCTCTAAGAACACTGAGAATGACTAAAATAAGTCATCAATTTCTTCACTAGTGGACTGACATCACCAGAAGTTATGGAACAGTGTTCAGGGAGTGGGGGTGGGGAGCAGCATGGGTAAGGGCTAGAAAGGGAAAGGGAACAGAGAAGGAAAACGACAGATGAGTAAGTATGGTTGGTGAAAGGGTCCTCACTGAACATGAGATTGGAAAGGAACCAGGTATTTTCTCCAGTAAGAAAACCATGGCCTGAATTATTTGTGAATAACTCCAATTCAACTAAATTCTTCAATGGCTTTTTGATTTAAACTCAGATCTTTGATTGTGATTTAAAGTCTAGCTTAAACTACAAAGGTCCAAAGCAGAAAGAGCCAGCAATGTAAATTCAAAATGTGAATGGTTTTTTTTTTCTTTTGCTCAGGTACCCAGAAAACCAAGCCCTACATACTTAAAATTAGGGGAACAAATGCATGAGGACAGAATAATGAGTTTCCTTTATTGCCAATTTAAAAAGAGATTTATTTTTATGCATTCATCATTTCTTGTTTGTTTGAGTGATTTTTTTTTTCCTGCTGTTTTGAAGCAGTATCTCACTATGCAGCCCTGCAGCCTTAGGTGACTCAGAACTGGCTATGTTTCCCATGCTGGCCTGAAGTTCATGGCAGTCCTCCAGATTAAGCCTCCAGAGGCGTGGGATTACAGGAGTGCAACTCCTGCTGTTATTTCTTTCTCCACCTCCTCTCTCTCTCTGTCTTTCTTCCTTCCTTTCCTCCTTTCTTTTTAAAATATTTATCTTGTGGTAACATTTTGTTGTCAAGCCTGCCTCTACTACTTAACAAGTTCCCCATCCACAGGGTCTACATCCTAACGTCCCTGTATCCAAGCACTATGACTACCCTGCGAGATGCACTGAACTGAGTCAGAAGCTGGGCATGGTGGCACACAGCTGAAAGATGGCCACTTGAATGCATAAAAACAAAATAAAATATTTACCATAAGCTTCACTTTCCCTAGGTGATGTGGGATTCGCTCTGTATGCTGTGAATATTATTGGTTAATAAAGGAACTGCTTTGAGCCTATAGCAGAGGTGGGAAAATTAAACTCAATGCTGGGAGGAAGGAAGCAGAGTCAGAGAGAAGCCATGTAGTCCCCACTGGACACGGACACCAGAACTTTATCTGGTAAGCCACAGCCTCACAGTGATACACAGATTACTAGAATTGTTTTAAATTAAGATGTAAGAGTTAACTAATAAGAAGCTAGAGCTAATGGGTCAAGAAGTGATTGAATGAATACAATTTCTGTGTGATTATTTTGGGGCTAAGTGGCTGGGAACAAACAAGTAGCCCTCCTTCAACACCTAGGACCTTAGGAATGATTGTTGTCTTTATTATTAAGACAGGTCTCACTATGTAGCCCTGATAGTCTTGAAGCTCACTATGTTAACAGGCTGACCTCAAATTTGCAACAATCCTCTTGTTCTGACTTCTAGTGGGATTACATATGGGCCTTGCCTTGCTTTGTTTGTTATAGAAGCCTAGATTGACCTCGAACTCTCTAAGTAGTTTAGGCTAGTCCTAAACTCCTGACCCTCCTATTTCCTTCTTCTATGTATTGGAGTTACAGGAATTTGCCAACATACCCAGTGTCTTAGTCATTATTCATTGTTGTGAAGAGAAATCATGATCTAGGTAACTCTTATGACAGAAAGCATTAAATCCAGGGCTTGCTTACAGTTTCCAAGACTTAGTCCATTACCATCATGGCAGAAAGCATGACAATAACGAGAAATAGCTGAAAGATATATTCTAACCTACAAATAGAGAAAGAGACTCTGAACTTGGCATGATCCTTTGAAAGGTCTAAGTTCACCTCCATGACACACTTTCTCCATCAAGGCCATACCTTTTAATCCTTCTAATCATTTCAAATAGTGCCACTCCCTGATGACTAAGCATTCAAATATATGAGCTTATAGGAGCCATCCTCATTAAAACAACCACACACTGGTGTTTTTTTTTTTTTTTCGAGACAGGGTTTCTCTGTGGCTTTGGAGCCTGTCCTGGAACTAGCTCTTGTAGACCAGGCTGGTCTCGAACTCACAGAGATCCACCTGCCTCTGCCTCCCGACTGCTGGGATTAAAGGCGTGTGCCACCATTGCCCGGCTTTGTTTTGGTTTTTCGAGATAGGGTTTTTCTGTAGCTTTGGAAACTGTTCTGGAACTAGCTCTTGTAGACCAGGCTGGCCTCAAACTCATAGTGATTTGATGGAGGAGTTACTTTCATTTAATAAAGAAACTACCTTGGCCCATGTGATAGGCCAACCCTTAGGTGGGCGGAGTAAACAGAACAGAATCCTGGGAAGCCGAGTCAGGCAGTCACCATGATTCTCCCACTCCAGACAGACGCAGGTTAAGATCTTCCCTGGTAAGCCACCTCGTGGGCTACACAGATTATTGAAATGGGTTAGATCAATATGTAAGAGCTAGTCAATAAGAGGCTAGAACTAATGGGCCAAGCAGTGTTTAAATGAATACAGTTTCCGTGTAATTATTTCGGGTATAAAGCTAGCCGTGCGGGCGGCTGGGGTGGCCTGAACGCAGCCCCACCACCACTTCAATAAAGATTTGTCTGCCTGTGCCTCCCAAACTCTGGGATTAAAGGCATGCACTACTATTGCCCATCCCACATACAGGTTTACTGACTTTTTGTTTGTTTTTGTTTTATAAAACAGGGTTTCTTGGAAACTGTCCTGACACTTGCTTTGTAGACCAGATTGGCCTCAAACTCACAGAGATGCTCCTGCTTATGTCTCCTGAGTACTGGGGTTAAAAGTGTGAGCCACTGGTGTGAGAAGTACTTCTGTATATGTGTTGCTTCTATTGGTTAATGAATAACCAATGAATAAAGCTGCTTTGGCCTATGGAAGGACAGAATGTAGCTAGGTGGGAAAACTAAACTGAATTCTGGGGGAAAGTAGGCAGAGTCAGAGAGATGCCATATAGCTGCCAATGGAGGCAGACACCCTAGAACCTTACCAGTAAACCACGAGCCTTCCATGAGCCTTGTGGTAAAACACAAAATTACTAGGAATGGGTTAATTTAAGATGTAAGAGTTACTTAATAAGAAGCCTAAACTAATAAGCTAAGCAGTGCTTTAATTAACACAATTTCTCTGTGATTATTTCAGGCCTGAGCAGTGGGAAATGAGTGAGCAGCCTCTACCTACAAGTCACCACTTCCTGGCTCTGTCTATTTTTGGGAACAAATTTTTTTCATGCAATATATTCTGATTACAATTTATTCTCTCCCAACTCCTCCCACATTCTCCCCACCCACCTGAATCCTCATTCTTTCTAGCTGTCTCTCTTTATGAAACAAACATGGAAAGAAAGAAAGAAAGAAGAAAGAGGGGGAGAAAGGAAGGGCTGGATGAAGGAAGGAAGGGAGAAAGAAAGGAAGTGAATAGAAGAGAGAAATGACTAGGGTCCCTATATAACTTCAAGGGGACATCTAACTGACCTAACCTTTTTCAACAGGCCCTAATTGTGGGTTATATCTTGATGTATATTTCCTATAAATCAAAATTATACTGATTACTGACAATTCATCTTACCACCCACAGATATATATATAACTGGTAGATAAAATACTTTCATGAGATAAACACACAAGCAGTGGGAATACACCCTAGGGATCCTTAGGGAATAAATGAAGTGACTCAAGAGAAAAAATACAGATAGAGACAAGCAGTTATCTACAGCCAATGACCTTACGGCCACATCAAGTGAAGCTCACCATCAGAGAATGTCTTGGACAGGGGTTTAAGGCAGTAGAAAATCTTTACTTGTTGGTCAATGACTACACTAAATGTTTGGTATCCCTGAGCCTTCTCAGTGTGAACTTTTAAGCACAAAAACCATGCCCTGCATTGACATACCTTAGATAACAAGAACGGTTATCCCGAAGCAGAATTACAGAGGCCATAAAGCAAGGTTAGTACATTGGAGACTTTCTCATTACTATGGACTTTGGTGAATTGGGTCTTTGTTTTATTTTTGGCAGATAGTACTGTCTATATGATGAGTTTTACAGCTTGGGTGGTACTTCCATCATGGAGTCAGTTGTGCTAAGGTCTCTGGGCCTACTAAGGTCTGGGGCCCTGCTATAGCCTATATATTATGGCTTCCACTAACTCCAAACAGATCCATTGACCAAAGCTTTCATAGGTGGGCTTTTGGTGGATATTTTAGATCCAAACTAGAGCAGGCACATAAAATAATTAATTCCCTAAGTTATTACAATTTGTCAAAATGGAAAAGTTACTGGTCCAGGCCAGTTGCTTTAAGAAAACTACATTGCTAAAATAAAATAAAATAAAATAAAAATAAAAAAGAAAACTACATTGCCCCCAATACAGAACAAGCCATTTTTAAATCACAAAACAAGTCAGCTTTCCTGGAAGTGATCAGTTTCCCAGGTTCAAAAGTATTTTCTTTCAGGAACAAGGAAATTCCAGTATGTTATGAAAAATTTCAGTGGAGTTCTGAGTACACAGAACCAATAAGGTATTTCACACACACAATGTTTAATGGCTATAGGCCAATGGTTTTACTTTTTCTAAAATTTTATTTTATTTTTTATTATACACATGTGGGGAGGGTTGCATGCACATGTGAATGAGAGTGAAATCTATAAGACAGCTGCAGATCCTCTGGGGTTGTAGTTACAGTGAGTTTTCCTACTAAGTGCTACAAACTGAATTCTGGCCCTCTACAAAAGAAGTATGTGTTCTTAACCACTGATCCATTGTTGATCTTTTTATATGTCTATTTCTTAGAATTTTATTGCTGTGAAGAGATACCATGACCATAGCAAGTCTTATAAAGGAAATACATTTGCTTGGGGTCCCTTACATTTTCAGAGGTTTCGTCCATTATTATCATGGTGTGGCATGGTAGCATGCAGACAGACATGGTGTTGGTGAAGGATCTGAGAGTCTTACATCTTGACCTATAGGCAACAGGAAGTGGTCTGAGTATCACACAGAGTAGAGCTTGAGCATAGAAGACCTCAAAGCTCACTCCCTACAGTGATACACACCCTCCAACAAAACCACATCTCTTAATAGTGCCACTCCCTGAGTTTATGGGGGCCAATTATATTCAAACTACCATAGTCTATTAAGGCAATCTGTTGAAGTTCCCTAAAATATTTTTAATATTGTGACCATCTGGCAACATATTAAACAGACAACTCTATACTTACAATAAAGCTTCTTCCCTCTGTATAATGGCTTAGGCTTGGATTTGTCTTAGGACATAAATTTAAATACTTATTACTTCTTAGGTTTCCAGAGAAACGTGTTATGTTGATGTGGGATTCCCCCCTGTATGCTGTGACTATGTTTTATTACCATTGGTTAATAAAGAAGCTGCTTTGGCCAGGCAGGGGTGACACACACCTTTAATCCCAGCACTTGAGAGGCAGAGGCAGGCAGATCTCTGTGAGTTCGAGGCCAGCCTGATCTATGAGAGCTAGTTCCAGGACAAGCTCCAAAGCTACACAGAAACCCTATCTTATTTTTTATTGGGTGTTATGAATCTATAGTCTAAGTTTTCTATAAAGCAGCTTTGTAGCACTGGATAATCTCAAACTCCTGGTCATCCTTCTGCCTCAACCTGATTAGTGTTAGATTGTAGGTGTGCCACCATCACTCCTGACTCATGGAAAGTTTTTAAAGTCAATTTTACAATTATTCATTTTTGTAACACTGGCAACTGAATCTAAAGCTTCATACTTGAAAGGCACATGCTCTAACATTAAGCTGTACTCTTTTTCTCTCTTTCTTTCCTTCCTTCTTTTACCTTTTATCTTTGTTTTAAAACAGTTTCACTGTATCTCAGCAGCCCTGAAAGTCATTATATAGTCCATGCTATCCTCAAATTTGTGATTCTCCTGTTTCATCATCGTGCATACTAGAATTATAGGAGTGTACCACTATGCCCAGTTACATGGTAAATTTTTGCTTGAGTTTTTAAATGATCAATTGAATAATTTTTTTCAACAGAATTTCATTAGTTCTGACTAGTTCAAACTTGTGGAAACCCTCTAACTTCTTCCTCATGAATTCTGGGAATACAGATGTGTCCTACTGTGCCCAGATTAAATTCAGCACTATCTTTTTTTCAATTGTTTTAGTTTTTGAGATTATAATAACATCACTTTCAACTTTACCTTCCTCCCTTCATTACTTCCTTTATGCCCACTCATTTGCTTTCTTTCAAATTCACAGCCTCTGTTTCTTTAGTTGTTGCATTTATATGTGAAAAGTGTGTGTGTTCCTAAATACAACCTGCTCAGATTCACCATTGAGTATTGGATAGCCAAATGTTACATTCTTCTCTATGGAAGTGTATTTCACCCAATCTCAGCTTTCCTTGATTGCCTGTGTTCTTGGTGTAGAGTTGAGGCCTCATGAGCTTCCACCTGAGTATGTCTATTAATAGCTTCCTTGTTTGGGTTACATTTAGGCAGCTATGTTGGTAAGACATCACAGGTGTAGTTTCTGACATTTCTAGGAGACAGTTTCATAGAAAATTCCCTCATACTTTGACTCTTACAATCTTTCTGCCTCCTCTTCCACAACAATCCCTGTGTCTTAGGTACCGGAATTGTATTGTAGATGCATCAGTTGGGATTGGGCTCCATAACTCTGTTGTGGTTTTCTCTAAACATCTCAGGCTGTTGCTGCAAAGAGAACTTTCCTTGACTAGGGTCCTAATGGGTATAATTATTAATATTTAGGTAGCATTATCTGTACTTTTTATTAGCCTTGATGAGTATGTGCATGATAGGTATGGGGGGCATGAACATGCCACAGTGCTTGTGTGGACATCAGAATACAACTTTGTGAAGTTGGAGAGGTTCTTTTCTGACAGAGACTGTGGGAGTACACAGCAGGTGATAACTCGTATTCAACAGGTCAACCTACCAGACAAAGAACTCTCTGATGGGGAGCCCCACTTGGAAAAGACTGTGGGGTCACTGACCGTAAATGATTGGTTGTCTCTAATTTTTCCATATGCATACATTCTTTTCCTAATTACAGCTATGGGTATTTTTCCCACTGCTTGCATATTAGCTCAGGAAAATAATTCATATACTGGCACACAAATAGCTGTGGATGGCCAGGAAAATGATTTCTGCTTATGTATAATTCTGATGCATAGAAATAATACTAGGATTTTTTTTTTTCATTACTTAGACTGACATTGAAAAGAAATAGCATTCTCAATCACAAAGACAGCTAATTTTAGACTTCAGAACAAATTCAAAACAAAATGTTTGCTCCTGGAGACAAAACACAAGGACAAATTCCCAGTTGTTTATTGCTGGTTCAAGGTCAGGTATAAAGCAACTTTGGTAGATATAACTCCCTGCTCTGCAGTAATGGACTTTCTCCATGTATTCCTAACCTTAAGGTTCAGCCCACTAACTGTTTATTATTTAAGTCCTGATTTCAATGTCACTTTCTATGTGGGAACCCTGACCACTTAGAGCTTTGTGTATGGCCAAGTGTTACTCACAGGCTGGTCAGTGTGACATTCCTATCCTGAGAGATACTGTGAGATCAGAATGGCTCTGTTTCTTAGTGTTTCCTCAAGAAGTACTGTATGACCCTGCGAAGGTGATTCATATTTGCCAGAGGCTTTGCTCTAGGATGAGAAGCATAAGAGATGGAGATGGAGAGAGAAGTGTTATGTATGTATATGGTAGATGTATGGAGGAGGAGAGATTTTTCAGAAAGGGATAATTTCAAGATAAAGTAAAAGAGGTTACCATCAGGAAAGTCTGTGCTTGCTCCTTGTTTTTGATTTTTATGTCACCATCTGAAATTATCTCAGGCTGTGGGTTCTTTTTATATCCACTGAGCTATCTTTCTGTTCTCAATCTAGCATTATTTACAACCGCAGCAGGGTAAATTTCCAGTATTAGCTCTGTCTTCTGTAACTAAAACATGGAATACGTCATTGGCATTTACTGCTTCCAAGAGTCAGTTGCTTCATTCAGAATATATAGAAATACTATCTCCAATGAGTCTTACCTGAATTAACTGAAATGATGTGTGCCAGTTTTAATTTTAATATTCTTTAATATTAAAGGTTTTTTTTTACTCTCTGAAAATGCAATATATATCTACTCAACTTCCCCCTCCTACATCTCCTGAATCTCCCTCCCCTAACAAAACTACTTCTCACCTTTACATGTCCCATCATCTTAAAAAAATAACCCACTGAATCCATTTAGTATTGCCAGAACACATATGGGTATGGGGCCATCTACCAGAGCCTGAACAACCTTCCAGCATACTCCAATGAAAATGACTCCATTTCCCCACAGATATTATTTGCTAATAGATCCTCAGCTAGAGGTGGGAATCTCACGAGCCCTTTCTCCAACCTTGTTAGAATGTTGACTTGCTTAAACTTAAGCAAGTCATATGAAGGTAACCACAACTGCAGTAGGTTCATATCCAGAAGAGAGCATTTTATTGCAATTCTCATCCTTCTCTTTTTGCATTGTCTCTACTCCCTCTTCCATGCTGTGTCAGAGGCCATGGGAGTATACAGCATGTGACAACTAGTGTTCAACAGGCCAACCTACCAGGTGATAGATTCTTTGATGGGGAGCTACTTGGTATGGCCATAGGGTCACTGACTGTAATATTTTGGGAATCAAACCTGAGTCCTCTGGAAGAACAGTCAGGGCTCTTAATTGCTGAGCCATCTCTCCAGCCCTCCCACTTAAGGGTTTATGACCTCCCCAGCCACTTAGAGTTTATGTTCAGGTTTTCAGTACCAGGCATGAATTCTTTTCTGTAGAGCAAGTCCCATATTAAACCAGAAAACAGTCAATTGCCCTATAACTTTCATGCCAATTGTGTCGGTGGCCACATCTTGCCTAGCAGGTCAGTATTGTAGTATGCAAGATTCACTGCTGGATAAGGGGATAGATGACTTTCTCTCTGAGTGTCATTCCATCAGTGGAATATATAAGGGTAACATTTATACAGTTATTCACTTTTTTATTTTTTATTTATTTTCTTCTTCCTTTGGTTTGATTGAGACAGAATATCACACCATAGCTAGGGTTGTATTCTTATTCTGTTCATGATTTCTCTGATTGATTGGGGTTGATTGCTTTAGCAGATCAAGATGTTTTATTTCTCTGAAAGAGGAATGGGGGGGTAATTTTATAGGTAAGGACAGGGTGGAGGTGGCAAAGCATTGTTTGACACTGAAATCACTTTCTGGATGCTTGAACTGAGGTAATATTGGATTATGTCAACCCCTTCTCACTCATCTTATGATAGGTAGTCAAGAGTTAGTCTTTGGATCAGAGGCTAGTATCTATAGTTATGCATCAGGAAGACTGTGGTTATTTGAATGTAATTGGCCCCTATGAGCTCATGAGGAGTGGCATTATTAGGAGGGGAGGATTTGTTGGATTAGGTGTAGTCTTGTTGGAAGAAGTGTGTCCTTGTGGGGGCAGGCTTTGAGGTCTCATATGCTCAAGATACTGCTCAGTGTCTCAGACCACTTCCTGTTGCCTTCTGACCAAGATGTAGTCAGCACCATGTCTGCCTGCATGCCACCACATTGAACTCTGTAGTGATAGGAGCGGTGGGCCGCTTCCCGCTGCCCGGGAGGGCTCCTGGCCACCGGCTAGCTTTATACCCGAAATAACAACACACAAATTGTATTCATTTAAATACTGCTTGACCCATTAGTTCTAGCACCTTAATGGCTAATTCTCACATCTTGCCTAACCCATATTTAGTAATCTGTATAGCACCAGTCTTACCAGGAAAGATTCAGCATGTCTGACCTGGAGGCTTGCTTCATTGCATCTGCCCTGGAGAGGGGCGGCATGGCATCTTCCTCACTTGCTCTTCCTCCCAGCATTCTGTTCTGTTTACTCCACCCACCTATGTTCTAACCTATCAGGTCAAGCAATTTCTTTATTAATTAACCAATGACCTTCCTCCATCATTTCCCCTTTTTCTGTTTAAACAAAAAAGGAAGGCTTTAACATAGCAAAATTACATATAACAAAGCAGTTATAAAGCAAGAATTACAGTTACAATATTTACATCTACTTTATCTTTTATCATAACTAAGGAAAACTATAACTAACCATTCTTCAACTCCATCAAAGACTCCAGAAGGATATAATATTACCTAAATAAACAAGAAATAAGCAACTTCCAAACTCTAGAAATGACAGAGACATCTTGCTGCCTCTACAGTCACCCAAAGTTCCTCTGTACCATTGGGGCATCTATCTTCTGCCTTCAGGCCCATAGTATCCAGCAGACATTTCAATGAAGCAGGAAAATTTTAAGACAGTTCAGTCACTATCTGCTGTGTCCTGCAGAATGTCTCAGACTCTTTCATGAGTCAGGAACCCTGAAAGATCATCTCACCTTTAGGCAAGTTTAGCAGTCCTCTCTCTGAGGGTTCTCTGTGTCCAGTTTATGCAATTGTCCAGGCAAGAGCAGTTTCTTGCACAAATGGCTATCCAACTCCATAAGGATCCTCTTTGATACCCATCTTCCTCTTGAAGTAAATTGGTGCTGCTAGGAGCAGACATGTCTCATTGTCATGAAAAGCCCTAAGTTATTAAAACATTACATAGCATATTCTGTAGTCTTTGAAAGATATGGAGAATGTCTATCTAAAATATATCTATGTATATCTAGAAAATCTAACTAGCATAACTACAAACTTGATTATTACTAATGATTATCCATTAACAACCTATATATATATATTACATTTTTAAATGAACTACACAATCACAATACCTTAATCAAGATCATAAATACATATACATATAATGAAATCAACCTTAACTTTATACCAATAAAGCAAAATTTATACCAATGTAAATTATTCATATCTATATCATATCCCCCTTTAAATGTAAAAGAACATTTATAAGCAATATTTTGGAACATGGGCGCAGTTTTTTCTCTCCAAACTGCTTCCTGCTGTATGGGTCGCTGTTAATCAGGTCTTTCATGGTATAACCTGTCTGCTAGGTTCATCTCAGTTGGCAATTGAATGAAGTAATTTTCTGAAGGTGTTCACAGCAACCTTTCAGGAGGGGGTGGTCTATCATACCATATTGGGATAGAAGCAATCCAGAGTCTCATCCTCTGTGAAAACAAAAAAAAGAAACTCCTTTCCAAAGCATCATGTCCTTAGATCCAAATTTTAAAGTCAAGGTATTTTCAAAATATCTATGTTGGATTAGCTCAGCAGCATTTATAAACAAATATCTTTTAGCAGCTGTTGCTCCTTCCTCAGCATTCAAACAATTCACAGAGAGCATAATAGCATACAGTATTAAGATTCTCTGTGTATTTTCCATCTTTGTGCAGCTTTGTTTTAACCTCTATTTCATTTATTTTTACTTTTAACTTTTTGCTTTTTGAGACAGGTTCTCTGTATATCTTTGACCTGGAATAACTCTGTAGACCAGGCTGTCCTTGAACTCTCAGAGATCCTTCTGTCTTTGCCTCCCAGGCATTGGAATTAAAGGTGTGTCCTACCACACCTTGAAGCCACAGAGGTCAATCTACCTCTGCCTCCCAAGTGTTGGGATTAAAGGTGTGTACCACCACACCCAACTACTCTCTTTCTTCCTTTTTTACTTTTAAGAACTTTAACTTTTAGCCTGCATATATTCTTAACACACTGTAAAACATTTAGAGATTTTTTTCGTTTTTGAATCTCTCTTCACTGTATATCTCTCTCTTTTTCTGACCACATGAGCCTTTAAATTACTGAGCAATATGGGTAGGATTAAAGGTGTGGCTTTGGCGGCTGGATCCAGCCCATTCCTTAGTTTTTCATCCTCAGGGCAGAGGTACCAGCTGTAGCCATTTTTATTGCCACAACTCTACGGCATTTCAAGGTCCTTGCCAGCAAGCAAGCTACAACACTCAAATGTTTTCTCTGAAGTTGGATCGCCTGCCTGAAAGAGTCAAAGTTTGCCCTGGCAAGACGGCCCAGAAAGCCAGCATTTTAAAATGGCAGCACAGCTTTTTTCCTGCTACGGCTGAAAACAAACAAGCATGCTTTCAGCTTTTCATCAACACCGTTTAAGTGTTGCGTGGCAGAACCTCTTAAAAGAGCTGCAAGGTTTGCAGCTAAAGCTGAGTCAGGAAGCCTCTCTTAAATGAGAGCACTTGCTTACCTCTAGCAAGCAGAGCAGACCCGAGAAATTGCTGCTACCAAGAAACCATGCACAACGCTTTCATTTTGTTCTAGAATTACTTCCCAAGCTGTCTCAGGCTTTATGTGGAAGCAGCTGTCCACGTGGCTACCCACTCACGGCCACCATCTAGCGTTATACCCAAAATAACAACACACAAATTGTATTCATTTAAACACCATTTGGCCCATTAGTTCTAGCCTTTTAATGGCTAATTCTCACATCTTGCCTAACCCATATTTAGTAATCTGTGTAGCACCAGTCTTACCAGGAAAGATTCAGCATGTCTGACCTGGCGGCTTGCTTCATCGCGTCTGCCCTGGAGAGGAGCGGCATGGCGTCTGCCTCACTTCCTTTTTCTCCCAGCATTCTGTCCTGTTTACTCCACCCACCTATGTTCTAACCTATCAGGCCAAGCAATTTCTTTATTAATTAACCAATGACCTTCCTTCATCAGAACACTGAATCTTTAAACCTTTGAAACTGCAAGTCACCATCTCAATTATTCCTTAATAAGAATTGCCATGGTCATGGTGTTTCTTCAGAGGACTAGAAACCCTAACTAAGACAAAGGTTTTTGTTTCTTTTATTTTTCTCTGAGATAGGTGTATTACTATGTAGTCCATGTTGGCCTTAAGTTTACTATAGTCCACAATAACCTTGAATTCTTAATTCTCCTGCCTCAGCTTCCTGAATACTGAGATTATAATTATTTATTGTTATGCATGCCCAACTTGAAAGATATTTTTTTGACAGAATTTTTAGAACTTGGACTAGTTTCAAACACATTATGTGGTTTAGGATGACCTTCACTATTTGAGGTTCCTACCTAAATCAAACATGCAGCCATAGTGATTTTATGAGGTTCTGGAGATCAAATCTAGGTCTTCACATATGCTAAGCAGGCACTAGCAACTGAGTTACACGTCCAGTCTATAATACCTGTTTTATTTATTTTTATTTTTTTTTAAGATTTATTTATTATGTATACAACTTTCTGCTTCCATTAATACCCATACGCCAGAGAAGGACGCCAGATCTCATTACAGATGGTTTGGAGCCACCATGTGGTTGCTGGGAATTGAACTCAGGACCTCTGGAAGAACAGACAGTGCTCTTAACCACTGAGCCATCTCTCCAGTCCCCTATAATACCTGTTTTAAATTCTTGTAATTAAATAAGATTCTTCAGGAGTTGCTTGTTTGTAGAGTTCTGGTATGCTAACCATGTACTCTTCCACTGAGCTGCACTCCTGACAGTCCAGAACGTTTGCTGTCTGTTTTTTCTATTTCTTTCTTTCTGTTTGTTTGTGCATTTTTTGTTTTTCATTTGTTTCTTTGTTTTTGTTTTGTTTATCCATGCTATGTATTCTCTGCATAGTCCTGGCTGTCCTGATACTCAGAGATCCTCCTGCTCCTGTTTCCCGGGTGCTGGAAAAGCCATGCACCACTACTGCCTAGAGGTTGTTTTTGCTAATGTTTTGAGACAGGATCTCAACATGCAGCACTGGTTGGAATTCACTATGTAACTAAGATTGCTGTACACTCAAAGATCTGCCTGACTCCCCTTCATGAGTTCTGGATTAAAGGCATGTGTCACCAAGCCTGGCATTTCCAGGGTGTTTTTAATGTGTTGTTTCAATCGATTTTTGCCCTAAACTCGTGTCTTTATGTCTTTCCCTTGCTGGTGAGTGAAAGCTCATAAACATTTTCTGTTTTTCTTTCTTCCCTCCCTCTCTCCCTCCCTCCCTCCCTCTCTCCCTCCTTCCCTCCCTCCATCTCTTTATTTTTTTTCTTCCTTTCTGCTTTGCATGTGTAAAATAACTCACACAAGTAACCCCAAAATAACTGTTCTGTCATGGCTCTGATGTTTCTTCTTCAAATCTGCCTGATTTTATCTTAGCCTATTTCCTCTCTTCTGGGGAAACCACATGAATGGTGAGTGTGTGTGTGTGTGTGTGTGTGTGTGTGTGTGTGTGTGTGTGTATGTGTGTGTGTGTTGGTTCAACTTGTCCTAAGGGCCTTATGAACATTAGGCTACCATTATATTAATGAAATATATCCTCAGATCTATAGAAATGATTAAAATATACTCATTTAAGTTTATTGATCTTATTTTGTGTGACTGACTTTTTTACCTGCCAAGTATATATGTAAAACATACATCTTGGAACCACAGAGTACAGAAGAAAGTGACAGATTCCCTGGAACTGAAGTTATCAAAGTTGAGCAATCTGCAAGAGCAATAGGTACTACTGAGCCACCTCTCAAGCCAGAGACCAAAGATTTTTATATTAAGAAATTTGTTAGATCTGCCGAAAGTATATTATATATTCACTTAGAAATAGGGATTTACAATGAAGCTCTGAATGTCCTGCATCTTTAAGGGATGCCCCTGCCTCTGCTTCGTGGGTGCTGGAATTCAGGGTGTGTACCATCACACCAGGCCTGAAATAAATATAAACAGTGAGCATCATCCTTTTTTTTCTCCCCCTAGTCTTCTGGTTCTTCATGGTGCTTTGTTTCTGATCCTGCCCCCTTTGGAAACAAGCTTCTACTAGCCTAAATGACATCTATATGAGAAATAGCAGACTCTGGGAGAGAAGCAAGTAGTCGAACTGTAGCTCATCACCTCTCCTTCACTCTCAATTCCAGCTCTGTAGTAGAGCACCTGCTTCAGTCACTTATGTTATGACTTACGTTCAGCCTGCTTTCTTATAGAGTCCAGGCCTGCCAGCCAAGGGTTGGCACTACTTACAATGGACTGTGTCATCAATTACCCATCAGTCACTAGGAACATGCTCTAAAGGCTGGCCCATAGCCCATTCTTATGGAGCTCTTTTCTTTCGTTTTTTTGAAACAAAGTTTCTCTTTGTATCAGTCTTGACTGTCCTGAAACTCCCTCTGTAGACCACGTTGGCCTCAAACACACTGAGATCCGCTTGTCTCTGCCTCCCAAGGGCTGAGACTAAAGGTAAGAGCTACCACCAGCTGGCTATTTGCATTTTCCTCCTCTTGGATGACTATAGTTTGTATCAAGTTGACATAAGTCTAGGCAGGACAGTATATATAAGTGCCTCTAAAATTCTACCAGAGAACATCTGCAGCTAATGAACAATTTCAGCAAAGTAACTGCCTACAAAAGTAACTTACAAAAATCAGTAGTCTTCATATAGACAAATAATAAACTGAGAAAGAAATCAGGGAAACAGCACCTTTCACAATAGCCTTAAATAATACAAAATATCTTGGGGTAGCTCTCTCTAAGCAAGTGAAAGACTTGTATGATAAAAACTTTGAGATATTGAAGAAAAAAACAGGAGAAGATATCAGATGATAGAAGAGTCTCCCATGCTCATGTATCAAGAGGATTAGTATATATTCCATACTTTCTTCATCCATTCTTCCTTTGAAGGGCATCTAGGTTGTTTCCAGGTTCTGGCTATTACAAATAATATTGCTATGAACATAGTTGAACAAATGCTCTTGTCATATGATAGGGCATCTCTTGGGTATATTCCCAGGAGTGGTATTGCTGGGTCCAGGGGTAGGTTGATCCCGAATTTCCTGAGAAACCGAAGCACCGATTTCCAAAGTGGTTGCACAAGATTGCATTCCCACCAGCAATGGATGAGGGTTCCCCTTCCTCCACAGCCTCTCCAGCAAAGGCTATCATTGGAGTTTTTGATTTTAGCCATTCTGACAGGTGTAAGATGATATCTCAAAGTTGTTTTGATTTGCATTTCCCTGATCGCTAAGGAGGTTGAGCATGACCTTAAGTGTCTTTTGGCCATTTGAACTTCCTCTGCTGAGAATTCTCTGTTCAGTTCAGTGCCCCATTTTTTAATTGGGTTAATTAGCATTTTAGAGCACTACGCTGCGGTAAAAAACAATGACTTCTCAAATTTTGCATGCAAATGGATGGAAATAGAAAACACTATCCTGAGTGAGGTAACCCAGACCCAAAAAGATGAATATGGGATGTACTCACTCATAATTGGTTTCTAGCCATAAACAAGGGTCACGGAGTCTACAATTGGTGATCCCAAAGAAGCTAAGTAAGAAGGTGAACCAAAGGAAAAACATATAGTTGTCCTCTTGACTATGGGAAGTAGACAAAATGGCCGGGGAGAAAATCGAGATCTTGGGGGTGGGGTGGGATGGTGGTAAGGGGAGATGGGGAGAGTAAAGGGAGAAGGGGAGAATGGGGGGAACTTGGGGAAAAAGGATGATTGGGATAAAGGAAGGTAGGATAGGGGAGCACGGAAGCACAATTCTTAGTTAAGGAAGCCACCTTAGAGTTGGCAAGAGACTTGAACCTAGAGTGGCTCCCAGATGCCCAAGTCAAGGTCCCCAGTTAGTTCCTTGGGCAGCTGAGGATAGGGAACCTGAAATGACCCTATCCTATAGCAATACTGACGAATATCTTGCATATCATCATAGAACCTTCATCTGGTGATGGATGGAGATAGAGACAGAGACCCACACAGGAGCACTGGACTGAGCTCCCAAGGTCCCAATGAGGAGCAGAAGGAGGGAGAACATGAGCAAAGAAGTCGGGACCATGAGGGGTGCACCCACCCACTGAGACAGTGGAGCTGATCTATTGGGAGCTTACCAAGGCCAGCTGGACTGTGACTGAAAAAGCATGGGATAAAACTAGACTCTCTGAGCATGGCAAACAATGAGGGCTGATGAGAAGCCAAGGACAATGGCATGGGGTTTTGAACCTACGTAATGTGCTGGCTTTGTGGGAGCCTAGCCAGTTTGGATGTTCACCTTTCTAGAAATGGATGGAGAGGGGAGGACATAGGACTTACCACAGGGCAGGGAACCCTGACTGCTCTTTGGACTGGAAAGGGATGGGGAGAGGAGTGGGGGGAGGGGGAGAAGGGTGGGAGGAGGGGGAGAAGGGTGGGAGGAGGGGGAGGGAAATGGGAGGCTGGGAGGAGGTGGAAACTTGTTTTTTTTTCTCCTTTTCTCAATAAAAAAATGGAAAAAAAAAGAGGATTAGTATAGTAAAAATAGCCATTTTACCAAAAGAAATACAAACATTAAATGTAATACACATCAAAACCACAATGTAATTCTTCACAAATCTTGAAAGGACAAATCTCAACTTCAATCATTTTTTATTAATAATTTTTTTTAAAAAAACTATCATATACACTAAACCTGATAGAATCATTAGTGGGGAATAGTTTTGGATTCATTGGCATAGGAAAAGGCTTTCTGAACAAAATACTGCTAGTATAGGCACTAAGTCCAATAATTAACAAATAGGACATCATGAAACTGAGAAGGTGAGGTTTTTTTTCCAATATAGGGGTTTTCTGTGTAGTCCTGGATGCCCTGGAACTCATTCTGTAAATAAGGCTGACCTTGCACTCAGAGATCTGCCTGCCTCTGCCTCCCTAGTGCTGGGATTAAAGTAGTGTGCCACTCCATCCCCCAGCTAAAACTCAGAAGCTTTTGCATGCAAAAGGACACTGTCATTTGGACAAAGTGGAAGCCTACACAAAGGGAAAAGAGATTTTTTTTTTGCCAATTCCACATTTTATAGATGTCTAATATCAAAAAATATAAAGAATTCAAAAAATAGATATCAAGCAAACAAAGAATACAATTTAAAAATGGAATATACATCAAAACTGAGAGTTCTCAACAGATGAAACTCAAATGACTGAGAAACTCTCAAAGAAATGCTTAACATCCATCAGGGAAATGCAAATCAAAACTACTTTGATATTTCATCTTATACCTGTCAGATCAGCAAATAAAGTAAGTGACAGCTCGTGTTGATGAGGATGTGGAGTAAAGGGAACACTGATCCATTGCTGGTGGGAGTTCATGCTTGTACATACACTATGGAAATCAGTGTGGTATTTCTGCAGGAAATGTGAATAGATATACCTGAAGATCCAGCTATACCACTTGTGAGTATATATTCAAAGAATGCTTCATCCTACCACAAGGACACTTGCTCAGTCATATTCATTGCTGCATTTATTCATGATAGCCAGAAACTGCAAACAAACTAGATGTTACCATGACCATAGCAACTTTCATAAAAGAAAGCATTTAATTAGGGCTTGCTTACAGCTACATAGGCTTAGTCCCTTATTACCTTGGAAGGGAGCATGGTTGCATGCAAGCAGACATGGTGCTAGAGAAGTACCTTAGAGTTCTACATCCATATCTTTAGGCAGCAGGAAGAGAGTCACTGGGTCTGACTTGGACTTTCGAAATGTCAAAACCCCTTCCAGTGATGCACTTGCTCCAACAAGACCACACTACTCCAGCAGGTCCATACCTCCTAATTCTTCTCAAGTAGTCCCATTCACTGATCACCAAAAATTAAAATTTATGGGGCCTATGGAGGCCATTCTTTGTTTGTGTGTGTTTGTGTTTTTTTGAGACAGGATTTCCCTGTAGCTTTGGAGCCTGTCCTGGAACTAGCTCTTGTAGAGCAGGCTGGCCTCGAACTCACAGAGATCTGCCTGCCTCTGCCTCCCTAATGCTGGGATTAAAGGCGTGCACAACCACCGCCCAACACTATGGGGGCCATTCTTATTCTCACAACCACAATGCTCCTCAACAGAAGAATGGATAAAGAAAATGTACATTTACACAATGGAATATCACTCATCCAATAAAACAGTGAAATCTTGAAATCCATAGTAATAGGTTTTCTGTATATTCTGATAATAGGTTTCTTTACTCACCCAATGAGCCTGAACAAGGTTAACTGAAAAGGTAAGAAAAGAGGTTTATTTGAGTAAAGCAACTCCCAGGTGAGTTCTCTAGTCCCAGAGATGAAGGCAGGATAAATCATACACCTGAACAAAAGCAGGGAGCTTATATAGCTTGGAGGCAAGGGTGATGATGTGTCTAATACCATCTGGGTTTGTTCTCAGGCGTGGTTAAAAGCTGAGCACTAGGGTGGAGACTTGGACTGCTGGCAACTTCAGCAGAGGGCGTACAGTAGCCATCAAGAATGCGGAACTGGGTGGTTTTTTTGTTTGTTTGTTTGTTTTTTTGTGCCTTTCCTTTGCTGGAGATTCTCAGAGAGGGCTGAGTTTGGAGTGAGGGGTTGGGGGAGAAAGGGGCTTTATGGATCAAGCAGGAGTGAGCTGGAGGTTCCAACTGAACACATAGGTAAAAATGGATGAAACCAGAAGAAACAAATTATCCTGAGGTATCCCAGTCCCAGAAAGACAAATATGGTCTGCATTTGCTTATTTGTAGATAGTATGTATTAAGTCAATTATAACCAAGCTACAATACGTAGATCACAAAGATTTATTAGAGAGTAAGGGACTAAGGTAGACAGATAGACCTCCCTAGGAAAGGGAAATAGAGTACATAATTACAGCTGAATAAGGGAGGGAATGGAAGGGAAAGATTTGCTGAAGACCTGCTTTGGCAGGGGGGTGGGGGTGGGATTTCAAGTCCCAAAGAGGAAGTGGGGATTTGGAGGGGGAGTGGAGCAGGGTGAATCAGGTTGGCTGTCAACATGTTTAATTGAGAAAAGATTACACCTTTTAAACTGTTTAGTTGCCTGTAGGATGAAATGGGAAACAGGAGCAGTGTGAGCTGGGCTGTGACTTGGAGGTCAGGGGTTGAGGCCTCAAGCATTAACCTTGACAAAAAGCACCAGTCTTAAGCTAATGGAAGGACCACAAGTTCCTTTTGCTAGAGATAAGAATGACTGCTTTATCGAGCAGGAATTTTCTTTAAGCCCCAAGGGAATGGAGATCCTTATCCAAATGCCTGACCTTGGGCAAAGGACTTCTTTTGGGGAACAGACACTGTGGTACAATTTCCTAGTCTTACTACTTGGGCCTGTTCCCCTATAATGCTCCTAAAAGGGAAGGTTTTATTATTTCCCCATTAAACTGTACTCTATTTATTAACTGAACTCTTGATCTTAGTGGCCGCAGGCTCTAGATCTGAGTTGTAGACATTTTATCCTTAGACTCAAGTATGTAGTAAATCTCTAACTTTTCTCTCCTTGGTGTAATTAGGAGGGCACAATGGAATTTCTTGTTTCCCTAGTGGCGGGATTTTTCCCCAAGAATTATTTTGCTTAGAGAAGTTACCAAAGTACACATTTTTATCTTTTACCAAAATCCACACAAAATTTCCCAAAGGGAAAGGCATTAATATTGAGAATCATTAAAAATGGAAGTAAAAAGTTGCTGGAGAGCCAGGCGGTGGTGGCGCACGCCTTTAATCCCAGCATTCGGGAGGCAGAGGCAGGCGGATCTCTGTGAGTTCGAGACCAGCCTGGTCTACAGAGCTAGTTCCAGGACAGGCTCCAAAGCCACAGAGAAACCCTGTCTCGAAAAACCAAAAAATAAAAAAAATAATAAAAAAAAGTTGCTGGAGAAGTGTGGTCTGCAATTTTGAAAAGCTGGAATTTTGTCAAGTGTCAACAGTCACCGTGTGATCCATGCCAAAGATCAAGTGGGTAGAGGGGGAGTACAAGGGGATGAAGGGGATTAAGGAACGGATATAGGGAGTGAGAGCTAAAATTAAGAACCATTTGAGGGACAGTATGGAAACCTAATACAGCAGAATCTTACACACACACACACACACACACACACACACACACACACACACAATCCAAATGAAATCACCAAATAATGGAGGAGACAGAGCCCCAACTGGCCATTCCTTTTCACCAAATAAAACTTCCAGAGAGCAGAGGAAATGGTTCTAAACGAAACACCCACCAAGTGGTGGCAATGAGACCAGTATCAAACTTTGGAATGCAAGGGTCCCCCCCACCCCCAAACACAAATAACTTTTTAAAAATACAAACAAGAAAAACCGCGACAAACGGGGCTGAAGGCTACTCGTTTCAAGGCATGTTCCTGGCATTACACACTGAGTCTAGACTCTTAGAGTTGAGGGAGGTGGCCACCCATTGAGACAGTGGAGCTGATCTACTGGGAGCTCACCAAGGCCAGCTGGACTGTGACTGAAAAAGCATGGGTTAAAACTGGACTCTCTGAACATGGCGAACAATGAGGGCTAATGAGAAGCCAAGGACAATGGCACTGGGTTTTGATCCTACGCAATGTGCTGGGAGCCTAGCCAGTTTGGATGTTCACCTTCCTAGATATGGACAGAGGGGGGAGGACCTAGGACTTACCACAGGGCAGGGAACCCTGACTGCACTTTGGACTGGAGAGGGAGGGGGAGAGGAGTGGGAGGAGGGGGAGAAGGATGGGAGGAGGGGGAGAAGGGTGGGAGGAGGGGGAGGGAAATGGGAGGCTGGGAGGAGGTGGAAACTTGTTTTTTTTTTCTTCCTTTTCTCAATAAAAAAAAAATAAAAAACAAACAAACAAAAAAAAAAGAAACTTCCAGTATTTGGTTTGGGCCACATCTAACTGAGTTGTTGCTTCAAATGGCCCAAGAGGACCCCCCCCAAAAAAAACCCAGTCCATTGCTAAGCCTGCAGGTTGTTCTCTACAGATAGTAAGGTCTGATTGCTGAAGACAACACCTACACAACTCACTGAACACCGAGTTGAGCTGGGGCCTACATAGAGCCTTCACCCCCACGTTTTAGTTTCTTTGATACAGGAAGATATGCTGCATGAAATGTAAACACTAAACCAGTCACAGACCCTTTGATCTCCTATGGTTTCCTGACAGATTTGCTAGTGCTATGGCGGAAAAAAGCCTGTGAGGGTTGCCATCCGATATCTGATCTGACTTAAGGCCTCCTCCAGGAGATGGAACCCATGCCCAATAATGCCTGTGTGACCAGACAGGGTAAAACCAAGTACTAATGTGCTCAAAAACTAAACAAACATACAGAAAAAAAACCCTGTGGCAATAACATAACTCCTAATGGCATTCCGATAAACTCATAGATCAGTGCCTTGTTCCACCATCATTCTTCTTCCTACAGTACATGGGAACAAATATGGAGACCCACAGCCAGCCATTATGCTGCCAAAGACCTTGGCACACTCAGCCCTAAAGGAGAAATCTTCATCATATCCCTTCCTCAGGGTTCAGGCAAACCTTCTGAAGAGGAGGCATAATGAATGTAAGACCCAAAGGGGATGGATGATACCAATAAAAGAAGACCCTCTAAGCTAACAGGACCAGAGCTCATTTGAACCTACAGAGACTGAGACAGAATGCACAGAGCTGGTACAGGTCTGTACCAGATGTGGTCCTAGAGCTGAACGGAGAGGTGGCCCCATCCCTAGCCCAAAAGCTATCTCTAAATAATATCTACTTGTAACCGGTCTCACTGAGGAAACAAACTACTTGTAAGGTCGACTGCATGCCCAGTCATGGATGCCAGTAGCAAACATACTCAACGGCACCTTTGGAAATTTCTTGTCTCATAGTATTGTGCCAGGGCTGCTGTATTTATTTATGTATTATTATGTTTTATGTCATCCTTAAGAATATTTATTATTTATTATTTGTATTTTTTATTTTTCTCTATTTCCATAAAGGTTCTTTGGGTATATATTATAGATTCCGTTTTTTTTTGTTTGTTTGTTTTTGTGGGATTTTCGAGTGTGAGAATGAGTGGGTCTCTGTCAATGTTCTTATATACCTTTTCATGAGCTCTTTCCCTTTCTCCCACTATACTCACATACTTGTTTTATTTTTACTATCTTTTATTATTATCCCTTGGAAGTCTGTTTTCTAATAGTAACAGAAAGGAGGTGGATCCAAATGGAAGGGGAGGTGGCTGGGGACTGGGAAGTGTAGAGGGAAGTGTTGCAGGATATTTTTATCACATCATGAACTCAGGGATTGTTTTATTTGCTGAAAAAAAAAACAACAACTGTTTTTAGTTGTGGTATGGCTCAGCCCTAGCACATAACTTTCATCCAAGAACTTTCTGTTTGACTATTGTAAACAGCATTAAATAAAGTCAAGAATAGGTTGAGAAGCAGACCAAGCAACCAGTTGACAGGAAGTAAACGTAGGATTATTAAGATAAATCACAGAGAGTAAGAGGGAATCAGGAAGATGGACAGAGACACACACAGGAAGTAGAAGGGAAGGACATCCCATTTGATGGTCTTGTTTGAGATGGTATAGAAAAAAAAAGGGCTTTGAAGATGTCACCTGAAGAGGAAGGTCAGCTGGGTGCTTTCTTGCCTCTCTCAGCTAGCAGGCTGTCATTCCAGCATCTGGCTCCCTAGTCTTCATTGGTAAAATCAAATGGTTGAGATTTTGTTAAAAACAACAGTGGGTGTTCCAATGTGTGACATGACCACACAGAGAAATCACACCAGTTGCGGGCAAACTGAGAAACCCACATTTAGTAAGACAGGTGGGAAGTCCTCAAGGAGAGAGTTAAGTAACACTAAAAGGAAAATTCATTCCCCCACTAAGAATGGGAAATACATTAGGACCCTGTATAGTGCTACTTTAGATGGTTTGAAAATAAAAGTAGAAAGTGAGTCGGGTGGTAGTGGTGCATGCCTTTAATCCCAGCACTAGGGAGGCAGCAGCTGGTGAATCTCTGTGAGTTTGAAGTCAGCCTGGTCTACAGAGTGAGTTCCAAGACAGACAGGGGCTACACAGAGAAACTCTGTCTCAAAAAAAAAAAAAAACAAAAACAAAAACACAAACAAAAAACAAACAAACCAAAGAAAAAGAAGAAAATAGAAGCAGAAAATGAAAATAAATGACTTAACTATGATTTAAATGAGACTGACATAATACTAATTATAATTACTATCAGCCTTATAATTCATACTTTATTCTTAATAGCCATAGTGGTATTTTGTGCCAAATATAAGAAGTGGTTTGATAATTGTGCCAAGTATGAAAGACAGAATGATAAGATACAAGCGTTAGATAGATCTATAAATGAATATAAGTAAAATACTCTGCAAATCAAAACAACTCTGAGATTCCATTTTACACCTGTAAGAATGGCCAAGATCAAAAACACTGATGACAACTTATGCTGGAGAGGTTGTGGGGAAAAGGGAACACTCCTCCATTGCTGGTGGGAGTGCAAGCCAGTACAACCCCTTTGGATGTCAGTGTGATGATTTCTCAGAAAATTAGGAAACAACCTTCCTCAAGACCCAATAATACTACTTTTGGGTATATATCCAAAGGACACTCAGTCATGCCACAAGGACATGTGCTCAACTATGTTCATAGCAGCATTGTTTGTCATAGCCAGAACCTGGAAACAACCTAAATGACCCTCGATCGAAGAATGGATGAGGAAAATGTGGTACATTTATACAATGGAGTACTACACAGCAGAAAAAAATAACAACAGCTTGAATTTTGCAGGAAAATTGATGGAGCTAGAAAACATTATTTTGAGTGAGGTCACCCAGACACAGAAAGACAATTATCACATGTAACCACTCATAGGTGGTTTTTAAACATAAAGCAAAGAAAACCAGCCTACAAACCACAATCCCAGAGAACTAAGACAACAATGTGGACACTAAGAGATACTTACATAGATAAAATAATCTACATGGGAAGTAGAAAGTAGAAAAAGACAAGATCTCCTGAGTAAATTGGGAGCATAGGGACCTTGGGGGAGCAGAGAAAAATGTAGAGCTCAATAAATATCAATAAAAATAGAAAAATGTAGAGCTCAATAAATTTTAATAAAATAAAAAAGAAAGAAGGAACTAAAGAAAATCTTGGAGCTTGATATGGTGTGGCACACCTTTAACCCCAGCACTGTGAAGGCAGAGGCTGATGGATCTCTGAGTCTGAGGTCAGCCAGAGAAAGATTTGCGACAGCCAAGCTTACACGGTGAAGGAAACTATGGAAACAAGAAAGCTGGAGAAGATGTGATTGAATGAGAGGCCATATTCCAGCCCCAGTATGCAGCAGAACTTGACAGCTTTGGACATGTTGTTAGTATTCAGGCATCTGTCCTCGCCTGCCCTTGGGTTTCTGACAGGCTATGTCCTCAGCTGCAGTCACTAAGAACATCTCCTGTGCACACTCTCTACATTTCCTTTTAAAAGGTGGGCCTTGCCGGGAGGTGGTGGCGCACGCCTTTAATCCCAGCACACGGGAGGCAGAGGCAGGCGGATCTCTGTGAGTTCGAGACCAGCCTGGTCTACAAGAGCTAGTTCCAGGACAGGCTCCAAAGCTACAGAGAAACCCAGTCTCGAAAAACCAAATAAATAAATAAATAAATAAATAAAAAAAAGGTGGGCCTTGTCCACCTCCTATCTCTTTTTTCCTCTGTCTGTTCCTATCTATCTATCTATCTATCTATCCGCCCCACTTCTCTGCCTGTCTCTGTCTCTTACCCCCTCTCCTTGCCTGTCTCTTCTCTTCTGCTACTCCTGTCCCCAGAGGCCAGTCTTCCCTCTCTCCTTCCCCTTTTTCCAATTCCCTTTCCTTTAATAAAGAGACAGATGGGAGGTGGGCAAGGGAACATAGTGAATGTACACAGGAGGTGCTATTAGTTGCTGTAGTTGAGGATATATCCTGTCAGGACCCCAAGGGCAGGCCAGTGCAGATGCCTGAATACAAACACATGTGGTCCAAGATTTAGAGTTAAGGACAGAAGAAAGGAGTTATGGAATAAAGACATTGAAGCCAGGCATTTGTCAGGGGTGTACCTGAACAGAGGCCTAGTTTAAAGGTCATTGCATGAAGCTATGAAATTGAAGCTTGGATTGCCTTGGAGAACCCAAGATGTTATATATGGCAGAGTTGTGGGAAACCTGCTGAGGAGAGCTGCTAACAGGTAGTGGAACCAGCCCAAGAGAAAGAAGTTTGTTTTAAGTCAAACAAAGCTGAACACAGTTGAGGATCTGAAGAGTGTTTTGACATCAGACACAAAGATGAAAAGTTTGGAGTTTGCCCAGCTGGTTTCCAGTCATGCTTTGGTCCAGCATTTCCTCACTATGCTCCTTTCCCTGTGTTTTGTAATGGTAATGTATATCCTGTGCCATTGTATGTTGAAAGTATGTGATCTGTTGTTTTATTTTGTTTTTTTAATATTTTTATGGTTTATTTAACTTTATTTTATGTGCATTGGTGTGAAGTGTCAGATTCCCTGGAACTGATCATCAGACAGTTGTGAGCTGCCATGTGGGTGCTGGGAATTGAACCCGGGTCCTCTGGAAGAGCAGTCAGTGCTCTTAACCACTGAGCCATCTCTCCAGCCCCTGCTTTTTTATTTTGATTTTACAGGGATTACAGTTAAGAGGTTGCATGAGTCTTAGAAGAGACTTTGGACTTTGAAACAAGTTTGAGACTGTTATATACTACAGGGACTTTGGAAATTAGACTGTGTTCATTTTTGCATTTTGTTATGGCTATAAGCCTTTGGGGTCCAGGGAGTGGAATGTGGTGGTTTGAAAGAAAATGACCCCCAAAGGGAGTTGCACTATTAGGAGGTGTGGCCTTGTTGGAAGAATTATGTCACTGTGGGGTCAGATTTTGAGATCTCTTTGCTCAAGTTTCCCTCAGTGTGACTGTCAGTCAACTTCCTGCTGCCTTCTGGTCAAGATACATAGCACTCTCAGCTCCAGCATCAGATAATCAGATATGCATGCATGCCTCCATGTTCTCCCCATCATGATGATAATGGATTGAACCTCTGAAACTGTAAACAAATCACTCCAATTAAATGTTCTTTCTTTTTAAAAAAGATTTATTACACACACACACACACACACACACACACACACACACACATTTCTGCCTGCATGTATGCCTGCAGACCAGAAGAGGGCACCAGATCTCATTACAGATGGTTGTGAGCTACCATGTGGTTACTGGGTATTGAACCTTGGTCCTCTGGAAGAACAGCTAATGCTCTTAACCATTAAGCCACCTCCCCAGCCCTTAAATGTTTTCTTTGTAAGAGTTGCCATGGTCATGGTGTCTCTTCACAACGATACAAACCTTAACTAAGACACGTGTCTTCGTTACTTTTCTATTGCTGTGAAGAGACACCATGACCAAGGTAATTTAGAAAGCATTTAATTGGGGGTTTGCTTACAGTTTCATGGGTGAATTCATGACCTTCATGGTGGGGAACGAGGCAGGCAATGGTGCTACAGCAGCAGCGTAGAGCCTTTATCTATTCCACAACCATTAGACAGTGTGTGCACAAACACAGGGTGGGGGGAGGGGAATGGTGAGGGCTTTTGAAGTCTCAAAGCCCACCCCCAATGCCACACCATCTCCAACAGTGCCACACCTCTTAATTCTTCTGCAACCCTGTCCACCAACATAGATCTATTAGCCCCCAACCCTCTATCATTCCAGAAGATTTTATGGAGAGACTCTCACAGAATTCTCCTTTCTTGCTATGTGTCACAAACAGAAGAGAAAATGCCAACAAAAACAAGGAAAATCATGTCAGCAGTGGGGAAGCGGCTCAAGCAAAGTCTTGAAGTCCAAAAGTATCAGATATTTGTCTCTTGCTCATGACTTAGCATTTGCAGGCCCCGGTATGTATGCATGAATATGCATGTGTGTGGGTGCGCTGTGTCACGGAGCACATGTGGAAGTCAGAGGATACCTTTCGCAACTGGTTCTTTCCTTTCACTAAAGGGCCTAGGTGATCAAACTCAGGTTCATCAGACTTAGCAGCAAGCACCTTTACTGGCTTAGCCGCCTCGCTAGCCAGGCCTTGGTTTTTTTTTTTTTTGATAAAACTATCTTGTAATGATTGAGGGTACCCAATTAAAACACTGTCAGGTCCAAAATGACAAACACAATTATAGTGAAAAATTATATTTCACATCTGACATTGTGGAACACAGGATACAAACTACGTATTAATTATACATTACGACGCCATTTGTTATCATTGTGTTGTTATTGTTCGATTAGCTCTGTAGCTAGCGTAAAGAAATGGAACCACGGAACAATCAGACCCCTAGAACCTAGCAGAGGTAGATACAAGTTACCATGACAACGGCGCGCTCAGACATTTTCTGACCACGCTCTGCTAGGAAGTACAAGGCCCCGGCGTGTTGCGTCATCACTGCGCGCTCGGTGGCTTGCTCGGCGCTGTCTGGGAAGGTCCCGGCCGGGCTACCGTCGCCGCACGCCAGGAATTATTTTGTTCTTTTTCACCTTTGTTACAACGCGGAGCTCACGAGGCCGTAAGTGTAGGCGGCAAGGCCGCCGGGCGGGCTCCCTTCGGTGGCGCGCCGGCCCGTCCGCTTCCTCCTCACTCGGGCCTCTCCGCGTCTACTTCCGGGCGGAGCACCGCTCCCCGCTCGGCCCTTTGTGTCCCTGCGGCGGAGGCGCGGGCCTGGCGGGCTGTGTGGAGGCGGCGGGCACTGGGTCCGGGCGACGCGGCGGGAAGGCGGGCGCGCGCCTCTGCGGCCCGGGTGAGGACCGCCGGGGTCGGGTCGTGGGACTGCGCGGGCCAGGGCGACGCCGCGAGGGCGAGACGAGCATTGGGCAGGGACGCCTTTCCGCCCGCCTCCGTGTGGCCTAACAAAGCGCAGCCGGAACCGGGCCTCGGCTTATGTGCGGACCCCCTTTCTCTCGGAGCCAAGTGTGGTGGCTTTGTGTTGTTTCTAGTTTTCACGGCCTCATACCCCCCTTTTTTTCTTTTTTGTTCCCTCCCTGCAGCTAGTTCATTGAAAGCTGTCAGCCCCTCAGGGAGCTGGTTTCTATCAATATGAATCTTTTCAACTTGGACCGTTTTCGCTTTGAGAAAAGGAATAAGATTGAGGAAGCTCCCGAAGCAGCCCCTCAGACCTCCCAGCCCGCTCCTTCATCACCAATTTCTCTTAGTGCTGAAGAGGAGAATGCTGAAGGGGAAGTTAGCAGGGCAAACACCCCAGACTCAGATATAACTGAAAAAACAGGTGAGTTACAATGTGACAAACTGGATAGAGCATCCAGAGGTGACAGAAAAGAGGAAGTGGTGGTGCTACCCAGACTGATAGATTATCTCTGGTTTTGCCCTTTGAAACACAGCCGGCGTTGGTACTGCCATAGGCACCAAGTACCTGCCAACCGAGCACATCTCCATTGTTATTTCACACGTAAGAGCTCTTGGGATACCGCAGCACAACGATGGACGCCGAAAGCCTAGTTTACAGGAGTCTTAGGTCAAAATGGCTACTCAGAGAGCGATGTAGGCAGTCCTGTTATGGGGTAGACCTTGGGGCTGTTCACTTGATTACAGGTTTTCATTCATTCTAATATTCCTTTAGATTTTTTTCCTACCTCTTTTTGCTTGAGGCAGGATCTGATTGTGTAGCTTTGGGCTGCTGTGAAACTCACATTGTAGACTGGGTGACTTTGAAATTGTGATCCTCCGGTCTCTGCCTCCCTAGGGCTGGGATTACAGCCACGTGTCAGCACACCTGGCATCCTTTTCCTGGCTTTTTGAAACTGGGTGCTTGCTGTGTATTCCAGTGCAGCTTGCTGTTCACTGTGTAGCCCGATAAGGCAGGGAACTCAAACAGTACCCCTGCCTCACTCGCTTCAGTGCTGGGATTTCAGCCATGGTTACAGGCTTGACCCACCTCAATCACCTCAGTAGTTTTTGTTACTCTTGGTGAGTAAAGCATTTTAAATGAGTGTCACAGGTTGTTAGGGACCATCAGCTGAGGAGAGTGAGTCCCAGATGAGGATTTGGGAACAAGGATGTAACCCACACAGCATGTTGTGGAGGTCAGAGAACAGTTTGAGGCATCGGCTTTCTCTGCATCGTGGTTCTCTGGGTGGAACTGAGGGTGCCAGTTTTGTGGGGCAAGCACTTTGTTTGCCGACCCAGCTCACTGGCCTCAAAATATTATGAACATTAATTTTTTTAGGTATAGTTAGTGGTGTTTCTCATTATGTCATTTAATAATCCTGTAAGGTAAATAGTCAGATTTTTGGAAAGGAGACCCAGGGAGGTTAAGTTTTAAGAGACTTAGTAGACTCTTACAAATTTACACGTTTGCATTGCTGAGAGTGAGCCACAAATCATATTAGGTACCTACCTTCCTTCCTCCGTCCATCCCTCCCTTTCGTTTTTTTTTTTTTTTTATGTTTGTTTTTTTGTTTTTGTTTGAGACAGGCTTTCTCTGTAGCGTGGCTGTCTTAGAACTTCCTCTGTAGATCAGGCTGTCTGGAACTCAGAGATCTGCCTGCCTCTGCCTCCCAAGGCGTGTGCCACCACTACCTGTTTCTTTTTCTTTTTTTGCCCAAGACAGTATTTCTCCTTTTAACAGTCCTGGCTGTCCTGAAATTCTCTTTTTAAACCAGGTTGGCCTTGAATTTACTAAGACCCACCCGCCTCTCCCTTCGCCTGCTGGGATTAAAGGCGGCACTGCCTGCTGCCACCACCACCCAGCTAGACAGTTTCTTAGGAATGTGATGGTAATCTTGGAAGTTTTAGTTTCTGTTTCAATTTCTGATGGCAGGCAGTATATCAAAAACTTTTAAATTAGTATGACCAGAAAGAGTGTTAGCATGCATTTTTACCCATTGTACTGGATGGTTTTATGCCAACTGGACACAAGCTAAAGTCGAGTGAGAGAAAAGAAGGAACTTCAGTTAAGAAAAATGCTGTAGATCAGGCTGTAGCTAAGCCTGTAGGGCATTTTTTAAATTTAGTGATTTATGAGGGAAAGGCCCAGTCCATTGTGTATCATACCACCCCTGGGCAGGTGGTCCTGGAATCTATAAGAAAAGAGGTGAGCAAGCCGTGAAGAGCACCCCTCCATGGTCTCTGCATTAACTCCTATCTCAAGTTCCCTGCCCTGTTGGAGTTCCTAGCCTGGCTTCCTTTAACGAAGAGTAATGTGGAGTATTGACCAAATAAACCATGTCCTCCCCAGCTTGCTTTTTGGTCTTGGTGTTTCATCGCAGCAAGAGAAATCCTAAGACACCCATGTATCTTTTTGTTTGCTAATCTTTCACTGGAATGGAACATTAATGACTGATTACAATTATTAAAATAACCTTTTCTTTTCTTTTTCTTTTTAAGACAGGGTCTTAGGCAGCACCTGTAGCCTTGAATTTGATAGGTAGTGGAAACTAGCCTTTCCGTGCTTTAGCCTCCCTGGTCTTGGGACTACAGGTGTGTTGGGCAACCCTCCCATGAAGCTTAGGAGAACATTTTAAAAGACTTGGATGTAATTGAAACTCGGTGGATTAAGAGTCAGATTTCTAAAGGCTTTGATTTATTTAACTGGAAGGATTTTAAGCCCAGAATTGGCAATTTTTCTTTTCTATTTTCTATCTGAATTGCATGAAAATGGCTGTATGTATGTATGTATGTATCTAATGTCTGATGTTCAGGTAATTTTCCAGTAGTTATGCCTTTTTTGTTTGTTTTTGTTTTTTTCTGGACAGGTTTTCTCTGTGTAACCCTGGCTGTCCTGGAACTCAGACCTAACTGCCTCTGGCTCTCTAGTACTGGGATTAAAGTAGTGCACAACCACTCAGGTATACTCAGTTTTTAAAGAAATAGCCCAGGCTGGCTTTGAACATATTTCCCTTACTATTATATTTATTTATTCATATACGTGTTTATTTTTTGAGACAGGGTTTCTTAGTGTAGGCGTGGCTGGTCTGAAACTCACTGTGCAGAACAGGCTGGCCACACAGATCTGCTTGCCTCTTTTGGAATTAAAGGTGTGTTTTAATTCCAAAACCCCATTTTGCTGTTTATTATTTATTTTTGAGACAACATCCTTTGTGTAGATGAGATTGAGCTTGTGTGTGTGGTGTTCTTGCTTCTGACATACATGCTTCCTGGATGCTTGGAGAACTGTGGGCCCGCCAGGGTTTAGGTTTCAGACTTTAGTGGGTCAAGAAAGAATTGGGTGTAAGTAGGACATTTTGTGCGCCTCTGCTTCATTTTAATTAAGTGGGCATTGGGTGAGAATTTTTAAGTCTCATCTCTGAAAGTAAACGTGCTTTGTAAACAAGATTTCAGTGCAGTGTTTTAGTTACTTATCAATACTGTTATATGTATGTATTTTGTGCTTTGCTTCCTTAAAACACTATTTATTTATTTATTTATTTATTCCCGAGACAGGGTTTCTCTGTAGCTTTGGAGCCTGTCTTTGGACAAGCCCTTGTAGACCAGGCTGACCTCGAATTCTCAGAGATCCTCCTTGCTCAGTCTCCCAAGTGCTGGGATTAAAGGCGTGCGGTACTACTGCCTGTGGTTTTGTTAAACTTTTATTTTATTGTTGGGGACTGTTTGGAGGTGAGAGTACAGTTTGCTGGGGTCAGTGCTCTTCTTCCATGTGTGTCTTGAGGATTGAAATTTGCTCCTTCATTTGCTAAGCTGTCTCACCACCCTCTTTAAAAAGGATTTATTTTTTTTGTTTTGGCTGCATATATATGTGTGCATCATGAGTGTCCCTAATGTCTACAGAAGCCAGAAGACGGCACGGCTCAGCAGGAACTGCAGTTACATGCGTGTTAGCCTCTTCTGAGGGGGAACTGAAAGAACAGCATGGCCTTCTAACATCTGAGCCATCGCCCTATCTCGCTCTTTTTTATTAATATATGAAAAATTTAATTTTTTTAAAATTTAATTGCTTCTTCCAGGGGTGAGGATGAAGCTTACTATTAACATACTTTATTTTATGTGAATTGGTATGAAGGTATCAGATCTTCTAGAACTGGAGTTACAGACAGTTGTAAGCTGCCATGTAGGTGCTAGGAATTGAACCCAGGTCCTCTGGAAGAACAGTGCTCTTAACCGCTGAGCCATTTCTCTAGCCTCCAGACCTTTGTTTCTTGATCTTCCTTGCCTCCACCTCCCAAATGCTGGGATTACAGACCTTTTATCATTCCTTATCTTTTAAAAACATTTATATATTTATTTGTATGTATAAACATGCTCTCTTCCCCTTCTCTCCCTTTTCCACTGTTTTTTCCTCCCCTTGGCCTTATGCTTGCTATGCAAGCACTCAGCACTGAGCTGCATTGCCTCATAAACTTTCTTTAGCATTCTTAGCTTTTGGGTGTGAAAGTGTTAATTAGTGGGTCTTGATTTCATTTATTTAATTTATTGTGCAGAATGAGCCCAGAACTTAAGAAATGCTAGGCAAATGCTTAACCATGACCTACAACCTTAGCCCTCAGGCTGATTTTACTGAGTGTCTAAGTTATTAATACTTAAACTTTTTTTTTTAACCTTTGGCTTTTATGAGCACAATGGGTTTGGTGGTATTAAAATAGTGGTAGATAAATTAAAAGAACTTGTTGTGTTCTATTTATATGCTAGAGTAAAATGAGTGGATTGCAGTCCTTGGGGAGTAGCTGGGAGAAAGGATGCTTAAATGTGTGCATTAAGCAAGTGCAATGTGATAATCATGATAGGGAAAAAACTAAGGAAAGTAAGCTGAAATCTGAACCATAGTTTCATAGCTATTAGTGTTGCAGTGTTGAGTAGTGTTTATGTTGATAGAGGGAGGAATTGAGAGGAATACAGTAAGCTCTTACATATTACTGAGAAGGTTCATGAAATGTCTCAGAAGAAATAACCTTTGGAGTAGACTAAACAGTCATCATGGAATCATTGTTGGATGAAAAAATGGATGAAAGTGTTGAAAATACATGTTGCCTTGAAACAGTTGTGATATGTTTTGTTACCTGTTAAAGAGGGTTAGGTAGCCTGAAGTAAAGAATGTAGTACAGAAGTCAGAAATGGTTGCACACATTCTTAATTCTAACTCTTCAGAGGTGGAGATGGGAAGATCAGGAAGGAGTCAGAGTCATTCTCAGTTATGCAACGAGTTTGAGGCCAGTCTAGGATACTTGAGAAACCAAAGAAATGTACATATACTAAAAAAGGCTATATAGTCTCTCGCCCATACTGTCATAGACTAGTTCTAAATAGCAGGAATTTAATCCTCATGTTGAAGATTGGAAATTCAGTTTATGATACCAGAAGACTCTGAAGTGGACCCACATCCTAGATGTCTTTTGGCTGGACATTCAATTGACGCAGGATGAGTCTGCCTGTTTGTTTTTTTTTTTTCTTTTTTCTGTTTTCTTTTTAAAAATCACTAATTTCATTTGTGATGGCTTTGAACTCACAGTTCAATGGCTGAGTCTCCAGATGCCGTCACCTCAGGTGTTAATTTTTTGTACATTAGCCAGATGTGATATCTGCCTGTTATCTTAGCACTGTGGAAGCTGACACAGGGCTTCGTAAGTTGGAGGCAGTGTGGCCTGTGCATTGGGACTGTTCCAAATACAACAGATTTCAGCGCGTGAGTGCTGGTGGGAGCACAAACATTTAGAACATAATCCTACTTGTGTACTATAGAAATTTGTTTTGTTTTGTTTTTCAAGACAGGGTTTCTCTGTAGCTTTGGAGCCCGTCCTGAAACTAGCTCTTGTGACCAGGCTGGCCTCGAACTCACAGAGATCCACCTGCTTCTGCCTCCCCAGTGCTGGGATTAAAGTGTGTGCCACCACTGCCTGGCTACTACAGAAAAGTTTCCTCTTGTGTCTAGGCTGAGCAAGGTTTCTCTTTATAGGAAATGGGCTCCAAAAAGCCAGGTCACAGAATCTCACTAATTTTTAAATAATCTATTTTTATTTTATGTGTCTGGGTGTTTTGCCGGCATGTATATCTGCACCATGTGCATGCTGTTTCTGAGTAGGTCAGAAAAGAGTGTCATTCCCTGGACCTGGAGTTATGGACAGTTGTGAGGTATGGGGTGAGTACTGGGACTCAAACTGATCCTTTGGAAGAGCAGCCAGTGCTCTTAACTGCTTAGCAATCTCTCCAGCCCCAGAGTTTCTTAGTTTTATGGCAAAATCATAATCCAGTGTATTCTGTATTTTTCTTCCCTTCCCTTCCCTTCCCTTCCCTTCCCTTCCCTTCCCTTCCCTTCCCTTCCCTTCCCTTCCCTTCCTTCCCGACAGGGTTTCTTTGTGTAACAGCCCTGACTGTCCTGGACCTAGCTCTTTTTTTCTATTTATTATGTATAAAATATTCTTTCTGCATGTATGCCTGCAGGCCAGAAGAGGGCACCATACCTCATTACAGATGGTTGTGAGTCACCATGTGATTGCTGGGAATTGAACTCAGGACTTTTGGAAGAACAGGCAATACTCTTAACTGCTGAGCCATCTATCCAGCCCCGGAACTAGCTCTTGTAAACCAGGCTGGCCTCAAACTCACAGAGATCTGCCTACTTCCTCCCCAGTGCTGGGATTAAAGGTGTGTGTTACCACCACCACCCTGTGTGCATATCTGTTTTTTTGCATATCATTGCTTTTTGAGGAACTGCTATATTATTCCCTTGTTTGTTTGCTGGCCGCCCAGCAACTCAGACCCTAAATAACTACATAGAAGCTGTATCAAATCACTGCTTGACCCATTAGCTCTAGCTTCTTTTTGGCTAGCTCTTACGTATTAATTTAACCCATTTCTAGTAATCTGTGTATTGCCACGTGGTTGTGGCTTACCTGGTGAAGTTCTGGCGGCTGTCTCCCCCCTGGGGCTACATGGCTTCTCTTTGACTTTGCCTCCTTTCTGCTAGCATTCAGTTTAGTCCACCGCCCCCCAACTCTCTACCTAGCTCTGCTCTACCCTTTCACAGGCCCCAAACAGCTTATTTATTACACAGCATACAGAGGGGACTCCCATATCACATAGTGGTTGTTCCACTTAACATTTCTACCTCTAGTACATGGATTTCAGTTTTTTCTGCTTTCAGGGGCTTTAAAAGTTTTACTCATTTTGTGTGTGCCGCTAGAAATTGAACCCAGAGTTTATGTGGGTTTACTTCATACACTACTACTGAGCTGCAACATGAGTTATTTTCTATTCTGGTGCAGTTTGTTTTGGGGGAAGAAAAATGGTTTTAAGTTTTGTTTTTGAGAGCTTCGTAGCTCAGGCTGGCCTTATTACGATCTTGCCTCAGCCTTCTCAGTACTGAAGTCACAGGCATGAATCAATAACATCTTGTGGATTTGGTTAGTTTTTGATAATAGCCAGCCTATGGAGTATGAATTGGTATATTTTGATTTTAATTTTAAATCTCATCCAGAAATAAAGGGTGATGACTTTCTCCTCAGCTCAGGATTTACCAGTTAGCAGCCACTTATTAACATAGCATCCTCACGTCTAAGGTCATGTTTGTTTGTGTCTGGGGTCAGTAGTCTTGTTTTTCTAATGTATCAGTTCCCTAGTATTTATGTTAACACACACATATATTCTAGAAGTGAATGTGTTTCTTTCCCTCTCCCACTTGAAAGTTGTTAAAAAGTGATTTATTTTGTTTCCTAATTAAAATTTCCAAGTGTCTGAAATTGTGTTTGCATTTTAGAAATACTTGCTACAATTAAATGTAGTTGATAGAACCGTACAAGTGAGGTTTGCTATAACATTTTTTATGAATATGTTATGTATTAATTGTGTCAATCCACTAATATTATTGAGATTTTCTTTGTAGCCTTAAAATATAATTACTTTTTACCAAAACTATAGGAGCTTGAGGAGAAGAAAATATTTAATTTTATGTTAACTAATATGTATTACCTCTTTTAACTCTGGAAAGCAAAAAGCTGAATATAATTTACAGAGGCTTAAAATAGTCACCAAACATTTTCTTTTCACAACATTGACAAGTGGTTTGTGGACAAAGGATGAAGGTTAGACTTAGGTCACTGCTGTGGAGTGAGGCGATCTAACACACAGACCTAGAATTCCTAACAGTGGAATTGTATGTACTGTACTAAATAAAACAAACTGAATGTACTCAAAACTATTTGTTCATCATTATTGTTGTTTTAACTCAGTGTGTACAACAGCACAGCAAGATGGCATAAATGATTTCAAGTCACAGTTTCATCTTTTTGTGACCTTTTTTTTTCTATTTTAGGTACTAGGGATAAAAAGTCCAAGGGCTGGAGTGATCACTCAGTGGTTAAGAGCATGATGCTCTCGCAGAGAACCTGGGTTCAGTTTTAAGCACCCAAATATGGACCAGTTCAAGAGATTGGACACCCTCTTCTGGCCTCTCAGTACCAGGCACACACATGCTATACATATGTACATGTAGGCAAACACCCATACACATTAAAAGAAAAATCTAAAACATAAGAAAGTCCAGGACCTTTTGTATCCACTAATCATTTTTCTTTTCCATCTACAACACACACAAAAAACCTTAACTGTTTCTTTTTTTATAATTAAAATTTATTGTATGTGTATGGGTGTTTTGCCTATATGTATGCCTGTGCACCACATGTGTCTGGTGCTGTAGAGGCCAGAAGCAGGCATCGGATACCCTGCAGTTGTGGTTCTAGTAGTGAGGTGCTTTGTTGGTGCTGGGAATTGAACTTTGGCCCTCTGTTAAGAGTAGCCAGTGCTTTTAATTGCTGAGCCATCTCTCTAGCTCGTTTGTTTTGTTTTTGGCATTTGGCTCATGATTTTATGCTACCCAGGTTAGCATAAACACATATAAATAAGATTGTCTTTGAATTACTGATCCTCCTGTATCCTCTTCGCTAGTTTTGATATTAAAAGCATGTGTCACCAAACTGGTACATGCCTAACTTCTGTTTGTCTCCCCCTCAAATACGTAATTTCATTCATTCTTTTTTTTTTCCATGTATAGTACTTCCAGGTAATATTTTATTTAGATCATGTAGGTATTGTCTCTATATTTCTGGATACTGGAGTTAGGGTTTTCTATGTGGCATTAAGTGCATTGATCTAAAGCTCTTAAGATATGACTAATATAAATGTATAAGCAAAATACTGGCTAAAATAAAAAACTTGAGTATAAACATTTCTTTTTTTATCTTCAAATACCTTGAGGATTTTTTATTTTATTTTTAAATTTATTTATTTATTAAAGATTTCTGCCTCCTCCCTGCCGCCTCCCATTTCCCTCCCCTTCCCCCAAACAAGTCCCCCTCCCTCGTCAGCCCAAAGAGCAATCAGGGTTCCCTGCCCTGTGGGAAGTCCAAGGACCACCCACCTCCATCCAGGTCTAGTAAGGTGAGCATCCAAACTGCCTAGGCTCTCATTCATTTATTCAGTCAGTCAGTCAGTCAGTCAGTCAGTCAGTCAGTCAGTCAGTCCTTTGTATGGTGGAGAAAGGAAGAATTGCACACGTGGTGCCACTGTGTACACGTGTCAGTCAGAAGACAATTTTGTGGACTTGTTTCTCATTGCCCTTTAGTGTGGGTTCTACCTCATGCCACCAGTCTGCAGCAGCAAATACTGCCCACCACCAGTCCTGTTTGTTCTTTTAGAAGGACGAATATGTAGTTTAATTGATATCCCAGGAAATTGTCTTATAAATAAATTGTTATGTTAGAGCAATATATGTAATTATACATTGAGAATTGGCCAGCTTTCATAAATCTACCTCATGGATGTAAAGGCTTGTTTCCGTTCTATGTTGAGAGAAGCTTTACTTATGGATTACTAGGAAATTTGAATTAGCTCTATGGATATTTAATCTTCCAGTAGTAATTTTTTGTTTTTGCCTGAGCCTTGGTGTTGGGCCACTTAAAAAGACAAATCAAAGTCAGGCTTGGTGTTAGGCACCTGTAATCCCAGCCTTTGGGAGGCCGATTCAGTCAGTCTGTGCTATACACATAAGACCCTCTCTAGCCGGGTGGTGATGGCACATATCTTTAATCCCAGCACTCAGGAGGCAGAAGCGGGCGGATCTCTGAGAGTTCGAGGCCAGCTTGGTCTATGAGAGCTAGTTCCAGGACAGGCCCCAAGCTACAGAGAAACCGTGTCTCAAAAAACAAAAAAGAACAAACAAACAAACAAAAAAAAAACCAACCAAAAAAAAAAAAGACACTCTCTCAACCTCCCCACTCTTCAACAAAAGAAAAAGACCAAACCAATGTGACCATGAACCTTTCTAGGCAGGGTCTCCTGTTTTTCTGGCTGACTATAAACCCACTATACATAGCTGATGATGCCCTTGAACTTCCTATCCGCTTGTTTCTACTCTATCCCCACCATGCTCTGTTTCACCTCAACTCTGAACTCTTACTTTGGTTCGTTATTCAGATACGAGAATGGGCATAAAAGAGTTTAAAATTTGCTTATAACTCTGCTTGTGGGAGACTTTCATAAGCATATGTTATAGGCTCCTATTTTGGTAATGATAAAAAGAGGTCTTGTTTAAAAAGCCATTTTATTTTATTTTTAGATGGAAAAAAGCAGGCTGTCCTCCCTTACTAATTTAGCATTTGGTTGAGTCTTTTATTACGTTTAATTGTAATTCGTGTATATGATGCTTTTTTATTTTTTTTATTTTTTATTTATTTTTTTTAAATTTATTTATTTATTATGTATACAACATTCTGCTTCACACACACCAGAAGAGGGCACCAGATCTTATTACAGATGGTCGTGAGCCATCATGTGGTTGCTGGGAATTGAACTCATGACCTCTGGAAGAGCAGTCAGTGCTCTTAACCTCTGAGCCATCTCTCCAGCCCCCTATGATGCTTTTTTAAAAATTGTTTTTATTGAGCTATATATTTTTCTCCGCTCCCTTTCCTTCTCCCCTCCCTTTCTGCTGTCTCCAAAGATCTCCATGTTCCCAATTTACTCAGGAGATCTTGTCTTTTTCTACTATTTGTATATGATTCTTGTGCCTTTTTTTTTTCAGGGCAAGTTGAACAATAACTTACCTTCTGTCCAGAACCTTTTGCATTCTCTATCTACTGCTATGGCGCCTTGAACACATTCAGGCATTCAGCTGTGAGTCAGTGCAAGGCTTCAGACTTGTATGCCTTCCCAGGATTTTGTAAATGCACGGCTCACTTAATATATCTTTAAAGAAACAATAAAAATATGCATTTAATTAAGTCTTGCCATAGTACGGTGACTATCTCTGAGAAAAGCAGTGGGAAATTTGTTTTCAGTTAACTTTTATAGGGCACAATATTATTTGGCTTTTTGAGGCATGGTATCACTTTTTTAAAAAAAAATTTTGTATGACCTTAAAAACATAACTGGCATGACTATAAGTTTATTAAGGTTACTATTAATCTGTATTTCTTTTTTTTTCCTTTTTTTTCCAAGATAGGGTTTCTCAGCTATGGAGCCAGTCCTAGAAATCACTCTGCAGACCAGGCTTGGCCTTGAACTCACAGAGATCTGCCTGCCTGTGCCTCCAGAGTGCTGGACAAAGATGTGTGCTACCACTGCCTGGCTAATTTGTATTTCTTCATTATACATTACATTTTTAAGTGAGTTGCATAAGCACAATACCCCAACAAGAGTAGAAATACATATACAGAATAACAAAATTAAATTTGCATTAATAAATCAAAATCCATACCACTATAAAATATTTAAGATTAATGATTGTTTTTTTGATTACAGTAGAATCAATAATTTACACTTTTACATAATATCTGTATCTCCTCCCCTTTTCTTTTTAGAATGAGATCCCTGAATCTAATCTCTTTTTTTCAGCTTTTTTTTCCTGACCATTACTAATAGTAACTTGTAATCAAACCTGCTTAAATGGTAATAAATATCCATGACTCATTTTTTGGGAATGGGGGTATAGTTTCCTAGATTGCTTCCTGTTGATTGGGTGTGCTGGTAATCAACCATGAGAAAATCAGGATAATTATTAGGTCTTGGCTGTAGTATTCTGTGAGGCTGGATCATCTTAGTCAGCAATCTGGGAGCTGTTTTGGATGCTGGATCACCTGGGCCATCCATTTTCATTGGCTTCTGGTCCTCTTGCTCTGAAAGCATATAAACTTTTAAAGGTAACTTACATATGTTCATTAATTAGTACAAGTATAGATTGTACGCAATTGTACACAAGTCAGTTAAAGATTATTTTTTTGTTTTATGTGTTTGAGCAGGTAAAATATCCATTATGTGTCTTGTAGTTCTTTTAGAATTCTTTTTTTTTTTCCTGGTATTTTTTTTTTTTTGAGACAAGATTTCTCTGTAGCTTTGGTGCCTGTCCTGGAACTAGCTCTTGTAGACCAGACCTCGAATCTGGCCTCGAATTCACAGAGATCCACCTGCCTCTGCCTCCTGAGTTCTGAGATTAAAGGCATGTGCACCACCACCTCCTGTTTTTAGGATTATTTCTTTATGTTTGTAGACAGGATTTTTAGATGGTCTTTCTCTACCAAACTTGATCATCTTTAATTTTGAATGAATCCACAATCTTTCACTTCCTGTGGAAATAAAAACAAAACCTCCTCCCCAAAGTAACATACCTTTTTACTTAAAATATTTTTAAAATATATAGGCTGGTTGAATCTAGGAGTTTTCACAATCCAGTGTCTCTTAGTAACCAAAAAATTCAAAGACAACACAGTAACATGCAGGATCCAGACTCTCTGCATATTTCTCATTTTTACATGGCTTTTTTCTCTTATATTACTTTACTCACTTTTTAAGGACTTTAATTTTTTAAAAAAAAACTATACTTTTAGTCTATGACTGTATATGCTCTTTCTTTTCTCTCTCCCAAGGCTATGTATGTTTATGAACATACTGTTATCAGTTTACAGGTTTTTTTCATCTGAATCTGTATTTACTATATTTCTATCTTTTTCTGATCATATGAGCCTTTAGACTGCTAAGCAGCATAGCTAGGACCAAGGGCATGGGGGTTGGGGGGGAGGGCTTTGGCAGCTGGCAATACCCTGCTAGGCTTCATGAGAGCCTAGCTTTATGGCCACGGTACCAGCAAGAGTCATGGCTACCTCTCCAACTCTGGTACTGTTGGGTTTATGCTACCAAGTAGTATGCCTCCTGCTGCCCATAAACAATATATAAGTATTGGGCAGCTGGGCCTCTTAAACAAGCCACCCATTTTTGCTGCTAGTACCAAGCCAGGAACCCATCTTTTAAAGGAGCTGCTCCTTTTCTTGCCGCCAGCAGACAAGTTAACCTGAGAAAAAAAACTGTTACCAAGAAGTCATGCTTGACTCCATTCTTGTGTGTCTAGAATCCCTTTTTAAGCTTTTGTCAGGTTTTACATGGAAATTCTGGTCCCACATTGGAACACCATATATATTTGGATGTTTTTCTCCAGCCTGTCAGTTTCCAAATAGCCACTCAGAGGCTTAATATTAGAAATGCTCGGCCAATAGCTCAGGCTTGTTGCTAGCTAACTTTTACACTTAAGTTATCCCCTATTTCTTATCTGTGCTTGACCTCATGGCTCATGACTTATTACCTAATTTTCTACCCATCCTACTTCTCGGTGGCTGGCTGGCATCTTCCTGTGACTCTGCCCTTTACTTCAGTATCCTCAGTTCATTGTCCCACCTAACCTTTGTCCTGCCTTGCTGTATAGGCCAATCAGCTTCTTTATTAACCAATGAGAGTAATATTCACAGTGTACAGAAAGATTATTCCACAGCACAAACAAGCTCTCTATAGAACTTTATAGAAACTTCTATAACATGTCAACATTAGGATGATGTACATTAATCAGCAAGTATATTCTAAATGACCATATGTTACAGAATAATACATAGATTAAATGAGTGATTGAAATGCAGAATGGGCCAGTGGTTTTAATGCTACATAATGCAGTGTTTTTGTTAGACATTCAGATTCCATACAGCATCTAGCCTTTTAGGTCAGACTGTTAAGCCAACACGATTGCTCAGAAGATGAAGAAAATTGCTGCCAAGACTGCCCTGGGTTCACCAGGACCCACATGATAGGAGGATAAAAAGACTCCCAAATGTTTTCTTCCACTGACCTCCACATATATGCTTTAATAAAATTGAGAAAGAAAGTATGGATTTAATAACAAGAACTACTCACAGAAATCAAAGAAGGTTGGAAAAATATTTCTATTTCTGCCTATACAACTGAAGCATGACTTTTTCCACAGAAAAATGAAGTATTTGGTTAACTTGTTTACATGGGGCTAAGATAGGGCTCCAAGGTTGTTTTCCTGTGTGAGGCACTGCCTTCAGTTCCTGACACTGCGTGGGGAATAAAGGAATGATTATAATGGTGGTTACCGGGATTCTAGAGTTTTAGAATATTCTAATTTAGACTTCCAGAATAAGGGGTAGAGTTGCTCTCTTAGCATGTAGGAAGAGATGCGTTTTTATTCTCCACTTTAGTTTCATTTACAAAATAGTGATAAACTCTGTGTCCTCAGGGTTATTGTTTATTATGGTTGAGGGCTTGATAAGGACTTAGGAAGTAGTTAATCCAATTACTAAATTTTTTAAAAACTGATTTTTCTATTTGATGATTTCATACATGTATATATTCTGATTACTCTCTTCTGCCTTCTCACCTGCCTCTCAGCCTTATCAACCGCTACCCACTCATCCCTACCAAATTTTTCCCAGATTCATGACTGTTGGTTGTGCTCTGTGACCCGTTTAGTTTAGCTAGGATCATCTGTATGACCCTTTGATTAGAACTCTCCACTGGAGGCGAGTGGGGTCATACGGTGGGGTATGTGGAGGCTCTGGGATCGCACATCTCTTCCCGAGTCTATCAGTAGTGAGGGGTAGTGATTCTTAGTTAAAAATAATTTTTAATTATGTGTATGTATGTTTCACTGGGAGTATGTACACATGAGTGCAGGTGCCTGCAAAGGTGAGTGCTACTGATCCCATGGAACTGGAGTTAAAGAAGGTTTCAAGCCACATGATCTGGATGCCGGGAATCAAACTGGTCCTCTGCAAGAATAGTATATGCTCTTAATGGCTGAGCCATTTTTCCAATACTAAGGTTTTTTTTTTTTTTTTGAATATTTAGATCTGCTTCACTAAAACCCCCAAAGCCAGTATCACCATGGTGTTCAATAACAGGAGAAATGATCAATATGAAATATAAAACTTATTTGCAATAACAGGAGAAATGATCAATATGAAATATAAAACTCTTTTGCGAGCTAGGAGGTGGTGCACATCTTTAATCTCTGCCTTCGGGAGGCAGAGGCAGGCAGATCTCTGAGTTCGAGCCCGGCCTGGTCTACAAGAGCTAGTTCCAGGAAGGCTCCAAAGCTACAGAGAAACAAAAAAAAAAAAAAAAAAAAATTAAAACTGTTTTGGGAATTCTTTGGAGTTCTTGCTAACCTTTGAGGCAGTCATTTTATATTAGCCCTAATTGACTAATTTTTTTTTTTTATTTTCTTGATAGTGACAAGAGAGCCTTACTACTCTGAGAGTATATTATGTAGTCAATGATTGATAGAGGAGGGGCAACAATTTCTTCTATGGAGTAGTGTCTAGTAAGGTACCTGTGCTAAGTGTAAACAAACCCGTCAGGCATGTGCCTATAAATAATCCTATTGAAAATCAGAATCTTCAAAAACACATGGTACTAGAAATGTGCCTGCTGGGGAGGAGGAAAGGAATCAGTGGGAGTGGAATGGTAAGGGAGGGATGGTGCTGGTGGATATAGTTGAAAACATGTATATGTGAAAACATCATGATGAAGACATTATTATGTATGGTTAATAATGATTAAAAAGACCACTTAAAAAGTTGTAGGAGAGCTGGGTCTTGTAGGAGAGGCTTATTTCTTCTTATCCCAGCCAGCACTTAGGTAACTAAAGCATGTAGATCTAGGGAGATTGTGAGTTTTGAGTTTGAGAACACCTTTTCTCAATGAAAAATAATGTCAGCAATGGTGGGTGCAGAGGCACAGCTTCAGGCTGTCACTGCTAGCAGTCTGAGGAGTTCCTGTAATGTTTTGGTGTCTTGATTCAGGTAAAACTGCATTCTTGTATTCCTGCCGAGAATAATTTCAGGATGAACCTGGGAGAAGCAGATTGAGGTTTGTTAAGTATGAGGGCTAAGGAAAAGTGAGTTGCTTGGGTAGAAACTGAGTCATCCCCAAAAGATGATGGTGGGTTAATAACAATGTAGGATTTTGGAAGCTTTGGTAATTAATTTCATTGTTCTGTGGATTTTTTTAGGCATTCTTCCCTTTCTTTATTCCTCTTTTGATAATTGAGATTATCAAATGTCTATACCAGTCGGCTAAGATAAAACTAAGCCACTAAATTTTCACAAGGGAGTTAAACCTTTTACTGTAAATCTCTGGTGAATTATTTAGAAAACTTCAGGTGTACAGTTGGGAAGAGAGGAAAATTTAAGCAAATACTGGTTGTTTTATGATTCTTGTTTCTCAGCTAGGAAGAGGCTCAGCCAGATTAGGGCTCTTTTCATGTCTTCATAGTTTTCCTGTTCCATTTCATGAGGGGAAAGCTTCTTGGTTTTAAAGCAGAAACAATGTACAAAATTGGTGATTTTCATATTAGCACATGAATGTAATTAATAAAAATTTACTTTAGGCTTGCTCAGAATATCTTTTTTCTTTTGCAGAAGATTCTAGTGTTCCAGAACCTCCAGACAATGAAAGTAAAGCAAGTTTATCGTGTTTCCAAAGTCAAAGAGGAATACAGTATATTGATTTATCTTCTGATAGTGAAGATGTTGCTCCAAATTGTTCCAGTACAATTCAAGAGAAAAAATTCAACAAAGACACAGTGATTATAGTGTAAGATACTTAACAGTTGTCAACTATGTTTGCACCTGTTACAGTTTTCAGAAATGATAAAAGTAGTTTGAAATATTTGAGTGATTATTTTTGACTTTATTCATCTGCATCTATTGTTTTTCCTAACTCTGCCTTCTGTTTTCTAGAATATGATTTTTATTAAAAGATTTAGTAAGAAAAATTTGATATTATTAGCTATCTATAGTGTAAAAACTCTTGACATCTGTAGAGATGTCAGTGAGGTAGTTAACTTGTGATATTCAAGATTTGAAAAGTCTAGGTTGTATATCCAAATTCTAGAGTCTAAAGTACACTCTGTCTACCTACTTACATCTCTATCTTTATTTGGTGTTGGGGATCAAACTGAGGACCTTGCCCATGTTAGGCAAGTGTTCAGTCAAATTTTACACTATATATTTAACATGTCAAGTATAGCAGAGTGGAATAAGATTAAAACTGTTTGTTATAGAGTAAACCTTCTTTGTGTAGTAAATCCTTTGTTTGCTTCGGTTTTGTTCCTGACAGTCAGTTGTACCTCTCTGATTTTATCACTATAATCCTGATAACCTAGCTACTTAGAGAAATATTTTGTACCTTTGTGTCAGTGTAGGTTTCATGCTGCCTCAGGAGCAGATGATCAGTATCATTCAGGATGCTGAGCATTAGCAAAATTTAGGAAGGGGAAGGTAGGAAGTCGGTAAATATGTATAGATATATCAGTGAGCGACAGGGAGTTTTCTTTGTTTTTTTTTCCTTTGTGGTCAGATTAATCTGAGAGCTCTTTCAGTGTGTTCTTGTATTAATAATATAGATTTTATACTTGACAACATTAATATGGCAAAAGTTCTTTTCCTTTGACAAATATTGATTACATTCCTATAAATGTTCTATTGTGTCATGTGTTTGCATACAGACAGCATGACAGAAAGCATTAGTGGGATGCATTAATAAGACTTTTCATGTGATAATATTTGTAGTTCAGAGCCATCTGAAGATGAAGAGTCTCATGACCTTCCTTCTGTAACACAAAGAAATGACGTTGCAGAACTGGAAGACCTTTCAGAATTGGAAGATCTTAAAGATGCTAAGCTTCAGACACTGAAGGAACTTTTCCCACAAAGAAATGACAATGATCTCCTAAAGGTTGTACTTTTTTAAAAAATTTCTTAAAGACTTTTTAAAAAAATTTATGTATATGCATGTTTGCTTGCATGTATGCACATTCACTGCTTGCATGCCTGGTACTGACGGAGACCAGAAGAAGGTGCCAGATCCCCTTACACTGGATCATGAACCATTGTATGCTGTCACATGAGTTCTGGGAATTGAACCTGAGTACTCTGCAAAAGCAGCTACTTACTGCTCTCAACCACCTCTCTCAACTGCTGTGTATGGTTTGCGTGTTGTCACACACACACACACACACACCCCAGTGCATACCTGTGCAGTCAGAGCCCTGGTTGTCTGAGCCAGTTTTCCCCTTTTACCGTGGTATCTGGGGAGTCATCTTCAGTCATACAGTGTGTGTGGCAAACGCTGTGCCTGTGTCCCCTGATGTATATAGTTACTTGCATCTGTAATGATAAAAAGAAATCTCTCCTGAGTTGGGTACTGTAGTTATAATACACAACCATTTATTTTGACACCTGCTGAGGCCTGCTGGGAACAGGACCTCTAAAAGGCAAGTTTATCTGGAGGATAGTGCTGCAAGCCCTTTATTGCTGGCTATAAGTGAGGCCCTCACAACCAGAGAGAGCAAATAGCTCTTCTTAAAAATTGAGGTGCTTATGCTGGAGGTGAAACTGAATTCTACTTAGGCAAGAGGTGTGCTTACGTGTGTAAAGCAAAAATCAACTTGGCAGCTCCTGGGGATAAACCACACAAAAGCAGAATATTTTGGGGAAATGTAACTCAGGCGCATGGAAAGAGTAGCATGGTTCATGCTATATTCCTAAATAACCTTCCTGCAAAACTGTTGGATACCGCGTCTGTGTAATGTTGTGTCCCTCATGGCTCACATGATAATGAAAAGTAAATAAATAAGAATGGATTGTGCTCTTTTAGTTTTTTTATTTATTTATTTTAAAGATATCTTATGTTGGAATTTTCAGTAACAAGTGTAAGCTCTCAAAATAAAATTTTACCATAGGGCGTAGACACTGATCACGTGCCCCCTTCTAGATGATGTTTCCTATGTTTGTTTATGATAGTGAGATCTTTGTGAAATAATTCTTCAGGGGTTCATTTTTAAACGTCTGCCTTTTCTTCTTGTTAGTTGATTGAATCAACAAGCACTATGGATGGAGCCATTGCTGCTGCCTTGCTGATGTTTGGTGATGCAGGTATGCTTTCTTTAGACTTAAGTTATCATAGATACCATCTATTAATGTTTGCTTAACATTTACTACCAACTTTGTGAGGTGTCAGAAGCTTCAGTTTCAGGTAGAAGAAACCAGCTTAGAAAGGTTAGGTAAATTAATGGATATCGTCCAGTTGTTTGGTGATTTTGCTTGGTTTTTGCAGATTAAATTCTATTGAAACTTTTGGAAGTCATATTTACTCAAATCTCCTTTCTGGTTGTGTGGTGATTTTGTTTATAAGTTTACAAACCTGAGTTAATAAAATAAATACATACTTGATGTCTTGTGGAAAATCCTATCTGGATTCTTTCATTGTGTAAATATTTCAGACTTCTGAGAGAAAACCAAATGAATTTGAAGGAGCTTACAATAGAAATGATCTTCAGTTGTTTAGCAGTTATGAGTTTCCTTTAATTTATACATATCAATATATATATATATATATATATATATAGCACCTGTAAACCTACTAAAAAGCATAAAAATTGATAAAATTTAGACTCTATTAACTACTTTTTAAAAAATGATTTGTTTTTATTTTGTGTACATTGGTGTTTAGTCTGCATGTATGTCTGTGTAAGAGTGTCGAATCCTTTGGTGCTGGAGTTACAGACAATTGTGAGCTGCCATGTGGGTGCTGGGAATTGAATCTGGGTTCTTGGAAGAGCAGCCAGTGCTCCTAACCACTGAGCTATCTCTCTTGCCACCTATTAACCACTTAAAATGTTAGGTTTGTGAGTGATTGTGTTTTGAGATAGGGCTTTACTTTGTAGCCTCCACGTTGGCTTTGAACTTTCAGTCTTCTGCCTCAGTTTCCAGAGTGCTAAAATTACAGGTGTTTCTTCCCCACTTCACCCAACACATGTTAGATTACAAAATATAAACTATTAGCTTACATTTATATATAGCATGATTTGCTTTATCACAAATAGCTACTCAATTCATCTAGGTTTTTTAATTTTAAAAAGGACTTCATGGTTTTTTATAGGATTGGTTCATTTATTTTTTTCCATTATATTTATTACTTATTATACCAGTAAAATATATCCTATATAAATCTTAGGTTATTCCTCAAGGATTAATTTTAGATTATGTTACTTAATCAAAAAGTATGCACTATTTTAATTGTTGTATGTACTTCTGTGTTACTTTTACTAGAAGTTGTACAAGTTTATGATTTTTCAACAATGCATGCCCATTTTTCTATTAAGTTTATCTATTTATATATGTGTGTTTGTGTGTGTATACACTTAAGTTTATATATAATATTTAAATATATATAAATTTTATGTAAGTGTATATATAAATTGTATGTATGTATGTATCTATATCTATCTATCTATCTATCTATCATTTTTTTTTATCCGAGATAGGATTTTTCTGTGTTACAGTTCTGGCTGTTCTGGAACTCAATTAATAGACCAGGCTGGCCTTGAACTGAATCTGTTCAAGAGACTGATCAAGGTATCATTCTGCTTCTGCCTCCCAAGTGCTGCAACAACTGTAGGTGTTTGCCACAATGCCTGGCTTTTTGATTGTTTGTTTTTTGAGAGAGTGTAGCTCTGGCTGGCCTGGAACTCACTTTAGTAGACCAGGATGGCCTTGAACTCACCTTTGTTTCCTGGGTGCTGGGATTAAAGGTGTGCACCACCACTGCCTGACAAATAAAAACTAATTTTTTTTTTAATCTTAAAGTACATACCAAGAACAGCCTGGTCTACAAGAGCTAGTGCCAGGACAGGCTCCAAAGCTACAGAGAAACCCTGTCTCGAAAAACTAAAAAAAAAAAAAAAAAAGTACATACCAAGAAAAAAACAACCAATGTAGTTTTTTCCCATCCCACAGACCTGTCATCACAGATTCAATAGATTTTCTCTTTCTTTCTCTCTCTCTCTCTCTCTTTCTTTCTTTCTTTCTTTCTTTTTTGACACAGGGTTTCTCTATCCTTTCACTGGAATGACTGGAGAGGATTCTAAGTATGATACCATTTCCTCCCCATTAAATACTTGTATGCCTGTTTGGACAAGGGCACAGTATTATGTGGGTGCCCTGTGCATAGAATATTGAGGATATTTTTGTAACCATATCTTTGGTGACCTGGAATAGTCCTGCCAACTCCTGGTCTTGGACTCCTTGGCAGTGAAGAGTGTAAATAATAGTGTGGAACTCCTTTTGTCTTAAGTAACATCTCAATTGATGTATTAATTTAACAGGTGGTGTTGTTATCTACTATTCAACTAATAGGTAGCACCTGCTATTTTAGGTACTGAGGATTTATAAAGAAACCAGATACCTACCCCTGCCTGGTGAAGTTTCTAATTACACTGAATCTTAACCATCTAGCTTGTTCCTTTTATCTTTGCCTGGTTTTTATTGTCACTTAATCATTAAGTGGCAAATTACAAATAAACAGGAAATTGGGACTTTCTTGTTCTTTAAATAACTTTCGTTTCTAAATCTTGGGCTGAACAAAGCAGTATATCAGACATTTTTACTTTTCATAGAATGCACTTTGAGATGCTGTGTAGAATGACAGATTTGTGTAAGCTGAAGATAAGCTTCAATATACTACCTGTCATTAAGACAACATTATTTTGGATATTTTGGGATATTTTTCTAACAAAAGGCTTTTCAGGTGCCTGTGAGTAATCTTAGATAGGTATACCAATCATGACTTTGAATACTTGGCTTTGGCACAAATTACAGTCTATAGATAGTATCACCCTTGGCCAATAAACAGAGGTAGTTTTTAAACTTAAAAAGTTTTAGTTATTCATACTGAGTTGTTTTTTTTTTTTTTTTTTTGTATGGCTGTTTTGCCTGCATGTGTGTCTGTGTACCACTTGTGTACCTGGTGCTCATGGGCCAGAAGAGGGCACTGGGTCCCCTGGAACTGGAACTAAAAGTGCTTATGAGTCATTTGGGATGCTAGGAGTTGAAGCAAGGCCCTCTGGAAGAGGGGCATTGCGCCTAACCACTGAACAATCTATCTAGCCTCTACAACTGAGTTTAAAAGACTATGCATAATCTCTACTTTTTTTTTTTTTATAAAGTTTTTTTAAGACAGGGTTTCTCTAGCTTGGAAGCCTGTCCTGGAACTCCCTCTGAAGACCAGGTTGGCCTCAAATTCACAGAGATCTGCCTTTCTCTGTTTCCTGCGTGCTGGGATTAAAGTCGTGCACCCCGACCACCTGACTATATCTTTACTTTTTACTTTATGGCATTTTAAAAAATAAGATTTTGTTGATGTTATCAGTGTTATCAGAGAGAAGACTCCAATTCTGTCTCTTTTTAGACAATAATTAAGCATTTTATGTTACATAGCAGAAACTATATTGAAACTTTTTGTAGTGGGATTTAATTTGTATTTTAATAAACAAAACTTGCCCGGGGATGAGAAAAGTAAAACAGCCACACTAGACAGCCTTACAGACCAGGCAGCCATAGTGCACACCTTTAATCACAGTGGTGCATGCCCTTAATCCCAGCCCTAGAGAGGAATATAAAATGGGACGAAATAGCTCACAGACACAGTCTCATTCTGAAGTTTCCTAGAGGCAGGAATACCATTTTCGGACTGAGGTTGAGGTGAGACCCAGTGGTAGGCTCCTTTGCTTTTCTGGTCTTTAGTTTGAACCTCACTATCTGTCTGAGTTTTTATTAATCATGCTTCAGCTTTCTTTTAATGAGTAAAATATTTACTATCGATACTTACATCTACTATATGTATGATGATGAAGTGGTTTTACTCTTTCCTTTTAAGAGTAGATGCTGAAAGTCAGTTGTATGTGCAGAAGGGGTATATTATGAAATGAAACAGAACACTTTGAGTATTAGTACTAGCATGATTGTTAGTTTATAGTAAACTAGGATTCATTTTTCTCTTGGAACCATCATATTGGGAAGTTTTAAACTTGAAACTCTAAAGCTGTCAAGTATATACTCACCTTGAATGAGTTAAAAACATGGGCCTTCATCCTAGGAGGTCCTGGGAGATGGCTCGGCGGTTAAGAGGCTGCTCTTACAGAGGTACTGAGTTCAATTCCCAACAACCATATGATGGCTCACAACCATCTGTAATGATATCTGGTGCTTTCTGGTGTAGGCAGACATACAGGCAGAACACTGTTTACATAAGAGAGAGAGAGAGACAGAGACAGATTATCCTCCCTCCAGTGCATCCTCATTCCTTCTGATTTGTGAAATAGAAATGTAACCCTTTTGTAGATTTGTTCTGAAAGTAAATGAAAAATAGTTTATACAAGGCCTTGCGTAAAGCCTACTGTGCAGTAGGTGCTTATTTACTGTTATCAGTGATGCTGTTCTGATAGCTTACTTTTGATGAGTAACATTTTTTACTTCTCAGCGGTTTGTCATTTGTGAGAACCCATAGTCTCAATATTATCTTGTTGTAGAATTACTTGGTGATTTAATATTTTATGAATGAAGTGTAACAGTGACTTCTTTGAAAAGTTGCAGTCTTTTTTTTCTTTAATTTACTTATGTAGCTGTAGAAGAATCATAGCCCCTTTGTCAAGTAACAATATTGGTATAATTAATACTTTTGATTTAAATTGATTCTTGTTATTTTTTGTGAAAATTCTGAGTGTGTTTTTCTCTTTTAAAAGGTGGTGGACCCAGAAAAAGAAAATTATCTTCTTCTTCTGAGGCATATGAGGAGGATGAATTGAATGACGATCAGTCTCTAAAGAAGCCACGAGTGGAACGTGTAAGTGCATTTGAATTGCTATATCAGAGTTAGAGTATGTTGAGTGTAGGACTAGTTTGATGGCTCAGAAGTTAAGAGCACTAACTGCTTTTCCAGAGGTCTTAGACTCAATTTTTAGCATGTTGTTCACAATCTTCTATAACTCCAGTCTCAAGGATCCAACGCTGTCTTCTGGCCACTGTAGGTACTGCAGCTGCAGGCATATGGTTCATACATGCAGGTGAAAAACCCATCATTCACATCAAATAAAAATAAATAAAATCTTTGGGCGGTGGGTGGCTCATGCTTTTAATTACAGCACTTGGGAGGTAGAGGCGGATGGATCTCTGAGTTCAAGGCCAGCCTGGTCTACAGAGCAAGTTCCAGGACAGGCTCCAAAGCTACAGAGAAACCCTGTCTCGAAAAACCAAAATAAATACATAAATATAGAATTTCAAAAGGAAGAAAAAAGACTGTGCTGAATGTGTAGATATTATACCAGAAAGTTCACCCAAGTAAATCAGTCTTCTGTTTTTGCAGCTCATAAGTGATTCTGCATCATAGTAGTTGTTTATGTTGTGCTGCTAGATGGTTCTAGTAATTAAGCCAGAGTTCTATAAACCATGTGTAAAGTTTTTTGTTTCTTTTATGTGGTCATAAACTACTTCCCATAGTGCTGTAAATACTGGTTGAAGAATTATGTGTTAAAGCCTGGGCCTGGACAACCCTAAGAAGCTAAACTCAGCCCTATCTTCAGTAGACCAACTGACTAAATAAAGACAGTAGAAACCTACAAACATGGCTTACAGAGCTTTTGCATAATCATTAGACCCATCCAGTGGTAAACTCCTGCTGTAAATAGCCCCACTAAAGCATGTTGCAGCTGGGTTGTAGAGTGTCCGTACAGTGCTTGCCTACCAGCACAAAACACTTGACTTTGATCCCAGTACTACATAAAGCTAGGTGTAGAGACTTAGGCCTGTAATGTCAGTATTCTAAAAGTAGAGGCAAGATGACCAGAAGTTCAAGGTCATCCTTAGCTACATGATTGGTTCAGTACTAGCTTGGACTGTGTGAGACTCTGTCTAAAAATAAAAGGCATTTGAAGAGAAAAAGGTTTCAATAAAGTCAAGGCATAACAAATAGCATTGAGACCATAGCTCAGTGGTAGAATGTTTATCACCCTATCCATGGCCATGAGTTTAAGCCCCAGTACCACCAAAATGTGTGGCTAGAGCACACACTTACCAGCAGCAGAAAGCAGACATTGGTCTTGTAAGTCATGAAGTATGGACCCACTCTATAGTTTAAAAAAATATATACTATATAATAAGTGTCTCTAATCCCAGTACTTGGGAGGCTAAGACAAGTTTCAGTTAAAACCTCAAATTTGGAATAGCAACTGTAGTTGGAATTATCTGATTTCTTTATATTGCTCTGAATAAATTCTCCAAAACCCATCCAGTTTTGCCGTGAGCCAAGTAGGTGTATTACTTTGGGCTGGAATGATAATTTGTTTTCTGCAATTCCCTCAGGAAAGTGATTGTGATTACTGCTTGAGTGAGAACGGCAATTCTTGGCACTTTAATGTGGTATTTCCTACATAATGGTCCATACTTCATGATTGACAGCCTAATGTGTGCTTTCTGCCATTGGTAAGCATGTTGTGTTCTAGTGCTGGAACCATAGGATTAATCATAACTTCTAGACCCACTCAGACAGATTTGGGTTCAGCTTCATATGGCTCTGTGGACAAGTGCCACTGACCCCTGGGGGTACTTTTCAGCTGACATTGACTACAGCTGATAAAAGAATGGGATCCTAAAGGTTGATAGCAAATGATAGGCACGTCAGCCACTGAATGCTGAGTCTTTCATTTGTGATGTCGTATGTTTCATTCCAAAAAACCATTTTCCAGAAACCTGTTTGTGGAGGTGCTTTCATTGCTATTGTTGGGTCTTAGAGATGTGATCCAAAGCCTTGTACATGTTAAGCTTATATTCACCCCAGCTCCATATTTTATTGAAGAGAAATGCACACAGCATAAAATTACCATTTTGGCATGGGCAGTTTAATACATTTAGGACAGCCCCAGTTTTGGGTATTGTGACCATGTATATCTAGTTCCGAATGTTTCAGATTCCATTATGTCAGGCTATGCACAAAAGGAGGGTCTCCTTGTTTCTTCATTTCCCCGGCCCATGGCAATCAGGAGTCTACCTTCTTTCTCTCTGGATTTGCATATTCTGGGATTTCTTTTATAAATAATACAGCCATTATATCCTCTGTGAAAGTTTATCCAAGATGTAGCACATATTTTTTGTTTATCTTTTGAAAGTTACACTGTAGTTAGTCTAGGCTCACATTGAATTCATGGAGTCCTTGTCGCTCAGCCCTCTTAGTGCTGGAATTAAATATTCTGTTTAGTGGCTCTCTCTCTTTCTCTCTCTCTCTCTCTCTCTCTCTCTCTCTCTCTCTCTCACACACACACACACACACACATGCACACCATGGTTTGTTTTTCCATTCTTTGTTGATAGGCATTTGAAATATTTTTAAGACAAAACTGAAATAAACGGAATTGTGGCTGCTAGAGCCTTTATTTCTATAGCTTTTGGGAGGTGGAGACAGAATAATCAGGAGTTAAAGGTCATCCTGGTGGTATAGCAAATCCAAGGCTAACCTGAGCTACAAAGACCCTATCTCAAGAATGGTTCAGTGCTTTATAGCAGATGATGCTATGAACTGTAATCTTTTAAAGAACCCAAGTTTGGTTCCCAGCAGTCATGTTGGGTGGGTCTCAACTGCCTATAATTTCAATTCCTAAGGATCTGACACCTCTTCTGACTTCCACAAGCAATCACACACATACAGCAGACACACTATACATAAATAAAAGTAATACAATTTGTTTGATTTTTGGTTTTCCAGGACAGGGTTTTTCTATGTAGCCTTGGCTGTCCAGGAACTAGCTCTGTAGACTATGCTGGTCTTGAACTCAGATCTAACTGTATCTCCCTTCCAAGTGCTGGGATTAAAGGCATGTGCCACCATGTCAGGCCTAATGCAGATCTTTTTTTAACAGATAAACCAGGGTGCTCTGAGAAAATGGCCAGATTGGTACAGCACTAATGCTTTCTACAAAAGCATTAGAAACTGAATTTTGATTTCTAGCATCCACATAAAAACTGTGCAGTGGTGAGCCTGTATAAACCCAGTAGCAAAGATTGAAACAGGCTAATCTTTGGAGCTTGGTGTCCAGCCAGTTCACTAAGAGCACCTTTGTGAACATAGGGTGCCTGAGGAGAACACTGCTGTCAGCCTGTGGCCTCCACGTGCACATGGCCGTCGGCATCCACATGTACCTCCATGAACACATAGCCTCTGGTATGACGGAGGTCTAGGAATGTGTTGTGGGAAAACACCTGTTTATTTGCCCTGTCACTTGTTTATGTTTCACTGTAGTCTTCAGAGTGCTTGTCTTAGAGACTTCGGTGTCCTCATGGAATGCGATGTTTCAGTTCCTTAATGGCCCATCAATTTTGTTTTGTTTCTCAGATGGTATGGCTATGTTCAGGGTCAGTAATGCTAAATGAAGCTGTTGGTATGAGTTTAATTTCTGAGGATTTTGAAATATTTTCTCCAAATACTATTGTTCCTCTGTTCAAAATCCTATTCTTCTGATGTTTCATAATGGAGACTTGTAGTCTGTGACGCTCACTGTACTCCAGCCCACTGCATCACATTTGGTATGAAATGCTTGCAGCTTTCTTCTTTCTATCCATATAGATAGATATGCTTATAGTTTGCTTTTACATTGTTGGTTACTCAACCCTGGCCTTGTGCAGCTCAGGTATGAACAGCCCCATACATAGGCTTTATGCCCCAAATAGGACTTGATTTGCACCTGTCTTTATAGAGTGTCAACTTGTCCCTCTGTGCCAGGGAGTAACAATCACAGCTAGTTATTTCTTTTTCGGCTATTAAAAGAGAACTGTAGCAGCTCAATTGCTAGATAATACAGATAAAGGAGAGTGGGGAAGACTTGATCTTGTCTGTTTTCCTCTCTCCCCCCCCTTCACCCCTCAGGGAGAAGAATCAAATGAGTCTGCAGAAGCCAGCAGCAGCTGGGAGAAGCAGGAAAGTATTGTATTGAAATTGCAAAAGGAATTTCCAAATTTTGATAAACAGGTAAGAAAGGTAGAAGTGTTGAAAAATGTAGTGTGTGCTACGTTTGTCTTACAAAGTAGTGTTTGAGTTAAACCATGTGCAAGCTCTGTATTATATAAATATTTTAAATTGTCTGTTGATTAGTTAATTTTCTGTGTTTACTAATTGTGGTGTCAGCATTATAAATGAAACCATAATAAACATAATTGTGAATCCTTAAGTGCAAAAGGCTGTCTTGTCTCCATCATGTTCATTCTTCAACTCTTTCATGAAAGTTTTAAATTGCAGTGCTAATTTCAGTGTCTTCATACTCTGTAGAGGTCATTCTCCTCCCTTGTTAATATAAAAATGGTCAGTGTCACTAATGTCTCATGTCAAACATGTCACTGTTTTAAAGATGCCTCTGCACTATCTCATTACTGCATATTGAAGAACATACTTGGTTTAACATTTGGAAAATGTTTACATTGTATGTATTCCATTTTGTGCTCAGTCAATCCATCTCAACTGGTGAACTGAATGCACAGTCTTGTTATTCTTGTTCTTTACATGTATTACATCTGCATGTTTTCTAGCTGGGGATATAGTATAGGTGGTAGTACACTCGCCATATTTACACAGAGACTAGGCTTCATTCCTAGAAACATGTATACTGCATGCCTGTTATCCAAGCACCAAAGAGGTAGGGCAGGAGGATCGGAAGTTCAAGGACATCTATGGCTGCATAGCAGACTGGACTACATGAGACCTTTTCTTACATTAAAAAAAAAAAAATGAATTACATGTTTTATACCAGTGTGGCAGTGAATTAATTTATAATTTTAGTAGGCAGGAGGATCAGTTGTTCAAGGCCATCTCTGGCTACATAATTCCTGTCTCAAACAACAGAAAACCCAGCAACAACAAAAGTTGAACCTCGTAGTTAATGAATGTTTAGCTCTACAATGAAATACCTGTTTTGGGGGGCTGGAGAGATGGCTCAGTGGTTAAGAGCATTGCCTGCTCTTCCAAAGGTCCTGAGTTCAATTCCCGGCAACCACATGGTGGCTCACAACCATCTGGAATGAGGTCTGGTGCCCTCTTCTGGCCTGCAGACATACACACAGACAGAATATTGTATACATAATAAATAAATAAATATTTAAAAAAAAAAGAAATACCTGTTTTGGTTACTTTAGTAGATTTTGATTTTTAGTGTTTAAAATACTTTAAAGAGAGCTAGAAAGTAAAAAAAAAAGTCACATGCCGATCCCTTTTGAAGACTGTATTTGTGAAGTTAAATTAGACAGAAAGGATTTATAGAGTAGCACTAAAACAATGACAGTACCAGGCGAGGTGGTGCACACCTTTAATCCTGGGACTTAGGAGGCAAAAGCTGATGGATCTCTATGAGGTCAAAGACAGCCAATGCAACATAGTGAGACCTTGTCACAAAAGACAGTGGTAATGATGATGAATTCTTTACTTTTTTGGTGATTGCATTTTAAAAGAGCACAAATATTTTTCCATATGCTAATTTTACATTTTTAATGGAAAAAAATAACTTAATTTCAGGAACTAAGAGAAGTGCTCAAGGAACATGAGTGGATGTACACAGAAGCCTTGGAGTCTCTCAAAGTGTTTGCAGAAGATCAAGGTAATCAGTAATGGGCAATGTGCATACCTCCCTGAGCCCTGTGTCTTCGGTAGAGGAGCAGAGGTGCTGACTTGCACGTGATGCTGGGAGTAATGATGTGAAATGTTCTACATAACAAATTCTCATATATTTTGACCTGTTCTTCACCATAATAAAAGTCAAAATAGTACATGACTTTTACACAATCTTTCTTGATTGTTAGGCAACCTTTAAGTTGTGTTATTTACATTTTGACATGTGTCAGGATGAATCTTGCAATTTATTAGCTTATTTATTAGCCTGTATTTGCATGAAGTTGGAAAGCATTGGCCTTAAGAACTCAAGACTATTATCACCCTGGAGGAGCAGATTCTCAGTCCATATGGAGCTCTGAACTGCAGAAGATGATGGAGGAGAGAGGTGCTCACACAAAGTTAGGTTGTACATATTTAGTAATGTTTCCACCCAAGAATCAAATAGACTCAGCATTACATAATTGTAAAGATGACTTCTAAAGTCTTTGATTTTCATTTTATTTAATTCATTTAATTAAGTTTTTATATGGACAAAAGCATGAACATATAATAACATAACTCTGGAAACTCTTTGAATAAATAGAAAATAAAAATTTTAAGTAGAATATGCTCCCTTCTTATTATCTGTGGATTTTTTTTTTAAGGACCTAGACTGATACTAACAATCAACTGGCACTCAGGCACTCAATTCCTTTAATGTGAAGTGGTGAGATATTTGCATATGACCTACACATTTTTCCATATGCTTCCAATCATTTTAAGATTACTTACAATACTGTGCAAGTTGCTTTTATCTTATGTAGGGAATAATTACACATATTCCATGTAGGTCCAATTCTTTTTCTAATATATTTTTATTGGCTTGTTGGATCCATAAATTTGGAACTCACAGATTCAGAAGGTCAGGGCAGATTTACAGATTAATTAGTGCCTATTTTATTATGAAAATCATGTAAGAGAAACTATACCTTTATTCACAGGAAGCTTAGAATTCATTGAGATACAGAGTAGTGGCACATTGAAGTGATGTATTTAGATAATGCATAAATGATGGTAAACTAATTAGGAGGCATAGTGACAGTGCTCTACTGCTTCCATCAGGGTGCGACGAGGCCTGGGCTCCTGTATGCTTTGGGGGCAGTTTGGGCACATGCAGGTCTCATCTGTATCCTAGCACCTTGGATAGAAAGCAGATGGATGTCTAAAAGGAAGTTATCACCTACTTTTGAAACAAGTCTATCTTATTGTTATCTTCACATTCTGTTTTATTGCTCCTAATATATGTTAAGATTTGACAGTAGGTTGTGGTTGAATTCTTCAGTGTTCACAAGGAAAGTGTAATGTTTATATGCTATACTTTCCTTATTTGAAGTCTTATGTTTTATATTTTTTAATTTATATATTTCTAAGTTAGTTACGATGTTTGTATTTTTTTTGTTCACAGATGCACAGTGTGCTTCACAAAGTGAGGTTACAAATGGAAAAGAAGTTGCAAAGAATCAAAATTATTCTAAAAACACAACTAAAACTAAAATGAAACAGAAAATTTCTATGAAACCACAAAATGGTTTTAACAAGAAACGTAAGAAAAATGTGTTTAATCCTAAGAAAGCTGGAGAAGATTCCGAGTACGATTCAGGTTCTGATGCTGGGAGTTCCCTGGACGAGGACTATAGCAGCGGTGAAGAAGTGATGGAGGATGGCTATAAAGGCAAAATTCTCCACTTCCTTCAAGATGCTTCAATTGCTGAACTGACTCTAATTCCTCAGTGTTCTCAGAAGAAGGCTCAGAAAATAATAGAACTCCGGCCCTTTAATAGTTGGGAAGCTCTGGTAAGGCGTGTGTGTGTGTGTGTGTGTGTGTGTGTGTGTGTGTGTGTTTGATTTACAGTACCGATTACAGTCAGATTGTCTTCAGCCCAGGGAAGCATAGATGGGTGGCCTTATCCTGTGTAGAGTCAAACATTACTTTCATTGTAAGCCAATAGTATTTCAAATAGTGTCTGTCATATGACCTAATTTTGAATGAATTAAGGGGTGATTTTCCTGAAAAACCCAAGCTGATTGGCTGGGTGTGCTGTCACTCATCCTTTTGCATAGAAACTTGGTTCATTTCACTGCAGAAGAAGAAATTAGAGCTTACTTTCAGGAAGCAGTTCTGATCTGTTACTGCTGAGACACCATACAGAACGGAGGAATGTGGCAGACATTTGACTACAAGACTGGAAGAGCAGTAGCAGCGGCCAGAGGCATTGCATGGCCCACATACCGGCCTAAGTGCTTTATGCTTCCCCACAAAGAAGCCGTTGTTTATTTTCTTTTTCTTCTAAATGTGACAGCTCAGTTTCTAACATGTTTCTCCTGGTTAAAGAACGTGGCCATTTGATGGAGTATAGCAGGCTGCAGCATTTTTAATTGGAAAAGTAGCAAAGTTGTGGAAGCATAGAATTCAAGTGTAGGAGAAAGAAGGGATGAGCTCTGGTGAGTACACTTTGCACGATCATGTTGTGGTGTTTGACTTCCTGTGAACGAGTGTTATCCAAAATACCTGTTTTTTGAGTTTTATGAATCAGTTCTCAAATCTTATTACTATTGATACTCTTCTGTTTTAGATTTTACTTCAACTTTTTTGAAAACGTGGGGCTTTATTCATGAGTTATGTGTAGGCCCTCCAAGCAAAGCAATATGGATGGTTGTTTATGGCTGTGAGAGATGAGGCGGCTCTTGCTGCTTTGTGGAGGTTTCAGAGTTTTTAATCCTTGTGCTGTGGAGTGGAGATGCATGTGTTTGTGACTAATTTTGTACCTATAACAAATCTAAATAAACTTGAGTGACTTCGGTAAATGTCTTGAAGTATTGATTAGGGAGGCTTCTGCACAACAGTTTTTAAAAGCTTTTTTGTAAACTAAGGTATTTCAGCATATAGAAAACTTAGTCCATTGCAACTTTAAGCACGTGCGCGTGTGTGTGTGCGCGCGCGCGCGCACACACACACACACACACACAAAACCAGACAAAATCTTTCGTTTTGCCCCAAGCGTATGCTTTTCCAGAGAACATCTGTCAAAGCAGATCCCTTTCAAAACTTGTTTGACTTTGCCTGAGTGATTATTTGTTGAGGTATTTGCTGAAGGGCTTTCTCGTTCTTTTCTCCCTTTTTATTTTTCTTTTAATCTTTAATGGTCTCCTGTGTTATGGGGTTGGATTGCTCAGGCTTGTTAGGATTCTAATTTATTTAATAAGGGATGTAGTTATCTGTACCAGTCTGTGTAGTCACTGTAAGCACTTGCCCAGATAGCTTATAATAAAAGCAGATTATACAGTTTTACCAAGGTATATGTGCCAGATGTTTAAAAAAATATTCAGGAACTTAACTTGGAGAAGACATATCTTCTTAATTAATTGGCAGAGTTTCTATCAGTCTTGACATGAATTTGGAGATTATGCACTACTTACTTAAGTCTCTTGACTTTTTTCCTTTCAAGAAGTGGAACATAAGGACTGTAGTGTTTGTCCTAGCCAACCCATCTTAATGCTGAACGTTTTATAAGATAGTGTAAAGGTACCTGAACAGTAGACAGTTTATTTCATTTCACTGAGTACAGTGTTTTGCTATCCTGAACAAAGTGTATAAATAAGCTTTTGCAAATCAATAATTAGACAAGTAAATCTGTAAGCCTAAAATTTATTTTTTTTCAAGCTTTTAGCTTCTACTTTCCAGGACCAGCATTTTGAATGTGACTATAAAGTAATTTATTACACTAGTGAAATTATCAGTGGAAAAATTAATATTATACACATTCCTATAAAAACTATCTAATTTACTCTATAAAAACCATCTAATTAGTGTGATATATCCAGCGTTGTTAATAACAAAAATATTTATCCTCCCAAACTTTTATTTTGATACCTGCTGCACTAAGAAATTACTATGGCAGTTGAAGTTTTAATTGTGTTACACAAAGCTTATTGAACTTAAAAGATATTACAGATTCAGGACAGTCTTTTTAAATCCTTTAATCCCTAAAATGATTATTGAAGTTTTGTCTTAAAGTTTATAAGACTGTTTACCAATGTTTGAATAAACTGTAAATTCATAAATATTTTATAGAAAATACAGCTTTTGTACTTGGAAACTTTAAACCAAACTTTGAAAAGTTCTAGAGGATGGGTTTTCTTTAAAGCATTAGATATTTAATGTACTATTAATCTGATTCACATACTATATAACATATTTGCTCAATATTAACCTTTTAATAGTATATCATAATAATTCCAAGTCCTGCAGTTTTCTGTGTTGCTCTAATTTTCTTTCCAGAGGATTTCTTTCCCTCCTTTCCCTCCTTAAGTTAAAATGTTTTTCAGTTCTCATCACCTTCATTTTATTTGAGGGGGGAAAAGGTTACTTAAAAGATGTAAATTGAGAATAATATTTCTATCTGTAGCTTTATTCATTCCTTTCTTTTTCCTTGTATTGTGATTTAAATAATGTTAGATTTCTTTTATGGTTTTTCTCTTTTACCCAAAGTCTTTTTTTTTTTTTTTTTGGTTTTAGAATCGCAATACTTTACATGCTAATATAAGGAAACAAGTATTAAGTGTATCAGTCTTTGAAATGTAGTGAGCCAAAAATGACATTTGTTTAAGTCAGTATTGTTACAGTGGTAAAAATGGAGTTTTTATTGGCAAAGTTCACTTTTGATGCCATCAGTTCACCAATTACTTGCTGAACTTTGGTCTTTCTAGCCTAGTATAAAATAGATTAAGGGTACTATTATGTCTGTATTGTGATTTTAATTTCACTATTATCTGCAAATTAGAATGTGCATTTATGGGGCTGGAGATATATATAACTCAATTGCCATAGGACCTGTGCAGCATAGGTTCAATCCATGGCACAAAATAAATCAGGCATGGTCGCATATATCTATAATCATAGCACTTGGGATCTAGAAACAGGGTAATCAGAAGTTCAAGATTCTTCTTGGCCATGGAACAAATTTTAGGCCATATTAGGCTATAGGAGACCCTGTCTGAAATAAAATAAAATACACTTTGTTCAAAAAGCATGTGTATTTATACGACTTAATATAGTATTTATGAATAGCTTACTTCATGAATGTTTACCTACCATCTTCAGATCTGTATCTTTTTTATGAATGCTGTGTTCCGTGTAGATGTGATTTAACATTGCCTGAGCAGGTTCAGCTCCTGTCCAAGGCTTTGTTCTGTCACTGTTGCTTTGTCTCAGTGAGTCATAGACTGGTGCCTGGCTTTCCCTTGTTTGACTCTATAAAATGCCCATCTGCCTTCCACTTAAAACACTGAAATAGTTATTTCTTCTTTGTGATAGAGTGGCTTCATTGATTTTATGATTGCTCTACTGGGGCTTTGTTTTAATTTGTACAAGTTAGATAAATTTCTACTTAAATTACAAAAATTACTTACTGCCAGATATATGGAATAATGAATAATAAATAATACTGCTCAAGCTACTTTTTCAGTAGGAATGAAGTCATTTTAGCAATTTGCTTTTAAACAGTTTTTCTCTTATAAAAATTCAAAAGTATTTGTTTTGCAAGAGTGACACGCTGTGGCAGGAGAGAGGTACTTCAGCTCCACTAGGCAGGTCTTCCATTCTCTTCTGTTCTCAGTACCAGACCTCAAGCTCATGCAGGTCCCTGCTCAGTCAGACTGTGCCTTTCAGAGAAGAAAGTTCTTGGGATGCTGCTTGAGTTTTAATGAAAGGTGCTAATCAGTGGCATGTGGAGAATCTTTTTACATGGAACTGTCCATTAAGTAGGAATTGTGGGTGTTCTTTATTGCCCCTAAATAAATATTGATTTTGAAGATGATTTTATTGTGTAAAGTTGAAGCACTATAGGAATGAAAAATGTACTTTTAAGAAATAATTCTATCAAAGGTACCCAGTACTTGAAAGTTTTAGCGTCAAACATTTTATTGATACATTTCATGCCATATAAACAAGATTCTATTTTCTTGGCTTATCTGTGACCTAGGTTTACTAAAAATTCTATTTATAGGGTGACTTTGTACTGCTTAAATTTGGATTTAAAATCTCTAGTAGTTGTTTTAACTGTTGGCTTTTGCTCTTTTGTTCAACTTTTCTGCATTATAAGTACCATGTTCTTTTGTTTTTTATATTTCCATACTCGGGACTAGAATTGAGAATTTCACACTAAGAATTTCAGCAGTCACCCTTCTAGTACATAGAATTATTTGAATTAAACTTTTTTTTTTTGCTTAATTCTTTTATGTGTATGGATGTTTTGCCTGCATGTATGTTTGTGCACCTTATGTGTACTTGGTGCCCATGGAAGCCAGAAGAGAAAGTGTTGGATTCCCTGGAGGTGGAGTTTCAATTGTGACTATTAACTGTCCCCTGCAGGTTCTGGGAATTAAACCTAGGTCCTTTGGAAGAATAGTGAGGGAATGCTCCTAACTGCTGAGCCATCTCATGAATCCCTTTTATTTTAATTTTTATTGTTTTAGACAAGGCTGTATGACCTCACTTGACATCAAGTTTTTGATCTTTTTGCTTTGGCCTCCTGATTGCAGGGATTGAAAATATGTATAGGGTCATTTGTAGCCAGTGCTGACCTTGGCGTATAGTCATAGTTGAAACTGGCTTCAAAGTCTTGATCTTTCTGTTTCCATCTCCCAAGGGCAGGATTTACAAGCATGTGCCACAATACCTCGTATTAAGTAATTTTTGGAAACACAAGAAACTTAGCAGGCTTAAAGCTTCTTGTGGTCCAGTTTTCACAGTGTTTTAAAATAAGAAATAAGAAATCTTAATCTTTTTGATTTAAAACTTTTCAATTGCTTTACAGTGTTCATCAGAATTGTCCTTTGTCCTATTCTACTCTCTTGTTGGAAACCATCTAGGCTCTTCTAGGCTCTGACATGTTGATCTTGTAGTTAAAACAGTTCTTTTTTTACATCTGGGCTTACTGCACTGAAAGGGCTTTCTAGATTTTAGTAGCCTGCTTGTGATACAGGCTTGCAAAATTCATCCTTTCTTCTTAGCACTTAGATTGTCTTTCCTAATAGCAGTAAACCCTGTGAGGAAGGAACTGTTTCTTTATAGCAGATACTTTGAGAGTTAGAGTCATGTTTGCTAAAGAACAAAACAAACAAAACCTGCTAAAATTTATGTAGTGGTAGTTGACTACAAAAAGGAATATCAAATCACATTAATGAAAAGAATATTACTTCTTTGAGCTTAAAAATTTTTTTACCTTTTTTTTCATGTGCATGCATTTATGACTTTTTGTATGTACATGTGTATGGATGCCTGCAGAGGTGAGAAGATGATGTTGGGTACTCTGGAGCTGGAGTTATAGGTGGGTTGAGTTAACCTGATGTGGGTGCTGAAAACCAAACAAAGCAGCAGTACTCTTAACTCTCAGCCATCTCTCCAGCCCTGGCTCCAGGTCTTAAAGTTATTTGAGCGAAGATTGTTTCCATTGAAAAAAAGCACAGACTTTGGACTTTTATGCAGCTTTATGATATTATAAATTTTATGGATCTGGAATTGTTGGATTTAATAAGTTGAGTAGAATGCACTATGTATTTTCTTGCACACAGTGTCTGTTCTATCTTAACCTCTTTCATATGCAAACTTCCAACAACCTGCACAGTAGACATGATGAGGGTTTTTTTGCTCTATTTTTTCATGATTTACTCTTATTATTGTTATTATGATGTCTTTTTACATCGTGGCTGCAGTTTCCCCTCCCTCCTGTCCTCCCAGCCCTTGTCTCTTTGTTTTCAGAAAAGGCCAGGCCCCCATGGATAGAACTAAATTTGGCATATCAAGTTGCAGTAAGACCAGGCACCTCTCCTTGTATTAAGGCTGGACAAGGCAACCCACTATAAGAAATAGGTTCCCAAAAGGCAGCCAAGGCATTATGGACAGCTTCTGCTCCCAGTGTAAAGAGCCCACAAGAAGACCAAGCCGCACAACTATAACATGTAGGTAGGCCTAGGTCAGTCCCATGCAAATTTTTTCTCTCTTTTTATTCTTTTGAAAAATTGGTGTTTTAATGAAAAAATTCCAGTAGAAACTCTTTACCTAATGATTGTGGACAATTTCCCCCTGAATGAACCAAGAGGGCAAGGGCTCACTGAGAGTATTTGCTTGACTATTGTTCCTGTAGAAATGTAATATGCAAACATCAGTATTTTGAATCATGGGACAGACATCTGAATGTTCAAGAACATTTGTGGCTCTTGTAAAAGATCTAGTTTTGATTCCCAGCATTAATATGGAATGTCACTGCTGTCTGTAACTCCAGTCCCAGGTTATATGATGCCATCTTCTGCTCTCTGTGGGCACTGTGCAAATGCAGGGCGCATACGTGAAGGATAAACACTCATAAACATAAAATAAAATCAAACATTTTAAAAATAAAGGACAAATGTATCAATGTTTCACAGTTACGTTTTGTGACATACTGGGCATGGTGGCACATGCCTTTAATCCCTCCACTGGGCAGCCAGTGGTAGGCTGATGTTTGTTTAAGGATCCAAGGTCTATATAGTGAGTTCTAGGCCATCCAGTTATACGTTGTGAGACTTGTCAACAACAAAATTCCAGTAGAATAGATGAGAGAGTTTGTCTCCTACCAACTTACTCTAGTATAGAAATGAAAATGTATTTTGTTACAAATTGCATTCTTTGCAAAAATAGCATATTTCAGAAATGTTAAATTTCTATTTGTGTGGGTTTCTTATTGAATTTAGAAATTCTGTAACCACAAAGATGACTTATGGTAACTTTGAAGTATATGGTAAATATTGCATGGTGATATGAAACAAAATGATCTGTTTTTAATCTAGCAGATGGCTGTGTGTTAGCTTTCTCTCTTCAGTTCTGGGCTGTGAGCTTTTCTACTTTTCTTCTCAGCAGGCTGTCAAGTGGTTTCTGAGCTTTTTCATCCTTTGCACAAGATAATTCAGCTTTGTTCTTCAGGGTGTGGGCTGTCAGCTATCTGTATGAAAAATTCAGTTCATGCTTTCCTTGGGAAGACATTCTTTAAAAATTTCACACAAAATCATTTACATAGGTGCTATATTATAGTTGGTCTTAATGAATTTTTGGTAATTATTAAATTGGTCATAATTAGCTTGTGTGTGTGCTGCTGTGATCAAGCCCAGGGTCTTCTACATGCTGCCAAATGCTGTACCACTGAGGCATATACTTAGATCCATAAAGTTATCTTTTGATTTGTGATACTTTTCTAATTAATACTCTCAGTTTAAAAGTAAGATAATAGGCGAGTGTGATAGGGAGGAAGATGGAAGGAATGGGAGGAGGGGAGGGAGTGGGATCTGGGATTGGTATGTAAAATGAAAAAAGTTTGTTTTCTTTTTAAAAAAAATAATATTAAAAAAAAGTAAGATAATAACCTGTGTCGTGATGCATGCCTTTAATGCCATCACTAAGGAGGCAGAGTCAGGCAGATCTGGATGAGTTCCAAGCCTAGGCCATATAATGAGAGCCTGCCTCAAAAACAAGCAAACAAACTGTTTGGTATGTTGAATGATAAATAACTGTTTTTGATACTTGTAGGGTTGTAGTTCTTATATATCTTAATATTCAATATTCTTAATATTCAGTAGTCACAGAAAATAGTATAAATGGAAGAGAGTGTAGACCCACAGTACATTTTGCTATTTACTAATGGTGTGAAGCTGTGCTTTGGTGGAAAAAATTAGTGGATAGGAAATATAAAAACAATATTTCTAATATAAGGAAACAGTTGCTACCACTATCAAATTGAAAATTGGAGATTATGTATTTTGTGTGGAAAGTGGCAGGATACCAGAGTGAACCACATAGGAATTGAGATGTGGATAAGAAAAACCAGTTCACTCAGTACTTCAGTAATAAGACTTTACAGACTTTTCTCCCTGTAAAGAAAGAAGCTGGCTGTCCATCATGGTTGTGCACTCTTGCACAGTGTTTGGAAGGCACAAGTGAGACTGTTACAGTTTTGAAGCTAGTCTAAGTCATGGGTGAAATCTTAAATAAACTAATTAGGTAAGTAGAAAAGAAATAGCATTCTGTTATTAGATTTGAACTGTTAAACTATTTTTCTTTTTATGTCGTAGTTTACAAAGATGTCCAAAATCAATGGCCTATCTGAAGATTTGATATGGAATTGTAAAACACTAATTCAAGAAAGGGATGTAGTTATAAGACTTATGAACAAATGTGAAGACATTTCAAATAAATTGACCAAACAAGTAACCATGCTCACCGGAAATGGAGGCGGATGGAACATAGAGCAGCCCTCCATTCTAAACCAAAGGTATCATTAATTAAACACATTTCTTTTGATCTTGTATAAAGTATCTGAATATTTTTTTGCATTGTGGCTAGAGAAATTAATTGTTATTCAGCAACTAGGGTTAGAAGAAAGCTCCCTGAGTTTTCTCAGTGGCATACAAGTCTATTTTCATTGATTGTCCCTTCCCCAGCAGGATATTTTATTCTGTTGTGTCATGTAGTCTTATATAACCTTTGTCTTCCTTATCTAGTAATAGATAGTTTTATGTATATTCTCGGAAGCTATAAGGATGGTTTTAGCCATGCTTGTGTAAACCAAGTGTTTTGCTCTTTGTGTTTCTTAACTAGTTTGAAAAGCCCAGATATTTCAGTCTCCTTGGGGATAGAAACACCTTACAGAGGACATGGCAGATAGTAACTCTACACAGTCTTCCAGATGCTACTCAATAAAATACCGTGCCAGAGCCCTGACAAAAGCTAAACCCACAGAACCATCCAACAATCAGTGAATACTCAAGTGGCATTTCGTAATTGTGAACTGCTTTTGTGGTATTGGAGGATTGTGGTAGGAAAAAGTACATTTTTAATTTCTTCTAATAGCTTACTTAATTTTAAGTAGTTTGGAAATGTAGAGTTGTTCAGAATACTTCCTTTTTGGGAAACATATGCAATTGCTTATTTGAATGCTTTCTTGGGCTTTATTTATTTATTTATTTTGGTTATTGAGACAGCCTTAGCTGGCTTAGTGCTCACTCTGAAGCCTAAGCTGGTCTCAAATTCATGGCAATCCTCCTGACTCACTTAGTGCTAAGTTTATAGTTGTATTCCACTATACAACTACCGTTGGCTTGTGATACTTTTTGTGGTGGCAGAACCATGAAAATAGCCCAGCTTCCTCAAACCAGGGAATAGTTGAAATAGATTATAGTAAATCAGTACAATGCAGTGTTACACAACCTTAAAAGCAAGTTAAAAAAAAAAAACAAGCATGATGCCTCCCTTATCCCTGGAATCCCAGCAGGGAGGCCAAGAAGGGAGGATCAACATGAGTTTTAGGGCAGCATTGGCCAAATTGTGAGTTCTAGGCTAGTTTGGACCATGGGGGGGGGGAGGGGGGCGGGACCTAACAATCAGAGACAGAGGAGGGAGGGAGGGGGAAGAGACACAGAGAGAAAGAGAGAGAGACAGAGAGAGACAGGGATTGTTTGTACTTTTATGGTTATGGAAAATATTTCTTACTTGTTTTTATTTTAGCACTAGGGTTTTGGCAAAATGTTTACCTTAGTTGTTGATTTTAGTTAGATCTGATACTTTTCTAATTTAATGATCAAAGCATGTTTGCTGATGATCATTTGTTAATAGTTCAAAATCATAGTATGAAACAAGCAGTAAAAGATGTGGTTATTGGCCTTTAATAGTAAGCTCGAATCTTTTCTGTACCCTTCTAGGGTGCTTTGTGGTGGTGTAGGGAAACGAGATGCAGCTTCCACAAAAGAAGCCCTTTGTGTGTTGCGTAGACAGAACTATGTCAGCAAAGTCATCTCCTAAGTATAGTTGGAGCTGCTGCTGCTGCTTGTTCTTCATCGTGGACGTGGGGAATTCTTCACTCTGCCAGACTTTCCCAGTTGAGTCCACTTTATCATAACTTGGAGTTCAAATTGAGTACTTGACCGCATCACTCACAAACTTTCAACCCACGTTCACAATTCCTCTTCTAAATAGTGTGGTCAGGTATTACTCTCCTTCCCTTAGACTAAGGAATTAAAGCCATAGTTTAATATAAATAGTAATGGGTTTCATTTTGATATTTTTATTTTTAATGAAATACTTAATAGATGAGAAATTAATTTTTAAGTTCTCGTTAGATCAAAGTCTTAGGTGAACCCTCCCTCCCACCATTTTTGCTCAGACTGTCCAACCTTTGTGGCTGCCAGTGTAGAAACATTTGGAGTTAATCCTTGCAGTTAATCGTGTCTAAACAGCAACTATCACACTTGCATCTTTATTTAGCTTTGATAGTTAGTGCTAGGGATAGAACCCAGCTGTTCCCCATTGAGTACAGTCCTGTGTTAACAGAACATGGCCTTTGTGTCATAGTATACAGAGAAGCAATCCTAAAGCTAAGTGTTTAGTTTCCAGTGCAAACTATTATGAACTGTAATAGGAAAAAATTTGCCTTTGGAGATACAGACATTTCAGAACTTCGTGTTATAAATGACATCAAGTATAGAGATGGCTCATCTGTTAAGAGTGCTTACTGCTGCTCCTCAGGACTTGAGTTCAGTTCCCAGCACCCACATCTGGCAGCTTACAAATGCCTGGAAATCCATTTTGTTCCTGTGGTTTGGTGCCTTTTTCTGGCCTCTGTGGGCATTCACATACCCCTCTCTTCCCATGCACATAAATAATAACAACAAATCATTTAAAAAATAAAATCTTTGTAGAGAAAAATAAAAATTGTCATGTGTATTTTAAAACTATTACATATTCAAACTCATTATTTTACAGTGTCAAACTTGTTTAAAGGTAAAATGTAATGATGCAAGGTGCAGTGGCATCAAATTTCACCTTAATTAGCTTAAATTTTAGAGTAAGCATGTTGGATATTGTTCCATGGCTTTTTCTTACTGTAGCTGTAGCCATCTCAAAGGCTTCAGTAGTTGATATGGAATTGACCGGTTTTAAATTCTCACTGAAAAGATTTCTAACTTGTTCAGCATATAGTATGTTGTCTGTCTTTTCCAAGCTAAATCTATAAAAATTCTTTAGCTTATTTGACAGGAGAAGCCTTCTGTCCTGTTTTTAAGTAGGAGTTGGGACCTTTGACAATAATATTAAAAAGAAAAATATCATGGTATGGTATCATTGACTAATATAGTAATATTTTTAGGAGCCATGACATGCTTAAATGATCATGAACTTTTGGTTGGATGGCAGATCTTGTCTTTGTATGGAACACTGTTTAAACAAGCTTCTCCAGCTCCACATTTTGAATTTCTCACTAATTATATGCAGTTCTGGCATCTCAGCTTCTGTCCTTTCTCTCCTTTGGAAATTATGTTGAAACTAGTTTTTCTCACAGCAGATGTAGACCTTACTTCATTTCACACTGAAGAATCATAATGATCAGGAGTGTTCTCCCCCCTCCCCCCCAAAGCAGAAAAGCTACTTCCAAATAATCCATTTCTTCAGGAGATCTTAAAGTAGCATTTTCCTTCATGGCAGGCAAGAGAATCTCCAGCCTAGAGATGTTTATCAGATTGTACATTTAGAGTTCTGAATACTTTCTACATTTTTATTAGTAAATGCATGGTTGGTATTGACATAGTCATTCAGATTCTTAGGAATGTGTCAAAATAAGTAGGAGGGAGTTTGAATATATAACATCTAAATAACAGGACATGCTAGAGAAAGAATGTACCTATTTCAATACTTTGTCATATTAAATAGAGTTTCTTCTTTCTTTTTAAAAAGTGGTATTGGGGATTTGACCCAGGGCTTCATCCATGCTAGGTAAGCGCTCTTAACAATTGAGCTATATCCACATCCAGTAAATATAGTTTAAATTTTTTTTTTTAACCTACCAAGGTCTTCGTTGATCTTTTTATGTGGGTCTGTTGGTGTTTTGGAGAAAGGATCTGTACCAGACAGCAATTTTGTCATACTAAGTAACACAGCCAAGTAGCACATGCATAAATATATATCCACACATACCTATATGCACACTTATATATGAGTACGTATTTGTGAAACAAATATTTCAATTTAATAAAACTATTTAGTCAAATAGCTAATCCTTAGCTAGGCTTCCTTGTGATTGAAAATAAATCAATCTTCCTTGAATGTGTATTTCCAAATAGTTGGTGCTATTCATTTACTACATTTAAACATTTGTGTGTAGGCATTTTTGACAGATCTTTTAAACCTATATTAGTGATGAAAACTTTTGTAATTTTGGTTGAAGAATATTCCTTGTTTTTTATGTGATAGATTGTGTGTTGGAGGGTTATGGCAGCCCTCAAATGCATTTATAAATGTTATAATCTCCTCTTTTACCAAAATCTTGTTTTCATAAAATGCCAACTTTATATAATGACTAAAGAAAGCATTGGTAAGGACTCAGTAATATTTAATAGAGAATTAGTTATTGACTTGACCATGGCATAGGTCAGCAAAAGCTTTTGGGTTTTGTTATTTTGTGGTTAAAGGGTAGGCTTTGAGATAGAGAAGTGGCTCAGAACTTAGAAGCACATGCTGCTTTTGCAGAATATCTGACTTCAGTTTCCAGCTTTTGAGCAACTCACAAACCACTTATAACTTGAGTTCTGGTCTCTAGGCATCAGGAGTGCATGTAGTGCAAAGATGGCCAAACATTTGTACACATAATTTTTTTTTTTTAAGATAGGTTTTAGAGTATGCCTCATTGAATCAAGTCTTTTCCCATTTCTCAAGGCAATGGTGTTGCATGGATAGGCTCATTGCCTTTGTAGGAGCACAGAAATAACATTGGAAACAGCATTCTCTTTTTTTTTTGAAAGAAGGGCAAATCACTATGATGACTTTAGAAATGTTGATATTTTTCTTCTTTGTATTGTTGTTACTTTTTAGTGAGAAATGTTTTTATGTATGGCAATCACCAAGGCTGAAACACAGATTCATGTTTAAGGTGGAGGACTTTCAACCCCACCTCACTGGAATGAAGATGCTTTGGTTTCAGAGTTGAACCCCATAGTCACTTACATTCATCAGCTTATGTCCAGACCTCTTTTCTGTATGTATGTAACTGAATGTATGTAGGAGAAACTAAGGGGGCAGAGTAAAAGCTGGGGAATATTATAGGCTTCCACATTTATGTGTGGTGAGTGCTGTCCTCCTAAATGTGAGAATAGGCTTTGGATTGAGTGTGACTTCCCAAATTAAAATCTGAGACTACATTTTGTAGTTGTAAAACCCAGATTACTGAATCTCATTTTTTCATCTGTAAAGCCATGACAATAGCTACTTTATAGTATTCTTAAAAAGTTAATAAAGTAATATCTGAAAAATGACATGTGTTCTTATTAGGTTTTCAGTAAAACGGTTGTTAATAATTTTAGTTTTAAACATTTAGGAAAATGTTTTCATCCATTATAACTCTCTAAGTTGTTCTTAGAGATTGATTTATTTACGCATTTCCAAGTTAAAAAGTTAAAAACACTTGCATATTACTTTGGTATTGATCAGTACCTAACAAATTTATATATGTAAATATATGCATATATGTGCATATATGTAATTCTAGAGCTACACAAAGCCATTATTAAGCAACCTGGCAAAAGAACAAAAATTTTTGTGGGTTTAGTTTTATAACTTTTAAGTTCTTTAGTCAATATAATCTAATCTACTTTCATCAAATATGTATGAATTTAATATTTATCATAATTAATATTGGATCATTTATGGAATTCGGCAACTTGGTCATCCGATGCGACCAAATATAAAAATGTTTTATGTAATTTGTGCTGCCAAAGGAAATGTCAGAACTTTGAGTACATTTTTATGAGATTTTAAAATTATTATGGATTATGTTTTAGATTTTCTTTCTTAAAATGTAAGCGTCAGGCTAAAAGGTAAGGCTCATCTAGATAGTTCTAGGTATTTTTGTGTGTGTGTTTATTATAACCCAAATGTCAGAAAGTTATATAGTCCAGAAAATTTCTGTATTAGTGTAGAAAATTAATAAAAGTATAAATCTGTGATATTTGTTTCTTTATCAGTTTATCACTCAAGCCCTATCAGAAGGTTGGTTTGAATTGGCTGGCACTGGTGCATAAACATGGACTTAATGGCATTTTGGCAGATGAAATGGTAAGTGTATACCGTTAATAGAATTTGTGATTCAGCATGTCATTTAAAGGTATGTTGTCATTTAAAGCATGGTATTTTCTCTTGCTGTTGTGGTTTTTGTTGTTCTTTGGTTATGTATTAGATTTGTTCAGAAATGAACAAATGTAATGCTGTTTCTGCATATTCACACTGTCACTTTAAACTTACTAAACATGCTATTTATTCAATATAAAAGTAAGTAATGTTTGAGGCATTTCAAAATGCTCACAAACATCAGTTGTAAAGCGCATGACAGTTGTATAAATGAACTTTGGAATCAGACCTGAACTTTGAATGTCAGCCTTACCTTTCATGGGCTATTAAGTTCTTACCAGATGACATAATCTCTCAGAACTAATATTAATAAAAATATAATTTTTATACTTAGATTATATTTGGTATTAGAAAGAATATATGGTGTGACCAGGTGGTGGTGACACAAACTTTTAATCTCAGCACTTACTTGCGAGGCAGATCTCTGTGAGTTCAGCCTGGTTTACAGAGTAAGTTCCAGAGCAGGCTCCAATGCTATATAGAGAAACCCAGTCTCAAAAAACAACCAAACAAAAACAAATAGACAAACAAAAAGAATATGTGATGTGAAGTTTATCCATAAAGTTCAAATTTGTAAGTTGTCTTAAATTTAAGTTTGCCAGGACAAAAATACAATGATCATACCCTACAAGTTTGTTTCCTGTGGTTCTGGAGGCTAAAAGACCAAGCTGGACATGCTAGCAAGCTTGACTTCTTTTAAGGCCTCTCTTCTTAATTTTGCAAGCAGTGACGTTGTTTCTGTATCCTCAGTTGTCATTGCCTCTTTGTGCCAATCATTGGTCTCTCTCTTCTTGAAAGGACATCAGTTTGAGTAAATTAGAACATCACCTTCAAGACTGCATTGACTTTAAGTTTCTTCCTTGTGGCCAGTCCTTTAACTACTGTATCCTTAAGTGTTAGGACTTTAGCATATGTATTTTGAGGGAAGGACACATTCAGTTCCTAATGGTTGGTGCTACTTAGCTCTCTTAAAGTGCTAGTTCTTTGACCCTTTGTGTTGTGCCTTGTTTTTGTTTGGAAGTAGGGTTTCATATTATTTTGGCTAAGACCAGCTTTGACAAAACTCATACGTTCCAGGGTGAGGGTTAGAATTATGAAGCAGAAGGAAAAGAGATATAAGAGAAATAAGAGACAGAAACACAAAACAGCATCGGAAGGGGCATTCACCTCGTTTATTCTCCATATACTTATATACTTCGCTCCAGAAGGTGAGAGGAGATGCAACAGACTTCATTAACATGATATAAGGAATCAACATGATATAAGGAATTAACATGATATAAACTAATTAACTACAACCTAGGCCAGAATCTCTTGATTGTAGCCACACCTGTTGTCAACAACTTTGAGAGAGCAAAAATAAGCTCAAACTCTCTGACCTCCAGTCAAGGTGGAAATGGCTCACAACTGTGGGTCCCCACACTAATTTCCAAGCCATCCTGGGACTTTCTGTACTGTAACCCAAGCTTTTGTAGTTAAACTGACATAGATCATCCTGCCTCAGCCATTCAGTTGTCTGGGATTACAAATGTGATCCCCCAAGCCTTGCTCTGTACCTCATTTCTGACATCTATCACCAGAGGCTGACCTCAGGCTACACTGTACAGTTTATTCCATCTGGCTCATTCAGTACAACATGATGCTACTGGGGTTCATCTACTGTCATTGTATTAGAGTTTGTTTTCTTTTTAATTGCCATGTGATCTTATCTTCTTATCTGTCCGTAAGAGTGAAATTGCAGAGTAATAGAGTTGGGTATATGTTTTGTTCTAGTTATGAAATATAGTTCCCAGTTTATCTAGGCTACAGTAGGTCCTGGGCCTATAATAACCAGAATTAGTCTCCTTCTAATACAATGCAAAAGTCTTTCCTGTATAAATGTGTGTCATATATAAACCAACTGTTAAGATTCATCACCCATGCCGCTCATTGAAATAAGTTATAGGTCATTTGTAGATTCTACATTTGAAGCCTACATTTGAAGGCTAAAAATGTAGACATTCTCAAAAGTGGAGTATGGAAAATGTAAAAATCAGTCCTGTCCAGAAATACTCCTTTTTTCTTTTCTGCTTCCACCTGTCTATCTGTCTGTCTGTCTGTCTATCTGTTTGTTTGCATTCATTTTAAATTTTCATATATTGTCTTTTAAACTTTTATTTTTAGGGTCTAGGAAAAACCATCCAAGCCATTGCATTCCTGGCATACCTCTTTCAGGAGGGTAATAAAGGGCCTCATTTGATTGTTGTTCCAGCATCAACCATAGGTTTGTAATACTGGGGACAACTCTTTCTGTGTTTGTGATGTTTTATATTGGTTTCTTATGTGGTGATGAATATTAATTTTTTGGCCTATTGTCTCTTTTGTGTAAGTGTATGTGTGCCGGGGGGAAGTTCATTGACAATATTTTCAAAGACATTGACATGGTCATGTCTTTTGGCTTCACAATTCTTAGAAATTACTTGTTAGAGTCAGAGGAGCTGGGTGTGGTGGCACACACCTGTAATATTAAGTACTTGTAGGAGGAAGTTAGGAGGATTGGAGTTCAAAGTCATCTTCATATGTGTAGTGAGTTTGAGGTCAGCCTGGGCTATACAAGGTCTCTGTGGGGGAAAAATATAGCTGAATACAAAAGATAAACAAAAGAATATGATGGGGTATTGAGAAAAGGTTTTTCTGTGTTGTCTATCCATGCTTCCATGAACTTTTAGACTTGGGTGATCCTCCTGCCTCAGCTCCTGAGTAGCTAGCTGGCATTACTACCCTGCCTATCTTAAAAAACAAAACAAAACAAAACTTTGAATCTAAAAGTATGTAAATTATTCCCTGCTTAAATCATTAATCCATCCTTTCTGAATTAATTGAATGGACAAGTTGGGGTGAGAGTTTTGTGCATAAAAAATAAAAACTGTCTCTCCTTGGGTTAGAATTATCACTTAAATAAAGTTGTCTTCTACCCCTTTCCCCTGACCTTGATGCCATTTCAGATCCTCTCATTTTAATCATGAGGGATAATATTCATAGTGCTGTTTTCAAAGCAAAATTGACTTAATTAACATAAATCCTGCAATAACAGATTTAAATAATCTCCGTGTTTTGTAGATAACTGGCTAAGAGAAGTTAACTTATGGTGTCCTACTTTAAATGTGCTCTGTTACTATGGTAAGTCATTTGGTTTTCATCTTCAGATTCTTCACATTTGAAATATATAATTAAATACAATAAATACAATCGATGTGTGCTTCCTTTTTAAATTCTAGGTTCTCAAGAAGAGCGTAAACAAATTAGATTCAACATCCATAATAAATATGAAGATTACAATGTAATTGTTACAACGTGAGTATTAAGAAAATTTGGAAGGAGGTAGAGTGAATTTGCATGGTCTTTTTTTTTTTTAAGGGTTGTCTTATATAGTCTGGCTGATGGAACTCTATATAGACCAAGTTGAATTCGAACTTGCCTGCCCCTGCTTCCCAAGTACTGGGATTAAAGGCATGTGCCACCATGCTCAGCTCGAAAACTGTCTTATAGTAGTAATGTGCAGGGGAGTTTATGCTGGGACTGTGCAACAGAAGTGATGGTGTGATTTATGCTGACAGTGAAGGCGTTTCTTTTTAAATTTTTTTGTATAAGGCTTTTTGTTTGAGTTTGTTTTATCAGCTCACTAAAAATGGGGGTGAAATTTTTGTTCAGTTGATAGCATAACAAAACTCAGTTAAGCTTAAGATAAAATTTGAGGTTCTACACCAGTAATTTATATTTCTAATTTGCAAGTAAATATTAATAACAAATATAATGAAATCTCAAAAACAGTCTCGATTAGGGCAGAGTAAGGATGATAAAGAAACTAATTCTTTTGGTTTCATTCACTTTTTTGACTTGGGGTCTCATTTAAGTGGGCTGGTCTTTAATTCACTTAACTGAGTACTTCCTTGAACTCTTAATCCTTTTGTCTACTCCAAGGTGCTGAAATGTTATGCTAGCACCACACCCAGTTTCAGTATAGCTTTGAATAGCCACTACGTGTTTGAAACTATTGAGTGTAAATATGTGGAGGAAAGCTTAATATTTTTATAGTGTATTTAAATTTTTATTACTGCCGTCTTCTATAGGAGTCCATTCTTGACAGTATTTATCCAAAACTTCCTTTTTCCTTTTAAGGATTTAAGATATTTCGTGTAATAAGCTTTTGTGCCTTAGTGTGTATATGCACCATTTGCCTATAGTTGCCAGCAGAGACCAGAGAGGGTTTCATATCCCCTGGATATGCGAATAGTTACATACAGCTATGAGCTGCCAGTATGGTAGTATGCCAGCTGGAATGGAACCTAGGTCCTCTGGTCAAGAGCAAGAAGTGCTCTTAACTGCTGAGCCATCGCTGCACCCCACTCCCTTTAAACAGATTTATTATTTTTTTCTTAAGTAAACATATCTAGTCTTGAACTCTTGGGTGAACCTGGTAGTTCTTTGACCTACTGTTCTGTTTCACTATTCTATTCTTAGAAAAATGTATGGGGCAAAGTATATAGCAGTGCTAGATTATCTCTAAATCATTCTCAAATTGACAGCTTCCCAAGTATGTCAGGGTTGTCTAATATTGTAACGTTTAAATTTCCTTTTGGTTAATACTGCATAATTTGGTTACATGTATGTAAATATTCAATAAAAATACACTAGTAATTGAGAGTTGACTGTTTAGTGCTCTCTCATTAGAGCCATTCGAAATGTAAAAAGAGAAATAATTGAGAGGCCAGTGAGATGGTTCAGTAGGTAAAGCAGTTGCCCCTGTTCTGACAGCCTGAGCAGGAAAGAACATGACCTTTGGTATCACACATGTACTTAAACAAGTAATAAATGTAATTAAATACATTTTTAAGAAAAATAATTTGGAAACCCACATTGTGTTCTAATAAGCTCTAAGCCCCTAAATAGCACAATCTGAAATAATTCATTTTCTTTGGCAACAGGTATAATTGTGCAATCAGCAGCTCTGATGATCGCAGTCTCTTTCGACGGCTGAAACTGAATTATGCAATTTTTGATGAAGGCCATATGCTGAAGAATATGGGCTCTATCCGCTACCAGCACTTAATGACAATTAATGTAAGAATGTGTTTTATAAATGGTTATGAAAAAATTTACACAAACACACACACACACACACACACACACACACACACATACATCAAGGAGCCAGTCTTTTTCTTTAAGGGTCTTTTTGCTTGGTGGACCCTGTTGCCATTGTCATGTACTTCTTGTTTTGTTTTTTGTTTCTTTTTCATCACTAATTTTTTAAAAATGTAAAAAAAAATACTCTTAGTACTGTGTTGCACATGACCTTCAATTTATATGGCATGCTGTTTATATCAAGTATAGTTTATCTTTTGCCATCTCATAGAAGTTAATTGAGGATACAATTACTACTTTCAAAATGTGACCAACAGTTTCACTTTCTGCCTGAAATATAATAAATGACAGTAACTGACATCAAATTTTTCAGCTTCTCTCCTATCACAAAATGATACAATGTTCTTGTATCCTTTACTGGAAACAGTAGACAAGAAGACAGGGAGAGACGCTTAAAGAAAACTAATCTAAGTTTTGTCTTCACTCTCAGGCCAATAACCGTTTACTGCTCACGGGCACACCTGTGCAGAATAATCTGCTAGAGCTCATGTCATTGTTGAATTTTGTTATGCCACACATGTTTAGTAGTAGCACCAGTGAAATCCGAAGGATGTTTTCTTCTAAAACGGTAAGCATGCATGTTTGTTTTCCCCAGATGTGAAGTTGTGCTAGACGCTTTGCTCTTTCCACTTTGACTGTTGTTTTCATGGTACATGCTCTTTCAAGTGAGCTTACATATTTGGTATACTATATGTAAAGATATCAGCCACAGTATGGAGGAAAATAACAAGCAGTTCTAGTGCTAGTATTCAGTAGTTTTGAGTTTTCAGTATTCCTATGAGAGCTAAATAATAGTTTAAAAGTGTTTGAGAGCTCAGAAATCTTGGGTTATATGTATATTTTTTTAAATGCATTCTTTTTTCCCCTTGTATATCCTTTATTCAGCCTCCACTAATTTTAATACGTTATGCAATTATCATTATCAAAATACCATTAGCAAGAGAAAACTTGTATAACACTGTCAACTCAAAAACAGGGACTGAAAACTAGTACTTAATACCCAGCTATTAAGGTCCTCCGTTTTGGAGATGGTGACTAGCCTTTCCAAAGGTAGAACTAGAGTCTTAGAGTTTAGGATTTCCAGATACCCAGTGGGTATGTCTTGTCTGCATAGTCACTGTCTTGGGAAGCTAGAGGCTTCTGGGGGTAGAGCTTAGAGGTCTTACCCAGAAGCATGATATTAACCCAGTGACTTTGTGACCTCTGCTTACATCTATGAATCTACCATGTATAATCTGATGAGAGAGAAAATAGTGTGTTCTCGGACTTCGATGCATTTCATAAGAATCTCTTGTGGTCCATGACTACAGAAACTATGGTTATTAAATTGTTATTTTAGTAGACATTATGAGCATGTGAAGATGCCCAGTGCTTTATGTAGCAAACTACATTTTACTACTTTATTCCATGGCTCTTCTTCTTCTCCACCTGCTGGAGAGGAAAGAGAGTTGACTGGACTCAGGGGTTTCTAGTTCTTAGCTGAGCGACCTTATCTAAGCAGCTTAATTCAAGTGTCTTGCTTGAAACTTGGGAGAACACCCACCCCTGAGATCTTTAAGATGGCCTTTACCTTTGTCTTTTCTTTTTGTGTATGTACTCAAGGTGCATGTGCACGTTCAGGCCAGAGGTTGACATGAGGTATCTTCTGTTGTTCTCCACCTTACTGTTTTACTATTATTAATTTAATCTCTGATAATTTCATACATGTTTATAATGCATTCTGGTCATATTCGGCCCTCTCTTAACCTCTTGCTATCTTCACCTACTTTCGTCTCACCAAGTGTCAGTCTCACTTTCATATACACTGGCAACCCACTGGTCCTAACCAAAGCTGCCATCCACTGGAGCCTATATAGGTAACTCACCAGTGATATTCATGATACCATGAATACAGTGACTTTGATTTACCTAGTAGCTCCCACTACTATTAGCTCCTCTGGACCAGGTTTAATGACTCCTGCTCCTATCTGTGACTAAATGTTTAGGTGCTCTGTCTCATGCATACCTGTAGGCAGCCTCCATCGCTGTAAGTTCCTGAGTGCCATGACATGTTCTACCCATTGGACAGCATTTTGTGGCCCTCTTTTCCATCATCTGACTCTTAAACTCTTTCTGTTCCCTTTTCCAAGATGGCCTGTCAGCCTTTCAGGGGGTGATGTGAGTGTCTTGTTTAAAGCTGAGCGTCACACTAATCTGCTGTCCACTGGGATGTACACTAAACACTGCTAGGTATCTGGGGCTCTATGAGTTTGTTCTGTAAACCTGGTTCATCTCTAGACCACTGGTCCAAGTGTTCACTAGCACTTGGTACCTCTCCACTGAGTACTATTTCTGCTAGACTGGAAATCTCTATTTTTTTAAAGATCGTTTCTCTGAATTGTTTTATTGCACATCATCTGTCTTTTTGATGTTTGCTGATTAATTGCTCCCACTTGATGTGTAACTATAGAAATAGACTGGGAGATTTTATGAACTACTCTTCCATCTCTAGTTTATGGGTCCAGAGGACCTGTTATGTAAAACTTTACAGTGTAATTCTTCAAATGCAGCAGCTTTGACTTGGTCAAATTACCAGCAGCTTTGACTTGCATCAAATTACATTGACTTTGGGGAAGACTTTTTTTTTTTTTTTTAACAAAGACATGGGTTTGTTGTTCTTTCTACCCTCTTACTGTCTCTTTAAACATGTGCACACATTTTTAATCCATGTGATTTATTCAGTCAGTAACTAAATTGGTTGGGTCTAAATACCAACTAGTCTGGTTCAGATTTATTACTTAAGTAAAATACATGATAATATATATACCATGAAACCTCAAAATATATATGAAACTTCAAATAGATTACAGCTCAGAATTTAAAAGTGATGTTCTGGGCCCGTAATTTAGTCTAAAGCATCTATCTGTCATATCTAAGGTCTTGAGTTTGACTCACTCCACTATGTATTGGAAAAGCCCAAACAGTCCAATGTATTTTCATCTGTGAATCGAGGGTCTGCAGATAGTGCATTTTGTAACATGGGATTGTTGTGATGATTTAAAAACATGATTTCTAAAGGGTTGTGTTTTTATTTTGCTTAGAAACCAGCAGATGAGCAGAGCATATATGAAAAGGAGAGAATAGCACACGCAAAGCAAATAATAAAGCCTTTTATTCTCAGAAGAGTCAAAGAGGAGGTAATTCTTAATTTAGGTATTTTTGGTTGCAGATTTTTTTCTTAAAAATTCTGTTTTCTTAGAATATTCTTAGAAAAATCATGAAGTGATTTTTTCTTCCTAAGGTTCTCAAGCAGCTGCCTCCTAAGAAGGATCAGATTGAGCTGTGTGCAATGTCAGAGAAGCAGGAGCAACTCTACTTGGGCCTTTTCAACAGACTTAAAAAGTCCATCAACAATCTGGGTAACATCGGACTTGCACAGTTTATGGAAAAATGAACTTAGACTAGAGCATATGATAATTAGGGGTTATTCTTTTTGAAGAGTTAGCTGGGATTTGAAGAATTTTTGTTTTGTTTTGTTTTTCAAGACAGGGTTTCTTTGGGTAGCCCTGGCTGTCCTGGAACCAGCTCTATAGACCAGGGTGGCCTTGTCCTCACAGACATAGGCCTGCTTCTGCCTCCTGAGTGCTGGGATTAAAGGTGTCCACTATCACCATCTGACTTTAAGACATATTTTTAAGTGTTAAAAATTGAGGTAGACTTTAATAAATAGCTCTGTTTCACCTTGATTATTTTTTTTAAAAATGTATACTCTTTGGATTACAGAAAAAAACACAGAAATGTGCAATGTCATGATGCAGTTGAGAAAAATGGCCAACCACCCTTTGTTACATCGCCAGTATTACACACCCGAGAAGCTGAGGGAGATGTCTCAGCTAATGCTGAAGGTAAGGGCTTGTTCTGTACTCTTCTGAGCTTTGCTAATAACACTGGGAAATGATTCAGGTGGTCTTAGGCTGAAAGTCAGGCAGCTAAAACATTGGGCATATTCATCTTTGAACCACTGCAGGCCTCGCGTATGCTATCCAAGCTCTCCGTCATCCATGCTGCAGCCCTGACCTGAAATACACTTTATAGGCAAAGATATTTGAGGGACAAACAAGAAAGGAAAGATGATTAGACCTAGCATCAGCAGACTGGGCCAATAACTCTTTTCTTGTTAGAAAACAAACACGCCCATTCATCTGTGTTTTTCTCTTAGGGTTTCTCACTGTGGGTGGAGCTGAGTAAGTACAGTATACTCCACTTTAACTACTGAGCTAAAAGAACTGTTAGTCAGTTGGTCCCTGGCTCTTTATGAGAAGAGTTTGCTAATTTCTCAGCTAGACTTTCATAATACAAATTTTTAAGTTTAAAAAAAAAAACTAAACCAAACTAAAAGATCCCTTATATTTGTGTCCTTGCTAATGGGACAGTTTTGTTTTGTTTTTTTTTTTCCCATTTTTTTTTTCAGTTTGTTTTTTGTTGTAATTTTCTCTTTGTCAGTTTAGTCTTTATTTTTGACTCATTCTTTCTTAACTCCTTATTCTTTTTGTAGATAAATCTGTGTTGAATGCAGTGAGTTATCTTTTAATTATTTTGGAATATTTTAAACACATAAAAATACAAAGAATTCCTATAACGGACCGCCTGTGCATGTTACTTGGACCCATTTTTACTTAGAATTCAGAATGATACTGCTCTTGTTTCCTATAAACCCCTAAATAGTTTTGCCAGGATTATTTTGAATTTTTTTATTCACATTTTTATTCAATTTTAAATTTCCAATTTGTGGAATAATTATTTATGTAGCGGGGTAAAGGATATTTTATATGTTAGTAATGGCAATCATAAAAAGAAATGTTCAGACAAAATAAGAGGAAAATGTGCTATTGAGAAGAGTTAAAAATCCCCCTTTTCTTATGATACCCCAAATTACTACTTATTTCTTATCCTTAATTTATAATACTAAAATGTCTGGTTTGAGTATTTTGCAAATGTGTAATGGTTTTATTAAATTATTCTCATCCTATTATAAATTGTGTATTATGTTTTATTGTGTTTCATTTTAAAAAGGAACCTACACATTGTGAGGCTAACCCTGACCTGATCTTTGAAGACATGGAAGTTATGACAGACTTTGAACTACATATACTTTGTAAACAGTATCGACACATTAATAATTACCAGTTAGACATGGATTTGATTTTAGATTCTGGGAAATTCCGAGCCTTAGGATGCATCTTGTCTGAATTGAAACAGAAGGTATTTAAAAGGATGACTGTCTTTGTATCTGCCTGGTTGAGTTTCTGAAACAGAAGATATTAGAAAGAATAACTCTGGTTTTGTTGTTGTCCCAGTCCAATTTTCTAAAGTTTAGTTTATGTTCTACGTTTTTCTAGAACCTAGTGTTTTGAATATTTGCTTCACATAATTTTCTTTATGTAGAATTTCAAAGAGAATATAAAAGTTAGATAAGATTGCATATGTTAGTTTTTAAGTATTATCATTTTGAAGGTGACTGATTTCTTCAAATGATACTGTGATTTGTATGAAATAACATAAATTTTCAGCATTAATGTCCAAATAGTGATTATGAAGCTGTTCCCATTAAATGATGCTCTTTTATTATGAAAAGGAAATAATAGTAAACTGTCTTTAACTTAATAACTGAGTTAAACTTCTGTTACTGAAGTCTAGAAATTAAGGTAATTTATCCATATATAAGAAAAAATAAATTTATCCTCAGTACTGTTACTTGATTTTTACTATAAAAATATTTATGGACACTACATAATTTTATCATGGGGAATTTTCTGCAAAGTTGCCAAAGGCTCTTTAAAGTGCTCCTTATTTTGTAGGCCTCATGGCTTTGGGTAGTGTAATGGTTTTACTTTCCTGTTTCTAATTCATGAATGTATTTCCACAGGGTGATAGAGTTGTATTATTCAGCCAGTTTACCATGATGCTGGATATATTAGAGGTTCTCTTAAAGCATCATCAACATAGGTACCTACGATTAGATGGAAAGACTCAGATTTCAGAAAGGTTGGTATTAGCTGCCAGACAGTACTCATTTGTGCATCTGCTAGCATTTTAAATGTAAGGAACATTTTATAGAAATTCCTTGTTTTAACACTTAGCCTATGTTATTTCAGATTATTTCCTGGGGGAGAAGAGGAGAATTTGTTTTACTTTCTTTTTCCCAGAGTTGTATACAAATATATTCTGGAAAAATTTGAGAATTGTATGCTTTTCATAATTTTGCCTTTTATTTCATGTTTTTATTTTTTCAGTATTAAGGATTAAACCCAGTGCTTTTCACATGCTAGGCAAGGACTCTATAACCATGCTATAGCCCCAACCCTGAAACTTTTTCTTTTTAAAAACTATTCAGTGTTTAAAGCATTTTAAGATTTTAGTCAACATTGTTTTTAGGTCAGATGTTCATATTTTGAAGGTTAATTGAACTTTTAGGAAAAAAAAAGTTCTTGTTTGGCAGGAAGATCTAACATTTGAGGCAAACCTAGGCTATTCAGTGAGACATTCCCTGTGCCAACCTTCTCTTTTCCAAATAGAAACAACCCTAAAACCAGTCTTTACAGGTTTTTGAAAAATTATTTACTTTTCTAAGTAATTGTTCTGGTCTGTTTGTATCTTGGTTTATTTTTATCAGCTAGGGTGATTTTTCCCCCCCACTGTATTAGTGTTAAGGGTCAAAGTCATGACAAACAAATCCTGGGATGTGATTAGATCATGCAGTTCTTGGTTCATCTGATGTGCTGCTGTCTACTGGTATAGCTTTTAAACTGGATAAGTATTATTTAGCTAAATCCAAAGTACCCAAGAAATAAAATACTACTTCAAAGATTAATCAAATGGAATGATTGAATTGAATTGAGGGTGTCCTTCAGACATAGGAGAGAAAAAAGTAGGTGTAGTGGGAAGAGCATGTATGTGTAGCACCTAGGTTTGCTTTCCATGTGAAGTTGTTGTTTTCAGTTCTATGTGTTTATCATTTAGTGAAATTGAACCTAATCCATTTGTCTTATAGGATTCATCTAATTGATGAGTTTAATACAGATATGGATATCTTTGTATTTCTCTTGTCAACCAAAGCTGGTGGATTAGGAATAAATCTGACTTCAGCAAATGTTGTTATACTTCATGACATTGATTGCAATCCATACAATGACAAACAAGCAGAAGACAGGTGCCATAGAGTTGGTCAGACTAAGTAAGTATTGTCAGTTGAAATCTAGTTTTTATCAAGTTCTGGCTTGATTAGTATAGAATAGTAAAGAAGGTGTGCTGGATACTCTGTTAGCTTTTACTTCTTCAACAATGTGTAGCTGCTGGTTTTTTTTTTTTTATCAGTGTACATTGATGTTGTCTAAAGTTCTTTGTTCTCACTTATTTTCTAGTAATTAAACTCCAACTTCCATAGCAAGTAGTTCTATAGTTTATGAGACATATATATTATCAGTAATGGTAGTTCATGCCTATAATTGCATCACTTGAGAGGCTCAATCAGAATACTACAAGGCTCAGGCCAGCCATCTTGACCCAACAGAGCAAGTTCTACGTCAGCCTGGGCTCTATAGAGACCTGGGCTACAAAGAAACAGGAAAATATTGTATTAAGGCAATCATGCTTGTCTAGCAAATACTTCATCACCATACTCTATCTCTCCACTGTAATGAGGTTTTATCAGTAATTTTCAAAGCACACATATTTTTCTGTTCTCTTGGATCACTAGGAAAGGATGGATATCTGAATGTTTTAATACTTCTAAATGCCAATCTCAAGTAGTTTGAATGCTTGGGAGGCAGAGGCAGGCGGATCTCTGGGAGTTCGAGGCCAGCCTGGTCTACAAGAGCTAGTTCCAGGACAAGAACCAAAAGCTACGGAGAAACCCTGTCTCGAAAATCAAAAAAAAAAAAAAAAAAAAAAGAAGAAGTTAATTATGGGTTTGTCTTAGTCACTGGTCTATTGCTGTGAAGAGACACCATGACCAAGGCAATTCTTGTAAAAGAAAGCATTTAATTGGGGTCTTGCTTACAGTTTCAGAGACTTAGTCCATTGTCATGATGGTGGGAGCATAGTGTTAGAGCAGTAGTTGAAAGGTCTTTATTCTGATTCATAGGCAGAGAGACACTAGGCCTGTGTGGGCTTTTGAAACCCCAAAGCCATCCCCGTGACACATTTCCTCCAAGTATACTTGTACTTACAAGGAGTAAGACTATACTCCTTAGGCCTTCTAATCTTTTTCTGGTGGTGACTTAGCATTCAAATATATGAGCATATGGGGGCCATTCTTATTCTAACCACTTGAATCATTTACTTACTTTGCCTATTATTCATATTGAAGTGTTAGAAATATGTATCTAAATTACTTTAGTGACTTGTGGACTTGTGTGTTTATTTTTAGAGAAGTATTAGTTATTAAATTAATAAGCCAAGGAACCATTGAAGAGTCCATGCTAAAAATTAACCAACAGAAGCTGAAACTAGAACAAGATATGACCACAATAGATGAAGGTAAGCTGTTTGTAAACAGAAATTCTGAAATTTATTAAAGTACAGATTACCAGAGTTCTTAACTAGTGTGTTTAGTATGGAGGACAAACCAGTTTGTAAAGCTATGCATACTTAATGTCACATACAACAGTAAGATTTTTTTGCCAGATTGATAAAAAACACCTAGATTTTGAAAATATCTCTTCTATCTATTATAGTGGACTCTAGAATATCGCCAAAATAAAATCAAGTTTGAATCAATACCTTCATTCACAATTTCATGATTTGTTCTCTAAATGAGTAACACTATCAACTCAAAAAATTGAAAACGTATTTTATGGTGTAAATAATTTTTTTTTCCTGGTTGCCCTGCTCATATCTGCTGACTTGCTACTGGCCAATCAGTATTTTAGTAAACCAATATGAGTATTTTATTAAACCAAAATGAGTGACAAATCTTTAAAGTGTAGGAGATTATTTCCCACAGCAGTGTTGTATGTGTAGTATATATGCATATGTGTGATGTGTGTGATTGCAGGTTAGAAGTTGAAATCAGGTCTCTTCCTCGGGGTTTTTTTTTTTTCTTCTTCTTTTTTTTTTTTTTTGAGTTTAATTTTTCCCTGCTCCCCTCCCTCTCTCTCCCCTCTTCCCTTCAATCTTCCCCAAAGTCCCCATGCTCCCAATTTACTCAGGAGATCTCGTCTTTTTCTATTTTTTACTTCCCGTGTAGATTAGATCTATGTAAGTCTCCCTTAGTGTCCTCATTATTGTCTGAGTTCTCTGGGATTGTGGTTTGTAGGCTGGTTTTCTTTGCTTTTATGTTTAAAAATCACCTATGAATGAGTACATGTGATAATTGTCTTTCTGTGTCTGGGTTACCTCACTCAAAATAATGTTTTCTAGCTCCACCCGTTTGTATACAAAATTCAAGATGTTATTTTTTTCTGCTGTGAAGTACTGTATTGTATAAATGTACCACATTTTCTTTATCCATTCTTCGGTCAAGGGGCATTTATGTTGTTTCCAGGTTCTGGCTATGACAAACAAAGCTGCTATGAACATAGTTGAACACATGTCCTTGTGGCATGATTGAGCATCCTTTGGATATATACCCAAAAGTAGTATTATTGGGTCTTGAGGAAGGTTGTTTCCTAATTTTCTGAGAAATCACCACACTGACATTCAAAGGGATTGTACCAACTTGCATTCCCACCAACAATGCAGTAGTGTAAATAACTTTCAGAGCTCTAATACTTACATAATTTTATTTTTAATAGTAAATATCAAAATAAAATACAGTAAAATACACTTAAATTTTTTAATGTCAGTGTTTCAGATCGAATTACTTGTGCCTTAGAAATCTTAAGTAAATAGTTCCTTTCTACCTCTGTTGGAGAAGATAGTTAAGTTTAATAAGTTTAAATGATTTATTTATGTGTATAATTTTTAGCAAGTAGTATATTCACATAATTTAAAACAGGGGCCTGGAAAGGTGACTCAATTGTTAAGAGTGCTTCTTAAACTCAGGAGTCCCTCCAAGCACAGCCCTTTTCTTCATCCTCCCTTGGTTCTGTTTGTTGTTGCTTGCCCAATAAAGATCACTGTTCTTCATTGAAGCAAATCAGGAAAAGAACTCAAATAGGACAGGAACCTAGAGGCAGGAGCTTATACAGAGACCTTGAAGGGATACTGCTTACTGGGTTGCTCAACCTGCTTTCTTTTAGAATCTAGAATGTCATGGTCTTAAACTAGGCCTTTCTACTTCAATGGCTAATCTTGCCTGATTTTATGGAGGCATTTCCTTTCTTCCCTTCTTTTCTTTTCCCAAGGTCTCAACATTAAAAGCATAAATAACGTTAAAGTCCCAGTCTTTACAACTTGAGTTCAGTACAAATTCTTGAAGTAAGAACGTATTTAACTTTATTTTGACTTGTACAGAAGCCCACAGTTGAGATTTTTTACTACAAAGAAGGATTCTTTCTTAAAGTAACTGGTTACTTACTCTATTGAACTTTTACTACAGAAATTTTGATATAAAAATGTTGAAAACAAAAAACAACAAAAAAAAAAAAAGAAGAAAGAAAGAAAAAAAGCCGGGCGATGGTGGTGTACGCCTTTAATCTTAGCACTCGGGAGGCAGAGGTAGGCGGATCTCTGTGAGTTCAAGACCTGCCTGGTCTACAGAGCTAGTTCCAGGACAGGCTCCAAAGCCACAGAGAAACCCTGTCTCGAAAAACCAAAAACAAAAAACAAAAAAACAAAACAACAACAACAAAAAATGTTGAAAACATGGTATGAAGGAAAGCTTTGATGGGTACAGTCTCTGTTTACCTTTGCTCTCCCAGCACCGGTGCGAAGTTAGTTTCAAGAATGACAGTTCACACTCAAGGATTTTAGATAAATATTTTCTGAGTTGCTGCAAACAAGTGACTTTCATATATGATCACATTTCCTACTCAGATTTCTCCCTGTTGTCCTTTTAATATTTTTTTAAATGAGATTCATTTATTTTGTTACCTGTGTAGGTATTTTGCCTGCATGTGTTATGCACAGTGTTGTGCACTTTACACCGAGGCCAGAAGAGGGCATCAGATCCTCTGGAGATGGTTGTAAGGCATCATGTGGGTGCTTGGAATTGAACCCAGGTCCTTTGGAAGAGCAGCCAGTGCTCGCAAATGCTGAGCCATTTCTATCTCTAGCACCCTTTTGAAACTAGGGTCCTATTAAAGTTTACACTTTAGATTTTATTTTGTTGTCTGTAGTATCTTTAAATTGAAAAGACTCTATTCTTTGTTCTCCTTGCATTTTTTTTAATGTGTTACTAGTTAGTTTAGTTTAGGACATGTGTTAATTTGGTACCATGGACTGTCTTCAGGTCTGTTGAATAAGCTTGGAGGGAGAGGTATCTGGGTACCTCTTAAGGGTTAGCCAGAGTTCTATGTCCTGTCCATGTGACTTTTACCAGAGAATACAGCAGGTGAGAGTGTTCTTATAGTTTCGATTATGTCTGAGTATTTGTGAGAGAGATAATTTGTTGTGCTTCATTTTGGCTGTATACCTCAGAAAGCTGTTTGTAATTGATGGCTGAACACATCAGAAATGCTTGTGACTTTACAGCTATGCCGTTGCCACTGCCTGAGAAATTAATAACTCAGTTGCTTATGTTAGGGCAGTTTGTTGATGACAATGAAGCAAACTGGGAATGAGTTATAGGTAGGAATTCACCAAAAAAAGAAAATGTTGAGAGAAAATATGTCTCAGAAGCCCAGATATTTCTGCTTAACATTTCATATTATTTTCTGACCTGCAGCTGATGAAGGAAGTATGCCAGCAGATATAGCCACATTACTAAAAACATCGATGGGCCTGTGAGAGGAGAAATCCGAATTCCTGACTAATGAGGAAATTCAACTTGGTGCATTCAAGGACATTCACATCATAGTGACCATGGGGTTTATGAGCATTTGTAACTTTTTATAATTTCATGTTGCATTTCTCATAGTATGGACAACTTTTTGCCACTAACTGGATTCTCCATATATTCACATCCTGAAGATGTTGAATAATCATTTTACAAAGCAGTTTTCTGAATGGGGATTAGTTGGTGATTGTTTGTAACAAATATGCTAATGCTTTAGAAATGTCAGTATTTTTGTAATTATTTCTACCTCCAAATATATATATATATATTGTCTTTCACTGGATAATGTGTGTAGATTTACATGTGCCTTATTTGACAATGCTTATGTCTTGTTTTTACCTGTCTCATTTGAAGTTTTTATTTTGTTAAAGAATGAAGCAGTATAGGTTTTTTAGCCTTCATTTTATTGCTATTTGAAGCAGATGTTCACCAATGTCAGTAAGAACTCAGCCTGAATCGAAAGGTGGCTTTCCATCTACTAACATCCCCAGGTCCTCTTCCTACTTCTGTTAAAATACATTTGTTTGGCTAGGCACTAAGTTGTTTTCCAGTGAGTAGTAACTTAAGTCTTTCTCCTGCTCTGTGGCTCAGTTCCCTTTTTCATTTTCTTACTGAACTTCTGTGCTCATTAAATCTGCCTATTCTTGTGTGTGTTACCATCAGTCTCCTCTCCCGCTTCTCTTCTCTGAACTGGTTGTCCAGTCCCTTCTGCTCCAGTTCTCTCGTATATGTCCTACAACCATACCACAGATCAGCAGAGGCTGGTGACGTGTCTCTAGGCCAGCAGAACAGATTAACTTAAAGCTACTTCACTTCAAAGGAGACTGGATGTGACTCCATACGAAGGCAGCATCAGGTACTGCATGGAAATAAGTCACTAACTTTAAATTCTTACCAAAACATAATTATCAGTTCCCAGGATTTCCAATACAAGACCACCTGAAGAGAAGCCATTGTTCAATTCCAGTTCAGTGTGGGTGACAAAGTGAAATTTAGAAGTAAAATTGTCTTTGAAATTTCAGTCTTTATTAACTGTTCCTTTAAATTTTGCCTGTCAGTCTATATTGCTGTTTTTATTATACGCCAGATTCTTTGTACAACTTGTGAGTTTTGTGTTTTGTTTTTATTATGTAAATATCATTATAAATAAACTTATTTATAAATGAGAGGTTTGTTAATTATTGGAGCTCATACTTTTCGAGACATCCTGACTACGAAGGTGCTAGGTAAGCTATTAGAAGGTTGATATGCTCTCACAACTCCAGACTCAGTAGTATAGTTTGCTGCTAAATGAATATATTAGACAGACAGCAGCAGTACAGAGCTACCAGGAATCTGCAGGTGACAGTGCTACCTCCTCCTGATCACAGTACCCAGGTCACTTAGCAAGTTGTTGGGAAGCGTACCTCTTAAAGCCACAGTAAACTTCTCTTAACTTTTCTGTATGAATGTATCTCCCACATAAGGCATTTTTGTTGTGTTGTTAATATTTCTTCTAATGAAATGTAGTTGGATTCTCCCTGTAATAGTCTATTATTATGTCTTGGGCTTAATAAAAATATTTGCGATCATTAAGTTGTATTTCACACCCTTTGTAATAGATTCTAACTCTCTTTCAATCCTTTCCCATAGAAGTAGATAGTATTAAGCAGAAATGGGGTTGTCTTGTGCTCAAGAAATTATTTGGCAATTAATTGGCAGTTAATTGTGATTTGTTACTTAGAATGAATCCTCACTTGTGCCTTCATTGGGTTGGTGCCATTAAACATTACAAGTCATTAGCAGAAAGCATACAAAAGCTACAAGTTGTTAAGAATAATTGATGCAGGTGTTTTGTTTCTTTGTTTTTGGTTTTTTTTAGACAGGGTTTCTTTGTGTAGCCCTGACAGTTCTGGAACTCACTCTCTATTGACCAGACTGGCTTTGACCTTGGGGATCTGCCTGCCTCTTTCTCTGGAGTGCTGGGTTTAAAGGTGTGTGCCACCAATGCCCAGCATAATGTAAGTCTTATTTTTCATTTTCTTACTACAAGTCACACATGGATAATAAGTGTGCTTTATATGTGTAGGACAGGCAGCTCTGGCCAGTAGGAATTCCAGAGTAGAGGTGTGGATAGGTCAGAAGATGCTTTCCATTGGTACAGCTCTTAAGCAGCCATAAAGGAGAGATCTAACTTCACTGCTCTTCTTGACATTTAAAATATGTTAAATATTGTCCTATAGAACATGCAGTGGTTACATTTTACACTTGAATCATAGAAGTATGTAAGACTATCTTGCTAAGAGTTGTATCCATTGCTTTTCCTAAATTTTATTTTCATTAAAGACTAGCTTTATGGAGTGGAATATGGAGGGAAATACCTAGACAGAAGCACTACCACCTGCATTAAAGCATTGCTTGAAGATTTTTTCTTTTACTGTAGATTGTTTCAGTCACATGATAGCTACCTGTGCAATGAGATTCTGTTTTGTTTCATTAGCAGCCACCAATAACAAAATTTTACCCAAAAGATCAAGTTCCTTAGTTTTTGTGTATAACATACATAATAACATACAAGCCCCCCCTCCCCCCCCCCACATACAGAAATCAGAGAACACTTCTAAGGAAAGAACACACCTAGCTAAATGAGCACACCTAGCTAGACATGTATTTCTTTTTTCACTTTACTCTCCCTCCCCACCCCTCTATTTTGCCCGTTAGCAATGAAGTTCTCTCTCCTCTGAACCTCATAGAGAACATAAGACCATCTGCTTCATTAGTATTTCCATGTATGCTGCGAAATACCAAGTAAACATTTGTCATGCCAGGGTATAAAACAAAAGTCTGCTTTCCAACAATTTAGTTTAAAATAGGAATTGAGGCATGGCAGCAGAAAAACAGGAGGCTTGCAATGAGTTTCAAGGCAGTTTGGGCCAGATAGTGCATTCTAGCCAGCTTTGAGATACCGAATGAGACCCTGTCTCAAAGCAATACAAAATAAACAGTCCTCAAGGATAATTTAAAGGTTCTTTTAAGGAAGGTTACTGACTTTGGTTTTTTAAGATGTGTGTGAGTGCACAGGCCACAGTGCCTGAGGGTAGGTCAACAGGTACTAGGTAGAAGTCAGTCTTTTGCTTCCCTTATGTAGGTGCCAGGGGTTGATCTCAGGTTTTCAGGGTTGGCTGCAAGTGTCTTTATCTGTGGAGCTATCTCACTGGCCCACAGAGGATTGTGCAGGGAATTACTTTCCATGTTTTGTCTCTTGCTTCCCAGCCACCATGAGGTAAGTAAGCAGTCATTTTGCTACACACTGCCCACCATGATATTTTACTTCTCTACAGATCTAATTCAAAGGAGTCAGCCAATCATTGGGCTGGTCTATGAGATGGAGCCACATAAATCTTCCTTCCCTATAAGCTGTGTGAATCTATTATAGTTTGTCAGTGACAAAAAGCTAACTAACACAGATTTTGTTTTGTTTTGTTTTGTTATTTTTTTCCAAAGAAGTTTCATGTTCACGGCAGCACCAAGGAACAGTCTGGTATCACTTATCAACGTCTGGTCTCCTTTAAGTCACAGTTTGCTTTGCAGCTGACTTTTGGTGTCCTGTGTTCTTAGTTTATAAATGTAAGAGCATGCACCTGCCATGACAGACAGCATCACACAGAACTGTCCATCTGCCACCAGTTTTGTCAATGTCACCAGTGCCATGGGCAGTTTCTCAACCTCAGCTGTCCTCATCATCTTGCTTTTTCCAGCATTATATGTAGTTGGATCCTTTCTGTGTAGGCTCTTTCTCTTTAGCTGTATCTGTTCATGGCTCTTCCATATTCTGTTCATGGCTTATTAGCCCTGAGTAGCCATCCCTGATCTGTATGCACCAAAATTTCTCTCTCTCTCTCTCTCTCTCTCTCTCTCTCTCTCTCTCTCTCCATTTTTGGAGGTAGTTTCCGAGACAAGGTTTCTATGTATAACCATCTTGGTTGTCCTGGAATTTGCTCTGTAGACCAGGCCGGCCTTGAACTCACAGAGATCTGCCTGCCTCTGTCTCCTAAGTACTGGGATTAAAGACATGCACTGCAACCTGCTGAACAGTTTTTAAGTTTTGATAGCTCTATGGAACACTCAGCATGTATGTTCAAGCTTAATGTGGGCATGCTTTTGGGTCATTTGGGTGAAAACCACAGAGTAAGACATTTTGTTTTGTGGAAAACTAGGCCACATAGTGCTAACTTGTGCATTCTGCTAACAGTTATTCCTACTTCCCATTGCTTCACTGCCTCTCCAGTGTTTCTTTGATGTCTGTGCTGCTATTCTAATTCCATGAGGCTGTTGTATTGGTGCCTCTTCACATGCTCGTGGCCACCTGTATATATTCTTAGGTGCCAGATTCTTGGCTGACATTGTAACCAGGATATTTATTTCCTTACTATTAACTTTTCACAGGTCTTCGTTTTCAGGAACAATCCTTTATTAGTTGAATGTCCTGCACACACTTCCTCCCAGTCTGTGAGTTACCTTCTCATTCCACTGATGCTCATTTTTGTAACCCACTGTCCCTTGTCTCGGCCACCAAACTTTCTATGTCACATCCTGTGTATTTGCCAGTGAGCTGATAAAGCCCCTTTGTCTACAGCCTCCTGAATTGTGGCAGTGCTGAATTCACAGTCAGCGTTCATTTTCTGTAACTCTGCTTCTGTTGGATTTGAATTAAACTCTAATGTCTGTACTTAAATCTTTAGGAATTCTCTTTTTTTAGTACCCAATTTGTGGCATGTCAGACACGTGTATTTTGGGGAAGCAACCTATACATTTTGGTGTATACCTGAATAACACAGTGGTGACCAGTGACATGGTTGGCCACTGAGCATTATCGGCATTGGTTTTTAGTGTAGCGATTTGTTGATTGAAGATCTACCTTCAAAATCTTTATTTCACCTCATTTCTTGTAGTTAAAATGATATTCTAATTGACACACTAGCCAGAAAAGTAGTATTTTTACTAAAGCATCCATGCATGTTGATAATCAATACAAAAGAATATGTATTATGAACTATTTCCAATTATAAAAAGTACAAAGTTCTGAAAAGAGTAAAATACTGTAAGCTGAATGCCTACAGGAACAAAAACAAAATAATCATAGCAAGCAGACTACAACAAAAAGTCCAGTTGGTAGTAAGAAGTGTGGATCGTCTGGCAGGCTGTTGTCGCTCTCATCTGGTGCTGGGGCCTGTGTCAGAACTTGGTCTGGGGCCTCTTTTGTACCCAGGCAGCAATGGCAGGGATAGCTTGGACTTTCTTCCTCAATGATGCCAGCCTGGGGTGGATGTCCAACAAGTCAGGCTTTAAGACCAACAGCGTGGTGCTGCAGATATCCCAGTAGAAGTCTGCCCAAGTTACCTGTTTCAAAGAAAAACAAGACTTGCTATTGAATATAAAAAGCTGTGAGCATTCCAAAAGTAAGCTTAAATTCTTACTCTAAAAAATGTTTCAATTTAAAAACAACTCTCTGTTAGTACAGAGCTGAGTGTGTGATAAAATTAGGAAGTGACAAGCAACACTGTGCCCGAGGGACACGGGGATACTGTCTGTGACTTGGTAGTGGTGCCTGAGATAGGTGATTGGCAGCATACAGTCCAGTGCTGTACCGTCTTGAAGCCAGGTCCAATTTGACAATACATTTTCAAAGGGTGTAACGCACAGATTTCCATCTGTTCCCAAAGCCCTTTGTACGAAAAAGCAAAGCAGGCTCGTTCCAGGTGTATATATGTCAGAGTACATACTTTAACTCTTGTGATTAAGAATAATGTCCTCTTTGGTATGCCACAGTGATTTCACACCTGTCCTGCAGGTGTCCTGCTGGGGGTCTGAGATTATTCTTATGTTATCTACCTTGTTTCTTTGTGGTGTAAGGTATAGAGCAATAAACAGTGTATGAGTTATCCCTTCAGGGTCTATAATTCCAAGGAAAAGATTTTGGGTAAAATCCATTATCTTTGCAACATATAAAGACAAGTAACTATATAGGTAGTTGGCCCTAAATGGAATATTGAAGTTGGCCAAGGTGAAGGGTACAGCCAGCCTTAAACCTTGGTCAGCTGAGTGTTCTCTATTGTTAGTTGAACTTTATCTGTGGAGTATTACATTGGTTCTATGATCACATTAGCAGAGTGAGTTTTTGCTGTTGGAGACAATCTGACACTGTAGCATGTTTTTCTGGAACTCCCTCTGGATATGGGGCTGCCTGAAGTGGTAGAATGTTTCCACAAGGCTGGCTACAAAGTGTAATTTAAGTATGGACTAAGCTTGCTTGTGTGTGCATATTTTATGCATGTGTGCACAGTTTGTGTGTGGCTGCTGTCATCTAAGAGAGATTGCTGTTCAGAGGATTTACACTTCAACTAAGAAATCTTCATCAAGTACCTATTGTGCGTCGTGCCCACATCTATGTGTTAGGGACGGTAGAGAGCAAGCTGGAATGCAATGACCTCCCCTGATGTTTGTAGTTCTGTGTATCAAAATCAGGGCCTTCAAATGCCACTGAAGCTCATCCCCAGTCTGGAATTTTGTTTTAGCAGAGAGTAAACAGTGAGATGGCTGATGAAGGGAAAGTGGAATGACTAACGTGTGCAGGGGAACTTTCTAAGAGCTGGTGTGTATTAACCAAGGGTCCAGACATGCCAGTCTTAGCAGGTTTTAGCTGGAAGTGTGACATGCCTAGTTAGGAACAGTGAAGAACAGAGAGAGAGAGAGAGAGAGAGAGAGAGAACGAGAATGCTCAGGAATGGGAATGGAGTGGTTACAAAGGGATTTTTATAGGAATTTTTAAAAAATCAGTTATTAGAAATATTCATGACATAGGGAAGGGAAAGGGCAATTTAGAAAAGGAAAGTGGGAGGAAGTGAGGGTCTGTGCAGTGTACTGGAAAGCTGTGGAGGTGTAGGGGCAAGGTCGGCTGATCAGAGCCACCCAAGCCACAGACAGAACCCTTTCTCTTATCTTCACACACAGTAGCCCCAAAGGCTGAGAAACCCCACCTACACCAGCACTGAGGTCAGTCAGATTTGATTTTGGTGGGTATGTCCCTGCTCCAAAAGCAAGCCTGTAGCATCTGCCCATTGTCCCTCTGTGATATGGGTGTTTTCTGGCATCTGCTAGCTGGACCCATTGCTTCTCTGGGGTTGGAAAGTGATGACGTTGATTCTAATTCTGTATTTATGACTAGGGTACTTCTCTGACAAGAAATGTGTACTGCCTGCAGGAAAAGGCAGAAGACCAAGTCTCTCACATTAGTGTCTGTTCTTGAGAGGTTTCTGTCTTTACAGCAAACATGGAACTGGGTTGGGGGCTGTGTTGTATGTTTGGATATAGCAGAAGTTATCATAAGCTCCTCTATTTTGTTTTGAGTTGTTTGAATTTGCTGCTGTTAATATTCTCATTGAAGCCTGTATTGCTCCATCTCTAGCCATTCTTGGGCTGACTTCTGAATCATTTGATACCCAAAACAACAACAACAACAACAAAAATGGAAATTTATTTACTTTTAGTAGGAAAAAGTATATTTCTTTTCTCAAATTGGGCATAAGTCATTTGTTCACTGGTGTGGGATGCCCTTCTGTATGCTGTGTTTTATTACCATTGGCTAATAAAAAGAAGCCGATTTGGCCAATAGCCAGGCAGAATAGAGCCAGGTCAGAAATCCAAACAGAGATAGAGGGAGAATATGGAGTCGGAGAGATGCCAGCAGATGCCAGGAAGCAAGATGTGAGCTAGCAAGCTAGGAGCCTCATGGTAAAATACAGAATAATAGAAATGGGTTAATTTAATTTTTAAGAGCTAGCTAATAATAAGCTTGAGCTGTTAGGCCAAACAGTTTGTAATTAATATTAAGCTTCAGAGTGGCTATTTGGGCACTGCTGGGCAGGAGAGAAACATCCAACTAGTCTACAAATCCCCAGTTACTTATTTAGGAGACAAGAATCTGGATATAAGGAATACTCATGATAGCTGGATTATTTTTGTCTCCTCCTCTCCCACTCCAAAGACCCTGCTTCTTAGTAACTTCAGATGTGATTCTCGATTACTGCACTTCCCTATGTACAAATCATAATGTCATTAAAACAATACCAACAGTGCCCAGAACTGCTAATAGTTCTACTGACAATGGCATGTGGGTTTGTTTTTCTGAGGATCCTATCATGGGTCTGATTGTAGTGAACTGATATGAAAGGTGTTTCCTGGGACTGGGGAGATAGTTTGGTCGGTAAAGTGCTTCCCGTGCCAGCATTGTGAGGAGCTGGGTTTGAGCCATAGAACCCATGTACAAAAGCTGGATGTCATGGCGTAGTCTTGTGATCTCTGCACTGGGAAGGCAGAGGCAGGAACAGCCTTGGGGCTCAGGCTAGCTGGCCTTGCCTGACTGGTGAGCTCCAGGCCAGCAAGGGATCCTGTCCCACTAAACTGAGGAATAATGTCTGAAGTCAACCTGTGGCCTCCACATGACTCCCCACAGGTTCCACACACATGCCCTAAGTAGTTCTTAGGTTAACTTTTTAAAATTATTGTATATAAAGTGTTCCATGACTTCAGATCAGGTCTGTGTAGAGAGTAAGTTTAGGGAAGTTTAGTTTTTTTTTTCTCTTTCTCCCTCTTTCTATTTTAGTTTCTGAGTAATATTTGCCACCCCATTCTTTTTTCTTTTTTTTTTTTTTTTTTGAGACAGGGCTCAGGTCACCCAGGCTGGCCCTGACTTGCTGTGCAACCTCTCACGTGCTGGAATGACAGACAGATAGACATGACCATGCCTGGCTAGAACAACATTTTGCTCTGTAAGGTTTTAGTTTTATCATCTTATCTAAATACAAGTGCTGGTATTTTTAAACATGCATGTACTCACATAATCACCAATAAACCACTCTCTGTCCCCTAAGTATGTGTCCAAATCTTTCAGAAGAGGAGGCGCATGACATGTGAGCAAGTCCTTGAAGGTCCGTTCCTAGGAGAGAGCACATATCCTCATAAATGATGGGAAGAATCAGTGGAGTCTGAACAGCAGCTCAGAAGGGATGAGAGTAGATAGGCATTGTTCTTCCTCAGTACAACTGCAGAGAGACCCTGTCATCTATTACTCAGGTTTTTAAAGTACATTTATTTTGTGTGTAGGGTGTGTGTGTGCACATATATGTGCCACAGTGCCTGTGTGGAAACCAGAAGGCAGCTTTCAGGAGTTAGTTCTCTCCACCAAGTGAGTCCCAGGGATCAAACCCAGGTCCTCAGGCATAGCAGCAAGCTGAGCCATCTCGCCCACGCTATTACTCATTTTAAAATATTTTTGATACCAGTTTCATTATGTAGCTTCATCACCTGTGGTATTTCAAACACTTTATATACATATATATTTACACAACACATAGGTCATATTTCCTGCATTCATTCCAGTATTTTAGACTGGTAGTTTCTGTCATTTGTCTACTGTGAACAGTGCCACCATAAACAATGGTGCACAATTGTCTCTGTGGTGTGCTGATACGGTGGCCTTGAAATATAAGAATTACCTCTGTCCTGTATGAAGCATGACACCCATGGGGCCCTAGCATGAGTGCTGTCTGCCTTGCGTATCATACATAGGACACACCAACCCTGCCCTTTTGGTAAGTTCACTGCTATAAGCAAATATTATCCTGAGAAAGGAAGAGAAGGTCAAGACAGGTGTATGTTTTATTGAATTGGAAGGCCAAAGTTCAGCGCCTCTTTCTTAGTGAGAAGTGGTTGCACCTGCTGGCCACTGTGGTACAACCTGCGAACTCATCTTCCTGGAAGGCTGAGGACTGTAAGACCTGGACACCATAGCAAGACTCCCTCTGACAAGATAAACACCAGCAACAACAAAGAACTGTCCTGAAAATAACACTTTTTGGGTTACTTTGCATCAGATATGAACATTAATTAGTCGAGGCTAGCCTGGATCTCTTGGACAGCTGTACACAGTGGGGACCTGATGTGGCTTTGCAAAGGTCCTGTGTGCTTTCTAATGGTCACATCTACATTGTTAGGTGTAATATACAAAGTAGTGATCACTCCTTTAGCTCAGATTTTCTTTATAAATTGTTGAATTATTTCCAACTAATAAAATTTAAATTATTACAGATAGCATAATCATTTCTTAAGGTTCATTTTTAAGTAACATGAGGTTTAATAGTTATATCCTTTGTTTTAAGTGTGTGTGTGTGTGGGGGGGGTCTTGTGCATGCTAGATAAACACACCATTACTGAACTATACATCCTCCTCCCCATATGTATTTTCTGTTCGTTCTAGATGGCTATTCTTTTACTTGCAGGACTAAGAAAGCACCCAAAAGGATGTAAAAGGTTGTCTGTTTCTCACTATTTCCAAATTCTCACTACCAGTGAGTGCTATTCTGTGTTGAAACTGAAATATAAGAATTACCTCTGTCCTGTATGTCTTCTATCTCTACTCTGATCGCCAGGCAGGGAAATGAATATAGACAGACACATTGGGTCGCCAAATAATAAATGCCCGCAATAATTTCAAAAGCTGTGCTAGTGACCAATATTCAGAGACACATTTCATTTAATCCTTTAAGATCGGAAATGGGCCTTGAGCGACAAATACAGAAATATCTCCTGCATTTTTTTCGAGCAGATATAATGACTATTTTCAGTGAGACTTGTGTGGTGGCCCACACCTGTATTCCCAGCACTCTGGTGCAGGGACAGGAGGGCAGCAAAGGCAACAAGGCCAGGCCTCACCCCACAGAATGTTTGTACTCCCATCTTACTGCAGTTACTTTGAGTTTGAAATTTCCACTTGACCACAAGGTGGCAGCAACTGACCTTGTTGCCTAAGCAGCTCAAAACAAACTTTTCATTGATGGCATACTCCGTAGCTATTGTCAATGCCTCTGCTACATTTTCCTTTGCATAATTTGGACCTGAATCTGGGTTTCTGTGTCTTCTGAACATGGTTCGAGATATGGAAAAGCCTCGACTACTGTGTTCCTCACAAAGCTAGAGTATTAGTTCTATCACCAATGGCCAGAGACGCTCTCCTCCGGGAGAGTATCCATGTCCTCTGTCATGGCTCCTCAGTCACAGAAAGACAGAAAACAGAGAAAGGCCAGCTGAGAAGGTGGCAGACTGCCTAGCAGAGAGGTCTTTGGCATACTGGACTAAAACCTTTATATACTTTCTTTTTATATTGGAGAGCATGACATATTTGTCCATGTGTTTATAATGATATGTAAAATAGGTGTCACAGCTGACAAATAAAAGGGCAAATTAACACAACGTTGTAACATATTAATAATAGCTGATGCTTAGTAAACACTTTCCACCTTATATATATATATACACTGCCATTGAATGCTCTCAACGTGCTTCAAAGGAGAGTCCATACCTATACTTCACACTCAAAGAGATTGACTGTGAAAAGGGAAATAAATGTCAGTGGGAAGAAGGCAATGTGATTCGCCCAGTGTAAGACCCCAGAGCCCAAATACATTATGTCAAAAAGTTGTTTTACATTTATGTCATCAAAGCTGAGCTTTTCAAGTCTTTGTGTGTGCGTCACTCTCTCTCCTCTCTGTTCATATTCCTAACACACCTTATTTATATAAATAGTAAATTTATGTCCAAATATCTCCAATCAGAAGCTCCTAACCATGGAGATAGTGTTTATAATGCAGGGGTTTAAGGAAAATTATGAAAGTCACATTGGTTGTTCTGGGCTGTGACGTTGGGCTTGGGCTGTCTCTTTCATTCATAATTCTTATTTGTGCCAAGAGTTTAGGGCAGCTTCTGGTACATCACATCCATCTAGGAGTTAAGACCATGCAGTCTGAGAGTGGCCACCGTTTTCCTTTCACAGTATTTCCCATCTAAACATCTGAACCCAAGGTATTTACACCTGTGAGGCCCCCATGCCTCGCCTGGGAAATAAGCCCTGTGGCAGTTCCCACAGACTTAACTACTGTTGAAGCAGTCAAACTTCGTGTGATCAGACCATAGGTTCTAGAGCTTTTCCAGGTGAACTCAAGTCACATTCTTACCCTTGTTTGACTCTGAGAACCTTCCAAACTACCCTGGTTGCTTCTTTGTCTGGAAAGATAGCTTGACAATGACAGCTTTGCACTGGAGATAGCATGTCAAGGGAATGAGAGCATCCCCTGGCGGTAGGATCTGGTAAGGCAGAATTCTGGCAACGAGTCAATGAACAGTTTTGGCCATTAGAGGGCACTAAGACAATTGGTTGGTTAAATAATAAACCTATTACTTGTCATGGTGATGCTTTCTGTTAAAGAAGTCATGTGCCAACTACATTTCTAAGATGAGATTGTGGCAAGTATCCCAGAGGAAGCCAGTAGAGGACTGGAATAAAAAAAATTGTATAAAGGTGATGTGTTTGACAGTTGTATATGTTTATTTCCATCCTAATTCAATACTAGTGCACATGCTTTATAAGATGAAACCTATATGGAGGTGGAAAAGCGGAGTGAGGACCAGAGCAAAAGGTGGCAACTAACCCTGTGTATAGTCAGAATACAGCCTGGAACTGAGGGGTCGTGAAGCTGAGGCTGGTGGGAACTGCCAGAGAAGCAGCTTCAAGAGGCTTCTCCTTCATTTCAGGCTAATGGACATGATCTCATCATTCTCTCCAGGAGGCTAGAGGGGCTAAATAGCTTCCGGGACAGAGGGTATCGTAGAAAGTGTATTAAGAATAGAAGATTGGTGTGCACATATCCACACTGGATGGTAAATTCCAAAGCCACTGTTTGCCTCTTCTCACTATGTCTAGATGGCAGTGTTCTCCGGGCTCTCTTCCCATCACAACAGCAGACACTGGGAGCCACACATACGTACAACTTCCCATGAACCACAATACCGCAGCCCACCGTGGATTCCAGAGGGTTGCCGAACCCTGACAGGAACTATAGCAAACTGGAAGGAAAGGAATTTGGCACAGACAAGCAATGGTAGGGCAGATGACAGTATATTCATAAAATAATCATAAAATATCCTCACAAGCAAAACAAAGCACTACATAAAAAGAATCTAGAGATATCTCAAGCAGTGCCCAGTGAGGTGGGAGGCAGTATATATGATCAAAATACATATAACATACATGTATGAAATTGTCAAGAAATAAAAGATTTTCTACTTTAAAACTTGATAAGTATTTTTTTAATTTTATTGATTTTTATTGAGCTCTACATTTTTCTCTGCTCCCCTTCCTGCCTCTCCCCTCCCCTCCCCTCCCCTTCAACCCTCTCCTAAGAGGTGGAAATTTAGAACTCTAGTTGGGGGTTTCTTTCAGAAAGTACAAAAGTGAAAAGAATGGGAGATATAAAAGATCTCAGCCTCTCAACAACAGGCATTCTGTGTGAGAAAAATAAGATAAATTAATGGAGAGAGGCTAGTGACGGAATTTTAAAAGAATTTAAGGGTATTTCTTTGACTTTTTCAAACATCTCAGGCTGAATGGACCCAAACAAGACGATGCTAGGCTGTGAGGAAGGCTCGGTTGATAAGATGCTTGATGCTGAAGACTGGAGAGTTGAACTTGGATCCTGTCTTCATAGGGTTTCTACTGCTGTGAAGAGACACCATGACCATGGCAACTCTCATAAAGGATTCATTTAAAGGATTCATTTAGCGGAGGCTGGCTTACAGTTTCAGAGGTGGTTTATTATTATTATTATTTTACTATTGTCATGGCAAGAAGTGTGGCAATATATAGGTAACTATGGTGCTGGAGAATGAGCTGAGAATTCTCCATATTGATCCACGGGCACAGAAGGAGACTATGTGCCACACTGGGCATAGCTTGACCATATGAGACCTCAGAGCCTGCTTCCAGGGTCACATTTCCCCCAGGAAGGCCACACTTCCTAATAGTGCCACTCCCTGTGGACCAAGTACGCAATCACGTTAGTCTGTGGGAGCCATTCCTACTCAACCACCACAGGTCCCGGATGCCCATGGAGAAACCAGGTTCTCTAATACACAGCTATTGCCCCAGCACTGCAGAGCAGAAATGGAAGGGTGTGTGGGTTTGTAGGCCTGTCGCTCTAGCTGAATTGGTGAGTTTCAGATTCTCTCACTGAGGGAACACAGAGCAGAAACTCAAGGCAGGATCTGGTAGTAGGCACTATAGCGGGAACTCAGCGAGGGGAGGAATGCCGCTTCCTAGCTCACTCCTATGGTTTTCTCAGCATTGTCTTCCTATAGCATCCAGGGCCACCTGCTCAGGAATAGCCCTAGCCACAACCAGCTGGGCCCTCCCCATCAATCACTAATTTAAATGATCCACAGCATTGCCTACAATCCAATTTTATCTAGGCAGCATTTTCTCAATTGTGGTTCCTTCTCAGATGACTCTAACTTGTATAAGGTTGACAAAACTAACCAAAAACTAACCCAAAAAATAACCAAAGCATCAACCAAACTATGAAACCGGATAAAAATTCAATTGAAGAAGTTGCAAACTAATAAAGCATCAAACTTTTGATTTTCTGTAATCATTAAAGCTATTGAAGATGGTTTTCACAAACACAAGAGCACAGAACAGGAGGCTGAACATGGATAGGGCCGAAAGAAACACTCAGGATGGTAATAAGTGTGCACCGTGTGCGCAGGGAAACCAAAGCAGGGACACAAGATGGAGAAGCCTGTGTATCTTGTTACCATCACACCTTCTCTTAATGATGTGATCTTTGAAATCCTAGAGGACCTGCTCAAAAAAAAAAAAAAAACCAATGACATACACAAGAAAGTGGGCATCACCCTAGAAACAAGACTCAGTCCTAGAAGGAAGGCCTGGCAGGGATGGTGTCACAGGAAGGCCCGAGACAAAGGTTCTGTAGACCCACAGGGATGCAGGGCAGGGAAGGCCTTGAGTACAGAAAGCTCAACAGAGTGTCAGAGAGGCAGCTGCACCCAGAAACTCTGGAAAGAGAAGGCAGGCTGATATCATTGACTTTGAGGGAAATGTCTACCAGACAGTGTAGAAAGTTTCTAGGAAAAAAAAAAAGTAAAATGAATTAGGCAAAGGTAAAAACCTGACTTTGAGGAGAAAAAGTAAGAAAGAAAGTATTACTGAAACACTACCATGCACAGTCTGTATTTGCATATACAAAGCTATGTAATCCTAAAAGATTATTTTAGCTCAAAGATTTTTATTATCACCATATAGAAAGCTTAGGGAAAAAGGGGCAGAGAAGATGACAAAGGAAGAGATAAATTCCCAGCTGGATGTGGTGCTGTACTCCTGTAATTCCAGCACTTGGGAGGACCAGGAGTGAAGGTCATCCTCAGCTAGATAGTGAGTTAGGGGCTAGCCTCAGCTATAAAAACTGTCTAATAAAAAGAAAAAAAAGAGACAAATTCTTACCGATTCCTTAAGAAGTCTATAAGAACTTTCTACAATTGGTAAATCAAATTATATTTGTGTATGCTACAGAGATATAATGACACACATTATGTAGTCTACATAATGAACTATTTCAAAGAAAGAGAGAGAGAAAGAGAGAGAGAGCATTAACTGGTGACATGATTTAGTAGGTAAAAACACTTGCCACCAGATGCGATGATCTGAGTTCAGTCCTGGAGACCTACATGGTGGAAAGAGAGAGCTGGCTCCTGAAGGTTATCCTCTGACCTCACATCCATGATGTGAATTGTGTGGGTATGTACAGCAATACACATGTGCGTACACACACACACACACACACTCACAAACTTTTAAAAAGAGAAGAAAAGGAAGAATGGAGAAAGGAAGGTGTGTAAATAGCAGAGAATAGCAGAAAGTATTAAAAGCTGGATCTGTGGGCTGGAGGGATGGCTCCTGGGTTAACCAGTTACTGCTTCTGCACAGGACCTAGGTTTGCTTCCCAGCACACACAGGACTGCCTCAGCCATCTGGAACTCTGGTTCCAGGGACTCCCTCTTGTGGCCTGGGCAGGATCCAGCATGCACATGGCATACATGCATTCCCAAAGGTTCACATGCACAGACATTTTTAAAGAGTGTTTGAAGCAGGGTTAGCACAAAGAACAGCAGGAAATCATTGACCTTGCCTTCATTTATAAAGGTATATATTCCATATATATAATATTTCATATTACATGAATTAAAAATAACTTTATAAAGCCCTGTAAGCAATTTCAAGCAGTGATACATGGTTAGCCCCAGTTACAATAGTAAGTTTATCACATTACTTTTACATCCTGATTTTTCTCTGCCCAAGGAAAAAGCGACATGAAATCGTCCAGTGTGTCCACGACAGCATCTGCTTGGCATTGCTCCAATTCTGTCTTCCCAGCCAGATCTATGGGATAGAAAGAGGCCATTTTGGCCAAAAGACACTTAAGGTCATGCTCAACTTCCTTAGCAATAAGGGAAATGCAAATCAAGACAACTTTAAGATACCATCTTACACCTGTCAGAATGGCTAAAATAAAAAACACCAATGATAGCCTTTGCTGGAGAGGTTGTGGAGAAAGGGGTACACTCATCCATTGCTGGTGGGAATGCAAACTTGTGCAACCACTTTGGAAAGCAGTGTGGCGGTTTCTCAGGAAATTCGGCATCAACCTACCCCTGGACCCAGCAATACCACTCTTGGGAATATACCCAAGAGAGGACTTATCATACAACAATGTACGATGCTCTACGATGTTCATAGCAGCATTGTTTGTAATAGCCAGAACCTGGAAACAACCTAGATGCCCTTCAATGGAAGAATGGATGAAGAAAGTATGGAATATATACATATCAGAGTACTACTCAGCAGTAAAAAACAAGGACTTCTTGAATTTTTGCATGCAAATGGATGGAAATAGAAAACACTATCCTGCCATAGCCTGCCTGCAGCTAGAAGGGTGGGCCCTTTGATTGCGAGCTACCCAAGCAGCATGGAGTTTCGATCTGGGCACCGGGAGAGCCATCATTGGGGTGAGTGAGTGCAGCAGCAGCAGGGATCAGGGAACTCAGACTTTCCTCATCCCTCCTCCATTTCCTGGTCATCCTGCAGGGGCTATACTGCCCGATCCCACCGAGCTTACATCCAGAACCCCCTACCCCCTGTCTCCCTGTCTCCCTCCCTCCCCTCTTTGGTGGCATAGCACCTCCCAGCTCAGCCTGCTAAGGTGCTGGAACCGAACCCGATTCGGGAGGGCAAAAGGGAGGGCAGTAGTTCCTTTGTCTCCATAGCCTGCCTGCAGCAAGCAGGGTGGGCGCTTGTTTTGCGAGATCCGATCTGGACACCAGGAGAACCATCACTGGGGAGTGACATCATTGGGAAGGTACATCAGTGGGCAAGAAGACCTGATCCTGTAAAAGAAGATCCATAGGGGAATATTCAAAGGAAGCGATGGGCTGGTGCCAATGCAAGAATTCACCCAACAATCTGAAAAACAACACGAAACCACCAGAACCCAGCGACCTCACAACAGGAGGACATGAACACCTTAATCAAGAAGAAGTAGAAAAAACTGACTCTATGAAAGTGATAGAGTCCCTTAAACAGCATATAAAAAATGCCCTTATAGAAATGGATGAGAAGAATAACAGAAAGTTTGAGGAATTGAGTAAATCAGTGAATGATACCCTAGGAAACCAAGGAAAAACAATCAAGCAGATAATGGAAACAGTTCATGACTTGAAAACTGAAATGGAAGCAAAGAAGAAAACACAAACAGAGGGCCAGCTGGACATGGAAAATCTAGGTAAATGAATAGAGACTACAGAAACAAGCATAACCAGCAGAATACAAGAGATAGAGGAAAGAATCTCAGATTCTGAAGATACCATAGAGAAAATAAACACTCTGATCAAAGAAAACAGCAAGTCCAACAAACTCTCATCACAAAACATTCAGGAAATATGGGACACAATAAAAAGACCAAACCTAAGAATAATTGGAGTAGAAGAAGTGCAGCTCAATGGTCCAGAAAATATTCTTAATAAAATTATAGAAGAAAACTTTCCCAACCTGAAGAAAGATGTACCTATGAAGGTTCAAGAAGCATATAGAACACCGAGTAGGCTGGATCAAAAAAAAAATCACCTCGCCATATAATAATCAAAACACAAAGCATACAGAATAAAGAAAGAATATTAAGAGCCGCAAAGGAAAAAGGCCAAGTTACTTATAAAGGTAAACCTATCAGACTTACACCTGACTTCTCTATGGAAACCATGAAAGCCAGAAGGTCCTGGATAGATGTACTGCAAAAACTAAGAGACCATGGATGCAAGCCCAGATTACTATACCCAGCCAAGCTTTCGTTCACTATAAATGGAGAAAACAAAATTTTCCAGGATAAAAACAAATTTAAACAATGCGTAGCCACAAATCCAGCCTTACAGAAAATAATAGAAGGAAAATCACTAACCAAGGAGTCCAACAATGACCACAATAACTCAGACATCTAGAGACCCTTCACTATCGCAACTCAAAGAAGGGAAACACACAAACTCTACTACTAAAAAAGTGACCGGAGTTAACAACCACTGGTCATTAATATCACTTAATGTCAATGGGCTCAAATCACCTATAAAAAAGGCACAGGCTAAGAGATTGGATGTGAAAACAGGATCCAACATTCTGCTGTTTACAAGAAACACACCTCAACCACAAAGACAGGCACCTACTCAGAGTAAAGGGCTGGGAAAAGGCTTATCAAGCAAATGGACCTAAGAAACAATCAGGTGTTGCCATACTAATTTCTAACAAAGTTGACTTCAAACTTAAATCAATCAGAAGAGATGGAGAGGGACATTTTATACTCATAACAGGAACAATTCATCAGGAAGAAGTCTCAATCCTGAATATCTATGCCCTTAATATAAAAGCACCCACGTATGTAAAAGAAACATTACTAAAACTCAACGCAGCCATCAAACCGCACACACTAATAGTAGGAAACTTCAACACTCCTCTCTCACCAATGGACAGGTCAATCAGACAGAAACCTAACAGAGAAATTAGAGAATTAATGGAGGTAATGAAGCAAATGGACTTAACAGACATCTATAGATTATTCCACCCAAAGAGGAAAGAATATACCTTCTTCTCTGCAGCTCATGGAACCTTCTTGAAAATTGACCACATACTCGGTAACAAAGCTAACATACACAGTTACAAAAAAATATTAATAACCACCTGTGTCTTATCAGATCACCATGGATTAAAGTTAGAATTCAACAACAATGCTACCCCCAGAAAGCCTACAAAATTATGGAAACTGAACAATCAACTACTGAATCATACCTGGATTAAGGAAGAAATAAAGAAAGAAATTAAAGTCTCCTTGAATTCAATGAAAATAAAGAAACAACATACTCGAACTAATGGGACACTATGAAAGCAGTCCTAAGAGGAAAGTTCATAGCAATAAGTGCCCACTTAAAGAAAACAGAGAAAGCACATATTGGAGACTTAACAGTCGACCTGAAAGCTGTTGAAAAAAAAGAAACAGACTCACCTAGGAGGAGCAAAAGACTGGAAATAATCAAACTGAGGGCTGAAATCAACAAAATAGAAACACAGAAAACAATCCCAAGAATCAATGAAACAAAGAGACGGTTCCTGGAGAAAATCAACAAGATTGATAAACCCCTATCCAAACTAATCAAACGGCAGAGAGAGAATATGCAAATTAATAAGATCAGAAATGAAAAGGGGGACATAACCACAGACACAGAGGAAATTCAGAGAATCATTAGATCTTACTACAAAAGCCTGTATACCACAAAACTGGAAAATGTAAAAGAAATGGACACTTTTTTAGATAAATACCATATACCAAAGTTAAACCAGGACCAGGTGAACAATCTAAACAGACCTGTTAGTCGCGAAGAATTAGAAGCTGTTATCAAAAACCTCCCTACCAAAAAAAGCCCAGTACCAGATGGTTTTAATGCGGAATTCTACCAGAACTTCCAAGAAGACCTAATACCTATACTCCTTAATGTATTTTACAATATAGAAACAGAAGAGTCCTTGCCAAATTCCTTTTATGAAGCTACAGTCACTCTGATACCAAAACCACACGAAGACTCAACCAAGAAAGAGAAGTATAGGCCAATCTCACTCATGAACATTGAGGCAAAAATCCTCAACAAAATACTGGCAAACCGAATCCAGGAACACATTAGAAAAATTATCCATTATGATCAAGTAGGCTTCATCCCAGGGATGCAGGGCTGGTTCAACATACGAAAATCTATCAATGTAATCCATCATATAAATAAACTGAAAGAAAAAAACCATATGATCAACTCATTAGATGCTGAAAAAGCATTTGACAAAATTCAACATCCCTTTATGATAAAAGTATTGGAGCGATTAGGGATACACGGGTCATACCTAAATATAATAAAAGCTATACACAGCAGGCCGACAGCTAACATCAAATTAAACGGAGAGAAACTCAAAGACATCCCGCTAAACTCAGGAACACGACAAGGCTGTCCACTCTCTACATACCTATTCAATATAGTGCTTGAAGTTCTAGCAATAGCAATAAGACAACATAATGGGATCAAGGGGATTCGAATTGGAAAGGAAGAAGTTAAACTTTCGTTATTTGCAGATGATATGATAGTGTACATAAGCCACCTCCAAAACTCCACCAAAGAACTTTTACAGCTGATAAACAGCTTTAGCAATGTGGCAGGATACAAGATCAACTCCAAAAAATCAGTTGCCCTCTTATACACAAAGGATATGGTAGCAGATAGGGAAATCAGAGAAGCTTCACCTTTCATGATAGCCACAAACAGCATAAAATATCTTGGGGTAACTCTAACCAAGGTAGTTAAAGATCTATTTGACAAGAACTTTAAGGCATCGAAGAAAGAAATTTAAGAGGATACCAGAAAATGGAAGGACCTCCCTTGCTCTTGGATCAGGAGGATCAACATGTAAAAATGGCAATTCTACCTAAGGCAATTTATAGATTCAATGCAATCCCCATCAAGGTCCCATCAAAATTCTTCACAGATCTTGAAGAGACAATGATCAACTTTATATGGAAAAACAAAAAACCCAGGATAGCCAAAACAATCCTATACAATAAAGGATCTGCTGGAGGCATTATCATCCCTGACTTCAAACTCTATTACAGAGCTACAGTGATGAAAACAGTGTGGTACTGGCATAAAAACAGAGAATTCGACCAATGGAATTGTATAGAAAACCTGGATTTTAATCCACAAACCTATGAGCACCTCATTTTCGATAAAGGAGCTAAAAGTATACAATGGAAGAAAGAAAGCATCTTCAACAAATTGTGCTGGCACAATTGGATGTCAACCTGTAGAAGAATGAAAATAGACCCATATCTATCACCATGCACAAAACTCAAGTCCAAATGGATTGAAGACCTCAATATCAGCCCAAACACACTGAACCTGATAGAAGAAAAAGTGGGACGTACCCTACAACAGATGGGCACAGTAGATCGCTTCCTATGTATAACCCCAGAAGCACAGACATTAAGGGCAACATTGAATAAATGGGACCTACTAAAACTGAGAAGCTTCTGTAAAGCAAAGGACACTGTCACTAAGACAAAAAGGCAGCCTACTGACTGGGAGAAGATCTTCACCAACCCCACAACAGACAAAGGTCTGATCTCCAAAATATATAAAGAACTCAAGAAACTAGACTTTAAAATGCTAATTAACCCAATTAAAAAATGGGGCACTGAACTGAACAGAGAATTCTCAACAGAAGAAGTTCAAATGGCCAAAAGACAATTAAGGTTATGCTCAACCTCCTTAACAATCAGGGAAATGCAAATCAAAACAACTTTGAGATATCATCTTACACCTGTCAGAATGGCTAAAGTCAAAAACACCAAGGATAGCCTTTGTTGGAAAGGCTGTGGAGGAGGGGGTACCCTCATCCATTGCTGCTGGGAATGCAATCTTGTGCAACCTCTGTGGAAATCAGTGTTTCAGTTTCTCAGGAAATTCGGGATCAACCTACCCCTGGACCCAGCAATACCACTCTTGGGAATATACCCAAGAGATGCCCTATCATATGACAAAAGCATTTGTTCAACTATGTTCATAGCAGTATTATTTATAATAGCCAGAACCTGGAAACAACCTAGATGCCCTTCAATGAAAGAATGGATGAAGAAAGTATGGAATATATACACATTAGAGTACTACCCTGCAGTAAAAAACAATGACTTCTAGAATTTTGCATGCAAATGGATGGAAATAGAAAACACTATACTGCGTGAGGTATCCCAGACCCAAAAAAGATGAACATGGGATGTACTCACTCATAATTGGTTTCTAGCCATAAATAAGGGTCATGGAGACTACAATTGGTGAACCTAAAGAAGCTAAATAAGAAGTTGAACCCAAGGAAAAACATACAGTTATCTTCTTGGCTGTGGGAAGTAGACAAAATTGCCCGGGAGAAAATTGGGATCTTGGGGGTGGGGTGGGTTGGGGTAAGGGGAGATGGGGAGAGAAAAGTGAGAAGGGAAGGAGGGGGGGAACTTGGGGAAACAGGAGGATTGGGACAAAGGAAGGTTGGACAGGGGAGCACGGAAGCACAATTCTTAGTTAAGGGATCCACCTTAGGGTTGGCAAGAGACTTGACCTTAGAGTGGCTCCCAGGAGCCCATGGTGATGTCCCCAGTTAATCCTTGGGCAGCTGAGGATAGGGAACCTGAAATGACCCTATCCTATAGCAATACTGACGAATATCTTGCATATCACCATAAAACCTTCATCTGGTGATGGATGGAGATAGAGACAGAGACCCACACTGGAGCACTGGACTGAGCTCCCAAGATCCCAATGAGGAGCGGAAGGAGGGAGAACATGAGCAAGGAAGTCAGGACCACGAGGGGTGCACCCACCCACTGAGACACTGGGGCTGATCTATTGGGAGCTCACCAAGGCCAGCTGGACTGTGACTGAAAAAGCATGGGATAAAACCAGACTCTCTGAACATGGCGAGCAATGAGGACTGATGAGAAGCCAAGGACAATGGCACGGGGTTTTGACCCTACTTCATGTTCTGGCTTTGTGGGAGCCTAGCCAGTTTGGATGTTCACCTTCGTAGACATGGACGGAGGGGAACGGACCTTGGACTTTCCACAGGGCAGGGAACCCTGACTGCTCTTTGGACTGGAGAGGGAGGGGGAGAGGAGTTTGGGGTAGGGGGAGAAGGGTGGGAGGAGGGGGAGAAGGGTGGGAGGAGGGGGAGGGAAATAGGAGGCTGGGAGGAGGCGGATGCTTTTTTTTCCTTTTCTCAATAAAAAAAAAATTAAATTATATATATATATATAAAGAAAACACTATCCTGAGTGAGGTAAACCAGACCCAAAAAGAGGAACATGGGATGTACTCACTCATATTTGGTTTCTAGCCATAAACAAAGAACATTGAGCCTATAATTAGTGATCCTAGAGAAGCTAAATAAGGAGAACCCAAAGAAAAACATATAGTCATCCTCCTGAATATTAACCTTCATCAGGCAATGAAAGGAGACAGAGACAGAGAACCACGTTGGAGCACCGGACTGAAATCTCAAGGTCCAAAGCAGGAGCAGAAGGAGAGAGAGCACGAGCAAGGAACTCAGGACTGCGTCTAAGTTGCCCAGTCACTGAGACAATGAGGATGTTCTATTGGGAACTCACCAAGGCCAGCTGGCCTGGGTCTGAAAAAGCCTGGGATAAAACCTGAGTCGCTGAACATAGCCGACAATGAGGACTACTGGGAACTCAAGAACAATGGCAATGGGTTTTTAATCCTACTACACGTACTGGCTTTGTAGGAGCCTAGGCAGTTTGGATGCTCACCTTACTAGACCTGGATGGAGGTGGGGGTTCCTTGGACTTCCCACAGGGCAGGGAACCCTGATTGCTCTTTGGGCTGACGAGGGAGGGGGAGTTGATTGGGAGAGGGGGAGGGAAATGGGAGGCGGTGGCGGGGAAGAGACAGAAATCTTTAATAAATAAATAAATTAGAAAAAAAAAGAAAGAGGCCATTTTGCATCTACGAGCATACTCACTTTAATTTACTATTAACATGTCAAATAGGCAGCATAGCCATACTTTAGAAAGCGAAGCTGTGTAAAACAGCTGTAAGGCAGAAGACAGAGGCTGGAGGTGGAACTGGAAAAAATTCTAGAAGTCTATGCCCCATTATTCTTTGCACAGTGTGAAAAAGCCTGGAGAAAATCTGACCCCATATTGCACCATAAAATTTCAACTTTAAGCTGGGCAGTGGTAGAGCATGCCTTTAAACCCAGCACTCAGGAGTCAGGGGCAGGCAGATCTCTGTGAGTTCGAGGCCAACCTGGTCTACAAGAGCTAGTTCCAGGATAGGTTCCAAATCTACAGAGAAACCTTGTCTCAAAAAACAAAACAAAACAACAATAACACCAACAAAAAAAACCCCCAAAAAACAAAAAAAAAAGAGAAAGAAAGAAAAGAAATCAACTTTAAAAATGATAGAATATCTTAATCCTGGGATTACAAAATGCTTGAGTCAAACAGAACTCAGTCATGCGACTGTAAGCATTTCAACACAAAGATGATAACCATGGCAACTGCAGCTGCATCCTGGGATCTGGGGCTACTCATGGTCAGATACCTACTGTGCTGCCATACATTGTTTCTGTGTTTTTGATGGCATATTTTTTTCCAATTATTCCCTTCAAACTAAAACATTTCCTTCAGGAAAAGAGCCGAGGTTCAAGAGCCCCCATAGCTTAAAAGAAATTGGGAAGAAAAAGAAAAAGAAAGGTCACAAAAGCTCGCAGAATTCTTAAAACTTTTTCTTTTTAATTTTAATTTTTATGTGCCTGAGTGTTTTGTCTGCTTGTGTGCAAGTGCCCCACATGCTAGCAGTTCAGAAGAGGGCATGGAATCCCTGGAACTAGAGTTACAAACAGTTTTGAGCTGCCTTGTTAGTATAGGAACCCAGTCTGGGTTTTCTGGAAGAGTAGTCAGTGCTCTTAATTGCTGAACCATCTCTCCAGCGCCAGTGTACAAGATCTTGAAGGCATTCGATAGAAAAAGAGTGAACAGTGGCTGGCAACTGTTTTTCACTCACTTGTTTATTTTTTTCTAATAATTTCTAAATAATTTTTCCTAAGTCATTGATCTTTCTAAACTCTTCTTCACGGGCGTCAGTTTAAATGATTTGGCATGAAAGTCTTGTAAACCGATTGCTCTTATTTTTTTGTATAACTGTATTAAATTACTAAGCATAAGGCATTCCGTGCTCACAATGCACGGCTCGTATAAAGAAAGCCTGAGTGGAGCTGTTCAGGGTGAAGGAACATGCTTGCTTCACATACTTGTAACTTCACATGTGATTTCCAAGAACTGGTTTTCCTCACCAGCCTGAAAAAGTGTGTCACAGGTCCCTCACTTTCTCTCAGCCCTGGTTTGACTTCTGTGGTGCAGGCTTTAGCTGTTACTTCCGGGGAGCTAATGCCTCTCTGGACAATCCTCGTTCTTTTTTTTTTTTTTTTTTTTTTTTTTTTTTTTTTTTTTTTTTGGTTTTTCGAGACAGGGTTTCTCTGTGGCTTTGGAGCCTGTCCTGGAAACAATCCTCGTTCTTAATCCAGGCATCTCTCAGGCCTCTTGGCAAATATTTGGAGCTGTTTTCCCTCCCGAACTTCCGGCATCAAATTACCACATACCACACCTCAAACCAACTGTTCTTTTTTTCATTCCAGGAGTGCAAGGCTCCTGCTTTGAGCTGGTCCCACAGTAGCTCCAGCTGTATTGAACGAGAGAGACTCCTTGCGTGCCTGGCTCCTCTGGTTGGCAAACCTGATAGGGCAAGGGGTATTGGCAACTGAGGAAAGTAGTTACAAAGAACAGAGAGGGCAAAGACGGGGTGGTAGTGGGTGTCCCCAGTGCTCTGGCAATAACAAAGCCTGACAACTGTGCCCTCGTGCCCTTACCTGTGGCCCAGTCCTACAAAGGTTCTGTAAACTTTCTCATAGTATCCACACTCCTCTTTCTGATGACATCTGGACTACTTCAAAAACCTCTAGTGTGTGACCAACAGTCTGGACAATCAAGAACAAACTATTGCCACAATAATTGTCCTGTAGTGGTGCCTCCGAGTGTGCCACCTTTCTGGGTAACAACGTACACCTGTTAGGGAGGTCCATTCCCTGGACTTTCTAACCGGGTCCAGTGTATTTTGCTAAACAACCCTCTTTCTCTACCCTGCAAATATGAAGGTTCTTGTTTGTTTGTTTCTCTTGTGCCTTTTCCTCTCTACTTGTAATGCTGTAGTCCGGTGAGTCTGAGTGAGGTCCATTTGCCTTCTCAGCACTATCTGGAAAATCCTTAATAATGCAAACTTTTCAGGGTCCTCCTCCAGCCTCCTGAATCAAATCTGGAAGCAAGGAAGATGTGTTCAGAAGCCCCGAGGAGACTTTGATGCACACAAGAGTGGAGGACTTGGAACCCTAGGTATCCTCTGATGCTTGACTCCATTGCCCTTTTCTCTTCTAAGCCCAACTTCCAGGACATATTCCATATCCTTTGACTTTTCACTACACAGTTTTTTTTTTTGTGTGTGTGCTTATTTTTTTAAAAAATTTATTTTATCTTATGTGCATTAGTGTTTTGTTCTCATGTATGAAAGGGTGCTTATTATGTGTTGAGCCTGGTACCCACAGAGGTCAAAGGTCATTTGTCAGATCCCCTGGAACTGGAGTTACAGATAGTTGTGAACCACCTTGTGAATGCTGAGAACTGAACCAGGTCCTCTGCAAGAGCAACGAGTATCTGTTGTGGGAGGCCTCTTGTTCATTTCCTGGCTACCGGGCAGCTCAGACCCAAAATAATCACACAGAAACTATATTATTTAAAAACACTGCTTGGCCCATTAGCTTTAGCTTCTTATTGGCTGACTCTTACATCTTAATTTAACCCATTTCTGTTAATCTGTGTATCGCCATGTGGCTGTGGCTTACCTGGTAATGCTCCAGTGTCTGTCTCCAGTGGGGCTACATGGCTTCTCTCTGACTCTGCCTTCTTTTTCCCAGCATTCAGTTTAATTTTTCCCTCCCATCTCTGTTCTGCTCTGCTCTGCTATAAGCTCAAAGCAGTTCTTTATTAACCAGTGGTATCCACAGCTTACAGAGGGGAATCCCATACCAAGTATTCTTAATACTGAGCCAAGATCCAGCCCCTTTTATGTCTTTAAAATAAACACATTTGTTCCTAAGATGGGAATCTAATCCCAGCATGCTTGGATCAAAAGGTGGTAGCAGTGCGGTGAAATGGAAAGGCTGAAAGTGGAAAATAGTGATCCTAGCATGCTAATTAAAAAGAAAAAGGCTTACAAAAATCCAAAGTACTTGCTTTTTTACTAAAAAAATAAAGTGGGAAGAGCAGGAGAGGGGAAGTAGGAAGTGGAGCATAATGAGAGAAAGGCAGGGGCCGTCTCTGTTACTTCTGCTCATTTCACGGTGCGTGAGCTAAGAAGATCCATGATAGCCAGTAGAGGCAAGGATGCTATTTTTCTAGTTTTCTGAGCATGCTCAGAATGAAAGACACTGAATTATGATTACAATAGTCCAACAAGTTCCATCCTTCATGTGCTGTATGTATTTCTGCATAATCATAACACTCAAAACTAGCTTGACATACCAACCCAATTTTCTAGCTAGATTTTTAGAATGACATAATGGCAATATCAAGAGATACAAAAGGGGGAGGGTCTGATGTGGCAGCACAAGCTGTATTCCAAGCATGTAGTAGGCTGCTACAGAACGATCAAGGGTTTAAGGCCACTGTGGGTTATGTAGCAAATAGCAGGTAAGCTAAGACAACACAGTAAAACCCTACATATGAAAATCTGCAATAACAAAATAAAATAGCTGTCTACAGTATTCATAGAAAGTTCTACTAATGTAGATGGTACATTTATAATGTTCTAATCTTCAGAGCCATTCCTAATTGCACCATAGTTAAATAATACAGTTATTAAATAAATATCAAAGAAACATCACATTTTTTTTTCAGTTAATCAAAGTCTTAACTACAATAAGTACATTACCTGTGTTTTTGATCAAGTATCTTGCTATTGCAAGACTCTGATGAAGCGTCAGTCCTCCCACCTTCAAAACAGGGATTTTGCCAAATGGAAGAGCTAAAACAGAACAAGCCAAGGGTCATCTTCTGAGCAGAACCGGGAGGGCTGAGAGAAGCCAAAACAATAGAAGCAAGGTATCATATACATCATGAAAGTCTTAAATATAGAATATACACATGACATATATTTACAAGCGTCGAAGTATTTTAAGAAGCACTATACTGTTGCCCTGTGTCATGGAGATCGTCTCTTCATGCACGTGAGCAGGTCATAGATGGGATAGTTGTTAGGGTGGGTGTATTGGGTGGTTCTGTGTGTCAACTTGACATAAGCTAGAGTCATCAGAGGAAAGAGCCTCAGCTGAGGAAATGCCCCTTTGAAATACAGCTGTAAATATTTTCTCATTTAGTGGTCAGTGGGAGAGGGCACAGCCCATGTAGGGTGGTGCCATCCCCTGGCTGCTAGTCCTGGATTCTATAAGAAGGTAGGCTGAACAAGCCAGGGGATGCAAGACAGTAAACAGCTCCCCTCCATGGCCTCTGCATTAGCTCCTGTCTCTGGGATCCTTCCCTGTTTGAGTTCCTGTCCTGACTTCCTTCAGTGATGAACAGAAATGATGAAGTGTAAACCTAATAAACCCTTTCCTTCCCAACTTGCCTTTTGGTTATGGTGTTTTTGTCACATCAATAGAAACCCTAACTAAGGCAGTGGACTAACCGAAAGGCCCAGGATGTGGGTCTGGATGGTAGCTGAGCAGGTAAGTCTAGGCTACTGGGACCACACCCCGCAAGTGAGGGGCAGAGTCAGCTCTCTTAGGCCCATGACACCTGGGCCAGCTCTTCCAAGCTGATGGTGAGGGGTCGCGCCAACTCTCTCCATGCAAGGGCCAGTGTGGGGGATCAGCCCTCCTCCTGCTGTGAGGGGCAGGGTCAGACATCCCAGGGCCAGTGAAGGGCAGGGCCAGCTCAGCAAGTCCTCAGATTTCAACTGTAGGATTTCCATGACTGGGGCAACAGCAGGATCCCTGAGGGGACTTTTGGTGATGGTCCAGTGATGATGGTGCACTAGAAGCCTTGACAACCAGACCAAAGACTCCCTGAAATGAACATTTTTTTGGGTGGGGCTAACTGGACAAAAGGCATGGTGCAAGGCACATTGATGCCCCTGATGCCACTAGGATGCATGAAGAGGCAATAGAGAGGTGGGAAAGACAGAAGACTAAGATAGATTTTTATTGTTGTTGTTGTTTATTTTGTTTGCTTTTAATAATTTTGAAGGCAGTTCTTTTGGAGGGCATGCTGTAGGGATGAAGGGCAGATATGGAGGGCCTGGGCAGTGAGTGACATTTGGGTACATGGTATGAAATTTCCAAAGAATCAACAAAAATTTATGGTTAAAAACAAAAGCACTATGCTGCTTGAGCTCTAAGCAAGCCCCTCAAAACATTTCTTCTTAAAAGAGACAATTTCACATTCTTTAGTGCAGTCTTTACCTTTCAGTAGATTTAAAAATTGGATATAAAGTCAGTTAAAGAACTAGTGATAAAAATCGTGTATGCATGGTCCATGTAGCTCCATTGGTAGGGTGTCTGCTGATATGCACAAGGTCTCACACAAGCCTCTAGGTTTGATCCCCAACACTGCATAAACTGGGTGTGCTGGCTTATGCCTGTAACCTTAGCCCTTGTGAGATGAAGGTAGGTAGATCGTGGGTTCTAGCTCATTTTAGATACTGAGTTTGGATAATGTCTCAACATAAAAACAATCAATATCAAAATTGTTTACAGGGATACCACATGCTACACTCCTGAATTGTCTCATTATAGATTTATCTATAAACTTAGTACTCTTTAAAAGGCTTACTCAATGTGTATGTCCTTTGCTGGCATGTTTGTAAATGTGCCATGTGTCTGGAGTGCCTTTGGAGGCCAGAAGAGAGCACTGGATCCCCTGGAACTGAAGTTACAAATGGTTCTGAGGCACTATGTGGGTGCTGGAAACTGAACCCCAGTCCTCTGCAAGAGTAGTAACTGTAGTAGTATGAGCGGCGGGGCTGTGTTCCTGGCACCCGGCCGCCCGCACGGCTAGTTTTATACCAGAAATAATCACATGGAAACTGTATTCATTTAAACACTGATTGGCCCATTAGTTCTAGCCTCTTATTGGCTAGCTCTTACATATCGATCTAACCCATTTCTAATATCCCTGTAACACCACGGGGTGTCTTACCAGGGAAGATCTTAACCTGCGTCTGTGTCTGGTAGGTGAATCATGGCGACTCCTTGATCCAGCTTCTTTCTCCCAGCATTCTGTTCTGTTTTCTCCGCCTACCTAAGGGTTGGCCTATCAAATGGGTCTAGGCAGTTTCTTTATTAATAAAAAATCACTCCCACATCAAGTAACTGCTCTTGATCAGTGAGCCATCTCTTCATCCAGATATTTCACTTTTATAAATACCTGCTTTAAAGCTATATTAATTTTACTGTCTCAAAATAGATCACATCAGTTACTTTAAAACATTCCAGCAATTATAGATTTTGACTTACACATGAGCTAAGGAAGTTTTATCCTACTCTTATTTTGATGAAGAGCATTGTGAGGTATATAGTAAAAGGCAGAAGCATAAGACCATAGTAGGTAACATTCATAGTAATCAGTAACTTCCACCTTTTTCTTACTTGAACTTTTTACCTTTGTGAGAAAGCAATATACCTTTATTATAGAAAATTCATAAAATTTAAAAATATTTCTACCAGGTAGTTATAGTGATTGTAGCATTCTAATTAACTTTCTATTTTGTATTAGTTAATCATGTCAACTTGATTGGGTTGAGGGATGCCTGCATCAGCACCCACACCTTGACTGGTTGAGGGTATGCCTGCATCAGCACTCACACCTTTCTCTGAAGGTCGTTCCACAGACATCAGATCATGCATCTCTGATCCAGTAAACAGTTTATTCTATTGACCAATTCTAGTTTCAGATGCATGCTATGAGTGGCCCTGTGGGAGGTAGGACCTTACTGGAGGAAGTGGGCTGCTGGGGACTTGCCTTCCATTTCAGTAGTAACCTCCCCGTTGCTTTCTCTCTGCTCCCAGCTCTCACATAATGGGCAGCTCTGTTCCATCACGACCTTCCCACCATGGCGTTTCTTTCCTCAGGCCCTAAGCAGTGAGCAGACTACACTGAAACCTCTGAATACATCCTTTCTTCTCTATGTTCTTCCCCCATTTCTGTCACAGCCATGAAAAACTAAATATTAAAAAAGTACAGTGCATGGGATATTATTATACAGAGTCCCCTTTTCACTTGATGCTATCTTTGAAACCTTTCTGAATCAACGGACTCAATGATCATGCAGGGCTTTAGCATGTGAATTGACTACAACTTAGTATCTTAGGTTTGGGCACGTAACTATTTTGGTTAAGAAGAAAAAGAATGAAGTATAGATTCTACGTCACGTAGGACTCACACAAGGACTGAGACCAAACCTCCATGCATACACCAAGTGAGCACAAAGTCAACTCCTTTCACTTTGGGGGAAAAGCACAACTTTGATGACCAGCCCAGTGAGTAAAGCAAGCGCTGTTCAAGGCCCTGAAGGGCTGTGAGCAGGACAGAACTCCAAATACAATGGATGTGAACTGATGGGCTTCATCTCAAGCACACAGGGGAGAGGTGGCATGTGGAGCTTGAAAGGGAATGCAGGACGAAACTGTCACATGCACATCAGTCTCCAAGCCCTCAGCCCTTAGAGATGGTGTTAACTGTGGTCTCCTCAATAAGGAAATGATGTCTGCTCTCGGTAGAGGCAATATTCAAGCTGACCTCAGCTGCCCAGCTCTTTCTATAGTTCTGAGTCATCTATTGAGAAAGAAGATGATAAAATCCTGAGCAAGCTTAGAGAGCAGTATGCATCTGCTTGGTTTACCTGAATTGATGTTTCTCAGTGTGAAGCTCTATAGGATAGGGCTTGCATTTCCTGCAGGAAGGATGAAAACCCCTGAAATACATTCTCCCTACATTAATCTGAATGATTTATGGTACTTACTTGGTTTGATTTTGGGCCAGTCAACTTGTTCTATTCTGTGATCTTCATACTTTATGTCCAAATAAGCAAATATATAACGAATAATTTCTGCTCTCCCCCTTATATTAAAATAAATCAGTTTGTATTTTGACATGATGTAATTCTGGAAAGACAAAAAAGAGACATAACATTTTTTTTTCATTTTTTAATTTTTTGATAGTTTCATGTTTGCATGTGTATATAATATCTTTTAGTCATTCCTGCCAGGGACACTCTTCCATGCCCCCCTTCTTCCTCTCCCACTAAAACTGCTCTTCCCAGCAAAGCTTAACATCATTGATTGCTTTTTGTGGGGGAGGGGCAGCCCCAACAGTGAGTGGGCTCCTGAGAGGACAGAAGAAATAGATGAGGGGAAGGTTGAGTCAGATGCCCAGATTGGAAGACTTTGCAAGTCTGACTGACTAGCAGTCAGAAAATTTATTTATACAGAGTTCAAAAACATTCATGATTTTTCAAGAGATACAGATCACATCATTTTGTCCTGAGCACACTTCTCTAGTATACCTGGGATTATAGGTTTAGCCCAGATGAAAAAGATTTTCTTATCAACCCCATATCCCTATTCCTAGAATAGAAATATTCTACAGATTATTTCAGCTTAAGCAAGCATAACATAGCAGCAGTTCTCAGGCTGGCAGCAGTTCGTGATTTCAGGATGTTTTAGATAATACCTGAGACAGTGCAGGCAAATCACCGTGTGTTCAGCATTTTATTATTAACTTTTAATGGTCAGTCATATTACTTGCAAATTAGACTGAGTCTGAAATCTTTTTCAGGCTTAGGAACTGCTGGAGCTATTGTTCAATTCTTAGTATTATGCATATTTATAATTTTTTAAATTTATTTATTTATTAAAGATTTCTGTCTCTTCCCCGCCACCGCCTCCCATTTCCCTCCCCTTCCCCCAATCAAGTCCCCCTCCCTTTTCAACCCAAAGAGCAATCAGGGTTCCCTGCCCTGTGGGAAATCCAAGGAACCCCCACCTCCATCCAGGTCTTGTAAGGTGAGCATCCAAACGGCCTAGGCTCCTACAAAGCCAATACGTGCAGTAGGATCAAAAACCCATTGCCATTGTTCTTGAGTTCTCAGTAGTCCTCATTGTCGGCTATGTTCAGCGAGTCAGGTTTTATCCCAGGCTTTTTCAGATCCAGGCCAGCTGGCCTTGGTGAGTTCCCAATAGAACATCCCCATTGTCTCAGTGTGTGGGTGCACCCCTCGCAGTCCTGAGTTCCTTGCTCGTGCTCTCTATAAAAATTTGTTAAATAAAAGAATTCTTTTGTCTCTAAATGAGGTAACATCACAGCAACCTGATGTCAATCAATCCTTTTAGAAATGACAAACCTTAATACCTTGCCCTTCTTTATTCTTCTGTGACATTCATACATCACCTATATATACTGTTTTGTAAGTCTAGTCATTCTAGCTCTTATTGCTAGATTCATTTGAGAGGCTTAATGTATATGTGGTCCTCTATCTTGTAGGTTATATTTCTAAGAAATTCTAAGTACACTGTAAAGGAGTTCTGTGCTCTGATCTGCTGCTAATTCTCCTAGCCTACTAAACCTAGTTAGCCTCTTCTGAATTCACAGGGTTTTAATGATTTTGTTCTTGAGTTTGTGTAGGGGCAGATAACAATCTCCAAGGCAGAGAGAAGACCCCCAAGTAGGGTCAACTAAGGTCACTTCCCTGAAAGCAGGGGTAGTACGTTGAAGACTTCTTCAGGGGTATACAGAAATGATTTCCTCAGAAAGGACATGGATAAATCATTATACTAATAGCCCTCCCAGGGTGTAACACACAGAGATTCAAAGTGAGAGTAAAGGTCATCACAGACCATATAGCCTGTGACTCAGTTTTGCTGGAATTTGTCAAGCAGCTATGCTGGCTCCATGACCTTCACTGTTCTCCTAGGAGATGGCTGGGTCAGCTTGTAAACGCTCAGACTGACACACACTGCAGAAAACTCACATCATTTTAATGACTGACTTCAACAGATACAGCTGTGGAATGTACGCAGTGATATAACGACTGGGCAACTTACAGGCGTTTTCACTTGCAATTGAATTCTACTGTTACTCTGCGTCTTCGGGCTAGTTTACAGAGGTTCCCTGAATTTCAGAGTCTATTTAAAAATGTAGATATTAATATAGGCTTGGACAGTAAGAATTGCATTAGTAATTGTTACTAGCATTAATAACTACTTACTCACATTGCAGATAAGAATAATCGTTAGTTACCACATACTGATGCAATAATTGCAGCAGGTACTTGAAAATTGTTCATTTAAAGTGATGGATTACGCTGAGGGTCCAGTGTATGGTGTGCCAGAGGTTTTTAACCAGACCAATGAGAATTTTGTGGGTGGGGCTGATTGGGCAAAGGGTGTACTGAGTGATGTCCTGCAGTTCCTGATGTCATGAGGATGAGTGAAGAGCTTTTGGAAAGATGGAGAAGTGAGGTGCTCTGTGTTTGTTTGTTTTGCTCTGAATCAATCTTTTTTTTTTTTTTGGCTGGGGGGAGGGGAATGCTGCAGAGGTGGGGGTGATTATGGCAGGATTAGAAGGTGAGTGGGTTTGGAGTGCTTTATGTGAAATTTCCAAAGAATTGATAAAGAATTATGTTATTAAAAAAATAAAGTGATGAATTAAAAAGTTTCTTTTCTGGGTTGGTGAAATGCAGTGGGTAAAGACACATGCTGTGTAGACCAGATGACCTGAGTTCAACACTGGGAACCGATGATGTGGCGTCTTATGTCTGCAATTCTAGCACCAGCACTGCTGTGATATGGTGGGCACAGAGACAAGAGAACGAGCCTAATGCTCAGTGAAAGCTGCACACGGGTAGAAATAACAAGAGAAATCCTGCCTCAAAAACAAGATGGAGAGAGAGATAATCCCCCGAAGGTCAGTAAACTTGCTTGCCTGCTAAGCCTGGCCACCTGCAGTCTATCTGTGGGAGAGTCATACATGTGAAAGGAGAGAGCTGACTTTATTTTATAGTGATCTGTTCTAATTTTCACATGTGCACCATGGCACACATGCTTCATACACACACACACACACACACACACACACACACACACACACACACACGCATGCACACATGCACACACGTGCACACACATATACATGCAAACAGTCAATAACTAGTTAATTAAACATGTAAGGTAATAAAGATCCTTTAGAAATATATATTACAAAATTATAATTTTTACTAAAAAGTGAAAATATTTGTTATGATTCCTTATTGTGTTTATTTTAAATATTAAAAGAACACACTAGCCCGCAGAGTGTGAAATTGCTATTCCTAGTTGTCGTTTTCTCTGAAGAGCTTTTCGTAAAATTTGATTATCATATATAAGCTTCTACAGTACAAAAATAATGTATTTATCCTAACATACCTTGGCTATATATGCAGATACATATGTCCACTACATTAAGAAATAAATATATAACTTTTTTTCAGTCAAATATCCACAAATATTCGTGACCACTGTGTGAATTCTGGATAAAGGGGTTGTTTTATTATCAGTATGAGGTTATGCTACTTTATATTGTAGCTTACTCAAAGGAGACTTTTAAATTTTTTGTCTATCTGTATTTCTCTGCAAACATATTATTCAGTACGAGACTTGGAGATATAAGCACATCTGACAAAGCTTATCTTTTCCTCTAGAACATTCTTTCAACAGTTGCGACATTAAAGAAACTGTTCTTACATGTTTCTCAGGTCCTGGGTAATTTCATTCCACTGTAAGGCAAAACTTCTAATTCTACAGGTGCAAAATTCCTGACTGGAAGGCTCGTACTTGTCAGGTTAGATACGTGTATTTTGGCAACATTAAAAAACAGGTCAAGATAAATGCGACTGGAAATAATTACTGACTCTAAAATATTTAATATATTTAAAAAGGCTTTGCACAAAAATAAGGAATTCGAAGTAAATGTGTCTATGATCAACAAAATACAGAAAGAAATTCCACAATAATCCCTAGGAGAAGTTTTAGTGCCCTATCTAAACATTTTTGTTTTTTTGCCTCCCTTCACTAAGCAGTTCATGTCTGTGGCCATAACCCCACTCTATTAAAGCAACCCTGCTTCGAAGGGCAAAAGTAGACCTGTCTGACCTGATAAATTCAGGTGCAAGGCCAGTAGTGAGAGAGCAGGAGACAGTGTGTGGGGGGGTCATCCCTACCACCTACTATCTCAGTGAGCTTGGGCACGTCTCTCTTCTGGCTTTAGATTAGATTCTTTACCTTTACATTACCTAAAAAGCCCCATCCATCCGAACTCAAGGAGCCTAGCCCCCCTCCTTGAGCTGATGGTTGCTGTAAAGGCAGTCATTGTCTTCAGTGGTGTGCCCACATGTTCAAGTGGATAGCTCCACTTCCATGTCTGTGCGACACCCAGGTTGACTTCAGTGAGTCACAGAATGAGGACAAAGTGAAACAAAGATTTAGGAGCATGGAAGCCTGTTCCCAGGAAGGGGTTTGGTGGGGCAGATGAAAGAGGCGGAGGGAGCATGGCTCATTATTATATACATAATTGTCAAAGGATGCATTGGTTTAAACAAAAGTCCCCAGACAGTGTGTAACATACTCTGTGAGCTCAGAAGACATGAATGAATGGGAGGGAGGGGACAGCACCGTTCTTCCCCAAAGTGAAGGGAATGATCCAAGTTTAGATGATTTCATTGGACTCGCATCCTCAAGATCATGTTATTTGAGAAATCATCCTACTGCTAGCACCAAGAAATGACAAGTTGAAATAGAAAAAGAAAAACTAAAAAATAAATTGTTAAGCTAAAAAAAAAAAGACAAACCACAGCAAAAAATATTGGCAACCAAAGGATCATACTGGTAGTAAAACAGTTCAAAAACCTCAAGTTAAACTACAGTCCAACACTTAACGGGAAAACTTTAGACCTGTGTAATGGAACCAACCAAAACAAGACAGTAGAAATGAATACTGACTTGGCAATAAGTTACTGCCGTGGTTTCCCAGGTAGAGTTTCCTTAGCCACGAAGGTAAAAGTAATCCTTACCTTCCAGTAGCTTCAGAGAAAAAAACATTGGGGAAAAGACAGAAATTTAAAAAAATAATTCTAGATAATTTTACTAGCATGTATTTAAACATCATAAATACTAGTTACTCAGAATTAGTTGTATATGAATAGACAGAAATGCAGGGACAAAAGGATTGATGTCACTGTGTTCTAGTAAATGTCCTTCTATGTGACAGACTGCTCTGACAAACAAAAACAAGCCATGCTGTAACCTCAACAAAGGCTAAGTAATGTTTCTCAAAGGCATTTATGGGCTGGAGGGGTCTCTGGGCTAAACATGCGACTCTTGCAGAGGACCTGGGTTCAGCTCCCTCATCTACATTGTGTGACTCACAATAGCAGCTAGGGGAGCTGATGCTTTTGGCCTGAGGACACCTGTATTCCTGTGCACAAACATACACATAATTACAAATAATAAAAATAAATCATCTAAAAGACATTAAGCATTACCATTCTGTTGTGATCAAAACTCTGAAGAAAAAAAAAATAAAAACCCCTTAAGCAACTAGGAATTGGGACTTCATGAAAAGACTGAACAGTTAGAAAATTTTTCTTTCTTTCTTCCTTCTCTCCCTTCCTCCTGCCCTCCCTCCTTCTTTCCTTCCTTGAAACACAATTAATAAAAACTCAGGATCAGACACTGGTTCAACCTGAAGATCCAAAAAGCAAAACAGTCAGCCACTGGCTCTTACCTTGACCTCTGTCTAAAATTAGCAATCCTGCCTCCTGGAATCTCAGAAGGAGACTGTTCTGAGAGCTGTTTCCTCCTGTTTTATATTCCTCTCTAGGGCTGGGATTAAAGGCATGCACCACCATCACTAAAGGCATGCGTCGTCCAGTTTCTATGGCAACTAGTGTGGCTACCTGGATTAAAGGTGCATGTCATCGTGGTTACTGGGGTTAAAGGTGCATGTCATCATGGTTACTGGGATTAAAGGTGCATGTCATTGTGATTACTGGGATTAAAGGTGTGTGTTACCATAATCTGGCCTGTAACACAGACCAGTGGAACTGTTTTAAGTCTCAGATCTTCAGGCAGTCTTTATTTATTAAAATACATTTGAAATGTCACTACATAGTCCTTCCTTTCCCTCCTTTGCTGTTTTATTCTAGATTTTTCTTCCAACATAATATTTTTGTTGATTACTGGGGAATTTCACATAATGTACCCAGATCACATTCACTTCCCAGTCCTCCTAGGTTGCCCCCTAACCTTGTGACCTCTCCCACAAAAAAGAAGAAAGAAGCAAAAAAAAGAAAAACAAACAAACAAACTAACTAACTCAGTTTATTTAATGTCAAGAATAACCATACTTATTACATCCCAAATCCTGAGCAGACCAGTTAATTTAGTAAAATAAGATGGCAATAAATAACGTGAGAAATATCAAGGAGAAGAAGACTGTTATCTACATTCAAAAGTCAAGACAAGTCTGACATCAACTTAGCTGTGAATTTCAAATGGTAGGTCAAGGAAAAGAGAAGAACTGAGGGGAGAAGCTCACACTGCAGGCAGCAAGGCTTATGGAAAACACCTTGTAAATAAGGAAATATAGTGTTTGTTCAAGTCTAGGTTTCCCTGCTGGCCAAGGGCTCCGCTTACAAAATGCCCTCACTCTCTTTCGTGGTTCCTGCTGCAGGCCAAGAACCCTCTCACCCCTCTGAAGGATCTTCAGGACAGGAGCAGGCTCCCCTTGTGCCAGTGACCTGGCCAACCAAAGGCCTACCTCTTTGATTCAATTGTAGTAGGGCAATCTGCTCTCCTTATTGCACGCCTGTCCCTGCCGCTTGGGTCTGCCACTGCGCCAGACGCACAGAGGCGGAGCGGCGGCGGCGCCAGACGCACAGAGGCGGAGCGGCGGCAGCGGTGGCGCCAGACGCACAGAGGCGGAGCGGCGGCGGCGCCAGACGCACAGAGGCGGAGCGGCGGCGGCGGCGCCAGACGCACAGAGGCGGAGCGGCGGCGGCGGCGCCAGACGCACAGAGGCGGAGCGGCGGCAGCGGTGGCGCCAGACGCACAGAGGCGGAGCGGCGGCGGCGGCGCCAGACGCACAGAGGTGGAGCGGCGGCGGCGGCGCCAGACGCGGCAGAGCAGTGGCGGCCAGACCCAAGCGGCCGGGACAGGCCTGCAATAAGGAGAGCTGATCGCCCTACTACAATTGAATCAAAGAGGTAGGCCTTTGGTTGGCCAGGTCACTGGCACAAGGGGAGCCTGGTCCTGTCCTGAAGATCCTTCAGAGGGGTGAGAGGGTTCTTGGCCTGCAGCAGGAACTACGAAAGAGAGTGAGGGCATTTTGTAAGCGGAGCCCTTGGCCAGCAGGGAAACCTGATCCGGTTTCTAAAGGACCCATTGGATAGGATCAATAGGAGGAGATGGGCAGGCGCCAAGGCAAGAACTCACCCAATAATCCGAAAAACAACATGAAAACATCAGAACCCAATGATCTTACAACAGAAGTATTTGAACAACCTAACACAGAAGAAGTGGAAAAAATCGACTTTATGAAGATAATAGAGTCCCTTAAACAACATGTAAAAAATGCCCTTATAGAAATGGATGAGAAGTATAACAAAAAGTTTGAAGAAGTGAGTAAATACGTACATGATACCCTGGGAAACCAAGAAAAAACCATCAAACAGGTAATGGAAACAGTTCAAGAATTGAAAACTGAAATGAAGGCAAAGAAGAAAATACAAACTGAAGACCAGCTGGATATGGAAAATCTAGGCCAACGAGCAGAGTCTACAGAAATAAGCATAATCAATAGAATACAAGAGCTAGAAGAAAGACTCTCAGATGCTGAGGACACCATAGAGAAAATAAACGAACAGATCAAAGAAAACAGCAAAGCCAACAAATTCTCAACACAAAACATTCAGGAACTATGGGACACAATAAAAAAACCAAACCTAAGAATAATAGGAATAGAAGAAGGAGAAGAGTCACAGCTCAAAGGCCCAGAAAATATTTTCAACAAAATTATGGAAGAAAACTTTCCCAACTTAAAGAAAGATATTCATTTAAATATTCAAGAAGCATACAGAACACCAAACAGACTGGATCAAAGAAAAACATCTCCTCGCCATATAATAATCAAAACACAAAATATACAGGTTAAAGAAAGAATATTAAGAGCTGCAAAAGAAAAAGGGCAAGTAACTTATGAAGGTAAACCGATCAGACTTACACCTGACTTCTCGATGGAAACTATGAAAGCCAGAAGGTCCTGGATAGAGGTTCTGCAGAAGCTAAGAGACCATGGATGCAAACCCAAACTACTATACCCAGCCAAGCTATCGTTCATTATCAATGGCGAAAACAAGACATTCCAGGATAAGAACAAATTTAAACAATACGTAGCCACAAATCCAGCCCTACAGAAAGTAATAGAAGGAAAATGGCAACCCAAGGAATCCAACACTGCCAACACTGCCTACAATAACCCAGGCATCTAATGACCCTTCACGAGCACAACTCAAAGAAGGGAGACACACAATCTCTACTACCAAAAGCAATAAGAATAACCGGAGTAAACAACCACTGGTCATTAATATCACTTAATATTAATGGGCTCAATTCACCTATAAAAAGGCACAGGCTAAAAGATTGGATACGAAAACAGGATCCAACATTCTGCTGTTTGCAAGAAACACATCTCAACCACAAAGACAGGCACCTACTCAGAGTAAAGGGTTGGGAAAAGGTGCTTCAAGCAAATGGTCCTAAGAAAAAAGCAGGTGTGGCCATACTAATTTCTAACAAAACTGACTTCAGACTAAAATCAATCAGAAGAGACCGAGACGGTCACTTTATTCTCATAACAGGAACAATTCATCAGGAGGACGTTTCAATCCTGAATATATACGCCCCCAATATAAAAGCACCCACTTATGTAAAAGAAATATTACTAGAACTCAAGGCAGACATCAAACCACACACACTAGTAGTAGGAGACTTCAACACACCTCTCTCTCCAAGGGACAGGTCAATCAGACAGAAACCTAATAGAGGATTAAGAGAATTAATGGAGATAATGAAGCAAATGGACTTAACAGACATCTATTGAACATTCCACGCAAAGAGGAAAGAATATACCTTCTTCTCTGCAGCTCATGGAACCTTCTCAAAAATTGACCACATACTCGGAAACAAAGGAAACCTCCACAGATACAAAAAAATATCAGTGTCCACCTGTGTCTTATCAGATCATCACGGATTAAAGTTAGAAGGCAACAACCACGCTGCCCCCAAAAAACCGACAAACTCATGGAAACTGAACAGTCAACTACTGAACCACACCTGGGTCAAGGAAGAAATCAAGAAAGAAATTAAAGTCTTCCTTGAATTTAATGAAAATAAAGGGACAACATACTCAAACCTATGGGACACAATGAAAGCAGTGCTAAGAGGAAAGTTCATAGCACTAAGTGCCCACTTAAAGAAAACGGAGAATGCATACATTGGGGACTTAACAACACACCTGAAAGCCCAAGAAAAAAAAGAAGCAGACACGCCCAGGAGAAGTAGAAGACTGGAAATAATAAAACAGAGGGTTGAAATCAACAAAATAGAAACACAGAAAACAGTCCAAAGAATCAATGAAACAAAAAGCTGGTTCTTGGAGAAAATCAACAAGATCGACAAACCCCTATCCAAACTAATTAAACGACAGAGAGAGAACATGCAAATAAATAAGATCAGAAATGAAAAGGGGGACATAACCACAGACACAGAGGAAATTCAGAGAATCATTAGATCTTACTACAAAAGCCTGTATGCCACAAAACTGGAAAATACAAAAGAAATGGACATTTTTTTTTAAATAAGTACCATATACCAAAGCTAAACCAATACCAGGTGAATGATCTAAATAGACCGGTTACTCGCGAAGAATTATAAATGGTTATCAAAAATCTCCCTTCGAAAAAAAGCCCAGGACCATATGGTTTCAATGCAGAATTCTACCAGAACTTCCAAGAAGAACTAATACCTATACTCCTTAATGTATTTCACAATATAGAAACAGAAGAGTCATTGCCAAATTCCTTTTATGAAGCTACAGTTACCCTGATACCAAAACCACAAAAAGACCCAACCAAGAAAGAGAATTACAGGCCAATTTCACTCATGAATATCGACGCAAAAATCCTCAACAAAATACTGGCAAACCGTATCCAAGAACACATAAGAAAAATTATCCATTATGATCAAGTAGGCTTCATCCCAGAGATGCAGGGCTGGTTCAACATACGCAAATCTATCAATGTAATCCACCATATAAATAAACTGAAAGAAAAAAACCATATGATCATTTCATTAGATGCTGAAAAAGCATTCGACAAAATTCAACACCCCTTTATGATAAAGGTCTTGGAGAGAATAGGGATACAAGGGTCCTACCTAAATATAATAAAAGCTATTTACAGCAAGCCGTCGGCTAACATTAAATTAAATGGAGAAAAACTCAAAGCCATCCCACTAAAATCAGGAACACGACAAGGATGTCCACTCTCTCCATACCTCTTCAATATAGTGCTTGAAATTCTAGCAATAGCAATAAGACAACATAAGGAGATCAAGGGGATTCGTATTGGAAAGGGAGAAGTTAAGCTTTCGTTATTTGCAGATGATATGATAGTATACATAAGCGACCCCAAAAATTCTACCAAAGAACTCCTACAGCTGATAAACACCTTTAGTAATGTGGCAGGATACAAGATCAACTCCAAAAAATCAGTTGCCTTCCTATACACTAAGGATAAGGAAACAGAGAGGGAAATCAGAGAAGCATCACCTTTCACGATAGCCACAAATAGCATAAAATATCTTGGGGTAACCCCTACCAAGGAAGTGAAAGATCTACTTGACAAGAACTATAAGTCTTTGAAGAAAGAAATTGAAGAAGACACCAGAAAATGGAAAGACCTCCCTTGCTCTTGGATTGGGAGGATCAACATAGTAAAAATGGCAATTCTACCAAAAGCAATCTATAGATTCAATGCAATCCCCATCAAAATCCCATCAAAATTCTTCACAGATCTGGAGAAGACAATAATCAACTTTATATGGAAAAACAAAAAACCCAGGATAGCCAAAACAATCTTATACAATAAAGGATTGTCTGGAGGCATTACCATCCCTGACTTCAAACTCTATTACAGAGCTACAGTATTGAAAACAGCTTGGTATTGGCATAAAAACAGAGAAGTCGACCAATGGAATCGAATAGAAGACCCTGACATTAACCCACAAACCTATGAACACCTGATTTTCGATAAAGGAGCTAAAAGTATACAATGGAAAAAAGAGAGCATCTTCAACAAATTGTGCTGGCAAAACTGGATGTCAATCTGTAGAAGAATGAAAATAGATCCATATCTATCACCATGCACAAAACTCAAGTCCAAATGGATTAAAGACCTCAATATCAGTCTGAACACACTGAACCTGATAGAAGAGAAAGTGGGAAGTACTCTACAGCACATGGGCACAGGAGACCACTTCCTATGTACAACCCCAGCAGCACAGACACTAAGGACCTCATTGAATAAATGGGACTTCCTGAGGCTGAGAAGCTTCTGTAAAGCAAAGGACACTGTCACTAAGACAAAAAGGCAACCCACTGACTGGGAGAAGATCTTCACCAACCCTGCAACTGACAAAGGTTTGATCTCCAAAATATATAAAGAACTCAAGAAACTAGACCGTAAAAGGCTAATCAACCCAATTATAAAATGGGGCACTGATCTGAACAGAGAATTCTCAACAGAAGAACTTCAAATGGCCAAAAGACACTTAAGGTCATGCTCAACTTCCTTAGCGATCAGGGAAATGCAAATCAAGACAACTTTAAGATACCACCTTACACCTGTCAGAATGGCTAAAATCAAAAACACCAATGATAGCCTTTGCTGCAGAGGTTGTGGAGAAAGGGGTACACTCACCCATTGCTGGTGGGAATGCAAACTTGTGCCACCACTCTGGAAAGCAGTGTTTCGGTTTCTCAGGAAATTCGGGATCAACCTACCCCTGGATCCAGCAATACCACTCTTGGGAATATACCCAAGAGAGGCCTTATCATACAACAAAAGTATATGCTCAACTATGTTCATGGCAGCATTGTTTGTAATAGCCAGAACCTGGAAACATCCTAGATGCCCTTCAACGGAAGAATGGATGAAGAAAGTATGGAATATATACATATTAGAGTATTACTCAGCAGTAAAAAACAAGGACTTCTTGAATTTTGCATACAAATGGATGGAAATAGAAAACACTATCCTGAGTGAGGTAAGCCAGACCCAAAAAAAGGAACATGGGATGTACTCACTCATATTTGGTTTCTAGGCATAAATAAAGGACATTGAGCTTATAATTCATGTTCCTAGAGAAGCTAAATAAGAAGGTGAATCCAAAGACAAACACATAGGCATCCTCATGAATATTAACCTTCATCAGGCGATGAAAGGAGACAGAGACAGAGACCCACATGGGAGCACCAGACAGAAATCTCAAGGTCCAAATCAGGAGCAGAAGGAGACGGAGCACGAGCAAGGAACTCAGGACCACGAGGGGTGCACCCACACACTAAGACTATGGGGATGTTCTATTGGGATCTCACCAAGGCCAGCTGGCCTAGGTCTGAGAAGGCATGGGATAAATCCGGACTAGCTGAACATAGTGGACAATGAGGAATACTGAGAATTCAAGAACAATTGCAGTGGGTTTTTGATCCTACTGCACGTACTGGCTTTGTGGGAGCCTAGGCAGTTTGGATGCTCACCTTACGAGACCTGGATAGAGGTGGGCAGTCCTTGGGCTTCCCACAGGTCAGGGAACCCTGAGTGCTCTTCGAGCGATGAGGGAGGGGGACTTGATCGGGGGAGGGGGAGGGAAATGGGAAGCGGTTGTGGGGACGAGGCAGAAATCCTTAATAAATAAATAAATTTAAATTAAAAAAGATAAAAGCCCTACTCGATATCTAAAAAAAAAAAGAAACATTAAATAATTTTCTTCCAGTTCCTATCTTTTTTCCTATCAGTCTTCCAGTTTGCTGAAGCAGGCAGTGAGACAGCACTGGCCACAGTGATGGCTGCCAAAGACGCTGGCCATGGAGACTCCAGCCCCGCATTCATCTCTTGACACAGGTGACTGATTTTGCCTTTTTCATTCCCATTCCGGTATTTCATGACAATCAACTTAACCTTCTTTGTCTTATGCTTGCTCTTCTTGGGAGTGGTGCGAGACTTCCTGCATGTCTTGATCAGAAGTCTCACCGCAAGACAAAGGGTGGGTTGTTTTTGAGTGTTGTAGTCTTGCAACACCCCACTATCTTCATCAGGTCACAAGAACCTTTGCTGATTGCTGATGGCCTTCCTTTCCCTGGATCCTGGCCTTTTCACCTTCAGTTTGTCTGTGGTTTGAGCCTGAGCATGCTAGCCTTCTCCAGAAGGGTCGTTACAACATTCTACATCTCAGTCATGATTCGACCACAGATGATCAATTACAAGATCAATTTTATAATATACTTAACAACCATGTCTTAGCTGAGCTCTTACATTTCAATAAAAGACATTTGTAACTCAAAGACACTTGGGGCTTCCTACCAGGTCCTTTTCACATGTCCAGCAATCCTGCACTAGCTTGGGTGTGAAGCACGCATCCGAAAGCATCCGTGGTCTTGCCAGTAGTCCCTTTGCAGTGTTCCTTAGCCCCACACACAGCAGATCTAGTGCAGTGGTACAACGCTTGGCCCTCGCTGCATAGACTCTGTCATTTTAAAATGCAGAAGCTGGATGCAGAGAACCACTAAGGGGGCTATTTTCCACAGGAAACCAACTTCTGATACACTTTGGCATCTAGTAATAGCAGCCTTTGCTCCCTAAAAGCTAAGGGAATGGAGAGTACACCAACTTCCCTCATTTCATAGTGCCCCCGGGGGGACATTTTTAGTTCAGATCTGGAATATGTACCAGACTGGAGTGAAAAGCTTAGATCAAGAGAGGAATAGAAGCTTTAACTAAGTTGCCGATTTCAAACACTGAAGTTTTAATTATGAGCCAGTAAGTGGAGATCTCTATTTTTTTTAATAAAAAAGCAACTAAATACCATTTTAGAGGCTTGTCTTCCATTAACATCTGCACACAAGAAATAACTAAACTGCTCTTTAGAGTTTCTAGCTCGAACTTCTGAACTGAGGCAAAAGTCTTGAGTTATCATTAAAGCTGAATGGTGACAGAAAATAGTTCCTGGACAAGCATGCACAAATTTCAACAAAATATGCCTTAAAATGATAGAATGAGATGTAAATCAAACCTCTGGACTTAAAAGAAAAAAAATGACCATAAATTAAATTTTGTATTGTTTTATGCACCAAGGAAAATCATCCGGGAGAGTTCCTAAGAAGTTGGAAAGTCTAATGCAGACAGGATATTTTTTCCTCCAATAGTGATGGTATTTTAGGAATTTTTAAAACCTTTTGATCTGTGTCTCTTTTACAGATGGTCATTTGGTTTCCACATAATCATGAACATACGCAAGCTAAGCATGAGCTGTTGCTATAAGGTGGAGCATACAGATCCTACCACAGTCCCAAGCTGGGGAAGACCAAAATTGAAAGAACGAAGAAATCTCACCACTTACCTATGAAGACAACAGTGTCACTGTCTTGTGCCCTGTCTGTGTCTTCGTGTCTGTGCTGTGGTTTCTATGATGAATAATTGAGAGTCACAAGATAACAAGAGGCCACTTCCTCCACCTAAAGCCTTCCTTCATTTCTCACATGAAATGCACGTGTCCAACAGCTCGGCTGCAAAGGCTTCAGTGTGGCTTTTACCGTCATTTTATAAACTCCGTGTGAATAATCCAGCATATTTGCATAAAGAGTAAAGTCACAGTCGCAGGTGCTTGTGTGTACAGATTGCTACATGTTCTTTATGCTTAGTCTTACACCACAGGCTTCTGGGGAATGAGAGAACAAGTTCAGTCACATTCTTTCAAATGTCTTCCTCCTTCATTTCACAGTCTCCCTGGATGGAGAATCCTTTGCTCTGGGCCTTCTCAGCAGTGCCCACCTCCAACAAACTCACCCCTTGCTCCCCATATCCTCTTCATCATGTTTTCTGACAGAGTGGTGCCTTTTATCTGTTTGCCCACCCCTGCCGTAAAGATAGTGTCTGTGACATTTAGTGCCTGGCAGTTTCCTCTTTTGCTAGTTTCCATTTCTACAGGATTGTTGGGCATGGTATAGACACTAATCATGCTCTGATCACTGAATGCTCTTAATTTCTGCATGTCACACTTTCACAAGTACTCCGTTTGCATGGCTGCCTGAGTTCTGTTTACACTTGTTTCTGAAAAGAGCTCCATTGTTTGAAGGAATTGTAGCGTGCAAGATTCAAACACTCTGGGAGAATGCCTATGTCTACCAGTAACACATACCTGTCGGCTTTAAAATTTAATACAAATTTAACTTCAGTGATAATGCTAGCACAGTTCAGTGAAAATGCCCAATAAAAGATCTGTCTGTGCACTATGGAGTCTACAAATTACCAGATTATCCATGAAACATTGTAATGACAACCTGGTCTTTGCTTTGCAGAAAAATCATCATTTCAAGAGTGTCTTTTACTTTGGGGAAAAACAAAAACAATAGCAAAACTCTAACAACAAATAAATGAGACTAATATAAATATTAATTTGTAAAAAGATGAAGAAGACACAAGCGCAGCCTCCTTTTCCCCATTACAAACAGCTAAATCGACACTGGGGTGAGGCTAATGGACACTGTGATAAAGGCTCCCACTGCAAAATGAATGGCAGCAAAATTGTGGCTGGACAAGACCAGCATGCAGACTGGATTGTTTTCACCAATGTTTTGTGGGGGGTTGTCTCTTACTGAGTCTTTTTAAAAATTATTCCACACATTAGTTCCCCTTTATTTTGATAAAGAGGAAGTGCTTAAATCCACCTGTTCCTCTATTCGTGGCTACTGAGTTGCTGGGAAAGGAAGTTCAGGAAGCTTCCTTCACCAGCTTTGGTATCTTTATTCAGATTCTTACCATGATCAGTTACATAGGAAACTAAAAATCTGCCTAATGAAGTATTTAAATTTGGGTTGGAACAGCAACCGTGTTTCTCATATTTCTAAACTCTCTGAGTGGCCAAATGCATGGAAAAAGATCCAGTGTCTATTTTTCCAGGTTTCAATAGTGATAATACTATTTTCTTGCCTGCCTCTTCATATACTGCAAAGACTGATGTAAGTCCTTTTTTTTTTCTTTTTTCTTTTTTGGGTAATTTTAAAAATTGTTTTTATTGAGTTATATATTTTTTCTCCACTCCCTTCCCTTCCTTCCCCCTCCTCTTCTACCCTTTTCCATGATCCTCATGCTCCCAATTTACTCAGGAGATCTTGCCTTTTTCTACATCCCATGTAGATTAGATCCATGTATCTCTCTCTCTGGTCCTCTTTGTTGTCTATGTTCTCTGAGATTGTGAATTGAAGGCTGGTTTTGCTTTGGTTTATGTCTAAAAGTCACTTAGGAGAGAGTACATATGATATTTGTCTTTCTGGGTCTGAGTCACCTCACTTGATATGTTTTCTAGATCCATCCATTTGCCTGCAAATTTCAAGATGTCATTATTTTTTTCTGTTATGTAGTACTTCAATGTATGAATGTATCACATCTTCTTTATTCATTCTTCAGTCGATGGGGCATTTAGGTTGTTTCCATGTTCTGGCTATGACAAGCAAAGCTGATATGAACACAGCTGAGCACATGCCCTTGTGGTATGATTGAGCATCCTTTGAGTATATACCTAGAAGTGGTATTACTGGGTCTTGAGGAAGGTTGTTTCCTAATTTTCTGAGAAATTGCCTTACTGATTTCCAAAGCTGCTGTACCAGTTTGCACACCCATCAGCAATGCAGGGGTGTTCCCTTTACCCCACATTCTCTCCAGCATAAGTTGTCATCAGTGTTTTTGATCTTGACCATTCTTACAGGTGTAAGATGGAATCTGAGTTGTTTTGATTTGCATTTTTCTAATGGCTAAGGATGTTAGCAAAAGAGTGATATAAGCCTTAAGACTGTGTAACTGATTTGTTCCCCAGTCTTTCAGCTAAAAGAGGATTCACAAATGTCAGCAAATAGAAGTCCTATAAATTTCCTGAAGTATTGAGTATACCCTGTGGGCCAGGGATGGAACACTGTTCTGGCCTGTGTTAGCCTATAATCTCCATGGAGCCTCATGTACATTCTTGAGTATGGTACACAACTGACCAGAGCTTGTTAAAGCATCTTTATAGATGAGAAATCACCCAAACTCTTCATTCTAACTTATAATATTTCATGTTGATTCCTTTCTAAGGATAGGAAAATATAAACACTGAAATAGAATGTTAACTTATGTTTCAAGATTGTACTAGGATCAATTCATGTCACTTCTGTATCACTTCATCATGCTCTAGGGGAGGAAAGGCCAGTCAATAAGTATAATATCTGCCTTAACCCTGTCATGGGACCCTCAAAGACATGATTCTGAAAATCGAAGACTTGGCCTTCTGACATCCGATGTCACTAGCTGCGGTATTACTCAGACAGTTTCCAGAAAACGTCCCTCTCCTACAAAATAGTGAATGAGAACCAATGAAAAGAGGCACAGGCTCTTGAGACTGAGAGAACAGTCCCTCAAGCTGTCTTTAGCCTAAAGTTAACTTAAGTGACCAAGACAAAATCCTCAAATCAAAGGATGAATATTCACCTTGATAATCCCCAGGATAGTGTTCATTTATCACCTAAAAGTATTGTGGTTATTCAGTTATAAATTTTAAAATGGATTTTGGAAAGCTTCAAGTATTGTAGCACGATTGATCAAAACCCAGAGACAGAAACTGGGGTTCAACCTGAAGGTCAGAAAAACAAAGCAACCACCCACTAACTCTTACCTCTCCCTCAGACTGAAATAGTGATCCTGCCTCCATGAATCCTCAGAATGATACTGTGTCTAAGAGCTGTCTTCTCCCATCTTATATTTCTCTCTTGGGCTGGGATTAAAGGCGCACATCACTACCATCTGATTTCTACAGCAACCAGTGTGGCTACTGGGATTAAAGGTGTCACCCCTGCCCGTTCCATAAGGCTGACCAGTGTGGTTGTTTTACTCTCTGAATGTCAGGCAAGCTTTATTTATTAAAAAAGAAATGAAATATCACAATGAAGTATTTCCCCAGAATTTACTATAAAGTATATTTTTATTAGTCCTTTGACAATTTTATACATTATATTTCAAACCTACTCAGCTATTCCTCAGCTCCTCCCGGATCCCCCCTGCATTCCACACTCACGGGGCTTTGTGTCCTTGTTTGTTTTGAAACCATCCAGTCCAAGGAGCGCTGCCCATATTTCCTTGTCAGTGTGGCCATTCACTGGCGCATGCTTATCTGCCAGGAGCCTCACCCTTAAAGAAATCTGACTGTTTTCCTAGCAGCTAGCAGTCACCAATAGCTCCTTAGCCAGGAATAGAACTTTGTGACTCCCTCTCCCTGTGGTGCTAGGATCTTGTCTCTTCTGAGCTTACTCAGATCCTGTGTATGCCCCCACAATCACTGTGAGTAAACTTTGTGACTCCTCCCTGTGATGCTAGGATTTTGCTCTTCTGAGGTTACTCAAATCCTGTGTATGCCCTCACAATCACTGTGAGTGCATGAGAGCAACTGTCCTTTTACATCCAGAGAACACTGCTGAAGTCATCTACCACCTCAGGCTCTCAAATCTTTCTGCCTCTTCTTTCTTGAACCTTGGGAGAAGCAGTGTGAGATACATGCCCTGTTTAGGGTTGAGTACTCCACAGTTTCTTCTCTGAACCTTAACAAGTTGTGGGTCTCTGTGTGACTCATTACTGCAAAAAGAAGCTTCTCTGATGGGGTTGGAGAGATGCCTGAATCTGTGGCTGTCACAGTAAGTCATTAGGAGTCTGTTTGATTATATGCCCCTTTAACAAAGTAATAGGTTTCCCACTAGGGCTGATCACCCATCTAGCTATGGATTCTTTGATAATGGTGCAAGTTACAGGTTCCATATTGTGCAGCAGGCCTTAAATCCAGTCAGAAGATGGTTGGTTACTCGCATAACTCTTCTGATAGTGTGTGTAGTACGTTCCAGTACCATGAAGCTAGCCCATAAGGATGAAGCTTGGAGGGTAGTTTCAGCTTGACTTCTCCATGTCCTGTGACTCAAGTGTGCAATATCTTCAGCAATAGAGTCTTACCTTCAAGTTCTGGAGGCAACCAGGAGAAAAGGCAACAGTCTGTAATGTGTGGGGGTCTGTGGAACCTCACTGGCCATCACATAAAAGAGAAACAACCCATTCCTGACACTGGGATTTTTATTTGTTAGCTGATGATGTCTAGTAGAGGCATTGCTGTCCAGATACAGAGTAACTCTATTGAAATGTGTTTTGTATGTGTTTATGTAAGAGGATATCTGCAATAGTAGTATTTCATGTGACTTTTATCAGAAGGGCTTTACTGTTTGTTATCTGTCCTTCCCCACACTCCTATCTATATTTTTTTTCCTTCCATTTCCCCACCCCATCTTATCCTTTCTGCTCCATCATTTTTATGTTTCCCTTTATACCAATGTGGTGTATCTTCTTTCCTTGGAAACACCCTTACCTGGACCTTTAATAATTTCCTGACCTCTATGAGGATCTAAAATCAAAATTTAAAGATTCAAAGATAACATCTGTGTATAACAGAAAACATGTGATATTTATCTTTTAGATCTGGATTACTTCACTCAGAATAACTATTTCTAACCCTATCTATTTACTTGTGAGTTTTAGTAGTTTTTCCTCAACATCTAAATAATATTCCACTGTGTAAGTGTACCAAACTTCTGTTATTCACTCACCCATATCTGTATGTTTCCATATCTAGGTTGTTTCCATTTCCTAGCTATTGTGAATAGAGCAGCAAAGAAGAAGGAGGAGAAGTATTGCTGTAGTAAAATGCCCTTTGGGTATGTGCCCAAGAAGAATCTACCTGGCTCATGTTCTAGGTCTATTTCTAGCTGCCTGAAGAAACATCACAACAATTTTCATAATGACTGCATCCGTTTCCACCCACTGGCAGTGAGTGAATGTTCCCCTTTCCCCGCACCAGGCCTGTGTTTGTCATCCTATGTTTTTTCCTTAGCCGTTCTGACAGAGGAAAGATGAAAGCTCTAAGTCATTTTAATTTGCCTTTTTCTGATGGCTAGAGATATTGAACACTTTAAAAATATTTCCCAGCCATCCGTGTTTCAACTTTTGAGCATTCTCTGCTCAGTTTTATTCCCCAGTTTAGCTTTCTTTACATTTATTCTTTGTGTTTTCTCATCATGCATCTCGATCCCATTCATTTCCTCTCCTTTCATATCTCTCTCTGCCCTTGCAATGTCCTTCATCCCAAGAAATTAAAGCTTAAAAGAAAAATATGTTGAGGGGTAAGAAGGGTATCTTCCCCCCACCCATGCCATCATGCGACAGATGAGCAGTGGAGACAGCTCTCCCACACCCACAACTTTGGTGTTTTTGATAGTTCACTTGGCTATTCTGGAGCTTGCTCTGTAGAGTAGGCTGACCTCAAATTCAGAAATCCACCAACCTCTGCCTCTTTAGTGCTGGGATTAAAAAATGTGTACCACTACATCAGGCTCTAAGCTTTCTTTAATTCCTTTTCTAAACTTTGGTGGGTAGAAATTTGCCCTAAGGTCAGCACTCCTTTTATTACATTTCTTAATCTGTTTATCTTCTTGAACACAGAATTCAGCTTCACTTCAACTTCTGTCTTAGGGTTTCTATTGCTATAAAATGAAACCATGACCATGGCAACTCTTTTTTTATTTTTCTAAGAGTTTAAAAAACAATGACAATTTTTTAAAAAAACAAACCCAAAACATGTAATTGGGGTGGCTTACATTTTCAGTGATTTAGTCATTATCATCATGCTGTGACATGGTGACTTGCAGGGAGACATGGTGTTGAAGCTGAAACTCCTACATCATGATATGTAGGCAACAGGAAGTGGTTTGAGGTACTACATATGTCTTGAGCATATATGAGACCTCAAAGCCTGCCTCCACAGTGACACACTTCCTCTAGCAAGGCTATAGGTACTCCAACAAAGCCACACCTCCTAATAGTGCTACTCTCTTTGGGGACAACTCTTTTTCAAATCACCACACCATGGTTACATGTTGTAATAGAAGCGGCGGGCTACATTCCCTGGCACCTGGCCACCCGCATGGCTAGCTTTATCCGAAATAATTACACGGAAACTGTATTCTTTTAAACACTGCTTGGCCCATTAGTTCCAGCCTCTTATTGGCTAGCTCGTACATATTGATCTAACCCATTTCTAATAATCTGTGTAGCCCACGAGGTGGCTTACCAGGGAAGATCTTAACCTGCGTCTGTCTGGAGTGGGAGAATCATGGCGACTCACTCGGCTTCTTTCTCCCAGAATTCTGTTCTGTTTACTCCACCTACCTAATTTTCTGTCCTATCAGAGGCCAAGCAGTTTCTTTATTACTTAACCAATGAAACAACAGATAGAAAGATGACCCTCCTCCATCAGTTATAGAACATTTCTGTGGATGTTCCAAATCTTTCTAGGGCCTAGTTGACATTGGAAGGCAAGTGGAAGAATATTTTTCCTTTTTAGTCTACCTGACTATATTGTATAGCCTCTGAGTCTACTTACTGAACACTCAAAAGACCAGTTATACTCGTTTGTTGTAGGAGGCTGATTGTTTGTTCCTGGCTGCTCAGCCCCGAAATAATCACACAGAAACTATATTAATTAAATCACTGGCTGGCCCATTAGCTCTGGCTTCTTATTGGCTAACTCTTACATATTAATTTAACCCATTTATATTAATCTGTATATTGCCACAAGGCTATGGCTTACTGGGTAAAGTTCCGGTGTCTGTCTCTGGTAGGGCTACATGACTTCTCTCTGACTCTGCCTCCTCTCCCAGCATTCAGTTTAGTTTTCCCTACCTAGCTCTACTCTGCGCTATCAGTCCAAACCAGTTTCTTTATTAATTTGCCAATTGTATTCACAGCATAAGAGGGGAATCCCACATTACTTGTTTGATACTTTTAACTGCTGTATAATATTTTAAAAGTCAGACACTTTTTTTTATTTTTTTAATTTATTTATTTATTAAGGATTTCTTCCTCCTCCCCGCAACTGCTTCCCATTTCCCTCCCCCTCCCCCTATCAAGTCCCCCTCCCTCATCTGCTCGAAGAGCAATCAGGGTTCCCTGATCTGTGGGAAGTCCAAGGACCGCCCACCTCTATCCAGGTCTCCTAAGGTGAGCATCCAAACTGCCTAGGCTCAAAAGTCAGACACTTTAAAATAAACTTTGATTAGAGATTTATTTTATCCAGTCCTTATAATCCTTGATCTTTGACTTTAGAAATTATAATATCATATATGTCACCACTAAGTTTTACCCTTTACATACCTCAAAAAGTTTACTCAGAACTTAAGTAAACTTTTTGGTTTTCTTTATAAACAAGTTCTTTTCTACTAAATCAAATTCTATGCTTATATCCATTTATTTAAATCTTTTAAAATATTTTCTCTTACTTACTGGTTTCTTCTCTTAATACCATGAGACAGATAATAAAATAACATTAACAGATAAATTATCTGTTGTGAGGGTATTTTTTTTTCCTTAGGGGCAGGAGCACAAAACTATGCAGTGTCTATCCTTCTTCAGAGAGTTCAAATGACATCCCCAAATCTAACTTCAAAGAAATTCATCTGGGAAACCAGTATTTATTAGGCTACTTACAGAATGTAGGTAAGAGGTTATTGAAAGAAATGTTGGTATCCAAAAGCATTCACCCAGTATGTATTATGGCTTTACCATAGTCATACTGGTAGAGAGCCACCGTTTATCACCCTAGCTCCTCATGAAGACCTTGAGGCCTTATGCAGTTTTGTTGTAGTTATAAAGAACAGGCTGGAATGGCCCTGTCTATCTCCTATTTCTTTCTCTTTTATTTTTGATCTTTCAAGACAGGCTTTCTCTGTGTAGTCCTGGCTGTACTGGAATTTACTCTGCAGACCAGGCTGTTCTCAAACTCACAGAGATCTGCCTGTAGTGGAATAATTCTTTTGTATACTCTGAAAATGTATTGATCTTATTGTTAATAAAAATTGATTGTCCAATAGCTAGACAGGATTTTCAAAGCAAACAGAATGTTGGGAAGAGGAAGAGTGAAATCAGAGTTGGGAGCCAGAGGCAGAGGAAGCAGGATATAAATATAAATATGCTGTGTTGAAAGAAAATACCTCACATGGCAGAGGATAGATAAGAAATATGGGTTAAGACTGTGCCAACAACCTATGCTGGAGTGGGCCTGAGGCAGTGAATTTCACAGTAGCAGGACTGAGCCAGCAACCTGGGCCAGAGCAGGCCTGAGATAGCAAACTCCACAGGAGCAGGACTGAGCCAGCAACCTGGTCTGGAGCAGACCTGAGGCAGCAAACTTCAGAGAAGCAGGACTGAGCCAGTGGCCTTGGCTGGAGCAGACCTGATATGGTGAGCTCCATGGGACTGGGAATAGATCCAGACCAGGGACATTTGCAGAAGCAGAACTGGGTCAGTGACTTAGGCCGGAGCAGGACTGAGATGGCGAGTTCCACAGAAGTGGAAGGGGATCCAAACCATGAACATTTGTTGAAGCAGAACTGGATCAGTGACTTAGGCCAGAGCAAGCTTGAAGCAATGAACTCCAGAGGATCAGGACTGAGCCATCAACCTAGGCTAGAGCAGACCTGAGACAGTGAACTCCACAGGAGCAAGTACAGGGGAACAACTGCTGAGGGAGTAGGCCAGAGTCAAAGGCCTCTTTGGGTCCAGACATGAGTCTGGGATCTACAGGGGTGTAGGCAGGATTCAGAGACCTCTATGTGTCCCGGCATGAGTCTTGGACCTTTGAGGGAGTAGCCCTGAGCCAGGACCCCTGGGGTTCCAGGCATGAATCTGGGACATTCAAGGAACTAGACCTGAACCAGGACTTCTGCAGGACGAGGCATGAGTCTGGGACCTCTGAGGGAATAGGCCTGAGCCAGGACCTCTGTAGGTCCAGCCATTGGTCTGAGACCTCCTAGGGAGTAGGCAGGAACCAGAAACCTCTGTGGGTCCAACTGTGCGTCTAGGACCTCTGAAGGAGTAGGCCTGATCCAGGACTTCTGCGGGTCTGGGTGCATCTGAGTATGGGATCTCTGAGGGAGTAGATCAGAGCCAGAGACCTTTTCAGGACCAACCCTAAGCAAGAGACCTCTGCAGAAGTGGATCCAGACCAGGGACCTTTACAGAAACAAGTCTGAGTCAGCAACCTAAGCAGAGCAGGCCCGAGACAGTGAACTCCACAGGAGTAGAGCAAAACCAAGGAGGGCTGAGTTACCTCTAGGAACATGGAATGATCAATGGGATAACTGAAACCATGGCACCAACTGCATCACAAAGAGCAACCATCTGAGCTTTGGCTCCACTGGCACCTGGAAGATTGATTGCCAGAGTCACAGACAGCCCCAACTACATCAATTAGATGAAATGATGAGTAGACAACGTAAGAATGCAACACCACAAAGAGCAACATAACACCAATAAAATCTAGTGGCCATACAACAGAAGACTTGAACAACCAAATATAGATGAAGTAGAAGAAAAGGACCTAAAAAAATAACTTCAGGAGAATGTGTCAGGCCCTTAAAGAGGAAATGAGACATTCCCTCAATGAAGTGGGAAAAAGACAAAAAATTGAAAGACATCAACAAATCCCTTAAAGAAAACAAAAAAAAAAGCAATCAAACAAATGAAAGAAACTAGTCAAGACTTGAAAACTGAAACTGAAATAGAGACAATAAATAAAATACAAGCTGAGTGAATTACAGAAACAGAAATAATGAGAAAACAATCATCTCACTAGATGCCCAAATAAGCTTTCAACAAAGTACAGCATCCCTTAATGATAAAGGTCTTAGAAAGAGCAGGGATATAAGGAACATACCAAATATGATAAAGGCAATGTACAGCAAGTCAATAGCCAAAATCAAAGTAAATGGAAAGAGATTCACAGCGATCCCACTGAAATCAGGAACAAGACAAGGTTGTCCACTCTCTCCATATCTATTCAATATAGTTCTTGAGGTCTTAGGTAGAATAATAAGACAACAACGACAACAAAAAGAAAAGGTCAAGGGGATACAAATCAGAAAAGAAGAAGTCAAACACTCCCTATTTGATGATGATATCATAGTTTACATAAGCGATCTCAAAAATTCTACGAAGGAAGTTTTACAACTCATAAACACTTTCAGTAATGTAGCAGGATACAATATTAACTTAAAAAAACAGTAGCCCTTCTTTACACACATGATAAATGGACTGAGAAAGAAATCAGAGAAATATCACCTTTCACAATAGCCACAAATAGCGTAAAATGTCTTGGATTAACTCTGACCAAACAAGTAGAACACTTGTATGACAAGAACTTTAAATCTTTGAAGAAAGAAAGTGAAGAAGACACCAGAAAGTGGAAGATCTCCCATGCTCTTGGGTAGGTAGAATTAATACAGTAAAAATGGCAATCTTACTAAAAGCAACCTACAGATTCAATGCAATGCCCAGCAAAATCCCAGCAAAATTCTTCACAGGTCTCAAAAGAATGGTGCTCAACTTCATATGTAAAAGCAAAAAAAAAAAAAAAAAAACAAAAAAAAACAAAAAAAAAAAAAAACCCCTCAAGATAGCCAAAACAATCCTGTACAATAAAGGAACTTCTAGAGGCAGCACAATCCCTGACTTCAAACTCTACTACAGAGCAACAGTACTGAAAATAGCCTGGAATTGGCATAAGAATAGACAGGAGGACTAATGGAACTGAATTGAAGACCCAGATATTAATTGGCACACCTTTGAACACCTGATTTTTGACAAAGAAGCAAAAAATATCAAATGGAAAAAAGAAAGCACATTTAACAAATAGTGCTTGCATAACTGGATACCAACATGTAGAAGAATAAAAACAGACCCATATCTATCACTATACATAAAACTCAAGTTTAAATGGATCAAAGACCTCAACATAAAGCCAGCCACACTGAACCTCATAGAAGATAAATTGGAAAGTACACTTGAACGCATTGGCACAGGAGACTACTTCCCAAATATAACCCCAGTAGCACAGACACTGAGAGAAACAATTAATAAATGGGACCTCCTGAAACTGAAAAGCTTCTGTAAAGCAAAGGACATGGTCAACAAGACAAAACAACAGCCTATAGAATGGGAAAAGATCTTCACCAACCTTACATCATACAGAGGTCTGATCTCCAAAATATACAAAGAACCCAAGAAATTGGTCACCAAAATCACAAATAATCTAATAAAAAATGGAATACAGACCTAAACAAAAAACTCTTAACAGAAGAATCTAAAATGGCTGAAAGACACTTAAGGAAATGCTCAACATCCTTAGTCACCAGAGAAATGCAAATAAAAACAACTCTGAGATTCCATCTTACACCTGTAAGAATGGCCAAGATCAAAAACACTAATGACAACATATGCTGGAGAGCTTGTGGGGTAAAGAGAACACTCCCGCATTGCTGGTGGGAGTGTCAGTTGGTACAACCCCTTTGGATGTAAGTGTGGTGATTTCTCAGAAAATTAGGAAAGAACCTTTCTCAAGGCCCAGCAATATCACTTTTGGGTATTTATCCAAAGGATGTTCAATCGTGCCACAAGGATGTGTGCTCAACTATGTTCATAGCAGCTTTGTTTGTCATAGCCAGAACTTGGAAACAACCTAAATGCCCCTCGACAAAAGAATGGGTAAGGAAAATGTGGTACATTTACACAATGGAGTACTACACAGCAGAAAAAAACCCAACATCTTGAAATTTGCAGGCAACTAGATGGAGCTAGAAAGCATCATATTAAGTGAGGTAACACAAACCCAGAAAGCCAAATATCATATGTACTCACTCATATGTGGTTTTTAAACATAAAGCAAAGAAAACCAGCCTACAAATCACAATCCCAGAGAACCTAGACAACAATGAGGACCCTAAGAGAGACTTATAATTAATAAGAATTTATAATTAATTTATAATTAATATTAAGTCTCTGTGCATTTATTTTGGAGCTGGTGGTCCTGACAAAATCTCTGATTATATCTCCCTGCCTCTGCCTCTTGAGTGCTGGGATTAAAGGTGCGCACCACAACCACTGGCCCATCTTCTGTTTCTGTGAAGAAGTATTAACATTGTGATATTTTAGGAGGGCGTAACTTATTGTGTGAAGATGACAGTGTTCAACTTAGAAGACAGGGCAGAGGCCCTGCAGTCTAGGAGATGACACTAGTTCCTTCTAATCTTATCTCTAGAACAGATGAAGTTGATAGGCACCTGATGGTAAGGATATGGAACATTTTTTTTTTGTTCCTCAAAGCTGCTTAATGGTTTGTGGTGATACAATCTAAAGTAACCTCTGTCTCAAGGAGAGGAGTAGGACCCCAGTGCATTCTGCATCCTAAGTCATGGCCTGAACAACTGATAGCTAATGAGAAAGTACCAGGCTCTTGGGAAGATGTAAGCTCTGAAAGTTGAGAGGGATAGAGAAGGTACAAATTGCTCCAGGTTAAACAGAAAAGGGGAGGGAGCTCTCTTTTTTGTAGGGTTTCCCTGATCTCATGCAAGTCCATATTGCTTTAAATAAATTATATAGGAAGTAAGTACTAAAAGCTCTCTCTTTCTCTCTGATGGCTGAATGGATTGAGAGAACCTCTTTGCATGAGATGTAATTGAATTTAAGGCTGTGTATTCTAAAAAAAAATTCAACACAAAATATTAAGAAACTTGACAACTCAAAATGTGCTACACTTTAAATTATTTTATGTTGCTGTAACTATGAGGTTAAAAACTAAAGCAAGAGAACCCAGGTGCTGTGGGGCTAAAACAAAGACAGACTTTTGTAGAGCAAAGAAATGGGATATGGGGTAGTGGCACTGCGCCCCAGTCATAGGAAAATGAACCTGGAGATATCAGGCAGAAATAGCAAGCACTGAATGTCACCAGAGCCTGCCAAAGCAGCTCCTCACTGGAAATGGCCTATGTAGTAGCTGGTGGATTTCCTCTTGAGTCCATATTGGGCTCTGTCCTCTCGATAGATGGGCATCTCATTAGCTGATTATACTATAGACTGCTCAATACCATGAGATAAGGCAACTTATGTTAGAAATAGTTTACAAATTAGCTGCCCTTAATGGCACAACATCATTTTTCTTGTACTGTTTTCATTGTTCTCCTTTTCTTTGTCACAGAGTCAAGGGCCAGGCTGACCAGGACATAAGACATGCATTTTTGACTCTGCAGTGGAAGAGTCAAATCCCATTCCTAGATTCAGGTTCTCAGTGAGCTTAAATAGCAAAAGACAATCTGTCAACATAACCTAAACTCATCAGATTCTAGGCTTCCACGATCATCACTTTCATTTTAGTGGCACTTGTTTGGCACCATAGTACAGATACAATTTTATTGTGGCACACCTAAGATAATTAAAAATCATCAACAACCATATGAACCAAAACTATCTTCTTGTCCTAGGCAGGATTTAGGGATCTCCCAGGAGGTAAGAGGTCACAGATCTCAATTGGATCTTTCATGTAGAAGAAAAAGAGATCAATGGGCCAGCAGTTTAGCCAAAAGGCATAATGGGGACTAGCTTCAAGGTGAAGGAAGAGAAAGAAGCAGTGGTGGATAGATTGTAGAACCAGGCATGTGGGGGAAGGGAAAGTGTGTGGAGTGGGAGGAAGCCTGAGGAGGTTTGATAGAAATGGGGTTCATCTGCCAGATGGAATTCTGAGAGTGTCTATCGAGTCAGCATTAGAAGTCTGAACTAGAAAACCTGATACGCAGAGCGAAGGGAACGACATGGGTGGGGATAAATAAAGGGAGAGGAGAAGATGGGAAACATTTGACCATTTGCAATTTCATTGGAGATATTTTCCCCCAAAAGTTGGAAGGTTCAAACATGCCAAATTTAGGCAGCAGTTTTGGTTGCTGAGAGCATATTAGAGCCAGGTCAAGATCCAACTTGACCATACCCCCACCCCAAGCCAAAGGGATGTCTTTAAGAGTAGGTAGCCTATTGTGTACAATGTAGGTCTATATCAGTTAGTGCTAGTTTATTTCTTGACCTACTACAACCCAACCCTGGATCTGGGGAGGAGATAATGGCTCTTAGAGGCAGTGAACATGCCTCCGCCATGTTGGACTGGGTGGAGCCAACCAACAGGCAGTGCCACAGCATTGATCCTCGCCAGGCCTGTTTGGCATTAATGAAGAAAAAAAGACGCTTCTGGACAGAAAATAATTACAGATACACAATAAAGACAGATTTAGAAAAAAAAAAGATCTCTAAATGGGTCACAATGTTGGATAAAAGTATGTAGGCTTGGGAGAAAGAAAAGAGTATAGAGAGTCATAAAAAGAAGTAAATCATCTTAAAAGCTAAAACAAAGTCTTTAAAGAGACAGAGCACAAGCAATCATAGATTAAAGGAGTAAAGATAATAAAATAAATATTAAACTTGAAGAAAAAGTAATAAAGTAGAAACAAGCCATGTAAAGATGGAATATACACAGAAAGTCTGGATTATGTATACTATTGTGTTTTCTTTTAATTATTTGACTGTGAAGGAGCAAAGTACAGAGAGACATTTCATTGTACAGACTGCTAAGCTAAATCAACATATATATTTTAAAGGTATCTTGACTTGAAAATTTGGGTCTAAGTATCTATTGCTTTGGAATAGAGGTTCTGCTTTGGTTTCCACAGAAGATGAGAATCTGTGGATTTCTTCAAGACTAATGTGTTTTGATGGACAAAGAGCCCTCCAAAAGGTTGCTGCAAACATCTTCCAAAAATTACTTCATCCAACAAAAAGCAGGAAGCAGGTTGGGGAGAACTATGCCCTATTCCAAAATATTGTCTATAAATGTTTGTTTACATTTAAAAAGGAATATGATATAGAGATCAATACCTTGTCTTAGTATGAATCTTGGTTTATTGATACAAACTTAAGACCAATTTGCTTTATATATGTATATACATATATTTCTGCTCTTGATTAGGGTATTGTGTTTGTGCAGCTCATTTAAAAATTCAATGTATAATTAAGAAATATAGGTTAATAGATAATCATCTATAATAGTCATGCTTGTAGTCATATTAGTTAGGTTTTCTAGATATATAGAGATATATTTCCGTTATATAAGTATTCTTCAAATTTTTAGGGACCTTAAAAACATTGCATTTAAAATGTTTTAAGAACTTAGAGGACTTTTCATGAGACACATCTGCTTTTGGCAGCACCAATTACTTTAAGAGGATGTTGGGCATTGAAGAGGCTCCTTATGGAGTTTGCTAGTCATTTGGGCAGGAAACTGCTCTTGCCTGGACTGCTTGATGTTATGCTGTATGAACTGGACATACAGCACTCACAGAAAAATGACTTCTAAATTTGCCTAAAGATGAGACAGTACTTTGGGGTTTTTGCTTCATGAAAGAGACTGCCATACATTTTATAGGACACAGAAGAAAGTGACTGACAAACTGCCAATATAGGTGAAAATGTGTTTGAAATTTCCTGCTTCATGGAAAAGTCTGCCTATACTATGGGCCAGTAGGCTGAAGATGGGTGCCCGCAATGTTACAGAAGAACTTTGGGTAACTGTCCGGGCAGCAAGATGTCTCTGTCAATTCTCCCCCAATAAGCCTCTCTCACAGTTCTCCAAGGCATGGTCACCCTAGTCTATTCTTTTGATCATGCTGCAACAGTAGAGTACTTGCATAGCATGCACGAAGCCCTGCTTTTGACTCCCTCCCTGGTACCACAAAGTAAATGTAAGAAAGGGCCGGGTAGTAGTGGTGGTGCATACCTTTAATCCCAGCACTTGGGAGGCAGACGCAGGTGGATCTCAGTGGGACAGAGGCCAGCCTGGTCCACAGAGTGAGTTCCAGGACAGCCAGGACTGTTACACAGAGAAACCTTTTCTCTGAAAAAAAAAAAAAGGAAAATAAAGAAAGGAAAAAAGGAAGGAAGGAAAAAAGGAAGAAAAGAAGAATGATAGAGAAAAGGAACATGTTTTAAAATTACATGTTTATGTATTTCCATATATTCTGCAAATAAAGGCATCTGAAGAGGTGTATTATTCTCATGTAATGCAGAGGCAGTTTTGGAGCATAAGCATCTGTGTGAGGTTTCCAGGACTCCGCAGGGAGCAAATGATGGCAGGTACAGGTGCTGTGCTTTTCGTATGCCGATTACTTACTCTCTGTTTCAGTTTGTCCAGGTCTGATGGGCAGCAGGCGGCGATGAAGCACTGGAACCAGCTAGGCAGCTTTCAGGGTGCTTGCTATTATTGCTGAATCCATGTGCCTGGGAAATGTGCATTGGGAAAGTAAGGGAATAGTATCAGGTTACTTTCATTTGCTGAACTGTTTCTTAGGATTAACCAGTTTATTGACAAATCTCAGATCTAAATTCTTTCTCTTAAGAAGATTTTTTTTTTCTGACCACCATTTTACTCTGGGAATTGATTGCTTTTACACTACAACATCAAATACTTTGAAGACTACTTTCAGAATGGCCAGATACACAGAGAGAAAGCTTGTTGCAAAAAGAGAAACAAGGATATCCTGATTTCTGCCCAGGCAGTAGCATCTGCTGTACTGGGTGTAGTGAGAACAGAATTTTCCAGTGGAAGAAGTCTAAGGTAGAAGATGAAATTTCAACCCCAAATAAACAAACTTTGACAAGAGAATGAAAATCTGCAGCTTATGTAAGAAAGGAAGAGGCGGCCGGGCAGTGGTGGCGCACGCCTTTAATCCCAGCACTTGGGAGGCAGAGGCAGGCGGATCTCTGTGAGTTCGAGACCAACCTGGTCTACAAGAGCTAGTTCCAGGACAGGCTCCAAAGCCACAGAGAAACCCTGTCTCGAAAAACCAAAAAAAAAAAAAAAAAAAAAAGAAAGGAAGAGGCAGAGCTCCAGCCAAGGGCCCAGTGCTTGATCTCAAACACAGATTTAAAAAAGGAAAGAAAGAAAGAAAAAAAGAAAGAAAGAAAAGAAAAGAAAGAGAAGATGGATGAAAGAAAGGAAGAAAGGAAGAAAAAATAAAAAGTAACATTAAAAATAAAGAATTTATATTTTTGTAAAGTAACAGAGGATGCAGAAAACAGTGAACAAATTGCTTTGAGTTCTTTGATTCTTCTTAGTCCTGAGCCACACAGAAAAGTTAAGCTGTTTCTAAAACGTGGATACTCAATGCATCTGCTTCTTTCAGTTACTGAATATAGGTTCTGCAATGACAGTTAGGGAAGCCACTGATCTGATTAGTGCCAGTTTAGACACCCTTTTCACTATTCCTAGGAGCTTTAGCTGGGGCCATCCTTGTGGATTCCTGGGAATTTCCTTAGTACCAGGTTTCTCCCTAACCCCATAAGGCCTCCCTCTATTAAGATATCTCTTTCATTGCTCTCCCTTTTCATCCCTCTATACAGAGAATTCCTGTCTCAAAAAACTAAGAAAACAAAAGCAAAAAAAAAAAAAACCCTAAAAAAACCCCTATAAATCAAATCATTTGGAAGAATTAATGAAAATGCACAATGACGGATGAGGGCCAGTTTTACTGAATATTTATCTTTCTTACCTGTGAATCACTTCTTCTGATATTATCTTTCTCAGTGCCTAAAGGATTCTGGATTTGTTATTTTCTTTTTTTAAAAAAGCTTTATCTTATTATCTTATGTGTACAGTGTTTGTCTGGATGCATGTCTGTGTACTATCTGGGCACCTGGTACCTAGAGAATCCAGAAGAGGGTGTCAGAGTCCCTGCAATATGAGTTACAGACAGTTGTGAGCTGCCCTATGCATGCTGGGAATGAAAGCCTCTTGGCCTCTGAGCCATCTCTAGCTCCTTTTGTTTTCTTGATGAAAGTTTTGCTCTGGCTGATAGGCTGAGACAACTTAATAAAATTTCTAGACATTAAATTTTAGCTGGACATTTTTCTCAGTCATACCAAATGGTGATTTGCAAATTCATAATGCTGAATATAAGTGTTGTGGAATATTAGTTTAAGATGTTTATGCTGGGAACTATTTGTTTAGTGATGCAAGGATGTGTTGCATTCTTTTATGCGGCATTTGTTTAACTCTGTAAAACTATGTTACTTTGTCTAAAACATCTGATTGGTCTATTAAGGAGATAAATGGCCAATAACTAGACAGAAGAAAAGATAGACTGGACTGGCATGCAGAGAAAATAAATAGGAGAAGAAATCTAGGCTCGGGAGGGAAGAGAGGAGGAGCGAGAGAAGAAGGAGAGGAGGACACTAGGGATCAACCACCCAATCACACAACCAGCCATGGAGTAAGAAGGGAAGAACTACATAGAGAATAAAGAAAGGTAGAAAACCTAGAGGCAAAATGTAGAAGTAGAGAAATGGGTTAATTTAAGTTATAAAAACTGGCTAGAAACAAGACAAGCTAAGATATGCCATTTACAAATAATAATGTGTCCGTGAATTTCTTTGGGAGCTGCGTGGGGAGCCCCTAAAGAATCAATAAACAGCAACTATAGTAAGTTCCCATTTTTCTCCACATGAAATAGGTCCCTTTGGGATACCAGTGCTGAGATGGGGGGTTGGGTAGAAAGGTGGAGCAATAAATGCATGGGACATTCTGGAAAGAATGTCTTTTAGCACGTGTTTTGACTACCTGCCATGCCCGCCTTCTCAAGCAGGTTAAATAAATTGAAAAGCATATAAAGAATACACAAAAGAGCCTGGAGTTCTAGAGCACTTGCTTAGCATGTGTATTGGTCTGTGTTTCATCTCTTGCACTGTCACACACCTAAACACCTTAAAAACAACAAAACTGATTGCTAAACTCTGAGAGAAGATGTTAAGCAGGAGAGAGGCAAGGCCTTTGGTTGTAGAGGGTCTGAGGTCCTCAAGCTCACAGATAGCCCAGGGAAACCAGAACTGTTGAACACATGGGCTTTTTTCTGTTCAACAGAAGGCATTTCTACATGTTTCTGACCAGAAAGCTGGGAATGGATGTAGTTAATAACTTGGTAATCTTTGCTATCTGTAGGGCTGTGATGGAAGAGGGTCATATGTCATTGGTTAATAAAGAAACTGCCTTGGCCCTTTTGATAGGACAGCAGCTTAGATAGCTGGAGTAGACAGGTCAGAATGCTGGGAGAAAGAAGCCGAGTCAGGCAGTTGCCATGATTCTCCTCTCCGAGGCAGATGCAGGTTAGGATCTTACAGGTAAGCTACCACCTTGTGGTGGTACACAGATTATTAGAAATGGATTAATCTAGATGTGAGAGCTAGCCAGTAAGAGGATAGAGCTAATGGGCCAAGCAGTGTTTAAAAGAATACAGTTTCCATGTAATTATTTTGGGACATAAGCTAGCTGGTGGCCAGGAGCCGGGCAGCAGGAACTCAGCCTGTAGCTCCTACTACAGAATGGCACCCACAGCTCCTACTACAGGGCTGGGCTTCACCTTAATCCTCCAGACTCCTGAGTATTGTTTCTCAATCCAAGGAACCCATTCTTATGAAAGAGGTCTTAATGTACTTTGCAAAAGGCTCTGCTATTATGCTTATCAGTGGCCCTTTCTTCCTAGACTCTTATCCTGATCATTGCTCCTCAGTCAATAGAACCCATTCTTATGGAAGGATCACAGGTTCTTCACAAAAGACTTTGCAAAGGAGTTTTGATGTAGTCACGCCTTAAGCTTTACTGTGATAATTATCACAAGGAAACCTTTCCCCCAGAGGTATTCTGTGCTCAGACACGTCAAGAATAGATTGTTCAGGATCAGATGCCAAAAGTCTGAACCAGCATCAACTACCACATTTCCTTCTGAACTCACATAGATCCTTGCTCTGTCAGCTGTGGAACTTGTAGAGATACCCACATTTGGTCATCTCACCATGCCTCAGAAAGGGGTGTGAGACCCTGAAGGTGCTTCAGCAGGAATAGCCTGCTATGACCAGTACCTGCTACCACAGAGTGACTTCTGAATGAGGAAGATCCTCACAATTATGGGTGGAGCCTGAGTACCCCCTCCCCATTCACTGTCACTAAAATTCCCAAATCGGTGAGGTGAGGATATACATTTCCGATTCTATTCCCATTTTTTTAAATCTGCTAAATGAACTCTTTATATAGATGAGGTATTGAGATTTAAGTGTCTAAAGTGAAGTGCAGAAAGCGTGTTGAAGACAGTGGTCTGAGAACATCTCTTTTCATTTTTTTTAACTGCTTCATCTTTCTTCCCTACCTCATTTCTTCTTTCCCGCAGAAAATTTTATTTTATTATTTCACAACAAAAGCACATTTTTTTTCCTGAAAATAAGTTCCTTGTGTTGGTGGTAATGTATTAGTTTACTGGTAAAGTTTGTTTGCTCTATTACTATGTAAAACTTAGGGTTCCGTGCTACAGGCGAAATGATGGCTGAACTCTGCTGCTGTACACTGATGCTGCTCAGGCAAGAACAAGATGACAGAATTATCGTCCATTTGTTTGGCCACTTTCCCGACAGAATACAACTCTGCGTCTAAATAAGCACAACTGGCAGAGTGGGAGAATCACTGAGTAGCTAGTTATGTGTATTTTAAATGACAATATCCATCAGGAGTTTGGTAGGTCATTGTGGTATGCAGGCATCTCTAGAGTAACAGAACTGGTAGAATAAATATAGACACGTACAACTTATTAAATTAAATGGGCTTACTTGGGAATAGTAGCAATGACTGAATCACTCTTGAGGGGGCTTACCCTGTAGTTGAGGCTGTGTGTTCAGCAGATGGAGCAGTCCCACGGTGGCTGTCTCACACCAGAGGGGCTGACAATGCTATAGTTGCTCAGTATGTGGGGCTGGGTGCCTCAGCAGTCCCGATCAATGCTGAAAACACTTCCTGGAGAGTGGCTGGTCCTGAGTCAACGATCAAAGCCTAGAGACCCTGGTTTAGATATTAGTGAAGTGGCCAGTGGCTGTAATGATGGGATAAGTTAACTTGGTGTCAGGAGGATGGCTCAGGGAGCAGCAAGCAAATGATCTTCCTTCTTTCACGGCCCCACATTTGGAGTGTGTCTTTCCACAATTAGGACAGTTCTTTCTGCCAAGCCTTCTGCTTTTGGGTGTGCTACCCATGGCTATGTTGATGAACATCCAGGCTCATCATCCCATTTCCTTGATATTGTATCAATATCAAAATATGCAATTGCCTATGTGGTAGGATTCAGAAGTATTTTTTAAAAAAATATTTAGTATGTCATTTGTTTGTATGCTTTCAGTATGGGTGCATATGTATGCTAGTGCCATGGTGCATATGGGACACTCCGAGGATCTCTTATGGACTTTGCATCATTTCCACCATTGGGCCTGGGGATGGTTAAACCATGTATCTTAACCAACTGAGTGATTTTTCTAGCTTCATGATAGAATTTAGAGTCCCTTGGTAAGGTACCCTGGCATGATAGAGTTAAATCAATTGGTAGTTCTAATTTATTTTTGTCAGAAGCCTCCACACTGATTTCTATAGGGCTCTATCAGTCTACATTCCCATCAGGAGTGAATAAGGGCCCCTTTCTGCCCATACCGCTTCTAACACTTATTATTTATTTTCTTGATGTTTCTGCTCTCACTAGGGTCAGATGACATCTCAGCTAGTTTTGATTTGCATTCCCATGACATGGATGTTAAACATTAAAAAAAATGTATTCTTATTTGTGTTTTTTCTCTTGAAAACTATCTGGCAAGTTTATTAGCCCATTTCTTTTTTTCTTTTTTTCTTTTTTTTTTATTTTTTTGGATTTTCGAGACAGGGTTTCTCCACAGCTTTTTGGTTCCTGTCCTGGAACTAGCTCTTGTAAACCAGGCTGGCCTCGAACTCACAGAGATCCGCCTGCCTCTGCCTCCCGAGTGCTGGGATTAAAGGCGTGAGCCACCATTGCCCGGCTTAGCCCATTTATTTTTATTTCCAAACTTTTATTTATTTTTGTATACATGAGTGTTTTGCCTTTATGTATATCTGTGCACTGTGTGTGTGTGTGTGTGTGTGTGTGTGTGTGTGTGTGTGTGCATGCCTGGTGTTCACAGAGGCCAGAAGTGGGTGTTAGATCTCTTGGAATTGTACTTACAGACAGTTGTGGGCCATCATGAAAACTGGGTCCTCTCAAAGAGACCCTGTAAGTACCCTCAGTCTCTGAGCCAACTCTCCAGACACTCATTAGTCCAATAATTGATTGGGAAAGGTTTTATTTTGAGTGCTTACATTTTGCAGTTCTTTACATAGTCTAGATATTGACCCTTGTCTCAGTAAAATTGGGAAGATTTCTCTCCCATTCTGTAGGCTGTCGGTTCAGTTTGCTGATAGCTTTCATTATGCAAAAGTTTAATATAATATAAACCCATTTTAAACTCTTGATGTTATTTCTTTAGCTAGTAGAATCATAATTTGAAAATTCTTATTTATGTATATCTTGAGGTATTTTCCTATACTTTTCTTTAGCTAAATTTCAGTGTTCTGGATTTTGAATTAGGTGTTTGACCCGTTTTGAACTTTTTTTTTTCAGTGTGAGAGATTATGGAGAAACTGCCAGTGGTTCACAGTGGACTATTTAGTATTTCTAGCACCATTTACTAAATAGGTTGGTTTTTCCCACAGCATGTTTTGACACAGTTGTCAATAATTAAGTGTTAATATGTGTGTTAGTTTATTTCTAGTCTCCTAGGAATCAGTCTATGTGTGTGTTTGGTGCCGGTACTGTCCTGTCTTTGTTACTACGGCTCTGTATTACAATTAAAGGTCAGGAATTATGAATCTCCAGTAGTGTTGTTTTTCTTTGAAATTGCTTTGGCTGTCTGTGGACTCTTGTGTTGACATATGAATTTTAATTTTATTTGTTCAAATTCTGTGAAGACTTACTGGAATATTGATGGAGAAATAGGTCATATTATGAGCTGCAAATGAAGCCTTAGCAAATGAAAAATTTGTCTTGCATCTTATCAGACCCCAGTGTAATTAACCAGACAAAAACTGAGAGGGAAACTACAGAAACTCACTCATACTTGAAGACTGAGCAGAAAGCATTTTAATAAAAAGTGGGCCATTGAATAAATCAAAGAGAAATTAAAAAAATTCCTCTAATCCAATGAGCCCATTGGCATAAGTGAAGTACACGCTTGAAAATTAGCTCATTGCAAAGTACATAATACATTCACTGAGGAGCACATACTGACACACGTTTACAAAATACAGAAACGAGTTTTTTTAATTTTATTAAAAAATCGCATAACATAAAACTTATTATCTTACCATTTCAAATGTGTAGCTCTGAGATAGAGTGAATCACACTCACTTCTGCACATCCCATCTTGACACTTATAGTACAAAACAAAGCTGTGTTCGTTAAAATGATCTTTTCCACTTTTTCACTAGTATCCTGTCAGTGCCTTGTCAGATGCCACTCTGCTTTGTATTTGTTTGACTGCTCTAGATACAACCAAAGAGTGAAATCAAACACAGGGTCTTCACAATTAACGTATGTGAAGGCCTAGCTCAGGCTATGCAACCTACCCACCAGTGAAGCCTTGTGAGAGAGGCAGACCACCACATGCCCGTGCTGTCGTCACACTCCCAAACCTAGCAAGGTTACAACCAGCCTAGTGAATGACCCAGATCTCCACTGTCTGCACCAGCCCCATACTCCAAGCTTAACTTTAACTTTCCAGTCATGTTAGGGCCCAATCCCCCTCTACCTTTACTATCTTTACACTCCCAGGTCTTACTCGGTAGGGTAGTTTGCACTCCGGCCTAGGAAGATCCAGCCTGGAGGTGCAGTTGCAGGGTTTCTTTCTTAATTCTGAATTGGTGAATATCCATTACACCAATTAAAACTCAATACTAGAGCCAGAATCAGTGATTAATAGTACTTTCTGAAGAGGACATGGGCTCAGTTCCCAGAACTCACCTGGTGACTTACAACTGTCTCTAACTCCGGTTCCATGAATCCAGTGCCCTCTTCTGGCCTCTGCAACACCAGGCAAACATGCAATGTATTTACATACATTCAGGGAAAACACTCACACATATAAAATCAAATAAATTAATCCCTATAAAAAACCAACAAAGAGTTTCTAGAGGACTGACTTACCAACTCTTTCTAACTGATATGAAATCAAGCTTGGATAAGAGCAAAAACGGAACCACGCATTCACTCAACAAATGTAGGCTAGCTCTTATATCAGACACACAACCAACCGTAGAAGAACGCATGCTTAGGTCACACTGCAAAAACACAAAGATAAAACGCCAAGATGCTGTGTGCCCTCCCAAACATACTAGTCCTGTGTTCTTCATTGAGAATTACCTAGATGAATCTCAGGATACAGAATGTAAAAGAACAATCAGGAACTTGGCTAAAAATCAAAGAATTTAAAGAGAACATGAACAAGCTTCCTGATGAACTTCAAGAGGTTAGGAATCAACTCCTAAGCAAAGCTCAAGAAGATAAAATAATAAAAACAATTTAAGATTTAAAAACTAAATTCAATAAAAAATTATCAATACTAAAGAAAACTTAGGTTGAAATGAAGGTGGAACTAAGAAACTCAATAACTCAATTGAAAACCCATGGGAAGCCTTACCAGAAGAATGGATCAGAAAGAAGATAGATCCAGGACTTGAAGATAGTAAAGGAACTAGACTATCCAATCAAAATATACATGAAAAAATTAAAAACACATGAAAGAGTGTGTAAGAACTTTTGGATACCATGAATAGGGATGCTGCTATTCAGGAAGTCAGTAACTGTGCTGTGTCTACATGAGGCTATTGCTACTGTTGATAACATGCCTTCTCAGCAGCTTCTCACACAATAACATCCTTGGAGCATCTCAGCAAACACCCGGCAATGGTGAGAGAGCAAGCTGAAAACATTTTTAGTCTCTGCTGTAGGGTATAGCATTTTTATTATGTGTCCTTAACAATCTCATGTTTTCCTAAAGCATCAATTTCTCCACAAATAGGCTATGAACAATCCCGAGTCCCCTGCCCAGCATAGCAAATCCATCAGTGAAATAAAGCTGTCCAGGTTCCTCTTTTCTTTTCATCCCTGACTATGACCTGGACAATTTTAAACAAACCAGGGAATTTCCTTCATTATTCGTTTATGTACTTCAGGACCCTCAATAAAGGTAACTGAAGGCATCTGGTCAGGATTTCTCTCCTCCATCATTCTTTCTTCTGCCAGGGTCCTCACCTGCTTGGTTGAACACATTCTTATATGACTCCAGTCATGATGTACCATGCTTCCTGCTTTAGACAGGGACATACAGTATTAAATTGCATATGTACCTATATGAGAAATTTCCACAGCAGTGCTGGGATTATTCTTAGAGACTTAGAGAAGGGATTATTTATTACCTACTACTAATAAATATGTGCTTTGAAATCTTTAGCCTCTCTTGTAGGCTACATCCCTTAGTCTGAGTACAGAGAGCACAATACAGGACCAGCATTCAGATAGCACTAGTAAGAGCAGTTCTCATTATCCATTTATAGATTTCTTTGGTCCAATTTTGAGATTCAACCCTTTGGTGGCTTGGGTTCTCACTGGGTTCACAGCAATGGCTCTACTGAACTGAACAGGTGACTGCGGCTTGTTGTCTTTGGGTGCTCACATTATTTAATAATGATGTGACAAGGGGTCAGGGAGAAGAATCTACTACTTGGTGACACTAACTTCCAATGAGAAACTGAGTTCTTGATACACAACAGTAGCAACGAAGAATATGTTTGGAATTCATGGCGTTCTTTGGAGTCCTCGGAGAAAACTGAGGCTAACAGAGTTTTGTTGGGAGCTGGGTTTCTGTTGCTCTTACACTGGGCACTGGAGAGAGTTGCAGAGATGGATGAGAAAGTCTTTCCTGTTTGTCAGTATTTTGGGTGACTGTCAGTACCACACCAGTATTATTTCTTCAATTTGACAATGGCATGCTGCTCTTTTTTTTTTTAAAAAATTATTTTTATTTGTATGTTCATTGGTATTTTGCTTGCATGTTTGTCTGTGTGATGGTGTAAGAAGTTCTGGAATTGAAGTTATAGACAGGTATGAGTTGCCATATGGGTGTTGGGATTTGAACCCAGGTCATCAGCAACCCGAACTCTTAACTGCTGAGCCATCTTTCCAGCCTCACATGCTGTTATTAAAGACACTATTGAACTTTGCTTTTAGTTTTCAACCTTTGCAGACGTGGTCTTACAATGTCCCTATGACATCAAAAGCACCTACCAGCTTCTCCTTTAAAGGAATCTGAATTCTGCACATGGAATCCCACCTTCACGCTCAGTGCCTCAGTCTCTAGTTGAGGAGTGTGCCTTTTCAGCTCTCTGAACATCACCTAGTATAGGATGGCTTTCCCAAAGTCTGTGTTATTAGTTCCAATCCCTGTGTTCTAACCCTGAGCTGGGAGTTGTTTCTTGTACTTTACCATTTTGTGAATTTTATTATTAACATTTTAAGAACTTTTAGTCATTGGTTTCAATAATTAAATTTTAAGACAGTCATAAAACTTAATTGACAAATCTTTGTGAATTCATTGTTCCTAAGCAATTTGCTATTTTTTACACACACACACACACACATACACATACATTTTCATCCTAGTGGATGTCTTTTACTGCCTCCTCTGACAAAAAGTATTTTGATGGAGGTTATTGGTTGGAGTTCTTTTATTTAATCATTTTAATTCTTATAAGTGGCATCATAAAAAAAATGACCTGAGTTAGATCACAGCTTGTGATGACTTAGGTCAGGCATGAAACATTAAATCTCAACTATGTAAGACTGATGTTATTTTTCTGTTTTTGAAGCTAGTGCAATAAAACCCAGTTGCTTCTGAGAATTCAGTCTGACCGTACACTGCGTTTTAAAGTCAGGAACAGACTTTCTGATACCTGATCAGCTAATTTTCAGAAACTAAGAAGATCAAAACATACTTGATAAAACAAACATGAGAACTCATATGGCAGAGGCAGGCAACATATGACTTAGGCTTATTCTAGTTCACTCTTTGCCATCAACACTCGCATAGAATTATTCTGGTCTGGGAACTAACGAGGGATGGGCAATATATAGATTTTGCTGTTACTTATTTTGTTTTGTTTTAAGACCGGCTCTTGCTATGTTATCCAGGCTGATCTCACTGGAACTACCTCCTTCCTGAGATCAGTTTTTGACCCATTGGGGTTCTTTTTAAAATTTTCCTCTGAAAGCCCTAGAAATAAAGGATTCTTCACTAAGGAGTGGGGCAATCTATGGGCTTTCCTGTGGTAATGCTTGAGCTGAGCTACTCCAGGAACTTTTGGGTACCCAAGTATGTAATAAGCTGGCTTGATGCCACTGGCCAGTGACTAGGTATCTTAGTCAGGGTTTCTATTGCTGTGATGAAACACCATGACCAAAAAGCAAGTTGGGGAGGAAATGGTTTCTTTGGCTCATACTTCCACATCACAGTTTTGTCATCAAAGGAAGTTAGAGCAGGAACCTGGAGGATGGATCTGATGCAGAGGTCATGGAGCAGTGCTGCTTACTGGCTTGTTCTTCATGGCTTGCTCAGTATGCTTTCTTATAGAACCTAGACTACCAGCCCAGGCATGGAATTACCCACAATAGGCTGGGCCCTCATCAATTGTTAATTAAGAAAATTTCTTTTAAGCCTCCCTAAAACCTGATCTTATGGAGGTCTTTTCTTTCATTGATTCTTTGTGGATTTCAAATCATAAATCTCTATCCCATTCATCTCACTATCCCCTTGTTTTCACTCTCTGCCCTTGCAATGCCCCCATACCAAACTGAAAAGTAAAACCAAACCAAACCAACCAACCAACTAACCAAACAAACCAAAGCAAAAATCTCAGCATGGAAACTATAGTGCAATCCACTGAATCACACAGTACACCCTTTAATCCATACATCTTTACTTATAAGTGTTCATTGCATTGAGTCATTGGTCTGGTTAGAGGCCTCTAGCTTCTGCTACACTATCGGATGCTGGGCCTTCAGTGTGATTCCTCTTGAATATCTTATGGTGTCCTGGAGATCCCGTAACTTTAGATCTGCAGATGTAGCCTGTTCACTTGCTCCAGCAGTTCATAGATGAGATGGGTGTTGAGGTGGGCTACCCCATCATCCTGGTTCTGGGCCTGATGGTAGCTGAGTTGGTCAGCCCACCGGCTTCCTTCTTTGTCATCACCCAGGCGAGGTCTCTAGCACTGCCCTGGCTATCTCTCCCAATGTTGACATAAAATTATCCAGCATACAGGGGAAGCAGCACCCTGTGCAGCACTCACAGTCTTAGAGCATCTCTTTCTACCAAGCTGGTAGCCTATTCAGCTACGATGGAGTTCTCTGCACATTCCTATTAGGAGTTACCTTTTATCTCCGCAATGAAGGGATTCTGTTCCCCTAGAAGATAAACCTTGTTCACATGCCCAAATCCTGCCTTATCAGCTACAGGAGAGTTGTTTATGCTGCTTGAACTCCAGGCTGAGATCTCTTGTTATTTTATTTTTAAACCTTTAAATAAAGTTTCTTTTATTTTTAAGAGTACTTGTGTGTGTGTGTGTGTGTGTGTGTGTGTGTGTGTGTATGTATGTATGTATGTATATCTACTTTGATCTCTGTCAGTATCTGGAAAAAGTTTACCTTTGTCCCAAAGTCTTCTACAGCGAATTGTCCAGTAATCTTCTGGAGCCACTCTTCTGTGGCTGCAGGTAAATGCATATGTGTGTGTCTGAGTTCAAATGCTCTGTTCTAGCCAGTTGTCTCATTCTAGTCATTTAGCTGCTTATTTAAAACTCTGGCATCTGGTGTGGCCCTTTCTAATGACTACAACTTAGTCTTCATATTCTGTCATTCTTTACTTCTTTCCACTGATGACTGTTAGGGGTACCTACAGATTTTCTGTATAGACAATAAACCATCATTTTGAAAGACCCCAGCTTAGCTACTGTAATGCCATTTTGCAAAACTTTCACACAAACAAATGTAAGTTCAAGGTAAAGTCAGTACTCCTAGGCGGTCAAACAGGATATCTATGGGCAGACACCAGGCCTAGGAGGGGAATGAACAGTTCTGGGAAAAACTACATGTACCCTAGATAGGGCCAAGTCTGTTATTATTATCAGACCTTCATGTCTCTGGGGAACTTGTCCCCTAAATGAACCCATCGCCTCATTCGAACTGACCAATGAGATCCCTGTAACCATGCATTGCTTCTGTATGCCTGCTTTTGCTACCCTTTTTCTATAAAAAGACCTTCTCCCAGCCTGCAGGGGGGCAAGTCCTCTGAAAGGACTTTGCCGCCCACAGGTACCTGTGCCCACCCAATAAACCTCTTGCTAATTGCAGCCAATGGTGTCGACTGTTCCTTGGGTTAGGAGTCTCCTCCTGAGGGAAGGACCACTCTGAGGGTCTTTCAATTTTAGGTTTAGTTTACTCTTTTTTGACTTTTATGACACTATTTCTCTCTTTTTAAAAATGATATGTTGCTTGCTAGCATCATCATAGGAAAATCAGATAGGAAGGATGGTGGAGTTTCCTTTCAGGTGATTCCTACATTTAATGTTTCATCAGCAGATGCGAGGCTTGCCAGTGTTTCCTTACATAGCTTCGGAAGTTTAACTTCCTTTTTTTTTTCTGGGAACTAGGAGCTTTGTCAGGGATACATTGCTAAGTTGCACTGAGCAAACACTAATACTGCAGAGATAAATAAATAATGATGCTCCCTAACTTTACTGATGTTACAAATAGAAGGAGCCGATTTTCTGTTATGTTTTCATTGTAATCCTGAGTCATCAGGACTTAGTCATATTATGGACTATTGAATGAATTGTCTAATTTTTTGTTGAGTATTTTATATTTGTACCTTTCTTTGATAATATTCTATTTGTTCTATCACCCTTGCCTTGCTTTTGGTATGTGTATCCTGCAAACCCTATGTAAATTAAGCTTGTATCAGGTTAGATGATCTGTTACTAAGTGTCCATGAAGTCCTCTGGAACTGTTTTACTTGTGCAAAGACTTTACTGTCATAGGGTTTCTATTTCTGTGATAAACATTATAACTAAGAGCAACTTGGGGAGGAAAGAGTTTATTTCAGCTTACAGCTCTCTCCTCACACTCCCTCACAGAGGGAGGTTGATATGGGATTCCCCTCTGAATGCTGCAAATAGGTTTTATTACCATTGGTTATTAAAGAAGCTGTTTCAGCCAATGATTTAGTAGAGTAAAGCCAGGTGGGAAATCCAATCAGGAATACAGAAAGAAAGTAGGCAGAGTCAAGTAGACGCCATGTAGCTGCCCAAGGAGACAGATGCCAGCCTCCAGTCAGAACCTTTATGGGTAGGCCACAGCCTCGTGATGATTCACAGATTAATAGAAATGGGTGGTGTGGGAGGTTCTTCTGTCTATGTGTTGTTTTTATTGGTTAATGAATAAAGAAACTGCTTGGCCTAATAGGTCAGAACGTAGGTGGGTGGAGTAGGCAGAACAGAATGCTGGGAAGAAGGGAAGTGAGGTCAGACACCATGGAGCCAGCTTCCAGGTCAGACATGTTGAATCTTTCCTGGTAAGCCCCCACCTCATGGTGTTACACAGATTATTAGAAATGGGTTAATCAAGATGTGAGAGTTAGCCAGTAAGAGGCTAGAGCTAATGGGCCAGGCAGTGTTTAAAAGAATACAATTTGTGTGTTGTTATTTCCGGTGTAAAGCTAGCCATGAGGGAGTCAGGTGGGATGAAAAGTAGGCCTGCTTGCCACATCACTACAGTAAGAGTTAGTAAGGAATACACCTCAGCTATTGGCCAAGCAGTGTTGTGATTAATATAGTTTCTGTGTGATTATTCAAGTCTGAGTGGCCAGGAACAAATAAGCATTCTCTGCCTACAGGAGGTCAAGGCAGGAACCTGGAGGGAGGAGCTGAATCAAAAGCCATGCAGGAACACTGTTTACTGACTTTCTTACCAAGGTTTGCTCAGCTTTCTTTCTTATACACCCCAGGACTTCTGCCCAGGAGTAGTACCACTCACAGTGAGCTGGCCATCTTACATTAATTACTAATTGCCTACAGTTAATTTGATGGAGACTTTCCTCAATTGAGGTTCTTTTTCCAGATAACTTTAGCTTGTGGCAAATTGACAAAGAAAAACAAGCAAAACAAAAACCAAGATGTTGATTGACATCCTTTTGGCTCAATTTACTCACATGTTACAATATTTTGTTGTTCTTTTGAAAATAATTATTTTTTAATATTTTGCATTTATTGATGACATTTTATAAGAAGTTTTAGAAAGAAGCAAAGTATTATACATTGCATATAATTAAAATGCTTTCATTTAAGGGCCTTGTAAAATCATTTTTAAGTACTATCTACCTTTTGTTTGTTCTTTTTTGTTTTGTTTTTTGAGACAGGGTTTCTCAGTAGCTTTGGAGCCTATCCTGGAACTAGCTTTTGTAGATCAGGCTAGCCTCAAACTCATAGAAATTGGCCTGCCTCTGCCTACTGAGTGCTGGGATTAAAGGCTTTGTTTATTCTTTGACATTTTGCATACATTTGTTTATATAGTGCATCTTGATCACATCTATCCACCATTAACTTCCCTCCAACTTCTTCTAGTGTTCCTATACCAAATCACTTCCAACTTTATGTTTTATTATTAATAACCCCCAAGACAATTAGTTTTTCCCATATGAGCATGAGTTTGGGGCCAGCCACTGGGGCATGAACCACCTAGCAGCAAGCCATGCCCCCAAAAGAGAGTGACTCTTTCTTCCTCATTAACTATCAATAGCCAACAATCTTTTTCCAAGGACTCCACCCTCAACTGCAATACTTTTGACAGGCTTGATCTTGTGTAGATCTTGTGTTGATAACCATAGCTACTGTGATTTGATAGGTTCTTCCCCATCTGCCAGTTTTTACATTCTTTCTGCTCCTCTTCCATGATGTTCCCTGAGCCTTGTATAAGAAAGGTTGAGTTAGAAAGCTGAACTTTCACACTTGGCATTTTGATCCTGGGTCTCTGCTTTCTATTACAAAAAGAAGCTGACTAAAGTTGAGAATAACACAAATCTATAGGAATAAACAAGTAAACAAAAAAGCTGTTAGAATATAGCTTGGTAGCATGACAATTTAGCAAAACAACAAGGCCTAAGGGCTTCTGAGCAATGGGCTTTTGGCCTGGTGTATAGTACCCAGCATGTGATGCAGGCCTCATAGCCATTCAGAAAGGCACTGTTTACCCCATAACAGTTATGCCACTATTACATCAGTGGGTGCCTCTTGCCAAGCAGGTTGGTATTGTAGTATGAAGGGTCTAGTTCTGGGTTATATGATGTCTTTTCTCTCTCAGCAGTCTACACAGCATATTCTAACATTATATAATCTAGCCAGATGGAGAGTCAATACTGATTTATCTATGTTGTAAAAATATTTCTTGAAGAAAAAATATTGACTGATAGCATTTACCAGAATTGAGAGCCTTTCTTTGTTTCCTTTAAACCATAATGCACAGTAATTCAATTCATTTAAAATTGCATTTACCAAAAGTCATATTCAATCCTGGTAATATTTTGTGTTTCCTTCCTCATATATTATTTCATTTTTATCCTTTGACATCTTTATTTTGTTTTTTCAAAATGAATGTCAAATCATTTTGAGATTCTGGAAAAGTACACCATGAGTAGCTTGGTCTAGTTATATGAGTTCATGTTAAATAGAATGATACCCCTGGGTTCAGGGTGATCTTTAATCTTTATCTTCTTTTTGTTTTTCATGCTTTTCCCCCTGAAGCCTTATTGCACTGGTGTCTCAATAGTCTATGCCATCCAAATAGGGAGGCAGCAAATATGCACTGGTGTGCTCTAATTTATAATTAGCGAGAAAATAGCACATGTATGCCTTGATTTCCTCTGTGAAACAAAGAAATAAAGCAACACTTCTAATTTTTGGCGTGATTGTTAAAACATTATTTAATAGTATGCATTCAAGTTTATCCATTTATTTTATGCAGCTCTCAACATCTAAAAATCAAAATCTTTTAAAGGCTTTTTCTATGTAGTTTGTGAAATCACCATGGCCTATAACTTTATTCCCAGACAAATTCGTGGAAGCTCTCCTTATTCCTGTGACCACAACCACACTATTTAATTGCACCATGGAATCTTCTCCATCTACTTTTTAAATTGACTTAAAAATTTTAATGGTTTTAGATGCTCAGCAAAACTGAGGAGAAAACACAGTTCTCATATAATGTACTTGCCAAACTAATATTGTAGTGGGCCACCAAACTATAATTATACTTTCTCATGGGAGCATTCTTTTTTATTTTTTAATTGATTTTATTGAGCTGTACATTTTTCTCTGCTCCCTTCTCTTCCTCTCCCTTCCTCTTAAACACTCAATGAATTCTTTGGTTGAGGTATATCTAGGTTGCTTCCAGCTTCTGGCTATTATGAATAAAGCCACTTTGAACATAGTTGAGCAGGTGTTTTTGTGATGGAGTGGAATGTCTTTTGGTTATATGTCCAAGAGTAGTATAGCTGGATCTCTAGGTAGATTAATTCCCAGTTTTCAGAAACCACCAGATTGATTTCCATAGTGACTGTACAAGTTTGCACCCACCAGCAATGGAGGAGCATTTCCCTTGCTCCACAGGAGCTGTCAGCATGAGTTGTCACTTGTGTTGTTGATCTTAGCCATTCTGACAGCTCAAATTAGTTTTGATTAGCATTTCTCTGGTGGATAAGTATATTGAACATTTCTTTCAGTGTTTCTCAGCCATTTGAGATTCCTCTATTGAAAATTCTGTTTGGATCTGTATCCCAATTTTTAGTTGAATTATTTGATTGATGTGAAGTTTCTTGGGTTATTTATATAATAATAATAATAATAATAATAATAATTTTCAATTCAAGTATTTTTTGCTAGTATCTTTTTTTATTGTTTTTTGTTGAGCTCTACATTTTTCTCTGCTCCTCTCCCTGCCTCTCTCCTCCCCTCTTCAACACTCTCCCAAGGTCCCCTGCTCCCAAATTACTCAGGAGACCTTGTCTTTTTTCTACTTTCCATGTAGATTAGATCTATGTAAGTCTCTCTTAGTGTCTTCATTTTTGTCTAAGTTCTCTGGGATTGTGGTTTGTAGGCTGGTTTTCTTTGCATTATGTTTAAAAACAACCTATGAGTGAGTACATGTGATAATTGTTTTTCTGTGTCTGGATTACTTCCCTCAAAATAATGTTATCTAGCTCCATCAATATTCCTGCAAAATTCAAGATGTTATTTTTTTATGCTGTGTAGTACTCTATTGTGTAAATGTACCACATTTTCCTTACCCATTCTTTTGTCGAGGGGCATTTAGGTTGTTTCCAGGTTCTGGCTATGACAAAAATGCTGCTATGAACATAGTTGAGCACATGTCCTTGTGGCACAATTGAACATCCTTTGAATATATACTCAAAAGTGGTATTGAGGAAGGTTGTTTCCTAATTTTATGAGAAATCACAATACTGACATCCAAAGGGGCTGTGCCAGCTTTCATTCCCACCAGCAATGCAAAAGTGTTCCCTTTTCCCCACAACCTCTCCAGCATAAGTTGTCATTAGTGTTTTTGATCTTGGCCATTCTTACAGGTGTAAGATGGAATCTCAGAGTTGTTTTGATTTGCATTTCTCTGGTGACTAAGGATGTTGAGCATTTCCTTAAGTGTCTTTCAGTCATTTTAGATTCCCCTGTTGAGAGTTCTCTGTTTAGGTCTGTACTCTATTTTTTTATTGGATTATTTATTCTTTTGATGAACAATTTCTTGATTTCTTTGTATATTTTGGAGATCAGACCTCTGTATGATGTGGAGTTGGTGAAGATCTTTTTCCATTCTGTAGGCTGTAGTTTTGTCTTATTGACCATGTCCTTTGCTTTACAGAAGCTTTTCAGTTTCAGGAGGTCCCATTTATTAATTGTTTCTCTCAGTGTCTGTGCTACTAGGGATATATTTAGAAAGTGGTCTCCTGTGCCAATGCATTCAAGTGTACTTCCCACTTTCTCTTCTGTGAGGTTCAGTGTGGCTAGCTTTATATTGAGGTCTTTGATCCATTTGGACTTGAGTTTTGTACATGGTGATAGAAATGGGTCTATTTTCATTCTTCTACATGTTGATATCCAGTTATGCAAGAACTATTTGTTAAATATATTTTCTTTTTTCATTTGATATTTTTTGCTTCTTTGTCAAAAATTAGGTGTTCAAAGATGTATGGATTAATATCCAGGTCTTCTATTTGGTTCCATTGGTCCTCTTGTCTGTTCTTATGTCAATACCAGGCTGTTTCCAATACTGTAGCTCTGCAGTAGAGTTTGAAGTCAAAGATTGTGACTGCCTCCCGAAGTTCCTTTATTATACAGGATTGTTTTGGCTATCCTGGGTTTTTTACTTTTTCCATATGAAGTTGAGTACTGTTCTTTCAAGGTCTGTGAAGAATTTTGCTGGGATTTTGATGGGCATTGAATTGAATCTGTAGATTGCTTTTGGTAAGATTGCTATTTCTACTATGTTAATTCTGCCTACCCAAGAGCATAGGAGATCTCTTCACTTTCTGGTGTCTTCAATTTCTTTCTTCAAAGATTTAAAGTTCTTGTATTACAAGTCTTCCACATGTTTGATTAGAGTTACTCCAAGATATTTTATGCTATTTGTGGCTATTGTGAAGGGTGTTATTTATCTGATTTCTTTACCAGACCTTTTATCATCTGTACAGGAAGGCTACTGATTTTTTTTTAGTTAATCTTGTATCCTGCTACATTACTGAAAGTGCTGTACCAAAAGAAATCCCAACTTGTACTTATATCCCAAGATCTTGTTTCTGGAGCTATGTAACTTAGGTCTTACTAATCAGCCTGCTGAACTTTCAGGCACATAACTCCAATTTAAAGATGTTCAGATAGCCTTGTTTTTGACTGCTGTGCCTTGAACACCAAATTTTAAAGTTCAGTATTGTTTCTTTCAAGGATTAGCTTATCTTTCTGAATTTGAGAAACAAGTATTGCCTGTCCTCACCTGAACCTGGTAGACCTACTTTCTACCAAGGAAATTTCAGTTTGCAACCAGAGACCCATTCTTCGGAAAAATGATGCTGATGAGAGAATGAGTATACCCAAACCCTCTTTGTAAGCTAGGGCACAATGAAGTCACCGAACCTGAGCTCTCCATGAAAGGTTTATTTGGGGGAGATTCAATGCTGCCATAACCATCTCTCAGAAGGCAGAGAAAATAGCAAACTGGCAACTGGGTGAAGGTTGGGAGTAGGGAATAGGGGGATGTGGGATGGTGCCAATTTTTATTTACTTTTTAAACGACAGATGTTTTGGCTGTGGGACAAAGCATGTAAGTGGAAACAGCACAGAAGTTTAGTATGGGGACTTTCATTAAAATCTATTTTTATTTTTTATTTTGGTGTTTTTGAGGCAGGGTGTCTCTACCTGGCACTCACTATGTCTACCAGATTGGCCTCAAACTCACAGAGATCTGCCTGTTTCTGCCTTCCAAGAAATGGGGTAAAAGGCTTGCACCACTGCACCCAGATATGTGAGGACTTTGGTATGAGTTAAGAGACAGAAGAGCCTAGGGGTTATCATGAATGGGGTAGTTTTACAGGTATGTAGGTTGTAATAGTGAACTACATTCTGGAGAAGAGATAAGGACAGCAGTGGCTCTTCCTGGAGATGGAAGCCCACATCACAAATTTCTGAGGGATGCTGACTTTAGGTTTTTGTTTATCTGCTATCAATCATTCTGTTTACCAAGCCAGACTTCAACTTGAGCTGAGACTGTAACTGAGACATTGTTAGTGTCATGGCCATTTTGGGGACCCACTTTGAACTTAACACTCATTCTGTAATGGAAGCCCAGGGTAGCATCCTGGCTCATGGTCTGAACAGGCCTGTAGACAAGATAGTCTATACAGTAACCAGCTACTTTCTATTTCCTCACATGTGCTAACCTGGAGCCTTTTCTTTTTTCTTTCAAGGAAACTGAGCTTTTCATGGATGTGATTGAAGTCCCTCGAGAGCAGTAGAGCTCAACTTGCAGGTTGTGACCCCTTGTGGTCACAACCCCTTCGCAGTGGTCACCTAAGACCATCAAAATACAGATTCTTACATTATGATTCATAACAGCAAAACTGCAGTTATGAAGTAACAATGAAAATAATTTTAGGGTTGGGGTCACCACAACATGAGGAACTAATGGTTACCGCCGCAGGAAGGTTGAGAACCACTGTTCTAAAGCGTTCCAGTGGACCCATCACTATAAGAGTGCACTTTTTCAGCATGATGCCCATGTTTTCCGGAAGTCACAGTCCATCTGCTGAAAAGGATCTTCACTCTTACAGTAGAAGTGGCAAAGAGCATATGCGTTCAACACCATGTTCTTATAATTCTTAATAATAAACTTTTTTAAAACAAAGTATAGACAATGTGAAGAAGAGTTTTCTTTAGATTCCATTCCTTGTAAATGAAATGATGTGTTTCTAATTCCACAAAATTTTTTCCAACATTTGTGTAACTCATAAAAGTCTACACACCCAAACGAAAACCAGCAGATTGATATTAGCCTTTTTATTGTATACAAAATGACTTCCAGTGACGATTAACAGTATTTAAGCTTTAGTGCTATTTAACTTATATACTGTCTGAGAAAACTTCCAAGATTAAAAAGCAGTACCAAAGCTGTTGTGTGACATTTGCCATTCCATCATCTGCTGTCACGCAGAGCACATATTGTGTGTGTGATTAAGCTTAGATTAGACAAGGGAGCTACTTCCCTATCCTGATGATGAATGTGAGCTGAACTCAATGAGATCTAGTTTTTTTTCAAATCTCTTTGCTGTATTAGAACTGGTGTTTTATCACAGCAAGGATACTTATTGGTTTTTATTTTGGAGATAATTTTTTTATGAGGAACTATTTATAGTGGATATACTTTATGTACTAAGTTTTTATTTCCTATCACAGCAAGTTTCTTTGTTTTATAGGAGGGAAATAAAAAACAATTAATTGTTTAAGCAACTCTCTCACTATGCCTTATTCCAGTTTCTTAGTGTCAAAAAAAGGGCCTGCTTTATTAGTTTAGAGAGAACATACATTTATTATAGCAAGTCATGTGACCTAAAGACATCGCTGGCACATTGGGAAGCAGGGATGTCACATCATCTATCTTTTGAATGAATAGCTCTTACCCAGATGCTCCCTCTTCCTATTGGTCTGGCTCTGAGTACCCATAGCGGCTTTCTGAGTCCTGGCAAAGGTTCTTCCGGAGGTTGGAATTCTGGGGCTGCAAGTTCACATTCACTGTGAGGATGTGCAGCATGGACATGAAGCCACAAAGTGTCACAGATGCCTGCTCTCTGGTATTCTGTGATAGAGGAAGCAACTGGCCACAGAAAAAGGGAAACGCATCCTTCTGAATTTCCAGACTAGCCCATTGCTTCTTATATCTGACTCATTTTTCTCAAAAGCAGGTCAGAAGTGAGAAGCTAATGCATCTGTGATAGAGGCTATTGGATGTTTTGATCTTGATTATACTATTATGATTATTAGTTAGAGCATCAAGTAAAGGCCTACTGCGAGGTGGAGAATGTGTACAATACTAGATAAAGCAAGTGAAAGATATTCAAGATTCTTCCCCCGCAGTTTCACAAAGCATTCAGAAAAATATTTGTTGACTTTTGGTGGCAGGGTGAGGAGGGAGGTTGAGACAGAGTTTCTCTGTGCAGTCCTGGCTGTCCTGGAACTCACTCTGTAGACCAGGCTGGCCACAAATGCAAAGATCTGCCTATGTCTGTCTCCCCAGTGCTGGGATAAAAGGTGTGTTCCACCACTGCCTGAGTTTATTCCATTTAACTGAACCTCACCTCTGCAAAACTTTTATGAATAGCTGGCTTCATCTTTACCTTGCATCTCCCACTTCCAGAATTCCTGTAAGGTGCACTGAAACCACATGCTCCACCAAAAACTGCTGGGAACCTTCCTGGACTTCATCATAGCTTTTGAGAACAGGTTTCCTACCAAGATCTACAATTAGAGATTCCTTCCTACATAGGAAGAATGACTGGTTACCACGTGGCTAAAAGCAATGGCATCAGCCTTGACAAATGTCTTTTAATACCTTTTAAAATGTCACCCTCAAAGAACCTTATAGTAACTTCACACTTAATTATTCCACATTCACTTTAGGAAATATACATAAGTTTACAAAATACACTCAATGATCTTGTCTCAACATTTATTACACTCTATACTATCAAAAGTAAAAACTTTAATCAAAATACATTCTGTACTACTAACCACAACCTGGGCTTTATAGATATTTGACTGTAGTTTTCTTACCGACTAGGTTAGAGGCTTACTTTAATCTTCTTATGGAGAGTTTAGGCAGATCTTAGAGATTTTTTTAGAAAGAGAAATATAGTCCGAGAAAAAGTTATCAAATCTCATGCATTACAAAACTTCTTGAAGCCTCGCTTGCTCCAGACTGTAGTTTGTGATTTCTTTTGACACTGTTTATATATTATTGCATATAAACATTAAAGGGAGAAATGAGTCATAACTCATTATTAGGATAAAATGCAATCTGCGAAAAAATTGTAATAATTTTTTAAAAACTTGTTTTTGGTGGGGATTTCTTATAGCCATTTTGAAACATAGCTGATATTCACTTTCCACTCTTGGGGATTTACATATGTGTATTGAGGGAGTCTTTGCAGGTATCACACAGGGAATCAGACCATGAGAAGAGATAAGAATGCAAACTCGGGGCAGATTGATTTCATCAACTTGGATCAGTCTTTCTGGAGTCTAAAGCCAGGCAGTTCATTTTCAGCATACTTAAAGCACAGTACAATTTGGAAAAAGGTTTCCAGGCAACAATCATTCCAATCCCAGGTGTGCAATGGAGCTTAAGGTGTGACTACATAGAGACTCTTTTAGAAAGTACACATAACTGTGAGGGTGGGTTCTATAGCTAAAAGGCCTAGAATCTCGTGTGGTCTCTGACCTGGAGCATCGAGGTCAGCAGGGCATAAAGTACGTGTGACATCTCCCCTAAGGATGGGTAATGGTCTAGGGAGGGAAGAATCCGGAATAATCATTCTGGGGAACTTGGCTGAGGTCTGCCTTCCTTCACAGATAGCAAAAGTTGGGTGAGGTGAAACCTGCCTCCACAAAGAGCAAAAAGTCACTAAGTCAGTAACAAAATCTGCTCTCTGCTTTCTGGATGGAATGCAGATATTCGATTTTTATCCTCCACTGAGGAGACTCCAACATGATGAGCATTTCTGGTTTTATTAGTGCTTCTCTGTGAGTTACAAGGATGTCTGTACCCCCCACAGTGCATAAATGATATTTATTAATATTCATGAGGAAATGAAGATTTTAGAACATAGAAAAAGCTGAGCATGATGGTGCAGACTTTTAGTTTTCGTGCTTGGGAGATAGAGGCAGGTGGGTCTCTGTGACCTGTGAGGCCAGCTTGATCTACACAGTGAGTTCCAAGACAATCAGGACTATAGAGACCCTTTCTCAAAACAAAAACAAATGAAACAAAACAAAAACACCTTACAAAACCCAAACAAAAATAAAAAACAAAGAAACAACAAAAAAGTAAAACCATATGAAAAAATTGTCAGTGGAAATGAACTCACAAAAGAGCACTGCATTTGGAAGGAACAGACATGTAACATGCAAACATCCAGACTGGGGTAGAGAAGTGCATCATATGCATGGCAGCTGACATACGCCCCCAGAAGGACTGAACATGGGAGACAGCTTTGAGTAGCTAATGCCTGTGTAGAGTGTGATCACATTTTGCCGGTCTAGATGGTACCTCAGTTACTCTGCATCTGCAGTATGTATAGGCCCACTCAGAGAGTGGACGAGTGTGGGAAACCAAGGTGTGTGGTAGATGGTGATGGTGGTGGATGATGGTGGTGGTGGTTGGTGGTGGTGGTGGATGGTGATGGTGGTGGATGGTGATAGATGGTGGTGGTGGTGGATGGTGATGGTAGTGGATGGTGATGGTGGTGGATGGTGATGGTGATGGTGCTGGTTGGTGATTGTGGTGGATGGTGATGATGGTAATCGGTGATGATGGTGGATGGTGATGGATGGTGGTGGGTGGTGATGGTGCTGGTCGGTAATGGTGGTGGATGGTGATGGTGGTGAATGGTGATGGTGGTGATGGTAATGGTGTTCACTGGTGATTTTAATGCTCTATGCCTGGATGTGGATCATGTACTCCCTTTGCAAATCCATGTCTGCAGGGCACGGGCTTTCATTCAGGAAATAGCTCAGTTGTCTGGTTTAGAGCAGACCTGCACAAGCTGCAGAGGAAGACAGGACTGGGCAGTCCCCAGGTATCAGCATTCTGCAGGTACCAGTACAGCTGTGTCCCCCTCCACTGCCAAGATAGACCTAGTCATCCCAAGTCTGTGCCTAGTGATAAGGTGAGATCACTCAGAGATTGGCTTAAAAGAGAGATAGTGCCATTCAGAGACTTACTAGTTGTTCCTGGAGTCTAACATTACGATTACAAGGCTAGATAAACATCTTCACTAAAACCGGCAATGTCACTTTAAATAACACAGTTTTCCCAATGACAAATGATCTGCATACACTTATAGAGCAAAGTAAAGCTTTATGGGACAACTAATTCTGGGATGTGCAAAATATCTACGGGTGGCATTCTAGAGGATGCAAAGTAATTGCAGAACCTCAAGTGTCTTAGGGCTTTGATTGCCCTGAAGAGACACCATGACCATGGCAGCTCTTATAAGGAAAACATTTAATTGAGGAGGCTTGCTTACAGTTTTAGAGGTTCAGTCCATTATTGTCATGGCTGGTAGCATGGTGGCATGCAGGCAGACATGGTACTGTACGAGTAGCTGAGAGTCCTACATCTTTCAGGCAAAAGGTGATGTGGGAGTGATTTCTTATTAATAAAGAAACTGCCTAGACCCATTTGATAGGCCAACCCTTAGGTAGGCGGAGTAAACAGAACGGAATGCTGGGAGAAAGAAGCTGAGTCAGGGAGTCGCCATGATTCTCCCACTCCAGACAGACGCAGGTTAAGATCATTCCTGGTAAGCCAGCTCTTGGGCTACACAGATTAATAGAAATGGGTTAGATCAATATGTAAAAGCTAGCCAATAAGAAACTGAAACTAATGGGTCAGGCAGTGTTTAAAAGAATACAGTTTCCGTGTAATTATTTCGGGTAAAGCTAGCCGGGTGGCGGGACACAGCCCGCCGCTCCGTATTTCAACAGAGTGGCACCCAACGTGCTAATGAACTCCATGTAAAACCTGAGAGGGCTTAAAAAGGAGAGAGAGAGAATTTAAGACAGCTTTTTGCTGTTTGTGGGTTGCATGCCGCAAAGAAATTGTCCTGACTCAGCAGCAGGAAAAAACTGGCTGTTTTAAAATGCCGGCTTTCTGGTCTGTGCCACCATTGCGATCTCTGTCTGGCTCCTGTGGGAGACAAAGCTTTTAAATGGAGCATTTGGAATAAAGCTCTACAGCTTGCTTGATGGCAATGTGGACTGCTGTGTGCCTAGAACTGTGTGTGGCTCAGGGGCACCAAATGGCTCTGAGGCAGGAGCGGCTTGGCTCAGCTCTGCCATGCTGAACTGTGCTGGTCTCAGGCAGGAACTACCGTAATTACCATAAAAACAGCGCAGTTAAGGTTTTCAACTGGGCAGGACACCGCAGTACCGTATTACCTGTACATGGCGCAACTTAAGTTTTTAAGAACTTCTTAACATTTTAAGAAATGCTCCTGGATAGTAAAAACATGTTAGAGATTCACAATAAAACAGATTCAGACATAAAATACCACACTGTTGGATGAATGTACGTAGGCTTGAGAGAGAGAAAAAAAGAATATAGAGAATAAAGTTAATGGTTTAAAAAAAAAAGGTAAAGTCTTTAAAGAGACAGAGTACAGATAGTTAAGAGATTAAAAGAAATAAAGAAAAATAAGCCACGTAAAAATGGAAAATTCCCAGAGAGTCTGGATTATGTACATTGTGTTTTCTTTAAAATTTTTGACTATGAAGGAGCTAAGTACAGAGAGACATTTCATTCTATGGGCTGCCAAGTGGAACCAAAACGGATATCATGAGGGTATGACTTCAGAATTTGGGTCTAAGGATATGATGCTTTGGAGAGGGTCTTCTTTTGTTTTCACAGAGGACCAGACCCTGTGGATTGCATCTATCCCGATATGGTATGATAGACCACGACCTCCTGAAAAGTTCCTGTGAACACCCTCAAAAAATTACTTCACTCAACTGCCAACTGAGATAAACCTGGCACACAGGTTACACCCTAAATGATCTGATTAACAGTGCCCCCATTCAGCAGGAAGCAGTTTGGAGAGAAAAAACTGCGCCCATGTTCCCAAAATATTGTTTATAAATGTTCTTTTACATTTAAAGGGGGAAATGATATAGGTATGAATAATTTGCATTGGTATGGATTTTAAGGTCAGTTTTGTTATATGTATATGTATTTTTGATCTTGAATAAGGTGTGATTGTGTAGTTCATTTTTAAAATGTAATGTATAATTAGGAAATATAGGTTGTTGATGGATAATCATAATAGTCAAGTTTGTAGTCATGTTACTTAGATTTTCTAGATATATAGAGATATATTTCAGATAGGCATTCTTCATATCTCTCAAAGGCTACAGAATATGGCATTTAAAATATTTTAATAACTTAGGACTTTTCATGACAATGAGACACGTCTGCTCCTGGCAGCACCAATCTACTTCGAGAGGAAGATGGGCATCGAAGAGGATCCTTATGGAGTTTGATAGCCATTTGGGCAAGAAACTGCTCTTGCCTGGACTGTTGCATAAAATGGACACAGAGAACCCGCAGAGAGAGGACTGCTGAACTTGCCTAAAGGTGAGATGGTCTTTCGGGGTTCATGACTCATGAAAGAGTCTGCGAGACATTCTGCAGGACACAGCAGATAGTGACTGAACTGTCTTTGGAATTTCCTGCTTCTTGGAAATGTCTGCTGGATACTTTGGGCCTGAAGGCTGAAGATGGATGCCCCAACGGTACAAAAGAATTTTGGGTGACTGTCTAGGCAGCGAGATGTCTCTGTCATTTTTAGAGTTTTCTTATTTCTTGTTTACTTAGGTAGTATTATATCCTTCTGGAGTCTTTGATGGAGTTGAAGAATGAATAGGTAGTTATAGTTTTCCTTAGTTATGATAAAAGATAAAATAGATATAAATATTGTAACTGTAATTCTTGCTTGATAACTGTTTTGCTATATGTAATTTTACTATGTTAAAGTTAAAGCCTTTCTTTTTTGTTTAAACAGAAAAGGGGGAAATGATGTGGGAGTGATTTCTTATTAATAAAGAAACTGCCTAGACCCATTTGATAGGCCAACCCTTAGGTAGGCGGAGTAAACAGAACGGAATGCTGGGAGAAAGAAGCTGAGTCAGGGAGTCACCATGATTCTCCCACTCCAGACAGACGCAGGTTAAGATCATTCCTGGTAAGCCAGCTCTTGGGCTACACAGATTAATAGAAATGGGTTAGATCAATATGTAAAAGCTAGCCAATAAGAAACTGAAACTAATGGGTCAGGCAGTGTTTAAAAGAATACAGTTTCCATGTAATTATTTCGGGTAAAGCTAGCCGGGTGGCGGGACACAGCCCGCCGCTCCGTATTTCAACAAAAAGGAAGTTAACCGAGATACTGGGAAGTATCCTGAACACAGGAAACCTCAAAGCCTGCCCCCACAGTGACATGCTTTCTCCAACAAAGCCACACTTCCTAATAGTGCCACTCCCTATGAGATTACAGGGGCTAATTACATTTAAACTACTACACTCAAGTAACTTAGAAGAAAATTGAAACAGCATGTTCCTGAAACTGTATTAGATGAGTCGAGAACAATTGTGAATAGTGACGATGATTGACAGATCATGTGGCAGTTAAGTTAGCACTTTCATGAAATATAAGGACAGTGGAAAGCAGTGTTTTAAAATTCCCATGTCAAATTTTCTTTTCTGATTTTCACATGTGCAATCTTAAATATGTTTATTAATGGAACAGATCCCACTCTCGAGTTTATGCTGCAGCCTTAAAAAGCTGTGCCACCTGAGTGGTCACGATATCTTTTTAAAATGGTAGTCACCTTACTTGTGACTTTGTCTTCCTGGACATATTAGTTTTGCTCACACTATAGTGTTTTTCAGAGCTCCGTCAGGGATGTGTATTCTTTTGGTGACAAAGTTTGAATGTCTCCCTACATGCAGGCATAGAAGGAAGCACACCAATTTTGAAGTTTAAGAATTCAGTTGCCTGAAATATGATTCTGTTTACAGTTACCTTGTAGGGACAGCTGCAAATGACATGGGTGATCAATGCCTATGCCAACCTCTGTGGTCAATACACTCCATCTAGCACCATTGGTCTCATTTCCTTTTCTAGACCCACAACACTTCAACCTCTCCATGTCATGGCTGTTCTAACCAACCAGTCTTTACATATATGGCTACATTCCATAAATTTTCTGTCATAATGCCCCTTAGATCTAAGCATGAATATTACCCTCATAATGAAAACTTGGGGAATGAAGTTTTTGTTATTTTATAGATGATCTGGAGAAGGCTTAGGGATAGGAAGAGAGTCTTTATAGAGTAGTTGTTGCTTTGTATTGTTTGGGGCCAATGGTGACAGATTTAGTGACACCTGAAGCCATGCATTAGAGGCTGTGATTTCAGATCTCAACATGCATTCAGCAAAGTGGAAGGGTCTTCTTAGTTTAGTTCACCATTGCTAAGTAATTAATTCCCTTTCCATATCTTGATCCTTGTAATGAAATTAAAGGCATTGTAGAATTTTTCTTTTATCAATCAAAATCCTAGGAAATTCTCACAGTTAAAAAAATGGAAATAGATAAGAGGGGCAATGGTGGTGCATGACTTTCATCTCAGTACTCTGGAGGCAGAGGCAGGAAGATCTCTGTGAGCTCAAGCCCAGCCTGGTCTACAAGAGTTAGTTCATGACAGGTTCCAAAGCTCCAGAGAAAGTCTGTCTCTAAATAAAACAAAATAATAATAATAATAATAAATAAATAAAATGGAAATATGGTAAGAAGAATGAGAAGAATCACACAGAGTGAGAAGAAAATAAAGATATTTGATGCCATGGAAACCAAAGAAACAGTATCATAGCTATATTTTTGTTACTGCTGTGATAAAACACTGTGAGCAAGGCAGTGTTTCCTTCCTGTAGAAGGAAGGGTTTATTTGGAGTTTATGATTCCAGAGGGATAAGAATCCCCGATCATCACAACAGCGAAAGGATGGCAGCAGGCAGCATAGTGCTGGAGCAGTAGCCGGGGGCTTACATGTTGATCCACAAACAGGAAGCAGAAAGTTAACTCAATATGGATGTATTAGGGTTTCTGTTGTTGTGAAGAGGCACCATGACCAAAATAACTCTTAGAAGTAGAACATTTAATGGTGTGACTCTCTTAGTTTCAGAGGTTCAGTCCATTATCATCATGGTGGGGAATATGGTAGCATGCAGGCAAACTTGGTGCTGGTTACATCTCGGCTTGCAGGCAATAGGAAATCGACTCACATACTGGGCAATGTCCTGAGCATAAGAAACCTCAAAGCCAGGTCCCACAGTGACATACGTCCTCCAACAAGGCCACACCTACTCTCACAAAGCTACCACCTCTCCTAATAATGCCACATCCAATGAGATTATGGGAGCCAATTACATTCAAGCTACCACAATGGCAGAGTCTTTTGAGACTGCAGAGTTGTCTCAAAATGACATACTTCTTCCAGCAAGGCTCCATCATCTAATCCTCCTTAAACAGCAACCAACTGGGGACGAGTGTTTAAACGCCCAAGAACGTGGAGGATATCTCATCCAAACAACCACAAGCAGCATAATCAAAACAGCGAGCAGCAGTTCTACAGTTATCAATTAGCTGAACAAATATTAAGCATTAAATGTGTTAGTTATTAACAGAGCCTTAGGATGAAGTAGTCCAAAGTCTCTCTGCTACAGAATGGATACGAAGTGTCTTAGAGGCTCATGTCACCACCCTGTAGCACCGCTGAGAGATGCAAAGAGTTTCTGGAGATGTGGTTTGTTGGAAAGAAACTTCATCCCTGGTGGTGTGCTTTTGAAGGAGACCTATGGACACCTAGCTCCTTTCTTCCTTTCTTCACTTTGTGGACACATGAGCTGTTTGGCTTGACTTTACTACGTGTCCATTGTCCTGATGGGACTGAAACTGTGGACCCAAGCAAACTTTTTCTTCCTTTCAAGCTGTTGGCCCCAGATGGTCCACACAGTAACAGAAAGTTCGCTGACACGGTCTGTCTTCTCAGAAGTGAGACAGAATGGGGAATGGAATCCAGAGGAGGGTACCTGATGGAATGGATTTGCAGCAGTGAAATGCAAGAGAAGTGGAGAAATGGCCAAGGGGAAAGAAGGCTGCTGTGTTACTGTCTGGCAACGATAGGAAAGAGAAACCATGGCTGCTTAAACAAAAACTACTAGGTAAGGAAAGAATTTGCTTTGTTCACATTGTTTTGTTAGAAGGGAAAGACTTGAACATATTTCTAGGCCATGGAGAAATAGGGAGAGGTGAGAGGAAAGGCCAGGGAAGATGATGAATGGCGAGAAAAGGTCAGGAATGTGAATGGAGAGACTTCTTACCGTGAATAAAGAGTTCACTGGGTCAGAAAAGTGTGAGGATGCTGAGAATGTCAATTCTGAGACAGAAGAAAGAAAAATTCAGAGTGTTCACGTGGACATGTGACATCCAGTGACAGGGAAGTGGAAAGCTTGCTGAGAGGGTGAGGTGTGCTGAAGAGGAGCAGAGAGATGGCTGGGACAACTCAGTAGTGATGGTCACTGAATAGCACTAACGTGGGAGATGACGGGCTGTGGAGTGAAACATGAAGGCGCTGGCACAGATGTAATAGTCCATGGTTTCTGTTTATTTCCTCTAAAGAATGGGTTCAGAAAGCAGAAGCATACGTAAAAGGTACATTTCATAGATGTACTTGAATAGTTTTAACCTAGACATGCAGTCTTGCAGCTGACATTGAAATGTGCAAGTCATTCTGCAGCGAATGAATTGGCATCAAAACAAGGTAAGGTGGCAAGATGAGGCCCTATGTAGTGAACACAGAAGTCTGGCTGCAGAGTCCTTCCTTTGAAGGTTGGGTATGATGAGGCTGAATGATCCTTCAGCCCTAGGACATACAGGCCTCCTCTGTGAGAAGCCTTTATAAAAAGGGCCCCCTTTAATATTAGGGCCTCACAATCTCTCTGTAGGAGGGGATTCTCTTGATCTGCTTACTGTATTTATATTTTAATTTTTATTATATTTATTTGTAAGTGTGTGTGTCTGGGGGCAATTATCTAGGGAAGGGTTAGCAACTTCCAAAGTTTTGAAGGGAGATGTACGCAGAGATCAACAACTTGGTAAAGATGAATTACTTCAGAGTGATAACAAGAGAGGGAAGTTGGGGAGAAGGCAGCTAGTGCAGGAACTGGCCATTCCTTAAAAAGACATTGCCCTGAGAGTTCCAACAGTGTAGTGCCAGCTTTGGTTAAAGACCTTGGTTGAGCCATACCTTAGCAACTGGCAACATGCCAGAGTATGAGCCACATGAAGGGATCACAAGGGTGGGCTGACAGCCAGAGGACAGGGAGGGGTCAGTCTTGAACCCTTGAGGTGGTCCCATGAATTCTGTACTAATTCTTTCCAATGGTGATGCTCTGAGTAACCTAATGACTCCATCACTCTTCTTGTTAAAGATGGGGTTTCAGGTAACTCCGCTAGCCTGGGCTTTACTACATAGATGAGACTGGCCATGTAGTCCTCAGTTTTCTGGCTTCTTCTCCCAAGTTCCAGGGTTATAAATACTGTACTGACTGAATTGATCTTTCTTCTTAAAAGCCTTATCACGTTTAATACCACCATTGAGAATCAGACCTCTAGCACATGGAATGCAAAGCACATCTCAACCAAATGGTACTTGAGTTCTTCCCATGTCCACTTTCTGACACCACATTGTAATCACGTGAGATCTGATGTCAGCTCTGTAGTGAGTTGTCCTATATAAAATGGAATCAGAAATGGGCTTTCTCTGGTCAACGTGGAGCAAGATGGCAAGCGTCTACCTTGTTATCACATAATGGAGAGTGAACTAACTGCATTTGTGTGTTCTGTTGCATTTGTATTGGGTCGTCTTATACCATCTCCAAGAAAAGCAGAGATGAAAAAATTGAAGAATGTCTTCCCTAAGAGCTAGGGCTAATATGGATTGACTTCTGACCCTGTGTTCCGCTCTCCTTCCATTCGAGAAGGCAGTAAGGACTAGTGCCATATTAGGAAAGATACACTTCCCACTCTCATCTCAAGTAGATGTGCTGGCTAAGGTAGGGACCGTGGAATCAAGTTGGCTCAAAGCACAAGGTGTGGCTACCTGAACCTCAGCTAGGCACACCCAGTGTTTACAGGCTGCCTTTCGCCAGCTTCCTCAGTGAGACCCATCTATAGGGACCACTGCAGCCTGACTTCTGGGCTGCAACTTAAAGTGAGGTATTGTGGAAGTCTGTGGATAGTGATGGCTACTTCTGCTCTCCCTCTGATGCTTTCTGCATGAAAATATTCCACATGGAAAATACTATCTGCCAGGGACTCCAGCAGCTACCTCTGTGCTGACTCATAATGATTACGAAGTTGGGTGTTGGAAAAATTCTGGAAACACCCTCAAAGATAGGATTGCTTATCTAACTTGTCTGGATGGAAAGGAGTGATAATCCTAGCAGCCTGCAAAATAGAATACCAGGGACCACTGCATGAAGTCTCAAATGCTTACTTAAATTACCTATGGTCACCTACAATTTGGCTAATCTAGAGACCTCTGGATTTAAATACAAACAATACTAAACTGTAGAATGTGCCCACTGTTCCTGATAGCAGTATAAAGACAGCACAAGAGTTTCAAATGCTTTGCTGAGAAGGTTGTCAAGAGGCAAGGGATTTCCATGGTTAGTATACAAAGGTTTGTGTCTTTTATAGACTAGGGCTGGCAGGGGCAAATGCAGATTTGGGTCCGATCTTAAGGAATGATATGCAAGATTAGGGAAAAAAAAAGCATGAACAAGGAATTTGCAATGGAGGGGTTACATAGGGCTTGCTGTGCAACTGTGAGGACCTGAGTTCAAATCCCTAGAAACCAGGCTAAAAATGTGGTCATGGTCACTTGTCCTCCTGTAACCCCAGACTTGTGAGAGACAGAGACAGGAGAATTACTTGAGTTTGCTAGCTCCAGGCTCAGTGAGAGACCCAATCTCAAAAGAGTAAGGTAGACTAAAACAGGATATTTAATGCTGTCTTCTCTAGCTTCTATACATGCATGGGCACATGCACTTTTATAACACATACAACATGCACACACATATATAGCACATAGACATATATATGCAGACACATACAATATATATATATACATAAATACAACATGTATAAATATACACACAACATATATATATATATAACATCTATACACTCACAGCATATATTCAGACACATACAACATATACACACACAGTATATTTATACACATACACAGAGAGACAAGATTTAAGGAAGTTTATGCTGTGGGACAATGGTCTTGTACCCTGTCACTTGTATTGTTGTAATAAAATATTTATTGGCCAGTAGTCAGGCAGGAAGTATAGGTGGGGCGACCAAGCAAAAAGTTTAGGCAGGATGACAAGAATAGGAGAATTCTGGGAAGAGGAAAGGCTCAGTCTGTAGTCATCACCCAGACACAGAGGACACAAGATGAGAATGCCTCACTGATAAAGGTACCAAGCCATGTGGCTGACACAGATGATAATTATGGATTAATGTAGGATGTAAGAGTTAATAAGAAGTCTGAGCTAATAGGCCAACCAGCTTATGATTAATGTAGACTTCTGTGTGTTTCTTTGGAACTGAATGGCTGTGGGACTGGGCAGGATAGAAACCTCTGTCAATAAGTTTATAAATATATAGAAAGGAAGAAATGAAGAAAGAAAATGGAGGTTCAAAGAAAAGCAAGGTGAAGCCATAAGTAGGTGGAATTTGTAGGGAATATTATAAGTTATCAACAGAGCTGTTCAATAGGCAGGGACATATGTAGGGATCTTTTGCAGGCTTTAAAAAATTATGCTTCATTTTGTTTTGGGAAATCAATATGAGGGCAACTATGGAAACAATGACACTCATGATCTATAAAATGATCATTACTATTGTTCAGGAGAAGTAAAATTCTTAAGTGCAGAGGCAATGGATTCATTTCTTAATAGGCAAAGGGGTTCTCTGTGTATCGATTCATCTGATAAGTTAAATGCTGATATAAGTCTTTTGAAAGATTTACATGATATTTTAGAATTTTGATACCACATTTTGATAATTTTAATATATACTGAGAAACATTTTAACATGTAGGAATAGCTAAGAAAGATAAAAGCAGATTACATAGGGATTTATATGACACAGACTCATTTTGAATTTTTATCCAAAAGGGAATTTGGCCATCTAGTCAACCTCCTTAACTCACAAATGAAAAAACTTATAGATATAGACAGAAATATGTCCAGTATCATACAAATTGTTACTACAGTAAACTCTAGAACCCTCAATGTCACTAACCAAATCTAGGGTTGTGTATTTTCAGTGAAAATAGTGAATAGACAAGGTCAACACTTGCAATCTCAAAGGATAACCAAAGGTGAATATCCTCATTTGTTTCCTATTGCCTTGATAAACAATGTGATCAGAAGCAGAAATGTAAGGAAAAGTCTTATTTGGCTTTTAAGATAGCTTCAAACAAAGAGTAGATTGATGTCAGTCCAAGTGTCTACCGTGTAGGGAAGTTAGGGCAGGAACTCAAGATAGGAACCTCGAGACAGGAACTAAAGTAGACACCATGGAGGAAAGTTGTTTCCTGGCTTACTCTCCATGGTTTGCTCAGCCTACATTTTTATACAAATCAAAACCACCTGCCCAGGGGTGCTATTGCACACTGTAGACTGGACTCTCTCACATCAATCATTAATCAAGAAAATGCCCCACAGTCATGACCATACACCAATCTGATGGAAGCATTCCCACAAATGAGATTCCATTTCCCCAGAGGATTTGTGCTTGTGTCAAGTTGACAAAATCTCATCACACAATGAATTTATTACTTTTTAGCAAAGGAAGGATTGGTTAGGTAAAGTTTTATAAAACAGGTTAATACTGTATATAGGATTTGAGGGAGGATTTGTTTAGGGCTTAAGCTCCTGGTTAAGAGCCAGTCCAAGGGCTACAGTTGCAATCTTAAACAAAGAAGTGAGCTGACATCAGCCTTTGAGGAGATTTATGGAGCCAAATGGTTGCAGAGTTTTCAGAGTGTGAGGTGGCATTGACTTGCCCTTCAGAGGTCAGTACCCTGAAGCCATTGTCACTGACTGATTAGGAAGGTTAAACCAGCTCTGAATGCCCTTGATTACTATGACCACAGTATCATCATTTCCCAGGAGTATGGGATGTTTGATTTTAAATAAACTTACAGAATAAAAACCATGTAGGTTGGAGAATAAGCAGTTATGTAGAAGAATTCGATTTGTTGATACCTCATAGAGAAAAATATTGAGAAACAGAAGGAGACCCAAGAAAAAAGAAGCCATGATATTTCCTTACAGGAGAGAGACCATTTCCCTCCAGTACAAGCAAGGAGCTACAAACAGAGACTTACAATTTGTCTGTAATTGAACCTTTTGTATCTTGCCGTTGAATGCACATTTCGCCCCTGGACTCTGACTGAGTTTCTTTCAGAGGCGTATTGGACTTTCACTTGTCATTTTACAGAAGCATCCTAATTACAACAGTGGATCAGTAGCACACACACAATTGTTCTCTCTGCTCTGCACATCTCTTCTCACCTGAACCTACTTCATGTATTTCATAGCGCATTGTATTAGCTGCATCATCTCTGAGACTGTTTCTTTTGACTGAAGTTTTTGAACTAGACACCATTGTACCAGACTAGTCTAAAAGGGAACAATTCATACTAATGCCACATGAACAAATGGAAACTTTGAGTGGCATTTACAGTATATAGAATAGCCATTTTTCCCCCCTGGAGACAGGAGGTTCCAGCCTTTCTTAAACCAGCTTACAATTCACAATCCCAGAGAACCTAGGCAACAAAGAGGACCCTAAGAATGATGTACATATATCTAATCTACATGGGAAGTAGAAAAAGACAAGATCCCCTGAATAAATTGGGAGCATGGGGATCATGGGAGAGGGTTTAAGGGGAAAGAGGAGAGGAAGGGAGGGGAATGGAGAAAAATGTATAACTTAATAAAATCAATAATAAAAAGGAATAGCCTTTCTTGTTGTCATATGTGCAAGTACCTCTCCTCTCCCCACCACACTTCTCCCCGACACACCTCCCCCCCCCCCCACACACACACACAGAGAGAGAGAGAGAGAGAGAGAGAGAGAGAGAGAGAGAGAGAGAGAGAACCTGGAAGTAACTGCTACAGACTATAAAGTAGGATACGCAAGGAGCCAAAGAGCGCAAGAGCCAAAGCCAGAGGATATCCAATTAAGTAAGTCACACAGGGACCCCCTTCTCTCCAAATGTCTATGAGCATAAACTACTAAAATTGAGGGGCAACGCTGGAGAGATGTCTCAGTAGGTAAGAGCACTAGCTGCTGTTACAGAGGACCTGATAGTTTCGGTTCCCAGCACCCACAAGTAGTACAAGTGGTAGCTCACAACCACTTGTAACTCTAGTTTCAGCAGTTCTGATGCTTTTTTCTGATGTCTGTGGGAACCATGCACACTTGTAGTACACAGACATATGTGTAGGAGAACACTGATACACAAATTAAAAGTACAAAATATTTAAAATAATTGGGGAACCTGGAGGGTAAAGGTGTTTTCTTCCAAGACTGACAACTTGATTATGATCCCTGGAACCCACATAATGGCAGGAAAGAAATAGTTTCTGCAAGTTGTTCACTCATCTCCCCTGTACACACGCACACACACACACACACACACACACACACACACACACACACACACAAAAATGGAGGTCAGTAAAAACATCTCATTTCTTCCTTGTCTCTAACCAGTAGGTGGCCCTTGTTACAATTTCACGTAGAAATAACTTTTCTTTCTATGATGAGGTACTTGGCAGAATCTCTTTTGCTTCTGTTATCAAAAACCCTTCTTGCTGGGCAGTGGTGACTCACACTTTTCATCCCAGAACTCGGGAGGCAGAGGTAGGCAGATCTCTGAGTTTGAGTTCAGGTTGTTCTACAGAGCAAGCTCTAGGACAGCCAGGGTTACACAAAGAAATACAGTCTCAAAAAAAAAAACCACCCAAAAAACAAAAACACAAACAAAAACAAGCCCTCTTTAGGAACCTCTCTGCCAAACTTGAATTTTGGTAGCGCTGACATGAATCTCATTCCATTTTGACTCTGACAAATGTCCTTTGGTACCTATGAACTCCTCTCTCAGAAGGCATCAGTGATTGACTACCTTGTGAGCTGATGCTTATTGACCCTCGATGCTAAGATGGACTTACTCTGATTGTTGACCTGATGTGATCTCACACTGTAAGGGGTTGATAGACAACAGGTAGTCAGAGTCAAAACTTTTTAAGTCAATGCAGTCAACAAAGAGGCTTAGAAGATGATGCTCTTTGGCAGAGTTTCTCTGGACTCCATTGTTAAGCTGGATTCTCTCTGTCCTACAGTTAATGGCAAGAACTGTGCTACCAGACTCATAGTCTCCCAATGACAAATCTGTGCTTTTGGAAGATTATTTGTGTTTCATACCTTAATTTGCTCATTGATGTTTTAGAATTTAAAAGAAAGACTACACAAAGTATTTAGTTTTCCATTAAGAATGGCAAGTGTCCTTTGGTACATATGAAATCTTTCATAAGTAGACTGCTAAAATTTTAGTTGTGAGATAGAGCAGTGTGGCAACCAATTTATCAGGCAGCTAAATGTAAATGATATTCACCACAAAATGAAACGAGGTCATCTGCTTATTTCACTTGCCTAAATCTTAAGGTTCTTGTTTGCAAGTCTTATAAAAGCAATGAATCAATCTTTATGTTTTAGGTGAAGCAGTTTATATAGTTGCTTGCTTGTTTTAGCCATGCAGTTTTTTCTCCTAGGTGAGAAATGATTTTAGCTAGCAAGGGCTAAAATAACAAATGAGCAATCCTGCATAGCAAAACTATCTTTGTACAAGTAGAAAATCAGCAGAAGTGATAAATGGATAGCTAGCCAAAAGCTGTTTCATGTTAACTCCGGGATTACTGTTGAGACTCCTGAATCAGGGCTCTGGTTATGCTCCTTCTGTGTCCCTTGCACTCCAGATATGTTTGTTTCAGCTGTGGAATGCTGCTTAGCAACTGCAATATGCAAAATGGGTTTAAAAAAAGCACTGATTAATTATTATCACAATTTCTTGGGTTGTTTGTTTCTAGTGTGGGGTTAACCAAGTGTTTCTCATGTCATTACCTTGGCTGATAAGCTGCTTGAAGGTCCAGAGAGGATTATTGTTTTCCATGCCTGTGGTGGTGCCAACTGGCAGTTAGCACACTTTGGCTCTTTCCTGTAGTAAGCAGAACAGGCTTTCTGATGTGGTAATCTCAAGGCAGGATCTTAAAGCGGGAAATTAGATAATTCAGTAGCTAAACAAAAGTTTTGAAATTTGCATAAACCCTCTTCTCTTTTTCTGTTGATCAAAGCAAGTCATAAAACTAGCTTGTATTTAAGAGGTAGGCAAAGTTAAATCCACCTCTCTGCATGGGAAAGACAGAATCATCCTTGCAGAGGCCTACATATTTGAGAATGAAGGTGCTATGTTACCATTTCATTACCACACAATCACTTATGTGTTTGTTATATATGCACCTGTGTATGCTTGACAGCATGCACCAGTGTGCATACGGAAGTCAGAGGAATACATAGAGATGGAGAATGGGTTTAACACGCCCCAACAATTCTCTCTCCATTCCCTAGAATTTTAGGCTTGCAGGCTCACACAACCATGCCCTGCTTTTCAACTGGGTTCTACGGATTGGAATTCAGGTCCTCATGAATTGTTCAACAAGTGCTCTTACATACCAAACCACCTTCCCCCTTTAAAAGTTTTACTTCACAAATATGTCCTGTGTACACTTCTTCCCACCTTCTTTACTCAGTGTGTCTAAGGGGGTGTTATCTTGTGTATCACAATAACTTTCAGTAATGTATTTCAGTTCTAATTTTTCTACACTTAGCTCTCCATGCAGAATCTCTCTCTCTCTCTCTCTCTCTCTCTCTCTCTCTCTCTCTCTCTCTCACACACACACACACACACACATGCATGTACTCATGCACTCACACACATACACGTAAACTCATGAACTCACACACGCATCCACCCATGCATGTACACACACATAATATGTGTACAATGCACCACACACACATGCACACACACACAGAGTGATTTTTCTAAATGTATATCAGATCATGAACTTCCCTAGTGTGATGTGGGATTTCCCTCTGTATGCTGTAACTACCATTGATAAATAAAGGAACTGCTTTGAGCCTATAGCAGAGCTATAGGGGAACAGAGCTAGGTGGGGAAAGCTAAGCTGAATGCTGGGAGAAAAAAAGGCTGAGTCAGAGAGAAGCCATGGAGCCCCGCCGGAGCTTTAGCCAGTAAGCCAGAGTCACCTGACGAAACACAGAATAATAGAAATGGGTTAAATTAATATGTAGGAATTAGCCAATAAGAAGCTAGAGCTAATGGGCCAAGCAATGATTTAAACAATATGGTTTCTGTGTGATTATTTCTAGGCTGAGCAGCTGGGAACCAACACGCGGTCCCTCCTTGCTACACTTGTGCAAAGCTCTCCAGGGGTGTTCCATTCTCATTAAAACAAGATGTGAAGTCTGTGTTGAAGCAAGGAGTCTGTGCATCTCTTCTGTTCCTTCTTATCTCTGCCTTTGTTTGATAATTCTCTCTGATCACTTTGCTCCTGCAAATTCAGCTAAAGCTCAGTGAAAAAGACACCCCGGTCTCTTCTGTTTTCTTGAAGCTTTGAACATAGCATAGTCTGTTTTAACTTGGGCTATTCCTTTGAACTTTCTGCACACTCAGCCTCCCATTGGCTCATTCTGTTCCCCATCCATTCCTCACCCAGACCAAACATGAACTGGCAGAGAGCTTTTGGAAAATAGCTTTCTTTTGATACCATGCTTTATTTTCTCCATTTTTTTTTACCATCTCACCTGAGTATGCACTAATATACATGATTTTTTTCCATTTTTACTAACACACATTATGTTTTTTACTTACTATATTATGCTAAGATCAAGGTAGGAATTTTTTTAAAAAGATCTTTCAGGCCCTTTATATCCTAAGCATCTTGAACTGTGTCTAGTGAATGCTAAAACTTCAGTGGATAAACAAATGAATGAATGAACTCTTAGGTAATTCTCTGTCTTACAGAACCCAAACCATCATTTTCTCTGCTATCAGCAGACAAGCCAGTTTAAACCACATAGGATGGTCCTGGGGTCAAATCCTGCTCACTACTTTTGAGGCACACTGGGAGCCAGGCAGCTCCTTCATAACTTGTGATTCATCCTAGCAAGATTCTGTTTTAATCCCTCACTTCTCTATTTCAATGGACTATTGTAAGAGAAACATAAAGCAACTTTCAAGCTTCAGACAAAATTTTCTGTAAACCAGATACTACATCTCACTGTAAACCCAACACTGGGACTCACTGTACACCGGACAGAGTGTCTCACTGTAACCGGGCACTGGGTCTCACTGAAAACCAGACACTACGTCCTTTCTGTTTACTTAAGTAATGATAAGTTGAAAACATGCATCGGCGACTGACAGATTTTCTGGAGGATCATGGGTTTCTATTATTATAACACTTTTTTAATAAAATGAAGACACAATTAGGAAGCAGGGAGAGATGAATTCATGCTCAGCTTTCTTCTTGATTTACATAGCCTAGAATCCCAGCACAGGAATGGCGACAACCACGGTGAGAGGATCTTCTCATTTCAATTAAGGTAATCAAGACCCCCACAGATATGTCCAGTGGCCTAGTTCCCAGGTGATTCTGGATTCTGCCAAGTTGACCATCAGTGCTCACCATTAAGCTTGTATTTAGGTTGAGAGAATACATGATGGGAAGGGAGCATCAGTTACTATGGCCAAACTGTAGGGCACACAGCATTTTCAGAGGCATCCTGCTGTGGGGATCTTTTTGGAATAAACATTAAGAAGAGTGGAAGAGAGGAGATGTCATGAGTGGACTGAAGACAGGGTAGCTCCTGAAAAGGCTTGAGTATTGGATCCAGTTTTCATTTTCATTTTATACTCTAAAACCATAAGGTAGGGTGTGTAAGCAAGTGAGATTTTACCAAAGTGTACACAGCAGTCAGCAGGTTGTTAAGAGCAACAGCCCATTAGCTCAGCTATTTTTTTCTTTTCATTTTTTTAAAAAAGAAAACAATCTTTTTTCATTATACACACCAATCCAAGTTTCTACTCCCTCCTTTCCTCCCATTCCCTCCACCTACACTCCCACCCCATCTTCCATCCACTTCTCAAAGAGGGTAAGTAAGACACATTGCTTTGGAGAAAGTCCAAGGTCCTCCCTTTTATATCTTGTCTGAGCAAGGTATACATTCAAAGAGAATAGGTTCCTTAAAAAACCAGTACACGCAATAGGGATAAATTCTGGTATCACTGCCAGTGGCCCTGCAGCCTGCCCTAGCCATACAACTGTCACCCATATTCAGAGGGACTAGTTTGGACCTTTGCTGTTCCCTTTCCTGTCTGTCTGGTGTTGATGAGCTCCCATTAGTTCAGTTAGACTGTTTCAGTGGGTGTCCCCATCCTGGTCTTGAGCTCTTTGTTCATATTCTCACTTCCCCTACTCTTTAACTGGAGTTTGGGAGCTGAGTCCATTGCTCCAATGTGGGTCTCTGCCTCTGTTTCCATCAATTGCTTGATGAAGGTTCTTTGGTGATATTTAAGATATTCATCAGTCTCACTACAGGGCAAGGCCAGTTCAGGTACCCACTCTTCTATTGCTTAAGGTCTTAGCTGGGGGTCATCCTTGTGGATTTCTGGGAATTTCTCTAGAGCCAGGTTTCCTGCTAGCCCCGTAATGGTTCCCTCACTCTAGATATCTCTTTCCTTCTACCATCTGACTATCCTATTCCCTCAAGTTCTCCTTGCCCTTCCTCTTCTCCCCTTCTCTTCCCTTTCAATCCTGCCCCCCACCATGTTCTGTTTCAGACAGCAAGTGAAGTTACGTTTAACAAATGGGCAGTGCAGGCAGTGCTTTAAGTAAATCACTAAACATATCATTATGTCAGTATACAATAATTGGTCTTTTATGTTTTATTCTACTTCAATCCCAACTGAAATCAAACAGCTTTAATAAACCTCTGTGAAATAACAGAACACAGATCACTATTTGGAAACCACATGGACCAGAAATGGAAGGAGTTAAGTACTTACCTTTGTTCACCACTTTGTCCCAGCCATGATCTCTTTACCAGCAGGAACATAGTAGTGCTAAATAAGTATTTCTCTTTTACTTTTTTGCCAACTAAAACTGTTATAATTATACTCAATGAATCTTAATGTTCTATCCATCACCATATGGAGCAATAAGAATGGTCCAGGGCCTTCCTCCAGCACACCAAGATGTCAGCATAAAATGGCCTGTGTGAGAAATCCAGGAGACAAAATGAACAGAAACCACATAATTCTAACGCAGGTGAAGGCAGGAATAAAGTGCGAGAAGCCCTTCCTGACTCAGTATACTGCAGCCCCATATCCAACATTAGGGCAAGCCAGCTGTGTTCTTTTAATCCTGTAGTGGAACATCTAGCTAAGCAAAGCCACCACCAATGTTTAAAATAAGGAAACTAGTCTGAGCATCTTGTCCAAGCCTTGGAGGGCTTATTTTATTTTATTTTTTCAGCGCTGGGATGGAATTCAGGCTTTGCATATGCTAGGCAAGCATTCCAACACTGAGCTGCACTTCAGCTCAGCACAGAATTTCTGTTTTCTAAATAACATTTTTATTGGTTCTTTGGGAATTTCACATCAGGGTGTATCAGGGAATACACTGTGATCATACTCACTTCTCAGTCCTTCTATGTCTGCCCCCCTCCTTTATGACCTTCCCCACAACAAAACAAAAAAAATGAAGCAAGTCCAAATTGTGTTGTCTTTACGTTCACTGGAGCATAGTCAAACTCCCAGTGCCTAACTCCTAAAGAAAACCAAATCCTTTGCCACCTGTACCATCACCAGAAGCCATCAGTTGTAGAGAGCTACACTTCAGCATCTTTACTACAATTTTAAAGAGTTCTCTTTCATGGCTTCCCTTTTAGGCTGCTACTTGGGAGGAGGAGATACAGTGTAAATCTAACTAATCTTATCAATAAAAACCAGGAGTCAGATATCAGGATTAAAGCTTGGAAGATCAGAGAAGCAGAGTTAGAGCCACAGTGATGGAGGAAGGTCATCTGTCTATGTGTTACTTTCATTGGTTAATAAAGAAAACTGCCTTGGCCCTTTGATAGGGCAGAAAATTAGGTAGGTGGAGTAGACAGAACAGAGTGCTGGGAGAAGGAAGGAAGTGAGGCACACGCTATAGCTCTCCTCTCCAAGATAGACGCAGGTTAAGATCCTTCCTGGTAAGACACCACTTCGTGGTGTTACATACATTATTAGAAATGGGTTAATCAAGATGTGAGAGTTAGCCAGTAAGAGGCTAGAGCTAATGTAATGGGCCAAGCAGTATTTAAAAGAATACAATTTGTGTGTTGTTATTTCAGGGCATAAGCTAGCCAGGTGGCAGGGAGCCAGGCGGCGACTGCAGCCCGCCGCTCCTTCTACACCACAGACCCTTCCTTCCTCTTCTGTTTCTCCCAAAGGGCTGAGAATCTTTCTCTAACCACATCACCGCTTCCTGTCTCCTCTCTGTACAGGCCTCCATACCTCTATGGCTAACTAGTGGATAGCTCTGCCTTCTGACTACAAGCAAGCTTTATTTGTCAGAACACAAACTCTCACACAACATTTTCCTCCTTTTGTCTAAATAAAAAGTGAAAGTTTTAAGTAACATAGAAAAATTATAAACAATAAGTACAGTTACTATATTCAAATAAATGCAGGCAAGAATTACATTAACAATGTCTAATCCATTTGCATTTGATGAATTCAGAGAAAATCCTCCACGATCTATCCTATTTTGGTGAGTACAAAGTGTTGTACCTAACTTACTTTCTATCCTAACTTGCATTACCAACCCAAAACTATTCTTTTATGTCTCTCAACCTTATACACTTTATATCTCTTTTGTGAGTTTCTTTTATGAATCTGTTAATGCGGAAAACTATAACTATCTAGTCTCCAATTTCATCAGAGACCTGAGAAATACATAATATTACCCAAATAAACAGGAATTGCAGAGCAAACAACTTCTGAAAATTAAAAAAAATGAAAGAAACAACTAGCTGCCTGGACAGTCATCCAAGGTTTCTCTGTAACATTAAGACATCCATCTTCAGTCAGTGTGGCCCTTTAAGAAGTGGATTTCTGGCTTGGTGCTAGCAGCAAAAATGGATGGCTCTTTTAAAAGGCTGTACTAAGCAGCAGGTAGCATGCTACTCAGTGGCGGTATGGAAACAGAAACTTCCCAGAGCTGGGGTGGTAAACATGGCTCCCAGAGCTGGCAGTAAATGGTAAATGCACCTCTGCCATAAGAATGGACTCTCAGAGAACTGAAGGGGAGGAGATAGCACCAACATGCCATGATCTAAGTTACACACCAGTTTAAATTTTGCTCGTGCAGACAGAAAAAGATTATAGATACAGAGTAAAGACAGATTTAGATTTAAAAAACAACCTCTAAATGGGTTACAGTATGTTTCAAAATATATGTAGGCTTGGGAGAGAAAAAAGAGTAGGAAAACTCCTTAAAAAATAAACAGGGGCTAGCAAGATGGCTCCCTGGGTAAAAGTGTTTGCTGTGTGCATGCCTTATAATCTGAGTTCCATATCTAGAAACTATGTAGAAAGAACTGTATACACTATATTGATTCTGCAATCCCAAAACTCCTACAGTGATATAGGAGGCAGAGAGAAGAGAATGCCTAGAAGTTCACAAGCCAACTACTGTAAACACACAGTATGACGGAAACAAGTGAGACTCTGTTTCAAAGAAGAGGGAGGAGGGGAACACATTACCAAAAGTGTCCTCTGACCTCCACACACACTGTGGTCTGCAAGTACATCACCCATATATCAATAAAATCTACTAATACACCATTCATTCAGCAACCTTCCTTTGGACTTCCTAGAGCAAATGTAAGGATGGAAATGGGAGTGGGTATGGTAGGAAAAACAGAGAGTAGGGGAACAAATGATCATCTGGCATTAGAAACTTCTTTGTAGCTTTCCAGGCAGGGCTTCTTGGGGTGTCCCCTAGCATTTTAAAAGGCTTCTGAAAATAGATTCAATCTATGGAGTTTTCTAATAGTGCTGAATTTGTAAACCAGTGAGTAAGTTCAGTAAATATGTCTTGAGCATACGAATTTAGAGCCCGTATTAGCAGGGTTCTCTAAAGAAACATAAATGATAGAATGAACTAAGACATAGATTTATTAGAGAGCCTTACAGGCTGTGGTCTGAATAGTCCAAAAGTAGCTGACTCCAAAGGAAAGGCCAAGAATCCAGTAGTTGTTCAGTCCACAAGAAAGATGTGCCAGCAGTCCCACCCTGCAGTTATAGTACCAGAGAGGTACTAGAGAGCTTCAAGTTCTCAGTCTACACAGAGACTTTTAATACCAGTGACGGAATGCTTCAGTATCAGGATAGATGAACTTGCCAGTGCAAATTAAGGGCAAGTAGGCAAGCAGCAAAAGCTTTCTTCTTTCATGCCCTTTTTATGTGGACTGCCACCAGAAAGTGTGGCCAAGAATTAAGGTGCACTTTCTGACATCAACTGGCCCAGATTTAGAGTGGATTGGTCTTCCTACCGCAGACAATCCAACCAAGAAAAATCTTTCACAGGTGTACCCAGCTGCTTGGGTTTTACTTGATTCCAGAAGTGATCCAATTGACAACAAACATTAGCCATCACTGGCCAGTCTATGCCTGTACCTTTCAGCACTATGTTCTGCATATCCAAATTAAGAATTTCATCACTGGCTTTACTGACTTTCATTACTCATTCAAATTCTATAAGCATACTTTAAAATGTACTCAGTACATTAGTCTATTGCTAATGATTCAGCTCCAACCCTGAAATATATTCTACATAATATTATAATAGGGTATCAAAATTGAGATCAACTACATTTTTAGCCCAGTGAACTTACTTACAGAGTTAATCATATCAACTAGAAGAGAAATGTTATACAAATATTAGCTGTGTTGGTTATATTTCCATTCTTGTGATAAAATATCCCAACGAAAGCAACTTATGGAAGAAAAAGTTTATTTTGGTTCCATTTCCTAAGGGATCCAATCCATCATGGCATGGAAGGCATAGCAGCAGGAGCAGAAAGCTCATTGCTCGCATTTCACCTGCTCTGAAGAAAAAGAGTGAACAAGAAGTGGAGGCGGCCTTAGAGACTCCAGGCACCACCTTATTGATCCACGTCTTCCAACACAGCCCTACATCCTAAAGGTTTCACAGGTCTTATACAGAACCATCAGAAGGGAACCAATTTCTCAAACAGAGGGGGTAGTAGTTCACATTCAAGCCACAACAGTGGTTTATATAAATACCAAAAGAGCATGATGCAAGTATCCCAAATTCTGTGTATGTATTTCATTGAATCTTATACCAGAATTTTATACTAAACTTTTTATTACAAATAATGTTTAAATTTTATAAGCATGTATTAATTGCACAAGCAATGGACCTTATTATAATATTTTAGTATGTGTCTGTTAGAGTTCTCTAAAGGAGCGTAACTCTTAGAATAAGTATATATTACAAAGGTGATTTATTGGGCTAGGTAACATGATATGAACTGGGTACGCCAAGAGAGACTGTCTGCATACTTCCAAGAGATGGAAAGTCAGCAGTTTCCCAGTCCGTGAAGCTGAATGCCTTAGCAGTTCCAATCTATGCTGAAGATCCAAGGACTTCTAGAGAGCTACTATTCTTCACATCACATTGGAATGCCAAATCTGGGTTCTAATGGCAACAAAGGCTGGCATCAGTGGAGTAATGGTATGGATTCACACTCCAGCAAGGCTGAAGATGGGCAAGCAAGAATCACTGCTTTCTCCTGTGGAGATCCAAAAAGGTGAGCCGATTTCTGCCTTGTCTGATGGTCAGAGAGTTTGGAGGTCACTCAAAATGACTGACAAGCAGAGTTGCACGTCCCAACTCAGGATGTGATTGCTTGATTATTTTAACATTAAAATAGTTCTTTCAAGTAGGTCCATGTCTTCTTGATAGGTGGCCAGGATGTGCAAATATAATCCTGCTTTTTCTTTTGTAACTATGAAGTCACCTGGGGAGCGGCTGCCTTCAATATATATGATCTAGAGCAGTTTTGTTACCTAGACAACAAAATGCTAATGATTTGATGTCTCAGAGTGATAAAGCCATCGACTATTTGAGTTGTCCTACATATCATGTTAATAAAGTCTTTTGTTACCTTCTCTCCATTTACAATGGGTTTAAAAGTTATGGAAAAATAAGCGTGGGCAATTTCAGTAAGCACTGAAATACCCTACTGCTATTATTCTATAGTTTCTCTCTTATTGTCTTTATGTGTCTTTATATTCTTTTATGTTCTTTATATTCTTTACTTATATTTCTAAAATTCCCATGTCCCTACCCTGGTAAGAGGTAATTTTTTCAAGGCTGGTCCTTGACATTCTCCTCAGCTTTCTATGCAGGGGAGGATCTCCCCCAACAACTCCCAGTTAATCCTTCCTATAAATATTCACAGACCTGGCCCACAGGCATGTGGTTGAACTGATCCCAGATTTAATCAGCTTGACAGTTGAGATTAATCATCACAGTATATATAATTTATTTTTGATTATATTAACTGCTCTTTTTTCTGTTCTCTTCCTCCCACTGCTGCTTTTTCTCTTTCTTAATAATTACCCTTCTACCTTCATGTCTTCTTAGTTGTTTTAAGGCTGAATATGTACATGCTTGAGTATAATACATATCTCATGAGAGCAATCATGGGGCCTCAGATATCTCTTTCAAAAGTGATTTCAACTTCTTTGGGAATACACCCAAGAATAGGATTGCTGTACTATATCGTATATAGAAGCTCTAAGTTTTATGAGGACATTTCACACTATTTTCTGTAACGCCTGTACTAACTTATATTAGTGCCAACTTTATTAGACTGTATAACTTATATTAGAGCTCCTTTTATTCCACATCCTGACCAAAGTTTGTTATTTTACAAAGAAAAATTCTTCTTCTTCTTTTTTCTTTTGAGACAGGGTTTCTCTGAGTAATAGCTCTGACTACCAAAACTCACTTTATAGATGGGGCTGGGCTCAAATTCACAGAGACCCACCTACTTCTGCTTCTCAAGTGCTGGCATTAAAGGCATGTGCCACCACCACCTGGCAACAAAATTTAAATGTAAGTCTAAAGCTAGGCAGCAGAAAAAAAAAACCAAACCCATAATAAACTTAAGGAAACAGTAGCTGGGGCTAAGACTGTAGCTTGATTCTAGAATACTGCCTAGCATGTGTTAAACCCTGGGCTCCATCCTTAGCAACATAGGTATACATGCACATATACACACCACACACAACATGTTACAAATCAGTAGCATGTCCACAAATAGCAAATGAACTTAAAAAGAAATTAAGATGTTAATCTCACTTATAAGAGCCTAACAATAGAATAATTGACAGTTTAAGCAATTATTTACTTCTACAGGATCTATCTACTAAAAAATCATGAAGCATAATAAGAACAATTAAACATTATACAAATATATGGAAAGATATCTGCTCTCTGGGTAACTTACTCTAAATTGCAATATTCCTTTTAAGTTAGAGGCTCATTAAGACTCAGGAGGTAAAGGAAACCTTCAAGTCTCAAGATGGGAACAAGAGGTACAAGAGAGTATCTTCTGAGAGAATAGGCCTGAGCCAGGACCTCTGCAGACACGGTCCAAACCAGGAACCTCCATGGGTGTGGGCCCAGGTTAGGGACATCAACAGAAACAGGTCTGAGTCAGCGACTTCCAACTGAAACAGGCCTGAGGCAGTGAATGCCACAGTAGCATGTACAAGGAAGCAAGTGCTGAGGGAGTGGGCATGAGCCAGGACCTCTGTGGGTCCAGGATTGAGTCTGGGACCTCTGAGGGAGTAAGCCAGAGCCAGAGAACTCTGAGGAACTCGGAACAAGCCAGCGACCTCTGCAATAGTGGGCCCAGGCCAGAAACATATACAGAAACAGGTCTGAGCCAGTGACCTCGGCTGGAACAGGTCTGAGGCAGTGAACACCACAGGAATCAGACCCAAGTCAGAGACCTTTGCGGGGCCAGGATCAGGTACAAGGGAGCCACTGCTGAGGGAGCAGGCCTGAATCAGAGACCTCTGCCAGACCGGGCTTAGTTGAAAAAGTTAGAGAGATTATGTATAGATGAAGATAATTAGCCAGGAGACATATGACTTCTTTAGGGGACAAGGCCTGTGAATAGTGTGGACAAATTCTTGTGGCAAGGCACTGGAGAATCTGACCCATTTTGGCAAGGCCGATGGATAGTTCACTGTATAATTCTGGACATGACCTTAGGAGCCTATGTGCTACCTGCTTTCCTTGCTTTCTTCATATTGCTGGCTTCCTCTAGTTTCATTTTCTCAGAGCTACGGATAAATTAGCTGTTTTGAAAGGAAAACCTCCCTTGGATGACTCTCCTCTGGGCGAGACATTAGGGACACTAATATAACACTGTATATTAGAAATATACAGTGGTTATGATTCAGCCCCTAAAGCCTTTGATGTTTCAGGTGTGACCATGAATTCGGGAGTCTCAAGAACAGGATGTTACTTTTCCTACACACCTTGTGACTAGTCTGGAAGAGTCACAGAAGTTCATGACGTTACAAATTTGCTTAACGGTTCTGGAAGGAATGATTTTAACCACAAGGGACTAAGAAAAATGCTAATAATAAATGATATCAGGAGTTAATGGGAATATTAGTAACAGGGGATGAAGCAGAATCATAGAAACCCACAATGTCCTCATTTCTAATAGCTTTGCCAATACTGTAGAAAGTTGAGGGGAGAAAGACATGAGAACAAGGAATAAATAGTGCCAACTATTAACGATAAGGTTTTTAGTTATGTAGTTTACAGAATTATAGAAAAAAAAACCCTGGTATATCCCCCATAGCACAGAGTCATATAGACTGAATAATGAATCCGTTCAGCCTTGGCTGATGAGTTGATTGTGAGAATTTAGATTTCTCCAGTGGTAAAATTAACCACTAGAGGCAAAACTTTCTTTTACTTTGCATGATGCTGTAGCTGCAAATGCTGCCAGATAGGCACACTGTTCTACTTGTAGGTGTGCCAGTTAGAAAACTTCCTTTGTTGCTTGCAACACTGCTTATGTTTCTAACATTAGAGCTATGAATCAAATAAGTAACGGTTACCTGTGGGAAAGGTGAGGGACTGGCAGGGAATTAGGTAAAGGAACAAACTGGAAATTATTGTAACCACTATTAGAAACATAAGGAAACAAATTTGTTTGTAAAACTGTTCATGTAAACTATTGAAATTGTATAAATAAAAACAGCCAAGGCTATCCAGAGCCACTTGTTTGAAACAGGTGGTCATAGTTTCATTGCTGCACCAACTTCACATTTCCAGTTCATGGGATCCATTTGGAAATAGAATTCCAGCAATAATTTAGTTGTGAGCTGAAACATCAGCTTAATGTCTTGACTGTATTGAAGCCAAGAGTAATAATGAGAGTTTTTAAAGTCATTGGTATAATTACTCAAAGGCTGTTTAATGAAGTAATTTAATGAAGTAATAAGATTAAGAATTCTGCAAGATATTTCCAAATTACAAGGTATGTAAAAAAGTTAGTTTTCACTAGAGTTGGTATAATAGTTGGAGTTCTCTAGAGGAACAGAACTTAAAGAGTGAATCTCAGTCTCTCTTTCTCTCTCTCTCTCTCTCTCTCTCTCTCTCTCTCTCTCCTCTCATATATGAGTCAACATAGTCTGTCACATCACAGTTAGGCAGGACCAAGGTCCTCTCACCTTGTATCTGAGCAAGGTGTCCCTCCATAGGGAATGAACTCCAAAAAGCCAGTTCATGTACTAGAGATAAATACTGGTCCCACTGCCAGTGGCCCCATAAACTACTCATGCCACATAACTGTCACCCAAATTCAGAGGGCCTAGTTCTGTCTTATGCAGGTCCCCTACTGTCAGTCTGGAGTCAGTGAACTCTCACTAGTTCAGATCGCCTGTTTCTGTGCATTTCCCCATCACGGTCTTGACCCCTTTTCTCATATTATCATTCTTCCCTCTCTTTGACTGGACTCAGTGTTTGGTTGTGTATCTTTGCATCTGTTTCCATCGTTTACTGGATGAAGGCTCTATGATGACAATTAAGGAGTCCAATGACTATCTCTATCAAGATACCTTTTTTTTTTTTTTTTTTTTGCTTTCCCTCTCTGTCCTTCCCCCAACTCAACATCATGATTTCTCATGTTCTCCTCTCCCCTCCCCGGCTCCCCTTCCTCCTCTTCTTTTCACTTCTCCTCTTTCCTGAGGCTCCCAACTTACTCAGGAGATTTTGTTTATTTTCCCTTTCCAGGGAGATTCATGTATGTCTCTCTTGGGGTTCTCCTTGTTTCCTAGATTCTTTGGGATTGTGGACTGTAGGTTGGTTATCTTTTGTTTTACATCTAATATCCACTTATAAGTGAGTACATACCATGGTTGTCTTTCTGGGACTGGGTTACCCCACTCAGGATTTTTTTTTCTAGTTCCATCCTTTTGCTGCAAATTTTGAGATGCCATTTTCTTTTACTGCTAAGTAGTACTCCATTGTGTAAAAACCACCACATTTTCTTTATTCATTCTTCACTTGATGGGAACCTAGGTTGTTTCCAGGTTCTGGCTATTATGAAGAAATCTTTCTACCTTGAAAGTGCTACAAATACAGAGCTGTCGTAATGAAAAAGCTTGGCATTGGCACAAAAACAGGTGGAGAAATGGAATTGAATCAAAGATCCTGATATTAATCCACACACCAATGAATACCTGATTTTTTAAAACTATACAATGTAAAAAAGAAAACATCTTTAACAAATGGTACTGGCATAATTGAATATCAACATGTAGAAGAATGCAGATAGATCAATTTTTATCCCCATGCACAAAACTCAAGTACAAAAGGATCAAAGACCTCAACATAATCCTAGCCACACTGAAACTCAGAGAAGAGAAAATAAGAAGTAAGCTTTGGACACATTGGCACAGGAGACCACTTCCTGAATATAACACCAGTAGCACAAACACTGAGATTGACAATTCATAAATGGAACCTCCTGAAACTGAGAATCTTCTGTAAGGCAAAAGACATGATCAACTGGACAAAATGGCAGCCTACAGAATGGGAAAAGATCTTCACCAACCCCACATGTAACAGAGGGCTGATCTCCAAAATATATATAGAACTCAAGAAACTAGATATCAAAGTACCAAATAATTCAATTTAAAAACTGAGTTGCAGATCTAAACAGAGAATTCTCAAAAGAGGAATTTCAAATGGTTGAAGGATACTTAAAGAATTGCATCCTTAGCTCTCAGAGAAATGCAAATCAAAACAACTCTGAGACACCGTCTTATACTTGTCAGAATGGCTAAGATCAAAAACACTGATGACAGCTTAGGCTGGAGAGGATATGCAGTAAGGGAAAACATCCTCCTTTTCTGGTGGAAGTGCAAACTTGTACAGCACTTTGGAAATAAGTATGGTGGTTTCTCAGAAAATTAGAAATCAATCTACCTCAAGACCCTGCAATACCACTCTTGGGCATATACCCAAAGAATGCACACTTATACCACAAGGACATTTGCTCAACTTTATTTTTTTATTTAAACATATTGTTTGCAGGGTGACCATATAATTTGTTTTGCAACTTATAAAACTATAGGGAGCGAACAGACTATGGTCTTAGTAATTGTACTTGGACTGAGTGTGAATGTGATTTCCTGAGCAAATGGGCATATGGTCATCTTAGTTCTATGGTGCTGTGATGATTATGATGATTACAGATAATGCATGAAGACTGAAGCTTAGCTCAGGCTGAATCAGACATTGAGTATTTACAAGTTGTATTGTTAGTGCTCATCTCCCTCCATTCTGCTTTCCTTTACCACATGCAGGCTGTCATTTAATATCAGTTAGTCAAAACTATACTTCTTACTGGGATCTCCCAAATTCTTTGAACAAACAGTCTGAATTATGATGGATAGGAGATGTTTTAATAATTCTGCTCATGGTAACTGGACTCTCTCCCTTCATTGTGATCCAGATAATCTGTATTTGACAGAATTAATCTTTCTCTGTTTGTGTGAGACAAACTGCAAGAACTCTCCATCACTGGCTTGTAAGATTTAATGCATCAATACGCCATTCTGTCCTGGTGGAATCGTTCTGTAATGCGGTGTTTCTAAGAGTTTCTAAATAAATAGGACTTCGTTTCAGTACTCACTTTTGAGGTTGGTCAATTGTGGATTGCGTCTTTTTGTTGTGTCATTCTCCCACCCCACTGCCATTGTTCTCTTTTTTTTTTTGATTGTTCCTTCTGTATTTTATTTTTAAAATATGGCCAAATTAAAATACAGCTCAAAAGAGGTGTATTTTATTGAAATTTATTCTGTATTGAAAAGTCTCTTTGTCCTCTTATCTTGCTCCTCTATCATTTTTCTTGGATTCCAGTGTAGGTCTCACAAATGGGGTGTTCTTGAGGATCTCCTCCTCCTTGGGGCATCTTGCTTGCTGTACTTCTTGGCTCCTAATTAAAGACTACTAAATTCAAGCTAAAGAGGACTTCTTGTAGTCTGCTCTAATGAAGGCTTCTTTTTTTTCCCACTCTTTTTTTAATTTATTTAATTATTAAAGATTTCTGTCTCTTCCCCACCACCGCCTCCCATTTCCCTCCCCCTCCCCCAATTAAGCCCCCCCCCCCTTAGACCGGAAAGCAATCAGGGTTCCCTGTCCTGTGGGAAGTCCAAGGAACCCCCACTTCCATCCAGGTCTAGTAAGTTGAGCATCCAAACTGCCTAGGCTCCCACAAAGCCAGTGCGTGCAGTAGGATCAAAAATCTATTGCCAATGTTCTTGAGTTCTCAGTAGTCCTCATTGTCCACTATGTTCAGCGAGTCTGGTTTTATCCCAGGCTTATCCAGACCCAGGCCAGCTGGTCTTGGTGAGTTCCCGATAGAACATCCCCATTGTCTCAGTGTGTGGGTGCACCCCTCGTGGTCCTGAGTTCCTTGCTCGTGCTCTCTCTCCTTCTGCTCCTGATTTGGACCTTGAGATTTCTGTCCGGTGCTCCAATGTGGGTCTCTGTCTCTGTCTCCTTTCATCACTTGCTGAAGGTTAATATTCAGGAGGATGCCTATATGTTTTTCTTTGGGTTCTCCTTATTTAGTTTCTCTAGGATCACTAATTATAGGCTCAATGTCCTTGGTTTATGGCTAGAAACCAAATATGAGTGAGTACATCCCATGTTCCTCTTTTTGGGTCTGGCTTACCTCACTCAGGATAGTGTTTTCTATTTCCATCCATTTGCATGCAAAATTCAAGAAGTCCTTGTTTCTTACTGCTGAGTAGTACTCTAATATGTATATATTCCATACTTTCTTCATCCATTCTTCCATTGAAGGGCATCTAGGTTGTTTCCAGGTTCTGGCTATCACAAACAATGCTGCTATGAACATCGTAGAGCATATACTTTTGTTGTATGATAAGGCCTCTCTTGGGTATATTCCCAAGAGTGGTATTGTGGGGTCCAGGGGTAAGTTGATCCCGAATTTCCTGAGAAACCGCCAACTGCTTTCCAAAGTGGTTGCACAAGTTTGCATTCCCACCAGCAATGGATGAGTGTACCCCTTTCTCCACAACCTCTCCAACAAAGGCTATCATTGGTGTTTTTTATTTTAGCCACTCTGACAGGTGTAAGATGGTATCTTAAAGTTGTCTTGATTTGCATTTCCCTGATCGCTAAGGAAGTTGAGCATGACCTTAAGTGTCTTTTGGCCATTTGAAGTTCTTCTGTTGAGAATTTTCTGTTCAGCTCAATGCCCCATTTTATAATTGGGTTGGTTAGCCTTTTACGGTCTAGTTTCTTGAGATCTTTATATATTTTGGAGATCAGACCTTTGTCAGTTGAGGGGTTAGTGAAGATCTTCTCCCAGTTAGTGGGTTGCCTTTGTGTCTTAGCGACAGTGTCCTTTGCTTTACAGAAGCTTCTCAGTCTCAGGAGGTCCCATTTATTCAATGAGGTCCTTAATGTCTGTGCTGCTGGGGTTGTACGTAAGAAGTGGTCTCCTGTGCCCATGTGTTGTAGAGTACTTCCCACTTTCTCTTCTATCAGGTTCAGTGTGTTCGGACTGATATTGAGGTCTTTAATCCATTTGGACTTGAGTTTTGTGCATGATGATAGATATGGATCTATTTTCATTCTTCTACAGGTTGACATCCAGTTTTCCCAGCACAATTTGTTGAAGATGCTCTCTTTTTTCCATTGTATACTTTTAGCTCCTTTATCGAAAATCAGGTGTTCATAGGTCTGTGGGTTAATGTCAGGGTCTTGTATTCGATTCCATTGGTTGACTTCTCTGTTTTTATGCCAATACCAAGCTGTTTTCAATACTGTAGCTCTGTAGTAGAGTTTGAAGTCAGGGATGGTAATGCCTCCAGACGCTCCTTTGTTGTATAAGATTGTTTTGGCTATCCTGGGTTTTTTGTTTTCCATATAAAGTTGATTATTGTCTTCTCCAGATCTGTGAAGAATTTTGATGGGATTTTGATGGGGATTGCATTGAATCTATAGATTGCTTTTGGTAGAATTGCCATTTTTACTATGTTGATCCTCCCAATCCAGGAGCAAGGGAGATCCTTCCATTTTCTGGTGTCCTCTTCAATTTCTTTCTTCAAAGACTTAAAGTTCTTGTCAAATAGATCTTTCACATCCTTGGTCAGAGTTACCCCAAGATATTTTATGCTATTTGTGGCTATCGTGAAAGGTGATGCTTCTCTAATTTCCCTCTCTGTTTCCTTATCCTTAGTGTATAGGAAGGCCACTGATTTTTTGGAGTTGATCTTGTATCCTGCCACATTACTAAAGGTGTTTATCAGCTGTAGGAGTTCTTTGGTAGAGTTTTTGGGGTCGCTTATGTATACTATCATATCATCTGCAAATAACGAGAGCTTAACTTCTTCTTTTCCGATACGAATCCCCTTGATCCCTTTATGTTGTCTTATTGCTATTGCTAGAATTTTAAGCACTATATTGAAGAGGTATGGAGAGAGTGGACATCCTTGTTGTGTTCCTGATTTTAGTGGGATGGCTTTGAGTTTTTCTCCATTTAATTTAATGTTAGCCGACGGCTTGCTGTAAATAGCTTTTATTATATTTAGGTATGACCCTTGTATCCCTAATCTCTCCAAGACTTTTATCATAAAGGGGTGTTGAATTTTGTCAAATGCTTTTTCAGCATCTAATGAAATGATCATATGTTTTTTTTTCTTTCAGTTTATTTATATGCTGGATTACATTGATAGATTTTCGTATGTTGAACCAGCCCTGCATCTCTGGGATGAAGCCTACTTGATCATAATGGATAATTTTTCTAATGTGTTCTTGGATTTGGTTTGCCAGTATTTTATTGAGAATTTTTGCGTCGATGTTCATGAGTGAGATAGGTCTGTAATTCTCTTTCTTGGTTGGGTCTTTGTGTGGTTTTGGTATCAGGGTAACTGCAGCTTCATAAAAGGAATTTGGCAATGACTCTTCTGTTTCTATATTGTGAAATACATTAAGGAGTATAGGTATTAGCTCTTCTTGGAAGTTCTGGTAGAATTCCGCATTGAAACCATCAGGTCCTGGGCTTTTTTTGGAAGGTAGATTTTTGATAACGGTTTCTAGTTCTTCATGACTAACAGGTCTATTTAGATCGTTCACCTGGTTTTGGTTTAGCTTTGGTATGTGGCACTTATCTAAAAACATGTCCATTTCTTTTGCATTTTCTAGTTTTGTGGCATACAGGCTTTTGTAGTAAGATCTAATGATTCTCTGAATTTCCTCTGTGTCTGTGGTTATGTCCCCCTTTTCATTTCTGATCTTATTTATTTGCGTGTTCTCTCTCTGTCGTTTAATTAGTTTGGATAGGGGTTTGTCGATCTTGTTGATTTTCTCCAAGAACCAACTTTTTGTTTCATTGATTCTTTGGACTGTTTTCTGCGTTTATATTTTGTTGATTTCCGCCCTCAGTTTGATTATTTCCAGTCTTCTACTCCTCCTGGGCGTGTCTGCTTCTTTTTTTTCTAAAGCTTTCAGGTGTGCTGTTAAGTCTCCGATGTATGCTTTCTCTGTTTTCTTTAAGTGGGCACTTAGTGCTATGAACTTTCCTCTTAGCACTGCTTTCATTGTGTCCCATAGGTTTGAGTATGTTGTCCCTTTATTTTCATTAAATTCAAGGAAGACTTTAATTTCTTTCTTGATTTCTTCATTGACCCAGGAGTGGTTCAGTAGTTGACTGTTCAGTTTTCATGAGTTTGTCGGCTTTCTGGAGGTAGGATTGTTGTTGAATTCTAACTTTAATCCATGGTGATCTGATAAGACACCGGTGGACACTGATATTTTTTTGTATCTGTGGAGGTTTCCTTTGTTTCCGAGTATGTGGTCAATTTTCGAGAAGGTTCCATGGACTCCAGAGAAGAAGGTATATTCTTTCCTATTTGGGTGGAATGTTCTATAGATGTCTGTTAAGTCCATTTGCTTCATTACCTCCAGTAGTTCTCTTACTTCTCTATTAGGTTTCTGTCTGATTGACCTGTCCATTGCTGAGAGAGGTGTATTGAAGTCTTCTACTACTACTGTGTGTGGTTTGATGTCTGCCTTGAGTTTTAGTAATATTTCTTTTACATACGTGGGTGCTTTTATATTACGGGCGTAAATATTCAGGATTGAGACGTCATCCTGACAAATTGTTCCTGTTATGAGTATAAAGTGTCCATCTCGATCTCTTCTGATTGATTTTAGTTTGAAGTCAGTTTTGTTAGAAATTAATATGGCCACACCTGCTTTTTTCTTAGGACCATTTGCTTGAAAGACCTTTTCCCAACCCTTTACTCTGAGTAGATGCCTGTCTTTGTGGTTGACATGTGTTTCTTGCAAACAGCAGAATGTTGGATCCTGTTTTCGTATCCAATCTCTTAGCCTGTGCCTTTTTATAGGTGAATTGAGACCATTAATATTAAGTGATATTAATGACCAGTAGTTGTTCATGGCGGATATTCTTGTTGTTTTTGGAAGTAGAATTTGTGTGTCTCCCTTCTTTGAGTTGTGCTAGTGAAGGGTCGCTAGATGCCTGAGTTATTGTAGGCAGAGTTGGCAATGTTGGATTCCTTGGGTTGTGGTTTTCCTTCTATTACTTTCTGTAGGGCTGGATTCATGGCTACATATTGTTTAAATTTGTTCTTATCCTGGAATGTCTTGATTTCTCCATTTATAGTGAATGAAAGCTTGGCTGGGTATAGTAGTCTGGGCTTGCATCCATGGTCTCTTAGCTTCTGCAGTACTTCTATCCAGGACCTTCTGGCTTTCATTGTTTCCATAGAAAAATCAGGTGTAAGTCTGATTGGTTTACCTTTATAAGTTACTTGGCCTTTTTCCTTTACAGTTCTTAGTATTCTTTCTTTAACCTGTATATTTTGTGTTTTGATTATTATATGGCGAGGGGATGTTTTCCTTTGATCCCAGTCTGGTTGGTGTTCTGTATGCTTCTTGAATATTCAAAGGAATATCTTTCTTTAAGTTGGGAAAGTTTTCTTCCATAATTTTGTTCAAAATATTTTCTGGGCCTTTGAGCCGTGACTCTTCTCCTTCTTCTATTCCTATTATTCTTAGATTTGGTCTTTTTATTGTGTCCCATAATTCCTGAATGTTTTGTGATGAGAATTTGTTGGCTTTGCAATTTTCTTTGATCAGAGCGTTTATTTTCTCTATGGTGTCCTCAGAATCTGAGATTCTTTCTTCTATTTCTTGTATTCTATTGATTATGCTTGTTTCTGTAGGCTCTGTTGGTTGACCTAGATTTTCCATATCCAGCTGGTCCTCAGTTTGTGTTTTCTTCCTTGCTTCCATTTCAGTTTTCAATTCTTGAACTGTTTCCATTACCTGTTTGATCGTTCTCTCTTGGTTTCCCAGGGTATTATGTACGTATTTACTCATTTCTTCAAATTTTCGGTTATACTTCTCATCCATTTCTATAAGGGCATTTTTCACATGTTGTTTAAGGGCCTCTACTGCTTTCAAAAAGTCAATTTTTTCCACTTCTTCTGTGTTAGGGTGTTGAAGACCTTCTGTTGTAAGATCATTGTGTTCTGGTGTTTTCATGCTGATTTTCAGATTATTGGGTGAATTCTTGCCTTGGCGCCTGCCCATCTCCTATCGATGCTATCTACGTGGTCTGTAAAAACTGGTTCAGGTTTCCCTGCTGGCCAGGGGCTCATCTTACAAAATGCCCTCGCTCTGTTTCCTGATTCCTGCTGGGGGCCAAGCTCCCTCTCACCACTCAGAAGGGTCTTCAGGAATAGGACCCGGCTCCTCCTTTGCCAGGGACCTCCCCAATCGAAGGCCTACCTCTTTGGTTTAATAGTAGTGGGGCGATCTGTTCTCGGTGTTTCGCGGGGTCCCTGCCGCCTACTTCTGCTGCTGGGATGGTTCCCGCCGCCAGCAGCCTGTGTCCTTTGCTGCTCCTCCGGTCCCAGCCGGTTCCAGCCTGTTCCAGTTGGTCCCCGCCGACTGCGCTGGGCGTCCTCCGGCCGCCTTCCGCCGCCAGTGTTGTTCCAGCCGCCTTCCGCTGCCTGGTGTTCAGGCCGCCTTCCACCGCCATTGTTGTTCCAGCCGCCTTCCACCTCCCGCCTCCGGTGTTCTGCCATTGTTCTCTTTACTTTTAAATTCATGTGAATTTTTGACTTAGAGTCTGATTCTGGGATAACTCAAGGAAAGATAATGAGGCACGCTATTATTGTGAGTTGTCCTGGGTAGAAAACAGGTTGAATTTTAGTCATTTCAAGTAGTCTCAGTAGAGACAAAAAAAAGATAAATGCTGAAAACTTTTCAATGCTGTTACAATGATAGTAAAATCAAATCCTCAGGTTTCTTGTTCAGAAACTAATTAAAAAGCATTTCATGTCTTGAATAGCACTTCTACACATTATGGATCTTTCTGGAAGGTAGTGTTTGAATCATGATGCATCCATCAAGCAAGAATCAAGATGAGAAACAGTGAGGATGACTAACGAGATTACTGAGTGCTTTCTCCTTCATTTTTCATGCAGTAAAAGTGGTAAGTATGATAATCATTTGGAAGTAATGTTCCATGGAGTTATAATCACAGTTTGTTTTTTTGTGCAAATAGCAGCAAAATTTAATATATAGAAAAGCATAACACTTCTGCAAACACAATACTCCCACTAATACAATGCTGCAAGTTTTATTTTCTAGCATGTGTTAACTTTTTCAAATGCCCTTTATCCACCAAAAACTTGATGAAAGTTGCCTTGTTAATTAGTTAGTTAATTAATTTATAGACAGAATTTTACTGGGTAGTCCTGGCAACCTGAGCTAGCTATATAGTCCAGACTGGCCTCAAACTCAGAGATATGCCTGCCTCTGCCTCCAAAGTCCTGAAATTAAAGGCACACACCACCATACCCAGCCAGCTATAGTTACCTCCATTGAAAGCCCAACAACATTCACAGGGATATGAACCATTTTTTCTTGAATGGTGTGATCATTAGTTTTGATTGTCAACTTGATATAATCTAGAATCATGTAGAAGAAAGATCTTTGAGAAAGTCTCTAAGGAATTATCTTAATTATGCTAATTGATGTGGTACAATGTACACAATGTAAGTTTAGTGTCTTGAACTGTATAAGAGTTGAGCAGAAACACTAGCCTTCATGAATCAATTCATTCTTTTCTGTTTCTTGAGAGTACATACATTGTGACCAGTTGTGTCTAGATTTTCTATCATGACTTCCAAACAATAATTTCACTTGTAACTATGAACTGAAATTGCTTTTGTCAGGGTATTTCAGAACAACTACAGAAATGAAAAGGAAGACAGATGATTTACCCTATCTGAGATTCTGGGTTCTTTGCTTTCTCATGTCTATTGGTCTCTGCTAACCCATTTTGTGTTCCAACTTCAGACTTGGTTATTACATCTCAATGGCATATCTACTGAAGTTGATAGAAGGTATTGTAGTATTTATCCCATTCAGAGAAAAACAACCTTAAGTTTTATTACTCATTCTTCCCAATAGTATTTCTTTAGCACTTATTTTCTAGAGACATCTCTGTGTAATAAAAGAATCAAAAATAATCCTAGCTTATGCCTATAAGCATTAAGAGATTAGTTGGAGAGTTTAACACCTGAATAGATAATTATTTAAAAATTTATTTTGGGATTAAAGGGAAATGTATTGTGTAGAGAAAAGAAAGTGTTCTTTAGATGACACATCTGTATTTCATCTTAGATTTGTCCTATCTGGAACAGGAGCAGGATAACTGTACATGTCCCCTGGAAATTGTCTTTTTTTTTTTTTAAATTCTTACTCTCTTTTTCAGTGTTGCAAATCTCACTGACTTTACCCAGGCAATTAAACACTGGAAAATAGTGATTCTGCTTCCTTTCCAGAAATGTGCAAAGAGGAAGTAAATTTTAGTCCACAAAGTATCTTATACATAAAGGTTAATGTGCTGATGTTATTCATAGTAGTAAACCATGAAACGAAGTCAAATAATAAAGGCATAAACAAAAGTATTATGTCAAGAAATAGAGACTGAGATTAAACATGAAGATTAACATATAATAAGGCTACTTTGCTGAGGAAGCCTGGAAACTTAAAAGATATCAAGGAAGACAATCAACATCAACCTCTGGGCTCCACATGTAGGTGCACATATATGGACATGAACATTCATCACATGTTCACACACCTACTAGTAAGACTACTGCATATTAATAAAGGGAATGATTTGTTAAGAATATATATAGCAGCAGGATCAAAAACCCATTGCCATTGTTCTTGAGTTCTCAGTAGTCCTCATTGTCTGCTATATTCAGCGAGTCCGGTTTTATCCCAGGCTTTTTCATACCCAGGCCAGCTGGTCTTGGTGAGTTCCCAATAGAACATCCCCATTGTCTCAGTGTGTGGGTGCACCCCTCGTGGTCCTGAGTTCCTTGCTCATGCTCTCTCTCTTTCTGCCCCTGATTTGGACCTTGAGATTTCTGTCCGGTGCTCCCATGTGGGTCTCTGTCTCTGTCTCCTTTCATCGCCTGATGAAGGTTAATATTCAGGAGGATGCCTATATGTTTTTCTTTGGGTTCTTCTTCTTATTTAGCTTCTCTGGGATCACTAATTATAGGCTCAATGTCCTTTATTTATGGCTAGAAAACTAATATGAGTGAGTACTGGCTTTGTGGGAGCCTAGGCAGTTTGGATGCTCACCTTACTAGACCTGGATGGAGGTGGGGGGTCCTTGGACTTCCCACAGGGCAGGGATCCCTGATTGCTCTTTGGGCTTTCAAGGAAGAGGGACTTGATTGGGGGAGGGGGAGGGAAATGGGAGGTGGTGGCGAGGAAGAGACAGAAATCTTTAATAAATAAAAAAAGAATATATATAGCAATTGTGACTGTTTATGCATCAATTATTAGGGTTTCAAATTTCATAAATAAACACCAAAAGGTCATATATGTTTGGATAAACTATAACCACTGTTAGGTTTTCAAATTAAAAATCAGTAAAGAAATTTTAGAGCTAAGTTTTACTGAAAATTAATTGCATTATCAGATATCTACAGATTATTCCATCCAACAGATATGAAACAGGTGTTCTTTTCAGCAACCCTTAGCACCTTTCCTAAAATCAATCAGATCATAAGTCACAAAGCGAACCTTAGCAGACAAAATGACTCTTCAGATTTTATTAGAGCCTAGTGGAATAAATAGAGATGTAGGTATGAAAACAGCAAACACAAATACTTGGACAAACAATGGGCCTTTAGAAAAATCAGAGGAAACATTAAAATTTCCTAGAATTAGGTGAAATCAAGGCATAGTTTAGAATTTTGAGGATCCAATGAACAGAGTTCTAGGAATAAGGCTATTAATGTCAAGCTAAAATGTTAGGAACTGTTGTGAATTAGGTCGGTACGATAAAGAACCAGGCCAGCTCAAGAATAACAGTTATATTTTAATGGTTAAAAAGGGGAAACTCATGCTACAAGAGTGGGAGGTCTAATGTCCTAACTGTCTGTCTGGCACCATGCAGAGAGAGAGCACGCATCTGGGTCCTCCCAGTTTTTCTCCCTGGGGTCCAGGTTGCAACACCTTAATTAGATGTGATTGGTTGACAGAGTTTCCCCATTATCTCCCCGCTTTGTCTAAATAAGATCAATCCAAACCCAATACAACTATATACAATAGGAACAGATACCAAACATAAAATTACAAACAATAAACAATATTAAGCAAGGAACACATAGCAAAAGTTTTACTAAACATTCTATTTCAAGGAGTCTGAATAATGCATTGAAATTAAGCTTGGCTAAATCATGAGGAAGGTAACTACAATTATCTAATCTTCAACTCCATCGAAGATCTGAGAAGAGAAATGATATTACTTGAGTAAACAGGAAGTGCAATTGAGAAACTTCCAAATTGTGCAACAAATGACAGAGACAACTAACTATTTGGGCAATCATCCAAAGTCTCATTTGCAATGTTGAAGCAACCAACTTTGGCTAAGGTCTAGCATAACTGACATACCATTTTCAAAGGCAAGAAACTTTTCAAAACTATCTTACCCCATTTTGGCAGCATATGACAGTCCTGTTTTATCCATTTATGGATACTCTGTATCTCTGTCAGTGGTTGAGGTATGGGCATTTCCTTGCCCAAAAGTCAGTTCTGCCAAGAAGAAAGGCTCCAGGTGGAGCGTCGTTGGTGTTCAACATTCCCTCAGAAATAGATTGGTATAGCCAGGAGTGATTGTGTCTCACTACCAAGGAACTCTAAGTTAGATTAAAGGTTATTTTCTACAGCTCTTTGAAGAGGTTGAAGATTATCTATCTATCCTGAATATAATCTCTATGTATCTTAAGAATCTGATTAGCCTAATTATAAATATGACAAACATAGATGACTATCTATAATTCTCAATACCTATCAAACTTAAAGACTAAGATAATAAACAACTGTGCAATAAGTGAGGGCAATGACCTTAAATGTAAACAATGTATAAGTATCTTGATCAGAGGTAGTAATGTACACTGCAATATACACATATATATAAATACATAAACAATGTTTTAAACAGAGGTAGAAGCATACATGCATACAATAGTCAATATAATTTAACTTTGTATCAATGTACAAGAATCTATACCAATATAATTGTCTAAAAACAATAACTCACAAATGCCAATCTATTATCCCATCATCCAATTATCCCTCTATTTTTTTTTCATCAAGTGTTGCGAATTAGCTCGGTACGATAAATAACCAGGCCAGCTCAAGAATAACAGTTATATTTTAATGGTTAAAAAGGGGAAACTCATTCTACAAGAGTGGGAGGTCCGATGTCCTATCTGTCTGGCAGGCACCACGGGAGGGAGGGAGGGAGGGAGGGAGGGAGGGAAGGAGGGAGGGAGGGAGGGAGAGAGAGAGAGAGAGAGAGAGAGAGAGAGAGAGAGTACTGGGTCCTCCCAGTTTTTCTCCTTGGGGTCCAGGTCACCATGCCTTAATTAGATGTGATTGGTTGACAGAGTTTCCCCATCAAGGAACAACCCAACAAACTAATTATATACCTCAAAGTTTGGAAAACCAAGGGTAAGCCAAAGACACATGTGGTGGATGGCAAAAAATAATGAAGAGTAGAGCAGAAACTAATGAAACAACAGATAATAAACAAGTACATAGCCTCCGTCAAAGTGTTGGCTGCTTGAAAAGATATACAAGAGCAACAAAGCTCTACCCAAAATAACTAAAGGGAAAGAAGACCTAAATCAATAAAATCAGAGGCAAGAAAATGTCACAGCAGAGTCCACAGAAATCCAGAGGATCACAAAGGAATCTATTGAAAACTTTACCACAAAAAGTGAGAAATCAAGAAAAAGTGGCTAACTTCATAAGCAAGTATGAGCTAAAAAATTAAATCCTGAACATGAACAAGCTTGAACCAACTCATAACAAGTGATGAATCTGAAGCAACAATAAAATCTCCACAAACAAAGCCCAGGACCAGTGTAACACCCAATTTTGTGTTACACCCTCGGTACAGTTCGCATGCCACTGTACCGTTTGCGAGTTGGGCAAGGGCCTGGAGATTGAAAGAACACACAAAGAGACCTGGGTCATTCGAAAGGAGATCAGCTGAATGCCGGTTTTTTCAGACTTGGGAAAGTCCTTATCTACCTAACTGCTGCACAAGGACCTCTGCCCAGGCAGGTGGGAAATTACCATATCAACAATGGAGTCAATGCCCTACAGCTAATCACCAGGCAGGGCAGGGGAAGCACAGGAACTAACAGAATGCTTTGTCAGCTGACCAGAAACTGTCCTCCAGATGCACCCCAAGAACAAGGGCAGACCAGTGCCCTACAGACCAGAAAGATTCACTACTGAATTCTATCAAACTTTCAAGGCAGAGCTAATACCAATAGTTCTCAAGCGTTTCCATAAAATAGATGGCAAGGAATACTACCAAACTTTCTTCAAAGCCAGCATTACTTTGATAAGGATGAAGTAAACTAGATAAGGACACAGCAAAAATTAAATTATATGCACTAATCTCCTTGATAAAAATAGACAAAAAATTCTTAACAAAGTACTAGCATGCCAATTTAAATCGTTACAGCTAAGATCATATATTACAGACAAATTGGTATAATTTCAAGGATGTGAAATAGGTTTAGCAAATGCAAATCAATAAATGTATGTCAGAATATAGAGCTACCAAATGATCATTTCAACTGATTTAAAAAAAAAAAAGGCATTCAGTCAGGTGATGGTGCCGCATGTCCTTAAGGCCAGCATTCAGGAGGCAGAGGCAGGCGGATCTCTGTGATTTTGAAGCCAGCCTGGTCCACAAGAGCTAGTTTCCAGGACAGGCTCCAAAGCTACAGAGAAACCCTGTCTCAAACCCCACCCCCACTCCCCCTGAAAGCATTCAATGAATTTCAACATGCTTTCCCAACAAAATTCCTGAAGAAATTAGGACTAAAAGAAACATGTCACAGCATGATAAAGGCTGTGTGTGACAAACTTAGAGTCAACAGTTAATGAAACAGGAAAGAACTGAGAGCATTTCCTAGGGTTACAAGTCTATAAAGGCGATTCTGCCCCCAGAACATGAGCATGGAAGATCTGGGCATGCATCTGCCATGTGGCAACATAGGTGGGGGTGAGATGCCTCCCCACTATCCCTCTACACCTGAGGCAAGTGGGAGAGCTGCCCCTGCCCCCCAACAGCTGCAGTGCTCAGGAGAGCAGGCCCTGCACCTCCCCTGGGCAGCATAAAGAGCCAACCCTGTTGGCAGAGGTCTGGGTAAGTCAGCCCTGAAGTTGTGATCGTGGAAGAAGTATCCCTACCACTCCTCTGTCATACCACTGTGTCAGCTGTGGGGTGGGGGTGGAGAAGATACACCTTCATTAACCCTTGTCCCCTACCACCAGTGACAGACGAGGGTATTGACCCTTCCCCTTACCAGAGGCAGCACTCGGTAAAGCTGGCCCTGCTTCTCATCTGGGCAGCACAGTAGAGCTGACCCTATTGGCAGGGGTAAGGGTAAACCAGCCCAAGAAATTGAGCTTGGGAGATTTGTCCCTGCCCCTCTTCTGCCATATGGCAGCTTGGGCAGGGGAGAGATGCCCCACCCCCATACCTGCAGGTGGGAGAGTTGATCCTAAGATCCAAAAAGCAGGAGAGCTGACCCTGTCCCTCACCAGCTGCAGCACTTGGGAGAGTGGCTTTCATATTTTGGGGATCTGCTGGAGCACTGAAGGATCTGGCAGGTCCTGCAGATCCAGCTGCAGGATTTCCACAACAAAGGGCAACAGTAGGATAACCAAGAGGAGTCCCAGTGAGGATCCAGCATTGATAGTGCAGCGGACCAGAGACCTGGAACCAGACCAATGACTCTTTGCAATGGACACTTGCAAGTAAATACATACGGCTAAAAGGGTTTACTGTGTGACTGACCGTGTCCACGAAGAGATTTCTTTTTTTTCTCTTAAAATTTTATTTTATATTTTGGGTTGGGGTGTTGCAAGGGCTGAGGATGGATATGGAGGGACAGGAAATGAATGGGATCAAGTTGCACGATGTAAAAGACGCAAAGAATAAATAAAAAAATTTAAAAAAGATCTGAAATAAGACGACGGTGGCCACTTTCTTCACTCTATTTCAATATAATGTTCAAAGCCTTTGGTAAAGCAATAAAGAAAAAGGAAGAAATAAAAGTGAGGCCAATAGGAAAAGAATAAAGCAAATCATTCTTATGCACAGATGATACAATCCTTTGTGTAAGAGACCCTTAGAGACTCCATGAAACTTTTAGATCTGATAAATACCTTTAGCAAAGTTACAAGATAGAAAAATCAACATAAGAAATTCAGCACCTCTACTTTATGACAGTAATGAACTTGCCAAAAAATTAGGGAAAATATTACATTCACAATGACTTTGGAAACAAAACTAGTAATAAACCTAACAAAACAGGTGAAAGATGATGAAAATTTTAAGTGCTAAGGAAATAAACGACATTGGATGATTTAAAAGCCTTCTGTGTTCATGAATTGGCAGAATTCTTTCTCTCTCTCTCTTCCTCATTTCTTTCAGCTACTGTTCCAGTGTCTTCTTTCATGCTGCATGCTCCCTGCCATAATGATCATGGGCTAAACCACTAAAACTGTAAGTAAGTCCCCAATCAAATGCTTTCTCTTCTAATAATTGCATTGTTCATGGTATGTGTCTCTTCACAGCAGTAGAACAGTGACTACTACAAACACATACATACAACCAGTGGAATGGAATAGAAAACCTAGCAATAAGCTCGGAAGAAGAAATTCAAAAAGAAGAAAGTGGAAATTGTGTGACACAGTAGCAGAAGGATGATACTGTGGAGGAGGAAGGAGGCTAGCAGGAGAGGGACAGGAGGAAGGGCAAGGGTATATCCACTGGTGAGATCGAACCCACCGCAATGTGAAGTTTCATGACATGGCCACATTCTGGTTATTAGACACAAGGCTTTGTTTGTAGAAAAGGAAGGAGATTATACTAAGGTGTGGCTTATCAGGAGGCAAGGATCTTCAGGGTGGACTTTCGCCTGACCTTAAACTCAAAGTGCTGTTTATTTGTAAAGTAAAACCTGGTTTTGTTTGTTTTTGTTTTTGTTTTATTTTTATTGATTCTTTGTGGATTTCAAATGATGTGTTTTGATCCCTCTTATCTTCCCATCTCTTCAAATCTGCCATGTGACTTTGCAGCCTCCCCCACAAACCCAAATCAAATTTAAAAGAAGAACCTTGTAGAAGCTGTGTTGAGGCCTGTTGAGCTACAGTTTACCCTCAGTCCATTCATCTTGACTTGTAGTCTTCAGATAGTTTGACAGTATCACTGTACATTACTCATTTTGCTGAGCAGCTGCCTGGTATAGCTTTTACCATGCTTTTCATGTTAAAGTCAGGTAGTCTCATTAAAAAATTTATACCTCATCTTTTATTTTCTTTGAAAAATGTATTCTTCAACTTTTTCCTGCCCATGTACATCAAGTTTCCTATGTTATTCATTTTGAAGTTATTCCATTAAAATTTTTGTAAGAGCCACTTTAAAATTCTTTGACACATATAGTCACCTAACTAACGACACAAGTCAATGTTCGCTGCTGGATACTGGAAACCACCCACTCTGGTTCACCTTCTCATTCGCTGGCCGACAGTTGCTTGTGATGCTCTGCTGCTATGCTCATTAGTGTCATCTTTGAGTGAATGCTCATTTATGACAATAATGTATCTATAATGTCTCAGATCACTCCTGCTTCTTAAACGACACTCTTCTAGCTTCTATTTCTACTTTATTAAAAAACAATCATTTCTCTTTTTTTGGTGAAATCTATTTAGTGATGAACATTCTCGGTATTTAATGTCTCTTGACTGGTCATTTATCTAGGCATAGAATTGTGCATTAGCTCTGTTTAAAAGTGATTGCATCACAGTTTGGATGATCTGTTTCTAGATAACTAGTCTAATGACAGTACAGTTGTCAATGTTTCTTTTTAGTTTGCTTGTTCTGGTTTTTTCCCCCCAACGAGGTGTAAGTTAGTGGAGTGGTTTTCTTTGGGACTCGTGTACTAGTGTCTCTTCTTTTACTGCAGTAAGGCCAGATGTAAACTGGCCATGTGCACACTGTTCTTGTTTTAGACACTTCTACCAATCAGACAATTCATTCTTTACAATTCTAGAAAAATCTGTGTGTATACAAATACATGCATATATGTCCACTTTACAACACATGCATACAAGTGCAAATGCATACATATGCAGATATGTGTATGATACATGTGCTTGTATGTGTGTGCATATATAACACATTTGCATCCATGTAAAGACATATTTAATGTTATAGAGAATATGCTGATGTTTTAGAGAAAAAAATATTTGGTGAGAATCTAAAAGTGTTTTATATCTGTTATCTCTCTAACCCAATGTTCTATCATGTCCTTTTAGATTTATTGCAAGTTCTTTCTGAAGTAGAATCTAATCCACTGCTTGCTGAATTTAACTTTCTGTGATCGTGGGAATTGGACTCAGTGGCTTTTACAGGGCAGACAAGCAATCTCCCTACTGAAGTGTATTTTGAACTCTCAATTTAAGTTTTTTTTCTAGGATTTATTTTGTTATTTTAATTTGTGTGTGTGTGTGTGTGTGTGTGTGTGTGTGTGTGTGTGGTATGCACGAAATGATGTAGCTTGAATTATAGTCAGTTTTAATAATAAAAACACAGGGTCAGATATTGGGGTAAACTGAAAGATCAGAGAATAGAGCAGTCAGTCACTAGAGAGACCTTTTACCTCTACCGAGTCCTCAGACCAAAGTGGGCAAGATCCCGTCTCCACGGATCCTCAGATTGAATGCCTTGAGCTCCTGTCTCCTCCTACCTTATATTCTTCTCTCAGCCCAGCCACATCCCTCCCTATCTCCACCTCCCTAGTGATGGGATTAAATGTGTGTGACTCTCAAGTATTGAGATTAAAGGTGTGAACCACCACCTCCTGTTTCTGTTTCTCTTTGAGACCAGAGCAGTCTAGAGTAGCCTAGAGTGGCCCTGAACTCACAGAGATCTGTCTACCTTAGCTTCCTCAGTGCTGGGATTAAGTGTGCCACTACTGCCTGGCGTCTATGACCAACTAGTATTTCTTTCCACACTCTGATCCTCAGACAAGCTTTATTTGTTACAGCACAATCAAAATATCACCCAAAAATATCACCACAAAGTTTGGTATTTCCGTATGGCCTGTGCACTGTTGTGTTTGTGTAGTGTAGTATGTATAGGTATGGTTATGAGTGCATGATAAGTGGGTATGTATGGTGTAGAGTATGTATGTGGGGTGTGCTTGTATGGTGTGTGTGTATGTGTGTGGTATAATATGTTTATGGCATGTGTATGGATGGTATGCAGTATCTGTATATGGTTTAGTGTGGGTGATGTGGTAATATATTTATGGTATGTGTATGGATAGTGTGGAGTCTGTGTATATAGTTTAATGTGTGTGTAGTGTGGTAATATGTTTATGGTATGTGTATGAATGGTGTGGAGTGTGTGTATATGGTTTAGTGTGTGTAATGTGGTATATGCATTGCAGTCACCTGAGTATATGCTTGGGAAGGTCAGACAAAGAGCTTAGATGTTATACTGTATCACTTTCTACTTTGTTATTTTTGAGACAGGATCTCTTGCTGATTCTGAAGGTTGTTCTTTTGGTTAGGCAGGCATGCTGGCTAGTCAGTACCTAGAATCTGTGCCCCACCGCTCAATAATGGAATTACAGACAGGGCCATGCCCAGCTCTTTTATATAGGTTTTGGAGATTTCCAGACATACTTCTATATCAGATGCTCCTACCCACTGAGTCCCTCCCCAGTCCCACACAGCATACTTTAATCCTTATATTAGGTGCATTCTTTTGTATTATTCTTAAAACCAGAAACTTGTTAACATGTATCACATTAATTTTTTCATCCCTAAATGTTAAAACCTACCGGTAGTGGAGACTACAGCAAAGCCCAGGATAAACTGCTTTCCAGACATAGAAACAACCCATCCCAGAAGAAAAGACTAAATAGAATTAAGCTTCAGATAATTAATTAATACAGTCAATAAAATGGCAAATCAAGAACCCTTAAAGTCTAATAAAATTAAACTAGAATTAATATATTAAATTATATTTGATTAAAATGTTTTGTTTATCTGTCATTTTAGATTTCTGCTGTTTTCATTTCAAGATTTTGGGTAGCATGAATGCGCTTATTTCAAGATTGTCATTCATTGTGTTATTCTTTTTATCTGCCTCTATCTCCAGTCCCAGGTTTTGGATAAGGTGAGAGCAATTTGTTAGATGCGGCCATTCAGAATGAAGTACCCCTTTTCACATAATATGGTTGGCCAGTTTCCGAGAACTGATTTTGCTCTGCAGTGTGGGATGAAGAGATTTGGTATATGAAGTTATTATTTCAGTAAAATCAATCTATTTTAGACTCCATCGTGGGAACATGAGAGGAACAAAGGCTGTGCAGCTTAAACAGTTGTTTTCCTAGGGGAACCAGAGCAGGGTTGAAGGTCGTGAATGGCGGCAGTGAAAGACGGCTGCTACTAATAAACGCGGGCAAGCTGCCATAGTATGAACCCTGGAAGCGATGTGCTAAGAAAAAAAAATTCTTTAGGAGTGATTATAAAGAAAGAATTAAGGACAAAATAAGAAACTGGTTGAACAAAAAGGAACGTTACTGATTGCGTTCTTTTGTGCAGACCTGATGCCACTCTGAACAAACAGAACTCAGCTTTTGTTGTAACTCTTTAAGTCTTAATGTTTAGACACCTCACAGCCCTCCTCATAATGAGGAGTGGTTCACCATTGCTGTGGTAATCCTGTTTCCTATTTTGCCATGATGTTTTTTTACCCTGTGTCTGAACCGTCCGTCTTGAAGTAGTCTATCCCATTGCACAGAACCACAAGAAAGTGACAAAATTACAAAAAATTAAAACTTAAAAATAATAGAGGTGAAACCCTGTGTTTGAAAATTTTAATATGAGCAAGATAAATAATATTTGTTCTTTGTAATAAGGTTCTAAAACCAGCTTTGTTTCTTTCTGTAGGGCTAGTGCTCCTCACACGGGTTATTTGCAGACTGCAAGCAAGCAAAGTTGAGGTCTTTGGGTAGGAAAAGATCTCTGGGAAATGTTTGCAAATCATCTTTGAGATTTCTCTGTTGCCAATCTGCAATTCTGAAAGCAGTTTTCATTTCCTAGAGGCCAATCAGGCACTAGCAGAGTAGGTGGAGAGGTGTGGGGGAAGGGGATATTTTCTGTTATCCTGCATCACAATTTGATAACACAAATATTTGAGCTAGACTTTAATGAATATAGCTACATTCAAAGGGGTTAGGCAGTTCATTGCCCAGGAGTCTCCAGTGTGTGTGCAGGAGGAGCAGGCTTCTAAGAGCTACACAAAGCTAGTACGTGTGAAAGGATGCTTTATGGATGTTATTGCTACCAATAAAGCCTAAAATGAATTATGAAGTAAAAGCACCTATTCATCTCATTCAATATAAGACTTATATTTCCTTTTCAGTACTTTCTCCAAAGGAAAAAATTAAAACAAATTAAATTTAGTAGATTTTACTCGAGCAAAGAATAATTCAGGAGTCTGGTCTCTGCATCAGCTGGTGGAAGACGAATGGCTTCTTTTCCTGATGAAAACATGTTTGGGCAGAATCCTCAACAGCCTGGTGCTGCAGAGTCATGCTGGACCTGGTAAAAGCAGGAAATTCGTGTGGCTTTGTTACTAGAGGCAGAAGGCTAATTATAACAGTTCTATATGGAGTGATTTCTATTTCCCGTGGAGAGTGAATCAAACCCACAAGCCTCCCACTGACCAAGGCGATCTGACTCACTGGGTCTTCCCACTGTCAGTCTATTTTCCACATCATAACACCTGCATGCCCGGAGTGTATCATCTGAAGTTTTATTCTCGAATCAGGTCTATGGATTCGACAAACCAAGTATTGTTTAATTAAATCACTGCTATAATTTTAGAAATCATCTCACCTATTTTTTTCACAGCTCATATCATTTTATTCACCATATAAAAATAATTATGAGGGTGAAAAATATTTTAGTGCAGAACTTTACAGACACAGGAAGGACCAGGTAGTCACCTTAGTTCACTATGAGTTCACTGAAATCACTCCCTCCTAAAACTCTACTTTGTTTTTCTACTCTTCATGCACAGAAAGAAAGAAAGATGGGTAGATAGATAGATGATAGATAGATAGATAGATAGACAAACAGACATACTCGAATCTCCTTATGGAGTTTATTAAAATTCCAGTTCATAGCACTGCCAATGACTGCTGACTTCTGGAGAAACTCTGTCAGATCGTTTCCCTGGGTTCTGTTGATGTGAGGTCGGCAGGTTTATGAAAGCCAAAGTTTCTGCACCAGTGGTAGAACTGTGAAGTGTCAGAATCTTTTCCACAAATCTCCTCAAATTTCAAGAACAACAAAAAAGTAAACTCTTTGTGGGTAAAAAAAAATGTAAGATGAAAATAAAGATCAAATGAGAGTCTTTCAATAATGACACAAGTGAAAAGGGATTTGGTTATTTCTGTGGCATACAGCATTTGGTGCCTATGATTGTGAATGATAGTCTTAGAACAGAAGCATTAGATTTTATAAATTCCATACAATGTCTCAAATGTATGTTAATAACCCATGAAATATAACTCAGTGCTTCCCCACATAATTTAATACACCACATAGTTCAATTAGTTTAGTATATTCTTCAGATGCATTCCCAGAACCCACCTGAAAAATTTCATAATTAATGTCAAGAAAAAAAGGACTTACTCTAGAATGTAATTTTGGAAAAGTTACTGAAAACTTCAAGGGCTTAAAACTCCTAATCAAAATACAATTCATGACACCAGCAGTCATTCATTCAAGTGAGTCAAAGACTTCAAAAGGAAATACAAACAATTACATGATGTAGAAAGTTATATCAATTATCTTAGAAAGTTATCAATTTCTTAAGTGAAGGAAATATAGCAAAGACAGCATGAGGCATGGGAAATTATTTAAATGAAACAATATTTGTTAGGCTAATTGCTTGAACGGCAAAGTGAAACCTTTTCACTTTCCTACTGAGAACAGAGCTGTACTTCAAGGAAAATATTCTTGTTATGAAGGGGACCCCATTCTATTTTTACATCAATCTACTTATAAGATTTATGGTCTTATACTAGAAAAGATTATAAATGATTTCCTTATATTATAGGCAGTTTGGCCATACATAAATCCCCCTCCCAAACGTCGTCTCCCAAATCTATACTGTTGTGCCATTCAACTTGCTGTTCCATTGCAATTTTTTGGTTAATCTGAAACACTGTCTTATTCACCACCAAATTAGTCTCATTTTCTTAGCAAGATAAAATGAAAAGCAAAACAAAACAGAAGGAGTCTTTATTTTCTTCTTATACAAATATATCTTTCTTTGTGCAAATGCATACAAAAATTTCCTTTGTCATTTCCAATAGTTTCAATTAAATGAATTAATTAGAATCCTTCAACTATAGTGACCTTAATTTCTAATCGATTGTAGGTCATTAAATAAATGATCATTCAAAGAGTTTGCTGCTGGTGTGATTGTTTAATGCTCAGAACGACTGTTTGAAAGTATTCTGGAACTGTCCAGATGAAGGTAGAGTCTCAAACTTCAATATGCAGATGAGTGAAATGCAGAGAAATGTGGTACAACTGGATTGCTCTGGAGAAAGACTGGCCATTTCTAGTAAATTTAAAGTAATGCAAGGCCAGTCGTCTTGAGGGCATCCTGAATAGTTCATTCTTCTATATATGAAAAGTCAGTTTTCCTAGCATCATTTGTTAGAGAGTCTGTCTTTAACACACCAAGAACTCCAAAGAAACCACAGAATACTTGCATGTTAGGAAACAGAGTAAGTCTGAATGGTCAGCAGTAGATGAATGGGTAAAGGGAATGTGGTACGTGTACATATGCATAGTTTACGGAGTCACAAGGAAAATTAAGGTCATGACATTTGTAGGAAAATTAATGCAACTGGAAGTCATGCTGAGTAAAATAAGCTATATATAGAACTACATTTTTCTGAATGTTTCTTCATATATGTATACATTTGTAGGCTACAAAAGCAGAAAAGAGACTATGAACAAGGTGTAAGATATCTTAAAGAAAGTGAGAAATAGAGAGAGTAATAAAACACATATATGGGAAATCAGAGGGAATTGATGGGAAGAAAGGGGACCAGTGGGAGAAGGGAGCATAGAGGAGGGCAATGGGGAGTGAAAATAAATGAGAAAAAAAGCATGATACTTGTATAAAGACATCATGATTAAAGTCATTACTTTATATGCTAACCAAAAAAATATTCACTAACAAAAGAAAGATCTGTGGATTGGGCGCGGCCCTTGGGAATCTGATGAAACCTCACGCAATGAATGTGTGCTTATAGATTGATATTGCTTGCCACTTTCTCTGGTTTTCTAGGTCTCCTGGTGGCCTGTGCTGACTCCCTTCCCTGAAGGCCTTTTCTTTTTTCATTTTCCCTTTTCCTCCTACATGTAAGGAGAAAGCTTTGACTTCTTTAGGGTAAACAAGGTGTCGTGCATGACGGTTCCTCCAGGCTAGACTCTTCATACCATCAACAGCAGTAATAAATATAAATTGTTTCCTTCATGTAGGAGAGCCTCACCTTCTACATGGTACAGAGTGGTTTCTGTTGCTTTTAGTCCAGCCTCTTCCTAGCTCTTCTTCAGAGCAGGCTTAAGGAGCCTGGGGCTGCACTTTCCCAGGGACCTTTAGGGAGACCTGACAGTGTTACCTGACATATGGCATACTCTGGCTTTACTGATGTGTGGATCTGTGTTCAAGTGTGTGGTTCACAGGGTGCTAAAATTTGATTTTGCCATCAGCCTAAGCGGTTGTGTGACTAAAATCAAGAATAAAAGGCTGTAGTATTAGAAAAACAAGGGTCAAAGTTTTACCCATCCTTTACTAGTTCTGGGTACTTAGACACTTTTCCACCATATTACTAATTAAAAGTGTTAATTTGATGCTGAATTTACGTGCTGAGAAGTGAAGAAAGAATATTTTTCTTATAATTACCACAAAAGTTTATGTAATTGTGCACAGTGAGGAATGTAATGGGTGAAGTGACTTCTTATTTCTATTTTGGTTGCTGACAATCATGTTCAGACACCCTTTGTTGTTTCAACAGAACCCACAAACTGAATGCTGGTATCTCTCATCTGTGATATTTACAGTTGTACATTGGAGGGCCATGATATTAAATCTGGTAACCATGATTTTAATATGCAAAACTTTATGTAAGTTTTTGTTATCATTGAAGTTTGCAAACTGTTGCTCGGATTGGTGGACTGGAGAAGGAAAACAAAGGAGACTCTGCAGACAGGATTATGATGTGTTGAATTAAATGGGACTGTCTCATTAACAAGGATAATGACTCAGACTCAGTGCTAGTGGAAGAGTATCTATAACCACTAACTTACTAAACCAACATAATCAGTAATATTTCTTATGAATATTATAAATATTTATAAATATCTGCCCTTGTACCCACAGATAAGTGTAATCCCTCCCCCTTATCAAGGAACCTTCTGTTTTCAATAGATGGAGAACACTCTAGCAAATCACAACCAATCAGTACTCAGTTATAAAGCCCAGTCCCATTGAATATGTGTACAAAGCACTTCCACACTTACGGCTCAGGAAACTTTGTGGAAGGGGTGGGAGAAGACATGAAGTACCAGAGGATCATCAAGGTTTGATGTAATGTCAGATGCTACACTCATAAAGCCTCATCAGCACAACTGCCCAAACCTGAGCTGAAGAAAAATGGCAGCAATGAACATGACAAACTGCATGAGAGGGAAACCTGTTAAGCCTTAAATATACACAAAATATTACAGGCAACTGAGGAAAAGTGGGAAAGGAGAGGTGGCCTGAAGATTGATGCTATAAGGAAATTCAACACTAGCTCAGCGTATAATAGAGGGTTATTTATTTAGGGGTGGATTCATAGATCACAGTCCTCTGCACAAATGGGAAACAGGAACCGAATCCAGCAGTAGGGAGAGAGAGCATGTGCAAGCTTTATGGCTGCATTTATAGCATAAGGGACCATGCCCAAGTGGGTTGGTATCTTAAAGGCTATTGGCTGAAGGAGTTCTCACAGCAGTGGCCATTCCCAGGGAAGAGCATATGAATTGGCTGTCCCATGCCAAACAGTCAACCCTGAAAACATACATACTAAAATAGTACAATACTGATAATTATAAAAATGATGATAATGATTCAGAACCAGATTGGTCAGGGCTTTCCCTCACTCACAGACAGTGGAAGGGCCTAACCTGACTTCAGTTTCTTTCAGATCTTCTGATGTGGAGCTATTAGAATTTCCAGGACAGTCTCATAAACCTGGCACAAAGAACCAAGTTGACACTCAAAACTAAATTGCTTCTTCTCTCCCTATGATGACACCTTTGTGCAAAAGTTTTTATAGTGCCAAGTTGATTTTCTTATTGTCTATGTTCTTTTTTTTTTTTTTTTTTTTTTGTCTTTTGAGACAGGGTTTCTCTGTGGTTTTGGAGCCTGTCCTGGAACTAGCTCTGTAGACCAGGCTGGTCTCGAACTCACAGAGATCTGCCTGCCTCTGCCTCCCGAGTGCTGGGATTAAAGGCGTGCGCCACCATCGCCCGGCTGTCTATGTTCTTAATGTGCCCACACATCCCCAATTCAAGCACCCCTCTCCTCATAGTGAGGGTAGTATGGAGAACTAGTGTATCCTGCAATGCTCTGGCCACAACCTCGAAATGATGTTCGGTACAGTGCTGGAAGTCTGATGGAGGAAGGTCATTGGCCAATAAAGAAACTGCTTGGCCCTGTGGGTGGAGTAAACAGAACAAAATGCTGGGAGGAAGAGGAAGTGAGGTCAGAGTCTCGACAGCTCTGCTCTCCGGAGCAGACGCCTCAGCAGAGACGCCATGCCCTGCTCCCTGGCAGACACACGTGATGAAGCTCGGACCCAGGATGGACTAGGCTAGAATCTCCCCGGTAAGCGCACCCTGGGGTGCTACACACAGATGATTAGGAATGGGCTAAATTAATATGTGAGAATTAGCCTAGAAGAGAATGGACCAAGCAGTGATTAAAAGAATACAGTTTGTGTGTTGTTATTTCGGAGCATAAGCTAGCCATGTGGGCGGCCGGGTGTGGGGGACGCAGCCCTGCCGCCCCATATTACTACAGAAGTCTGTTTTTCAGACTTTGCCAGACCTCTAGGAACCCTTGTTTATCTGACTTTAAGGAAATTATCAAGTTCATTACTTCCTTGCACATTCTTCTACATTGTTATTGTAAATTATTATCATATTGACACAAATGCACAATGACCTTAAAATATTTTTAATTGGATTTATTTATTTGTGTGGGGAGAGTGTGTGCATATGCTGTAGTGTGTGTGTGTGTGTGTGTGTGTGTGTGTGTGTGTGTGTGTAGTGTATGGTAAGGGGTCAGTGCTCTCCTTTCACTGTGTGGACCCAGGGATCTCTTTAGCCATTTCACCAGTGTCAATACTGCTTTCTAATAACTTTCATTTTTAACAATTTTATACACACACATGCACACACACACATACACACTCACACACACACACACACACACACACTTTGGTCCTTTTCTCTTCACTGCTGAACCTCTTTCTATTCACAAGGACCTCTCATTACTTTAATAGTTTTTTTTTCTCATGATCTTCCAACTTTAAATACAATTGCTTGAATAAGCCTAGGTGTTTAGTTATTTCCTGGAGCATTACTGACTATACCATCTACAAAAATGACTCCCTTTCCTAGGGCAACCATTTATGTCTAGTAGTTCCTCAAGGAAGGATGGAGCTCTTTGAGCCCATCCTCCATCCATGATGAGATATTGGTGGGCAAGTCTTGTGTGGGTAACCAGTTTCTATGAGTTTAAGAATGCAATGGTCATGCCATGCCCTCAAGATAACATTTCATGGCATTTCTCCTCAGCCTCTGGCTCTCACATTCTTTCAGTTCACTCCTCTATGATGTTCTCTGAGACATGTACAGGATGATACAGATGTCCCTATTAGGGATGACTCAACATCCACTTACTTTCTCTATTTTGATTAGTCATGAGTGTCTATAAATAATTACTTCACTGCTTCCCACTGTACATAGACACTTCTCTGGCCAAGATTGAAAGCCTCACTAATCTAAAGTCATGAAAACAAATATCTAGAAGGAAGCTTTGACAGTGTGTCCATTTAGAAAATCAGCAATAGAAGAGTCTCTACAGCCTTTCCAGCTTTGACAAGGTTTACAGTATTCAGGATGAATTTTATCCTTTAAAGTGACTCATTTTTTTAAAAGTAGTTTGTTGACCCTGCCATAGTCATTCTGATATTGCATCAGTAGAAATGTTTTTGCTGGAAGGTTGGCATTGTATAGCTCACAGGGTTCACAGACAAATGATGAATTTTCTTCTCCAGAAGTCTAAATCACACTTTTGGTCACTATAAAAGCTATTCTCCAGGGAGGAATCTTCCATCTCTGTTCCAGACCCATTTCTCAATGTCTTGTAAGCATAATATGCACTGCCTTTGCAGGTAATTCTTACATCTAGTTGCAGTGAGCAATAGCAATAGCCTGTATTATTTGTAGAGTGGCTATGGTCCCTCGATAATAACACAAAGAGAATCTTTCCACATCTGGACTGGGATTTTTATTAAATCATATCATTTTATATGGCTTCTGGGAGTAGTATTATCAACTTATGCAAGATATGTTTATTCAAATTCCTCTAGATTTATTATTTTGAGTTATCTTACAAAATAAGATAAGATGTTATATTGGCTATTTTTACTTTTAATTTTTTTTCAAACTGACACAAACTAGCGTCCTCTAAAAGGAGGGACCTCAGTTGAGAAGAATACCCCAAATGGTTGGCATCTAAGCAAGCCTGTGAAACATTATATACATTTATATATATACATATATGCATTACCTACATATACAGCCATACATATATGTAATCAATATATTGATTAATGATTGCTGTGGAAAGGCTCAATTCGTTCTGGGAGGTACAATGTCCCAGTGGTTCATAAGAAAGCAACCTGAGCAAACCATGACGTGCAAACTAGTAAAGAGCATCCACCATCCCACATTTTTGTGGCTTCTGCATTAGTTCCTGCCTTTTGGTTCCAGCCTTGAATTCTTGCCTTGATTTCCCTGGATAATGGACCAAAAGCTGTAAGCTAATATTAACCCTTTCCTCCCCAAGTTACTTTGGTCATGGTGTTTATTCATAGGCACAGAAACCCTAACACATACAATTTTGTTCATATATCCATGATCTGGTTAACAACTCCCCACCCCTCTCTCACTTCCAGGACTCCCTATTCTACTTCTGTATCAATAGTTCTACTATTCTTGTCCTTTTAAGTTATCTCCCTCCCACCCATACAGTGGCCTCCTTCTACCTTCTTGGCTTCTATGGGCATTTCAAGTTAAACATGCAAATATAAAACTCTGAGGTTAGGATTCTCATATTAGAGAGAATGTGTAGGGTTTGTCTTTTGTGGGCAGGTTCCCTCATTCAGTATAATATCCTTCAGTTCCATCCATTTTCTTACAACTTCCATTTTTCCTTCCAACTGAATAAACTGCCATTGTTTATGTAAACCTCAGTATTATTCATCCTTCAGTTCATGGACATCTAGACCACTCCCACTTCTCAGCTGTTATGAACAGAAAAGCAACGAAAATGGATGTGCAAGTATCTCTGTCACAAATGTAAAATCCGTGGGACATACGACCAGGAGTGGAATAGATAAGTCATATGGCATTTCTATTTTTTGCTTTTTGAGAAAAATCCAAACAGATTTTCATAGCAGCTGCACACATTTACCCTCCCACCAACAGAGGATAACTCTTCCTTTTCCCACACAAGCTCACTAGCGCGTGTCATTTATGTTTTCCTGATGGCAGCCAGTCTGAGAGGGGTGGGATAGAATTGCAAAGCAGTTTGACTTTTCATTATCCTGATGGCTAAGGATGTCAGATACTTAAAATGTTTTATGTGTGTAAATGTTTTGCTTGCATGTCTGCTTGTGCACCACTTGCATGCCTGGTACTTGTGGAGACCAGAGGAGGACATCAGACCCCTTGGACCTGGAGTTATAGATGACTGCCAGCCATCATGTGTATGCTGGGATCATACCCAAGATTCTGCAGTCAAATGCTCTGTCACTGAGCTATAACCCCTATACCCAAGACTCTGGAAGAGCACCCAGTGCTCTTAAATGCAGAGCCATCTCTCCAGGCCTGTTTAACACTTTTCATAAAGTTTATTAGCCATTGGTATTTCTGCTTTTGAAAACTCCATTTAGTTCTTTTGTCCATTTGATAGAGTGTTTTGTTTTCTTGATGCTATTTTAAAAGTTAATTATATATTCTAGATACTAGCCCTCTGATTATATGAAAAATTTTTCCTGAGTATTTTTTTGTCTGTTCTTGGTCTTTTGTGTTTCCATATGAATTTAAATATTGTTTTTCCTGTTTTTATGAAAAATAATGTTTGAAGTTTGATGGGGATTGCACTTACTCTGTATATTGCTTTTAGTGGGACAGTGATTTTGACAATATTAATTACTCCAATTTTTGTTAGGAAGAAGAATTAGAGATGCAAAGAGAAAAGTTTACTAAGTACATGTGTGATGTTGTCAAAAAGTAAAACATTTTAAATATATTAATGCTAATTTTTATTTTATGAAACATGGGCTAAATGTATCCTCAGATACACAATCAGAATACACAATTCAGAGGAAAAGTGAACTAAATATAATCACAAGGTAGCTTTAATAAACTATTTTTACTTTTGCTGATTTAAAAAAAATTTCATCTGATGACCTTGAATATTATTCCTTAGATTCCATTCATTTTGAACTTAGATTTTTAAATTTTTATTTATGTTTGTTTAAATGTCTGTATGGGTGTCCATGGAGGCCAGAAGAGGGCATAAGATACCCTGAAACTGGATTTACATGCCATCTGTGATGTGAGCCATCTGATGTGGGTGCTGGGGACTGAACTCTGGTCCTCTGAAAGTGCTCTTTGCCACTGAACCACCTTTACAGACCCACATTAATTTTTGAGACAAAGCATCCTATTAACCTAGTATGTGTCAGTAGGCTAGGCTTACTGGCCATCTAGATCCAGAGATAGACCTGTCTTCCTTCCCAGTACCAGGGTTACACATGTGCTACAGCACCCAGGTATTTTTATGTGGGTTGAGGGAAACAAATTCAAGTCCCCTGACTGGCAAGGCAAGTGCTTTACCTCCTCTGTCAGATATTCCACATCTTCAGACTGTACATTGGATAGCCTAAAAAACAGCACAGTTCCTAGTCTATAAACTCAAGAAGATTAAATCATGAAGAAATGGAAAACCTAGGCAGACCAATAATGAAGAACAAGATTGAATATGAAAATTGTTTATTAATTAACCAAAGTGCACAAAATAAAGTTAGTAATTTGCTAGTTATTTTTGTTTTTATCTAGACTCAAGAAAATTAATTATTATTTTAAAGACAAAACTGGAATTTGGTCTTATTTTAATATTATCATCTTTGGCTCCTCAGACATTTGAACCATTAATCAGAATTTTTTATCAGTTCTGACTCTCCTATGTAAGAACTTCAGAGATTGCATGATTGGAGCAATTAGAATTTTCCAACTAAGCAGAAGAAAGCATGAAGAACGTTAATTTCTGACAACTTAGTTTCTAATTATTTTCAGTACCCAGGGAATATATTGGAATGCCTATTAATCAGCTTTTTAGGACTGATATTAATATATCAAAACATTTTTTAAACTTTTAATTGACATACCATATTGCTGCATATCCCTAGGATAAAGAGTCTTGTTTCACTACGGGTTTATGATGTACAATGATCAAAAGTGTGCGCTTAGATGAGATGTCCATCTCATCAAGCATTTGCATTCCTTTATGGAGAATATTCAGAATCTTTCCTGATAGAATTCTAAAAATACCTTATATTGTGAGATAGAGTCAGTCCTCACAATAGAACACTTAACCTTAATCCTACCATCTGTGGCTTTGTGACTGTGTTAGACTACACACCAAATCTTAATAAACATAACCTTGCAATTGTGTCTTCCCCACCCACAATTCTGTAACACTAGGCATCAATAACAGGATGACCTTCAGACACTTTACAAACACATAGGAGTTCTGAACTGCTAACATTGAAAAGGAAAAGTAAAAAGGTATGGGCACACTGTGTAAGAGAAGCAGAGTGACTTCAGCAGAAAGAGTCAAAGGTCAGGAAGAATATACTAGCACCCTCCACCCCACAAATCCTCCAGGAAAGGCATCATCATTTCTTGGACCAAATGAACATGTGTGTCTTGTCATTCTAAAGTCAAATGTCAGGATTCTCTGTAATTATTTAGCATGGGAAATAACATCCATAGAGTCCACACACAAGTCTTCAGGAGTCACTTCTGCCATCCTGGTAGAACCTCCGGGATGTGTGCCCAGCTCTGACATGCATCTCTACCCAAGCCTCCCTGCCAATTGTACCTTGTCCAGATTCTGATTGCTTTTCAGTCTGCTCCTATCCGCAGGCATTTTTCTATGTTCTACTATCTTCGAGTCAACATTTTGAACCCAGTGTCTATTCAAACTGAAGTTCAGGTGGAACCTGGACTCTAGACCAAAGCTGCCAGGTCATAATGCACCTCTGGCTGCTGCTTAAACATCCCAAGGGGAAACATTGCTTCCTTAAGTGGAGAAAGTGGAAATGAGGGTCTTGAGCTCCATGGACATGCGGAATACTGTTGAAATCTCCTATCTGTAGCATTTATGTAAAAATTGATTATGTAGATTAAAACTTACCATCAGGGTTCAGGGAGACCACAATTGAAAGTAAGTACCTGTAGTTTTCCTCCCAAATCAGAGTACCTACTGGTATGGCTCCAACAATACAAACACTCATCTGCCAGGCTCAACTTAGCTCTGAACCTTTGTCTATTTATCTGTGTAAATATGTGTAGACGTATCAAAAAAAAAAAAAAAACCAAATCAAGATAAAGCAAACAAAACAAAATAAAACACAAACAAACAAAAAGCATTTTTAAAGATTTATTTATTTATTAAAAATACAGAGTTTTGTCTGCATGTATATTTGCAGACCAGACTAAGGCAGCAGATCTCATTACAGACCTCTGGATGAGCACCCAATGCTCTTAACTCCCGAGCCATCTCTCCTGCCCCCAAATAAAGCTTTTAATGGCAGTCCAATACTAGTTCCCAATGCTGATTAGTTCTTAAGTGATTAAATGATTTATTCTGTCACCTTGAGGTTACTGGTCAGGGTTGGAAAAGAAATTATTAACCACTTTTTTTTTTCTTAAAGGAAAGGAGACTGTTTGGCAATGCTCCAATCTTGGGTGAAAAGAAGACACTGAGGTGCAAGAACAAGCTATGCACGCATGTTCTCTCTTTTAAAGAAGCTTTTGTGAAGCAGCAAAAAATTGTCATTACTAAAAATTCCTAGACTTACTCCCCATAACTGAAATATTCAGGTAACTGAGATGACAAATAGGTCTCTAATTTGAAATATTTACCTTGTTTTTCTTTTACTTTCAAGGAGATGGTCAACACCAAATACCTAAGGTAACTGATTATTTACTTACAGAAAAAGTAAAAGAAAAAGAAAACAGAAGGAAGGGAGAATTAACCAATTTTTTGTAACTTCAAAATTAAATTATTAGTAATGTAAAGAAAAATGTACTTCAATTCAGCATAATTTCATTGCCATCCTGAAATCCTTTCCCACTTTGACCTATGGAAAAGCATCCTTTTATTCATGCATCAAAAATATTTTTAAAGTACCTAAAATCATTGGAAGTTTGCTGGGGGTTACAAGGAAAACAGAAGTGAAGAAGACACAGCTGGAAATCAGTTGGTGACTCATGAGAGAGGAGATTTGGTAGGGTGGCAAGAGGCCATGTGACACCAGACTCATCTGGAGTCTGGCAGTCTGATTTCTGTTGCTATAACAGATTATTTGAGACTGGGTAATTTATCAAGGGATGGGATTTATTTTCTCAAATTTCTGAACTCTAGACTTTCAAGAATATGCCAGCAGAATCTGCCCAGCTTCTTATTAGGTGTCCTGCTTTCATGAGGACTCTGCCCTAGTGACTGAAAGGCCTCTCAGTTGGTTCTGTCTCCCCCATGCTGCTGCATTGAGGAGCAAGGATTCAGAGACACTTGAGCCATAGGAGAGACTTCCCTGAGTACTTTGGGCTTTATGTTTGAAGGGAAATCATTGAACAGGTTTTAGGAGGGTAGAGAGACAATCCCATTTATATTTTGAAAGACAACCCTGGTTACTATGTAGAAAGAACTGGCCATAGAGAATCATAAACAGCATCCATACCACACACACTAAATGGTTTCAAAAGTTTAGATGAGGGACCATGGTGACATAGACTAGACTAAGATTGTGAATGATGGGATTAGGGATATTGGAAGTAGAGTTCAAATGACTGTGTTTTGAGTTGGATGGTGTCCTTAAAAAATAGGTGTCCTTCTTTATTTTAGCACCCAGAGCCTGTAAATATGACTTTATTACGAAAATGAAGATTTTTATCAAGTTCAAATTTTCAGAATTATATTACCCTGGACCTAAATTCAACAATAAATTTCCTTATAAGAGAATAGAAGAGTAGACACACTCAAAAAAGAGAAAACTTCAATTTAAAATACAGCTATATTGTTTCCAGGTTCTGGCATTACATATAATGCTGCTATGAACATAGTTGTACAAACATCCTTGTAGTATGATTGAACATCCTTTGGGTATATGCCCAAGAGTGATATCGCTGGGTCCTGAGGTGATTCCCAGTTTTCTGAGAAACCGCCTTCCTTATTTCCAGAATGGTTGTATATGTTTGAATTCCCACCAACAATGGTGGAGTGTTCCCCTTACTCCTTATCCTCTCCAGCATAAATTATCATTGGGGTTTTTGATCTTAGATATTCTGACAGGTGTAAGATGGTATCTCAGAGTCACTTTGATTTTCATTTCCCTGATGGCTAAGGATGTTGAACATTTCCTTAAGTGTCTTTCAGTCACTTTATATTCTTCTGCTGAGAATTCTGTTTAGTTCTGTACCCTATTTTAGTTGGATTATTTGGAATTTTGTGTCTAATTTCTTGAATTATTTATATATTTTGAAGATAAGTCTTCTCTCTGATGTGGGGTTGTTGAAGATCTTTTCCCATTCTGTAGGCTGCATTTTTGTCTTTTTGGCTGTGTCCTTTGCTTTACAGAAGCTTCTCAATATTAGAAGGTCCCATTTATTTATTGTTGCTCTCAGTGTCTGTGCTACTAGGGTTATATTTAGGAAGTAGTTTCCTGTGCCCATGTATTGAAGGCTACTTCCCATTTTCTCTTTTATCATGTTCAGTGTAGTAGGATTCATATTGAGATCTTTAATCCATTTGGACTTGAGTTTTGTGCATAGGGATAGATTTGGATCTATTTTCACTCTCTTACATGTTGACATCCAGTTACGCCAGCACAATTTGTTGAAGATGCTTTCTTTTTTCCATTGTATAATTTTAGCTTCTTTGTCAAAAATCAGGTATTCATAGGTGCGTGGATTAATATCTGGGTCTTCTATTTAATTCCATTGGTCAACCTGTCTGTTTTTAAGCCAATACCAAGCTGTTTTTATTACTTTAGCTCTATAATACAGCTTAATGTCAGGGATTGTGATGCTTCCAGAAGTTTCCTTATTGTACAGGATTATTTCAGCTATCCTAGATTTTTGTTTTCCCATATGAAGTTAATTATTATTCTTTCAAGGTCTATGAAGAATTGTGTTGGGATTTTGACAGGGAATGTGTTGAATCTATAGATTGCTTTTGGTAGGACTACCATTTTTATTATGCTGACTCTACCTCCCAAGAGCATTGACGATCTTACCATTTTCTGGTATCTTCTCTAGTTTCTTTCTGCAAAGACTTAAAGTTCTTGTCAAATAGGTTTTTCACTTCTTTGGCTAGTGATACCCCCAGGATATTTTGTTATTTGTGGCTATTGTGAAGGGTGATGTTTCTCTGATTTCTTTCTCAGCTTCTTTATTATTTGTATATAGGATTTTTTATTTGTACATATTGATTTTTTTTATTTTAGTTGATCTTATATTCTCCCACATTACTAAAGGTATTTATCAGGAATACAAGTTCCCTGGTAGAGTTTCTGGGGTGATTCTTGTATACTATCATATCGTTAGCAGAGCAAAATTTGACTTCTTCCTTTCCAATTTGAATCCCCTTGATCTTTTGTTATCTTATTACTCTAGCAGAACTTCAAGAACTATGTTGAAGAGATATGGAGAGAGTGGATAATGATGTCTTGTTCCTGATTTTAACTGAATCACTTTGAGCTTCTCTCCATTTAATTTGATGTCAGTTGCCAGCTTGCTGTATATTGCTTTTATTATGTTTAGGTATGTTCCTGTATCCCTGCTCACTCTAAGACCTTTATCATGAAATGGTGTTAGATTTTGTCAAATGCTTTTTCAGCATCTAATGAGATAATCATATGTTTTTTCTTTCAGTTTATTTATATGATTTATATGACATTAATAAATTTTCATATTTTGAAACATCCCTGAATCTCTGGGATAAAGCCGACTTGATCATGGTGCATGATTTTTTAGATGTATTCTTGGATTTGAGTTGCCAGTATTTTGTTGAGTATTTTTGCATCTCTGTTCATGAGTGACATAGGTAATTATCTTCTTGCTTGAGTCTTTATATGGCTTTGATATCAGGGTAACTGTAGACTCATAAGAGTTTGGCAATGTTTCTTCTGTTTCTATTATGTGGAACAATTTGAGGAGTATTGGTTGATGTGGGATGTCTTTCTGTATATGTGTTGCTTTTATTGGTTAATGAATAAAGAAACTGGTTTGGCCTATATCATGAAAGAAGGAAGGCAGAGTCAAGGAGAAGCCATGGAGCTGCCATTGGAGATAGAATCTGGGAACTTTATCTTGTAAACTACAGCCATGTGGTGATATACAGATTAATAAAATGGGTTAAATTCAGATGTAAGAGTTAGTCAATAAGAAGCTAGAGCTAATGGGCCAAGCAGTGATTTAATCAATACAGTATCTGTGTGGTTATTTCAAGGCTAAGTGGCTGGGAACCAACAAGCGGACTCCTCCTACAATTGGTATTATCTCTTCTTTAAAGTTTTGGTAGAATTCTTCACTGAAACCATCTGACCCTGGGCTTCTTTTGGTTGGAAGGTTTTTGATAACTGCTTATATTTCTTTAGAGGTTATAGTCTATTTAAACTGTTCACCTGGTCCTTGATTTAATTTTGGCATGTGGTGCCTATCCAGAAAGTTGTCCATTTCTTTTACATTTTTCCAATTTTGTGGATTACAGGTTTTTGTAGTATGACCTAATTATTCTCTGGATTTTCCCAGTGTCAATTGCTATGTCCCCTTTTCATTCCTGATTTTATTAATTAGAATGTTTTCTCTCTCTGCCTTTTGATTAGTTTGTATAAGTGTTTGTCTATCTTGTTGATTTTCTCAAAGAACCATCTCTTTGTTTCATTGATTCTCTGTATTTTTTCTTTGCTTCTATTTTATTGACTTCAGCCTTCAATATGATTATTTCCTGTTGTCTACTCTTTTTGAGTGAGTCTGCTTCCACGTCAGAGGGAATATCAAATTGATGATGTTGTGAAGAATATTTAAAAAAACATTTCTGATCATGTGCATTCCATTGCTCTACATTTTCTACCTCTGTTAAAATCCTTTCTTTCTCTCTTTTTTCTTCCTTCCTTCCTTTCTTTGTTTCTCACAATTTTCTTTCTAATTGCAACACACACACCATGGACTTGTAAATACATGTATATCTATGCCCAATTTTAAATCAAGGTTCCATGTATAAAAAATGTATTATTTTGAAAGACCCTACAGACCCCCTCCTCAAAACCCGCAGCTAGCACGCTCCCAGGGGAACGTCCTGTTTGCTTTAAAAAAACTCTCTGGATCAGCAGCCAGCCTGCTCCCGTAAGAACATCCCATGTGCCTGAGAGAGCAGGAGATAGAAATAGGAAGACTGCAAGGCAAGATGTCAATAAGATAGGATATCAACAAAGCAGGTTAGCTATAAGATAGGAACAGGATGACTGTTGCCAGGCATCCATGCTGAGAGAGGAAACCATTCATGCCCCCGCCTCATTCCGATAACCATGCTTTTGCTTCTGTAAGCTTGCTTTTTGCTGACACCCTTGCTGAGGAAACCATTCATGCCCCCGCCTCATTCCAGTCAACTGATAACCACGCTTTTGCTTCTGTAAACTTGCTTTTTGCTCTTCCCTATAAAAAGACCTCCCCCCAGTCTGCAGGCGCGCAAGTCCTCCGAAAGACTTGCTGCCCGCAGGTACCTGTGTTTACTCAATAAACCTCTTGCTAATTGCATCCTGTGGCCTGGTCTCGGAGTGTCCTGGTTCTGGGGTCTTCATCAGAGAGGAAAGGTCCTCTCTGAGGGTCTTTCAATTTGTCCTTCTGAATCTAGCTTCTTTCACTTGACATTATGTTCTCTAGTTCTATCCATTTTTTCACAGACGTCATGACTTTATTTTTCTTTACCTACATACATATACATATATGTGTATATATATAATTTTTATTGTCCATTTTTCTGTTGATGACTATCTAGGCTGGTTTTATTTTCTGGCAAACGTTGATATGGATATTCAAGTGTCTGTTTGGTATATTGTCAATAGTAGTGCAGTGGAGTCATAGAGATATTCTTTTTTTTTTTTCCACAAGAAACTTCCATGCTGATTTCCATAGAGGGTGCACCAATTTACATTCATCCTCACAGTGAATGTGGATTCCTTTGTCCTCATATTCTCACCAGCCTTTGTTGTCATTTTTTTTTCTTGATGCTAACCATTCTGATTGGAGTTGGATGGTATCTCAGAGCAGTTTTAACATGTATGATGATGCCATACTGAAACCTACTACTCTGTGTGCTAACCTAAAAATTAATTTAAAAGTGAAAAACATTCTACAGCAATTTGAAAAATATTGATTTGTAAGTCTGGATTTGTTTATGCATTAAAATGAACTTTGAAAGGAAGAACTTTAGTGTCTTCTATGTGCAGAAGAACCTTAGCACAACCTATAATTAAGATGGTGAATGATTCTTGCCTCATGTCCAGTGAATGCAGTTGTATGCCCCACTTCAGAATTAGAAAAGCAAATTGTAGAAATCTTTTTCACTCATTGTAGGGGCCAAAAAAATGCAGGCTCATATCCCACATTGTTTAGCTGTCAGAAAATCTGCCCAACTTACAGGCTCAATTTATCCCTTCCATACAGGAGGGGATCCCTTGGCTCTTTTGAAGTAAAGCAAATTCAGCACCACCCTAACAGGTACCAGGATATGCTAATATGATCCTGTTCCTTCCAGGGTAATTATGAAGTCACCTGACAGAAGGTGTTTTCAGCCAAGGTGACCTCACCAAGTGTTAACCAAGTAAACAGGACTTGAGTCATTCCCACTACTTAGGAAACAGAATGTTAATGAAGCTTTTTGTTATCTTCCCCACCAGTTTACATTGATACAAAAGCTGTTTAAAAAATAAACAAGGGTGGTTTCAGGATCTGAAAAATCCCTTCCTGATACTGTTGTGTGAACTGTGTGTTCATTTTTTCCCATGCGTCTGAACTGTGTGTTCATTTTTTCCCATGCGTCTATGTTGGTAAGAAATAACTTTTGTTGGGGCTGGTCACCAACATAATGGCTCCACAACAATGGGCTGATCAGTGAATCCCACCAGAAGAGTGCCAGGTGTATAAAGGAGAACGTGAGGAACTCACAAAAAACTTTCATCGTAGGTGCATTGGTGAGTATGAGCGCTCAGAAATAAGTAGTAGAATTTAAAAAGGCAAAGAGAGAAGCGTTTAAAAAAATCGGGAGTAAAGCTGTATATAGTTATAAATATGGGACAAGGAAATATTATTCAGTTATGCATTTTAATAGCTAAAGGAGTTAAAGTGGAACAGAAACAAAGCCAGAGGTATTTAGAGTTTGTAAATAGCATATTCTCATCCCTGTGCTTGCTGTGTTTCCGCCACAGCCACTTTAGGGCATCCTGAACTCAGGGAAGCCAAGGTGAGGCCCCACCTTCTCCTTCAAACAGCAGTGCTATGGGGGCAGAGACGCAGCTCCTGTCACTGCTGAATGGATAGGAAGAGTGAAGAAAATGAGGCACTTGACCCAAAAATCGCTTAATGCCACTAAGATTGTTGCAGTACATGCATATGAGCTGTAGCCAGCTGAGTCTGATCCGCACTGTGTGGTGGAACCAGGAAAGGCAAGCAGGAGAAGAAAAAAGTCTAGAGGGCTAATTTTAACTCCCACAGTCAGCCCCCAAAGCACGTCAATGGAAATGCATAGAGGCTAATTTGACCCATGAGCCAAGGAGCATATATAGATAATTCTAGAGCTTCTACGGAGGAGAGGATTCAGGAATTCTCCTAATTTTATGATTAGAATTTAAAATAAACAAGCACAACTACACCTGCTGGAGCTTGTGATTACACGCCATGATATTAGAGCAGCCACAATGGCAAACACCTGGCAGAGCCTGTAAATGTATCAGCTGCCCCTAACACTGGCTTCTGATGGGACTTTTAAACTTAGAAAGCATGGTGCAACAGGGAATGAGAGACCAGCTTTACTACCCCCAGGCAGGCCAAGCCAAGCTGCAGAGGAAGGAAGCATGCCCTGCACCCTGCCACATGGCTCAGTTTCAGCTAAGAGCCTAGCCTGAACTGAAAGGCAAATTTGCAATATAGGTAGCCTCAGAAAACTGCAGATTCAGGACAGTTAAGGGTCTGTAAAAATAAGCAGGTTAAATATTTTTCATTTCACATTTTTTTGCTTCTTTGTCAAAAATCTGGTGTTCCTAGACATGTGGATTGATATCCAAGGTCTTCAATTCAGCTCCTTTTGTCCTCATATCTGTTTTTATGACAATATCAGGCTTTTTTTCAGTACTGTGGTAGTGGAGTTTGAAGTCAGGGATTGTGATGCATCCAGAAGTTCCTTTATTGCACAAGATTATTTAGGCTATCCTGAGTGTCTTTTGTTTTTTCTTATAAAGCTGAGTATTGTTCTTTTGAGGTCTGTGAAGAACTTTACTGTGATTTCAATGGGCATTTGCACTGAATATGTAGATTGTTTTTGGTAAAATGGCCCTTTGTTGCTATGTTAGTTCTACCTTCCAAAGAGCATGTGAGATTTTTCTGGTGTTTTCAGTTTCTTTCTTTAAAGAGTTAAAGTTTTTGTCATACAGGTTTTTCCACTTGTTTAGTTAGAGTTACTCTAAGATATCTTATTTATAGCTATTGTGAAGGATAATGTTTTTCTGATTTCTTTCCCAACTCATTTATCATCTGTGTAAAAGAGGTGGGTTTTAGGTTGTTTCCAGATTCTGGCTATAATAATTCTGCTATGAACATAGTTGAACACATGTTCTTGTGGTGTGATTGAGCATCCTTTGTGTATATACCTAGAAGTAGTATTGCTGAATCTTAAGGTAGTTTGTTGCCTAATTTTCTGAGAAATTGCCATACTGGTATCCAAATTGGTTGTGCCAGTTTGCACTCTCATCATCTATGGAGGAGTTTTTCTTTACCCTACATTCTCTTCAGCATCAGTGTTTTGATTTTGGCCATTCTTACAAGTATAAGATGGAATCTCAGAGTTGTTTTGATTTGTGTTTCTCTAATGGTTAAGGATATTGAGCATGTCTTAAGCACCTTTCAGTCATTTCAGTTTCATCTGTTGAGAGTTTTCTGTTTAGGTCTGTACCCTATATTTTTTTTTATTGGATTATGTTTTAGAGATCATCCTTCTGTCAAATCTTTTCCCATGCTATAAGCTAACTTTTATCTTGTTGACTGTATCTTTTGCTTTGCAGAAGCTTCTCAGTTTCGGGAGATCCCATTTATTAATTGTTCCTCTCAGTGTCTGTGTCACTGGGTTATATTTAGGAAGTGGCCTCCTGTGCCAATGCACTTAAGTGTCCTTCTCACTTTCTCTTCTATGAGAATCAGTGTGTTTGGTTTTATGTTGAAGTCTTTGATCATTTTGGACTTGAGTTTTGGGCTTAGTGATAAATGTGGATCTATTTTCGTTCTTCTACATGTTGATATCCAGGGATGCCAGCATCATTAGTTGAATATACTTTCTTTTTTTCCATTTTCCTATTAGCTAGGCAGACTTGCAACTTAGATTAAAAGGCTAGCTTACAAACTTTTAATGAGGCTTACAATGGTTAAAACCTTAATTATAATATTCTTATGAAAGATCTTGAGCCACTAAGTAAAATTCTTAAAGGCAGCAATGAGCCAAATTCCAGTAGACAGCTTCCAGAAGCTTCCAGATGGGTACACAAGCAGGTAGATTATAGTAAATATGATTCAGCCTTGGCAAGCATGTATATTGCCTACAAAACTCATTCTACAGCAGTTTTTTTTTTGCAAAAAAACTGCTTTTTATGACTATACCTTTCCATTTTTCCAGTTAAGATATTAAACTCTTATTTTGAAACAGTAGCTTGCTAAGCACAGGAGAACAGTGTGGAATCTAGGAGATATTTTGGCAAGGAACTGGTTATGATGAATGTTTCTTATACTAAGCAACAGATTAATTGATAATTTTAAAGTAGTTGCTCAATTTAAAGGCCAGATTAATAATCTTTTCCCAGGTGATCATTGCTGCAATTCACGCAACTATATATTTCCTTTATGTTATAGCAAAAGATCCCTTAAAGGATGCTATGCTAAATTTTACAGATGGTTTTTCCAACGGAAGAGATGCATATATTACTGTTAATGGTAAAAAGGAATTGTGGAGCGTATCCATGGCTCCTTGAAAACACCTTAAAATGTTGAAAACTGCAGACAGATTTTGGAATGATGGCACCAGGGTGACCTTTGCTAAGGCAAGCTGAAAAAGCTCTTGCCCTGGATTATGAGAAAGTCCCAACCGTGTATTAATTTGGGGTTAAGAATGTGCTTGTGCTGATTTCACAGAAAGAAAATAAAACTGGATGAGATGACTGCATGTACAGAAAAGGAATGAGGTCCTGATAACTCCCCCATAGAGGAGTCAGAGTGAGAGACCCCCATGGTCTTGCCTTCCCTGTCCCCATGGAGAGGAGCGCCTAATCGGCAGAACCAAGTTTAGGATTCACATGACTGGCCTGCTGCTGCTACTCTGTGCTGTGGGATGCTGAGTTCCTTCCAGACACTCGGGACACACACCGCCATTGAGGCCCTGCTGAGGTGACCATGATAACCATAACCTGCTGCACTCAGAATCCTGTTTACTTTGGAGCCGGACTAGAAACACAAACTGAACATTTGACTGTTTTAGTCTTTAGGATACAGAACTCATTCTGATTAAAATATTTGACCTGAGAACTAAGACCTAAACTTCCCCTCAGGGGAAGAAGGACTCAAAATAAAGAATGACTGAAGCCCCTATTCACCTATAAAGAGGGTAGCCTAAGGGTTTGGCTGCTGCTCATAGACTGGGACTTTTCTTTAATAGCAGCAATGCTATTGGACTCTCACACATGAGAAAAAAACATTTCTTGTCTTTTGATTAGAATGGATTTAAGAGAACTGTGATATGTCAAATTGTGGGTTTATTGTTAATTCCCATGCTAGAATTATGGTATTAACCTGGTAATGTTTGTAACTGCTTATAAGATGTTAAGAATGTTTGACATGTCCTGTGAATGCTTAGATTTGATGAATTTGTTAAGAATTTTAGGTTTTGATACAATATAAGATTGTTAAGAGGCATTCTAGGCCAGCTGAAGAGAACATTTCCAACTCATTTCCTCCTCTCCTTTAACTAGGAGACTATAGCCTTGAGGACATGATTATTCACAAAGCATTATGAACTCTCTTGACAAGAAAGTTTGGCTCTGCGACACAGATCAGAGGTATTACTCTCCTTTATTCTCCTTGCCACTATTTCGGCAGTCAGAGGCGGGTTTGAATCTTCTTTCTCCCATATGCCTAAGACAGGGACTTGCATAATTAGAATGCTTGTTCCAAGGATGAAGGGTAAGTCTGGGAAATTGAGTAAGTCTTTGCCTAAGGTAGATGTGATCATCTGTCCTTTATTAAAATTAAAAGGAAGGGAGGAATCATAGGGCCTGAAAAAATGCAGGCTCATATCCCACATTGTCTGGTGGCCAGAGAATCTGAGCAACTTACAGGCTCAATTTGCACCTTCAACACAGGAGGGGATCGTCTGGCTCTTTTAAAGTAAAGCAAATTCAGAACCATCTTAACAGGTTCCAGGATATGCTAATATGATTCTGCTCCTTTCATGGTAACTATGAAGTCACCTGGAGAGGAGGTGTTTTCAGCCAAGGTGTCAAAGTGTTGACCAAGTAAACATGACTTGAGTTATTCCTGCCACCTAGGATGTTAATGAAGCTTTTTGTTATCTTCTCCACCCGTTTACATTGATATAAAAACTGTTCAACAAATAAACGTGGGTGATTTCAGGATCTGAATAATCGCTGAAACTCTTTCCTGATATTGTTGTATGAATTGTGTCTTCAATTTTCCCACGCCTCTATGCTGGTAGGAAATGTCTTTTGTTGGGGCTGGTCCCCAATAACTCATTGTCCCACAATTGGTCTTTAAGCAGTACACAATTTCTTGACAAAAAGTTGTTTCTATCCAAAACACTGCAAAAGATTTTGTTACCTGTCTTGCTAAACTCAGGAACTGTGCTACTGTGGGGTTCTACATGGAAGACTGTTTCAGGGCTATTTGGAGGTTGTGGTCTCTCTGTAAACACGTCCAGCTGTGGTAAAGGGCAAAGCATTTTTCTTCCATTGGACGATAGGACTATTTGCTGTTTAGACTGCAAATTGAAGATAATTTATTTAAAGACATTCAGCATTTTCTGCAAAATTTAGCACTATATAGCATTAATAACTATTTTTGTAGCAGTATAATAATCTGTGCCTCAGAAATGGCAGTGGGACAGAATTTCTGGTTCAGCTAATAGTGTGTAGGCTACACTATCCTAGGGATATCAGCAATTATGTGTTAGTCTCATGATAAGCCAACCCAAAGAAATAATAACAGTTTATAATTACAGTCTCTGCATGAGTATACACACCACTCTGAATAGAGCAGTTATTACCCCCATGTGGTTTCCTTGATAAAATATCAATCTTATGAATCATTTGCACCAATGCATTGGTCATGATTTGTTAGTTTACACAGTTTTTTGGTGGTTCCCAAAGGATAAGAATCCATCAAACAAACATTGGATTTAATTCTATCACACCCTAAATTGAAGCCACAAAGCTGATTTCTCGGTTGGTTTATCTTATTTGTTTAGGGGTCATTATGACTAGATTAAACTCATCTATGACTTCATTATCCAATTGCCTGTTTATTCAACAATACCCCTTTATTTCTAAAATCAAGGGAGTCATTGTTTGCATAAGTCAACTCAAACGTTATTACCCATGAGTTGTCAGGGAGAACCTGATGTCCACACTCATTCAAATTGGGTAATTAGTATCTCAGAGAGTGGGATTCAGATTCCACATGCATTAACATTTCCCTGGTCATTCTAGTGTGTAGTTGAAATTGAGAGTACTAAATACAAAATTTATGTTGTTATAAATTATATCAATATTATCTATTTTTTATATTGGAAATTTTATATTGTAATTAATATTGAAATACCAATATTCCAATCTCTACATATCCCTCTGGTACTATTGCCATCTCCATGTTAAGAGCTGCCAAAAATAAGTCACAGAAGTTAGGTCAGTTAAAGTGGCACACATTTTAAGTGGCAGCCATAATTTTTTTTCTCCATCAGTTTTGCTGTGGCGCCTGGTTGTTGTCCCTCTGTTCTTATATCTCCAGGGATGCAGTTGGGGCTGTGGTGAATCCTGGCACTCCTGGAGTACTTACATCAATTGTTCACTTCTCAGTGCTTCATATATGGAAATGAGCGATGGATAAGAGAAGCCCTCTGGGTTCCACAAGACCATGCCCTCCCCCTAAGTTCGCCCTTTTGTCTGCGGGGTCCTCGGACTACCAGGTGTTCCCTGTTCCTGTGCTGAGGAGATCAAATCAGACTGGTGAGTGTGTGCCATCTCTGGGAAGTCAAGGAAGGGAGCATAGGGCTCCTCCAGCTCCTGCTGCAGGGGTTTCTTTGCTCCACACGACCCTGCCTCCCCCAAGCCTGCCCTATTGTGGGCGAGATCCTTGGCCCAGACACAGTTCCTGCTCCTGCACTGAGGCGATCCACCCAGAGTGTCAGTCACAGCATAGATAGGACAAAGACACCAAGACTCTCCTGGCTGTATTTGAAGGAAGAGATGGGAAAGCGCCAATGCAAGAATTCCTCCAACAACCTGAAAGGCAACATGATAACACGAGAATCCCGAGATCATGCAACAAAAGACTTGAACCCCCTGTTCCAGAAGAGGTAGAAGAAATCGATTTTAAATGTAACATTATGAAAATAATAGAGGACCTTAAACAGGATGTGAAAAACTGCTTTAAAGAATCAGAGAAGACAAACAAAAAGCTAGAAGAAATGAATAAATCTCTCAAAGAAAACCAAGAAAAAGCAATCAAACAGGTAATGGAAACAGTTCAAGACTTGAAAAATGAAATGGAGGCAATGAAGAAAGCACAAACTGAGGGAAGGCTGTATATGGAAAATCTGGGTAAATGAACAGGAACTACAGAGACAAGTATAACCAACAGAATACAAGAGATAGAAGAAAGATTCTCAGACACTGAAGACACTATAGAGGAAATAAACTCATTGATTAAAGAACACAACAAATCCAACAAATTCTTTTTTTTATTTTTACTTAAAAATCTTCACCTCCTCCCCTCCTCCCATTTCCCTCCCCCTTCCTCCATCCCTCTCTCCCTCCCTCTCCAGTTCAAAGGGCAGTCAGGGTTCCCTGCCCTGTGGGAAGTCCAAGGTCCCCCCCCCACTCCATTCAGGTCTAGGAAGGTGAGCATCCAAACAGACTAGGCTCCCACAAAGCAGTATATGCAGTAGGATCAAAACCCAGTGCCATTGTCTTTGGCTTACACAAAACATCCAGTTAATCTAGGACACCATGAAAAGACCAAACCTAAGAATAATAGGGGTAGAAGAAGGAGAATTACAGCTCCAAGGCCCAGAAAATATATTCAACAAAATTATAGAAGAAAACTTTCTCAACATAAAGAAGGATATTCCTATGAAGGTTCAAGAAGCATACAGAACACCAACTAGACTGGATCAAAAAAATCATCCCCTCACCATATAATAATCAAAACACAAAACATACAGAATAAAGAATGAATATTAAGAGCTGCAAGGGAAAAAGGTCAAATAACATATAAAGGAAACCTATCAGAATTACACCTGACTTCTTAATGGAAACCATAAAAGCCAGAAGGTCTTGGATAGATTTGATGCAGACACTAAGAGACAATGGATGCAAGCCCAGACTACTATACCCAGCAAAGCTTGCATTCACCATTGATAGAGAAACAAGATATTCCAAGACAAAAACAGATTTAAGCACAAACCCAGCCTTACAGAAAATACTAGAAGGAAAATCACAAACCAAGGAAGCTGACAACACCCATAATAACACAAACATCTGACAACCCTCCACCAGCACAATGCAAAGAAGGGAAACACACAAACACTACCACCAGAAAAAAATAACAGAAGTTAACAACCACTGGTCATTAATATCACTTAATATCAATGGACTCAATTCACTTATAAAAAGGCACAGGTTAAAAGAATGGATATGAAAACAGGATCCAAATTTCTGTTTACAAGAAACACACATCAAACTCAAACACAGACTCAGAGTAAAGGGTTGGGAAAAGGTTATTCAATCAAATGGACCAAAGAAACAAGTGGGTGTGGTTATACTAATATGTAACAAAATTGACTTCAAACTAAAATCAATCAGAAGAGATGGAGAAGGACACGTTATACTCATAACAGGAACAATTTATCAGGAGGAAGTCTCAATCCTGAATATCTATGCCCCTAATATAAAAGCACGCACATATGTAAAAGAAACATTACTAGAACACAAAGCATACATCAAACCCCACACTCTAATAGTAGGAGATTTCAACACTCCTCTCTCACTAATGGACAGGTAAACCAGACAGAAACTTAACAGAGAAACAAGAGAACTAACAGATGTAATGAACCAAATGGACTTAACAGACATCTATAAAACATTCCACCAAAACAGAAAAGAATATACCTTCTTTTCAGCATGTCATGGAACCCTCTCAAAAATTGATCACATAATTGGTAACAAAGCAAATATCCATAGATACAAAGAAATTTTAGTAACCACCTGTGTACTATCCGATCACCATGGAATAAAGTCAGAATTTAACAACAATGCTACCCCCAGAAAGCCTACAAACTCATGGAAACTGAACAGTCACCTCCTGAACCACCTTTGGGTCAGGAAAGAAATAAAAAAATTAAAGTCTTCCTTAAATTCAATTAAAATAAAGACAACATACCCAAACCTATGGAACATTATGAAAGCAGTGCTAAGAGGAAAATTTATAGCACTAAGTGCCCGAATAAAGAAAACAGAGAAAGCACACAATAGAGACTTAATAACACACCTGAAAGCTCTAGAAAAAAAAAAAGAAGCAGATTCACCCAGGAAGAGTAGAAGACCGGAAATAATCAAACTGAGGGCTAAAATCAACAAAATAGATCACAGAAAACAATCCAAAGAATCAATGAAACAAAAGGCTGGTTCTTGGAGAAAATCATCAAGATTGACAAACTCCTATCCAAACTAATCAAACGGGAGAGAGAGAACATGCAAATAAACAAGATCAGAAATGAAGAGGGGGACACAACCACAGACACAGAGGAAATTCAGAGAATCATTAGATCTTACCACAAAAGCCTGTATGCCACAAAATTGGAAAATGTAAAAGAAATGGACATTTTTGAAGATAAGTACCATATACCAAAGTTAAATCAAGACCAGGTGAGCAATTTAAACAGACCTATAAATCGTGAGGAATTAGAAGCTGTCATCAGAAATCTCCCTACCAAAGAAAAGCCCTGGACCAGATGGTTTCAATGCAGAATTCTACCAAAACTTCCAAGAAGAACTAATACCTATACTCCTTAATGTGTTTCACATAATAGAAACAGAAGAGTCATTGCCAAACTGCTTTTATGAAGCTACAGTTACCCTGATACCAAAACCACACAAAAACTCAAACAAAAAAGAGAATTACAAAGTAATCTCACTCATGAACATCGATGCAAAAATTCTAAATAAAATACTGTCAAACTGAATCCATAAACACATCCAAAAATTATACTTTTATGATCAAGTAGACTTCACCCTAGAGATGCAGGGCTGATTCAACATACACAAATCTATCAATATAATCCATAATATAAACAAACTGAAAGAAAAAAAGCATATGATCATTTCATTAGATGCTGAAAAAGCATTTGACAAAATTCAACACCTTTTATGATAAAGGTCTTGGAGAGATTAGGAATACAAGGTAACATAGTAAAAATGGCAATTCTATAAAAAACAGTCTATAGATTCAATGCAAACCCCATCAAAATCCCAATAAAATTCTTCACAGACCTTGAGAGAACAATAATCAACTTTATATGGTAAAACAAAAAAACGCAGGATAGCCCAAACAATCCTATACAATAATACAATTTCTGGAGGCATTACCATCCCTGATTTCAAACTCTATTACAGAGCTACAATAATGAAAATAGCTTGGTATTGGCACAAAAACAGAGAAGTTGACCAATGGAATTGGATTGAAGACCTGGATATTAATCCATAAACCTATGAACACCTGATTTTCAATAAAGGAGCTAAAAGTATACAATGGAAGAAAGAAAGCATCTTTAGCAAATGGTGCTGGCATAACTGGATGTCAATCTGTAGAAGAATGAAAATAGATCCATATCTATCACCATGAACAAAACTCAAGTCCAAATGGATTAAAGACCTCAATATAAATCTGACCACACTGAACCTGATAGAAGAGAAAGTGGGGAGTAGTCTGCTATACATGGGCACAGGAGACCACTTCATACGTATAACCCCAGTAGCACAGACAATAAGGGCAACATTGAATAAATGGGACCTCCTGAAACTGAGAAGCTTCTGTAAAGCAAAGGAAACTGTCACTAAGACAAAAAGGCAACCTACTGACTGGGAGAAGATCTTCACAAACCCTGCAATAGACAAAGGTCTGATCTCCAAAATATATAAAGAACTCAAGAAACTAGACTTTAAAATGCTAATTAACCCAATTATAAAATGGGGTACTGAACTGAACAGAGAATTCTCAACAGAAGAAGTTCAAATGGCCAAAAGACACTTGAAGTCATGCTCAACCTCCTTAGCAATCAGGGAAATGAAAATCAAAACAACTTTGAGATACCATTTTACACCATCAGAATAGCTAAAATCAAAAACACCAATGATAGCTTATGCTGGAGAGAATGTGGAGTAAGGGGAACACTCATCCATTGTTGGTGGGAATGCAAACATGTACAACCATTTTGGAAATCAGTGTGATGGTTTCTCATGAAATTTGGAATCAACCTACCTCAGGATACAGCAATTCCACTCTTGGGAATATACCCAAGAGATGCTCAATCATACTATAAAAGTATTTGTTCAACTATGTTCATAGCAGCACTATTTGTAATAGCCAGGACTTGGAAATAACCTAGGTGCCCCTCAATAGAAGAATGGATAATAAGGTGTGGCATATATCCACTTTAGAGTTGTACTCAGTGGTAAAAAACAATGACATCTTGTATTTTGCATGCAAATGGATGGAAATAGAAAACATTTTCCTGAGTGAGATAACCCAGAACCCAAAACAGGAATATAGTATATACTCACTCATAAGTGAATTCTAGCCATAAACAATGGACAGTGAACCTATAGTTCATGATCCTAGAGAAGCTAAATAAGAATGTGAACCCAAAGAAAAACATATATTTATACTCCTGGATATTGGAAGTAGACAAGATTGCTAGGCAAAAGTTGGGAGCATGGGGGTGGGGGTTTAGGGGAAAAAGTAGATTGGGAGAGAGAAGAGAGAAGGGAGCATTGGGGAGAGCTTGAGGGAATTGGGATGGTTGAGATGGAGGAAGTGTCAATATGGGAACAGGGAAGAAGTTATCTTAACTAAGGGAGCCATTTTAGGGTTGCCAAGAGACTTGGCTCTAGAGAGTTTCCCAGGTGTCCAAGGGGATTTCCCCACCTAGGTCCTTAGGCAGCAGAGGAGATGGTACCTGAACTGGCCTTCTCCCATAGCCACACTGATGAATATCTTGCATATCACCATTGAACCTTCATCTGGCGATGGATGGAGATAGAGACAGAGGCCCACATTGGAGCACTGGACTGAGCTCCCAAACCCCAGATGAAGAGCAGAAGGAGGGAGAACATGAACAAGGAAGTCAGTATCACGAGGGGTGCATTACACCCATGGAGACGGTGGGACTGATCTATTGGGAGATCACCAAGGCCAGGTGAACTGGGATGGAACAAGCTTGTGATCAAACTGGACTCTCTGAATGTAGGTGATAATGAGGGCGGACTGAGAAGGCAATGACAATGACACCAGGTTTTGATCCTATTACATGTATTGGCTTTTTGGGAGCCTAGTCTGCTTGGATGCACACTTTCCTAGACCTGGATGGAGGGGGGAGGGCCTTGGACTTCCACAAGGCAGGGCACCCTGACTTCTCTTAGGACTGGAGAGGGAGAAGGAGCAGGAGTGGAGGAGTGGGGGGAGTAAAAGGGAAGTGGGGGGATGGGAGGAGGCAGCAATTTTTAATAAATAAAAAAAGAGAGAAACTATCTGACACAAGCCAGCTCTGATTACAAACTGCTTGATCTGATGCCACTTGTAAATTGTTCCTCCCTGTGTATAAAACCTCTTTATATCTCACCTACAGCCTAGGGGTCACAGGTGTTTGATGTAGGAGTTTCCTCTGTGTATTGCTTATATCATTTAATAAATAAAGAAACAGCCTTGGCCTGATAGGGCAGAACTTAGGTAGGAAGAGAAGATAGAATTGAATTCTGGAAAGAAGAAAACAGAGTGTGGAGAGATGCAATGGCTCTGCCACCAGAGTCAGATATGCTGAATCTTTGCTGGTAAGCCACTGCTATGTGGCGATATATAGATTAATAGAAATGGGTTAAATCAAGATGTGAGAGTTAACCAATAAGAGGCTAGAGCTAATGGGTCAAGCAATTATTTAATTAATACAATTTCTGCGTGGTTATTTCTGGGCTAAGCTATTCAGGTACCTGGGATGAACAAGCAGGTCTCTCTCCCCCCATGCAACAATTGGCTCTCCAAAGTGTGCTTGTAAATCCACGTAAAACCTGAAAAAGCTTTAAAAAAATTTCTAAAATAATGCAGAGTTTAAAACAGCCTTTGCTGTTTGCTGGCAGCATGCCTCAGCTCTTTTAGGAGAGATTTTCCTGTTCAGCAGCAGTAGCAGGAAAAACAGCTGTGCCATTCTGAGATGCAGGCTTTCTAGGCTATGCTGCCAGTGTGATCTCTGGCTCCTTCTGGGGGAGAGCATTTGAGTGGGGTTTGTGAGCAAATTGCTGCAGCTTGCTTGATGGCAACTTGGGCAGGTTGTTTGCTTGAAACTTGGGCATTATACATGGCTCAAAGACGCAAGTGGCTCCACTATGCATTACTAGGCAAAGCAAGCAGGCAGTACCATATTTGACCTTTAGTAATGTCACAGCTTAGATTATTACGCACTTAGAATTTTAAAAGTGCTAAGCAAAGTGTTCCTGGACAGTAAAGAATTACAGATTTTACAATAGTAAAAATTCAGATATAAATGACCTCTAAATGGGTCACAGTGTTGGACAAATGTATGTAGGCTGGAGAGAGAAGAAATAGAGTAATGGAATATTCACAGATAGTCTGGATTATGTATATTATTTTGTTTTCTTTAAATTTTTGACTGTGAAGGAGCTAAGTACAAAGAGATATTTCATTGTATGGGCTGCTAAGCTAAACGGCATATATATTGTAAAGGTATCTTTTTAAAAAAATATTTATTTATTTATTATGGATACAATATTCTGTTTTGCATATATGCCTGCAGGATAGAAGAGGACACCAGACCTCATTACAGATGGTTGTGAGCCTCCATGTGGTTGCTGGGAACCGAACTCGGGTCCTTTGGAAGAGCATGCAATGCTCTTAACCACTAGCCATCTCTCCAGCCCCCTGTAAAGGTATCTTGACTTCAGAATTTGGGTCTAAGGACATGCTACTTGGGATAAGAGGTTCTTCTTTTGTTTTCACAGAAGATGAGAACCTATGTATTGCTTCCAGCAAATATGGTTTCATACAGCAAGACCCCCTGAAAAGCTGCCCAGAACACCCCCCAAAAATTACTTTGCCCAACTGCTGACTGAAAGAAACCTAGAACACAGGATACACCATGAAAGACCTGATTAACAGTGCCTCCAAACAGCAGGAAGTAGTAGGGACAAAACTACTCCATATTCCCAAATATTGTTTATAAATGTTCTTTTACATTTAAAGGGGGATATGTTATAAAGATTTGCATTGATATGAATCTTGGTTTATTGATACAAACTTAAGGTCCATTTTGTTATATGTATATGTAGTTCTGATCTTGATTAGGGTATTGTGATTGTGAAGCTCATTTAAAAATGTAATGTATAATTAATAAATACAGGTTAATAGATAATCGTCTTTAATAGTTAAGTTTATAGTCATGTTAGATTTTCTAGATGTATAGAGATGTATTTCAGATAGATAGGCATTCTTCATACCTTTCAAAGACTACAGAATATGGCTATTAAAATTTTAAGAGTTTAGGACTTTTCATGATAAAATGTTGCTCCTGGCAACACAAATATACTTCAAGAGGAAGATGGGTATTGAAGAGGCTCCTTAGCTATTTGGACAAGAAACTGATCTTGCCTGAACTGCTGAACTTGACATGCAGTATTCACAGAAAAATGACTGGTGAACTTGTCTAAAGGTGAGATGACCCTTTGGTTTCTGCTTCATGAAAGAGTCTTGTAGGCATTCGGCAGGATACAAAAGAAAATGACTGAACTGTCTTTGAAATTTCCCGCTTCATGGAAAAGTCTGCTGGATACTATGGGTCTGTAGGCTGAAAATGGATGGCCAGCAGTACAGAAGAACTTTGAATGACTGTCCAGGCAGCGAGATGTCTCTGTCAATTCTAGAGTTTTGGAAGTTGCTTACAATGTACTTCCTATTTCTTTAGGTAATATTATATCCTCTGGAGTCTTTGATGGAATTGAAGAATAGATAGATAGTTATAGTTTTTCTTAGTTATGATAAAAGATAAATAGAAATTCTTGCTTGATACCTATTATATGTAATTTTACTATGTTAAAGTTAAAACCTTCCTTTTTATTTAAACAGAAAAGGGGACAAGATGTGGGAGTCCCCTCTGTGTGTTGCTTATATTGGTTAATGAATAAAGAAACTGTCTTGGTCTGATAGGGCAGAACTTAGGTAGGCAGAGAAGAAAGAATTGAATTCTGGGAGGAAGAAAAGAGAGTGAGGAGAGATGTTATGAATCTGCCGCCAGAGTCAGATATGCTGAATCTTTGCTGGTAAGCAACTGCTACATGGTAATATACAGATTAATAGAAATGGGTTAAATCAATATGTGAGAGATAGGCAATAAGAGACTAGAGCTAGTGGGCCAAGCAGTGATTTAATTAATACAATTTCTGTGTGGTTATTTCGGGGCTAAGCTGGCTTGGCAGTAGGGACAAACAAGTGGGCCTCTCTCCCTCCCATGCAACAGGTGTTGAAAGTCATTTCCTAGAAAATTCTTCTACACTACTAGCTTCTTTATCATACACTAATTAAAACGTACCTTTCCAACATTCTTCATGGGCCTCCCATTTGTTTCTTTGACCACAGGGCCTTTAAACACTGAGAAGGGAACTGTCTTTTTAAAACCTGATGGGTGGAATGGAGAAGAAAAGGGCTTTCCTAGCTGCAGATATCAGAAGTGAGGGCTCTGGCTGCCCTTTCTGTTCGGCATCTACAGAATTCTTCATTGCAGGAAGATGCTATTAGGTTCCTCTAAGCCTATTGTAAGTTCACAACATTGCATTTAGCTTCCCTGCTAGATGTTAATGGTTAGCAGAGCAGGAGACTGCAGAGACGCAGCTGTTAACCTTTTAGATTATGAAATTGCTGAGCCTTGCTTGCTGTACTGCCTGAGGTTCTGGGAAGACAGCACCATATGCTGCCAGCCTGGGAGCTCAAAGTGCTGCCTCATTGAAACAGTCTTGCTTTCTCACCCATGTAAAGTCAAAACATCAGGGCAACCATGCACAAGGACTGGCATAGTTATACCCACCTCTGGCATATATATCCACAGTACCTTGTAAGTGACTGGCTGGCTTCCTGATGTGAGATCCCCTGTGAAGTCCCTCAGCTGATGCTATTGACCTGAAGCTAAGTGGATGCCAGCAGAGCCCAGATGTGATGCCTGGAGTCAGCTTTCTGTGAGGCGCACAGAACAATTCTCACTGTAGCTGAACGTGCACTATGTTATTATTGATCAGTGGTATCCTTTGGCCCACTCTAAACTGGCATTTTAACTTGTTCCTTGCTATAGTTTGTATCTCATATTTAAGAACTGGGCTTCTCTTTCCGTTTTCTTTAAGTTTACCTTCATAGTTAAGAGTCTCCCATAGCCCTAACCCAAGTCCTTCCCTAGTCTCTTAAGTCTCTGAGGAGCCACAATACAGGCTCATTACTAACTTTACCCTGTGATTCTCCTCTTTGTGGCCTTGCCAAAGTCATCTCTTAACCAATATTCAAGACCATGGACAAGAACTAGAGTTTCACCTTGTTCATTCTAAATTAAGTCCAAATGTAGCAGGAGACATTGGACACTGACAGAATGATTCTAATGTGCCTTTAAGCTTGGCAACCTTGAACTAAGGATATTCAGGCTTCCTTATTTCATAAGAAAGTGAAAAGGGCTCTGCCACACAGAATTATCACTCTGTCCTCTTATTTCTAATATATAATATTCCGTGTGCCATATTTTGAGAATACCCATAGAGTACAAGAAATTACTAATGGTCCATGGGGAGTGGCTTAACATGACCAGAGATCAAATGCACTAACACACAGTGGGCATTGCCTGAACAAATTGTACACATCAGGGACTTTTACCTTACCTGGGAACATTTGTTCAGTAACTTAAAAAAGCAATAAAAAATATCAACCTTTCAGATCAGTTAACCAATTTTTCTTTTAAAATTGGCAATTGAAATTAGAAATCAAAATAAATCCTCACTATGGAGGATGGTTAAGAATGGTGAATCAATGGGCATCAAAGGGAATGTTGCGATCTAGGAGAGAAAGAAACAATGCAACATGCTCATGGAGAAGGGCTTCCACCTGATTCTTATAAAAAATACAAATGGGGCCTGGAGAGATAACTCAGATATAAAAAAAATGAAATAGTCCCCTGTATCAGATCACTAAGGCTTAAAAATAGAATTCAACACAATACTAATTTAAGAAAGTCCATTAACTCATGGAAATTGAACAATGCTCAACTGAATCATCACTTGGTCAAGGAAGAAATAAGGAAAGAAATTAAAGACTTCCTAGAATTCAAGGAAAATTACAGCACAGCATACCCAGACCTATGGGACTCAACAAAAGCAGTGATGAGGAAAGTTCATAGTACTAAATGCCTACATGAAGGAGCCTGAAAAATACCACACCAGTGGATTAGCAGAACAACTGGAAGCTCTAGAACAAAAAGAAGAAAACTCCTCCAGGAGGAGTACAGGGCAGGAAATACTAAAACTGACAGTTGAAATCAGTAAAATAGATACAAAGATAGAAATACAAAGAATCAATGAGACAAAGAGTTGGTTCTTTGATAAAAATCAACAAGATAGACGAATCTTTATCCAAACTAATCAAAAGGCAGAGATAGAATATCCAAGTTAACAAAATTAGAAATTAAAAGGGGACTATAACAACAGACATAGAGGAAATTCACAAGATCATACTTTAAAAAATGCACTCAGCAAAATTGGAAGATATAAAGAAAATGGACAATCTTCTGGATAACTACAACATTCCAAAATTAAATCAAGCCCAGATAAACAATCTAAATAGACCTATAACCTCTATGGAAATAGAAACAGTCATCAAAAGTCTCCCAACAACAAAAAAAGGCCCAGGGCCAGATGATTTCAGCACAGAAGTATTCTATCAGAACTTCAAAGAAGAGCTAATACCAATATTCCTCAAATTGTTTTACACAATAGAAACAAAAGGAACATTGGCAAATTGTTTTTTAAATGCTATAATTATCTTGATACCCAAACCACACAGAGACACAACTAATATAGAAAATTACAGACTAATCTCCATCATAAACATTTATGTAAAAATACTTAATAACATATTAGCAAATGAATCCAAGAACATATCAGAAAAAAATCATTCCAGAGATGCATGGATAGTTCAAAATACAAAAACCCATTAGTATAATCCACCATATAAACAAACTGAAAAAAAAAACCCACATGGTCATGCTATTAGATACTGAAAACGTTTTTGACAAAATTCAACACCCTTCCATGATAAAGGTCTTGGAGAGATCAGAAATACAACACACATACCTAAACATAATAAAGGCAATATACAGCAAGCTGACAGTCAATATCAAATTAAATGGAGAGAAACTCAAAGTGATCCCACTGAAATTAGGAACAAGACAAGGTTGTTCACTCTCTTCATATTTATTCAATATAGTACTTGAAGTCCTATCTAGAGCAATAAGAAAACAAGAGGAGATCAAGGGAATTCAAATTGGAAAAGTAGGAGAGAAACTTTTGCTCTTTGCTGATGATATGATAGTGTACATAAGTGACTCCAAATATTCTACCAAGGAACTACTACAACTGATAAACACCTTCAATAATGTAGTAGGATACAAGATTAACTCAAAAAATTCAGTAGCCTTCTATACACAGATGATAAATGGGCTGAGAATGAAACGAGAGAAACATCACTCTTTAGGGATAACTATAACCAAAGAAGAGAAAGACCTGTATAACAAGAACTTTAAGTCTTTGAAGAAAGAAATTGAAGTAGACATCAGAAAATGGAAAGATCTCCCATGCTCTTGGACAGGTAGGATTAACGTAGTAAAAATGACAGTCCTACCAAAAGCAATCTACAGATTCAATCAATACCCATCAAAAATCCCAGCAAAATTCTTCACAGACCTCAAAAGAATAATAGTCAACTTCATATGGAAAAACAATCCCAGAATAGCCAAAACAATTCTGTACAATAAAGGAACTTCTGGATGTGTCACCATACCTAACTTTGAACTATATTATAGAACTATGATAATGAAAACAGCTTGGTAGTGGCATAAAAGCAGACAGAGAGACAAATGGAATTAAATTGAAGACCCTTATATTAATCCACACACCTATGAACACCTGATTTTTGACAAAGAAGCTAAAACTATGAAATAAAAAAAGAAAGCAGCTTCAACAAATGGTCTTGCATAACTGGATATTGGCATGTAGAAGAATGCAAATAAATCCATATCTATTGCCATGTACAAAACTCAAGTTCAAATGGATCAAAGACCTCAACATAAAACAAACCACACTGAATCTTATAGAAGAGAAAGCAGGAAATAACCTTGAATGCATTGGCACAGGAGAATACTTCCTAAACATAACACCAGTAGCATAGACACAGTAGCCTACAGAATGGGGGAAAATCCAAAATCTACCAACCACACATCTGACAGAGAACTCATCTCCAAATTACACAAAGAATTAAAAAAATAGACATCAAAAGACCCAATAATCCCATAAAAATGGGGTACAGAACTAAACAGATAACTCTCAATAGAGTAATCTTAAATGGTAAAAAGATACTTAAATGCTCAACATCCTCAGTCATCAGGGAAATGCAAATCAAAACAATTTACATATTACCATCTTACACCTGTCAGAATTGCCAAGATCAAAAACTCTGATAACAGCTTATGCTGGAGAATGTGGGGAAGGGGAACACTCCTTCATTGCTGGTAGGAGTACAAACTGGCACAGCCAGTTTGGAAATCAATATGGCAGCTTTTCAGAAAATTACCAATTTACCTCAAGACCCAGCAAACTACTTTTGAGCATATACCCAAAGGATGCACACTCACACAACAATGATATTTGCTCAATTATGTGCATAGCAGCATTATTGTTAATAGCCAGAACCTGGAAAGAATCTAGATGCCCTTTAGTCAAAGAATGGATAAAGATAGTATAATACATTTACACAGTGGAGTACTACTCAGCTGTACAAAACAAAGACATCTTGAAATTTGCAGGTAAATGGACAGAACTAGAAAAAGTCATCTTGAGTGAGGTAACCCAAACTCAGAAATACAATTATAATATGTACCCACTCATAAGTTGATATTAGACATAAAGCAAAGGATAACCAGCCCACAAGCCACCACCCCAGAGAACCTATACAACAATGAGAACCCTAAGAGTGTAACATGAAGGGCCAGTTTGTTGGGGTTTCTGTCCTGCCCAATACCCCACAGCCGGCAAGCCCCAAGAAAATCACACAGAGATCTCCATAAGTTATAAAACTGATTGGCCTATTAGCTCAGGCTACTTATTAGCTCTGGTAGCTTATATTAACCCATTATTCTGATCTATGTTAGCCATGAGGCTTAGTACCTTTCACAGCTGGGCAGAACACATGTTGCTTCTTCAAAGTCTGGGCAGGAGTGCGAACGGAGCTTCCTGCTTCCCAGAATACTACTGTTCTCATGGCCCCACCTCTACTTTCTGTCTGGTTGACTCACCTATACTTCCTGCCTGGCCAATCAGCATTTATTTAAAACATGATTGACAGAATATAGACAATTCTCCCGCACCATAAGAGAGACATACATGGATCTGCCTTAGGAAGGGGAGAAAAAAACATAATCTCCTGAGTAAATTGGGAACACTGGGGAAAGGGGAAGGGTAGGAAAGGAGAGGGGAGGAGGGAAGGGGAGTGGGAAAAATGTATAGCACATAAAAACCTTTAAAAGTAATACAGAGAAAAAAAAGTAATACAGAGGACTGGAGCGATGGTCCACAATTAAGAAAACTCATTGCTTTTGCAAAGGACCAGGGTTTGGTTGACAGCACTCACATGGTAGCTCACAACCATCTATAACTCCAATGTCAAGGAATCCTACTCCTTCTCACCTCCATAGGCACTAGGCACTCACATGGCTCAAATATACACATGCAGGCAAAACGTTGAAATATTTAAAATAAAGTCAAGAAATTAAAAAAAAATTAAAGAATACAAAGAAATAAAGGCTAAAATTCCCAAAATATAGGACCTTCCAAATTCAAGAGGCTCGGAAAATCCCAAATAAGATAAGCCAAAGAAGCAAGCATGAAGATACATGTCCTGTAACTAACTGACATGGCAGGGATGGAGGTATTTTGGAGAGACATTTGTCTCTAACTCTGGTTATCAGACTGCTGAGACAATGGGACTCAAGAAATTAGGATTCTCCCAGAAACCTCTTGCTGGGCGAGGAATGCCAAAATCCTGGCCTAGCCAGAGTTTGACAACTGGATGACAACAAAAGGGTGAGTGGTGGGCAGAATCATGCGTGGACCAGGGGGTCACTTATTGTATGTACTACTCTGTCTTTAACACTATGCCAGGACCTCAGGCACAGGCTTGGATCTCATTTCCTTCTTTCTAATTGGATCCCATTAAATAAATATCGTTTTTCTTCTTTTCACTATTATTTGCCTCACTTACTTGTTTTACTTAGGACTGGTGGTTGAACCTGGCTTGTTGGGACACAGCCTATGACCCGAAATCTGATAATACCAGCAAAACTTCTAGAAATCAAAAGCAGTAAAGTCTTAAAATAATAGTAAGAGATATCAAACCTGCAGGAAGAAACAATCCAGGTGGTAATAGGTTTGACTTTAGAGATCACAGGAACCAGAAAGAAGTAAGAAAATTTTTCAAAGGCTGGGGAGAAAAAATTAAAAACCTTCTAATTCAGACATATTCCACAGAAAATGTCCTTCAGAAACAGGGGAAACTGGGGCATACCTTAGTAAAGAGAAATGGAGTGACTTTGCTTCCAGCATTCTTAAAATAGACCGCAAAAGAATGTCTTGTAAAGACAAACAAAATAATAAGAAAGGAAATTAATTATCCAGGGCCAAGGGCATGGCTCATTCAATAGAAGCAAAGGTCTAATGACCTGAGTCTGATCCTCAGCCTGATCCCACAGGAGAGAACTGACTCTTGAAAGTTGTCCTTCCTGTGAGTGTTTCTGTGCATGTGTGTCTGTGTGTGTATGTATGATGTGTGTTTGCATGTGTGGTTGTGCATGTGTACATTGTATGTGCATTGTGTGTGTGTGTGTGCATGTGTGTGTGTGTTTAAAAGGAAAGGAATTATCCAGAAGGAAATCCTGGCATAACAAGAAGGAACAGTAGAAATTATGAGTGGGGATAAAGTCAATACATTTTTTCATTTTCTCTTAAAGGTCTTGATTTTTTTTTTTAACATGTGAAGATTCAATTTCTACAACAGGTCATTCATTCTAAATGGCTTTAGAAGAATAGTTCAGACAGTTACATTCGGAGAAAGTTAAAGCTAAGGTTTTTTTTTTTTTAACTTTTTTTTATTGAGAAAAGAAAAAAAAAACAAATTTCCTCCTCCTCCCAGCCTCCCATTTCCCTCCCCCTCCTCCCACCCTTCTCCCCCTCCCCCCACTCCTCTCCCCCTCCCTCTCCAGCCCAAAGAGCAGTCAGATTTCCCTGCCCTGTGGTAAGTCCTAGGTCCTCCCCCCTCCGTGCATTTCTAGGAAGGTGAACATCCAAACTGGCTAGGCTCCCACAAAGCCAGCACATTACGTAGGTTCAAAACCCCGTGCCATTGTCCTTGGGTTCTCATCAGCCCTCATTGTTCGCCATGCTCAGAGAGTCCAGTTTTATCCCATGCTTTTTCCGTCACAGTTCAGCTGAACTGTGACGGAAAAAGCTAAGGTTTTTACGCTTGGCTCGCATTGGTACACTGACACTAGCATACTGTGGTAAGTAGTGAATAACTAATGTAATAGATACAACTACCATTGTGCTTTTGGGTCCTCTTTGTAGTCATACTGCAGTGGACCTCGGCTTCAACACCCAGCTACCCAACTCAGCTTTGGAAAGCTAGATAAATCAACACTTAAATTTTTTTCGATGGCAGTTAAGTTCAGAGTGGAGAGGGATGAGAATAGGACATGCGAGCCAGACAGGCAGGTTAGTAGAGGGACCCACAAATAGCATGGTCACAAATGTCCTTGGTTTTCTAGTCAGCAATGACCGCTGGGAGATCCCAGCAGGAGCATCAAGTCAGGAGACTTTGTATAAGGGTAGGGACCAGACCAGACACCAAGTCTTCTACTGAAAAGCTTTAGAACTAGATCCCTAGGTTTTCACAGCCAAAATAATTTTTATCTTCTTTGGATCATGACTTAAATGATTTTAGGGGTGATTGAGGGGTGTGTGTTACAGTAGCATTAAAGTTTCTCTTTTAAACTACAGGAGTAACTGAGGCTCCTTTAGAGACTCTTTTTAAATTCCTTTCATAAGGCTAAGAACTCCGAGTGGTGACCCTGATTTCACTGGTACAGAATCACCTCAAAATAAATGACCACCATGACCAGAAGCATCTTGGGACGAGGGATTTATTTTAGCTTACAGCTCTCGGGTCTCACTCCATCACTGAGGGAAGCCAGGCCAGGAATCCCAGGGCAGGAAATGATGCAAAGACATGGAGAAGTACGGCTTACTGGCTCACTCTCTAATGGCTTGCTCTGCTTGCTTTCATTTACCATCCAGAATCATCTGCCTGTGATGGTACTGCCCACAGAGAGCGTCCTCCCACATCCATCATTAATCAAGACAATACTCCCCAGACAAACCGATAGCCACCTGACAGAAGCATTTTCTTAACCTCTCCTCTGATAACGGTACCTAGTGTTAAGATGATAAAACAAAACAAAACAGCGACAACAACAAACAGCTCAGGACAACATGACAGACCCATCAAACTTCTTGGTGCTTCCCATAATAGAAGAGCAAACTAGATTCCTACAAAAATTTGTTGGTTTTTTTTTTTTTCATAGCAGTTTCATCAGTAGACCAATGCTGGAGACAACCCAACTGTTTTACAATATGTTTCTGAGTTTTTACCATAAACGCAAAATTTCTTGCTTTGTACTATATTATATATAATTGAGACACAACAGAGAAAACTGAGTGTATGCATAAAACCCTTTTGTATGACTGCAACCTCTCTTCCGTAACTATTATTTCAAGGCAGAAAATACTTAACCCTGTTTTGCCATGGGTAGTTATGTCCCATCCATGATTGCACAAAAGGAGAACCAAGAGACTTTTGAAAACCTCAACAACAGGACGCTGTTTGGCTCTTGACAAGGAAAGATGCTTGATGCTAGGTGCTTTGTGCAGGAGACAGCCCACTAGGAGATGGGGAATATGCGGAGAGGCGGGGTTCTACTCCACTAGGGTCCGGAAAACGGGAGGGGGGGGGCAAGAGGCACTTATCCTCACGTGCCTCTGTGAGGTTTCTGAGAACCTCAGCGCCTGGCTAGGAACTTTCTTAGAACTGCAAACAGTTTGACCGGCAGCGCTGACTTTACCTTGGTCACCGCCAGCTTCTCTCGCGGGGCTCGCACCGAGGCGCCACTTCTTTCCCACCTGCCCGGCCTCGGGCAGCCCCACGGGCGATCGTCCAGGCTTTGGAGCCCATCATGCCGTGGAACCTGACAGCGGAGCAGCTCTCGGCGTTGCTGCGACTGCACAACCTGACGCGCTCGCAGTTTATCGCGCGCTATCGGCTAAGGCCACTGGTGCTCACCCCGCAGCTGCCCGCCCGGGTCAGGCTGGCCCTCCTGCTTGCCGGCCTGATCATCTTCGCCCTGGCACTCTTTGGAAACGCCCTGGTGGTCTATGTGGTGACCCGCAGCAAGGCCATGCGCACCGTCACCAACATCTTCATCTGCTCCCTGGCGCTCAGCGACCTGCTCATCGTCTTCTTCTGCATGCCGGTCACCATGCTCCAGAACGTCTCTGACACCTGGCTGGGGGGTAAGGAGGTCCCTGCCCATCCCCTTTCTGATGACCTTTTGTTTCTTCCTCAAGAGAATCCCTGAATTCCCGGAACTTCCCTGCAGGGTTTACTTGCTGAGGAGGTATTTGGGTTTTTTTTGTTTTGTTTTGTTTTATTTTCTTTGTGGCTTGTAGCATCTTTTTGTCCCAAAGATATTTAAGTACAGTCCAGGACAGGGGTGATTCTTCACTCATTTCAGCTCCTCCCCATAATTACAAGATTACACACACACACTGGTTAAAATAAACCACTAAAATTTTAGAATAATTTCTCAAATAATAAAAATAAAATAATCCAAAGGTATTTTTTCCCTCTCTTTTCCCCCAACTTCCAGGCTTCCTTCGCAGTTGCTTATGTGATTTCCAGACAGGTTCTTGCATGTATTTGCTAATACAGACTTAAAAACCTTTCACAACAACTATACACTGCAAACAAAAGTCTTGGATTAGTTCTTTCTGGTGCTTGTATTCATGGATTTATAAAGGGAGAATTAACAGTAAAAAGGTTCCCTCAACTTCTAAAGGACTGGTGAACTTGCCCTTCATTAGAATAAGAGGTAGAAAAGGTCCAGAAACCCCCAAGACAGGAGTCAGTGAGAGAGGAGCAGTGGGTGGGATGGAAAGACAAGAGGACACTGGGTTCCCGAGCCTCAGAAGACCTTCAGCAATCTTCTCCCCACTGCTTCCAGGGCACCTTAGACAGGAAGTTCTAATTCTACCTTGCTTGCTTACAGGAGCGACTGAATCCTGTGGGTGCGTTAAAATTCTTAGAAAGTGGTTGTAAATGCATGAGAAATGGATCATTGCCTTCTCTTTCTGCCATTTCCTCCCCAAGACTTGTTTCTTTAAACACAGCGAGGCTGTTTTTATCTCATCTTATCCTCTAGGAGATGGATCACCAGCAAATACCTTCAGCAGTGCTGTTTTTTATTTGCGTTGCATTTATTGTTGGTGATAAGAATGCTAAATTGCTGGCTGTCATTTCACCTTAGAAGTGTTTTCTAAAAAGCATCAAAAAATGAGTACATAGAATTGACTTGAAAGTATTCCAGGGTATGGAAACAACCTAAATGCCCCTCGAGCAAAGAATGGATAAGAAAATTGTGGTACATTTACACAATGGAGTACAACACAGCAGGAAAAAACAACGGCAACTTGAATTTTGCAGGAAAATGGATGGAGCTAGAAAACATCATATTGAGTGAGGTAACCCAGACCCAGAAAGACAAATATCATATGTACTCACTTATGAGTGGCTTTTAGACACAAAACAAGAAAACCAGCCTACAATTCATAATCCCAGAGAACCTAGACAACAATGAGGATCCTAAGAGAGACATACATGGATCTAATTTATATGGGAAGTAGAAAAAGACAAAATCTTCTGAGTAAATTGGGAGCATGGGAACCATGGGAAAGGGTAGAAGGGGAGGGGAGAGGAAGGGAGGAGAGTGGAGAATATATAGTTTAATAAATAAAAACAATTTAAAAAAAGATCTAAAAAAGAAAGTATTCCAGGGTATAGATCTTTGTAAATTGATTACAGATTAGAAACTTTTTGTATTCTTTGTTAAAATAATTGCATTTGGGCATCTTAGAGTTACCCACTACAGCTAATTCCATCAAATTAAGGGAGAAATTTGGACTATCAAATAGAATGTGCTTTATGAGGATAAGTTATAATATTACTACTTTTCCTGCTCATATTTAGGAAAATATTTGTTCTACTGGGTAGTTATATTGTCATTGTGAGGGCAAGCAGCATGGATCTTTGCTAACTCTGGAAGGCCCAGACTTTGCCTCTAACACGGGCTAACTGAGCAGGTCTGGGTCCCAGTTTTTAAATAATATGTTAAAGTTTGGAGAAGTTAGTAAGTAAAGTGAGACAGATCTTTTACTCCAAGTCCTGCTGAGAGATGATGCTCAGGAAGGTCACAGATCTCCTCTAAGAGGTCATAGGTAGGTATAGCTGAGGGTTCGTTTAAGCTTTCTGCTTTTGTTTCTTCCTACTCTGTGGAGGATATATCACTTTAGCATCTAAATATTAACCGAAGGTCATATGTAGCTCTTAGATCGTGTAGGCATGGTGTAAGAATAAAGTGTGTTAGCAAAAGTGGTTTGGAAAGGATGATTGTCCCAGCCATGGTGGCACATACCTCTAATCCCAGGACTGAGGGAGGTAGAGAGGCAGAAGACTTCATGTTTCTGGTAAGTCTGATGACATGGTGAAACTCTGTCTCAAAAAGCAGAAACAAAACCATTAAGTGGCCATGTCATGGAAGTACAAGTTATTAAGAAGTGTTTAATTAGAAGTTCCTCTCCTTATTTGTCTAGGACAAGCTTTATGGAATAAATAATATTCCTCATATTGAGTGACCAAAACCAAAACAGAGAGCAGAAGAAATGGCCTATAGAGGGACTGATCAAGGATATGGAAGGAAGTAATTTGCACATTATAGGTTAGCATAGTATTGAAAAATTTCTTTGATATATTAGCAAAAGACAAGTAAATATAGTAAGAGTCAAAACTTAGTTTTAATTTATTCATTTGATAAAATGGTTGAGAATCTGCTATATGGCAAACTATTTTTCCTTAAGAACATGAAAGCTTATCTAGACCATTGTGGAGGCTCAGAGAATAAAATATACCAAAAGTGAGCAAAGACAGTCTTTACTATCCAGAAGAAGATCCAGTCTGCACTTGGACCAAGGGAGAGATGGGATGGCTTTCCTTGGCTATGTTGGTTGAGCCGTGTCTTGAAGAATGATTTGGATTGTTTTCCACAGAGGAGGATGGGCTGTGCTGGAGGAACATGGTCAGCTCACAGTTTGGGGAGAGAAAGGTCTGATGTTTTAAGAACATTGTGTAAGGCACTTCAGGCATACACAGCTGATATGTGGGGAACTGTAGAAAATAAGAAAAGAAGGCTACCATAGCTGGGGAGGAAAATGAGTAATGTAAAAGCCTAGGATATAAATACTTCTCAATGCCTCTGGGGATAAGGTGATACAGACAGTGGTGGGGCGGCGGGTGGCTGTCTCCTGGAAGGGCAAAATAGCCTCCTCCAGAGCTGTGGAAAGGCTATCACACTTTCTAGTATAATCGCTGTTTCCATTTCTCTCTCCCACCCCTTCCTCAACATGAAAATAGATTTTCATGATACTGACATCTAACTCAAATTTAAGTCAAATGCATTTTTGTAAAGTAAAGCACCTGGACAACTTTGGTCATACATAACCCATATGCTTTAAGTTATGAGTTTTCTAAGACTCTCTTCTAAACTCTTGGGACAGTAGTCTCTGAATGACTGCCTGTCCTCGTTTAGTTCTCTCCTGTCCTAGCTTGTTGTCCATTGCTGGGATAAAACAGCATAAATAAAAGCAACTTGGAAAAGAAAGGGTTTATTTATCTTCCCCATCTTTCACAATCCACCATTAAGGGAAGTCAAGATAAGAACTCAAGGCAAGATTTTGGAGGAAGCAACTGGATGAAGCAGAAGACATAGAGAAATACTGTTTGTTTACTAGTAGGCTTGTTCTCTACTTGCTTGTAGGTCTAAGAACTCTTCCCGGGGGTGGCACTGCCCCAATGGGTGATCCCTCATACCAGTCTAATCAAGAAGATTAGTCTAATCACAGACCTGCCTGCAGACAATCTGATGGAAGCATTCCCTTAATCAAGGTTTCTTCCTCCCAGATAGCTTTCACTTGTGTCAAGCTGACAGAGAACTAAGGAACACATCTCCATTCCTAGAGACTGCAGCACTTACTAAGTGTTCTACCAAGATCCTCGGGTGAGGCATGTGCCCTTGGAAGTTAGTAAGCACCCCTGTCAGCAGTTGTTCTCAGACCTGCTTGCATAGAAAGTCTCTGAAGTGCTCCTAGAAACTGCCTCTGACAGATCAAGTCCAGAGAGTAACTCTCAATTCAGATGCAGCTTGCTTTGACCTCTGGAACATGTGGTACCCAACAGCTCTACCCAGGGATTGTGTCAGAATGTCTTGTTGTGGGACTAAAATTATCTCTATTGAGAGTATTTACACCATAGAAATCAACTGCTACATATTAGGCCCACAAAGCAAAGAGTCAAGGAAATGAAAACACTAGGCTTGCCTCTTCTATCACATCACCAAGCAAAGACATTGTGTGTCTCTTGGTACCACTGTTGACAGCTGAGTCATTATATCTGTAAACATGTTTATTTGCCTGAATTTCATTCCTTAGGTGATGCACCTCATTTGCAGAAGTTACTTAAAGCAATTAAAAAAGAGAGAGGGAGAGATTCCAAAAATATCCTAAAAGATGGTGACAAGCCCAAGGGAGTGCCCATTACAGATGGTCTCTGTTTGAACGGTGCTCATAAAGAAAGGAGAGGTAGGAAATTAAACTTCCCTGTGGCCAATCTGAGAATTCCCCCACAAGGAATGGTTCTTAATATTGCCTATGCATGGAACTCCTTGAGTTTTACAAGGTAAAGATACCTAGTCCCCACCCCTAAAGATACTGAATTAATTGGTTTGATTGTAAATACTGTTACCATGCTTTCAAATTTCTAGAGATCAGGAAGCATTATAATTCACAGCTGAGGGTGAGAACTGTGGAAGCACTGCAAATACCGACAGCACCAGTGCGGTTAAAATAAAGACATAGTGGATACAGCATCTTTCGATAGCATAGTCTGGTCCACATGTATCAGCGAGGTTTTATTTTTAATTTATTTAAGAAATAGAACTTAAAACTGCTTGTAAAATTCAGAATGTATATAAAAAGAGTTCAGCAAAAAATTCACGACAATAGCATTTGTATGCAGTCTGTTATATCCTTATTGAAGCCCTTAACCTTTCCAGAGTCTTTCAAGATGACTTTGGGATGCTCAGCTCCGTCTCTGGCCTCTACGCATACATATATTGGTGAGCATATTCCTGTATACACTTGCACACACATATCACGTACACCACATGTCTATCATATGCATATACCACATGTCATATATATATACCCTCCACACACACACATGCAAGTGTGTTCACATAGACAGGTTGGAATTCTAAGCACATAGAACAGAGAATAATTATTTCCCTTTCTAGAGGATGTAACTTCATTATAATTAGCATAACTTATGTCAAAGGATTCCAATCTTTTATCCACAGCCACAGCTACTGCTGTAGGTGAATGATGTAGAAGCTTCATCAGAACAGCAGCTGCCTCTCTTGTTAACAATCCGAGCCATACATGTGACTTTATGCATGCTACAGACAGGGGCTTCACTGAAAGGGAGGGAGGGAGGGGAGAGGAAAAGCGTGAGCTCATGCACAGTGGACTGCATCAGGTACCAACAGATGCATGACAATGAATGTCGAAATTCAGTGAAGAGATTGATATATGAATGGAGGACCTGTTCAGAGTGAAACTGATACGTTCCCAGCTTTCGGACTGAGTGAGGAATTACATCAGAAGTTCCTCTGGATAGGAAGGGAGGATTGTGTCATCTGGCTAGTATCAGTTTGATACACATTTGGAAAGAAAATGACACTGTCAGTCAAGAGAGTCACTAAAGTTTCCCAAGAGATGAAAAGGCAGTGGCAGCAGCCATGGGTTTTTATTCAGGAGAGCCTCTGTACCTGGGGCAATAGTATTTATTGTTACTTCATAGGAAAAGACAGCAGTGATAAAGCCTGGAAGTTTTCCTTGTACCCTTAATTTGTGGCCCAAACTTTGGAACCTTCTTTTCAGAGTTTACTCCTATATCCTGTGATGGTGATGAGGTGGATAGGTGGTGGGGAGGACTGGGCTCACTCCTCCCTGAATAAGTTGGGTAAACTAGGTAGAGTAGGCAGGGCGTCTTTGCCATGGCACTCGGGCTGACTTACATGTATTTATTCACCCAGACTACACAGGCTTCACCATCCAACCTGACTACACAGAATTCTGAGAGCTACCTCCTGGAGTAAGATGCTACTAAAGACAGTTTCCTATCCCTTTCTTGTGGGAAAGGTTTCCAGCCATCTCCCTACTTTTGATTAAGTAGGTCTAAGAACTTCTCCCTTCCATACAGGCTGTACAATGGTATGGAACACTTGGGTCAGAGTGCTTGGCTCTAACAGAGTGAATCATTGACTATGTGACTGGTCACCTTGACCTTCAGGTTTGCTGACTTTCTCTGGGACTAGGAATGCAAAGTACTGATACCATGTAGATCTTATTTGTTCTTTTTGTGTAAGTAATAAATGCTGGGAATCTAGGTGAATTTATATGGCTTTATGAATGTGGGTTCATCACGTTAGTCAAGCTAACAGCTACGGGAAGACATGTGTGACCCCATTAGCCACCAACCTGCTGGGGAATGCTTGACTGCTGGATAAGAAGTTTTTCTGGGGGAGAGAGATGTGTGGAGCAGTCCAATGTGTTTCATACAATTGATCTCATGCAATTGTGGGGCTGAATTCAAATGATCCAGCTCTAAGCTCCTCAAATATGATTACCCTGTCTTTGATTTTTTTGTTATGTTCTTCCGTATAGCCTAAGTATGAAAGTAGTCTATTTGAGATCAAGATGAACCTCTGCCAAGCTCTCCTGGTCTGGGATGGACATCACTCTTTGCCATTCCTTTTATGCTTATGTCCTCTATGGTAGATGGTTTTTTTGACTTCCTACTCTGCTCAGGCATCATGGTAGGTCAGTGGATGGAGTTAGGCACCTTCTCCTGCCAGTTCCCTTTCAGCCCACGGGGCCAAGAAAGATTCAGCAGGAGCTGTGCTCACATTTGCAGACTGCCAGTCCCCAATGATTAGCACTGAAGTGCACAGGTACAAGCTTCCTGATTTATGTGATTTCTCAAAACTAAAATCAAAGCAGTAATTGTTCATTCTTCCTGTGACTGAGTTTCTAAGACATTTCTGCTCATATCACCAAGACTGTATGCCATTTGTGTACTGGAGATCTGAAAAGATTGTGTGTCTGTGCCTCTCCTGGGAGAGAGATAAAGACAGTGTGGTGCAGGAGACACACTCTGGAAGCACACAGCCTCAGCTGACAGTTCTGTTCCCCCCCCCCCTTTTTTTTTGAACACATACTGTTTTTCTGCTTTTTATTTTTTTATTTTTTTTAAATTTATTTATTTATTAAGGATTTCTGCCTCGTCCCCACAACCGCTTCCCATTTCCCTCCCCCTCCCCCGATCAAGTCCCCCTCCCTCATCTGCTTGAAGAGCAATCAGGGTTCCCTGACCTGTGGGAAGCCCAAGGACTGCCCACCTCAGTCGCCGTATCAACTAGATTCTACAATAAATGTCTGGGTTAAATCATCCGTATTAGAGGACAAAGCAGAAGAGAGTCGTAATTATTATATGCCTGGTCCTGCCTCCTGCAGTGTGAGATGAAACTGCAGAGTTATATGACAAAGATGAATTTTAGCAAAAAAATATTAATAGCTATCCAGTTCTTAGGATTTGCTGCTTGATTTTTAACATGTCTGTAATAGTTATATCTCAGAGCTGGAAAGATATGAGAGAATTATGAGGCTCCATTTGTTTTTACAGAGGGCAGGAATTGGGTTCCAATCAGGCATGTCAGGTAGCTCACAATCACCTGTAACTCTTGCTTCAGAGTATCCCAAATCCTCTTCTGACCTCTGAGTACCCACACACATGTGGCACACACACACGCATGTGCAAACACACACGCACACACACAATTGTAGTACAACTCTAATTGGTCTTAATAATAAAAACTTGGAGTCAGATATTAGGGGGTGAAAGATGAAAGATCAGAATAACAGAGCAACCAGCCCCTAGTTCTTACCTCTACCAAATCCTCAGACTGAGCCGGGTATTCTCTCTCCAGTTCCTCAGAGCGACTGCTGAGCGCCTGTCTCTTCACACCTTATATTCCTCTCTCCACCCTGTCAAATCACTTGCCATCTCCACCTCGCTATTACTGGGATTAAAAGTGTGAGCCATCACTCTTTAACTCTGTTTCTACTTTAGACTGATTCAATCTCCTGTAGCTCAGGGTGGCCGTGAACTCACAGAGATCCATCTGCCTCTGCCTTCTGAGTGCTGGAATTAAAGGTGGGTGCCATCTCTGCCTGGCCGCTATGACTAACTAGTGGCTAGCTCTGCACTCTGATCTTCAGGCAAGCTTTATTTGTTAAATCACAAACAAAATATCGCCACACACAATTAAAAACAAAATATAAATTGAAGGGTTATTTGTATTTTTCACCTATACATCTCTTTCAAAGCCAGGTATTTTGGCTCATGTTTTCAATTCAAGTACTTGGGAGACCAAGGCAGCAAGATTGATGCAAGTTTGAGTCCATCCCGAGTTATTGGGTGAGACATTGTCTGAACAAGTAAATAAACGAATAGTCTTTAGCATATGCATGAAAAGAGACCAATATTTTTTTAAAAAAATCCTTGTGGAATTGAAATGTGCTTTGAGTATTCTAATGATATAAGTTGGCAGAGCAGTATTTGACATTGAGGAAAATTATTTAAATTTTTAAAATATCGTTTCTTCATCTGTACCCTTGGGAAACATGCGCTTGGAAGGACTGAATTGACAATAAAGGACAGCGTGCACTGAAAGGACTGGGCACTTATTGTAACAATTGTAACTAATTGTTACCAATTCAGTCTTATTTTTTAAGTGTTTGGAATATTTGTATGTAGAATAAATTTTTACCCAAAAAGGAATGATTTAAAAAACTGGACGAGAGGATATAGCTCAGTTGGTAGAATGTTTGCCCAGCCTCTGTTTTTGAGCCACACACCATATAAACCAAGTACAGTGGTATGCAACCATAAGCCAAGCACTCAGGGGGTAGCGCAGGAGGACCAGAAGTCTAAGGTTGTTCTCAGCAATACAGTGAGTTCAAGATTAGCCTGAGATACATGAGACCCTGTCTCAGAATACAAACAAAGGGGCTGAAGAAAGACCACTGATTTCCAGAATAACCAGGGTCAATTGCCAGCACCCATACAGTGGCTAACTTCAGTAGCTCCAGTTCTATGGGATTCAATACCCCTTTCCGACTTTCCTGGGTACCATACGATTGTATTGCCCAGAAAAACATGCAGGCGAAACACTCATACACATGAAAATAAAAAAAATGCAATAAGACAACAAGAAGTCCAAGAACTGTCAAGCTGTTGGTAATATCTTAAATATATTCATTATGTATTTGTACAAAACAATTGCTTTTATTCATATCAATTTACAGATAACTTATGCTAATTTATTGATTAGTTACCGAACAATCGTTACTTCTATTTTGAAAATATCAGGATCTAAACTTGCTGTTTGCACTGAGAAAATGGAGCACAGTGGTGCTTTCATTTGCTGCAGAGGCAGCGGCAGATCCCTAGGGAAGGGTACTGGATCGGGCTGCGAAGGCTTTCCTGGGGTTGATGCCACTTTGGTAATTAAGGCTCACATGACTTTCCAAGTCACCCCTGACTGTAGGGATAATGTAGATACAGCAGATCAGCATAAAGTGATCCTGTTGACTTGTTACCCTGCCTTTTAATTCAACAAGCCACTGTGACAACACTGCCCCCAGAACACATACTAAATCTCCTTTCATTATGAGCACACACACACAGCCGTTTTTCTGTGCTCGTTCTTGCTGTCTGATTCATGGCCTGGAAAGAAGAGTAAGGTCTTCTCACTTTGACCGCCAAGTCCAGGGGCACTGTGACATAATGATGTTGGGCCCTTGGTGTTGACTGCTTTTTCCCACAACACATGGATTTTCTCGATCTGGACAGTCGCGGGCAATACCGTGCACTTTAGAGCCAAGGGAATAAGAGTGACAAGAATAGCCAGCTATGCACAGAGAGCCCACCATGTACTAGGTACATTATCCTCACTCCACAGGTGAGAGATAGAGATGCTTAAATGTTCTATTTTATCAATTATATGTTCTGTGGAATAAGCCCCTTCAAGGTAGGGTGATAAAAGAAACCATTGCTCCCATTTTGCAGGGCAGAACTTTCATCTTGGCTCAGATGAGGGGTTCTCTTTTCTTTGAATTTTTAAAACTTTTAATCTATACACAAATGTAATTTCATTCACAATAGCCTAAAAGTTGAAAAAAAAGAATATCCAACAACTGAGAAATGGGTAAAGAAAATGTTATATATCCATGTAGTGAATATATAATACTTGGAATATATTCAGTTGTATAAAAGAATAAATAATTATTTTTTTTTTCCTGTTTCTTTTTTTTTTTTTTTATTTTTTATTTTTTTTTAATTTTAAATTTATTTATTTATTAAGGATTTCTGCCTCGTCCCCACAACCGCTTCCCATTTCCCTCCCCCTCCCCCGATCAATTCCCCCTCCCTCATCTGCTCGAAGAGCAATCAGGGTTCCCTGACCTGTGGGAAGCCCAAGGACTGCCCACCTCTATCCAGGTCTCGTAAGGTGAGCATCCAAACTGCCTAGGCTCCCACAAAGCCAGTACGTGCAGTAGGATCAAAAATCCACTGCAATTGTTCTTGAATTCTCAGTATTCCTCATTGTCCGCTATGTTCAGCTAGTCCGGATTTATCCCATGCTTTTTCAGACCTAGGCCAGCTGGCCTTGGTGAGATCCCAATAGAACATCCCCATTGTTTTAGTGTGTGGGTGCACCCCTCGTGGTCCTGAGTTCCTTGCTCGTGCTCCGTCTCCTTCTGCTCCTGATTTGGACCTTGAGATTTCTGACCGGTGCTCCCGTGTGGGTCAAAGGCTAATCAACCCAATTATAAAGTGGGGCACTGATCTGAACAGAGAATTCTCAACAGAAGAACTTCAAAAGGCCAAAAGACACTTAAGGTCATGCTCAACTTCCTTAGCGATCAGGGAAATGCAAATCAAGACAACTTTAAGATACCACCTTACACCTGTCAGAATGGCGAAAATAAAAAACACCAATGATAGCCTTTGCTGGAGAGGTTGTGGAGAAAGGGGTACACTCACCCATTGCTGGTGGGAATGCAAACTTGTGCAACCACTCTGGAAAGCAGTGTTTCGGTTTCTCAGGAAATTCGGGATCAACCTACCCCTGGATCCAGCAATACCACTCTTGGGAATATACCCAAGAGAGGCCCTATCATACAACAAAAGTATATGCTCAACTATGTTCATGGCAGCATTGTTTGTAATAGCCAGAACCTGGAAACAACCTAGATGCCCTTCAACGGAAGAATGGATGAAGAAAGTATGGAATATATACATATTAGAGTATTACTCAGCAGTAAAAAACAAGGACTTCTTGAATTTTGCATACAAATGGATGGAAATAGAAAACACTATCCTGAGTGAGGTAAGCCAGACCCAAAAAGAGGAACATGGGATGTACTCACTCATATTTGGTTTCTAGCCATAAATAAAGGACATTGAGCTTATAATTCATGTTCCTAGAGAAGCTAAATAAGAAGGTGAATCCAAAGATAAATTATTATTATATTCTTAACATGGGTGAACCTCAGAAATAATTTCTCTTTCTTTTCTTTTTTTTTTACCATTTCTTAAATAGTTTATTTTTTTCAGGTCTTATATTTTGTTTTTTAATTGTTTTTATTGAGCTATATATTTTTCTCTACTCCCCTTCCTTCCTCTCCCCTCCCCTACTACCCTCTCCCATGGTCCCTATGCTCCCAATTTACTTATGAGATCTTGTTTTTTTCTACTTTCCATGTAAATTAGATTCATGTTTGTCTCTCTTAGAGTCCTTATTGTTGTCTAGGTTCTCTAAGATTATGAATTGTAGGTTAGTTTTTCTTTGCTTTATACCTAAAAGCCACACGTGAGTGAGTATGATATTTGTCTTCCTGGGTCTGGGTTACCTCACTCAGTATGATGTTTTCTAGATCCATCCATTTGCCTGCAAATTTCAAGATATCGTTATTTTTTTCTACTGTGTAGTACTCCATTGTGTAAATGTACCACATTTTCCTTATCCTTTCTTTGGTTGAGGGGCATTTAGGTTGCTTCCATGTTCTGGCTATAACAAACAATGCTGCTATGAACATAGTTAAGCACAAGTCGTTGCGATACGATTGAGCGTCCTTTGGGTATATACCCCAAAGTGTTATTTCTGGAAGGTTGTTTCTTAATTTTCTGAGAAATTGCCATACTGATATCCGAAGGGGCTGTACCAGTTTGCACTTTCACCAGCAATGGAAGAGTGTCCCCCTCACCCTACAACCTCTCCAGCATGAGTTGTCATCAGTGTTAGATGAATCTCAGAGTTGTTTTGATTTGCATTTCTTTGATGGCTAAGGAAGTTGAGCATTTCCTTAAATATCTTTCAACCATTTTAAATTCCAGATTAGGGGTTCTTAATCTGGTCTCTCTGGTATCACTCATGAGACTACATTCAACTAATGACCTATTAGGCTCTTATTATATTAGATGTCCTAAACAAGAGACACAACATCTCTGATGCAGGTGACTTCCTCAATTAGAAGAGCCCAGAGTTCTTTCTATGGAGCTATGTAGTAGGAGGCTGCTTGTTCACTCCCAGCTGCCCAGGACCAAAATAATCACTCAGAAACTGTATTAATTAAATCATTGCTTGGGCAATCACTTAAGCATATTGCTAGCTAGCTCTTACATTGAGAATTAACGCATTACCATTATTTCATATTTTACTACGAGGCTCGTGGACTACTGTCAAGGTTTCAGCTGACAGCTCACATTTTCTTCTCTGGAGTGGGAGTATCAATATGATCCTGATTCAAGCAGTGACCTCCCCAGTAGGTTCTAAATAAGAAACATGAGTAGTGTCTGAGACTTTCTTAACAGTAAAATAACAAAGCCTTGGAAGCTAGCAATGGTCACTGTTTAAAAAAAGTATTTAATGAAGTAAAATAAAACTCCAGTTAAATTTATATTACAGTACAATTACAAACTGTAATAAGTTTGCAAGATGTTCCAAGAATCTGGTTGAAATGGTGAACACATTCAAAATTCAAATTAAATTTACATTTTTAGTATTGAGGAAATACCACATCTGGGTAATTTTATGACCTTGTGATCATTTGCTTCTCTGGTTTGCATCCCACCCTCAGTGTTTAAATCCCATAAAGTCAGAAGCAGGTCTATTTAATCTAATCAGTCCACTAAACAGATTAGCATAGATTCTCTGTTCAAAGGGATTAATGAATATTTTCCATTATAGTCATAATTGAAGCTTTTGTGGGATCCCTGTTCATTTCTGTGATGGCATATGAAATTGCACCTACTTTTCCTGTATTTTGTACAGGTATTATTAACTTGTGAGGAACAAAGACTCAATTTACTTCAAGTAATTGGTGTTATAGGATGACTTATTTTGTGGCAGTCATGAAGGAGGTTAGCGTCTTTTGAAGACAAGATGAGAAGCAGGTAGCTGTCATGGAAACTGAAGCAGAACTCAGAGCAACAACTCTGTGAAGCTCAGCAGAAGGAATTCACCATCTCTAGGTGCAGCTATCAATGCAACTTTTGTTCTTCTCTAGAAAGAATAAAGGACCACTTATTAAAGTTGATTGCTTTTTACCACCAATTTCTACTATTTTGATTTATTTTGTTCTGTTAAATTTCCTAGGTGCTTTTTCTTGGCAAGTCAATGTAGCTGCATAATTCTGCTTCAACACTGTACCTCAGGGTGGTTACTGTAGTAATTAGGTCTTTTGATGTTAGTATCTACTGTTCACAGCTTAATACGTAACACATCTCTCTGTTTCACTTGTGGATGACTGGCATTTTTTTTTTTGTTTTTTTGTTTTTTTTTTTTTGTTTTTCGAGACAGGGTTTCTCTGTGGTTTTGGAGCCTGTCCTGGAACTAGCTCTTGTAGACCAGGCTGGCCTCGAACTCACAGAGATCCGCCTGCCTCTGCCTCCCAAGTGCTGGGATTAAAGGCGTGTGCCACCACCGCCCGGCTTATGACTGGCATTAAGATGACCAAAATTAAGTAGATATATCAGTTAACGTTCAGATTACTGTAACAAATCAGCAAATTAAGAGCCAAAAGGCTTGGTTGGATCCACAGTTTTAGTCTATCACATCAGGGGAGGATGGTGATTGGTGCTAGAGTTGGAATATACAGAGTAGCTGGTTCACATCTATGCATGTGATGAAGTAGAGAGTCAGCTTTTCAGGCATACTCTAGGAGGCTTTGTCTACCAGTTAGGCCAAAATTCCAAAGCCCCCACAGTTTCCTAGAATAGTGTCAGCAACTTCAGACCACATGACCAGAAACACGAGTCTCTGGAGAATTTTTCACATTTAAACCCTAACAAGGGATAAAAATGTCTTCAAAGTAAGAGCGGTCTTTATGGAACTCTATGTTGGTACACCTTTCCAACTATAATTAAATATAATTGCTATAATTAAATGCCTGTGACAGAGTGGTGTTTCATAGAAAAAAGTGCTTTATTTAACTCGCCATCCTGGATATCCAAGTACCTACATTTGGAAATGGCGTTCTTCCTCATAAATTCTCCAGGTGAGGTAGGGTAGGACATTACAAGGGCCAGGAAATGTTTGTGTATGTGTGAGTTCTGCGTGCATGCATATATGTCTGTGTCTCTGTGTGTATTCTGTGATCTCTTTCTCTCCCTCAAGCTATCTCTAGTCATGGAGGCTTCATCCTGATGGCTTTATGGAATTGTACCCATCTTGGAAGGCCCCACTGCTATATGTGATAATCAGATTTGATCCACCTCTTCACTATTTCATGATCAACATGAACTTGACCCTGAAGTTCAAAGGGGACAAATTACAGCTTGTTTTTTAAAAGAATTATCATTTCTCATTATTATAATTAAAGAAGCAGAGTAGTTTTTTTTCCACTCTCCAGCTTTTATGCCAGTGCTCAGGTTGGTGTTCAAGAGATACTGTCTGAGTGCATTCTTCTGAAGACCTTCTGATAGAGGCAACAGTAATCTGTATCAAGGAATTTAGAGCTAGGGGTTATAATCTGCTAATGAGTTAGGAAGTTTTGGGAGAGCATTAGCCATTTTAAAAACTCAAGTATCTAAAAACAGAAAACATCAAAGAGCATAGTCATGTAAACATTGCTACATATTTGCTGCTATTTAAACTTCAAATATCCCCCCCCAAAACTTTGGTCATGTGTTAAAGGCTTCATCAGGTTGTCACTGTTGGGAGATATTAGAACCTTTCAGAGGTGGGAGCTAGGGGGAGGTCTTAGGCCACTGAGAGCATGACTTAGAAGAAATAGTGAGCGTTCAGCCCCTTCTTACTCTGCAGTTTATTTCTTGGCATGAGGTAAGTAATTTGTTCTGTAATATATTCCCACTATAATGGGTTGCCTTGCTCCAAGGTCAAGGGGAGGCAATTCTTCATAGGCTGGAAGCTTCCAAATGAGCCCAAACAGCCTTTAATCTTTATCTGTTAATTGCCACAGGCATCTGTTAGACTCTAACCGTTTGAGGGATGTAAAGCTGACAAGCACTCTCATTTGTGCATATATCATGGTCATAACCAAATGCCTAAGGGGAATTAGCAAATGCAGTTGACTATAGCAAATTCAATGTGTCTGTCGGTGGTGGTCCAGCCGGAGACATAGCCAAGAACAGCTTCCAGCAGCTGCAGGAGCTCCCTTAGCCTTTACGGCCCTCCTCTCAGTTAAAGCCACTTCTTCACTTGACCGGGAAAAGGAATTTCAGGACAAGTCAATATGAAGCAGATTTGGCGTTTATTAAAAATAAAGTTTAACATGGATTTAAGCATGGGTGGTAACAGAAAGAGAGCTCTCAGAGAAAGAACAGGATATCCTCAATAGCATGGTTGTGGGCTTCTCAAAGGGCAGTGGTAATTAGGTGTCTTAACAGTGGTTATTTATGGTTATTATGGGGTCTCTGAAGGACTCCACCCCATATCTTTCCCCCTTTTTAATAAGTAAAATTATAGGGTGGCTCTAGAGATGCCTTAGATAGGATTATAACTATGGATCATAAAAGTTAAACAGGGGGCTTAAGACTTGTCTCTTACTATAAATGGAATTTTTGTGAGATACCAAGAATATTGGAGGCTCCTAGCTAGAAAAGAAGGAAGAGAAGCCATATAAGTTTAATATTGAGGCATAACTTGTTATTTTAATAATAACGTCACAGGTTCCCTCTTATGTTGCTGTCAGTATATCAGGGCAGTTTGGTCTTGTAGTACAGCTGTCCTTAACATTTAAATTTTGGTATGGCATCCCTTGAGCTATAAATAAAGATATAATGGTTATGTATTGGGAATGTGCCAAGCTTAAAAGAATAATTCTAAGGAAGAACTCAAGGGTGGAATAGATAATAAGAAATACAGTATGAGATTTTAATTATTGGATATATACTATGCTGATAGTACTTAAAAGGAAAATAATAAAGCAAGCAGAAACAAAAATCAAGAATCAGGTATACTACTGATACATTTATGGAATGAGGTTTCTGAGGTCCTACAAATATTATAGACATTGACTCTGGTGTTGGTTGCCCAGCAGAACTACGTAGTAAGACTCCATTGCTGAGGTTAGCATGTACTCGTATTGTAGGACATGGAGGGGTCAAACTGGGACTGAACTGGAATTTTCCTCCTCTCTGATTTGTACTCATATTGCCAGAAAGTGCTATATAGGATAGCTGTCATCAACTTTCTTACTCAGCTGTGGTCCCTGCATACTACACTGGTAACCAGTCAATCATGATGTGCCCACTGGGCAATAGTGACAAACCTTAAAGGAAAATAAAACACGTTCTAATTGGAAGCAAGGCTGATCCAAAGGAGAGTCTTCATGTCTGGTGCTAAAAACCTAGTCAAAATCCCATAGCTAAGAGGTCACAGGCCATGCTGTGGAAGCCATTGCTGCTGATTTGCAAAAATGGTCATGATAGGTCTGTCAAGTTGCCTTCTAAATAACTAGCTTTATGCTCATAGATTAGGGCTGGTACCAGCTTTGTTCAGAGAAGCTTCCTATTGCAGTGGGCAGTGATACCTGAGGAGATTCCTAACTTGCCAAAGTGATGAAAATAAGTGGTTGTTACATATTTAGTCATGAGTGAGACAGCGCTGTCACTCTCTGTAAGGACATCATGGAAGAGGAGACAGGATGAATGTAAGCACGAATGAAGGGGGTAGAGTATGGTCAAGTCTTCAGGTCAAGTGTCTCAAGTGTTCCTGGCTACTACCAGGAAACCAGGAATCTCAATATCTAGACATGAAGGCAAGCCACAACACCAAAAGTTACTAAAAACTGCAACCTCGATTTCTAGGTCCAAATAAGACCTCTTGGACTCAGGTCTTAATATCCCATGCTTGGACATCAACTGTAACACTAGAGGGCACCATGTGCGACTGCTCTCTCCAGCCTTGAAGAGTATCAATTTGTACCTGTGTACACCCAGATGATTAACAATTGCAAACGCCACATCCTTCTTTGCTCTCATTAGAAAAAACAAAAACAAAAAAAACCCTAAAAACAAAACAAAACAAAATAGGCATATAACATAAGAAAGAAAAAAGGTTACCTAAATAAAGCATTATGAGACAAGAAGGCCACAAAGATACCATTGAGTTTGTTCTGTGTTGGCCCTACGAGGCTTGGGGCCTGGTTTGTATTGTGAGACACTACAAAACCCAGGTAGACTCCATTGGAGAAACTAAGTTTTAATTTGTGAGTGGTTATCAATTGAGGACAATTTCTGAGTTAGGGATGTGGGCTGTGTCCATTTCCAATCTCAGGGCTGGGACCTCATCTGGTGCAGATCCATGCAGGCTCTGTGAGCTTATATGTGCATCAGTCCTGATGTATTTAGAAGGCTTTGTTCGCTGTTCGCTTGGTGCTCTCCATCCCTATGGTGCTTACAATTTTTCTGCCTCATCTACCACATGGTTCTCTGACCTATAAGGGGAGGGAAATGAATGAGATATCCCATTTACATTCCAACATCTCTTAGTCTCTGCTCCTTGTCCAGCTGTGTATCCCTGTTTTTGTATACTAAAGAAAGACGCATCCTGATGATGGCTGAGCAAGACACTGATCTATGAGTACAACAGAGAGGCATTAGGCATTGTTTGCTGCTACATTTGTTTAGCAGAATCGTGTTGTTTACTTTTCTTCCAAGTCCCTTGCTTATCTGGTTTCAGGCTCTTGGTCAGCCAAGCAGTGTTGGCTATGCATTCTATAGTGAGCCTTAAAACCAATCAGATACTGGTTTGTTAGTCCCCCAAACTTTGTGCCACACTAGTGCACCAGTGCATCCTGCAGGCAGGTCACCATTATAGATCAAAGTTTGTATCTGGGTTGGCGTTTACCTTTCTCCTTCGGTAACATGCAAATTACCTTCCACTACCATGAAAACAAGTCAGTCGCAATGAAGGTTCTAGGTATGTGTGCTAGTTTGAAAGAAAATGACCCCCACAGGCTTAAAGGGAGTGGCTCTTAGGCATGTGTGTAGACGTAGGCAATGTGGTTTTCTGTTTTTAATCAGTAAGCGGGAGAATAAGGCACCTTTACAGGGGAAATTGCCTTCCTTTTCTCATTTCAGGCCAAAGGTTTTTACTTTCTACTTGGTAATGAGGGTAAACTATATTCTCTGTGCATGCCTGTGTATCTCAAAGTAAAGAGCAGGGAGAGGAGAAGAATGAGACAGAGCTGCAGTTCAAACCTGGCATGCTCACTGTAGTCAGACATCACATATTTAAACCTGAGATACTAGTTCTGCTTGGCCTGTGCAGTGTAGACATTTGCTGCACATTAGATGTCCAGAGCACAGGTGGCCAATTTTCGTCCAGGAATGCTTGGGGACCTTTACTACATATGCCTTTGCTGTCTCTTTAGAGGAGCCCAATTGTGCAGATGTACATTCAAAGTTGGAAGATTCAAGCAACCTTGTTTTCATCATTCATCTCTCCTTAAGGTTTTGTCTCTCTTCCCTATATGAATAGTAATTTCTACATTGCCCCCAACTCAACTATACTTAAAAATAATACTTATTATTAGAAATTTAGAAAATAATCCAGAAATGACCATCAGTTAGCATTCTTATAAAGAAAAAAATCACTCAATAGCATGCAGTGCAGTCTCTAAGAGATTGATATTAGACATTGTAGAGTAACTTCATTTTACTGAGTATGCTGGTACTTCAGAACTTTTTAAATTGTGTATTAAATGATACATTAAATGCCCACAGGTCTTTGAAATATTTAAATTATGTACATAAACATCTAATAAAGAAGATAATATGAGATAGTCATTCAGTGCTATAATTCATGATGGCCAAATAGCACATTGATTTCCTTAATTCAGACACATTAGATTCCCATCCCCATGTTATTGCTTAAGGCCTGATGTGTGTTAGGCTCCTTCTAATTAAAGAAGTGGCTGTTCTCTCTGTATAGATCCAAAGCAGTCATTTGTGTGGTGTGGATTTTGCTGGTATTGAGGACTAAAGACCTTCAGTACCATAAGTGAGGGTGCAGTGAAGTCACAGAACCAGATCTCTCCATGAACACATGGAAACAAAAGGTTTATGGAAAATATGGAACTGTCACATGGCTATCTGCTGACTTGTAGAGAGAGAACAGCCAGAGGATTTGGGGAGTCAAAAACTGTCATGGTTACCTCTCGAGGACTGATAGAGGAGCAAAACTGGGGAAAAGCCTTGCCAATTTTAAAGAGCTGAAAGGTGGGGGAGGAAGCTATAAGCTGATCAGCCTGAAGTAGCATAGTGGGGGAGCCTGGATACTAGTGTGGAGGGGCTTTGATGTATGTTGCAGGTACTCGTTAAAAGGATCCTGGAGGTTAGTGTGGGGCTTTATATGTAACCAGATGCCCCATTTGTGTGAGGTAGGAAGAGATAAGGGATGTAGTTTTTGGCAGACAGAAACCCATTTCACAGGTGCCTGAGGAATGCTGAGTATAGGCTTTTAACTCTGTGTCAGCCTGAGATGAGCCCAGACTGTCATCTTGAGACCTAGTCATTGGCACTGACTTTTGGCGTTTTGGACCTAGCACTTACTATTTCTGTCATGGACAAGTTTCTGTTGTTTGGAGTACAAAGTTGCATCTCCAGAGGAAAATCCCATTGTGTGCAGACTAGTGAAGATAAATACTTTGTGCACAGGAACAAATTAGACTCATTAACACTTTAGTTTTCTTGGCCATTCTTTTACTTTTAACATTAATTCTGTCCACACAAAACCACAGCTCCCATCTTAAAGAGAATATGAAACAGTTTCTTCTGGACCCATGAGTGATCATGGCCCAGAAACCCAGATTTAGGTTACCCCATGTTTCATTGTGGAAGCAGTTTTGTGAAGTTGTATAGTTTTATAGAATAAAGATTACCTGAGCTCACCAACTCCAGTTGGACAGGGAAGGAACCAGTATAGGTTCAAACTAGTCCCTCTGAATGTGGGTGACAGTGTATGGCTCAGGCAGACTGTAGGGCCACTGGCACTGGCACCAGGACTTATCCCCATTGCTTACTTGTAACATGCAGGGCCTGTTTGTTGGGGTTTCTGTCCAGCCCAGTACCCCACAGCCAGCAAGCCCCAAAGAAAATCACACAGAGATCTCCATAAGTTATAAAACTGATTGGCTCATTAGCTCAGTCTTCTTATTAGCTCTTGTAGCTTATATTAACTCATTATTCTTATCTATGTCAGCCACATGGCTTGGTACCTTTCTCAGCTGGGTAGCTCACATCTTGCTTCTTCAGTGGTCTGGGCAGAATAGTGGAGGGAGGGAGCTTCCTGCTTCCCAGAATACTATTCTTATCGCCCCACCTCTACTTCCTTTCTGGTTGACCTGCCTATACTTCCTGCCTGGCCAATCAGCATTTATTCAAAACATGATTGACAGAATACAGATAATTCTCCTGCACCACTTACTGGCTTTTAGGGAACCTATTCTCTTTGGATATATACCTTGCTCAGCCTAGATATGGTAGGGAGAACATTGGATTTTACCCAAAGTAATGTGCCTTATTTTCTCTGAGGAACTGATTGGGAGTGGGATAAGGGGGAAGGTGAAGGGAATGGGAGAAGAGGAGGGAGAGGGAACTGGGATTGGTATATAAAATGAAAAAAGATAATTTATTTTCTTTTCAAAAAATAAAAAGAAAAATAAAACAGAAACTATAGGAAAAAAGTCATATGTTCAGGCAAATTTAAAATATACCAGTGTACACAGTAGAGTGGTAGACACAAGCAAGATGGGGGAAGCTTTCCATAGGTCCAAGATCACATTTCTAGCTTTTGGATTAGTAGAAGCTAGTGGTCTGCTGAGTTAATAGATTATAAACATTTAAAAAAAATCTATTAGTCACTATATGTTGGTTCCAACACAGAGTTGAGCAGGGAAAGGGTGTTCTGGAGGGCTAGAACTAGCCCAGGATATGTTAAGTAGTCTCTGGACCTGGCAACCAGGGCACCACACTTCTAACCAGTCAATCAGTCTCTGCAAGACAGGGAGTTGTGTATTTATTAAATGTAAGTAATGAGCTGCGTAAAATTCCTATATAACCCTGTTTTCAAAGGCCTTATTGATGGTCACAATATAATACAAATTCTTTCTAATGCCTGCTCTGTATTTCTGTTCATTTCCTGGTATACAAAAAGTTAAATCTCCCTACCCCTGTTACTTCACAATGGGTTACTTTAAAATTCTGAACATAATGAAGCCATTATTTCTGGATTTTGTATTATTGTCCTAATGTTTAACCTGAGCTTATTTTAGTCCATTATTTTAATAGTCTAATTTTTGGTCACTAGTGGGAACTAGAAATCCAATTTAGTCTAAATAGCATTTTTTCTAAAATAGCATTTTCAGCTATTGGAATAATAAAAATAGAGGCTACTATTATAGATAGTTTTATTCCAGTGAATTAGTCTTTCGGTACTAATCCACCAGAGACATTTTTTTTTTTTTTTTGTAATTGAAGGAACACCCTAAGGAGAAATACACAATTCCTGTCTGCTGCAGGCTCGCAAGCCAAAAATCTCCAAGTCTGGAATCCATGAGGTCCTCAGTGTGGGTCCATCTGCCTAGATCTTGTTTCTCAAGTCGGTTCCCACAGAGAAACACTTCTTTGCCCTGCTCTTAGATGATGAGGGTTGCAGGTGCCTCTGAGGCTGGAGGACAGGATCCAAGAGGGTAAAGTGGGGGTCTCAGAGTAATGAGTCAAGATTTGCACTGATATGTTATGGGTCATTAATGTAGGACTCACGTTTCCCAGGTTCATATAATGTGAGTTTTTTTGAACATGTTCCTTCAGTTGAATGAAACCTAGGTAAGAAGGGCTGGGAGACTTTTCACTGGTACAGGCCTTCATATTTCCTCTTCTGCTGTCTCATGAGGACAACCTGGGATTGCTGGACATAGAAAAAAGTCATTTCAGAGTAAAAGAGAACAAGACAGACAAAGGAAGACTGGAAGGAAGGGTTTTGTTTGGTTGATTTTTATAGAAGGAAATTTAGAAGCAAACATTAATTTGTAGTTTTACTTTAGTGAGATAGTTTAATAGATACCTCTCCACTTGGTGTCTTCTGAGATGAATGTGTCACCCAGTGTTGATGAGTCTATAGGAATAAAATGGTGTCAGCAAGATGGCTCAACAGTTAAAGGCTCTTACTGCCGTGCTTGATGGCTGCCATCCTCGATGACTCTAACTGGATCCCTGGAAGCCCACAGAATGAAAGGAGAGAATGGACTTCCTCAATTGTTTTATGGTTTCCACATATAAACCCACACATGCAATTAATAAAAACATAATAAATAGAAAAAGTGCCCTCAAACTTAATAAACAAAATCACATGTAAGAACATTTTATGATCCACAAAGAAGCCAAAAAACCAGCAAGGAAACTGAGTCCCATATGTAAAAGCAAAGAGCCTTTATTTTATACAAGTTTGCAAACTCAGTCTCTCTGTATGTCCAATGTATTAGAATAATCAGAGAGCCCAAGCTCAGTTAGAGTTGAGTTTTCATGGTAATAAAGATGAGAGTGAGGGATTTCTAAGGTTCAGAACCCCTGATTGGCTGATTGGTGCCCTGGTGAGTGTGTGCTGCCAGGTGATCAGAGGAATTTCCTTTGGATGGTCTGTTCTTGGATGGTGCTCAGGTAAGCTTAGTCTATGGTTCTTCCTGCAACCAGGTATTGCTTCAGAGTAAACTACTGAGACTCAGGCCTCCTTTAAACTTATCGTGGCTTAGTCCTACCCTGACAGGTGATAATGGTTGGAAGTTAAGAACTTCCTTTGGGTAGTCTGTTTCTATTAGGCTTATCCTGGCGGGCTCCTACAGGAATAGCATCAAGATCAGAAGGAATTGCTTTGGAAAACATGCCTGGCGTTCTCAAAGGGAGGTCTGTGCTTAGGGTTGACGATACAAGAGGGGGATACGCTACCTCATATGACTCAGTGTAAGATGTTCTCTGCAATTGTTACTTAGAAAAAAAGACCGACTTTAAAGGAACCAGAAAAGACACTAAAGAATGGTTGCGTGTCATTCTAGGAAGTCAGACATTCACCTTCTTTTAGAACATCAGTCTACAAAAGTTAGGCACAGAGATAACCTGGAATGCATCAAACCAACCGACCTCACTTACGGGCTACACAGCTAGAGTGACAAACTTGTCCCTGGACATAGTGGTCTGCAATGGCTTCATTTTTCTTGTACCACTATGCAATGAACTTCTATAAACATGAACCTGAGACTAAATGAAAAGTAGCTCTTTAGTTTTTCAGCCTCAAATCACAACTACTTCTCCTGAAAATACATCTAGAGGTCCCAATCATGATGTAAAGAAGATAAGGAATCTGGCAGGTTTTGAGGTTCACTGTTTGACTGACTTTGCTCCCTTCTACCCAGTCACCATTGCTACCCTTCACACCTATTATGAATGAGGATATCTTAGCTTGTTCACACTTCCCCTTTCTTGGGGCTTTCAGTTTGCTCCCTTATGCATGAATTACAGGTCACCTACTTCCCTATTTTCTAGTGCAGATTTTACCTGCCTCTCCTTACAAATTTATTAATTGTGGCGTGCTAGCTGCTCTTCCTTACTGGAAACATGTTACTAATACAGAACAGCTGAACACAAATGGTTTTATTTTTTTAAAAAACTTGTAATAATTTTGTAATTAGAAAGAATGTTTGGTCCAAAGGAAACCCCAATTCCCCAAACTCCAAAAGGCAGTCCAAATATCCAAAATTGAGCTCAACTTGGACTACAGGAGGATTTCTGGCAGTTAGATACGTCTTGTAATACTGAGAATTTGTGTAACTTGGTTTCATCTACCATTTCCGTTATATCCAGCGGAAGGGACAAATGACTTCCTGTGGGGCCTATCCACAGATCAAAACCCATGCTGGCCTCCAGGTTCCCTCAGTATCACAAGTACCTGTTACACATTTCAAAGCCCATGCTAGTATCCTAGCCCTTCTCACCTCCTCCTCTACCCTACACTCCCTCCAGCTTCCTCTCACCCTCAGGTACTCATTCCCCTTTAATCTTACTATTCTGAATATGGCCTCTTTCTCTCTGTTTCCTTTCTCACTTTCCTCTGCTCTGCCCCCCTTCTCTCACTGTTTTTCCTGTTCTCTATCCTCTGCTATTCTCCCCTCCCCGACTGATAGCCCTGGCCATGTCCAGTCTGCTGGCCATGTTCAGTTGGCTTCCTTTCTTTCTCTTCTCTGGACTTTTCCAGATGCTTCAGGCTGTTCTTTCTCTTATCTACACTAAAACCTTCCTTTATGCCATACTATGGAGTGTTCTTGTCATCAGTTTACACAGGGAAGTACTTTAAGAATCTCACAAATTAAATGTTAGTCTTCCTGTGTTTTTGTTATACTCAGTGGAATCATTCTCTAGGGAATGTGACATTTTAAGGGACCAGAGCACATTTTCACACAGACTATTGCATTTTCAGAGGCAGGTTACTAAGGCGATGGGCCGATGCCTGCTTTAAGAAGATAGTGACTTTGCAAATCAGAAGCAATCTCCTCCAGAAAGACTTTGAAGGGCAAGAGAAGGGGTTTTACACTGAAAGTATGGGTGTTGAACATGTACACGAAGAAAGGATCATACGACAAGGACAAAGGTTCTACATAAAGGAATATTCTTTGAACATAGACAGATATGATCGACAGGAGTGCCACAAAACATGTACAGGAAAGAAGTCTTCAGATTTTAAAGGAGCAGTAGAGTCATGAAGGAGAAACAAACAAGCCAAAAAGTAAACCAAATTAAACTGAAAAATATGTTTCATTATGCCCTTATTTCACAATTCTAATACTAAAGAACTTGATACAGGCCTTCTAGTAATGAATCAGAATATTTATGAAGAGGCAGACAACTGAGTGGAGTGTTTACACATTAGCACTGGGAGTGCATGGCAAATGGCAGCTAAGCCAGGTCCTCTACATTCTCATCTGAAAGGGAGGCAATACTGAGTGTGCCATTACAACAGCTATTTTCGAATAGCTTATTTTGCTAACTTTTCAAAAGTTGCTTGGAAAAGACTTGTTAAAAACAAGAATAAGACATAAGAAACACATCCACTGCTGGTAGGGTTGAAAACTGGTGCAGCCACTCCGGAAATCAGTGTGGAGAAGCCTCCAAAAGCTAGAAATAGGTCTACCATAAGACAGAAGCATACAGGGCAATCAGCAGGTTGGTAAGGGAAACAACATAATGTTTCAGCTATTTCTCCAGGTCATCCTGTTTCAGGACTCAAGTGAAGTCATGATTAGCAAACAAACAGCACAAGCAGGGCTCTCAGTCAGTCACTAAATACATCAACAAGCCAGTGTCTAATAACTGGTCTTTTCTACACTATTCTACTTCACCAGCTATACCAATCTTCAGCTTATGCCCAAAGGTCTTGACATCCTATTCCAGATACATGCTCAGTCATGTTCATTGCTGCTCTATTCACAATAGCCAGGAAGTCAGAACAACCTCATGTCCTTCAACAACAGATAGAAGGAAATGATTGGATTTAAGGCCCAAAAGATAATATGGAACCTATGTCTGAGACTGCTCATGTGACTATGACCACATAGGCCATGGACCTAGGGAAACACCAAACTCTACAGTTCTATTAAACTAACCTAGCAATGAAATGACTCCTAACACCATTCTGCTATATCTTTGGATTACTGCTTTGCTCCATCATCAGCGAAATTTTGTTCTGCAGGATATGGTAACTAATACAGAGATTACAACAGGACAATATGCAGAGTGAGAGACCGTGAGACATTCAGTCCTAAGTGGGCTGTCTTCATCAGCTCCCTCCTCTTGGCACTCAGGGAACTCTGTCAAAGAGGAAGCACAGTGACCGAAAAGAGCCAATAGGGATGGAAGACAACAAGGAAACAGTGCCTTTCAGACATAACAGGATTGGCACATATATGAATTCACAGAGACTGTGGAAATATGTATGTGGCCTGTCTTAACTTGGAATTCTACTGTTGCAATGAAACACCATGACTAAAAATAACTAAGAGATAAAGGCTTTATTTGTCTTATACTTCAATAGCACTTCTCATCATCAAAGGTAGTCCAGACAGGAACCCAAACAGGGCAGGAACCCAGAGGCAAGAAATGATGCAGAAGCTGTGAAGGAAGACTACATATCTACTCATGACTTGCTCAGTCTGCTTTCTTATAGAACTGAGGATCATCAGCCTCAGGATGGTACCCCCAGAAGGGGTGAAACCTCCCCCATCAATCACTAATTAAGAAAATGTCTTACAAGCCAGCCCATAACCAGATCTTATGGAGGTATTTTCTTAATTGAGGTTCCCTCCTCTCACATGACTTTAGCTCGCGTGAAGTTGACATAAAATTAGCCAGTAAAGGGTCCCAGTGCTGAGAGGGGAAGTAGATACTTCCTCAGCCCAGGAGCTATCTCTTATTGATAACCACTCACAAAGGAAAACTCGTTTTCTCCAATAAAGTCTCACAGGGAAGATAAACCATAATTAAGGGTATTGTGTGACATTTACTCTTTCGGGTTTTTTTTTGGGGGGGGGTCTGTCACTCAGCTCACATATAAATCACACACAAAGGCTTATTCTTAGTTATAAGTGCCTGGCCATAGCTTGGCTTGTTTCTAACTAGGTTTTCTTATCTTATTCCAACACATCTTTTTTTTTTTTCTTGCTTTTTCGAGACAGGGTTTCTCTGTGGCTTTGGAGCCTGTCCTGGAACTAGCTCTTAGACCAGGCTGGTCTCGAACTCACAGAGATCCACCTGGCTCTGCCTCCCGAGTGCTGGGATTAAAGGCGAGCGTCACCATCGCCTGGCAGGTTTTCTTATCTTAAATTATCCCCACTATCATTTGCCTATGGACCTTTATCTTTCTTACTTCCGTACGTCTTATTTTCCTTCTTCCTCTGTGACTGGTTGAGTGCCTGTGTGTCTGGGTGGCTGGCCCCTAATGTCCTCCTCTTCTTGTTTTCTGACTCCTCTTTGTCTTCATTCTGAGTTTTCTCAATTCTCCTTCTATTTATCCTCTCTGCCTGCCAGCCCTGCCTATCCTTGCTCCTGCCTCACTATAGGCCATTTGTCTCTTTATTAGGACCATCAGGTGTTTTAGACAGGCACAGTAACACAGCTTCACAGAGTTTAACAAATGCAGCGTAACTAAAGTCACATACCTGAAAATATTCTTCAATATAAGGGCATGCCTCATGACCAGCAATAGATGACAGACACAAAACAAACTGAATGGCTTGTTTTGAAATGTTTGTCTCACAATGCTTTGAGATTTTTTTTTAACCTCTGCTTGTCTTTTGCTTGTCTATTATGGTTTCCAATTTTCTGTTTTTTAATTTCTTATGATTTTTCTTTGTTTTTTTTTGTTTTGTTTCTGCTTGCTTTGTTTTTTTTTTAAATTCATCTTTTTGTATTCTAAAGAGACAGAAAGAAGGCATGGAGTTTGATGATGTTGAGGTGGGGAGGATCTGAGAGGAGATAAGAAAGGGGAAACCATGATCGGAATATATATTATATGAAAATCTTATTTTCGATAAAATTATGGGATACTTTTCAGCCCTAAAGAAGAAGTATATAACAAAATCTGTATACAATGAAACTAGAAATGATTATATTTAGTGAGATAACCCAGACCCAGAAGGACAAATGTCTCATGGTCACTTCAATCTAAGGTTTCTAGATACAAATATACAAATTTAAGTACATATCTGGAATAACCACAGAAACAAGGAAAGTGAGAAAGGACCACTGTGCGTTTGGGAGGTAAGGATCAATAGAGAAAGAAATAGCATGGTGCAAGTGAGCTGACTTGTGGAAAAAGAGAGGAGGCCCTATTAGGGAGGGGGAGGGAAATAAATACAGAAGAAGGATAAAGAAGGGTAAGAAAACAAGTAAGTCTATCTGAAAAACTCACAAGCAAACATACTATTAACTTTCTACATAAAATATCTATAATTCACATAATTTTGTCTATAAATATATACATGTACATTTTAAATGAAAACTTACCATTTGGGCTGACAGTGCTCCCTCTGATAGCTAAAGTCCCTCTAATGAAAGCCCCAATCCAGGCAGGAGAGGCCTGCTGTTGAGTTACTGATCATAGCTGTCCAAGAGATTCCCAAGTTACATGGTGCTGCTATTGCCCTTAGGTGCTCCCCAGAGTTAGAAGGTAAGTTCCTATTGGTAAGGACTCCATGCTCTCCTAGAGGCCCCTGAGCTGAAATTGAGTTCAAAACCTCCTCCTTGACGACTATCTGTAATGGTATCACATGCAAGCTTCCAAGGGAGGAAAGAGGTCAATAGATGTGAAAGACCCTCAGAGAGGACCTTTCCTCCAATGATGAAGACCCCAGAACCAGGACACTCCGAGACCAAACCAGAGGATGCAATTAGCAAGAGGTTTATTGAGTAGATACAGGTACCTGCGGGCGGCAAGATCTCTTGGAAGACTTGCGCGCCTGCCAACTGGAGGGTGGGCTTTTTATAGGGAAGAGCAAAAAGCAAGTTTACAGAAGCAAAAGCGTGGTTATCGGAATGAGGCAGGGGGCATGAATGGTTTCCTCTCTCAGCATGGATGTCTGGCAACAGTCATCCTGTTCCTATCTTATAGATATCCTGTTTTGCAGTCAACCTGCTTTGTTGATGTCCTATCTTATTGATATCCTGCCTTGCAGTCTTCCTATCTCATAGACATCCTGCTCTCTCAAGCACATGGGATGTTCTTACGAGAGCAGGCTGGCTGCTGATCCGGAGAATTTTTTTTTTAAGCAAACAGGACGTTCCCCCGGGAGCATGCTAGCTGCGGGTTTTGAGGAGGGGGTCTGTAGGGTCTTTCAGATGTATATAGCCATATCAATTATGAACAATATCAGTGTCCTGCATGGTACAGCAATCCTACAGGTGCAATACTGGCACATATACCTTGGTAGTAACCAGTAGTTCTCTAATTGCACTTAAGACAAGTTCAACAAGAGGGATACCATGCCTGGTGCTGAAAACCTGTCTAACAAATCAGAGTTAGGAAAATCATGATTATGGAAAGAGAATCAACAACCACAAAATTATTAAAGCAGCACATCTCATAACAATCTATAGACATTTGTACTTATACCCATACGCATGTGTAGTCTTCTCTTTTCATCAAGGAAATTTTTCTTTACAATGCAGGGGGACTACTACAGAAAACCCCAACCAATCAACATGTGGAGTTGTGGAGCCCAGTCTTAACGGATATATCTAGGAAAAACTCCCACCCCTTAGGCTCATGGAACATTGTGGAAGAGGTGGTGAAAAGATTGTAAGAGTCAGACGTTCAGGTAGTTTGCTGTGATATTGTCTACCCTGGAAATAACAGATTCTTCACTAATAAAATCTCACCAACATGGCCACTCAAGTGAGAACTGACTAGTACACCAATGAGCATGCCATGTGGATAGGGAGAAGCCCACATGAATCAACCCAAAAGAAAGAACTAAAGGTGTTTGGGCCTGTGGATCATCCCACAAAACAAGGGCCATCCCTCACACATGCAATCAGCAAGAGTGCTGTTTACTCCAGCATGCTGTTTGTTGTCTGCCTGCCAGACAACAGAATGGCTGGGACCCTGAGTGAAGCTTGCAGCCTGCTTTGAGAGGCATCCAGGAGGGAATTAAATCATCTGGCTGGGACTCCTCTTCTAACAGGGGATAGAAACTGAAACTGAAACTAACTGGAGCTCAGGTCTAGTGGGGGCTGGAGCCAGGGCAAACCTAGCCATAGTGCTACTGTGGCCCTCATAGGCACCCAAGGAAGCTGGGAGCAGGAGAGGTGGCTCTAAGGAAAAACATCCCAGTTGGTTGTCCAGTGAATGGTCAGCCCTGAAAACATACATACAAGTAACACTGCATGACTCAACAGGTTATACCTGGGAATATGTATGCTGATACAAATACAAATATGCCTGCAATAACAATCGATGAAGAGAGAGACTACGCTCGGAGCAGGGAGGAATGTGTGGGAGGGTTTTGAAGGAGAAAAGAGAAGGGAGAAATGTTGTAATTAAAATACCATCTCAAAAATAAGCCAAGAAACAAACAAAAGAAGGCACAGTGATGTATCCGCCGCGGAAAAGATGGAGCAGTTTTTCTTAAAACGAAACCCACAGTCACTAACAAGGCTGGAAGTAGAATTGGGATATCAATCTTACATAAGTGAAAACTTGTATTCACACCAAAATCTGTGTGTCAATTTCAAAATTTATTTATTTGTATTAAAAACTGGAGTATTCCCTGATCTCCTTCAGTGACTAGTGTTGCATAAACTGTGGCACCGATGCACTCTGGGATACTGCTCAGTAATGCAAAGGAACAATCTATTCAAAATTGAAATGACTTCTGTGAGTCTAGGGGATTTCCTGAATGTCGTTATTAACGACTCCACTTATGTTATATTTTTATAAGAGCTTTCCATATGTATTTATTTATAACTGCATATGAATACTAGTCTCATTTTTGAGTAATATAGAGAAAATAAAAAATAAACCTAAGACTATCTGTCACAGTAATGGTCACATAGCAAGCAATTATTTTACTGTAGGCGTCATGATATAAACGCAGCCCTCCTCAGTGGCTGTGTTCAGGTGAGTTGAGCACCTCTCCACACAACAGGTGAGACAGGGTTTGAGCCACGAGTAGGGCGTCACATCTGGAACTCTGCTCCACACCCCACCTCTGCTTGCCCAGCTTGTGTCTCACTTCTCTTTCCTACAATGACTTACTTCATCTTGCTGTCTTCTCACTCAGCATATGTGGCTCCCCAGCACCAGCAGGACAGCTTCTGTTTCCTTTTGTGAATTTGGGAAACATCCCTACTTCTGTAGCTCATTTTCTATGGTAGCTTGTTATTTCTCTTTGGGGTTCTCAGAATCTAGAGGATTTTTCTCTGCAGAAGTCCAGGCTCTCTGGCCTCCTCTCATGCCTTTTGCTTTGTCCTTCATAAACATTTTCCTTCCTGTCACAAAGCCTTTCTTCACCTCCTCCAACAGAGTATTAGGAAAAGTTGATAAGTCATGAGATAATTATCTCAAGAAGGTTGAGGTCTAGAAGAGGCAGGCAGCCTATTTGTTTTTTAATTATTTGGTAGTAAGATTGTCTTTGCTGTGACTAATTTAAAATGTTGCTTCTTGTTGCTTCTTAATTTGTGAGTCAAGACCCCCTTGGGGTTTGCACATCTGATATTTACATTATGATTCATAATAGTAGTAAAATTACAGTTATGAAGTAGCAATAAAATAATTTTATGGTAGGGGCTGTCACAACATAGGAAACTGTATTATAAGGTCACAGAATTAGGAATAGAACCCTTGGTTTAAATTGTCCTGATGACCCAATGTCTGTTGTATAAGGTCACCTTGGGGTTCTATAACGTTCTATTTAAACTTGCAGCTCCCATACACAACGAAGCCAGGTCCAATTAGAACTGTACCAGGTGAGGCAGTGCTAGAGCTTAGGGCTCCTCTCTTTCTCTGCCTTGGTCTTAAGGCCTCTTCCTTCTGGGCGGCAGCAACGACACTCTTGCAGAACACCACACATCTTGGGAAAGTAACTGAAAGCCACCAGAAGGGGCCAGGGCGAAACTCTGTCTCAGAAAGACAAAAGAAAAACTGGATTTACAAATTTAGTGCCTTATTCATGTGTCATTTTGAAACAGGATTATTAGGTGTCCAAATACAGAAAAATCTAAAACATTGCTAGTAAAATTGACATCTTACCTATAATCTTGGAACATCTTACTTACAGTCTGGGCCTTAACTTGGAACAGAGTTTGAATTTTAACAGGGAATAGAAGTGAGTAGGGATAGTTCTAATGTTCAGAGTTCCAAAAAGAATGAGGGAAGGATTAATATCTAGCATTACCTCTACAGGTCTTTATTTCCTTAACCATCAGAGAAGAGTGAATTAACAAAAGTTTCTACTCAGTGGCCCCAATTTATTTCAATTTGATTTCAGCTTCCTCAGAAGTCAATAATGTAAAAAGTCTAGTACAAATGCTGACATAAACTAATAGCAGATGAGGGTGACCAGGACTGAGATGCAAGAGTCTCCCAGTTTCTGCCCTGACGGCTTCTAACTTGAGTTTACTGGTTTAGAGAGTTGAAATGTCTGAAAAGTGTATCAAATGAAAAACACTTGAACCAATTAGAAAAGTTGGGAATGATAAAAATATGTTAGGAGACAAATACATGATTTAAGAAAAGATTCTTGTGGGTTTTTTTGTTTGTTTGTTTTCCTGAGACCCTGAAAGCAAAACTAAAAGTGATCGAAACAACAAAAACAACAAAAAATTCTTCAATTAGAACTTCCCACATTGAATTCCAGGATGTCTTTGCACACTGAGAATTCCTTGTAAGACATGGTCCTCAGCTGTAATGCTTATTGAGCTGTTATAAATACTAGGAATAATCAGTAGGTAAAATGAACAAATATCCTTCTATTAGGAGTAGAGATTTTTAGTGAATAATAAAACAAGAAAATAAAATAAATATATATCTATCTATTCATAGACATCTATATAACATTAACAGATTTGTGGCAAAAGATTTTTAAAAGAATGTGAAGAGCTGTCACTGCAAAGGAACAGAATTTATTTAAAAATTGTATTGTTAAAGATCAGCATGACAACATATGTCCATGATTTCAATAGCAACACAATTATAAGGGAGACAATGCACTGCTCCTGGTTGGATTTTATTCCTGGTACTGCAAATCTGACCAACAATCGATGGATGAGGTGTTCAAAAGGGTCATCCTACTACTGTTATTCTGCTAAATGAATACAGTATCAAACTGTCCTCTAAATTCACAGCTTGACCCACAGATTAGTCCAGTTCTGAGATTTCATCAGAGTAGTTTCTTTGTATATTGAATGCTGGTTGACACAGAAACTCACAGCTGGTCAGTCAAAGGACAAATGATTATCAGAAAAGCGCTCATTCACAGATGAGACATCTATATCACACTCTTCACCATGAAAGCTTGGGAATCATTGAAAAAAGGGTGAAGAAAGAGGGTAAGAACCAGAGTTTGGAGAGGACTGGGCAGACATCATGACTTTTGGACACAGCAGAACCTCTTCACTCTTGAATGCACAGCAGCTATGATTATCTACACAAGATCTGTACAATATCAAGCCAGTCAACATTCTGGCATGGAGAGAGGAGTTGCTGAATCCCCTCCTACCCCTAGCTGGGGAGCTGTGGACTATTGTTGGTTTCTGAGGAAAAGAGTCAGGTTTTTTAACAGAGCAAGCCCCGGGTAGGTCAACCATACTCCAGTTGAAGCTCACATACCTAGGAGTATGGGACAGCAAAAATTGGTTCCAGTGGGTTATTTTTTAAAGAAGACATGAAGTTGGGGGATGTAGGGAAGTACAGTAGATCTGAAGGAGGCATGATTATGGTAACACATAGTCTAAAGTATTCTCAACAAGCTATAAAATAAAAAAAAAATACAAGGAAGGAGGATACCACAGAGGTGTTCTGCATAGTTTGGCAGAGTGTTTGTTAAAGGGAATGAGAAGAACTTGTGAGAAACTTACAAAGAATTATGAAAATGTGTTTAAAATAATGTTGTTAAAGTGGGCTGGTCTCATTGTGAGGTAACTACAGGAATCCAACATTATCTAGAGAAGCAGAATTGGTATGATATGAATTTAGATTACAGAACTTCTCTGATATCCTCCCTGAGCTGCCGGTTCTCTGATAGCAAGAAATAACTAATAGGGAAGGTGTGGGTAGGCCAGATGCTATATTAGTCATGGTTCGCTAGAGTAACAGATCTTATAGGATGAGTAGTTCTCTATATAGAAAGGAGATTTATTAGAATGACTAACTGGCTGCAGTCCAACTAATCCAGCAATAACTGGCTGTGAACAGAAAGTCCAAGAATCTAACAGTTGCTCAGTCCACAAGGCTTGATGTCTCAGCTGGTCTTCAGTATACACCAGAAGAATTGATTCAACTGCCAGTGAAGGAATGAACTTGCCAGCAAGGTGAGAGCAAGCAGGCAAATAGCAAAAGCTTCCTTTTTCTGTGTCCTTATATAGGCTTCCAGAAAAAGGTGTAGTCTGTAGTAATGAAGAGGCGAGTAGGCCTGCTTTTCATCGTGCCCGGCTCCCACATGGTTAGCTTAGCCCCAGAAATAACAATACACAAACTGTATTCTTTTAAACACTGCCTGGCCCATTATATCTAGCCTCTTCTGGCTAACTCGCATATCTTGCTTTAACCCATATCTAATAATCTGTGTAGCACCACGAGGTGGTGGCTTACCGGGGAATATTCTAGTGTACATCCATCTTGGGCTGGAGCTTCATCGCGTCTGACCCAGAGAGGAGAGGCATGGCGATTGCCTCACTTTCTCCCCGCATTCTGTTCTGTCTACTCCACCCACCTAATTTTCTGACCTATCAGACCAAGCAGTTTTCTTTATTGATTAACCAAAGAAACAACAGATTGACAAATGACCTTCCCACATCAGTAGTCCACATTAGATCTGATTTAAAAATGTGTCTTTTCCCAGATCAAAAGCTCTGGAATAGAAGTAGATCTTGCTAAGCAAAGGTTTTTTTATTCCTTAATTTCATATGTAGTTAAGCTGACAACGAAGACTAGTCATCACAGATGCCAAGAGCAACAGGCATAACAGAACAGGGCTTATGATTTGATTGGTAAAAGGCAAGGAACAGCAGATTAGCATCTAACTGTTACATTCTAACATGTTTAGCAACATATTCAAATATTTAAAATTATCACACAAATGAAATGTGTTCACAGTGAAACATCTTGTCCAGTCACACTGGAGAATGCACAGTCAAATGGATGATGATAGAAAACTTATATAAAGCACTAGGCAAAGATCCAAGGGAAAATAAAAAGTGAAAGCTGCACTTTGTGACTCTGATGGCCATTATTTTCTTCCTATGATTTTACAGAGAAGCTAAAGGGGAGAGAACAGATGACCCAGCAGCTAAGACCCTAAGACCAAGTCATACTTTGCCCTCTCTGAGCAAGAGTCATTGTGCTGTTGTCTTTTGTTTTGTTTTATTTTTGAGTCAGGGTTTTGTTGGAGACCATGCTTTGAGAAATATGCCTCTTACCAGGGTAGGGGCATGGGGATTAGAAGAATAAGTAAAGAGAACAAAGACCCAAGTGAAAATAATAAACAGAAGCATAGGAGAGTATCAGGAGGGAATTCCAGTGAATACTGAAATTTGCTGAATTTAATTTTCTATACACTTTTATACCTTCATACAAAAGGAGAAGAAGGCAAAAGACTGCTGTAATATGATACAAAGGACAATTAGAACAATTACTTGGTTCAGTACTTGAGACATCAAGTTATTAATTCCTGAGAAAAGCATTCTGTTCTTTAGGCAGTGAACCTATCCTAAACCAAGTATCCTGAAGGTAGCCACTCTCAAGGTCAAGCCCCTTAATTTAAAAGAAGGGGCAGACGTATGTTTAAATTCTCTGACCTTTGGTCAGGGTGGAGTGGATCTACCTGTATGAGCCATCTTTATGTCCAAAATATCAAGTAACCACACTCTACCTCAGGGTGTGTAGCCATAGTTGTCAACAACTTTGAACAAGATAAAACTCTCAGTTAAGGTGGAAATAGGCTCACATTTTTGGGCCTCCACAGGATTTAACTATACAATACAGGTGGATTTTGATTTCACTATGTAACCCAGACTGGATTTCAAACTCTCTGGATTCTTTTGCCTTTATCTCCTGAGTGTTAGAATGGCAGGTATGTCCCACCATCTCTACCTACTCACATGGACTTCTTCCTGCCTGTTGTCAGTAGTGAGGCATGGATTTGCTCTCTCATTGTTTTAGCATGCATGCTTGCTTTAGAGCATTAAAATTATCCAGAGAAAGAAAGCATAAGCTCCCAACACATTTCTTTAATTATTTTGTGTCTGTAACATACTTACAATTATGAAGCTATGAGTAGAGGCTCAGAGTTAATTAATGTGATAATTAAAAAGAGACAGACTGAATATATACTGTTTTTCACACATATATTTTTTCTTTCCTTGCCATAGGAGCCTTCATTTGCAAGATGGTGCCCTTTGTCCAGTGCACTGCCATTGTGACAGAAATCCTCACGATGACCTGCATTGCCATGGAGAGACACCAGGGGCTTGTCCATCCTTTTAAGATGAAGCGGCAGTACACCAATCAAAGGGCGTTCACAATGTTGGGTGTGTTTATTACTTTGTGTCACTGTGACAAAACATCTGAGCTGCAGAGCTCAAACAAACACCTATCTTTGCTCACAGGTTCAGTTCATGATCTCTAGGCTATGTTGTTTCTGTGCCCTTGTGTGCTGAGTCAGAACACATGATGGAGAACTTGTGCCAGAGTTGGGTGGCTTACCTCATGCCACCCAACATAGACATGAGGCTGGGGGACAGAGAACAATAGTCTAGGTGTAAGGGTTTAGATAAAAGCTGCACCACCATGACAGTGAAAGAGAGAAACTTTGCTAATAGTCATGAGACAGAAAGAGGCAGATATTTTTGTTATAGGAATGTCTACAGTATAGGACTGTACTATTCCAGAAAGTAATCCTGAAATCTTTGCGATACCAAATTTATTTTTAAGCAGTTGGAAATGAGCAGACAAATCAATAGGGAAAAGAAGTTGTCAGTTACAATAAAACTTATGTCATGTCTTCTCTAAAAAGAGCTAAATATCTCTTTCCAATATAAAAACAACATATAGGTATGGAAAGAGTTTAACGTAAGGAGTACATGGAGAATTAAGGCTATTAAAAAGGAGGAGAAATCGTGGTGAATTTCAATGCCATACCATTGTAACAGGCATGACCTCGAGGATGAAAACTTTAAGATGCTGAAGGAAGACACTGAAGTGGGAAAGTCCCCCTTGCTGTGCTCATTAATTGACAGAGTTAATATTGTGAAAGTGGCTTTTATTAGCAAAAGCAGTCCACAAATTTGATGCAATTTCCATCAAAATCCCAATGACATTTTTCAGAGAGCTAAGAAAAGCAATGTCAAAATTCACATTTGTGAATGACACTGAATAGTGAATTTCAACACTGAGCAAAAAAAAAAAAAACAGCAGTGTTATAGGTAACTCAATATCTGACCTCAAAATTATATTACAGAGAAACAGAAAAACATCATGGTGCATGCAGAAAAACGGGCATGTAGTTGACATGGAGCAGACAACTCATATGTAACTCACACAGCTACAGTCAATTAAATTTTAATTGCATTTATTTGTTTCATTACACTTCATTTATTTATTTGTGTGTGTGTGTATGCATGTGTATGCTTGTGTGTGCATGCTACAACAAATGTGTGCAGATCAGAGAATGCTTGCAATTCTCTCCTTCCACTGTGTGGGTTTTGGGGCTCAAACTCAGGTTATCAGGCTCGACAGTAAGTACCTTTACTTGCTGAACCAACTCACTGACCCCAGTCACCTATCAAAAATACGTATTAGAGGCAATATAGCTTCTTTAACAAATGGTGTTGGGAAAAGTGATTTCTCCATGTAACAAGAGTGAGACTAGATATATATCTCTCACATTGCTCAAAAATCAATTAAAATGGATTAAAGAAGTAAGTGTAAGTGCTAGACCTTAAAAACTGCTGGAGGAAAACACCATAAATCATTTTGACATAATGTAGAATATTCCCAAGAACTGATAAATGTGGTTGCATAAAATAACAATCACCAGGGTCTGCAGGGCTGTCTATAGGATGGGAAAAATATTTGCTAAGTACACATCAGGTGGGATTAATAACTAGAACATATTAAGAACTGCAAAATTTAAACACTAAAAAAGTAATCCAATCAATTAATGGGCTAAAGAACTCAATAAGCAGTTCCCAAAAGAAGCAACACTAATGGCTAATAAACACTTGGGAAGGCATTCACTATCCTTAGCCATGAAGAGAATGCAAATTTAAATTGTTTGAGACTCCAATGCACCCCACTCAGAATGGCCACCTTAAAGAAAAATGGTCATCTTAAAGCAACAAATGCTGATGAGGATGTGAGTAAAGGAACACATCACTGCTGTGACTGCTGTGGGCATGGAACTGTAGCCACTAGGGAAATCAGTCCAGAACTTTCTCAAGAGACCTACCATGATGTAGAGCTACTGTTTGTACCAGCTATGTTACTTGGCTATAGTATATGTATCTGAAGGGCTCCAAGTCAACATCCCCAAGTAGGTATCATAATTATTGCTTTCATTCACAATAAATAGGAAATAGGAATAGTGCAGAAAGTCATCAACAAATGTAAAGATATGAGGTATATTTACAAGTCACAAAAAATAAGTCATGACTTTTGCTTGAAAATGAATGTAAGATTTAATCATTATATTAATTTTCTTCTCCTTTTGTGGCCTCCTTTCAAATCTCTCCCTCTCTCTTTCTGTGTGTTTCTGTTTCTCTGTCTTTCACATACAGACAATTTTCTAGTTTCTAGAGTCTACATATGATATAAAACATGAGGAACACATCACTACTGTGGGGTGCAAAGCTGTGACCAGCAGGGAAGTCAGTCTAGAACTTTCTCAGGAAAATATAGTTAACGTATGCCCCGACTTGCCACTCAGCTGTATTCAAATATTTGAAGTCAATATGGAAGCAGAAGGGAAGATTATTGGGGGTGCGAAGGAACCAGTTGGAATGGGCTTAGAATACAGGGGAGAGCAGTTGGGTGCTAGATCTATAATGAAAACTAGCCCTAAATAATGTAAGGGCCATAACGAAACCTACTTCCTTGAATGCTAACTTTAAAGTTAATACAAAGCTAAATGTTTGGAGGTTTTAAACAGATTGCTCATCAGATATGGAAACATACTACTCTTTAAGACGACTTGACTCCCATTCCATCTAAGTCAGATGGTTAACAACTGCCTTTAACTCCAGCACCAATGAATCTGATACCCTCTTCTGGCCTCCATAGGTGCCTGCACAAATGTGACATCCACTCTCAGAGGCAGACACACACACACACACACACACACACACACACACACACACACACACACACACAAATAAAAATAATAAAAGTAAATCTTTTAAAACCATACATGTATTTTAGACTTGCAGAAAAATGATAGAAGATGTTCTGTAATATGTTCAAAAGTTGTTCATTTCAGGGCTGGAGAGATGACTCAGTGGTTAAAAGCACTGGCTGCTCTTTCATAGGAGTGGGGTTTGATTCACAAGTCTCTCATAGTGTCTCATAACTGACTTCAGTGTCAGTCCCCCCAGGATCTGTCATCCTTTCCTGGACTCCCTGGTATCAGACATGTACACAGTATACAGACATACACGCAGACAAATATACATACTCATAAATAAATTTAAGTCTTTAAGAAGTTATTTATTGGTCCAACAAACATGGATCAGCTTCTACTAAGAGCTGAGAATTTTCCTTAGATTCTCATTTGGGGAAATGAAAAGTGGGTTGTCTTTGTCCTCCAGCATTTTAGGGGAAGTTGAGAAGTCACCAATAAGGGTAGACACAGACTCGCTAAACAAATAAAGCTCCTTTTGAAATGACAGCAAACTTCAAGTTACCTAGGGAAGGTGACTTCTGAGCTATCCCAGAACAAAGTCCACAGTGATGACAGAATAGCCCATGCAAGGTACAAATATGATGTGGAGCAGGGCAGGGGTTTCTGGGATGTAAGAATGGACACGAACAAAATCCTTTCCAGTAGAGTCTAGGTGGAAAGACCTGCCCTAGTGAAGGGAGAGAATGAGGATATTATCAGGCTGCGGCTATAGAATTTGGATTTTTACCTGCTAGGCAATTCAGTCATATAAAAGAGTTTTTAACAGTAAAAAAAAATGTGGAGCCTAGGAAGACAGTTCAGTGGATAAGAGTGTTTTCTGTACAAGCATGAGGGCCCAAAACCCATATAAAAAGACAGGTATGGCCACACACATCTGTAAGCCCAGGATTACTGGGGTTGCTGTCCAGCCAGTCTAGCTGAAAACGGTGCCTTCCAGCTTCAGTGAGAGACTCCATCTCAATGCAATTATGCGGAAAGTGCTAGATCATAAGATCCAATGCTCTTCTCTAGGAACCTCACACACGTGGGTTCTCTCTCTCTCTCTCTCTCTCTCTCTCTCTCTCTCTCTCTCGACTATTGTAGCACTGCTTTCCAAAGCAGTGGAAGGACAGAGATCCTTTAAGGAGATAATTGCTGTACTCGATGACAGAGAAGATGGGAGCAAAGGGGACCAGGCATCTTTATGATTAGAGAGTTAAGCATGTATGTTGCTTACCGAGCTATGTTGCATTTTAATAACTGTCATATTGTTGCAGGTGTGGTGTGGCTTGTGGCCATCATCATAGGATCACCCATGTGGCATGTACAGCGACTTGAGGTAGGCTCAGAGCTGAGATATTTTCTCAACCCTCCTTCTTATATTTATTTTCCTTCCTTGGAGAATATTATGGTGAATATATATATGACCTCATCCATTTCTGTAAAATCAGATGATGTTTTCAAATTGTCTTCTCTTTTATTTAAGTCTACTGGATGCTGCACCACTAATATTTAAAGTTAAAATTACAAAAAGCAGATTCCAAAATGACCTTATTCCCATTTTCTTAGCTTAATATGTTTTTTTCTAATATTCCAGTCCTGTTACATGAGATTTCAATGACTGTTTCGACATTGTCATTGTTGTTGTTGTTTTTGTTATTATTGTTATTATTTTATGAGACAAAGTTTTTCTGTGTAGCCCTGGAAGTCCTGGAACTCACTCTGTAGACCAGCTGGTCTTGCATGCAGAGATCCACCTCCCTCTGCCTCCAGAGGGTTGTGATTAAAGGTGTGCAACATCAATGCCTGGCTGACTTTTTTTTTTTTTTTAATTTTAAGTCAACCAAAGCTATAACAGATTGTCCCCTTGGTAGCTGATTTTCCTGTTGTCCTAGCCACTAGCAAATGGAAATATGAATTAGAATCATGTCCAGGTCTGATTTTCTCCCGCTTTAGTCTTTTCCCACACCTTTTGTGAGATTCTTCCATCATGTGAAGGAATTTACAGTGAAAGAACAAGTTAGAATAGTGGTTCCGGACAGCTTAGCCTGTCTCCTGAGGTGTACATTAGCATGACTTGTAGTGTAACACAGGTCTTTGTCTTTAAAGACAATAGAGCATTCATCACACAGCCTGGAATACAATTTGTAAAACAATATGTTCCTTTGTATCCTTAAATACAGACATGCAAATCTGAACCCTTCCTGAATTCTTTACCTAGGATTCCAAATGAGACCTGATATGAAAGTACATTGGAGAAAGTAGCTCAAGGATGAGGGGGCTGTCCCAGTGTTAGAGGGCTCGTCCAGCAAGTACGCATCGTAATACTAAAACTGCAAGGATAAACAAAATAAGAAGTGTCTCGGTATTCTTTGTGTAACTGATCCACTGAGTGAGCTGGCCTCTGTGAAAGCAGCAAGTGGCTTTTTTCCATTGCCACCTGGGAAAATATCCCCTGAGAATTTCAAAATAAAATATGGATGAAACTTTGAGCAGACCCTGAAACTCTTACAATTCAATTCACTCAGGTAATTAAACTCCTGTGGCTTCTGTCAGTCAGAACAATGGTATCTTCTCTGCTATAAGACACAAAGGTCAGTGTCCCAGTCACACATACTCTGGCAGCACACATACTAAAATTGGAGTTATTTAAAATTTTGTCTTCCCCGTGACTTAAAATGCTTTTAGGCTTCTTTCTACGCATTTGGCACCTCTCTCAGCACAGTAAAGAAAGGAGCGAAAACTGAGCAGATGTATTGGTTCTGACATGGGTGCTGCCCAGGACTGATTCCTTCTGTCTGGGATTTCTGATAACACCTGTAAAGTTCCAGCTGTGCCTCTATTCTCCAACCCATTACTCATCCCTATAGCCGCTATGGCTGCCTCCTTCTGCTGGTGTCACCCCATACCTCCAGCAACATGAAATATAAATGACAAAATCTAGTTCTCATTTCTGGAGCTCATTTCCTGCCCGCAGAAATCAAACAGATTTACCATTTTAATAAAAATGTCTTATCAAACATTCTAAATATATAAATCATTTCACTTGTAGAGAATTTATCTTCCAGATCTAATAGGCAAAGCCATACTCATTGCTAAACTCAGCCAAACCCTATTTGTTTCTTCAGGAAAAAGTCAGGTTTCACTTTTGAAATAAATATACTAACGTGCATCCCAGGATCATTTTGAAACTCCATTAGAAAGACTGCAATTGAGTGTAAGAACCAGAGCATGTTCCCAAATGACAGACAACATCAAAGCCAGCCTTTCGTGATCTTGTTGTTTTCTCTGGGCTCTCTCATGGTTGAGTTGACTCATGGTCTTTAGGGACGGAAATGGAAGGATTCAATATAAAGTGTCCTTATTTCTCCCCAGTGAATAAAAATGTAAATTCGCAGGACCCCAGACCTCATCAGAATACTATTCTTGGGGTACCTTGATTAAAAGTTTACTCAGGACAGAGGTCAGGGAATTGCAGAATGCTTGCGTAGTGGATTTATGTTTTCTGGATGAGGGTGGCTTTAGTGACATGAGTCTTTTGAGTTGTGCTCAACAACAAAGTTTGGCTTGGATGGGGGACCTGACCATCTTGAGTTGGAGTAGGTTGTGATGGAAGTGAAAATATAGATGGATCTCAACCCCAGCCACAATCATGAATGTGAAAAATTAGAGAAATATGTGCCTGGAAATAGCAAAGTTAGAGTAGGGGTGCAGCTCAGTGGTAGGATGAAGATGGACACTGTAAAATAATATCACATTAGCTTAGAATTGAGTATAATAAAGGATTCTTTATTCAGGGGTAGACTCACAGATCACAGTCCTCTGCATGAATGGAGAATAGAAACCAAATCCAGAGAGAGAGAGAGAGAGAGAGAGAGAGAGAGAGAGAGAGAGAGGAGAGAGAGAGCAATCTTTATGGCTGTATTTATAGTATGAGAGTAAACACACAAGTCAGCTGCTATCTTAAAGGCTATTGGCTGAAGGAGTTCTCATAGCACCTCCCCTTTGTATAAATAAGAGAATTCTTTTTTTAATTTATTTATTTATTAAAGATTTCTGTCTCTTCCCAGCCACCGCCTCCCATTTCCCTCCCCCTCCCCTAATTAAGTCCCCCCCCTCTCAGCCCGAAAAGCAATCAGGGTTCCCTGTCCTGTGGGAAGTCCAAGGTACCCCGCACCTCCATCCAGGTCTAGTAAGTTGAGCATCCAAACTGCCTAGGCTCCCACAAAGCCAGTACGTGCAGTAGGATCAGAAACCCAGTGCCATTGTTCTTGAGTTCTCAGTAGTCCTCATTGTCCGTTATGTTCAGAGAGTCCGGTTTTATCCCAGGCTTTTCCAGACCCAGGCCAGCCGGTCTTGGTGAGTTCCCAGTAGAACATCCCCATTGTCTCAGTGTGTGGGTGCACCCCTCATGGTCCTGAGTTCCTTGCTCGTGCTCTCTCTCCTTCTGCTCCTGATTTGGACCTTGAGAATTCAGTCCTGTGCTCCAATGTGGGTCTCTGTCTCTGTCTCCTTTCATCGCTTGCTGAAGGTTAATATTCAGGAGGATGCCTATATGTTTTTCTTTGGGTTCTCCTTATTTAGCTTCTCTAGGATCACTAATTATAGGCTCAATGTCCTTGGTTTATGGCTAGAAACCAAATATGAGTGAGTACATCCCATGTTCCTCTTTTTGTGTCTGGCTTACCTCACTCAGGATAGTGTTTTCTATTTCCATCCATTTGTATGCAAAATTCAAGAAGTCCTTGTTTCTTAATGCTGAATAATACTCTAATATGTATATATTCCATACTTTCTTCATCCATTCTTCCATTGAAGGGCATCTAGGTTGTTTCCAGGTTCTGGCTATGACAAACAATGCTGCTATGAACATAGTAGAGCATATACTTTTGTTGTATGATAAGGCCTCTCTTGGGTATATTCCCAAGAGTGGTATTGCGGGGTCCAGGGGTAAGTTGATCCCAAATTTCCTGAGAAACCGCCACACTGCTTTCCAAAGTGGTTGCACAAGTTTGCATTCCCACCAGCAATGGATGAGTGTACCCCTTTCTCCACAACCTCTCCAACAAAGGCTATCATTGGTGTTTTTGATTTTCGCCATTCTGACAGGTGTAAGATGGTATCTTAAAGTTGTCTTGATTTGCATTTCCCTGATCGCTAAGGAAGTTGAGCATGACCTTAAGTGTCTTTTGGCCATTTGAAGTTCTTCTGTTGAGAATTCTCTGTTCAGCTCCATGCCCCATTTTATAATTGGGTTGGTTAGCCTTTTACAGTCTAGTTTCTTGAGTTCTTTATATATTTTGGAGATCAGACCTTTGTCAGTTGCGGGGTTGGTGAAGATCTTCTCCCAGTTAGTGGGTTGCCTTTGTGTCTTAGCGACAGTGTCCTTTGCTTTACAGAAGCTTCTCAGTCTCAGGAGGTCCCATTTATTCAATGAGGTCCTTAATGTCTGTGCTGCTGGGGTTGTATGTAAGAAGTGGTCTCCTGTGCCCATGTGTTGTAGAGTACTTCCCACTTTCTTAAATAAGAGAATTCTAAGCCTAATACAAAACTATATACAATTAGAACAAATATCAAGTATAAAAATTAGCATAAACAATATTAAGCAAGAAACATATGCTAAATGTTTCAGTAATTATCCTATCCTAAGGAGCCTAAGTCTTGTATTAAAAATGGCTTGGCCAAATCATGAGAGAAAAGTAACTACAACTATCTAGTCTTCAGCCTTATCAAAGACCTTAGAAGGGAAATAATATTACTTGAGTAAATAGAAAGTGCAATCAAGCAACTTCTAAAATGTGCAATAAATGAAAGAGACAGTTGACTACCTGGGTAATCACCCCAAGTCTCATTTGCAACATTGGAGCAACCAACATTGTCTAAGGCTTAGAGTAAATGACTGAATATTTTCAGAGGCAGAAAATTTTTCAGAACCATCTTACCCTGTCTTGGCAAAGTTTGGCAGTCTATTTTTCTTGTATCCTGCTTGTCCTTTCCGGATACCATGCATTTTATCAGTGGTTGAGAAATGGACAGTCCTTTGCCCAAAGGCCAGTTTTTCCAAGAAGAAAACAAGCTCCAAGTAGAGTGTCTTCGGTGCTCAACATTCTTTTGGGAATGGATAATGGTGACAGATCTAAGAGTTGTCAACAAGGTAATTCAACCTATGGGCCATTTACAATCTTGCATTCCTGTCTTACTCAATTCTGCCAAGGCAGCTTCTTTTTTCACCAATGGTATTCATAGCATACAGAGAGGAATCCCACATCATCTCCCCTTTTCTGTCTAAATAAAAAAAGGTTTTAACTTTAATATAGCAAGATTACATACAACAAAACAGTTATCAAGCAAGAATTACAGTAATAATATTTATATTTACTTTATCTTTTATCATAACTAAAAAAACTATAATTATAACTATTCTCCAACTTCATCAAAGACTCCAGAAAGATATAATAGTCCCTAAGTAAACATGAAGTACATTGTAAGCAATTTCCAAAACTCTAGAATTGACGGAGACATTTTGCTACCTGGACAGTCACCCAAAGATCTTCTGTAATATTGGCACATCCATCTTCAGCCTACAGACCCATAGTATCTGGCAGATTTTTCTATAAAGAAGAAAAATTCAAAGACATTTCCACCTATATTGGCAGTTTGCCAGTTACTTCCTTCTGTGACCTGCAGAATGTCTGGCAGACTCTTTCATGTAGCAGAAATCCTGAAGGATTGTCTCACTTTTAGGCAAGTTCAGCAGTCATTTTTCTGTGGGTCCTATGTGTCCAGTTCATCCACCATACCATCAAGCAGTGCAGGCAAGAGTAGTTTCTTACCCAAATAGCTAACAAACTCTATAAGAGAGCTTCTTTGATGACCATCATCCTCTTGAAGTAGAATGGTGCTGCTAGGAGTAGATGAGTCTTATTGTTATTAAAAGTCCTAAGTTCTTAAAACATTTAGATACCATATTCTGTAAGTCTTTGAAAGGTTCGAAGGATATCTATCAATCTGAAATATATCTCATCTCTGTACATCTAGAAAACCTAACTAACATGACTACAAGCTTGACTATTATAGATGACTATCTATTAACCTGTATTCCTTAATTATATATTACATTTTCAAATGAGCTGCACAAACACAAAACCTTAATAAGAGTAGAAATATACATATAACAAAATTGACCTTAAATTTGTATCAATAAACCAAGACCCATACCAATGCAAAATATTCATTTCTATAGCAGTAGTTCACTTATCTTGCATGTGTGCAAGACTCTCAGTTTGTTCCTTATAGCTATAAAAAAATCACAAAGTGAATGCAAAACTGGTTGCCATGAATCTATATTCAGATGTATTTGGGATCCTTTGTTTATCTCTGGCGTTGCATGAACCCATCACAGTTTACCACTGAGCTTTCAGGGTGTCTAAGTACATGACCGCTATGGTCACTGACCCTTGTGGGCTCTGCCCACATGGAGTCAGAAATAATTTCATTTTCATATCTGTTTCCATTAAGTGTTATCATTCATAGTTGTACTCATCAATAAAATCTGAACCACAACTCAAATGATCTTAACCTTTGAATTGATGCTGAAAATTGGTGATGAGCCTCGCTAGGACTGTAAATATGTCATCGGGAATTCCACAGTGACCGAGATTTGATAAGGTCGTCCCTTTGCATGCCTATCCCAATGATAATACTTGGCATATATTTTAAATGTTCACTTTGTATCTGAAAGGAGCCTTTTAGCATTTAATACTATCTATCATGGCTGCAAACAGTGAGTTTAGGACTTGGAAGGTGAGGCCACTGGACTCAGAACAGCAAATTAATTGTTAAACAAATACAATCAAAATACCTATAGTGTGACAATAGTTTAAATCCAGTATCTTGTTCATTTCAGCTTTTGAAAACTACCAGCTGCATTTACAATCTTACATGAACCGGATAATAATGGCCATGTTCCTTCTGCTTTGAAAAAGATTGATGCTTGTCAAATCTCTTTCATCAGAACCTGAGAAAGCAAATGAAACAGTTTAATTAATATTAATCTGACTAGCATATGATACACAGTATTTTCCCATGTGCACTCTTTCAGCTAACTGAAAACTGTGGCCAGTGAAACAGAAGTTGAGACAGGTTTTTTATTTATTTATTTATTTATTTATTTATTTATTTATTTTTTTGAGACAGGTTTTTTAAAAAGTGACCATTGCAGACATAGTCCTGCATTCCATTTAAAATCACAAAGTACAAAATCAAAGCCTTAGTAATCAAGGGAAAGCCTACAGTTGCAATAAAATAACTGTGAAGGCTGATTCAAATTCTAAAAACTTCATCAGTAACCATGTGGGAGGTCTCTGAGAGGTCACAGTGGGTGACACTTGGCTGCATTCTGCTCTTTGGATGCCAGTTATTGCATTTTGTAACTGACTTGTTCTCACTTTAAAGGTTAAATATGACTTCCTATATGAAAAAGAACACATCTGCTGCTTGGAGGAGTGGAGCAGCCCCACGCACCAGAAAATCTACACCACCTTCATCCTCGTCACCCTCTTCCTGCTGCCTCTCTTGCTGCTGCTAGTCCTCTATGGTAAAATCGGTTATGAGCTTTGGATCAAGAAAAGAGTAGGGGACAGCTCAGCACTCCAAACTCTTCACGGAAGAGAAATGTTAAAAATAGCCAGGTCTGTTTATGAAAGTATTCACCAGTGTTAAAGTTTGTTTTATTAGTGGTGCTTGAAGGGACAGTTGCCTGGGTAATTCAGTCTGAGCATTATTGATAACTCAATTTGAGAGCATGGGCTCACTTGAAACCGTGATGCTATGGGGTGGTGTCAAGATCCACTGTGCTCCCCCTCTGCCAACAATATTAGAAATATGCAGAAATCCTTGCTTCAGAGGACCCCGAGTTCTGCACAAGTACAAGGGCATATGTTTGCATCTACCCTTGGCTCTTCCCACTTGAGAAGAATGTTAAACTACTGAGATGATGTGAAAATCCTTTGAAACCCCAGAATGCAACTTATTTTAAATGATTATGATAGAGACTTTGTATTTTAACTCAAAGGCAGTGATATCTCATTTTATTTATTAGCATCAATTTCAAGACAAACGTCACTGCTGTATTTCTCATTCCCATGACATAATAATCTATGTGGAACGACTGTTAAGCAAACAAGCAGAATTTTGCCTAGATTAGTGACTTGACAGGATTGCATGAATTCTTCAAGTATGTAGTGACCTCTAGTGACCAGTTAAGGGAACTTTCCTCTGAGTGCACGATGAAGCCCAAGGACAGCTGAGCACACCCAGACCTATGGGTACCATGTCCCCAGAGGACAGCTGAGCACCCCCAGATCTAGTGGCACCACTTCCCCAGAAGAAAGAGTTGTCAAACTGAAATGACAGGCGGTGAGTCTGGATTTTTGAAATAGAAAGCACCAGGCACATGTGTAAACCTGTGGAGATGTAAATCTAATTTCGGGGAAAGAAGAAAATCAGCTTGAATTTCTGGTTGATCATATTATAAAGTTTAGTTCTATCCTTGAGGCTTACTGTATTTCATAAGTACTGATATTTATCTATCAGAGGTAGACTGCTTTAAACACATGCTGAGTGAATGGAATCCACATCCCTGAAGAGACACTCCTAAACTTAAACCCAGAGGACATCATTTATTAGTCACCCTGTTGTGAATTAAATTTCCCCTTTCCCCAGTTTCTGCCTCTGTTCACTGGCTTATTGGGGAAATGAAAGCCGTATGTCTGTAGTCTACTGAGTTCCAGACTGAGCACTTATCACAGGGGTGTGTGAGGTACGGAGACTGTAGAGATGAGGAGAAGCAGATAATCTGCCCACGAGCCGCCTCAGGAAGTTCGCCAACACTTGAAAAAGTGTGGTTACGTGAAGTAGGTTCAAACAGTAATGCATTTGATAGCACATTGACGCGTTTGCTAAGGACAATCCAACCAATGCAATGTTTCTTTGTGGGTCTAGGAAGAAGAAGCGAGCTGTGATCATGATGGTGACAGTGGTGGCTCTCTTTGCTGTGTGTTGGGCACCTTTCCATGTCTTTCACATGATGATTGAATACAGTGAGTGCCTGTCACTCTTCTTTGTTTTCCCTTTTCTAGAGAGTTTATAGTTCATTTCCTACTAGAGCATGCATTAAATCATTGATTTTTCACTGACTGCTGTTCATTAGGCTAATCAAATGTCAAATACTAAATATTGCCTTTGTGTATTAAAGAATACCAAGTCATCACAGGTGATGCACAACTAGGATTAAGTCATTATTAGTTACAAAAGATAAAGAAAAGCGTTTCAAGCTTCTCCTATGCTGCCCCTCCTCTCCCTATGCTGTTTAGCATGGAGAAACACCTTAAGAACATTCGCTGTGTAGAACCTTGGCTTGCACTTTGTGAATTTAATGAAGCTAGGAGTCCAATCCAATGCCTACGTGCAGTTTTCCTTCATTTGTTCACTGGTACCTAACACAATTGTGTTTCTGGAGTGCAAAAGAACATGCGAAGGGTAACTGTGCTTATGTGAGGCTTGGTGTTATTGAATTGCAAGTCTATGAATCCTACATATATGCCAGGCACCAGGCAATGCATGGTGAGTGCATATTCCAAAGAGGCTTTGATCCAGGTACTAGATACCATTTTCAAAGTCATCATGAGAATGTTTCACATCCTTAGCCACTTGCACAAGAACAAATCTTTACAAATACTTATGGTACAAATTTATTGTTATTTCTTGATCAAGCATTCTAAATTATTATTTTATTTCAGGTAATTTTGAAAAGGAATATGATGAAGTCACAATCAAGATGATTTTTGCCATAGTGCAAATAATTGGATTTTTCAATTCCATTTGTAATCCCATTGTCTATGCGCTTATGAATGAAAACTTCAAAAAAAATTTTGTGTCGGCAGTTTGCTTTTGCATAGTAAAAGAAACCTCCTCTCTAGCATGGAGGCATGGAAGTTCAGGAGCTATGGCTATGCAGAGGAGAGCAAAGTTAGCTGACGGAGAGAATCCCATAGAGATCAAGGGAGAAGTATTTGAGGACACCAACGTCAATGTCAAGTGGTGTGAACAGCCAAAGAAGAAGAAAACATCACAAGTTGCTTCTTTTCCTCTTTAGTTCTGAATTTCTGAGAACTCTGCTGTAGATGTAGACATTAATTTTAATGGCGTCTTCAGTACCTGTCATACTGTAATTGAAAGAAGATTACGTTGAGAAAATGTTGAGAGCTTTTATATTAGAAATGCTGCAAGCTCTTGAAAGGTGAAGGCAGCAGAATCAGGAATTTAAAGTAGTCCTCAGCTGCATAATGAGTTTTAGGGTAGCTTGGCCTGCAAGAGATCCTGTCTCAAGAAGCCGAATTAATAACAACCGTACTTACTAATGACTGTGACAAAATATTTTTCCGTGGAAAATACATATGAACTACAATTTTGAAAAATTATTGAGTCATTCTTGTGATTCCTAGGTGAGGTTTTTTGTTTTTATTTTGCATTTATGACTGGTTTATCTATGTTTATGTCTGTGCACCATATGCATACCTGGGTGCCCACAGAGGCCAGAGTAGGGCATTGGATTTCCTGGAAAAGGAGTTACAGAAGGTTGTGAGCTTTTGCTACATGGATCCTGTGAATGAAACCCGGGTTCTCTGGAAGAGCAGCCATCTCTTCTGCCCTAAAGTGAAGCTTTAAAAATCTTGTATAAAAAGAAATGTTCTTCGGGGGCTGGAGAGATGGCTCAGCGGTTAAGAGCATTGCCTGCTCTTCCAAAGGTTCTGAGTTCAATTCCCAGCAACCACATGGTGGCAAACAACCATCTGAAATGAGGAGGTCTGGTGCCCTCTTCTGGCCTTCAGGCATACACGCAGAAAGAATATTGTATACATAATAAATAAATAAATAAATAAATAAATAAATAAAAGAAATGTTCTTGCTAGTAATTTTTGTCTATGTGGTCAATGTGATATGACTTTCTATGTATTGCTAAATTGAATGAAAACATTAGAAATGCATCTTCCTCCTAGAATGTTAATTTAGTAGTTGAGCATCACACATGACTGTTGAGGTTATTCTAATTCTTTTGCAAATGAAGCCCTTACCAAAGCCACTAAGTCTAAGATGGAGAAGCAGCCAAGCATTAAGTAGTTTAGCAATATTGCACATGGGGGTGGAGTTTCTTAGAGCCCCGAGTGACCATTTCTGTGGTGACTGACAAGTCTCTTACCAATTTTGCAGTCTTCATTTGTTCTGGTGTAAACTGCAGTTGATGCATGCTCTATCCCATGAAGTCTCTATGGAAACTGGAGGAGACACAATTAGAAAATTGTTTTGACGGACAAAGCAGTCTTTCCTTCTGAAGCACTGTTCTGCTCATGTCCCCAGCTTCCCCTCCTTCCTGTTGGGAGTCTTGTCTTGACCCTGTCCAACTTGTCCCTCATAAATACATTTGGTTTCTCTACTCAGAAGAATACCGTGAGGGACCTCATGTATGGACAGGACACACACACACACACACACACACACACACACACACACACACACACCAAGTGACTTAAAATACAAATATTTGTATTTTTCAACCATTTATTCTCACTAGTGGGATGAACAACCTGCCCTTATATAAGTGTAATAGGTATAACTGAATAGTGCCTGTAAAATCTTGCTGCTCCATGGCTGCCCCCAAGAGGTGGGCTGGGATACTCAATAGATTCATCTACTCTGGTTTCTTCCCTCAAACCTTCTCTTGTTGGTCTTCTAACTCCCTCATGTCACAGACTCAGAGGCCACCCACCATCAGAGCATAGGACCATTTCTCTTCCAATATCTAAAACTTTCAAAGCCAGGTCGTAGCCCTGTAGCCGACATGTTTCTTCTGCCTCCAGTTTCCAGCCTTGAGTCCTCTCAGCTGCTAACAAAAATGCCAGGATCACTGAGGCTACTTGTGGTTTAAGCTTTAAGACCTGAGAACCAAAAACTGAGGCTACCATCTGCTTGGTAGACTGCCAGTTTGTCGTGTAAAAGCATGCACGGAAAATACGAAGATAAAATAATGTGTGATATTGGGGAGGGGAAATGCAATATGACAGGGAAATTAGCACATCAAAGAGAGGGAGGCTGGTTTATGTGTTTGGTAATGGATTGTTTGGGTCATATTGTGAACTGTCTGCCTGTATGCCTAGCTATCCTGTTAGAAACAGCAAATACTAACATGAATTTGAAACACAGCCTTTGGTTGCCTTTACTTAGCCATATCTGTACAATTTCTATTCTAAATATGACAGTGGAAAATATGTTATCAGGTATTAGCTTCTCAATTATTGAACATTAAAAAATTCCCAGAGCAGAGCAGAGCCTAACAAACTTAGGTACTAGGAAATAGTGAATATTTAAAATTATTGCCATCCTATGAAAGTGTCTGATGCCTCAGAATACCAAAAGCTTTTTAATATGTACACTGGCCAGTATCTGAATTTCCTTCCTCAACAATCATCTATTCAACCATTAACTCCACTTATTAATTGGATTATTGGTAATGTTTAATTTGGGAAGATTATCACAGATTCTGGATATTAATGTCATTTTATCAAGTGGCAGAAAACTTACTTAAGATATTGTGTACCCATTACTCCTACACGTATTCCTTCAAATTTTGTTAATATATAAATTATTTCTTAATTTACATGTTTACTTTAAATCTCTATTAAAATACATCAATTTGCTTGTTCTGGGGGCATAATTTTAAAAAAGAAGTAGACACCTCATTTAATAGAGATTAAAAGTGAAACACAAACATTGTTTTGGCTAAAACACTGGGAATTTAACAAAACTAAATGCTCACCCTGAAACTGCATTCTTTGTTGTAAGAAAGAGATAAAGGCATTCAGATGCAGCACACAAATTAAAAAAAACAATTGGGGATGGTGAGAATTGGCCATGTTGTTAAGAGGGTGTTGGAGATGATGAGGAATGGGAGCCATGCATAAGGATGAAGATGCAAACAGTTCATCATATTCCATCAATTTAAAAGGCCTGAGATAGGCATGGATGTTTTTAAAGCACTAAACGTCCTTAGCCAGAAGCTGGCTATGGGATATTAAATTTCTGTGCTGTGAAATTTTTGATAGAGTGAGGATATTTCTGCCTTCTGCCATTTATTTACTATCCTGGTTCAAACTTTTTCTGAAATAATTTTTCCAATTCTCTTTTCCAGTGGCAAAAAATCCACATAATGCAAACATTCCATTCTTTGAAATGTTTTAAGTGTGAATCTAATAGCATTAATCATCTTCCTGATGTGCAACCATATCCACAACCAGTTTTCATGTGTCTTCTAGCTTACAAACTGACCTTAAATGACGTCTTTATTTTCCCTTCTCCTGCCGCAGCAGCCACCACTCTGATTCCCTCTGGATGCTTCTGACTCCTTTCCTGTTCTCAAAAAGAAGTCCTAAGTACTTGTTTAAAGAGTCAGGCTTACAAATAATATAACTGGAATTTATTTCTTCTCAGGTTGTTTTTAATTTTCCCCTTTAAACTGTTGATACAACTGTGAGAATTGTTTGGTAAAAATCTGATAGGACATAGATTATTGGAAGTCTGCATAGTGACTGGTTTATTCTTAATTTTGGCGTTTCTGACATAAATTTATAATTACATATATTTCTGATGTTTCCTCTAGGTATTTAATATACAGTGTCAGTTTAAGAACTTTTGATAAGTATTCAAAGTCCCATAGTGTCCTTCTTTCATGTCAAATTAATTTAAAAATATCAGTAGCCTTCCTATATACAAATGATAAATGGGCCAAAAAGACATCAGAGAAACATCACATTTTACAAAAGCCACAAATTCTATAAAATATTTTGGGGTAACTCTAACCAAACAAGTGAAAGACCTGTATGACAAGCACTTTAAGTCTTTGAAGAAAGAAACTGAAGAAGATATCAGAAAACAGAAAGATCTTCCATGACCTTGGGTAGGTAGGATCAACTTAGTAAAAATGGCAATCTTACCAAAAGCAATCTACAGATTCAATGTAATCCCCATCAAAATTCCAACACAATTATTCACAGACCTCGAAAGAAAAACACTCAAGTTCATATTGAAAAACAACAACAAAAAAATCCAGGATAGCTAAATCAATTCAGTATAAAAAGGAACTCCCAGAGGAATCATCATCTCTAACTTCAAGTTCTACTCTAGAGATATAATAATAAACAGCTTGGTATTGGCATAAAAACAGACACATGTATCAATAGAATCAAATTGAAGACCCTGACATTAATCCACACACCTATGAACACCTTATTTTTAACAAAGAAGCCAAAATGATACAATGGGGAAAAAACATCTTCAGCAAATAGTGCTGGCATAACTGGATGCTGACATGTAGAAGAATGCAAATGGATCCATATCTATTTCCATGTACAAAATTCAAGTTCAAGTGAATCAAAGACCTCAACAAAAATCCAGCCACACTGACCCTGATAGAAGAGAAAGTGGGAAATAGCTTTGAACACACTGGCACAGGAGACCACTTCCTAAATATAACACCAATAGCACAGACACTGAGAGCCACAATTAATAAATAGAACCCCCTGAAACTGAAAAAGTAAGGCAAAGGATCTGGTAAATAAGACAAAATGGCAGCCTGCAGAATGGGAAAAGTTCTTCACCAACCCCACACATAACAGATGGCTGATCTCCAAAATATATAAAAAACTCAAAAAACTAGATATCAAAATACAAAATATTCTTAGTTAAAAATTGGGGTACATAAATAGAGAATTCTCAACAGAAGAATCTAAAATGACCAAAAGACATTTATGATATTGCTCTACATCCTTAGTCATCAGGGAAATGCAAATCAAAACAACTCTGAGATACTGTCTTACACCTGTCAGAATGGTTAACATCAAAGACCCTGATGACAGCTTATTCTGGACAAGATATGGAGTAAGAGGAACACTCCTTCATTGCTGGTGGGACTGAAAACTTGTACAGTTACTTTGAAAATCAGTATGGTGACTTCTCAGAAAATTTGGAAACAATCTATCTCAAGAGCCAGTGCTACCACTCTTGGGCATATACCCAAAGAATGTTCATACCACAAGGATATTTGCTCAGCTACATTCATAGCAGCATTATTTGCTACAGCCAGAAACTGGAAACAACCTAGATGCTTCTCAAACAAAAATGTGGTGTATTTACACACTTACTCAGTTGTAAAAAAATGACATCATGAAACTTGAAAGCAAACATATTAAACTAGAAAAAAATCATCCTGAATGAGGCAACCAAAACACAGAAAGACAAATATGGTATGCACTCATTTATAAGTGGATATTAGATGTAAAGCAAAGGATAACCAGGCTACAATTCACAGCTCCAGAGAAGCTAGGTAATGAGAAGTTCCTTAAGAGAGACATATGGATTGCCCTAGGAAGGGTAAATAGATGAGATCTCCAGGGTAAACTGGGGACAGGGGGTACAGTGGAGGAGATGGGGGATGAGAACCTGAGGGAAGAGGATGGTTCTGTTTGGGGAGGGATGAAGAGGGGAGAGGGAGAGCAGTGAAAGAGAGGTCTTGATAGAGGGAGCCATTATGGGATTAGGGAGAAACCTGGGGCTAGAGAAATTCACAAGGATGACCCTAGCTAAGACTCCTAGCAATAGTGAAGAAGGTGCCTGAACTGGCCTTCTCCTATAATCAGATTGGTGACTACTCTAATTGTCATTGTAGAACCTCCATCCAGTAACTGATGGAAGAAAGGGCAGAAAGCCACAGTAAAGCACTGGCCAGAGCGCAGAGTCCAGTCAAAGAGAGGAAGGAGAGATTACATGACAAATGGGTATCGAGATCTTAACTGGGAAACCCACGGAGACTCTGTCCCAAGCTAGTGGGACCTCAAAGACTCTGGACCAACAGTGAGATGGTCTCTGGGGGGCGACTCCTCCTTGGTCTTTGGACCAACACAACCATTAAATGCCAGTAGCTTCCCAAGAAGATCCTCTTCCCCCACCCACGATGGAATAGGTACCCACAGCTGCTGTATGTTCGTAACTCCAATGACCATGTCAGATCCAGAAGAGAATGTCTCACATTATCCTTCCCTATCCTCGAGTTCTTATTCTCAATTCTCTAATCATCATATTCTATAAAATGAAGCTTCTCTGGCCAAGCTTGGTGCATCATTAGGATATTTCTATAAACATAAATATTTAGATGTCATTTTGGCTACATTTCCATTTAGCAAAATATTGGTAATAAATTCTACCATAGAGCTCAAGACCTCCCAGCCATAAACTTTTGACCAGTTTATAGTACCAGGCATGTATTCCCGCATGTGGAGGAGGCCTCAAATCTAAACAGAGATGGTTGATTCATTCTGTTGGACTCTAGCGTCCAAATACCGAAGAGTCTCCCCCAGAGACCACACACCACAGCCGATGCAAAAGCATGAGGATTTTATTAATTCTGTCATGACAGGGTCCCCCAGCATTCGGGAAGCCGAGGGACCCCAAATAGCTGGTACAGTCTACTTTTAAAGGGGCCACAGAAGCAAGGGGGGGTTGTTCTTTGACTATTCTGATTGGCTTATTTGAAAGGACTATTACCAATAATTGACTGTTGCCAGATCAGATGAGGTAAGAGGTCATTTTGACTCTGTTTCCCAGGGGACTGAATCAAAACATACGTATATGGGTAATTGTTCAGGAACTGAGTACGTGCGCGTGTAGCTGTTAGGTCCTTGGTTCCCAGGGGAGGAAGGGAAGCACTATGGCACAGAGGCTGAGAGGATTCAGAATTGTCAAAAATGGCTTCAGGATTGTCTTAAAGTCTTAATATTCAAGAACAAATTTTGAAAATGGCACCACTTTTTCTGTTGTGTACCCCATCCCCAGTATTGCCACTATTCCAAGTGAAAGCCATCTTACAGCATGCAGAGAGTATGTAAAAGCCTTGCTGGTCATATAGCCATCCATTTGGTTGATTGCATAGTGGACTTCAAATGAATCAGCCCCAACTTTAAAGTCAAACTTTCAGTGAATCAAGTAGATATCTCATTGATCAAATGTTAATAAAATATATATTTTTTGTTTTCAGGGAGAGTATGACTTGCTATACAGCAATAAAAAATGACAGTATATCACCCAATCCTAGATCTAACATGGGTAAATTTTTTTGTTGATATTACCAGGGATGATGTAGATATTTTGTTTCTTTACATCTGCATGAAAAAATATACAGCTCTATTTTTCACACTTATTTATATGCACAGACACAGCTTCTAAGTTTTGTATTTGAGATGAGCCAGAAAAGCATTACCTATGTACGACTTGTTTCCGTACTGAGTAGTCCCAGTCTCAGCTGTAGGCTGATGACTAAGAACAAAAGTCTTGGAGATATCATCGGGAGATGACACAGCTGATTATAGTTAGTGGTAGGCATGACAGGACAGAGAGATGCCATTTCTGGCAATCATTAGTATCTTGCTATGACTCACTGTGACTTTAGACGAATCCTTCCTCTTGAAATATCAGAGCCATTTTCTCCCTTTCCTGCCACATTTAAAGAACAGGTGACTAAACATGAAGGATGGCAATGGTGGTGATTCTTCTGGCTGTATTCACAGGGTTCAACAAGATATCAAATTTTTAATGATTCCTTTTAATCTGATGGTCTTCACTTTAAGTAACAAGCATTTGGTTCTTTGTCTTTGTTGGGCACCTTGGCAGGTATTTGAGTAACTACCTTGAACAAGGTACAGGAAGAGAGACATAAATTCCATATGGATGCTGAAGGCTGCAGTCAGAGAAGGTTTCTAAACCACTTGAGAAGTGCCTGTTTCCAGGAAGACTTTCTGGAGAATATGCGATCTGAGTCCATACTGGAAGGAAGATTAGGAGAGAGGAAAGGAATGTCAGTATAGACGGTGCAGACCGAGGTAGAATAGGCTGGAGAAGGGTTGATTATACACCAATCTTATGAAGGCATTTTCTCAATTGTTCTAGCTTGGGCCAAGTTAAAAACCAAAACCAACAAAATAAACAAACAAGCAAAAAAACCAAACAACCCCATCCAGAACCTAACCAACTGACTTGATGTCTCACGTTCTCATTTTGTCTTTGATCCAGTTATGTTGTCTTGGATGAGAAATGAAAAAAAACCTGGAAATAACCTAGGTACCCTTCAATAGAAGAATGGATAAAGAAGGTGTGGCACATATATACTTTAGAGTTCTACTTCAGTGGTAAAAAACAGTGACATCTTGAATTTTGCATGCAAATGGATAGAAATAGAAAACACTTTACTGAGTGAGATAACCCAGACCCAAAAAGAGGAATATGGTACGTACTTACTCATAAGTGGATTCTAGCGATAAACAAAGGACATTGAGCCTATAGTTCATTATCCTAGAGAAGCTAAATAAGAAGGTGAACCCCCCAAAAAACATATATTTATCCTCCAGGATATTGGAAGTAGACAAGATTGCCAGGCAAAAGTTGGGAGCAGGGGGGAGGGAGATCGGGGGGGGGTTGTAGGGAAGGAGAGATGGGGAGAGAGAAGGGAGAAGGGGAGGATTGGGGAGAGCTTGGGGGAATGGGATAGTTGAGATGGAGGAAAGGTGGATATGGGAGCAGGGAAGAAGATATCTTAACTAAGGGAGCCATTTTAGGTTTGGCAAGAGTCTTGGCTCTAGAGGGGTTCCCAGGTGTCCAAGGGGATTTCCCCAGCTAGCTCCATGGATAGCAGAGGAGAGGGTGCCTGAACTGGCCTTCTCCCATAGCCACACTGATGAATATCTTGCATATCACCATAGAACCTTCATCCGGAGATAGATGACAGATAGAGACAGAGATCCATATTGGAGCACTGGTCTGAGCTCCCAAGGCCCAGATGAAGAGCAGAAGGAGGGAGAACATGAGCAAGGAAGTCAGAACCGCGAGGGGTGCATCCACCCACGGAGACGGTGGGACTGATCTAATGGAAGCTCACCAAAGCCAGCTGGACTGGGTCTGAAAGAGCATGTGACCAAACCAGACTCTCTGAATGTGGCCGACAATGAGGGTGGACTGAGACGCCAATGCTAATGACACCAGATTTTGATTCTACTGCATGTACTGGCTTTTTGGGAGCCTAGTCTATTTGGTTTCACACCGTCCTAGACCTAGAGGGAGGGGGAGGCCTTGGACTTCCCACAGGGCAGGTCACCCTGACTTCTCTTAGGACTGGAGAGCAAGGGGGAGGGGGAGTGAGGGGAGTGAGAGGGAAATGGGAGGAGGTGGAAATTTTAAATAAATAAATAAATAAATAAATAAATAATATTGCCCTTTTTATTTCATAGTTACTATTTATGAGATAACACAGATCACGACACCTGGCTTTTTGGGAACATCATCCAGTCTCTTCACAGATATAGGTGCCTCTCTGGTGTGTTATGAAGTAACACAATGCATGAAACACAACAAATACTTTGACAACTAACTACCACAAAGGAGATGATATACACAATATTAAAAATTAGTGTATATTATTTCTAACAGTTAACTTAAACTACCAAACCCAAAGTCGTTTCTTACCATGATTCTAACATTTTGTCAAGTAAATGTAGGAACATCAGAAGTTATATGATACATAACTTTAAAAAAGATGGTTTTGTTATTTATTTATGTATATGTATGTCTGCATGCATGCATGTGTACATGTGTGTCAGTGCTTTCTGAAGACCAGAAGAGGATACTGGATCCCCTGAGATGGGAGTTACAGAATATTGTGAGCTGCCTATGGACAGTGCTGGCAACTGAACTCTGGTCTTCCGGAGCGTCTCCTAACTTCTGAGCCATCTCTCCAGATTCATAACATGTATAACTCTGAAACCTGTTTACTTACAAAATGTATGCTTCTTTGGTGGGTTCATTATAATGTATGCTTATACATTTGTGTATATGTGTGTGTGCATATGTGTTTCACAAATGCTGAATTAGGAGATAACACATTTAGTGCTCTCTGAAATGAGTTTAGCAATAATTGTTGGTTTCGGTAGGTGTGAATCATGCACGCTGTATCTGTGATGGAGTTACAGGATGTACCTAACCCTGGTAGGGCTGAGGGGGGCACAAGGGTTCACCCTGATCTTTGGTCACTTCTCAGTAGTGATGGGAAACTGTTCCTTTCTGCAAGTTGTTTGGAATGTTAGTAATTTCTATAGGCTGAATATATGGCATTTATAGTAAAATGCCCCGTGTCTGTGCATATAATCAAACACAGTTCATCAAAACAATTGTTCAACAGAAAAGAACCACTAGTGCCCTTGGAATTTTTTTCATCCTCGTGTCAAATGAGATCATGTTCAGCGTTACAGAAGGGTGAACTCTTTAAGAATAACTAACATGTTCAAAGTAATAAACATGTCTACTTCCAGTGACATATTTGTTACCTATAAAGTCAATCAGATTGCGTCAACACATCAGACATTCTCACACTAGGACTCACTCAGGGAACTGTTCCCAGTACACTCCTTACATTGCAGCACTTCCTTTTTGCAAAATACAGAAAGAAATAAATGCCCAGTGCTTGGTTAAACACTCTGAGTCAGAAATCTGCTGTTGGCACTGTTACTATGCATGTGGCATAGCCTATGCTAATCAGTCTCTCAGAATGATATGTGGCTACCTCTTGCACTAGTTTGGAAGAGCAATTAAAATTATAATTATATATGAAATTACATATATATAATTGAAATATATATAATTAAAATTATACATGTAAATTACTTAGTGCAATGTCTGGCCTGAAGTGAGCAGTTAAATGATGTTAGATGTGATCAAGAGTTTCAAATGCTACAAGCAGCATGGAAAAACAGAGCAGAGAATAGCTTTACAAGTTAGCAAGAAATGTGATCAGCTCTTCCAGCCACCATGGAGAAAACTGTGTGTGTGTGTGTATGATATATCCCCAATGAAGTTTCTTCTCCTTCCTCTTCTCCCATCTCCCGACCACTCATCCTGTTTCTGTTCAGAAAGGGGCACACCTCCCATTGGTATTAACAAAGCAAGGCATATCAAGTTGCAGTAGGGGTACACGTTTCCCCTTGTATTAAGGTTGGGCAAGATAATGAATGGTTCCTATGAGCCAGGCAAAACATTAGAAAACTTTAGTGACAGCCCCTACTCCCTTTGTTAGGAGTCCCTCAAGTAGTTTAAGCTATACAACTGTCACATATATGTAGTAGGCCTAGGTTGGTCCCATGCAGGTTCTCTGGTTGTTGGTTCAGACTCTGTGAGTTCCTATGAGCCAGGTTTGTTGTTTCTATGGGTTTTCTTGTAATGTCCTTGACTGCTCTGGCTTCTACAATCCTTCCTCCATTTCTTCAACAAGGTTCCCTGAGCTTGACCTAATGTTTGGCTGTGAGTCTAGGTCTCTGTTTCCATCAGATGGATGAAAGCTTTCTGATGACAGTTAGGGTAGTCGCCAATCTGATCATAAGAGATAGCCACAGTTCAGGCTACATGTGCACTATTGCTAGGAGTCTTAGCTGGGGTCATCGTGTAGAGTCATGGCAGTTTCCCTTGCATCAGGTTTCTCCCTGACCCCGAAATGCCTCCCCCTTTCAGTCATCTCTTTTAGTACTCCCGCCTCCATCCACACCTAACCAGATCCCTTATGTTCCGATCCTCACCTGCCCCAGTCCACCCAGGAGATCTCTTCTATTTCTCTTTCCCAGAGAGATATGATAGTCCCCCTTGAGTTCTCCTTGTTACCTTGCCTCTCTAGGTCTGTGAATTAGAGCATGGTTATCCTTTACTTTACATGTAATATCTACATCTGAGTAAGTACATACCATGTTTGTCTTTTTGGTTCTGAATTACTTACCTAAGAATGATTTTTCTTCTAGTTGTATCCTTTTGCCTTCAAATTTCCTGATGTCATTGTTTTTTAAGAGCTGAGAATACTCCCATTGTGTAAATGTATCACATTTTCTTTATCCAATCTTTGGTTTAAGGGTATATAGATTGTTTCCAGGTTTTGGTTATTACAAATAATGCTGCTATGAGCATAGTTAAGCAAGAGCCCTTGTGGCATGATTGAGCATTCACTGGGTATGTGTCCAAAAGAGCTTGCTATTGTTGGGTCTTGAGGTAGGATTTTTCTTAATTTTCTGAGAAATTGCCATACTGATTTCCAAAGCTGCGGTACCTATTTGCTCTCCCACCAGCAATGAAGAAGTGTTCACTCTACCCCACATCCTCTCCAGCATAAGCTCTCGTTTGTGTTTTTGCTCTTAGCTATTCTGACAGGTGTAAGATGGAATCTCAGAGTCATTTTGATTTGCATTTCCCTGATGGCTAAGCTTGTTGAACATTTCTTTAAGTGTTTCTCTGACATTTGAGATTTGTCTACTGAGAATTTTCTGTTTAGATTTGTACCTTATTTTAAATTGGATTATCTGGGTTTTCAATGTCTCGTTTCTTAAGTTCTTTATATAGTTTGGAGATCCGCACTCTGTCATAAGAGGGACTGGTAAATATCTTTTTCCATTCTGTAGTCTGTAGTCTTGTATAACAGTGAGCATGCTGGACTCTGTAGCCAGCTTTTAATTGACATGGATACATTGTTTCAACTCTGAACATCTGACCCTAGGAGATCATGTCCTCAAATGTCTGGTCCTGGGAGAGGCATCTCTAATCTGATACAGAAGCAAAATAAGACAGGTAAAATCTCAGTAATATGGTGAGTTCTGTTCAGCATCTTCAATGAGCCAGGTTTCATGAACAACATATTTTGGGGCCAGATTCTCTCAACCTTCACGACTGTTATAAAACACAGGTCAGGATAAACTCTTGTCTTCTGTGTTAAAATTTCCAGTAATATTTGATTCTCTCCTTGAGTAAAAATAATACAATTTCAAATACATGTACAATTATCCATTTAGATAGGAAATCTAAATGACGCATATTGTAAAAGATGTTTAACACTATAAAGCAAACCAGCATTATTTATGTCATTACCAAGTATATACATATAGAATCTTTTGGTACAATTTTTCATAATCTTTAATCACCATTTAAGTATTTATAATTTTATTATATTATTTATGGAGTGTTCAGATTGGCCCCATGTCATCCTTATCTATTGCCTTTGCCATTTATCTCAGTAGAGATCTGCATTTTGACTTTGGGCTTAATTATGTAAGGTGGATAGGTTTCTGTTGATCAGACACAAGTTAGGATCATCAAGAAAGAGGAAACCTCAACTGAGAAGTTCCTCCATCAGACTGTTTCTAGGCAAGGTTATGGACCATTTTCTTGATTAATTATTAATGTTGGAGGGCACAGTGATACAACCCCTGGATAGGTGGTCAAGAAGGCTGAGTAAGCTTTAGGGAGCAAAGAAACAAGCCAGTCAGCAGTATTCCTCTGTTGTCTCTGCTTCAAGCTGTTTTCCTTTCTTACCTCAGTGGCAGATTGTAACCTGTACACTGGATTAAATCCTTTCCTCACTGTCTTAGTTAAGGATTTTATTGCTGTGAAGAGACACCATGACCACGGCACCTCTTACAAAGGAAAACATTTAGTTGAGGTGGCAACTTACATTTCAGAGTTTTAGTCCATTATCATCATGGCGGTGAGCATGGTAGCGTGCAGGCAGACATGGTGCTAGCTACATCTTGATCAGAGGGAACTGGAAACAGTCTGAGACACTGGGCATGGCTTGGGCATATATGAGACCTCAAAGCACATCTCCATAGTCACATATGTCTCCAACAAGGCCATTACTACTCCAACAAAGTCACACCTTATCTGTGTTGGGGTATTTAAGGCTTGCTGTTTTAGAGTCCCTAGTTTTTGTTGGTGTCATGTTTCTTTTTGTGGTATTGAGTAACACACTCAATTTGGGGCAGTGTCTCTGGTGATCAAACTTCCAGGTGCAATAGATCCAAGGCTCAGATGGTTGATCCTTGAGGTGGAGTTGGTGCCATGGTACCAGTCACTTGACATTCCCAGAGGTTACTCTGCAATTGCAGAGGTTGTTCATGCCTGCTCCCATGGAGGTTGCTTTCTTGGGTCTGCTCCTGTGAAGGTTGCTGCCTCAGGCCTGCTCTAGCATAGGTGGCTGGCTCAGGCCTGCTCCCTCAAAGGTTGCTCCCTTTTACTTGCTCCTGCAAAGGTCACTGGCTCAGGCTTGTTCCCTCAAAGGTTGTCCCCTTGCACCTGCTCCTGTGGAGTTCGCTGGCTCAGGCCTGGTCCTTTAACGGTTGCTTACTTGGGCCTGCTCTGGCAGAGGTCCTAGATTTCTCCTTTGTCCCTTAATTTCTTTATTCTTTTCTTTTTGTTTTGTTTTGGTTTTGGTTTTTTGAGTAAGGGTTTCCCTGTAGCTTTGAAGCCTGGCCTTGAACTCACAGAGATCTTCCTGCCTCTACCTCTGCCTCCCTAATGCTGGGATTAAAGGCATGTACCACTAACACCTGGCTTAAGTCCTTAACTTCTAATCTTACACAGAAGTTACTAACCTCACAATGGGGTTACATTCCCTTGTCAGTTGAAAATATTGTAAGGCAAAAAATACACTTAACATACCTGACCATCACAGCTCAGTCCAGACTAGCTTACATCATCTCAGAAGGCTAACTTGGAGTATGCTAAGGGTTGGACAAAATATCTGGCACAAAATCTATTTTATAATCAGTTTTAAAGATTTGTGAAAAGTTTTAAAAGATCAAGACTCAAAGTTCAAACTATGGTTTCATTACTGAGCCATGATATCATTACATCAAAACTCCCCAGCTGAGGGTTCACGACCCAGTGACATTTGCAGTAATGCTTGCTTCTGAAGCATCAGTAGGTTACGTTATCTTATTTTCAGCAGCAGTATCTCAAAGTGCACTTATTCATAATTTTGTAGTGATAATTTGGCTATGGTCAAATTAGGAATGGAACTTCACGCCTGTGAGAGAACCACACTGGTGAAGGCATAAGTCATAAACAATGCCACACCAGTTTGGAATTATGATTAATAGGGTGGTATTTATTTAAAGGGGAAAAAACTTACAGATCACTGTCAGCCCTCTGCGCAACCAGGAAGTGAGTCTAGTCGCTGGCAGAGCAGGAAGTGAAGAGAGAGAGGAGAGGGAAGTGGCAGCTTTTTTAAAGGGAGAGAGACCATGCCCCAATGGGCTGGTATCTCAGCGGGGATAGGCTGGAGGAGTGGGAGGACCTCCCGTAACACACTGGTATGGTTATTTTTACTCTACTGTGGGGGACATTACAGTTCACTTGTATCTGATGGTGATTTCAGGGCCTGTAAGGCCTGAACTATTCAGTATTGTGAAAAACAATACTGCTACTCCACATGAGCCTACATCTATGATTACTGACTGGAGGGCTAACCCAGATCCACTTGGACCCAGGAGACAGGACCAAGACACTCTGTCTCTATGTTCATAGTGGATTGCATTTCTATTCTTTCAAAGTACTTCACAAAGAAGAAGTATAATAAAGGAGAATTGCATATTGACATAGAATTTTGTCTTTATTAGTCAAATGGTGAAATGGAGGATCATCTATTCTTTAGTTTCTTTCTGTTTAGATTGTAATGCTACCACTTTTATTTTTTTCTGGGTAAAAGAGACCTTAGGTTGAAAGGAAATTGAGTATCAACAACAGTCTAAATGACCTCTACCCATTGGCTACTTTTGGTATTGCTGATGAGAGAGAGAGAGAGAGAGAGAGAGAGAGAGAGAGAGAGAGAACTGTGACCATAGGTTTCATTTCTGAAGCTTTATGATATTATTAAGCCATGATACAAATGATGCCATGTTACTGGTATCCTCAGAAGAATTTCAGCTGATGTCTAAACTTTCAGCTGTGTTTTTGCAAGAACACTGAGTGTTGTAAGGAGCGGGGCTGCTTGTTTGTCTTGGCTGCCCCACTAGCTTAACCCCCGAAATAACCACACAGAAATTGTATTAATTAAATTACTGCTTGGCTCATAAAATCTAGCCTCTTATTGGCTAACTCTCACATCTTGATGTAACCCATTTCTAATAATCTGTATATAACCACGAGGTCATGGCTTGTAGTAATAGGAACAGCGGGCCGCTTCCCACCACCTGGCTAGCTTTACCCGAAATAATTACACGGAAACAGTATTCTTTTAAACACTGCCTGGCCCATTAGTTCCAGTCTCTTATTGGCTAGCTCTTACATATTGATCTAACCCATTTCTAATAATCTGTGTAACCCACGAGGTGGCTTACCAGGGAAGATCTTAACCTGCATCTGTCTGGAGTGGGAGAATCATGGTGAGTCCTGACTCGGCTTCTTTCTCCCAGAATTCTGTTCTGTCTATTCCGCCTACCTAATTTTCTGTCCTATTAGGGCCAAGCAGTTTTCTTTATTAATTAACCAATGAAAGCAACAGATAAATACAAGACCCACCTCCAGAACAGAATGCTAGGAGGAAGAGGAAGTGAGCTCAGACTCGATAGCTCTCCTCTCTCGGGCAGACGCGATGAAGCAAGCTGCCAGGTCAGACATGCTGAATCTTTCCCGGTAAGACTGGTGCTAAAAATGGGTTAGGCAAAATATGAGAATTAGCCCGTAAGAGGCTAGAGCTAGTAGACCAAGCAGTGTTTAAAAAATACTATTTATGTGTTGTTATTTTGAGGCAGAAGTTAGCTGGCGGCCGGGGTGCCAAAGACACAGCCCCGCCGCTCCTATTTCAACAGAATGGCTTACCGGGAAAGATTCTAACCAGTGTCTGTCTCAGGCAGAAGAATCATGGCATCTGCCACTCTATACTTCCTAGCATTCAGTTCAGTCTACTCTGCCTATCTAAGCTGCTGCCCTATCAAAAGGCCAAGGCAGTTTCTTTATTCAACCAATGAAAGCAACACAAATACAGAAGGACCTTTTACATGAACTGAGTCATGAGATTGTCAGTGGCATAAAAAAATTCAAATTAAACAGCCATCAAGAAAAATGTTTTGTTATCAGTTTAATGCTATGTTCACTAAATTTAGTGTCCTTATCAGAGCTGCTTGTTGAGGTCTTCACTGTCTGATGATACTAGAGATGGATATTTTTTATTGCAAAACTCTGTGTTACATATTATCCATTTCAAATCATTTTAAGCTTTACAAAATTTGTTCATAAACATGAATTTCTTTTACTGGCATAATAAATTGCTCTAGGGGATAAGACATGCATTATTGCTAGTCTGTACACTAGCAATGAGTTTGAGATTTTGTGTGGTGGAGGTCACTTAGAAAAGACCACATAACTAGTAATATACAGAGCCGTGACTTTTTTCAAGGCTCTTGGCCTTTACCAATGACTTTTTTATATAGTAGCCCCTTTAATGTATTTTTTATGCTTTATAGTTTAAAGACTTGGGATTCTATTAAGACTGCTCATCTACCTGTTAGTTGATTTCTAGAAAGATAAGAAACAACTTTATTTCCATATCAACAACAAATCTAAAACTATACCTCTTCAAGCATCTCCTTCCTTTGACTTACTCCCTCCAATATTTCCTTTCTTTGACTTTCATAAACCAGCTCACTATTTTCAAACTCTAAACCCCTACAAGGCCAGGTACCTGATGACTAGCCTGCATCCCTTAACCTGGATCAAGATGACATTATTCACACTAACCAATCCCCAACTGCTCATGCTACATTGCCCATTTCTCCCAGAAAAGAACAGAAAGAATCAGATATAAAGGGACTAAAAGAAGAAGAAAGAGAAGAAGGGGAGAAGGTAAGGAAGGGAGGAAGAAAAGTCTTATATTTACTAATCAGTGAGCTGAAGATCCTGTGTGGTATTCAGATCCTGGTTCTATTTAATTTTCATGCTTTTTTGTTTATTATTGCTGTTTCTGTAAGCCACTGAGTCCCATTAATACCATGACCATAACAACTCAAATCAAGGAAAACATTAAATTGGGGGCTTGCTTGCAGTTCAGATATTCCATTTTCATCATGGTGCTTGAGAGCTAGCTGGCGATTCTACATCTGGACAGCAGAAAGAGAAAGTGACACTGGGCTTGGCTTGACCGTCTGAAAACTCAAAGCCCACACCCAGTGACATACTTCCTCTAATGAGACCATGTACACTCTGACTAGGCCACACCTTCTAATAGTGTCACTCTATATAGATTTATGGTGGTCACTTTCATTCAAACAACAACATAAAGTTTCTTTTTTCATTTCTGACTGTTCATTTCTTTCTTTTGTTGAGTTGGGCCAAGGACATGTCAATTTTGTTTCTCTTCTTAAAGAAAGAGCTCTTAGATTTATTGATTCTTTGTATTGTTTTCTTTGTTTCTATTTCATCAATTTCTGTTCTGATTTTTGTTATTTTTTGCTGTAGGCTGAGTTACTTGGTTTGGATTTGATGTGTTTTTGTTTTTCCAACTTATTGAATTACATCATTAAGCCATTTATTTATTTTCATTCTGATTTTTTAATGTAGGAACTTAGAGTCATAAATTTCTCTCATGGGACTGTGTTCAGTGTGTTCCAGAGGTTTTGCTGTGTTATGTTTTCATTTTCATTTATGTTCACAAAGCTTTTTATTGATTTCTTCTTTGATCATTCATCTTTTAGTAATGAGTTGTTGAATTTTTGTGAGATTTTATATTTATTGGAAGCTGTTAATTTTAAATTTTTATTGCATATGAACAGATAGGCTATAAGCAGTGATCTAAAAACTTTTTTGCTTTATGAAGATTTGTTTTTCTGTCACAGGATGTGGTCTACTTTAGGAAAGCTTTGATAGACTGTTGAGTAAACTGTGTATTCTTTGGTGTTTCAGTAAAATATTCTGTAGGTATCTGTTAAATCCATTTGATGTGTGATGTCAATTAATTCTAATGTTTCTCTGTTCATTTTTTTTCATATTTCCTGTTTGTTGGAGAAAGCAGGGTATTAATGGGTAGATGTTAATCTGTGTCTTTAAATCCAGAAGTACATTTTTTTATGAGAAGGGTTCACCAGAGCTTCGTGCATATATGTTTTTTTGGTCAGCATCATTAGAATTCAGAGACCTTGTTTAGCTCTTCTGATTCATTTTAATATGAAGTTTATTTTTTTATATAGGAAGATAGTGATGACTGCTTGTTTCCTGGTTCCATTTCATTGGTGTATTTTTCCATCCTTTTATTCTAAGATGTTATATATCTTTAAAAAAACTTAGCAACAAATATTTGAATTTTATTTTGTGATCTATTCAGTCAGTCTGTATCTTTTGGTTAGAGAATTGAATCTATTGGTATTTAAAATTGTTATTGAAATGTGTTAATTGTTGTCATTCTATTGTTGATTTTTATGTTGTTTGTGTTCTCAGTAATATTTTTTGATTTAATAATTATGACTTGATATTTCTTTCCACAATCTCTCTGCCAGGCTTATTCCTTTGTTTGGTCTGAAATAATGCTTTATTTTCTTTAGGTTGGTTTAATCCTTTAGGTTGGTTTGTTGAAGATAGTTTTTTTTTTTTTTTTTGGTGGTTTGTATTGTGGAAAGCTTTTCTTTCTTTTTCAACCATAATAAACACTTTTGCTAGTTTTTTTTTATCATAATTTTTTAAGACCTGGAATGCATTGTCCCAGGCTCTTAAAGTGTTCAAAATTTCCATAGAGAAATCAACTTTTATTCTGAATTTCCGTTAATATGTGACTGTGTTTATCATTTTGCAGTTTTCAGTACTCTTCTTGGTGTTTTAACTATGAGGTACTGTGGGAATTTTCCTTTTTGGTCTTGCCTAATTGGTGGATTGTTTGCTTCTTGTATTTGTATATGTGTGTCATTCCTTAGTCTAGTTTATGCCATTGACTTTAGATTCTTTTCCTTCATTATTGCCTATCCCTCATTTTCTTTTTTAAATTTTCTTTTTTTCAAACAACCTTTCTTTTATATTACATATGAATCCCAGTTCCTCCTCCCTCTTCTCCTCCTACTTATCCCAGCTCCTGCACCCCACCACCCCATCCACTCCTCAAAGAAGGTCAGCAAAGTCTGTCACATCACACTGAGGCAGGACCAAGGACTTTCCCCTGTATTTAGGTTGAGCCAGGTATCCCTCCATAGGGAATGTGCTCCAAAATGCCTGATTATGCACTAGGGATAAATCCTGGTCCCACTACCAATGGCCCCACAAACTACCCAAGTCACCTAACTGTCACCTATATTCAGAGGACCTAGTTTGGTCCTATGCAGGTTTCCCAGCTGTCAGTCCTGAGTCTGTTATGACCAGATCCATGAAGTTCCTCAAAAACCAACAAGGAGTCTGAGTCCCATATGTAAAAGCAAAGAGCCTTTTGCAAACTCAATCTCTCAGGATATCCAATGTATTGGAATAAATGGAGAGCCTGGAGCTCAATTAGAGGTTTTTTTTTTGTTTGTTTGTTTGTTTGTTTTTTTTGTTTGTTTGTTTTTGTAGTAAAGGTGGAGGTGAAGGATTTTTAAGGCTCAGGGCCCCTGATTGGCTGACATTTGTCTAGGGGTGTTCTGGTGAATATGTGCTGGCAGGTAGGCGATCCTATCTACAACGGTTGGAAACTTGGGAATTTCCTTTGGATGGTCTGCTCTTGGGTGGTGCTTGGGTAATCTCAGTTTGTGGTTCTTCCCACAACCAGTTATTGCTTCAGGGTAAACTATTGAGACTTAGGCCTCTATCAAACTTATTGATGTCTGAGTCCTACTCTGGCAGGTGATAATGGTTGGAAGTAAAAAACTTCCTTTGGGTGCTCTGTTTCAATTTAGCTTATCATGGCTGGCTCCTACAGAGTGACCTCCCACTAGCTCAGGTCAGCTGTTTCAGTCGGTTTTGCCATTGTGGACTTGATCACTTTGCTTCGACTGGACTCTGGGAGCTTTGTCCAGTGGTTAGGTGTGGATCTCTCCATCTGCTTCCATCAGTTACTGGATGAAAGTTCTATGATGAAAATTAGTCATCAATTTGATTACAGGAGAAGGCCAGTTCAGGCACCCTCTCCACTTCACTATTGCTTAGAGTCTTAGCTGGGGTCATCCTTCTGTTTTCCAGGGAATTTTCCAAGTGTCAGATTTCATCCTAACCCCATAATGGTGCCCTCTATCAAGACATTTCTTTCCTTACTCTCCCTCTCTGTCCTTCCCCCACCTTGATCATTCTGTTCCTGGCCCCTCATGTTCCCCTCCCCACTCATTTTCTCCTCTTCTTCCCCATACTCCCAATTTACTCAGGATATCTTGTCTATTTCTCCTTCCCCTGCGGGAATCATATATGTCTCTCTTAGGGTCCTCTTTGTTATCTAGCTTCTCTGGAGTTGTGGACTGTAGGCTGGTTATCCTTTGCTTTATGTTTAATATTCACTTATAAATGAGTACATTCCATGTTTGTCTTTCTGCTATCCCACAGTTTTTGTGTGTTCATTTCCCATATTTTTGTTTGTTTCTTACATTTTTAAAGTTTCATTTTCCTTGCTTCTTTCTTCTAGATTCATTCTACTTATAATGCTTTCCTTTGAGTTTAATGGTTGAGCTATTAGTTTCTTTAATTACATCTTGAAGCCTCTTCAAAGTTTCTTTCTCCTGATTTAGTTCCATTCTCAAGTCTTCAGTTGTCTTCAGCATTCCCATTAACCTTATATTTGTTTTCTTGGGCACCATTCAGGCATTTTATTCTCCCTAAGCTATTATTACTCCTTGATTTCATTGAGCTGGTTTGTGTGTGTGTGTGTGTGTGTGTGTGTGTGTGTGTGTGTTTTCTTTAAACTTCTTGAATTCTTTGGTGAAATTTGTGATTTTTTTTAAATTTCTGTGTCATAGAGTTTATCTGCATGGTTCTCATTGACAAATATTTCTTCAGGACTGATAGGTTTAGAAGAAAACATATTTGCTTGATTTTTCATATTGTTGGTATTCTTGCAATGAGATCTGGGCATGTGACTTCCTTTGTTAGTTCTGAGTTTGTTCTGCATGGAGCAGTTGGGTAAAATTAAATGGGGAGCAGGTTGGGTCTAGGGGTTAGAAATATCTTGGATGGAATGAATACATATTAACAGAGGGGACTGGGCTAGTATACAGGATGTTCTTTCTGTTCCAAAAGTGGAGTGTGGTGCTAAATCTGTCTGAGTAGAAAGGTTGGATATGACTCTGAAGAAGATGCATGGTTCTGACCAGTGCCATCACTGACCCAGCGGGACTCACTCGCAGAACCAGGGTGATCTCCTAGGGAAAAACACAGGCCCATGGGCACTGTTATAGAGAGTAGATATATGGTGTAGTATGGGAGAGAGACAGAATGTTTCATGTCCTGTAGACAGCGGCCTATCAGAAGAGGTGAAAGTTGCAAGGAGCGGGCAGAGGTGGGTGAGTTGATTGCCACCCAGGGGCATGGTGATGTTTGGGCCTGGGCTGGTGCCTGGGCCCATGTCTGGATTCATGGCCCTGGTGCAGCTATGGTCTGTGTTTTTTCTGTGGCTCCTGATACCATCAAAGCCAGAGAGAATAGGGCTGTTCAGAGTTGGTCTGCCTCCTCACTGACTGCAATACAAGGGAGAACTGGTCTTTGTTTGGTCAGAAGCATCACCTCAGCTCCCTGGCACCCCTTTCTACAAAGAGTCTGGAATATTTAGTCGGGGGCTTCACCCCAGCCCCCTGGCATCCATCTTTGGAATGTTGGGTGAAAAACTCCATTCCAAGCTCTCTCTCCTGGAAAGTTGCCTTAGTTTAAACTCCACCTCCAAGAAAGCATGCCAAAATGGTGACCCCTCCCAAGGAGGGGTCAAGAAAGCCCATCAAACAGTAACTCCTCACCAGGGAAGGTTGGGACCACTCCCATAGGCTATTTAAACTACTCCCCAGAAAATGAACACATGGTCTTCAGGTTTTTCATGGTTTCTCCTTCCTTCTCTTCTCCTCTCCATTCTTCCCCAAGGCTACCCGGAGCATGCCATTAAACCTGGGAATCTTTTAATTCGTTTTTATTTGATCTGATTTGGATAATTTGCATCAGTGGAGAGGCCTGTCTAAGAGAAAATATAAAAGGGTGTCAGTGAGCTGAGATGAAGGCCCTCAGCCAAACATTTTAGACTGCTTGGATAAAGGGATGCTGGCTCAAGTCTAGCTACTTCCTGTGAGCATGGGGTAAGGTGGGAGAGGGGAGAGCTGGGATTTGGTGGGCTCATGCTCAGTGAGAGATGTGGCTGAAGTGGTAACTGGTTTACTGCCATCCTGGAGACCTCAGGCAGCTGTTTCTTGATGGAGATGAGAGGCAGGTAGTTAGGAAAAAATATATTGTTATTATTGGCCCTATGAAAGGGCCTAGTCATGGGAAGAGTCATTAACTGCCAGGAAGAATGTGACAAAGAAGTGCCCTGGCAGAGTTTAGTTGGTAGGTGTCCATGAGCCACGAGACTTGATACCAATGATAAAGTCCCGGGAGCTGGTGTAGGTATTGTGGTTGTCTGAAGGGCCCTTTGTAAGTTGTCTTAGCCCAGACTGCAGGAGTGACCTGTAAAATATGCTTGAAAATGGGTGGGGTTAAAATAGGCTCTGAAGACTTGTTAGTTTTTTTTTTTAACCAGACCAGATTTCTTAATACAGCAGCAGAACTTTTTCCAGGAACCTGTAGGTATCAGTAAGACAATTGGAAGAGATTTACATCTTGGTGTCATAGCAAAAGGCTATGGCTTTGGGTTAAAAGGTATGGACATTTTAGAAGAAAAAGGGAATTGGAAACTCTGAACCTCTAAAGATACACCTGAAACCTGTTAGTCCTGGACTATGAAGTCTGTTAAAAAGTCACACCTGTCTGTATTTTAGCAGGAAACTAAACAAATAAACCAGTGAGCTACCAGTAACTTAAGTAATCAAATGCCATTAGACAGATCTAAGGGGGATAAATGAGCAGAAATGAGACAGCTTTTGTAGCTTTGCAGGCAATCCCAAGTCTCTCTTTAGGCCTTGGAGAACATCAGCCATAGAAATGGTGCCTGCTCTTAGCTGCTGAGTACAAGAGGACCAAAGATTTTCCTGTGAAAAGAAGATTTGGACTACCTGTCTTGACAGGATGAGATCAATTCTCCTGGTGGCATCCAGGAAGCTGAAGAGGTGGAAGGCCATCTTTTGCTATGCAGCTGGCTTTGCCAAACCCAAAGGAAAGCCTTGAGGTTGAAGGTATTCTGCAGCCACGTATCTACCTGGAGGAGCTATAGGATGCTGTGAGACCTGGCATGTCTCTGTGTTAGATCTTTTGTTAAATGCCATACTCTCAGATCTGTAAAGGCACTTGAGAATTAGGAACCATTACCTGTTAATTAAATTTAAACAACTATTTTACCCACTAGTTACAGCTTACCAATGCTAGTAAATATAAGAAAATTAAAAGGAATATTTTAATAAGTCAAAGAATACTAGCACATGCAGATACTCTTACATAAGATGGCGGTGGGGTCAAAATGTGTTTGTATTTTTCAAGAGCTGTTGTAATCTGGAGCTATAAGTTTTACAGGTCTTAAAACATGTACATATACACACAGAGAAATAAAATGAGCATACTGTAAAACCAAACACACATACACAGGCATAAAACAGTCATACTGTGGCTGCATTATTTTAACAGACAGACAAATAAAATTCTTTTAGGAACCTGTGTCAGTTGACTGACTTAAAAATTTCCATGTAGACAAGAAGTGGAAGCCAGGGAAGCACAGAGGTGGTCCCATTAAAAACCAGATTAGCAGATGCTGCAAGAGGGAACAAAAACAAAAGGATGGAAGAACTATAGGGTTTTAGAGTAGAAAAACAGGGGTAAACAGATTTGGATCCATTGTAGAGAACAAACAGTGAGAGATGAATGACTAGAAATGTGGGGAGGGGAGTCAGGAACGGGAGTAGGGGTGGGAGCACACATCTAGAAACCATGGGCTTTTGGAGCCTTGTTTGTTTTTATGTTAGGTGTTAGAAAGCCCCAATTTAAAAGGCTCTGGCTTTGAGTCACAAGAACCCATTTAGAAGTCTATGCCAAATCTTGGGACTCAAACCTAATGCAATGCATCCACCTGGACAGGACTCTTGAGTCAAAAACGGGGGGGGGGGGCATGAGAAACGAGTGGCAGAAGTCTCTAGCCACTCAATTCTATCTCAGTGAAAACTGGCTTGCCACTTGAAAGGGGTACCTGGCATAGGCCTGTGACTCCAACAGGAAAGCCCAAAAATGTAACGGCGTAAACAAATGCAGACAGATTGTAAAAAAATATATATATATAGCTTTAATGGAGAAATAGACTTACGGAACCACCATTCCTGTGGAGAACAGGAAAGCAGAAGTGAGCACGGCGAGCAGGCTCGCCAGATTTATAGATAAACATTAGCCCGAGGCAAACACGCCCCCTAAGGGGCGGGACTTATCCCTACACAAAGATTGACAAATATAGATGCAAACTGGTCCCCTGGCCTTAGCGACATGTACTCAAAAAGGGGAACTCACCAAAAAGAAACCAATCTTAGCCTGGCAGAGAGCACACACGAGAAGGGCATTATACAATACATGGCCCTAGGCCCATGGGAAAAAGAGCCCCTCCCCCCCCAGTTGACCCTCCAAATGTTAAGTATTTTCTTAAGATGAACCTTTCCACCAAAGCAAATAATCTCAATCAGACCAAATCAGACTAAATTAAAGATATCTGTGTTTATTTTTTAATTAATTAATTAATTTATTTATTAAAGATTTCTGCCTCCTCCCCGCCACCGCCTCCCATTTCCCTGCCCCTCTCCCAATCAAGTCTCCCTCCCTCATCAGCCTGAAGAGCAATCAGGGTTCCCTGCCCTGTGGGAAGTCCAAGGACCACCCACATCTATCCAGGTCTAGTAAGATGAGCATCCAAACTGCCTAGGCTCCCCCAAAGCCAGTACGTGCAGTAGGATCAAAACCCAGTGCTATTGTTCTTGAGTTCTCAATGATAGCCTTTGCTGGAGAGGTTGTGGAGAAAGGGGTATACTCATCCATTGCTGGTGGGAATGCAAACTTGTGCAACCACTTTGGAAAGCAGTGTGGCAGTTTCTCAGGAAATTCGGGATCAACCTACCCCTGGACCCAGCAAGACCACTCTTGGGAATATACCCAAGAGAGGCCCTATCAAACAACAAAAGTATATGCTCAACTATGCTCATAGCAGCATTGTTTGTAATAGCCAGGACCTGGAAACAACCTAGATGCCCATCAATGGAAGAATGGATGAAGAAAGTGTGGAATATATACATATTAGAGTACTACTCAGCAGTAAAAAAACAATGACTTCTTGAACTTTACATGCAAATGGACTACTGATATCCATGTTTAATGGAGTGCACCTGGGTTGCCCCAGAAAAGCATGGAGAGGGGAAGAGAGGGAAGGGGAGACCACGTGAAACCCAGAGACCACGTGTTCATTTGCTGGGGGGCAGTTTAAATAGCCTACAAGAGTGGTCCTGACCTTTCTTGGTGAGGGTTTAGCATTTGGTGGGCTTGCTTGACCCTCCCTTGGAAGGATCACCATTTGGGGGGCTTTCTTGGAGGTGGAGTTTGAACTAAAGCAACTTCCCAGGGGAGGGAGCTTGGAATGGAGTTTTCCACCCAACATTCCAAAAACAGATGCCACGGGGCTGAGGTGAAGCTCTTGACTGAATATTCCAGACTCTTTGTGTAAAAATGTGACAGGGAGCTGAGGTGAAGTCTGGGCAATACAGCAGAGCTGACACTGTTGATGGGAGCATGTGTGAGCCGACCAGGATGGGGAGATCAAATACACTCATTAGATGTTGGTGGAAGCCTAGAACATGACTAGCCCCACCTCTTATCTGCCATATGGGAGCATAGGCAGGGGAGAGATGCCTTCCCTCTCCCCCTATGCCTAAGGCAGGTGGGAGAGCTGGCCCTGAGATCATAAGAGCAGGAGAGCTAACCCTGCCCCTCACCATCTGCAGCACTCAGGAGCGCAGACTTTTCACCTTGCCTTGGCAGCATGGTAGAGACAACCCTTTTTGTGGAGGTGTAGGTGAGCCAGCCTGGAGGTTGTAAGCATGGGAGAACAGTCCCCACTACTTATCTGTGTTGGTGGAGAAATGACCTCCACTTACCCCTCGAACATCTGAGACAGTCAAGGGAGCTGACCATCCCCGTTACTGCTGATGGACTCAGGAAGGCAGACCCTGCTCCTCACCTGGGCAACACAGTAGATCTGGCCCAGATGATATAGGTGTGGGAGAGCCAATACTGAGGGCATGAAAGCAAGAGAACTTTAGTTTGTTCACTGTAAGGGAAGAACTAGCCAGGGCAAGGCTGGAGAGATCAATCTGGTAGTGAGGATGGGGGAGAGCTGGCAGACTGACTAACCCTGCAACCACCCAGGCCCAGAACCATGGTTATGAGTTAGGCCACCCCAACATCTACCCCATGGAAGACCTGCTGGAGTACATGAAGGGGCTTGTCCTACATTCCCAAAGCTGCAGGATCTCCTCAACACAAGGCAACAATAGGATGTCTAAGAGGAGTCCCAGTGAAGTTTCAGTATTGATGGAGGAAGGTCATTGGTTAAGTAATAAAGAAACAGCTTGGCCTCATAGGTTAAAACATAGGTGGGAGGAGTAAACAGAACAGAATGCTGGGAGGAAGTGAAAGTGAGCTCAGACTGACAGCTCTTCTCTCTGGAGCAGAGATGCCATGCTCCCTGCTCTCTGAGGCAGACGCAATTCAGCTCCGACCCAGGATGGACGTAGGCTAGAATCTTCCCCGTAAGTGCACCTTGGGGTGCTACACACGTGATTGGAAATGGACTAGTCCAGGTGCGAGAGTTAGCGGAGAAGAGGCTAGATAGAAATGGACCAAGCAGTGTTTAAGTGAATACAATTTGTGTGTTGTTATTTTGGGGCATAAGTTAGCCAGGCGGCCGGGGTGCTGGTGACGCAGCCCGCCACTCGTATTACACCAGAGGACTCAAACTAGAACAATGACTCCTTGCAACGAATACTTACAAGTAAAGATATATGAATAAAAGGTTTATGGCATGACTCACTATATCACACTACAGCTTCTCTGATGATAATATTTTTTTCCTTTTTTTCTTTTAAATTTTATTTTATTTTGCAGGGGAAGGTTGTAAGGGCAGAGGGCAAATAGGAAGGGATGGAAGAATGATTGGGATAGAGATGCATGATGTAAAAGACACAAAGAATAAATACAAGGAAGGTTTAAAAATGGAAAAAGAGAAAGGTTGAATATGACATGATAGGTTCTGTGGTTTGGGGGTAGGCATGAAGGATACTTGTCCAAATCTAGGACTCTTATGCAGTGAAGGCAGAGAAGGCTAAAGTAGTCTGGTCCATTGGTCCATAAATTACACATAAATTACAGTATGAAAATGTCAAAACATAGGCTGAGGAGATGGCTCAGCAATTAAAGAGCTTGCCTTAGAAGCATGTATACCTGAATTTGGATTCTCAGTAACCATAAAAACAAAAAAATCCAAGCTTGCCTGCACACATCTGTCACCCAGTTGATGAGAGATAAATAAAAACAAGTAGTTCTCTAGTGCTTACTGGCCAAGCAGTTTAGCTCAAGTGATGAGCTCTAGATTCAGTGAAAAACTCTGAACTAAAAAATCAGGGAGAGAATGAGACATGGAGAGATTGCCCAATAAGAAAGAGCATCTTCTGCTCCTCCAAAGGTCTGGTGTTCAATTTTCAGCATCTACATGGCTGCCAACGACTATCTGTAACTCCAGGACCAGGGGATTTGATGCCATCTTCTGGCATCTGAGGGTACCCAGCACACATGTGGTGCACAAAAATACATGCAGGCAAAACACTCACACATACAATTATTTTTTAAAGGTTGGAAATGACTAAGGAAGACTCCCAATATTCATCTGTGGTCTCTATACATCATATACATGTAAACACACATCTCTGTGTGTATATGCACATATTCACATAAGCATGCATACATATATACATACATAATCACACCTGCCTAAATAATGATATGGAAAGCCAAATGAGGAAGAAACTGATGTCAACCTCTGGCCACCATATATATACATGCACATAAGCATGTATACGCACACACAAACATACAATAAAACATTAGAAATGTTTTCTCAAATGGTAAGTTAGTTTTCTCCTAAATATGGATTACCAGATAAGTCATAACATATACTTCAGAAGTACAAACTAGCACACACTCTAAGTAGAGAAAATCAACACTTGGCCTCCCAGAAACACTCCTTCACTGCTCACAGTGTCTGACACTTAGTTGGGGAGCTGAAGACTGTAGTTATTAGTAGTAACAATGACAAGGGTTATGAGTGGTTGTAGCAGTTTTCATCCTGGTTTTATGGTTTTCCTTTGTTCTGTGTTTCAGAGTTATTTTAGGACTAATTTAAATAAACACCGTCAATTCAATTTCTCCTATAAATTTACCAAGTATACCTTATTCTAATCCAATTGAAAGACCAAAGAGTTACCAATTGCCTCAATTACTATCTTGGCTTTACTTAAAGAAAAGTGAATTTTATAGATATTTATTTTATTGATATATATATATATATATATGATGTATATGGAAAGAGAGAAAGATACAGAGATGAAGAAAGAGTGGAAGGCAGAGTCTCACTCAGCTCATATTGGTATTGAACTCACTATGTAGTTGAGAATGAACTTGAACTCATGATCCTCCTGCTTGCACCTCCTACCTCTTGTGATTATATATTTTCACCATGCACACTTATCAAAATGTTTGGTTCTAGTGTGATTTGAGACTGTCTATATAACATGAACTCTAAATCTTGACTTCTGATTTCAAAAAGAGAGAAATGCTAACTACACAATAAAATTTATTCCAACACACTGACATGGAATCTTTTCTACAGTGTCATTAATAGAGTCTTAGTTTACCATCTTTTCTGGGTAGAAAGCTCAGGCCTGCAGTTCTAGCACCAAAAGGATCATTGAAGCCAAGGAGTTTGAGGCCATGCTGGGTAACACTGAAGCCCTTTAAACAATCTTTATACTCAATTGTCTTAAGCCAGTTTTCATTCCATTGTTATTTGCCTTCATTAACTACTATACTTTGTCAGTCTTCTGAAACTCACTCCCAACAACAACTAAAAGAACTTTATTCTAGGACTGCCAGACATCCTTCTCAATTTCTGGTTAGAGAAGCCCCTTTGGCCAGATAAATGGAAGGGTTTACAGATAAGAGGAGGAGCAGACCAGTATTGGGAGTGTGTCCTGCTGGTTCTTAATTCTTCCAGAGGCAGAGAGAGGAGGATAGAGACTCTGAGGCCTTTGCTTATTATGGAATAATTTTATTTATCTGACACTCCAAAAGATTTCTTTGATACATTCTGGTCTGACAGAAGGAGGCCCTTAAGACAGATGGAAAGACCCCACATTACTTCCCCACTGAATGCAGTTGTCTGAGGCCTCCCATGACTAGTAGTGGATGTTTCTGAACACCTAGACAAATGAAAGAGTCCCTGAAAACTGGGTCAGTAGTGTATGTGTGAATGGGAAAGGCCTGCCAGCAACATGACTTGTAAGTATTGCTTAGTGTTTTTGTTCTCAATGCCCAGAACTTAAAGTCTTCTAATGCAAACAAAATTTAAGCAAAACAGAATTAAATGAGACAAAATGAAGATAGCCAGTATAACTGTCCAGTCCCTGAAAGATTAACAACCCTGTAACTGGAAGAGATTCTGGGTTCTTTTTAAACACTTATTTTCCTCCCAGAATTAAAACATGCTAGAAAGAGGTCATGGCTTGAATAATGCCACACTAGACCTGTTGGTATGAGGAAGCAAAGTGTGGCAGGAAGGTCAGTGGTTATGGAGAGCTGCACACCTCCACATAACTCCAAGGTAACTCTGCCATTCCAAGAGGAAATAGCAACAGAACTAAGCCTATTCCAATGTTCTCACTTTTCAGCCCACAGCATCCTATCTGTTTTTCAATTAAATAAAACAGGATATACAGTGCCTGGAACATAGGTATGCTGTGAGCATAGGTGATTCTTTTTCTTTTACCAAGAAAAAACTTTACTACAAAAGGAAAATGTATAGTAATATTTAAAAAAATTTCTCTGACCTAGAAAGCTTTGAAAGCCTTGAGTGGTAGTGATTCATTCTTATAAAACTCAAAAGGACTCAGAAATGGTGCAGGGGTGGGAGGTCCCTATCAAAGAAAAGAAGAATACAAATGAATTAAAGTTCATACACATTTTATAGCATCTGCATACAGTGCAGATTTTACAGGGTTCAGCCACAACGGACTCTGCTCTTTTCTGACTCATAAGCAGCATTAAGTGACTTCCTGCACTCTATTGAAATGAGTTCTCTCTCTGCCCACCCAACACCCTGCAGCCTGAGAACCTGCTTCTACTTCAGAAGTTGACTCACTGCCTTCCTCTCCACCAACAGGTTTCTTCATCCAATTACAGGAAAGAGTTAACTAAAAGCATGGGCAATCACCTACAATGTTTGCGGACCAATGGGACCTTACTGGCTAACAATTCCAAAAAAAATGAATCATATTATTGGCATTAGTCTTTTTATTTGTTGGCCCATGGTACCTAACAGGGACATTATTGCCTTGCTCTAGAGTAACTCCATTTTAACTCTTTCCCTGTTTATGTCTGTCATTGGCTGGGTGCATCTGTCTGTCTATCTGTCTGCCTGCCTGCCTCCATCTCCGTCCATTGTCCTCCACCCTTCTCTGTGTTTTAAGAAGCTTCTAGAGTAATATATTACCCTCCAGAAATTACTATCTCAGAATCCCCAAAAGTGTCACAGCCCAGACATCTAGGTACTAGGGAAGAGTCTCAGAAGTCTCAGGTCTGATTGTTGAAGACCACCACATACCTGAGTTATAGAGCATGGAGAAACCAAACTGGTACTAATGCAGAGACTTCATCTCTGCAGAATAATTTTCATAGTGCTGGAAAGCTCAATGCATGCTACCAAAGGAAAAAAAAAACTAATCATCAGTCTTACTAAATGTGAACCTTGTGAGCTACAATAATGAGAGGCTTTGCAAGACATGCCCATTTGTGCAATAGTGGCACCAACATTATAGGTGTAAACAACCATCTTCTGATTGACTAAAATCTGGTGCCATCAGATGAAACCAATTCCTGTCACCATTATTGGGCCAAGAATTTTTGACTAGACAGATCATAGACCTAGGGGAGGACTTGCTACTATTAAACTGACTCTTCATAATGCATTGTTATATCCATAGATTAATATATCTTTCATTCTTCATCTAAGAGACTTCTACTTTTAGTGGATGGTGAGTAACATAATGTCTAATAACTGGCCTAGGTACAGAGGATAAGAGACTTCACAAAGTCCAGTCCTAAAAGGAGTACTTCCTTCTTCCAAGGCTCTCAGATCATTGATGAAGAGGATCTAGAAAGAGTTTAAGAGCCAGGGGCAGAACTACACTGAACTCCATAGAAGAGAAAGTAGGAAGTACACTTGAACGCATTGGCACAAGAGACCACTTCCTAAATATAACTCCAGTAGCACATACCCTAAGAAAAACAATTAATAAATGTGACCGCCTGAACTGAAAAGCTGTAAAGCAAAGGACATGGTCAACAAGACAAAACAGCATCACAGATTGGGAAAAGATCTTCACCAACCCCACATTGGATAGAGAGATGATCTCCAAAATACACAAAGAACTCAAGAAATTGGTAACCAAATAAAAACAAATAATCCAATAAAATATGTGGTACAGACCTAATCAGAGAACTCTCAATAGAGGAATCTAAAATGGCTGAAAGACACTTAAGGAAATGCTCAACATCCTTAGTCATCAGAGAAATGCAAATCAAAACAACTCTGCAATTCCATCTTACACCTTTAAGAATGGCCAAAATCAAAAACACTGATGGCAACTTATGTTGGAGAAGATGTGGGGTAAAGGAAACACTCCTCCATTGCTGGTGGGAGTGAAAATTGGTACAGCCCCTTTAGATATCTTTATGGCGATTTCTCAGAAAATTAGGAAACAACCTTCCTCAAGACCCAGTAATACCACTTTTGGGTATATATCCAAAGGATCTCAATTGTACCACAAGGACATGTGCTCAACTATGTTCATAGCAACATTGTTGATCATAGCTAGAAGCTAAAAACAGTCTTAATTCCCCTTGACCAAAGAATGGATAAGGAAAATGTGGTACATTTATACAGTGGAGTACTACACAGCAGAAAAAAATAACAACACCTTGAATTTTGCAGGAAAATGGATGGAGCTAGAAAACATTTTGAGTGAAGTAACCCAGACACAGAAAGACAATTATCACATGTACTCAGTCATAAATGATTTTTAAACATAAAGAAAAGAAAACCAGCTTACAAACCACAATCCCATAGAACTTAGACAACAATGAGGACACTAAGAGAGACTTACATAGATCTAATCTACATGGGAAGTAGAAAAAGACAAGATCTCCTGAGTAAATTGGGAGCATGGGTACCTTGGGGGAGGGTTGAAGGGGAGCAGAGGAAAATGTAGAACTCAATAAAAATCAATAAAAAATTTCAATTTCAATATTTCAACCTGTTTCACAGTTAAATTAACCTGTGATTTCTGGTTTACAGAAAGAAATAGGATTTTATTTCAGTTCACAAAATATTCTAAAAAAACCTGCATTTTTCTTGTTTTACTTAATTGCAGACTCTGAGAAAGCTGAGGAATGCTGATTAACAGTGTGGAAGTTAGTTTTAGTTCTCTGGATTCTATTAGCTACAATACACAATCTTTTACTGTTTTATTGCATTTCAAATTAAAATATAATTTTATTAATTAAAATTATAAATTAATTTGTAGCTAAGCCACAGAAATACTAATGATACAGTTTAACAGATATAAAGTCAGAAGTCAATTTTGAAGGTTGGAGATCCAACTTAGCAGTTAAGAACACTTACTGCTGTTGCAGAAGACACAGGTTTGGTTTCCAGCCCCCACATGGCCACCTGCAACTTCAATTCCAGGGGATCGGAGGTTTTTGTCTGACCTCCACAGGTTCTTGCATGCATGTGATATACACACATACATACAAAATCAAATAAGTAAATAAATAAGTTCAAATCCATTTTGATGGTTGTATTCAATTTCATTGTGCTTTTACAACTCCAAAATGGAATTGATACTTGAAAATGAGAATTATTAGGATAGGTCTAACAAAAGGAGGGTCATAAGAAATACTCTTTGGTGCATATGGCCACATCTGATACTTTCTTTCCATGTCTGTAGATCTGGTTTAAAGTAGGCTATACTCAAGTCCCCACAAGTACAACCTGATAGCCTTGCTTACCACATGTCTTAGACCTTGTGGATTGGCATAGGAAGCCAGCAGGAACTACCTGGTACTCACATCTGTAAGCTGTGACACATTCTTGGCTGATGAAAGATGGGGTGGATGGAAATGCTTCCTTTTCTCAAACCTTACATGATGGTCAATTGATGGAGGAGAGTCATCTGTCTTTGTGTTACTCTCATTGGTTAATAAAGAAACTGCCTTGGCTTTTTGATAGGGCAGGATTTAGATAAGTGGAGTAGACAGAACAGAATGCTGGGAGAAAGAAAGCATAGTTGGTCAGATGCCATGGAGCCAGCTGCCAGGTCAGACATGCTGAATCTTTCCCGGTAAGCCACCACCTCGTGGTGCTACACAGATTACTAAATATGGGTTAGAGCAAGATGTGAGAATTAGCCCATAAGAGGCTGAAACGAATGGGGGCAGGCAGTGTTTAAATGAATACAGTTTCTGTGTTGTTATTTTGGGGGTATAAAGCTAGCTGTGCGGGAACCGGCAGGAGGAAAAGCTGGCCCGCAGCTCCTTCTACAGTCAATTCTTATATACAGCATAAGGTTCATCATACATTCCTACAAGGAACATCCACTGACTGTAGCAGTGACCAGTTAGTATTTGTGCTGGTATTTCTTCCTCTCTGCTGGGACTTCTGCATCAGTTATCATGGTCTTAGTGTCTGTGTGATGCTGGGATTGACTACCTACCACAGGCTCTGCAATTTATAAAGAAAAGAAATTCATTCGTTAGTTGTGAGACTGAGAAGTACACTATCATGGTGTAAGCAAATAGCAAGAACTACTAATGAGTGTGTGAACAGGAGCATTCATCTCAGCACTGCATCCTTTACTGGTTATTTGTTGATTTATTGCCCCAGGACAGCCTTGAACATTCTAGCCATCAACAATGACCTTAAATTCCTGACCTTTTCCCCTTCACTTTAGGGTAGGGATTATGGGCAGGTGCCACCAATCTTGACACCTATGGTCTTGTATCACCTAGTTTTGATATGGACAGGGGGAATGGATAAAGCACGTTTGCATTTGATGTTATGAGGGGACTTCTATATTCTGTATTATAAACCGGAATCAACATGTATATGCTATTGCTAGCACAGCATAAGCACACTGCTAATGGCATGTTCTGGATTAACTCTTCAGCACAAAGGGCTCTGGAGAAAGACGCAATTGATATCAGTAAACACTCAATGGACTCAGTATCCATACAAGTGCTTGAGTGCAGCCATCCAGAGGACAGGGAAGAGTTCGATAGGTAAAACTATGAGAGACATGGTCATCATAGCTCTCAGAATACAGGTCGTTGCTTGAGAGCAGAAGGAAGATGAAGCCTTTGCCTCCATCCTTATGCAAAGCATGAATGATGTCTGCATGAGAGGGAAGGAAATTTCCCAAAGTGCGTGTTAACCCACCGTCTTCTTGGGCCATTTGTTCTCAGAATGAAGCTCAACTTAAATTCAGGTGCTGTCTCTACACATTAGTGTTTGTGGTGAGCCAGTTATTATTTCAAGAACAAGGTAGCTGGGGTTGCTAGGATTGTGGATGCCAGGAAGTGGGAACCAAGGGGCCATTTTGGAAAGTAGCCACAAGGCTTTCACAGCACTTCTCTCGGAATCCTTGGGCTCACTTCTGAAAAACTACTTTGCTGTGGCTGGAAGGGTTTTTGCCTCCCTTGGCAAACTCATAGAGTGGCACTCCAACCAAAGTGATGGCATTTGGCAGTGGAACTCTTAATAAATCATGGCGAACCTTCATGATCTGTTAGTGTCTTGGCAAGAAGAACTCTCTCCCACACACGGACACAGCAAGGAGTCAACCACCCAGAAAGCAAAAAAGAGGTCTCTGCGTCTCTCTCTTGACCTCCCAGTCTCCAGACTGTGAGAAACTTGGTTCTGCTAAGTTGCAGAATTCTTGTCTTTTTTTTTTTTTCCACATCAGGCTAAGCTGGTTTCGTACAATCTTCCATCGTACCCATGATTTTTTTCCTTGAGTTCATACGGTGCTAGGCAAGTTGAGTTATTCTATAATACTTTTAATGAGGCAAATGTATGCATGTGGGTGCTGATTAGTAATTAGTTTCAAAATATATTTTACATGCTCAAAGTAAGGTTTAAAATGATTCTATTTAATAAAGCTGACAGACTAAAAATAAAATTTAATGTTATTTACTAGTAATAATTTCAGGGAAAAGGTGAGTTCATATTCTTAGTACTCATCTTATTCTCAGCACTATTGGAATTTTCTAGACCCAGTCTTTTGTTCCTTTAGGGAATAATTTGATTCAAGAGGTAGTGGGGTTGTGAGCAGTTTTTATTTTTGCCGTCATTTTCTGCCTAAAAAATCCTATAGTGCTTTAAACAATAACTGTACCAGTCAAAAACACTATCTTTTACCACTCAGGACTGGAGACAAAACACCAAGGAAAGCAAGCCTTAATCAAGACAGGATGGTATTCAGTCTCTCCAGGAGGGAGGTACAGCATCAAACCAGTTACTTCCTATATAAGAAGACAAGGAAAGAAATAATTGTGAATAGTAAGCACCCATGCTCAAGCATACTTCTTGAGAGTCATTGCTCTGGCTGTGAGCCATTTTCTAAACACCCCATTAAAGCTCCAGTGCATGGTAGAACAGTTTGGAATCACGCCTAGGAGACCATCTGAACTCTGACACAGAGATTGATAATCAGTTCCTATTATCTTCCTGATGCAGTACAGGTTAAAAAACAAAGCAAAACAAAATTCTTGTCTTGAAAAGGTAATGAGAAGAGATGTAGATGAAGCAGGTGTTAAATAAAGGAGGGGTTTCAGCATCAGCTCTCTCTCCCCCATTTAGAGGCTGTAGATGGGATTTCACATAACCAGAGGTACTGCGTAGCTAGTTAAGCTGTTGGAACCAGTAACCACCAGGTGGCGCCAAACTGCAACTGGGAAGCAGGATAGATTTGGTTGTATTCACAGATCTCAGTCACTGATAGATTCCAGGATCTGAAGGCCAGTACACTAACCTGGAATGAAGTTACCTCATCTTCACCTGGACCTTAAAACAGACCTGTGTGATTGTGGCAAAATGTTGCTGTCACAGTTAACAGGAAACTCTTGTAGATGAGTAATTTCTGAATAATACTATCACATTAACACCAGATCAGATTTTATATTTCTATTAAAAGTGTTCGACTTGCCAGTTCCATTAGGTTATTGGCATCAGGAAGAGAGGAGATGGACCAAATGCCAAATGTATTCTTAAAAATGTATTCTTAAAAATGTCTTAGGAGACAAAAGGTAGAAATTTAGAAAGTCAACACTTTTCTCCAACTTTCCACTGTCCTTATCACTTGGTCCATCTTGTCAGCAAGGAAAAGGGTACCTGAGTCATTGTGCCTTTAGCATGCTCTGAGCTCTGAGAGCCATGGTTCATCCATTTTCTTGAAGTAGGAAGTCTTCTCCTTATTCTGTCTCTTATACTCTTGTGGGTAAGAGTGGTACCACACTTTACTTTAATACCCAAGCCATATATTCATTGCATATTCCTCTTCTGACCCAATTAACTACTTTTTACAATCATTATAAAATATAATGATAAAACCCTTTTCTCTATTTAATGCTTTTTTTTGTTCCTGAAATAAAAGTAGAAAAATTTCTTTATATGTATCCCCTTGTGGCCCTGATTCAGAGTGACCAGAATTTTGTATTTTTAAGATTTTATTTTTATTTCATTTATGTGTATGTATGCTGTGTGTCCACTTAAAGAGGCAAGAAAAGGCCACCGTACCCTTTAAAGTTAGAGGTACAGCTGGGAGATGGGTGATGGCAGCAGAGGCAAAAACGTTTGTCACCACTAAGCCATTTTTTCCAGCTCACAAACAATCCCATCTTGTCTAAGGATGGGGGTGGCATAACTACCTGTGGTTACCACTCTCCTCTGAAGCTATGAAAATAAATGTTTATACCTGTTTTTATCTAGGGAAATCAAAATACACAATTTGGAAAGTTACCTGTGAGTATCCCCATTAAGTGTAACAAAGAGAACATTTTTTCTTAACATCATCCAAATGTTTCCATAGGAAAGACTGAATGGTGGCACTGAGGTTGAGCAAGCTTGAGCTGTCACCTGTTGGTATCTGAAACACCCTGGGAGGAATGAGAGGGAGCTCCATTCTCTGCTGACCGCGGTGGGGGGACTGGCAACTCACAAGGACGTGGTTGTTAAAGATCCCAAAGCCTTGAAACAGGCAGAAGAGACTTAAAAAAAATGAACTGTAAAATGCCACCTATCATACAGTCTACGTTTCCACTTGGAGCTTTCTGAAAATTCATTAGTAAATTTACATTGCTCAGAGATCCTTTATGGAAACGAGTTCCTGGTAGAAGAAACTGAAGATAGACTGAGTGGGTATTAGGGCTAGCCATCTACAGAAGGCGAGTTAGGGATGAAAGGAAGAATTCAGTCATGTGACTGATCACATGTCCACCTCCTTCCCAAAGCCCTCATTGTGGACCATAATGTGCACCATCACACCAGGTTAGATTTCCTAGCGATCATTCTATGTTTTTATTTAGCCATGCTTAGTCAGTTCAATGTTGAGCTGAGTGGGGAGCAAGGATCTGAAGACAGTAATATTTCAGTATAAAGTCTGTAGTCTTTAGAACTCTAAATTACATAAATCTGTTAGAGGGAGGTCACTTGTTGGTTCCTGGCAGCCCGGCTAGCTTAGACCTGAAATAATCACACAGAAACTGTATTAATTAAATTATTGCTTGGCCTGTTAGTTCTAACTTCTTATTCGCTAACTCTTACATATTAATCTAACCCATTTCAAGTAATCTGTGTATTGCCATGTGGCTGTGGCTTACTGGCAATGTTCCCAGCATCTGTTTCCAGCCGGCTACATGACTTCTCTCTGACTCTGCCTTCTTCCTCCCAGCATTCTGTTTAGATTTCCCCACATAGCTCTGTTTCCTGTGCAGGCCCAAGACAGTTTCTTTATTAACCAATAGCAATCACAGCATACAGAGGGAAATCCCACATCATAAATCAATGATTTTTATTCAAATTGGTTTAATTTTAATTTCTCAGGTGTGTGTTTTGCCTGCTTGTTTGCTTGTTTTTGAGACATAGTATCTCTACATAACTGTGGATGTTCTGGAACTCTTCACATAGACCATGTTAGCCTTCCTCCCTCTGCCATGCAAGTACTGGGATTAAAGGCATAAGACACCACACCCTCCTTTCTCTCAGTATTGTTTTTTTTTTTTTTGAGAAAACTCTTCCTCTGATGCAAAAGGCACATCTAAGAGTCACTGCATCAGCCTTCCCTGCAGCTGGCCTTGCTTTCTCTCAGAGTAGCTCCTGTTACTATCTTAGCTTTTGCTTTCCCTGGCACTGACTTGACCTTTTGGGCTCTTTGAATCCATTTACCAACCTGAGAGCTACATATGAATGTTACTTGTGATTTTAACAAATGAGCACTGCAATTAGGCACTTTGTGGAAGGGTAGGGGAGCCATCTTATTAAGATCATTAATTCTCTTGTTGTTTATCTCCTGTCTATTTAAACCTTCTGTCTTACTTTCTTCCATCATCCAAGATGGCCATGACTCACCATGGCTCAGAAATCTGACATGCTGCCTTCTGACTTTGGGACTCTGAGTGAGGGCATGGCGTGTGCAGTCAGAAGTTTCCAGACCAGCAAAATACCAGATTAATACTAATCCTGGTATTGATGTTATTGATGCCTACATTGTTTTTCTCTATTAGCTCCCTCCAATGTGGCCTTCATCTTAGATCTCTAACAACACAACTTTTATTGAAGTCCCAGATGAAGCTCACACTTTAGAAACCAGAGGGCAATTTTCAGGTCACTTACAGTCTGAAGGGACACTAGCCCATTCAGGCACATGGCTCTGGCACGTCTTGTCCTTCTCTGCCATCCCCTCTGCCTTGCTAAAAAATTACACTCCTAAAGCTGGCTCTCAAGGTCAATTCCCTTATGTGGCCACTTCTGCCTCCTAAGATTGACTAACAAGGCTCAGCGATCCAAAGCTCCCCTCGGCTCACCTAATTAACATGCCCAACTAAAATTAAATGCCTAACATGGAGTTTCTTATACCTTTTTAAAATTAACATACTTTTTTTATTGGTCCTTTGGGAATTTTATATCATGAATCACAATCCCACCCGTTTCCCATTCCCTCCATATCCACCCCTCAACCTTGTAGTGCTCTCCAAAAGGGCAAATAAATAAAATAAAAATAAGATAAAAATAAAAGTGCAAGTAATATTAATTAAAGAACAAACAAAAACCTGAAACCAAATAAACAAGAAAAACAAATAACTCGCTGGTCTGTTTTCCTCACCCCCCTATCACCTCTTCCATCCTCTTGGTGGCATTGGGAGCTGCTGCCGTCATGCAGTGTAGCCCCTGCCCTCCCCTGCTTGTCCAAACAGCTTCCCTTACAAATGTGCATTGTTCAACGTGTGGCTGGTCAGGTTCGGGGCCTCTGGCTTCTGGTACACTATCGGTGCTGGGCCCTCACCGAAACTGCTCTTGACTATCCTGCTGTTCCTGCCACTATGTTTCTTCAGGACCAGTTTCCTTACATGGTCCAGCAAGTCATAGATGAGGAGACAGATGTTGGTGTGCTAACTCAAAGCCCTGGATGTGTGGTGGTAGCTAAATTATTCTGACTAGGCTGCTAAGACCGCAGCCCCTTGGGTGAGGAGAGAAGCCAGGTCTCCCACACCCTTAGTGAGGTCTGGAGTCAGCTTTCCCAAGTGTGGGGATGCTTCAACACATGGTTTGTGTGGGTTCCTATGGTTACACAGGTAATGGACATCAACACAGGCCTCAGCTGTGGCAGGACCATGGACCCAGACATGACCAACAATATGTAGTTTGAGTTCAGATGTCACCATGGCCCAGGGTAGCAGCGTGGGCTTCTCATATCGGCATGGGCCCAGCAGCAGAGTGTTTCCCGGACTCCAACATGGCCGCTGGTGGTGGAGGTGATGGCCCAGACCCCGGGTAATCATATAGTATTTGGTGGTAACAAGAGTTATAGACCTTAACAGAGATCTTAGCTGTGGTAGAGCCAAGGATCTAGGCATGACCCCCAGCCACACCTTGGCCCCAGAGGTCAAGATGTCCTAGATGGCAGTGCAGGCCTCCCGAGTTGGTACGGTCCTGGAAATATCATGATAACACCCTGTACCCTTAGAAACTTCCATTTTCCTAAGTGCCACGTCTGTCTCTTCTCTACCAACCAAAAAGTCCTTTGTCCTCCCCTCTTCCCCTTTCCCGCCCTTATCTCCCATCCTCTATCTTCTGTATTGGTCTCTTATTCCATGTCCTATGTCCCTCTGGTGCAAAGAAATCTCCTTTGAGCCCAGAACTTGGTCTTGGTGGTCCTGAGCCAATAGTTTTCTTTTCACACTTGTGGAGTTTTTACACAGACCTGCAAACCTTCCCTCCTCCTCTTTGTATGCATTCTGGGGCACCAATTTTGTTTTTCTCCCAGATAAGTACATAATTCTTTCTCCTCTTTTATCTATTTAGTAATTATTTCATGCCTTTTTCCACTAGAGCATCCCAGAGCTCACTTTGGGACCTTCTTCTTTTCCTGGATTGTGATCTGCACTCCGACCTCAGGATTTTCAGGTCATCAACATGCATTCAGCCTCCTGCCTGGTGCTCTTTATGTCACATACACGCTTAGCTATAGTGGATTGCAAACTGAACTCAGGATTTTCCTTTTTAACTCTTATATTCCTCACACAGACCTCATCACAGGGGACAACACACCTATTTACTTACACAAGCAGACCTTTCCAGTCTTCCCCCAGTCCCCTCATGTTGCTCTGACTTCAGACAACACTCAACTGCATCATCTGGCCATCAAATTCCTAAGTCTGAAATAGCTGAACCACCATTTGTATCTCTGCTCCTCTTAAGACACTTTTCAACACAGAATCTAGAAGAATCCTTTGGAAAACAAAGTGATATTGCAGCATTCTCTCACTCTTGACCCAATATCTGTTAGGGTAACAAAGACCCTGAGTCCGGAATAATCTACCCTTTTTTATTCCATGTTGTGTAACAAGACTTTTCCTGGGGAGATGCAACATATCCATCAACTTAATCCATATAGAGAGTCCATGACAGTCTCAAGTATAGATACCACTGAAGTCCAACTTGGTGAATCAATGAATTTTATTGGTATTGTTTGCAGGAATATAGCCGAGGGGTTACTGACAGGAGCAGAAATGACTCAAAGACAGCTGAATTACCAAAGCCTGCCCCATCATGGGGGACAGCTCACAAAAGCTGGGAAGCTGTAGTACACTGCACAGCCTGCTGGCAGCTCAACAGATTGGTGGGCATCCTCTCTGAGTGACTCCATTGGTCTAAACCTCTTCCAGACAGCCCAGCTGGTCTCTGCCTCTTCCAGGTAGCTGGTATGGTCCTTGAGTCTTCTTTGTAGCTTGTCTAGGAGCACCCCTCTGATGGAGGAAGGTCATTGGTTAAATAAAAAGAAACTGCTTGGCCCTCATTGTTTAGAAGATAGGTGGGAGGAGTAAACAGAACAGAACGCTGGGAGGAAGAGGAAGTGAGCTCAAACTCCACAGCTCTCCTCTCGGGAGCAGACACCTCAGAGAGATGCCATGCTCCCAGCTCCCAGGCAGACGCACACGATGAAGCGCTGACCCAGGATGGACATAGGCTAGAATCTTCCCTGTAAGCACACCTAGGGGCGCTACACAGATGATTAGAAATGGGGTAAATTAATATGTGAGAATTAGCCTAGAAGAGGCTAGATAGAAATGGGCCAAGCAGTGATTAATGAATACAGTTTGTGTGTTGTTTTTTCGGGCATAAGCTAGCCAGGCAGCCGGGGTGCTGGGGACGCAGGCCCGCCGCCCTTATTACTACACCCCTCAGCCATCTTTGTTCATTCTGGGAGAGAGGGATCTAGTGGATCTGGTCAGTTTCAGAGAGCTCCTGATTTGATCTTGAATTGTTTACCTTCTGTCGTAAGGAGCTTCCCTGGGAGATGGAAGGTTTGGGGCTAGAGGGAAGCTGCTCTAAAACATTCTACAATTGCTTCTTCTTAGCACAGCCCTTCTCCAGCATCGTCACCGGTAGTGCACCCTCTGCCTTGAAGGCCACACACCACCCCAGAAATGCAGGTGCTCATTGTCATCCTGAGTCACCTTCACAGCACAGCCTGCTGTGACCGCCAAACCCCACACCCACCATCAGTTTCAGGTTACTGAATCTTATTTATTGCCACGTGACATGTTCTGTGTTTCACTTGCTGTTGGTTTCCTGTTTCTTCTGGGTCATTTTATGCTTCACCATGGCATGGAGGTTTGTTACTTCTGTTCCCACCCAGAGCAATTCTTGACACACAGGAGGCATTTCATAGGTATAGTTTGAGGAAACAAATAACAAAAAAGCAGTATTTCCATCTGACTACAGAACCACCTCTGCTCCCCCAAAGGGACAATATCTGTTACTGATACTACTCTGCACAGTGATTTGTAGAGATAATCTTCTCTCGCCTACTTGTTTAATGTGCCTGTTTCAAGTATTAAACCTCAAGCTAGTGTGTGAGGGAAAAAAGTACTACCAAAAGCTAAATTCTCCAGAAAATCCAATGTGCCTAAAAGTTTGAAACCATATAATATTTGAAAAATATTTGGGAAGAAATCACATTTGGAGGTTTTAAAACCCAGAGAAAATACACACACACACACACACACACACACACACACACACACACACGTATTTGAAATATGGACATGGAAGTGCAAACTTAATTTTAAAAGTTGAATCCAGAGAAGAAATTTTCCAGCTCATTGACCTGCTGTGATACATTTCATTTTGAGAAAAAGTAGTGATCTTAAGTCAAGAGGGACTCTTTGTCCCATGAGATCTCCTGCATATAATGATGACTGGACACTTCTGGGAAAATCAAATCAGTCTCTTATTAACCTTTATAATCTGTAAGGATGTGTATGGCCCTGCCATTGCTCTGCTAAAGCATTCATATTCTCTCTCTCTCTCTCTCCCTCCCTTCCTCTCTCTCTCTCTTTGTGTGTGTGTGTGTGAGAGAGAGAGAGGGCGGGGGGGGGGGGGAGATCAGGGTTAAATGGAGAAAGTCCAGTAAAACAGTAAAACGTCATTTCCATCCTAGGAGACATCAAATATATATATATATATATAATCTGTCTCCCAGGATATATAAATATATATAGTTGTTATGATATATATGTATGTATATTTATATATATGTTTAGGGACTGTACTTTTCTTTCAAAGTGATTTAAATTGCTGAGATTTTCAAGTGTGTTTTCACAAATACCTTTTTGATAGGATTGTATAAGGCTAATCTTGGACGACAGGCTTTCTAGTTTAACGATGATTCTGATTATCTTAGAAGCTAAACTGGTTCCATAGAGATTCAGAGATATTGACGCTGAGCAGGAATACTTAGGGAGGATGCCAAATAAACAGAAGGAGAGAGCATTCTCCGGTAGCTCTTATGGCTGCATCTGCTGCATCCCATCCCTGTCTACCAAGCTCAGCACCTCCAACTCAACATCCCCCGAGAGCGTGAGAAATCGCAGGCGCAGTAGTCCCCACTGCAGGCGCTGTAGTCTCCACTGCAGGTGCGGTACTCCCTACTGCAGGAGCAGTAGTCCCCACTGCAGGTGCTGTAATCCCCACTGCAGGTGCTGTAGTCCCCACTGCAGGCGCTGTAGTCCCCACTGCAGGTGCTGTAGTCCCCACTGCAGGCACAGTGGCACTGTAGTCCCCACTGCAGGCACTGTAGTCCCCACTGCAGGCACAGTGGCACTGTAGTCCCCACTGCAGGTGCTGTAATCCCCACTGCAGGCACTGTAGTCCCCACTGCAGGCACTGTAGTCCCCACTGCAGGTGCTGTAGTCCCCACTGCAGGCACTGTAGTCCCCACTGCAGGCACTGTAGTCCCCACTGCAGGCGCTGTAGTCCCCACTGCAGGCGCTGTAGTCCCCACTGCAGGCGCTGTAGTCCCCACTGCAGGCGCTGTAGTCCCCACTGCAGGCGCTGTAGTCCCCACTGCAGGCGCTGTAGTCCCCACTGCAGGCACTGTAGTCCCCACTGCAGGCGCTGTAGTCCCCACTGCAGGCACTGTAGTCCCCACTGCAGGTGCTGTAGTCCCCACTGCAGGTGCTGTAGTCCCCACTGCAGGTGCTGTAGTCCCCACTTACTTTTTTATGCCAACACTGGCTAATTCTCCTCTCATCTTTCCTCCTTGGAAAATCTTTCCAGAAACCCTGAATTAAACATGAGTACTTTGTGCAAAGACAATCTTGTCCACAGACACATGAATGAAATTTGCATACACTGTTATACCATGATAGATTCTCATATACCACATTTTAAATTGCATTTATATATGATGTTTCTATAAACAGGAATACCTGTTTATAATAATAAACCTGAAGATAATTAATAAAATATTAAGCCAACACAGGATTTAAAAATTACACACAAGTTTCTAGTACCAAATCATTGAAGTAATATGACTATAATAACAAAATGAATGATAGATTGCAAATTATTTTAGAATGTTAAAGGAAATTATTTTCTGTGGTATTTGAATTTCCCTTACTTTACACATTTTGCTAATATTTTTACCCCTACTTTTCTTTAGATTATTTCTTCAATTTCAAGGAAATTGTAAATATTGATACATTGTTAAATAAGTTTTGAAGTACGTTAGAAGTTTTGATCATATAACTTTGAAATGGGTGGGAGTATACAGGTGAAAGCTTCAAGGCTGTCTGTTTATAGCTGGTTCTGAGCTCAGGAGGTGCTAACTCTGCTCTGGGTCACTGGTTCCACACAAAGAAAACCACACCCAGAATGGGCATGCTTGCCCTTCAGGCAAATACAGACAGATGTTTCCTATCCAACCGCTGCTCCAATTTGCTTGTCAGACTTTTCTAAAATTTCTTGCATTTTAATTGTCACAACTAAAATGATCCTTATAAAAAAAAGTGGTCTCACAAAATTTGCACCTATTCTCCCTATTGTTCTATACAAAAATGGGACCACCACTGCTGTCCTTGATCTCCACAGTTTTAGGGTCAACCTGGGCAAAAACACTGGTTTGTATGTAGTCAAAATGGATCATGTCTCTCTGTGTTAATCCCTGTTGTCCAAATCCCAGACTCCTTTTTCTTATTTATTTATTTATTTATTTATTTATTTATTTATTTTTTTACCTACCAATCCCAGTTCCCCTCCCTTTTCTCCTCCTGCTCCCCCACCTTTCCTCCTCTCCACCTCCCAGCAACTCAAAAGTGAGGGTAAGGCCTCCCCTGAGGAAGTCAACTAAGTATGTCCCATCACCTCACTGAGGGAGGACCAAGCTCCCCTCTACACATGCCTAGGCTGAACAAGATATCTTTCCATAGAGAATGGGTTCCACAAAATCAGTAGATCCTGGTTCCACTGCCAGTGGCTCCATATACTGCTCAAGTCATATCGTTGACAACTGTATTCAGGGAGCCTAGTTCTGTCAGTTCAGAGTCAGTGATGTGCCTCTAGCTTGGGTCAGCTGATTTCTGTGGGTTTCCCCATCATGGTGTTGACCCCTTTGTTCATATTATCTCCCTTCCCTCACTTTATTTGGACTCTGGAAGCTCGACCCAGTGGTTATTTGTGGATCTCTGCATCTGCTTCCATCTGTTTCTGGAAGAGGGTTCTAGCTTCTCTGGGGTTGTAGACTGTAGACTGGTTATCCTTTATGGTATCTACTTATGGGTGAGTATATATTGTATTTGTCTTTCTGGGTCTGGGTTACCTCACGTAGATGATGAAAGATGGCTCAAATGTTAAGAGTGCTTGTTCCTCTCAAAGAGGACCCTCGTTCTGCTCCTAATACCCTTGTCTAGATAGATGTTGACAACTATGTGCAACTCAGTTTCATGGGAATCCATCACCCTCTTATGGACTATGCTGGTATCACAGGCACGGGCAATCGTGCGCGTGCGCTCATGCGCGCACACACACACACACAAACACAACTTAAGAAAAGAAAACATATGACCCTAAGGTGGGCCTGAAAAGATGGCTCAGTGTGTTCAGACACCTGTCACCAAGCCTGAGAACATGGGTTCCAGCTCAGATTCCCACATGCTTGAAGGAAAGAACTGACTTCTGTGAGCTGATCTCAGACCTGCCTGCATGTGCTGTGGCACCCTTCTCCACAGAAACAAACAAACAAACAGCTTTTTAGTCCTAGCCTCTTAAACTGTGGGTCATGAAAATTAATGTGGGGTTTATAAAATTCCGGCACCAGTAAAAGTTTCTAAACGTGCAATTATGAAGTATTAACTCAAAATCCAACATGTCATGATCTGCGTGTTTCTTGCTGTGCAAGCCCATGATCTGTCACACAGCTTCACTAACGCTTTGGTTCTGACACACAACAAACCACACACTGCCAAGGAGCAGTGCCTACAACAGCTTGCTCTGGCTAGTGGAGGCCAGTGTGTGTTAGGAATTAGTGTTTTCTCTGTTCACACATCTTTGGCTTCCATACAAGCACAGCAGCTAGTCACATACATTTTTTTCCCCACTGTCATTCCTCAGCACATGCCTACTACATGGGAATATCTCTGCATTGCACTGTATTAGACCATTTGCTTATCAAAGCTGTTGTTTGACAGGCTGTTCTGGCTTTCATTTAAAAACTGCAAAGCATTCCTTAGAGAAAACAATCAAACATTTCTGTCCTATTAGTGCACATTTTTGTTTTCATCTTTAATATGCATGCTTAAAACTGCCTTAAAATACATTTTATCATGATTTGTACAAACCCTTCAATTGTATAAATATTTTATGTATCTATATACCTGGGGTCACATGAAAATAAAGAGAAGAGGAGGTCACAAGTGGACAGAATTTAAGGGGCAACCGCTCACAGGGTGTCTTGTCACTTTGAAATGGTTTCAAACGCTTTGAAGGTCTTTGTACACCGGCCAGTTTTGAGACTCTTGAGGAACAGACTTTTAAGGGGAATTTAATGAACTAACCATCAAAATTCTCTTTCTCCTGGTAGGATGAGATACAGAGGTTAAGCGAAAGCAGTTCGTCTGGAAAGTACCGGGGTGATGTGGATGGAGGGAACTGAAAGCAATCTGTACGATGGGAAGCAGTAGCCCTGGAGAAGCCTTGCAAATGCTTCTGAGCTAAGTCTTTAAACTATGAGTCATGGGTCATGATCTGTCAAGTATTGCTCTTCGGCTTTCAGTAACCATGAAAGTAGTTTTACCCCTCCCGTGGTGACAGCTAGAGAAGATAAACTCCCACGCAGAGAGGCAGTGGGAGTGTCGGGGGAGATGGTTACAGGCTGTGTGGGAAGCTGTAGGCTGCTGGGTGCTTCATAGTCCTGGGATGGACCCCTATTCATTTAGCCATGGCATTACTGCTTGGGGTAGTTTCTTACTCAGTGTGTTCTTCCACTCCTTAAATTTGGCCTGAACTTTCAAAAGCCTGCTTAGTTTTTAAAATGAAAACTTGGGGCTCGTGTCAACTTGTACCAGTATAGGAGATAGATTATGACCCACTCCCATGTGTTTTTAGTATTCAGAATGCATGTGTGTGTTTAAATACATTGTTGGGTTGCTCCATTTAAAATAAAGACACCGTGGATTAAATATATTAAATTCGGCATTTCACTGGAAACTCCCCAAGGTTTTGGGTCACAGTGTTCACAACTATTGCCAAAAAAATAAGACCTATATTTCACTGTTAGTTAAAGGCTGTGCCTCAGAATTACTGTAGAAGACAATGTACTCCCAACAGAAGCAGCAAATAAAAATGGCTATCCTGTGTTTCACCTTAAAATTAAGCAAATTCACTTTCAGATCTACACACACAAACGCACACACACACACACAAACACACAAAATTGCTTTATTACCTTAAAAACCAAATGATTTCAAACTTTAAACACGGTACATATATTTTTCATATATGTTCATATATATAAATACACATGTATTTATATTTCTATGTGTATAAATACATGCACCCATGTAGAATGATTTAAATACAGTCACTGCCCTTCCCAGTTATTTGTATTACTTCGTGGATGCCCAAGGAGGGCTCTGATGTCTGGCCTTGGCTGAAGATCTGACCTCCAGCATCCATAGTTTCTCTGAGGAGCTTTGAGATGATGGGAAGCCAGGGTATCCCCTGTCTTTTCTTTTTGTTTGGTTTTGTTGTTGTTGTTCCTCATTTGTACAGGGTAATTAAACGGACAGCCGTGCTGCTTAACCAAGTTCAACCCTTCATCAGCACAACATGAGGAGAGACTTCCTCTTTATCCACAGCTTTGGCACAAACCCCTTTGCCATTCATTTCTAGAACATACTTTCTTTTAATACATCCATCACTAGAGTCGTGGAGAACACAGAGGAATTTGTAGTGATATTTCACTTGTATTTTAATAAATAAAGCTTGCCTGAAGATCAGAAAGTAAAACAGCCACCTTGGTCAGTCTTAAAGACCAGACAGTGGTCAGCCTTACAGACCGGACAGTAGTGACACACAATTTTAATCCCAGTAGCCACACTACTTTGCCATAACTGGGCAGTAGTGGTGCATGCCTTTAATCCCAGCACTAGAGAGGGATACAAGGCAGGAGGAGACAACTCTCAGTCAGTCTCATTCTGAGGATTCCTGGAGGCAAGATCTCCACTTCAGACTGAGATAGAGGTAAGAGTCCAAGGCTGGCTGTCTTGCTTATGTGACCTTTAGGTTGAACCCCAATATCTGTCTTGGGGTTTTTATTAATCATGCTACAATACGAATAAAATATCACTACAGGAATTGTACCCCATGTCTCCACGTCCCTCAAGACAGAGGCCTTGGGTCTTCAGAGGCTGGCAGACTCCCCTGCAACAGAGGAAGAGTAGAATTTCACAAAGATGAGGCCTGGGAGCATCAGGCCTCCAGGGTGATTCACTGGTGCTCCCTTCCTGGTGTCAGAAACCAGGTAGTCTTGCTGAAGCAAAGCCAGGACCAGGCTAAAATTTTCATGAAGTATTTCCTCAAGGGTTAGAATTCCCAAAAGTAGGAGAGACCCAGCCAATCACCTTGCTAGCAGGGGGCGGGGTCCCCTGAGGATATTTTTTTTTAATTTTTTATTGAGAAAAAGAAAAAGTTTCCGCCTCCTCCCAGCCTCCCATTTCCCTCCCCCTCCTCCCACCCTTCTCCCCATCCCCCCACTCCTCTCCCCCTCCCTCTCCAGTCCAAAGAGCAGTCAGGGTTCCCTGCCCTGTGGAAAGTCCAAGGTCCTCCCCCCTCCATCCATGTCTAGGAAGGTGAACATCCAGACTGGCTAGGCTCCCACAAAGCCAGAACATGAAGTAGGATCAAAACCCCGTGCCATTGTCCTTGGCTTCTCATCAGCCCTCATTGTTATTTTTTACTTATAAAGATTGCGGGCGTGCTCCCAGATGCCCCTTCTGCTTTCCTGTTCTCCGTGGGAACCTGTGGTTCTGTAAGTCTATTTCCCCATTAAAGCTGTATATATTATTACAATCTGTCTACATTCATTTACGCCGCTACACCCAAAGACAAGACTTAGAAGGCAGTGTATAGATGCTTCTCACACTCCTGAAGAGGCTGTTACAGCTGGAGAGGCAGTGAGTCTGATGTTGCTCAGAGAATTAACCTCCGAGGCAGAACCATGAAATATCTATTAGTTCTTGAGACAGACACCAGAAGCAGTGAGGAATGAGCCAGGCAAGGAAAAGCAGGCACCTGTGTCCTGTTTTGAGATTTATTTTTTTGGTTTGCGAGAGGTTTGTTAATTTGAGACAAGATCTCACTCTATATGCCAAGTTCTAAATTTGAACTTGCAGAGATCCTCCTATCTTGAAACTATAGACATAAGCCACCAGGCCCAGATACAAGCCATGTTCTAGACTGGCTGGAGGAACTCCCAACTCTGAGAAGGCCCTTCTGGGAACCCTGAGACATCGGCTCTATTGGCCTTCAGGCTTCTAGCAGAGCAACAATTGTGTGCTCGAAGTCCTCTGTGATCAGGGAGACATTTCTTTATCCTCTTCCTGCAGCGAGAATTCCAGCAGGTGCTCACACTGTCCTCCCAGAACCTGCATGGGCAGTAGAAGAGAGGGAGTTCCCACAGGACTGTTTGAGATGCCCCTGGTTCCCAACAATTTGTTTCAATCATTGAATAACAGAAGATGAAGAGTCTGACAGCAGCTGTTGTATAAGAGTATAGGAAGGATGCCTCAAATTTTCCGAACTGTTTACAAATGAAAAAGGAGGCACTTCCTATGTCTCTTTCAAAAGTCTATGATTTTGAACTGTTTATATTTTACATTTTCTTATGCTAGACTCTTGTAATTTAAAAGTTAAAGAAAGGATATTATTTTAGGTTTTTGGGTGTTCTTGATTCTCTGGAACCCTAGCAGATTTGTAAAATAGAGAAAATTTTCTTTTGAATTGAATACTTTATAAATAATTGGACATTCTTATACCATAGAAATCATATAATCACAGTTTCCCCTAAGACCTATTTACCTTACTATTCAGATGTGAAAATTTTAATTCTGCTGGGAATCCAACACTAGGTCTTGGATATTCCAGTTTCGTATTTGAAAAAGTTTGAATTCCATAGTAACATTATGTTAGACTAAAATCAAGACATAGTAGAGCAATGTAAAAGTCATATTTGGAGGATCTCCTCCTGTTATACACGGGCATTAAGACAGACTGTGGGAGGTTGGAGAGATGACTCAGCAGTTAAGAGCACCCAGTGTTATTCTAAGTATCCTGGCTTAGTTCCTAGAACTCAAGTGGGAATTAACAACCATCTGTAACTGCAGTTTCATGCTTGGCGCCCGCTTTTGGCCTCTGTGGGTACTGCACATATACGGCACACAAATTTGTACATACACTCATACACACAAAATTAAAAGTAAGTAAATCTTTAAAAAAAGATCACCCAGCTTAAAAAAGCAGACTACTGATTCTGTGCCATAATACTAAGTTAAATAAAAATGTGTTTTCTAATATTTGTAATGCACAATGGTAGATTATTTGTCCTGGAGGGATAAGCACACAGTCTGTGCCAATCTCATTTTCAGAAAAAGCAACTGAGACAACCAATGTTTAAACAGACCTACTACACAACAAGGCCGTCAGATCAAATGCCACTGGAGAGTAGCGCATTGGTTTAAATTCAACTCTTATAAATAGACTTTCTCCTTTGTGAATAAAATAACTTCCAATATAGGATTCCATATTATTTTATGAGTTTCAAAGTGCTTGGTCAAAATTTTTACATTTGCAATATAACTCTCTGAGTCCTTTGGGACAGAACAATGAGGCCCTCTCCTGGCTTCCACTTAGTAAATTGCTTTGCTTTAAATTTTTCCACACCCTGCCCATAAGCCATCTGTAAACTTCTAAGGTTCCTGTCCATTCCTTTGTGCATGACCTTTGCAACAGTTTGGAGCGAAGATCTGAAGATCATGGGAAATGAGGGTCACAGACAGTAGGTGGAACTCACAGATTAACATCAGGAAATACTTTTCTTCTTTCTTTTCAACTGAAAACAAAGCATGTTATCTGAAAAATATTCCTTCAGATTGAATGTGTAACACTTCCAGGACTTACTAGCCATTCCACAAACGGAGACTGTAGACATCATTCAGTGGCTGAATTGAATGGATTTCGTCCAAATGCCTGATCTCTAAGTTAATACTCTCTGGGTGGTAAGAGAAGAATGATCAAAGGCAAAGTTGATGTTTCAAACAGGCAGGGGTCCTGGAACCAAATGAGGAAGTATATCCATGCTCACTAGAAACAGGAAAGGATACAAGAACGAGGGTAAATGTCACAGGTGCTGAGTGTCAGAGCTCTCCAGGGGCTGATCTGCACCATCAACACCTAGGGTTGCTTCTAAGAACTACAGTGTCCTTTGGGCTTGCTTGCAGTGATAACTGGACATGGGTCCCAGACAGCTGTGATTCTCATTTATCCCATCTCTAATTCATCTCCATATTTCTGCTTTTTCAGGAAGGAAATGTATGCCCATTTCCTGTCTCACATCTTTGCATGATGTATTCTTCTTTGGAGCAGAATTTTGCCAAACAAAAGTTGGTTCCAAAAGCAGAATGTGATGCTTTAGAGAGATTCAACTCATGTGTTCTTAAATTTCATATGATCTACCCTGAACTGCCTTTGAAAAGCACACTCAATGGGTGCTGGGTGCTGGGGCTGGAGCAAAAATATATTAAACTGCTTTATTCTTTGAAATGATCATCACAAACTTTAGAGTTAGCTAGGCCCAATTCTTACTCCAGGTGCCTAAATATGATAGAAAATGACATTCCTTCTTATGCATCTGGAAGTTTCAAGCTAACAAGGAAATTTACCCAAAGCATCGTGATCTAGGAGACAGCTGAACACAATCTTGCAATACGACCTTCAGCTGCGGCTCCTCATGTAGCTATTTCTGTGCTTAAGTAGTATTACAGGTGATGCCCTGAGGTTGTGAGAAAATTTCAGTCAATCTCCGGTGGAAATCTTCAGTACCGAAGTGTGGACAGAGTTGTGGCCCCTCCCTGATGGAAGATGCTGGAGGGTTGTCTGGTATCCCAGTTCTCAGAAAATTGTCACCTAACAGGCAGAATGTGTTAGGACAATTGGTAAAGCTGAGCTTACTTCAGACAAGTGTTGCTAAATTGGCCCTCCTGCCTTTTTAGAGAAACTTGATGGAGGTGAAATCTCGAAAGTATAATCTGCAGTTGCATCTACTGTTCGCTTACCTTCAATTTCTTATCTGTGATTTGGACTTTGGATGCTGTGTAGTCAAGCCAAGTCTAAAGCTTCTGTTTCTTGGGTGCCAACACTCGCGTGTCTTGTCTTACTTCATTGGTCTCGGTCCCTCTCTTTCCTCACCCTTGTCCTGACACTTGTGCCCTCAAGGCGTGTAAACTTCACTTTTCAACAGTCACTTTAGACATACGTCTTGAGGTTTTATTAAAAATGTTAGCTCATTTCCTTGTTTTTCCCTGAACACAAATTGCTGGACAGAATGATCTCTCGTGAGCAGCCCTGGTCACTTAGCTGGCAGATGGCTAGCCCATGATATTCTTGATGTTCCGTGGCTTGAATACACTGAAGAGATTCGGGGCTTCAGGGATCTGTGCTCATTCTGCTCAATCACAGCATTCTGCGCAGAGAGAGTCCAGGGCCTCTCTCCAGAGAGAATGGTGTGAAAAGTGCTAACACCTTACATCCACTCTTCTCCCCACAACACCTTTCCCATGGAGCTTGTCCATTTCTCATTTTTAATGGAAAAATACCTTCCCCTTTGGATTGACAGATTTGGAATATGCTCCTATGTTTCTCTCATGTCACTTAATTTATGTGGTTGATCATAAAGAGGCCAGTAAAGAGGCCCCAGGCTTGAGACAAACTGATTCTTCCACACACTTAAATGTTCGTGCCATGCCTTGGGGCAGCCTTCCGTTGTGTGAGTGGTGCTAACAGCAAGGGAAGACTTTGGTAATATGTAAAGGTCTCACCCTGCAAGGACAGGTTAGCACCAGCGACCTGCTACTAAAGGCCGCATTTATTCTTGCTGTTCTGACATCACACTAACATGACATATTCCTATGAATATGAAATGGCAAGGACTTATTTTTTCCTATGGGGAGAAACAAACAAGGTAAATGACATTTTGTGTCAGTTGAAAGACTCCTCAAAGGGCACTCAAAATACCTTATGTCTTGAAACAGTGGTGTGTCATCAGCTGTGTTAAATAACTCAAGTTAAGGGCAGTTTGTTTCCTGTGTTGATTTATTTTTGGAGATGTTTACTTGCCTGCCTGTGCAAGCTATATGGTTTTTTTCCTTTTGGATGTTTTTGAAAATATAGAAAAGCATAAAATTCTAAAAACACCCATGACTTCAGACCCCCTCCCAGAAATGATACTTTTGAAATACTGTAATCTTAAATATGCATTTCTTTTTTTTATTGAGAAAAGAAGAAAAAAAACATAAACAAAAAACAAGTTTCCACCTCCTCCCATCCTCCCATTTCCCTCCCCCTCCTCCCACCCTTCTCCCCCTCCTCCCACCCTTCTCCCCCTCCCCCCACTCCTCTCCCCCTCCCTCTCCAGTCCACAGAGCAGTCCGGGTTCCCTGCCCTGTGGTAAGTCCTAGGTCCTCCCCCCTCCGTCCATATCTAGGAAGGTGAACATCCAAACTGGCTAGGCTCCCACAAAGCCAGCACATTAAGTAGGATCAAAACCCCATGCCATTGTCCTTGGCGTCTCATCAGCCCTCCTTGTTCGCCATGTTCAGAGAGTCCGGTTTTATCCCATGCTTTTTCGGTCACAGTCCAGCTGGCCTTGGTGAGGTCCCAGTAGATCAGCCCCATTGTCTCAGTGGGTGGGTGCACCCCTTGTGGTCCCGACTTCTTTGCTCATGTTCTCCCTCCTTCTGCTCCTCATTGGGACCTTGGGAGCTCAGTCCAGTGCTCCTGTGTGGGTCTCTGTCTCTATCTCTATCCATCACCAGATGAAGGTTCTATGATGATATGCAAAATATTCGTCAGTATTGCTCTAGGATAGGGTCATTTCAGGTTCCCAATCCTCAGCTGCCCAAGGAACTAACTGGGAACCTCATCTTGGGCACTTGGGAGCCCCTCTAGGGTCAAGTCTCTTGCCCACCCTAAAGTGGCTCCCTTAACTAAGAATTGTGGTTCCATGCTCCCCTATCCACCTTTCCTTTATCCCAATTCTCCTGTTTCCCCAAGTCCCCCCTCCTTCCCTTCTACCTTTTCTCTCCCCATCTCCCCTTACCCCCATCCCACCCCACACCCAAGATCCCAATTTTCTCCCCGGCAATTTGGTCTACTTCCCTTAGCCAAGAGGATAACTATATGTTTTTCCTTGGGTTCACCTTCTTACTTAGCTTCTTTAGGTTCACCTATTGTAGACTCTGTGGCCCTTATTTATGGCTAGAAACCAATTATGAGCGAGTACATCCCATGTTCATCTTTTTGGGTCTGGGTTACCTCACTCAGAATAGTGTTTTCTATTTCCATCCATTTGCATGCAAAATTCGAGAAGTCATTGTTTTTTACCGCAGCGTAGTACTCTAGCGTGTATATATTCCATACTTTCTTCATCCATTCTTCCATTGAAGGGCATCTAGGTTGTTTCCAGGTTCTGGCTATTACAAATAATACTGCTATGAACATAGTTGAACAAATGCTTTTGTCATATGATAGAGCATCTCTTGGGTATATTCCCAGTAGTGGTATTGACAAAATTCAACATCCATTTATGTTAAAAGTCATGGAGAGATTAGGGATACAAGGGTCATACCTAAATATAATAAAAGCTATATACAGCAAGCCGACAGCTAACATCAAATTAAACGGAGAAAAACTCAAAGCCATCCCACTTAACTCAGGAACACGACAAGGCTGTCCACTCTCGCCATACCTCTTCAATATAGTGCTTGAAGTTCTAGCAATAGCAATAAGACAACATAATGGGATCAAGGGGATTCGAATTGGAAAGGAAGAAGTTAAACTTTCGTTATTTGCAGATGATATGATAGTGTACATAAGCGACCCCCAAAACTCCACCAAAGAACTTTTACAGCTGATAAACAGCTTTAGTAATGTGGCAGGATACAATATCAACTCCAAAAAATCAGTCGCCCTCTTATACACAAAGGATATGGAAGCAGAGAGGGAAATCAGAGAAGCTTCACCATTCACGATAGCCACAAACAGCATAAAATATCTTGGGGTAAATCTAACCAAGGAAGTGAAAGATCTATTTGACAAGAACTTTAAGGCATTGAAGAAAGAAATTGAAGAGGATACCAAAAAATGGATGGACCTCCCTTGCTCTTGGATTGGGAGGATCAACATAGTAAAAATGGCAATTCTACCAAAGGCCATTTATAGATTCAATGCAATCCCTATCAAGATCCCATCAAAATTCTTCACAGATCTGGAGAGGACAATAATCAACTTTATATGGAAATATGCATTTCTTTTAAGCCTAGTTAGCTAGCTCCTGAGAGTGGAGTTACAGCATGACAGCTTTTGAACTGGTCTTGAATGCCTGCTGAGTTGAGAGATGGATTAGGGCAGTCAGACTCACAGAGCAATGCTTGTCACTACTCACTCTGGTTAAAGAATGAATTCAATGTGAGCAAATGGTATCGATAGTCAGCATGGATTACATTGGTTATTTTTTTATTTTTTAATTTATTTATTTATTAAGGATTTCTGCCTCCTCCCACCAACCGCTTCCCATTTCCCTCCCCCTCCCCCGATCAAGTCCCCCTCCCTCATCTGCTCGAAGAGCAATCAGGGTTCCCTGACCTGTGGGAAGCCCAAGGAACACATAGGCATCCTCATGAATATTAACCTTCATCAGGCGATGAAAGGAGACAGAGACAGAGACCCACATGGGAGCACCGGACAGAAATCTCAAGGTCCAAATCAGGAGCAGAAGGAGACGGAGCAAGAGCAAGGAACTCAGGTCCACGAGGGGTGCACCCACACACTGAGACAATGGGGATGTTCTATCGGGAACTCACCAAGGCCAGCTGGCCTAGGTCTGAAAAAGCATGGGATAAATCCGGACTAGCTGTACATTGGGTATTTTATCAGCAAACATTTCATTCCTGAACTGGAAATGTCTATATATCTGTCCAACTCTGGAGAGCCATGCCATTGCTTAGTACAACTGTTCTCTAGGGTGGCAATGCATACAATTCTGAACCTCCTAATATTATTAGACAACATGGAGATTATAAATATGATTCCACCTCAACATAAGAAAACACTCAGCTGCTGATTTGGGCTTATTTCTGAATGACTTTTAAGACTGACTATTTAGATATTAACTAGGTGCTCGTTCTCTCAGGGCAAGAAATGGTAAGATGAAAGACAGGAACATTCCTAGAAATGAGTACTTGACCTGTGTGCTCCTTACAGTAAATTTTACTAATTCTTAACTTCTGTTTATGTGTGTGGTGGTTCTTTAAAGTTGATAGAACGTTTCCATTCAGTGGGCTGGTGGATTTCCTGTAGGACCCCAGCTGCCTGAAGAGGTATGCAGTTTTCTTGTGTTTCCATTGCACCACTAGAGACTCAGAGGGAATCCTCTGTGGTATTTCACATAGGTCGTGGATCTTTTATCTATAGGTTGTGTTTGTACCGAGAGGTGAATATTAATAGCAACGGGTAGCAGAGCTACGGGGGGAAGGGGAGTTCCCTGTGCATGGGCGGATTAACCTTTCAAAATACATGATTCTATTTAAGCCACTTAGTTACTATTTGATTGGAGCCTTGAAGACAAGGTCTCCATGTTACTCTCCGCTGTGCCCTATGTAGATCTGAGAGGAGCTTTCATATAGAATATGGTGAGTAAGGCCCCATGTGCGCCTTTGCTTTCATTTTGCTTGAGCATACTCTAACTCTTCTTCTTAAAGTATTTCAACTTTCCTCTTGAAATATTGTGTGTGTGTGTGATTATGAGCCCGGGACTGTTAGCCACCAGAGCACAGATCTGTGTGTTCTAGGTGGGAGATGGCATGAGGCTCATCCCGAGTGTAATAATGTGTGATGGTTTCCTTTAAATATTCATCTTAGAGCACTTTGCCATTTAGGTACTTCACAACCCCGTCATGTAAGCTACTGAAATGAGCGCCTTACTGCACGAGTGCAATTTAGATAAGTTCTATGAGTGATAACTAATTTAAGTAAGCACGTGAATAATTTTACTCCAGTCACGGTCTTAGGCTGTTACAGAGTTGAGCAATACTAATTAAATAGGGATCGATGAAATCGTCGTTTAGTGTTCTCCACGGCTGGAGAACTTCTCCATCAGATTCCTTGTGCTACCGGGTAATCACGTTAAGAAGGGCTTCTAAAGTAGTGTCTTTTGAAAGAATAAAGTGATGAAGTTTATTTAGTTAGTTTCTCAAAAGGAGATTAGGAAACAGATTTTCTGGGAATAGTTTAAATATGAACAGTGAAATTGTTTCCAGAGGAAAGTTGTGTTTGTAGTGGACAGAAGTCGGCTGTGGGCATTGTGACAGAAAGCATCGTGGACTGGATCAACTTTCACAGACTATTTTTCAGATAAGTTATCCTCGATATTTTGAGACATCAAACATTATACCTACGATATATTTTATAGTTAATTCCCTGCCCCGTGTCCTCCTTTCCATTTGCCACCTATGCATCTGTTTGTCTGGCCCTATCCTGCTGTCTATATCACAGATTGTTCCTGCTCCGTCTCCATGAAGTATACATTTAATTAAGACATTGTAGGCTCTCACTATAAGACTTCCCCATTAGATTGGTAGTCATTGTGCCCATTTCCATGACATAAGTGAGGCACAAGGAAGAAATAACTTTTCATCCTGAGAGGCTGTGCGTTAAATTCACTTACTTCTGCTAAAGGATTCTAACCCCCATAGTAGGCAAGGAAATGCTGGGACTAATGTAGAGTAAACAAAGTCCCATCACATTGGCTGTGTCCCTGTGAAAGCTGCTGGGTCTCTATCCAGGGATGGAGAAAGTGAGACCTGAGCAGGGAAAGAGCGCTGCTTGGGTTCTAGTCACCTGAACACTTCTTGTAAAGAATAACTTGAGCCTCATTTTAACTATATTAAAACATTATTCTTTAGTGCTCTGCTATTTAGCTTTATTTATAATTAATTAAGCTATCATCTATTTGTAATTGTGGTGATTCTTAATTTTTAAAATATTTATTTTATGAAGGATTCTTAAGATGGAAGAAACTCACTTTTTACACATATGTCTTTAGCTTTAAATAAGGAGGCAAAAATAAAAATATTTTTCCTGGAAATTACACAGAACATGAGAAAAATCAACTCTATTGGAATTAAAATAGGTCCAAGATAAAATGTCTCCATGGTTTTAAGATATAAGGACCACAAGGACCAACACAGCTGCAGTGGATAGGTAGCACAGTCCAAATGAATGAATCCCTTGGTGGATTTGAGCCTTGGGTAACAGAGGAACTGTCACAGGGGTGGTCAGTCCACAGTTAGTAGATAATTTTCAGAAGCACTCAAGGCTAAGTGTTCCTTGCCTCTGCTGACCTGAAATGCATAAATTCTACAGGAAAAGCTTGGTCTCTAAAGCAGACAGGAGCACCATAGCTAAGAAGACAGTGCTGAGGGGAACTTGCTCCTTTCATTCTTTTCAAGTTGAAAAGATGGAGAAGGGATTCCTTTGGATGTAAATAAGTATAAGCAAGTGCAGTAGGTGTGCCCAGGCTACTCTCAGAGGGTGGTACCCTTGCCATGTGCTCAGTAGCATCTTTGGGGTATAGCTATAATCTTTTATTTTTTCCAAGTTTTGTCATTTTTCACAAATTCTCACTTGAAAAGTTGTTCAAAATTTTCTGAGAAAATGGCTTCCGTTGTTGAATTTCCAAATAAAACAAGCGAATTGGGTACAGCCGCCCATGGATTTAATTCCAGCAATCAGGAGATAGAAGGGTAAGAAATTTATCCTCCACTGTGTAGGAAATTCTAAGCTATCCTGGGATACATGAAACCTTGCCAGAAAAAAACAAACAAACAAACAAACCAAAAAACAATACTACCACCACCAACAAAAAAACCCTGTATACTGCCCTACACTGGCCCGCAGAACAGTGACACTAAGCGCCCTCATGGCTTGTTGTTGTTTGCTTATTTTAGGGTTGTAATTTAATTACATTTTCCCTTCCTTTTCCTTCCACCAAACCTTTTCACTAGGCCTTCAAATTCATGACCTCTATTTTGACTAATTGTTATCACATGCATATATGCATATATGTATTTACATATAGTCCTGAATATAACCTGCTCAATCTGTATACTGTTACTTGTATGCTTTCAGAGCTGACTATTTGGCCCTGGATAACCAATATGGCAGATCACCTCTCCCATCCCCAGCTTTCTTCAGTTGCATGCCAAAGAGTGGTATAGCGGGCTCACATGGCAGATTTTTTTTTTTTTTTTAGCTTTTTGAGAATTATCCACATTGGCTTTCATAATAGTTGTAGTCAGGGGAGTGGAAGACCGCTGCAGGCTCCTCCTTTTGAGAAAGGCCAGCATTGTATCCGCTTCCCAGCTGGAATTTAGCGTAGAGGGAACTAACTTGTTGAACCTAAGAGACAAGGGGAGAGCCGTTCCCTTTTATTTTAAGTCTAGTCGGCCTTCCAATCAAAATACTTCAAATCTGAATTTGTAATTTGAGGCTCTCTAATTGAAATTGTTCAATATAAATCTACAATGCAAGAGTACCTCCCAGGAGAAAGCAAAACAAAGACGAAGAACAAGGGGACACTTACCTTGCTGCAGATGTGGGATCATTCCACACATAAGACTTACTTCCCAGGGTAGAAGTTAGTCATTGATGGGCTCAAGCCCACGTGCACAACAGCAGGGTTTCAATAATCCTAGGCTCACCAATTGCCGTGACTCATGGTACTAGAAAGAGCTTTGGACGCTGTCTATAGGTAGCAGTTTCTAGTAACAAGGGTGAGGGACTCTGGGTTCTGACTACTGATCCCTGCGCTTGGGAACATTTGGAATTGCAGTCCCACAAGTGCCAATTTTTCAGCTGACAGAAATGCAGATACCCTGATGGGACTGAATTGCGGAGAATTTGTGGTAGCAAAACTTGCCTGCCGTAAAGCAAAAAGATTTCTTAGAAGGAAACAGGTGGTAAAAGTCCCCTGCTTTAACACCATTCTCAGAAATATGAAATGGAAAAAGTACCTCAAACCATAGCTCTTTGGTTCTTTCTTTTGATTTATCCAAATGATGTATAGCCAGAGGTCTCTCATTTTAATTTCCCTAGAGCCATTAGTGTAAATGAGACGGGTGTCTCAGTTTCCTTCCCTCTAGTTTCTTCCACACAACAAGCAACTTTGGTGCTAGTTAAGTATAAGAATCCTGCTGGCTAGAGACAGTAAATGAATTAAAGTGTAGAAGATACACTCTTTTATTGCTGCTGTTGGCTGACATCATCATACTCTTAAAACCCCAATAGGGTTTTAAGAATCCAGTACTAGGAGGCCAAAGCAGGAAGTCCAAGCGTTCTGGGACAATATGAGCTATATAGTGAGCCTGAGGCTACACTGAGCTACACAGGGAGACACTGGTCACAAACAAAACTGAGCACCTGCCTTGGCTCTCATTGAAGTTATCAGAAATAGTCTGAAACATTATACTGGTGTGTTAGCTTTGTACTTGTAAATTTGGTAAGTTTCATACTTAACTGTATTGTTTTATTTTTCTAAGCAGGTGTACTTCTATTTCATGTGTGCATGTACACAATTACTATGGGTGACTCTAGGTATATATAAGACTTCCTGAACAACAGACAGGTTACTTTGTGTAGGAAAAGTGATTTAAGCTGAACACAATATCTAAGGCATTATTAGGGAAATGTTTTCTAAATCCTGTACTAGATGCTATACAGTTCCTTACAAAACCATCTGCTACCATACTTAATATTCAGTTCATTCATTCCCTGTTTCTGGGACACTTATGCATCCCAAGAACTAGACTGTGTCTGGGGTGTTCATTTGTTACAGAACAACCAGCTCATAGAATGTAGAGCCTATTGTGAAAGAACGATCTAGCATGAATAATCATACACTCCAAAAATTGTACGGCCAAGAGGACTGAGGAAGTTGTGAACTTGCATACTAAAGGATTTACAGAGACCTGGGAGCAACTGCCTTTTCTGGGAAGAAAAATTCCTGGGAGTAGGGAGCCTAGTGGGCACAGGGGAAGAGAGCCCTGTACCTCTGAGGGACTTGTCAACGTGGTGACTGGGAAGAACACCAGAGAGAGTCCAGTGACCCATCTGAAGAATTCAGATCCTTTCAGCTGTGCTAACAGCTTCTGTCCCTGTGCTGGAAGACCACGGAGATTTGTTATTATGTGTGTATGAAAAGGGCTGATGACAAGGTTGTTTTAAGAAGATGGCTATAACGTAAGACAGAAAATGGGCCAAGCAACCATTGTCGCCAGGATGTCGCCATAGTGGCAAGTGTGGATGGCAGTGCCAGTGGCTTGCACACTCTGGAGAAACACTGTTTCTTATCAGTTGACAAAGTATTACATGCAAATAAATGCTTGACATATTAGATTGCAGTTTTCAGATGATGCAATTCCCTGTTCTGCTTTGAAGGCGGCAAACGTGGAGACTGGCAGCAGCAGCGCTATGAAGTGAGGGTCCTCCCCACAGTCCCTAGCTCCAACTATTAATTCTTGGATGTGTTAGTTGTAGTTTTAGACTCCTAGTGACCATAGAGATGACACAGTTAGGCTGATTCTCCTGAAGATTGACAGCCAGAAAGTCAGAGGCTTAAGAGCTTACATTTAATTAATTTAAGAGTCGAGCCAGAAATGCATATAGAGAAACAAAAGAAAATCTATAATTTTTAATTTACTGTGTTTTCCTTTATATTACTTCTTATTTTATTTTATTTTGATGATAATATCAGAGTTTAGTATTACTTATTATCATCAACATATTGGCATAAAATATTTTATGCTTTGAAATTTACAAAAAGGTACTCACAGAAGTTACTAGAAACAAATAGGTAACTAAATATTAAGAATTCTATACCTTCCACTCATGCTTTTTTTTCCTAAATGAATTTAATGCAGCAAGAACAGAGATTCATGTGCTCATTTACCACACCATATGAACACCTGTTGTTGTTCAGCTTTCTGACTCTGCAGGTGTCTGCCCACTCCTGGCTGGGTCTGCCCGACTTCCCAGTCTCCACCCAGTCAACTCCCAACCACTGTTCCCACTCTACAGAATAGGAATGGCACGAAGGGCAGGCCAGATGCTTGTGGTTGAGATGATTTATGTGTGTGTCTCTGTGTGTGCATGCATTATGTGTGTATGTGTGTGTATGCATTATGTGTATGTATACATTATGTGTGTGTATACATTATGTGTGTGCACTGCATGTCCATGTGTATGTTAGTGCACCTGCTTATATGCATGTGAAAGCTGAAAGAGGAAATGACGTCAGGTGTCCTTGTCTGTCACTCCCCACAGTACTCCTTTAAGACAGAGTCTCTTACTGAACCTGAAGCTAAGATGGCAGCCAGAAAGCCCAAGTAATCCTGTCTATGCCCCACAACACCAGTTACAAATGTGCACAGCCATTTCTGGCTTTTGATGTGCTTGCTAGGGATCAGAACACAGCTCTCCATCCTTTCATGGCAGGTTTGTTTGTCTTCCCAAGCTACTGTGAATTTATGACTTTCTGTGATGAACATAATCTAAGTGGAATGTCTCTGTGCTATGTTGTGTGTACTGTGTTTTATTATCTCAAAAGTGAGAGTATTGTGCAACCTAACTTGTATGCCTGGGAAATTTTCAACACAGGTAGTCGTCAGAATGAATTTGAATGTAACTGGAAAATATCATAAAAATCTACAAGCACTATGTGTTCAGAAAGCATTGTTGCTTTCTTATGAAGAAGTTAAAATTAGAATCCACAGAACTTATCAGCAACCATGATTGGCAATGCACATAGATTCCCTGCTAGGAAAAAGGCAAATATTTAACTAGTTAATACACTAAATTAATACTGACATATTACTCTTCTAGTGTTAACAATGTTTTATTAACCTTCTACTGGTGGGTCTCCATTAGGGTCTGGTAGAAAGGCTTAATACATACTCTTTATTCTTTTATTTTCTGTGTATGAGTGTTTTGCCTGTGTGTAAGTATATGTGCCATGAATTGCCCAATGTCTTCCAAAGACCAGAACTTAGCAACAGATCCCATGGAACTGGAGTTACATATGATTGTGAGCCTCCATGTAGATATTGGTACTCAAACCTGAGTCCTTTGAGAGTCAGTGTTCTTAGCTCCTCAGACAGCCGCTGTTACATATTTTTAAATGCTGAAATATTACAAAATTTCAGTAACTGTCCTTATATATAAAAGAATGTGAATTAATATATATGTATTTCAGCACAGTATCTTTTAGAATTTTTCACAGTTTTATATACAGATGAGGATAACAATTTTGATGATGGTTTAGTTTTTCCTAAGGATGCATCATAAAAAATGTACTGAACCTGGTTAACGTTTAATTTTAAATTTAGTGAAGGCAGGTTCTGAAATGAAACAGGCTTGCTAAGCAAGTATAATAAGCTACAAATGGAACACCCCAGAGAGAAATACATGTTGTAGAGATGGAATCACTTGTCAGCTTCAACTACCTCCTGTCTTGAGTGAAGGTGTCATGCCTTTTGTGATATTTATATTCTGACACATTCCGACAGCCTAGCATAGACTTGATTGGCACAGCATATTTCCAACCGTGCATCTATTCTCCACATTTCAATTATTTTGGAACTGGATTGTGTAAACTTCTGCTTAAACAATCAAACAACTTAAGCTCTTCACTGGTGTACTGAATTCCATCCAAGAATCTGAGGCAAGTTTTGGTTAAGTCAAACACAAAGCGCCATCTGCTTCTTTAGCAATATAGAGATTCCTTTGTGAAGAGGAGGAAGTGTGTGGAGTGAGGAAGAGAGAGAAGAAATTGATCCAGTGATGGGAAGGAAGAAACATATCTGCTTTTAGCTTGGGAGGATGTCGTCAGCCTCTTGAGCATCTTTCCTTCTGTGGCCTTTGGTGCTAAATCTTTTGATTCTAAAAGTTATGTGTGACTTATACTTTGTTTCACTATGCAAACTAATTTTGAAGCAACTTAAATAGAACTTTAATCTCTTTATTTTCCTATTTTATAGACATAAAATGCAAAAATTTAAAAAATGTAAATAGTCTACTAAAAACCTGAGCAAACCACTGTTGGTGACAATGATGTATAACCTTCTACTCTTAATTGGAATTTGTTTTTCATGTCCTCCTATGCAGTTAGCGTATGATTGTTTTTCTGTCATTAGGGTAGAAAGTCCTCACTGTGACCCATATTGGGATATGAAAACAAGAAATCCCGGATTTCGGACCTCTAAGGTCCTATTTTTCTTAACAGGATGATGACTTCTCCACGGCAATCTTAAATAACCTTAACTGATATTAGAAAAAAAAGAGCCTTAGGGATAATACTTTATAGCAACTTCCACACATTGAACTGTATCAATGTGATCATGGGTCAAGATGGTAAAGCAACCTACGTCTTCAGAAGGAACCAAACCAGCATGATTGCTGCACTGACTTCATCCTTGCATATTATACATGCTCAAGGAAATAGGATACTGTGTTCCAATTTCTAAAATTATATAGAGCAAGTTACCTTCCGGGCAGGTTCTCCAGCTAATGGCAGTCATGTGAGGTGGTACCCTTAGTACCCCCACTTACAGAAGAGGAAGCAGAGGGGCATGAGAATATTAGACTCTTCCCAGAGACCTGCTCGCCTTCATCCTGCTGCTCTTCTTCTGTGGCTTAAAAAGCAAATCATAACTGAAGTTGGGGTGGGTGGATGGGAGCAACTCTGGGATTTCCATCCTATGATCTTTTTGAAAGTATTGTTCATCTTCACTTTCTTTACCTCATTCATCAAACTTTAATGTAGAACTTTGGGATGGTGACTTGGTCAGGAAATGACCTTCCAGGTAAGCTTGAAGATCTGAGTTCAGGTTCCCAGAATCCACTTATAAAGACAGCTGTTGTGGTGCACATCTGTAATGCCAGTGTGAGTAAGGCAAGGATAGCCTGTCTAGCCAATCAGTGATCACAGATTGAGCTGAAGATAAGGTGTGAAGCAATGGAGGACTATACCCAACAACGACCTCTGACCCTCACAAGCATAGACAGGCATGTGTCCCCACAGGAACACATGCATACACACTATACCTACACACACACATACACACAAATAGATTTTTAAAAATAAAAACCACTGCACACTCATTGAGTGTACAATGAGCAGTATGATCTAAGCACAGAGTGGCCATTAATGTATTAGTTTTGTAGCTAATTAGTTATCAAAGCAGAAACTTGACTAGTTGCATTCTTTAGTACTTCAGGCTTAAATATCAGGGGAGTCCAGCCTGAACCCATAGAGGTTAAGAGATTTACTACACAATCCACCTTTGTTTTTGCACTGTTTACTTAACATTCACAAGCAATTTTTAAATTTTACTTATTTTTTAGTTGACATACAAAATGACAGGTTTCTTGATAGCATTTTCATGTATCCCCAGCAATGGTTGACACTTCTGTACCTCCAACCCAATTGCTCTTGTAAAAAGTCATCATCTTTGAGGTGATGGACTGACCCACCCAGCTACCACCCAGGCCCCAAACCAGTGATTCGAGTTAGCCCATCTCAACATGCACCCCATCTATGAACTGTTAGAACATGTGAAGGGAACAAACCTACAGACCCAAAACAGCAGGATCTTCATAACACAGGACAACAACAGGATACCCAGGAGGAGCCCCAGTAAGAACCTGTTATTGGTGGGATGGTGTAGCAGAAGCCAGATGCCTCAATGACTTGTGGCAACAAAGTCTTGCAAGTAAAGATGGATGCACTAAGGGGAAGGTAAACTGTGCAACTCAACAAGTCCCACCATAGCTCCCACAAAAAGATTCTTTTCTCTCTCTCTTATTTTTGCTTTGTTTTTTATTTTGTTTCTGTTTCTATTTTGTTTTGTTTCCTCGTTTTGCTTGGGTTTTGGCTTTCTTTTAAGTTTAGTTTTGTTTTTGGAAGAAGGTTGCAAAGTCAGAAGGCAGATCCAAGGGGACTTGGAGATGAGTGGGATTGGAATGCATGATGTGAAATCCACAAGGAATCAATACAAGTTTAAAATATCATCATCTTTGGTGTCCAGCTTGGTTATTTCATTTAAGATGTTTCAATTATTTAAAATGTTTAATGAGGTAAAAAAGTCTTGAATTACATCGTATAATATATGAAGGAGCTATAATTAAAGGTAGTTGCAGTACGCTTCTAGTGCCAGATGGGCCTCTGGCTCAGGAATCCTTGGCTGGTGTTTCTGTCTGCCTGCTAGTCTTCATACCACCCAAGGGAAATTCAGTAAGAGCACCCAGTGAAGGAATTAAGTGAAGTCCCAAATTAAGGTGTATTGTTTGACACTTGCATGACCATGTCAAAGATCCCAATGCCCCAAACCCATGGGAGTGGCAAAAGCTTCTTGTGAAAAAGCCCAGAGAGACAGCAAACCCCTCCTCTGCTCTGAGTGGTAATGTTGAGTGTGCGCAGAAAATGTCAGTGGTAGTTTTCTCCCATCCTGAAGACTGCTCTCAGGTAGAGATTTCTCCTACCAAGATTACCTAAATCTGCTTTCTTGTTTAGCTATATATACCAGCCCTGCTGCCTTATTTATCTCTACACAATAACCCTGCCTCCCTGTTCTCTGAGTAAAATAAATGCAGTAAGCTTTCCGAGTGCTGCAGCTTCTCCATCAGAGAGCATAGTCCACTGGATCGCAGCTTTTCTGTGTTTGTGTGTCTATACTTCATTCCCTCATGACCGCCAATCTGGGCCACCAGCATGCAAGGACATGGCAACCCAACTAGATGTTTTCTGAGCTTTGCTTCCTCTGTGAAAATGTTTTCAGGAAAGTATTTTAGTAGAATTGTTTGTCTTGGGCCTTGAGGTTACCGTAATCTGGGATTAAGTGAGGATGAAGTCTGCAGGTTTCCTTTCCATATGCTCTTTTTAAGATTTCCCAGAATCCAAATACTGTGATGTTATTGCCTGTGACATCTTTTAATGAGGTTTCACTTATTTATTAAATCCTTTTCTGTAAAACTGATCTTCTAGAACTGCCAGGGTAGGCCTTCTTGCCCCTGCCTGTCAGGTATCTCAGGCTTTGCTCCTCAGTGAGTGCGGGGAATTTTGTAACATCTCTGGAGCATCCTACAAAGAAGAGAGGAAGTTGTGCAATTTTGCATAATTAGGAGAAAAGAAGCTACACTAGTTGGTGGTCCAGTTCCTACAATGGTCCCCAGAGGCATCTGCTTTCATCTAGGAACTGGCTGCCATGGTGGCAACAGATGACTTTGAAACAGCTGTTCCAAGCTGAAAACAAAATGAAACAAAAAGCCACCCTCCCACACTGTGTCTAGGTAGCTCGCCAATCGCTGGAATGAGTTCTCCCCGGTGATATGGGACAAGCAGACTTAAGGGCTTGTTTTTAAAATTCAACAGAAACTCAAAAAACTCAGAAAGCTTCCCATAGACTCGACTCCCTACAGTTTCTAAAGGGATCGTGACAATTACTAGTTTCCAGAGGCATTTCAAATGTGTTGACTGCCTGCAGGAATTGGCTTTCAAAATATACACGAGTCTTGCAAGTTTTCAAATTCAAGTGTCTGCTCTGTACCATCTGAGGCACCATGCTGCCTGTGTGACTTTTGACACAGTTTGGGTGACTAAGTCGCAATTAGTATTTAATAGAAAAAAAATGAGAAGTAAAAATTGTGTCTTTTCGTTGTAACATCACTAATTCTCATGTTATTCTGAAAAATCATGGAAATAATTACTAACTCGCATTGAGCAAAATCTGGATTAATGGCATTCTGGGAAGAAAGGCCTTGGTGGCACTGGGTGGTTAGGCACTCCTGGACAGCTTGTCCCCGCAGTGTGGCTAATTGAATTGCAAACATGTCGATCTGACAGCTTTAACAGTTTATGCCTTACATGTTGGAATACCCAGCCTTCTTCTCCTTGTTACTGGACAATTTCCCTCTGTCATCAGACTCTCCCTTAGCCGAAAGGCACAGCCTTTGCTTACACTCAGGGCATTACCCTTTTGCTGAAGCAGGCAGAGACACACTTGGGATCTATCTTCTCATGACTAGCAGCACTGAAAATAAGACAGGAGTGGAAAAACATGGCTTTTGATGGAAAATGCATTTAACAGGAGGCTTTCTCTCTGAGATTGGCAGACTTTTCTTCCCATGAGACACGTCTGAGCCTTGCATCCTTTGTATTTATGTGTTTTGTCTTTTAGATTCCACGTCGACACCTCACCAATGAGAAACATGATGAGACGCTGGTGGCCATCTCCCGCCAATGTGAGGATTATGAAAGGTAACAGCGGCGTTTTACTTTCAGGTTACATTCTTCCTACGGAAATACTCTGCTTTGGCCTTCCCACTGTCAGTAATGATAAGGCTGATAAGACCTCTAAAATCTACTGGACGGAATTGAATGGTGCAGCTAAGAGAAGAGGTGGTGGGTACAAACGAGAACCGTTTAAGTTCTTATTTTATTGTCTTCTTCATCATCATTGTCATCATTATGAAACAGGGGGGGGAGGGACAGGGATAGAGGAGAGAGAGAGAGAGAGAGACAGAGAGAGAGAGAGAGAGAGAGAGAGACAGAGACAGAGAGAGAGAGAGAGAGAGAGAGAGAGAGAGAGAAAGAAAGAAACACTGCATGCCAAGGCATGTGTAGGGAGGTCAGAAGATCACTTTGAAGAGTCAGCTCCCCCCTTGCACTGGGGGTCAGGGGTCAAATTCTAGCCATGCAGTTTGCACTGCACGTGTTTTGACCTGCTGAGCCATCTCTCTGACTCCTGCTCGACATGATCTGAATACATTTTCTTTCATTGCTATCCAAGAAACAAGAACCACAGTGGGTCATGGAAAACGTTTGATTTTTAAAGTATTTGGTGAAGTTCCATCGAGAAAATTCTGTGCTGGAAATGACTCCTTGATACTTGTGCAAAATTTGCCTAAGGAAGCAATGCTTCCACTAATAAGGTGAAGAAGTGTCTATTTTCATGGCCTGATTTGCTTACTCTTTAGCTCAGGTTCAGGGTGAGAAGTCCACTGCCTCCCTTCCTCAGCCACAGCCTTCATCCTATCCATCATTAAAGTCTTTCCTCCCATCTCCTTCTAGTCCCTGATCCAGTGACTAATGCTCACTTCTCTCTTCGCATCTTTTATGTGCACGACGCTGTGCTAACTGCTTGTAGGAGGCAGAGACACACCCTCGCCCTCAGCCGCTTACAAGCAAAAATTGAAAATCTACGTGCATAATTCATCCTAATATATAATTAAATATTTTGCCTCACAAAAAGGCACAAAGCTGGACGTAGTGGTGCACACCCACAGTCTGAGAACACAGGAGACAGAAGTAGGAGACTCTTCACAAGCTTGAGACCAGCCTGGTCTACAAAGAAAGATCTAGGCCAGAGCTAGTAAGCAAGACCCTGTCTCAAAATGGGAAACCAAGCAAAAACAAAATGAAAACGGGGAGGTCAGATGAACATACTCCTGTGAGAAGTCAGGGAAAGGCAAGGTGTCTATACTTCAGCGTAGAGATGGACATAGCTATGCATGACATGCAGCAGTAGTAGGTTGGGCAGGAGTGCCAGGGTCAGGAAACAGGCCATTTGGACTTGTTCATCTTTATGTAATGTAAATGGAAGGGAAGCTCAGATGAGGTCCGATGGGGAAGCTAAATAGGTAAGAATTTATTCTGTAGACCAACATTCCTTTGTTCGGGGAGACTACTTTTTGTAATAACTTTCTTTTACACAAAACTTTACACTGGATTTTATCTATTATTGAATGTGTGTGGAAATCAGAGGCATTTTATGGAGTCTCTTCTCTCATTTCCACTTTCTGTGGAGTCTAGACTTTGAGCTAAGCTGTCTGGCTTAGCACTAAGCACCTTTGCCTGTTGAGCCAGCTTGTCAGGCCTTTAATACCTTAAAGGTGAGAGATGATTAAAAATTTATTAAAACTCAGATGCTTAACATAGGCTTTCCACTGGAGACATCTGTGGGGCAGGAGACATATAGTCAGATTTTGAGTTTGTGAACAAGCTTCTTTCAATATGAGGATCATAGTTGTGGTGAAGGGGCTCTTGTTTAAAAGCTTGGACAGGGAACTGATGGCAGGAGAGTCGGCCAACAGCGTCTACAACTGATGAATGAGAAGAGCGGTAGCATTAATAAGCAGCGGTGCTCACAGTACCCCACATGTGTACAGCCTCTGGCCCACCTGTGCTCTCCTGTCTTCAAGAGGAGACGCACCTGCCGATATTTTACCATCAGATATTTATTTTATATAGGTTTTAATTACAGCATTTGGCTCACACAAAGGAGGCAATCCTAAAAGCAAAAGCTTGCAATCAAATGAAGTCTTCAGCAACCTTAGTCGGTAGCTTCCTTCTTTCAGAGAGGTACCCAATAGTTTGCACAGACATTTGCTTCTCATCGATTTTTGATAATCCTGGAGTCTTGTATACGTGTTTATAAACAGTGTGTGTCAATTAGTTATATACAAGTAAAACACATAAAAAGTTGTGTGCTCTGAATTTTTGTTACTATGTCTGTTTTTATTTTTAAAAGTATATCACAATATTGACCTTTCCCCATTCCTCTAAACTATTTGAATTCAGTGTCTTTCAAAAGCATAATTAACTTCAATTACAGAAAACTTAGTATTTTGTTGTAAACTAGTTATCATTCTATAGTAATGATGTGTGTGTCTTGCCTCCTCTGTAAGATTTTGCCTACTTTAAGGAAAAGAGTCACCATGTTAACAACAGACGAACAGTAAGTTTTAATGAAATATGGTATTATGTGCCATAGTCTGAGGATTAGTCATATTAGAACCTCTGACATTAACAAAGAAAGAATGGAATAGGAACTGGGGAGGCCACGCCTGTCCCAGCACTTGGGAGGTAGCTGCAGAAGGTTCAGGAGTTAAAGGGCAGTGGAATTAGTTTGAGATCAGCAGAGGCAAGAGGAGACACCGTTTCAAAAAATACAAACAACATGAAAGAATTATGTGGGATAAGAAGAGGTGAGAGAGAAAATGGAGATACCCAGAGTCTGAAAGAAAAAAAAAAGTAGAAACCATTCCTACCCTAACCGTTCTTTTCCTAATCTCCAGTCTCATCCTATGGCTTTAAGAATAAAATGAATCATTTTTATGCAGCATTAGCTGACTTGTGATAGCCAGCCTCCAACCTACTGATATCATGCTATTCAGCATAACATGCCTGAAAACCACACAGCCTCCAACAGTTTGCATTGATTTCATATAGTGTCGAGAATTTTGTCCTACTGAGAAAAAGAGAAAAAGTTAGGCCTATTTTAGATTATATCTAAAATGCACAGATGACTGACAGGTTAGCCTGCGTGGTGGATGTGGCTAGAGGTTCAGAGAGAGGGAGGAGGTGGGAGGCACATGCTGCGTTGATGTATGCCTGCGGGAAATGGGAAGCTGGAAGAAGGGAGATGAGAGCAAGCAAGGCAGAAAGTGGCACAGAGTTAGTGGATTAGCCTCCCTCCTCACCTCTTCTGAACTAAGTCCTTTCTAACATTTCCAGTCTGCAAGAGCAAAACTCAATGCTCTTGAAGTTTCAGGGTTCATATACTAAACTACATTCCAAAGGAAAAGCAAAGACAAGGCAGAAGCATCCTTGCTTCTCTCTCTCCCTCTCCCTCTGTGTGTGTGTGTGTGTGTTGGTGGGGGGGGGGGGGCGGCTTTCTCTGTGTAACAGCCCTTGCTGTCCTGCAGCTCACTTTATAGACCAGTCTGGCCTCATCCTCGCTGAGATTTGCTGTGTCTGCCTCCAGAATGCTGGGATTGAAGGTGTGCGCCACCACGTCAGGCTCACATCCTTGATTCTCAGTGTTGAGGAATTACTAAAGTCAACACCGATTTTGGTTTCCATGGTCCACTGTGTTCTATGAGCAGCCTCACTCAGCCTGCTGTGATCCTGGAGACAGGGCTTCATTTTAACTTTTGTAAAGCAGATGTTTTACCCTGATTTTTGTTATAACATTTAGTTTTAGTATTTTTAAACGGATTATGCATTCCAAAACTTGAAGGTACGGCCTAGCAAGGAAACCATAATGATTCATCTTAGTCTAAAGCAGAGTTCATCTCAGAAGAAGGAGGTAAGCATCAGGTCTTGTGAATTGCCTGGCATTGAACTCATGCACTGCTGCAGTCTTTGGCCCCATAGTATACATAACCTAATGCCAGCTATCCATAGAGCAAACCCTGTCTTCTGGCAGCAAAATACTGCGCTCTTCCTTCTGCATATCCAAAACATTCAAGTATCTTTTTGTAAAACATTGGTGTACTTTCAGAAAATTAAACAATAGGGTGTTTTTTTTCCTCCATGTGAATATCATACTCCCTTCCAGATGCAGTGTTTAGCAGCCAAACAGCTGCTATCTATTTAAAAAGTCTCTTAAAGCCCCATTTATTTGCTCATAAAGGGAAGAGAAGTGTAAGTACGTTTATGGGGTGACAGGCAGATGTTTGGGTTGGACCAGGACAATGGTGGTGGTAATCAGAAACTAAAACGATCTCTTTTGTGGCATTGTAAGCAAGTCTTTTGGCCTCTTTGTTTTTAACCCCCTCCTCTCTTGGTTAAAATGTATTACGAACTGGCAGAGTAAAGGGGCTTCTAAGTAGCTATTTCCTCTATGGCAGAGAAGTCAAATCTGTTTGATGTAGAGGAAAAGTCTCTTGAAGAGCTGAATAAACATGTATTTTCATGATACAAAGAATGCGATACATCATAAATGTTTTACAAATTGTACTAATTTATTTGCAGTAGAACTGTGTCTATATTTTCCCAAACCAGTGAACAAACATCAATGGCACTGGGTTTCTGACATCACTGTAATTAAGTTCTTTGTTTTTATGAACTAAGAAAGACATGTGTCAACCATGTGCTAATGTGTGATGTAACAAAGGAAATTCATCCTTAGTTGGTAGAGAGATTCACAGAGAATTGAGACACGGGGCTGAGAGAGCCATGTGTTTTTCGTAGGACTCTGTAAATCTCATTGTAGAAATGCTTTCTGTACAGATCATCAATTTCTAAGGTCCCACTTGTATGGAAAGCCCAAGCAGCTATTAGGGATGTGCAGTGATGGGTCTTTGTACAGATTTTAATAATTCGTGCTCACTCAAACTTTGGACTCTGTGTGGCAATCACTTATAAAACTATTCTGGTCATCCAGGAGGTATTTGGGGATGTTATTGTGAAGTATAGGCTTTTCCCAATAACAAACTCACTATGAACCTAGGAAGGAGCCTCCCTGCCTCTTGGAAGGATGGAAGTTTGTGTGTCTGGAAACTGGAGAATGCAGTTTCTCAGTGGAATATTTCTGAAGTCATGGAAGCTTGGCTCTGATATGGAGGTCTGCGCTAGGTCCTGGCAGTCACACACAACACATAGTCAGGGAATGAATTACAGCTTCTCCCCTCTCTCCCCTCCCCCTTCCTTCCTTCAGAAACTCGGAGTCATTCTTTTTTGTGTGTAAGGTTTCAGAATTTATGTTCAATTGTTTCCTCCAACCTGATAAGTACACAGACCCTCTAGGGTAATAGCACCCCCTCTCTGTGGCTTGAATCTGAAGCAGCTTCAAACAGATCAGCATTATAGAAGACAATGTATTAGCAAAATTCCAATTTTCAGGGCATGATTGAAATCGGAATTCAGAACTTTTTACAGTTTTCTGACAGGAAGTTGTGTGAATACATTGAAGAACAAGGAGGTAGAAAGAAAGAATGGACTTTGGGAAACTGAGTTTACTTTTGGTTTGGACAGATCCCTTGGAAAGATTAGCATCCTGAGGGGACCATGTTCGCTTTCAGTAAACTCACAAGAGCCTCTGCTCAAACATGGCTTTACTGTGGAGACCAGGAAATACACCGAGAAGTCATTTTTATCCCTCCCTTTCAGAAATTTTTATCGTTTGCTAGATTTCTATTGACATAGAGTCTATGTGACATCTTATTTTCCAATGTCCTCTTCCATTAAGCAGGTGTGTAATGACTTACGTCCTTTGTGAATTTATTTCCAAGCCAACCAAATTAGAAACATTTTTTTTCTTACATCTAGGAAATATTTCTAAATCAAAAATATTTTTGTTTTCAAACCCAATTCTTCTCATTGTTCTTATCATTAAAGTTTCTTTTATCTCTTTATGGTTTGCGCTTTTAATTGTCACAAAAATACTAGCATGTGAAAAGCAAAGATTATTTTGAGATGCAGACTGGTTGTTGAGTTGTCCTTCACTTTTCTCTGTAGCGCATCACTATTTTAATGCACAACAGTAGGCTAAACCCTCGCATATAAACCAGAAATTAAATATAAACATCACCAACAAAATTCAAAGATATCACCACATCATCCTCATTATTAATTAGAATCGGACACCACTGAGTGCTATTTTCATGATCACACCATAGGTTTGCATAAGGTTGTGCATCATATGAAAATTTACAAATTTAAAGTAGTTGCAAAGAAAGAGGCTCTTTGGTATATGATTCTTCATCATTTCCAGTCACTTCCATGTTGTTTGTTTAGCTGTTGCTTAGTTAGCTGCTAAGAGAAAAGCGATTAACTGTAGTGAGTGACAAGTGACAAGAGCCCGGCATGCCAGATTTCTCTAAGCAGCTCACTTCTCTGTACGTGCCAACTAACCTGACATGACCATCTTCTTATTCTTCTTGTCTTATGCTTTTAGGAGTCTTATTTCTAATAATAAAGTTGGAATATGGTTTGCATCAGTTACTCCTGTGTGTGCCAGTTCTAAGAAGTGCTGCATATATGCAGGGGGGTTAAGAGATTATGAAATATGGACAACAAGAAAAAGCAAACACAAACAGAGCTCGAGTTTAATCCCTCATCCAAGTTAACTAGTAGCAGACTACTTTGGGTGTCCTGTGTGCTCGTTTGTGTAGAATCAGATCATCAGAGCTGGAGATGGTGTTTGCTCAGCTTATCTTGTTTTTGACAGAGCTTACCAGGCTGCTCTCCTCAAAGCCGTCTCCCTGCTGGACGTCAGCACTGTGGAACCACTGCAGCTCCTCTCCGCACGATGTCACACCCATTCTCTGCTCTGCTGTATTTGCTCTGGAAAATGAGCATTGTGCTAGCTCTTTTCCATTATTCCTAATTTTCAACATTCAAGTCAGGGGCCAGTTAAAAAGAAAATTGCAAGTTAGTTAGCATAATCATGCATCACAATCTTAGAATAAACAATTTGATAAAGATTTAAAAACTTAACTAAATAATGGGTATGGGCCAGAGAGAAGGCTCAATAGGCAAAAGCATTTACCACCAAATTTGATAACATGACTTTGCTCCTCCAGACCCACATTGTGGAGGGAGGGAGAGAACCGTCTCCTCCAAGTTCCCCTCCGACCTCCACATTTGCACTGTGGCACACATGCACAAGTTGCCACACATATTCATGCACACGCAAGCACACACACACTATAAATACATGGAATAAAACTTTTTTAAAATGGGTACTTGAGAAAATTTTACATCTGAATTCTTCATAATATTTTTATGTGTGTGGGTGTTTGCTCTGCTTTTATGTGTGTGTACCACGTGAGCACCTGGTCCTACCAGTGTCTGAAGAAGACGTAGATCTCCTGGAACTGAAGTTACAGATGGATGTAAGCAGCCATGTGTGTGAATCTAGGTCTTCTGTGAGAGCAGCAAGTGGTCTTAACTATTGAACCAAATCTCCAGCCCCAATTCCTTTTTTAAAGAAGAAGTTATGAAAATTTGCAAGTATTTATTTGGAGAGTATCCAGTCATCTAGCACTATGAATATTTATTTAACCACCAGCTTGTTTTGAGACATTCACCCCTGAATTCTGTCATTTAACATTTGACACAGCAATGAAACAAGCAGATTCAAGTCTTCAGGTACATTCATTTTAGGTTTTTCAGGTTGACTTCCAAATAGCAGATTTGTTGAGTGAGAATATTAGTAAACTTAAGGAGTTTGATAGGCAGTTCATAATATTTTTGAGCAAAATATAATACACCAGACCATCTCTCCAGAAGGATTATTCTTCCTACATTGTTTTTGCTAGAAACATTGTTCACTACTGAACCAAATAATTCCATCATCATTTTTTCTAACAATGATGCTATTAAACACTAAAGTTAATAACCACCTTTTACTGAAGTTGGTTACTGTGACAGACTGTTTTGGATCTGAACCTCACTGAATCAAGAAGGTTCAGGTATTAATACAGCTTGCTTCTGGGACACAAGAAGACCGTAACGGTCATGAATATGGGTCACTGGAATCTGGTATGGGCTCTCTCCTTCTCTTCTTCTCCCTGGACTCCCGTTTTCTATCTCTTTCAGTCATAAGAGTATTCTGCACTACAGACTCTCTCCACCATTATAGACTAAAGCTTCTGAAACTAGGAAGGCAGCTAAATCCTCCCTCCCTCTGTTGTTTCTGTTGTATTAACAGGAAGGGATGACTAACACTGCTTTTGTGTGTCCCCTCACTATGTAAAATAATGTCTGCCAGATTTCCTCTTGGTGTATCTTGTTGATCACCATCTACCCACCCATGCTCACCTACCAACTTCTTGAGCTCTGTTCTCTCCCATCAGGGCTGCTACTCTATGGCTTGAAATATAACCCTTTTGTCCAGAATTTTCTTCACCACATCAGGATTCCTGACATTTGGCTGTCTTTTACCTGTTTAATTTTGTGGTTTCTTTTGCCAAGGATGCAAAACTTTCTGAAGTGAGGGAAGAAGACTCAGACCACTGTAGTTGGCTGTGTAGAGGCTGTGACCCCTCAGTCCCACCACAATCCTCTTCCGAGTATTTCTTCTCCAACCCAAAGGCTCTGACATCAATTTCTCTGACCTATCCAATCTCAGTTCTTGACCATCCAAGCAATGTTGGGTGTGGGTTCTATCTTATTGAAAGGGCCTTAACTCAAATCAGATGTTGGTTGGTTACTCCCACAACCTTTGTGACACTCTTACACCAGCACAGGCAAATCACTCTTGTAGACTGAATGGTTTGTAGCTGTGTTAGTGTTTATCTTTCTCCTTTGATAGCATGCATTTCAAATGGGTGTTTGTTTTTTGATATATAGCTTTTAAAGTTCCAAATATATTTTGGATATTAGCCCTCTATTGGATATGTAGTTTATAAATAAAAATCTTTTCCAATTTTATAGGTTGTCTCTTTGTCCAAATGATCGTATCCTTTGCCCTACAGAATCTTTTCATGAGGTTTCATTTGTTAATTGCTGATCTTAGGACCTGTGCCATCAGTGTTCTGTTAAGAAAATCTTTACCTGTGCCCATGAGTTCAACATTATTCCCCACTTTTTGCTCTATCAGATTCAATGAATCTGGCCTTATGTTCAGGTCTTTGGTCCATTTTGAGCTGATTTTTTGTGCAAGGTGATACATATGGATATATTTGAATTCTTCTAGATGCAGCCATCAAATCTGACCAGCACCATTTGTTGAGGATGCTGTATTTCTTCACGTGTATTTCTGGCTTCTTCCTCAGAAATCTGGTGTCCACAGGTGTGTGGAAGGTGTGCGTATTTCTGTGTATTCAATTCTCTTCCACTGATCAGCATGCCTATTGTGCCAACTATGTTTGCATTGCTATAGCTTGCTAGTACAATTTGATATCGGGAATTGTGGTACCTCCCACAGTTTTTTCTTTATTCAGGATTGTTTTAGATATCCTGTTTGTGTGTGTGTGTGTGTGTGTGTGTGTGTGTGTATTTCCATATGAAGCTCAAAATTATCCTTTCACCCTCAGTGAAGAATTGTGTTGGATTTTTATTGGGGAGTACATTGAGTCTGTAGATTGATTTTGGTAAAATCGCCAAAATTTTTAATATTTCATATTCCCAATCCATGAGCATGTGGGATCTTCCCATCTTCTGATATCTACTTCAATTTCATTCTTTAATGTCTTAACGAGGATTTACTTCTTGAGGAAGGAAAAGTAACTAATACCTGAGTGTCCCTGTTTCAGAATGCTGGGTACTTTCTTCCTGCAGGTCATTATAGCATTATGCATTACCACCAGACACTCAGTGATTTGCTTCTTTTTCCAACCTAGAATTCAGCAGAATCTGTTGTAACCGTATTTCTAAACCTAGCTTTCTTGGTTTGAAATTGAAAATTAAAGTATTCTGCTTCTTCACTCAGACCTAAAACTGATGTCTCCATCAAATTCCTCACCTCGGTGTTCAGGGAATGGATGGAGGACACTGAGGAACTAAAGCTTTCTAAGCACAACAAAGCTGGCTCACATCTGAACTCACAGAGACTTAGACAGCATGCATAGGGCCTACACAGCTCTGCACCAGATGGGGTCTTAGAGCTTAAAGAAGAGGACGCATGCTCGCATCCCTAACCCAGAAATCATCTCCAATTGATAGCCTTTTGCAAATGAAAAAGTTAGCTTTCTTCAAGGGAGTCTCACTGGGCAAAGTACTCCAAAGTATAGTCCCTATGCCTGGCAGTAGATAACCAACCCAAAATGAACTCAATGGCATTTTGGAGGTTCTTTGTCTTATAATTTTAAGATAGGACAGGTTTTGTCTTTTTGTGTGTGTGTGTTTGTTTTCTAACTAACAGGTCCTGTGCATATATATTGTGGCTTCCAGTTTGGGTTTTTATGAGATTCCTGTGTGAGCAAATGTGTGTCTCTGCATCAATATGCGTTTCTTGCTGTTTTGCCTTGGTTTTCTTTTTCTTGTTGCATTGTTTTGTCATATTCTGATTTGTTTTTTTACATTGTATTATTTTATTATTATTCCTTAGATGCCTGTTTGTTTTCTTATGAGAGACAGAAAGAATATGCATCCAGATGGGAGGGAAGGTGAGGAGGAACTGAGAGGAGTAGGGGGATAGGAAACCACCACCAGAATATACTATATGAAAAATCTATTTTCAATAAAAGAAAGAAAAGGCAGCTCCTCACATAAAATAAATGAACATATTCTTCTTACAAGTATGTAAATTGGTTTTACATTTAGTAAATGGTAAAATGATTATGTATGCAATAAATAAATAAATCAAACAAAGTATTCTATTTCTAAGGTAGACAGTTGCTGCCCTAACTCCTTGTATTTGGTGATAGGGTTTTCTGGGGGATGGATCTCTTTCTGCTCCATCTTCTCCACCCTGATGAGAGAACAGTCATCATCAAGCCCAGAGTAGAGGCATTCAAATAACAAGGCTGCAGAACACAAAGTCTCATTCAATTTCTCTCTTATTTACTAATGGTCTAATTTATTAGCAGTGGCACCATCTCACCAGTGCTTTTTCAGCAAAACTGACTCTATGTCTCTTATCTGTTGAGAAGCGATGCACTCACTATCTCAGGACACCACTTAGAAACACATTATTGTGGTTAAGAGCGTGGTTTTTTGAGTCAGACCATCTGAGTTCAAATCTTAATTTTTAGGTAAGTCCCTTAATCTCTCAAGAAAAATCTTCATATTTTTTTATTTTCCTGATAGATCTAAGAATAGTTACGAGGCTTAAGTGAGGCAATACATGCAAAGGCACATAGTGTTTCATCACCATGTGGCTGTCCCTAAAACTACAAGCCAAGGTCACCATGTAGAACATGGCTCACTGGACAATATTTCAAACTTCAACCATTTCTTTTAGAAGCAGTCATGTAAAAGTAGATGCCTCTGGATACACTACCAGTAAATATGGCACTAACTTGCTTTTTTATGATTAGAATATATTGTTAAACAGTATCTGAGGATTTCTTGACCCATGGGAAGCTTCATAAACATTTTTTGGGTAGGTAATGTTGTAGTCATTCCATAGGGCCCCAGAAGGACACTCTGAGATAACTCTCATCTTCACTGGCTGGGTGTACAGAGCTCACATACAACACCCACCATTACCACATCCTCTGGATTCAACATTTCTTCTCTGGATAATGCTGCTGGCTGGATTCATGTAAACCACTAACATAGCACTGCTCTCTCTCTCTCCCTCTCTCTCCCTCTCTCTCTCTCTCTCTCTCTCTCTCTCTCTGTCTCTGTCTCTCTCTCTCTCTCTCTCTCTCTCTCTTTCTCTCTCTCTCTCTCTCTTTGTGTCTTTCTCTCTCATTAAATTGAGCTTTTGTTTCATGCTAATTCTCCAGGGCTAACCAGGCATCCAACATTTCAATTCATCATCAGCTGCCAAGTGTAGCTTTAAGTGGGACTCCTCAAATTTCATCATTTCCTAGAATAGTTTGCATAACTCAGGAAAGCACTTATGTTTTTAAATGTATTATAAAAGATAGAGCCCAGGAGTATACAGATGTCTACAGCAATGAGTGAAAGGCAATGGCCCAAAGAGGGCTTTCTTGCCCTTCCTGGGCCACCCTAGTCTGCGCACGTGTTATCATCAGGGAGGATGTGCTAGTCCCCATTCTTTGGAGATGATTGCAAGTTAGGGAGATATCCCCATTCTCGAGGTGTAGGTGTGATCTTACTGGCAACAAGACCCAACCTGAAGCTTTAGGTCATTACCATAAACTGATGTATGTTCCAGACAGACTACAAACAATAAAGGACATTTCCAATAGCTTGGGAAATGTCACTTCTCTAGATATTTGTACTACGATTCTATTAAGTTTTGGTATCCTTGTCTAAATGGTACTCTCTTTTGCCCCAAGTCTTCAGGTTTGCTCTTGCTTTTATTCCCAATAATCTCACTTGGTGTTAGAACAGTTAAACAAAACATTTAAAGATTACAGAAATAATGAGGCAATACAGTGTACAATTTTAAACAATTTTTTTAAATTTTAAATTATGTGTGGGCAGGTATGCCACAGGCACATGTGAAGGTCAGAAGACAACTCTGTAGAGTCTCTTTTCTCATTAACCTTTATGTTGGTTCCATGAATCAAACTCAGCTCACCAGTCTTGTATGGCATGGTTTAAAATTTTTATATATACATAATGCATAGCATGTGTGTTTCTAATCATTTCCTCCATTACCATTTAACTATTATGCTTCATTCCATAATACAGACTGATATCTAAAACACTTTAATAAATTCCACGTAAAAGGAGTCCTTCTCTCCTACTGGATTTCCCCTTCTGATTCAAGAATTTCTCTAAGGCAAGCTTAATGAGCTCATTATGAATTAGAACACATCGCTGATCTTTTATACTTCTGAGGGATCTGAACTGTTCTTTATACTTCTGAATAATTCTTTGAACATCCCAGATCACTTCTTCTTCAATATCCAATATTAACATCCACAACAAATAACAAACAACATGAAAAGCAGCCCGAATATGCCTCCATTTTCACAAACACTGCTGTAGAGTATCCTCCTGCCCGCCTTACCACCTCTTTCTCATGATTTGAGCTGTTTGCTCTTTTCAGTTGGTGCTTATAAATATAGTTGTTTTTTAATATAAAGGTCAAGGAGGGTGGCTGGAGAGATGGCTCAGTGCTTAAGAACACTGGCTGTTCTTCCAGAGGACCAGAGTTCAATTCCCAGCACCCACATGTCACCTCATAACTATCTATAATTCCATTTCCATGGGATCTGATACCTTCAGACCAATGCACATAAAATAAATTATTTTTTATAAAAACGGTCAAGGAGGAATACTCATGAACACAAAGTTGCATATCTTGGCACCATAAGGAGTTTTCTACAAGAAGTCTGGCTGTGCCCATATTTAACATTTCAACAACTTTAAATAAATTTGTACATAAATAAGTGAGAACTAGGGGCTGGAGAGATGGCTCAGAGGTTAAGAGCACTGGCTGCTCTTCCAGATGTCCTGAATCAATCCCAGCAGCCTCATGGTGTCTCACAACCATCTATAATGAGATCTGGTGCCCTCTTTTGGCATACAGGCATTCATGCAAGCAGAACACTGTATACATAATAGATTTTTTTCAAAGTGAGAACTAATATATAAGTGGTATATCTATGATAAAATACCTGTGTCAGGATAGGTAATGCTGTAAGCATAGTGCTCTGAAGACTGAGATAGGATGATCAAGGTATTGAAGAAAGAAAAGCAAAGAAAGACCTCATGTTTTCTGCAAACATCTGTAGGCCACATACCCATGCACACATTTCTTTATATGAACACGGAGAACAATCTGGTGATCTGCTTATAATAGTGAACACCACAGTCCTGTGGAACTGAAGGAAGAACAAACATGTTTATTGTGTTTTCTAGTATTTTTTTTTTAGCTTTAGTGAATGTATTTTGCATGATGTAAAAATACCCAATAATGTAAAAACAGGGGTCTAGGAATGGATGTAGCTCATTGGTACAGCCTACCATGTGTAAGACCCTGAACTGGGGCTCTGGAAAATCTTTATACAAATAAAGTAAAAATAAAACAAGCTGCCATAGAAAAGTATGGGATTCAGTAGGTAAATAAATGAGCCAATATAACATAGCGGAATACCTAGATTTTTAATGCCATTATCAAAAAATGTGGCATTTAAGATAAGCACTGGAGATCATGTGAAGCAGTTGCTTTAATTTACATATGAGAAAAATGAGATCTTCATGCACACAGGGGATTCTTGCAACACAGATGTTGAATGAACTGGTGTATGTGTTAATGTGACAGGGACTGCAGAGTTGAAGGGCTCTGTAAACCACAGCTGGCTGGTGGCAGAGGTATTCCTAGAGTCTAGCTCTTCCCGTTGCATTCTAGGGCTCACCTCCATGGTGGCACACGCTCTCCATAAAACACAGATAAGCACACACCCCCTCTGCTCTCATCTGCCTGACCTAATGGTGGATAAATATGATCATGGGTCCATTTGAGAAATGATAATTTTATTTAGATTTTAAAATTTTTTTCTGTTGAATCATTCTTAGATACAGAATGCAAACCCACGAGACACAAAATGCTGAGTATTGGTGGGGATGTCCTAGTGTGGAACCCACAGCTGCAGAAAGCCACCAGGATGGAGCTGCCTCGGGGTCTGTGTGACATGACTCCAGCGGCAACTTCAGTACTGCCAACAAAGTGGCTAGCTGCGGAACCTCTGCTTAGCTGGGGGTTCTGGACTTTCCTCACACCTCAGAACTTCCTTTCCTGCCCCTTACTCATCCACACTCATCGTTAGAGTCCACTCACAAGTCAGCCTCTGTTTCTAAAGCCACCAAATTTCCCCTTGACCCTCAACTCCGACTCCCCGCCCCCAACGCCAAGTCTTATTTTTACTTGCAGCCAGTCTCTTATCGCAACGTAATCTTTGCTTCCACTCTAACCTCGCAGATCAAAGAATCAGTTTCCCTTTCTGACACTGTCCTCCTGGCTCAGTTATCTTCCTGTTTGCTCTCAGAACAGGGCCTGAACAGAGGAGCTGAAATAGCCAGCTGAAGAGGCCAGGGAGCCAGAAATCTGCTGGGGGAGAAAGAACAGCATGCTCTCCAAGAATGTTAAAACAAATCAACAAAAATTCCGTGGGAAAATAGATGGAAAGGTAACAGTTGGCAGATGATTCCCTGATCTTTAAACCACAACTGGCAGCCAGTCACAGCTCTGTGGACTGAATTGCTCAGCCATGGCAATAGGAGGTACTGTCACCAGCAGGCTGTGGGTGTTACCTAATGCTCCGAGGGAACCTGCTGGTCTGGGCTTGTGCTGGGCCCCTTTGTAGGCGCACAGATTCTGGAGACCCAACAGCTGCCGACTGCCGCAGCTCTGTGTGAAGATGAAAAGCGATGCTTTGACGTGTGAAAAACCCCCTCAGCCTGGTGCGATCTAACTAGGTACAGTTTTGAGAAACCGGCTCTAAATAAAGGGTACGGAGGGCGCTCCTATAAATTTTTTTGAGAAATCTTAGATTGTTAATATTCTACTTAATTTTGAAATTATGCAAAAGAGACTTTGTGATTCTTGTAGTGCCTTCTCCGCAAAAAGTCTTCCCCAGTTGGCAGTTGGCAAAGACTTCTGCATCCTCTGCTGCGGTTGCTGTCACTGGTTTGGGTAGTAACAAAGGCAGGGGAAGTTTAAGAGGATATAGCAGTCTTTTGGGGGACAGGAAAGGGACCAAGTAGAAGTGGTCACATCACCCTGTCTCACAAACAGAATTAATGCCAAATGTCACCCCAACTTTGACAGAGCCCATTCAAGTGTGCATGCACTGTCCTCTGGGCACTACTTGCCTACATAGGCTCCCCCCTTTTTCCCCTGGGCAGGAACACCATTCAAAGGTTGTGGGTTTGACAAGCAAACAAAACAACAAAAGTCTCCGCCATCATCCTTCAAGTCAGGTGTGGGTCAGCAATCTTCAAGGCAGATGAGCCACCTGACACATCACCTGCTCTGATGTCGTCTCACAGCTTCCTGAACCTTGATTTTTCCCTTGAGGTGCTACAAGAATGCTTTGCCTAGAGTGTTGTGATTCCAAGTGTATGTCTGACCAGCTTCTCTTCTTTGGAGCCTTCCTTTCTGGCTACTGCAGCTTGGTGCCCAGAATCGGTCCCAGTAGAGTGCAGGGGAACTTAGGGAGATAAGAATCAGCTCAGTGAGAAACTTCATCTGCTCATTTTGTCAGGGGTTAAAATCTGTAACTGCTGGTTAGCAGCTGCCACTTCCTCTTCCATCTCCGGAGCTATGCTTGCCTTTGGCATGTTGGCTTTTCCTGTGTATCCACTGAGCCACCCAGAGATCCTTCTCGGCTACCCTGGGCCAAATTCTTTTCTTACAAGCCTCATGCTGACTTCTTACTTATATTCTGGGACAGGCTGACCTTAAATTCCTATCTCTTGTTCCTGCCTTCCCAGTGCTGGAGTTAAAGGCATTTGCCACTATGCCCAGCTAATTTTTAATCTGAACTGTCTGTATTCTCTTTGAGGCCAGCTACAGGCCTCCAAGTTTTATCAGCCTGTCTAGCTTGCTCCAAAATTTTCCTTTCTCCTAAACTGCTTTGCAGTTTTGCATCTCTGGCCTTCAGCAAGGATCCAGAAGATCTCCTCACAAGATTTATACTCACCTATAAATCCCTTTTGTTATTTTCTTCAATACTTTGTCTTTTAACTTTTTTTAAACAAATTTAAACACCTCAGGACCATGTGAGTTCTTTGAGGCTCAGTGCCATAGAGGTTCCCGGCCTACAGTCACTTGAAACATTCTCTTTGCCTGATTTTGTCAATATTAACTACTTAAATTTCCAAGTGTATACTGTGGTTTTGTTTGTTTGTCATATGTCTTTAGGACAATTTCACCAGTGGTTAGATTTTAAAAGAATAACCTTGGTACAGGCCTGATGTTACTCTCAGCTGTCACCTGGAGGTAGACAAGGACAGGCGGGAAGAATGGTACACTTTTGAGTGAGGCTAACAGCAATGGAGATCAGCAAGTAGCCACAGAGCAGACTACCACTGTTCCGAGAGAGGGGAAGGGGCTGAGTTTTCAGGAAAGGGTTGGGAAGCCTAATGTATTTGGGAAAGCATGCTTAGAAAAGGGATGTAAATAAGAGAAGGAAACGTTGTGTAGACTCACAAAGCTTCATATCCATGGCCTCGTGAGTACCTGCATGGAAGGTGGGGTTTCTAAAAAAAGAACATGATCTCACTAAGCACCCAGCAATTCTTCCTATTGTTTTAGGAGATGCAATTTTTTTTTAAGGACTGTATTTATTGTGTATGTGCATGCTTGCATGCAAGTGTGTGTGTGTGTGTGTACACCTTTAGGTACAATCAATGCCACAGTATGCCTGTCAGAGAACAATTTTGGGGAGTCGGGTTTCTTCTCCCCAGGGGATTTTTCAGCCTGAGTTATCCTCCTGGCCCTAAGTAAGTCCATTTTGAACCCAAGACCACCAGCTTTCTTTATCTTTGCCCTTCACTTTAACTAGAACTTCCAAGCCAGGTTTATTGTGGAACTCAGTTGTGGCTTCACTCACTACAGCATTGTTTGGAGGCAGGATAGAACTGTGGGTTTTGTTGGTCTTAACAGAAACCTCAGAATATGAGCTTTACAGTCCTGGATTTTTTGCTCAGTTCGTTGGTTTGGTTTAGTTTGGTTGATTGATATGTTGTCCTAACCACTAAGAAATCTGTGGCCTGTCATTGTTGAGTAACTGTTTGTAGGATGGATGATAAAATCTAATCCTATTTTTTTAAAAAAAATTATTTAGGAATGAACAAAACTTTCTTTATGCTCAGAAGTGAGTAAAAATTACTTGTTTTTGCAGCTTTTGCATAAAAATATTCACTTATATGATGTTTTCCAGTGTAGAATGTCACAATGTCTATAGTTCAATAAAAAAGTGTAATAGTAAATATATATGCAATCAGTTTTGAAAGTTATGGGCCATATACACAGAGTATTTATAGAAAGTTTGTTCAGTTAAAATAATCTGTTATTAGTTTCCCTTTTTATTTCTCATGAAAATGGAGCCTGACCTGTATATCGAGGGCAGACTTCTTATGAGAGAAGTTCCATGGAGAGGTCCGCAGGGAGGTGAAAACCTTCCAGTTCTGAGTTTCTACTTATGCTGAATATTTCGCAATTTGCAGTTTAAATATCACAGTGGGAATATTCCTCTTCCTTTTCTGGAATATTTAGTGCTGATCAGTACAAAGTGACTTCGTGATGATCCCATATTTATTTATTTAGTTAGTTTACTTTATTTGCATTAACTTCACAAATACCAGAGAAAATGTCTTGGCCTCTGTCAGTGATGATGTGGGGGAACTACTGAACTATACCAACCTGTGGGCAGCGAGGTTTACTGGGGACCAAATTGCCAGTGCCATTACTGAAGGGGTGGGCAGAGAGAAGAGCAAGCGGCACAAAATCAAGCATATTTTCTATGACAGCCAGCAGGGTAGGTGTCTGAGCTCATATGGCTGTTGACCAGGAACTAGTTGACCTTTGGGAAAATATTAAGGGGAGTCTCCTGAGAGATTAAGGGTGGTTTCTGGCAATCAGGAACACACCTAAGCTGATCTGCTTTCTGGTAAACCCACTTTTAGTCTTGTTTATATGATGATAATTGTTCTGTTTACCGGGCCAAGTTCTTCTGTTTAGGGCAAAGTTGTCAGCACCACTTTTTTTTTGAGGGGTTGGGGTGCAGCTTTGGACCTAACATTTCAGCCTTTTGTTGACACTAAGGAATGATGAGTCCTTTACTACTTGCTGTTGACAGGGGCCATAACAAGAGGGGAGTCTTGAATGCTGGTCAAAACAGAGTCAAACCAGCAGGCCATGTAAGAGTTCTGAGGAATGGTTTACTGACCTTTGGATAATTTCACTAGTTCTCTCCTGAAGGAACCTAAAAAGACAAGGAGCAATGATTATGAGAAGGATAGAAGCCAGGGAGACATAGAAGCCAGGGCCCCAGAGAAGACCACAGCAAGAATCCCAAATTGGAGCTGGACTTTGAAGGGCAGAGTTCATTTTCACTTCTTCAGATTGATTCATACTGGCTTCTGGCAAGTCCATGGCTTGCCAGTTCTGCAGGATCACCTGTGGCTAGGGAGTTGAGTCTGTTCTGAAACAGATTCAAAGCCACTGGTCATTCCTGGATGGTGTCTGCCAGTCTAGAGGAAATCCACTGTGAGAGAGTTAGAGTAGGAGCATAAGGTAAGCTAAGGAGCTAAGGGAAATCTTTCCTTGCTATGTCCAGGTTTGTCTTTTTGCCTGGGAAGTCTGGAAGACAAAGAGAACACACACCCATCAGGAAGGGAAGGAAGGGGACCTATGACCCATGGGTCCAAGTCACAACTCCCTAAAAACTTGCATAAATCTTTTAAATGTGACAAAAGGGATATGTTTTAGAAATATTAGTATGACCACTGTCTGGAACCTTCACTGAACTTATAGAAGAGGCAGCTAATAAGAGCCTGAAAACAGCTTGAGCAAACTGATACCTTTGAACCAGAGCAAAGTAAATCCTGAAGCTATTGTCTTTGCCAGCATTCTCTTGCTGTGAAGAGACATCACAACTGTGGAACTGTTGTAAAGGAAAAGCATTTAGTTGAGGCTTGCTTACAGTTTCAGAGGTGTTTTCACAGAGGGAAGCATGGTGGCACACAGGCAGACATGGTGCTGCAGAAGTAGCTGAGAGTTATACATCAGGATCTGTAGGGAGCTGGAAGGGAGCCACTGACTCCAGTGTGGGCTCTTGAAAACTCAGAGCCAACCTCAGTGACACACTTCCTCCAACAAGGCCACACTTCCTAATCCTTTCAAATAGTAATCATTCAAATATATGAGCCATAGGGGCTTTTCTTATTCATACTACTGCAGTTATCAACATGGTAAAAGCATAAACATTTGATTGTAATAATTACAGAAAAAGAAACGCGAATTAAGGGGAAAGAACTTGAGGATGCAAAAGATGGTTTTGGAATAAAAGCAAATACTCCTCTGTACAGAGGGCTGGATATATAGACTTGACAGAGAAGTTTGACATATATTTGACAGAATAAGAAGTACTTTAAGTCTATATTTAAAAAATACACAAAATAAATTTTGAGTCTGTGACTATAATAAAATTCCTATTACCAAGACTAGATTAACAATTTATCACAACTCTGTTGATTAATTTTAATCTTTAATTTTAACCTGGTATTGAACACAATGAAAATGTAAGTCATTAAACATACATCTCTAAGTCTGTTTCTTTTAACTGGAGTAGACCATTATAACTTTAGGAATTTATAAACCTTAATCATCAAACATATGATATTTTTAAGTTCTATTTTCCATAAACCTTGCTCATGATTTTATCTTTACCTGTCATTTTTCATTCTCAAGGCAAAAACCATCATACAAAAATCCATCCTAATCCAAAATATCTTAGAGACCTGCTGTTGCCTCCTTAATGTAGGGAGACAAACTAAACCATCTTGGAAGCCTGCTGTTGCCTCCTTAATCTGAAAAATTAGGTACACAAGCAGAACCCACAGGGAGAACTCTTTTATGGATACTGCCATAGCTGGTTTACACCATGTAGTCAACTGAACCAAAATGTCAAAAGGCACAAGTTATATCTCCATTTAACCTTAGTAAAGTTGGCTGCCAGTCACATGGTTGCTTCCGTTCTGATGAGGCCATCAGATAAAATGGCAGCAAGCCACATGGTTGATATTCACGCCAAGAGGTGAGCCAATCAGGTACACACACTCGTGCCTGTTAATGTATTTCCTAAATAAGAGGTGAATCCAAGTTACATACAAGCAAGAGGAAGATTAATAAAAGTGTTTGCTTTTATTCCAAAACCATCTTTTACATCCTCAAGTTCTTTCCCCTTCATTTTCGTTCCTTGTTCTGTGTATAAATTTTAAACTATCAACCCTTTTTGTTACAAGTTTTAAGTTAGCTTTGTTACAGATTTTATAGATATTTTAAATCACATCCAGTAAATTTACAAATAATACTGAGATAAGGAGCTTACACAATGGTCTTATAAATTCTGAAGTTAAAAGCTTTTATACTTTAGCAGAAGTCTTTAGAGAGAGATTATTTAGAGAAGTAAACATCTGTGATTACATTTTGTCATTTTTAAAGATGGTAATAAAAACCAAGGAAGGGAGTATGAGATAAGAGTAGTAATATCTATTTGGGTATAGTTTACTTTCAGCTGTTTTTATGCATTTAGTGCCATCCTGGGCTCCTCTTTTGCTCTCCTTATCCCAGTCACAGAGTCAGGTGGACAGTTTCATACAGCACAGAGACTTTGGAAGAAATATTTGAACATGAATACTTGGGTCAGGAAAGAGCAGACCACAGCCCAACTCCAGGGCCAGCTTTTCTAAAGAGTAGAACAACTTATGACAATATCTATTACTGTCCATGCTCAAGAGTCAGAATCTCTACACGATCAGAAAGGGGGCCAGAGCAAGAGGGCAAAGACGACGTAGAGATATAAGACACTCAAGAGTGGGGAGTAGAGAAAGCTTCAAGATAAGAGAATTTGGGGATCATTTGCTTGTGTGGTGGCAGACATTATTACAATCTGTGACAATTAGGCCCTGGGCATGCCCTTGTCCAGCCATTGAGACTGATGTTCAAGTTTGTGTCGAGGTCAGGCTCTTTGCAGGAAGACAATAAGGCTTAATGGAATCTCTTGAGTCTGAGGAGAAAAAAAGGTTAGAAAAGTCAGGGAAGGAGTCATGACACTAATTCTGAGTGGAAAGAATTTATGGCTAGAGCCCGAGCAAGCTCCTGGAGGGAGAGAGAAGAGGCAGGAGGGGAGACAAGGGTTTCCACAAGATCAAGGAGGAGGTGGGAGAGACTTAGGGAAGCTGCTGTAGGAGTCCTGTCCAGAGGATTCTAATAACATAGGAAATGAGACACACAGGGAAAGGAAAGGGTAAGGTGACAGTCTTAATTCGAGGATGTCCCCAAAGGGAAAGAGACTTGTGAGAAAGATGTCTAGGATCCACGGAGGGGTAATTCCTCCTTTTTATAATAGGTGCCCAGGAGCCAAATTTTACCAATTACCCTGTCAATCCTTCATTCCAACAGGATTAGAAAGGATTCAGTCTAGTGCAAGTCTGACATTTCTGTCTTGTAGTCTATGACACTTCTTTGTTCTTTCCTAGGAATTCATGATAAACCTCTAGAACATTACAAACTAATGCTCTGTAGCAATTTGCTCAGCTTCTCTACACTCATGTTTCCTCAGAATTGTATTTTAATGTGTTTTACTATCTGATTATAATTTGGAATTTTCTGATGATTTTGACTATCATTTGTATAAGCTGCAGCTATCTCCCAAGGTTCTCTCATTTTTACATTCCTATGTGCATGGGTTTGTACTTGTGTGTATATGTGTGTGCATGTACATGCATATATATGTATGTGTGTGTACTCATGTGTACATGTGACTATGCATGTTTGTGAGTGTGCACATGTGTGCATGCACATGTATGTTCACACGAGTATGTGCAGGATAAGAGGCTAGTATCAGAAATCTTCCTCAGATACTTTCTTGACAGAATCTCTTAAACTGGTCAGCAGCAAGCATCAGGGAGCCTCCTGTAGCCACCACACTCCTGTCAGGAACAGAACTGCAGGCTCTTTCCATATCTGGCTTTTTTGGTTTTTTCTTCACATGAGTGTCCAGGGTTTGAGCTTGGGTCTTCATGCTTTTATGACAAGTGGTGTACTGACTGAGCTATCTCCTCAGCCCAAAGATTCTCTGTTATTCTTTAGTATTTACTTTAATACCAAATATTTTTTGATTAAGATACAATGGAATTATATAAACATCCCATTCTTCATCAAACAATGTTATTGACATAGAAATTAATAGTTCATTTGTTGACTACATTGCCCTTTGCTTGTTCTGTGGACTAAACCCTGGCACTATGCGCATGTTAAGCCAGCACGCTACCATGGAGTTACTCTTAAGCCTTAAACTGTAACTTTATTTTCATTTACTTTGGTGTTGAAAGTATTTAACCAGTTCTTAAAGAGTTCCCTGTTTTCTAGAACAAAAAGAAATCCTAAGTTCATAAATTTCATATCCATATGAACATGGCAAAGAGAATAATGTAGATTACTCCAGTCTACATATATAGCTTTGACAGTTCTTTTAATCTCATATACTATGTCCCTATCCTTTTGTCGAGCTATTAAGAGCAAGCCTCTGTGTTGAGGTGGAAAAAGTTACAGAACATTTTCAATCAAATCATCACTGACTGCTACTATATGTGGGGTGATTATATATATATATATATATAGCACTTTCTAAAATGTTCATAGTGTAGCTACACAGTGCATGTAATTCTGCCGTACAGAATATCCGACATGGATTGTGATTACACAGATACTTATTTAAAAAAATAAATAAGTAGAGGTGCTCTTTTTGGTTGGCCATTTACTAAAACTGTGGTAATTTAAGGATTAGCATGGTCTCTGCACAAAGCAGAAATGCTAATTCATGATGTATTCTGTATTTTGAACAGAAATATATTTTATTAAAACTCTAAAAATGTATTAAGCAAAATAAATGAGCCATAATTTGTATTCACATGGAAACCATACATTATGCTCCTCTGTCCATTCTCCCTCTATCCTTCAACATCTCAATCTCTGAAGTTAAAATTCAAGATGAAATCCTTAGGGAACGAAAATCAACACCGATTTCCTGATGAACTAGATGCAGAGCGCCCTCTAGAGACACCATTAAATTAGTGCAGTATTTCCAACTCTAAGGATTCAGGTAGAGAAAGGCCAGACAGTGAAAGGAGCCAAACTGCACCTGCTCTGGTCTTCTCGGGGTTGGTGGTTCTTCTAGACACAGCCACAAGAAGATTGACCAATACACTTGACATCAGAAGAGTGACCTGGATGATCCAAAATGTAGGGAATAAACCAGGATGCAGCCAAGAATGCAGAAGGGCAATAACAACATTTACATCCTAGTCACCTGGACCTTAATGTCAGAAATGAAATACAATTGTAAAGTGTTATTTACATTATTAAAAACACATGGCCTTGGATAAAAGTCTGGAAATGTTTCTTGTTGCCCAAGAACAATACTATTTTACACATTATCTTAGGGTCATCCAAGGACTCAGTCAGTAAAGGTGCCTGTCAATGGGCCTGCCAAATGGCATCCCGTGGCCCACATGATGAAAAGAACTGACCCCTGTCAATAAATAAATGTAAAATTAAAAAACTTTAAAGACTCTGAGAAAATGCTTTTTCTTCTCCTGTTTCTCAAGCCACAGCTCTTAATGTTTCCATTATTGTGGTAACAAAAACATTAAGACTTAATAACTTAAAAGACCACATGCAATTCCTTTGTTGACTAATTCCCCCCAAAATCCAAGGACATATGTAAGTATCAATCATACTGTTTTGTGACAACATTCTTGGAGAGATGTAAATGGAAATTCACTCATCCTAGATAGCGATCCACAACAAACAAAAGTCAGGGTACCATCAAAGCCCAGCTTGGTGAACCAATTAATTGTCTAGGGTTTCATACAAATGTAAGCAAGGTTTCACATACAAAAGCAAAAATTACTCACATAGCTGCACCACCAAACACCCCAACAAGGGTGACAGATCATGGGAGCTGGAGCGCTGAAGCACATAGCACAATTCTCAGGCCATCCTAGATGTGAAAGAGTGTCTCTTCCAGATAATCTAGCTGGACTGAACCTCTTTCCAGACAGTCCCACTGGTCTCAGAGAGTCTTCACATTCCTCCCTATGAGTGCAAGCTCAGAGAGGGAGGAACCCAGTGAATCTGGTCAGTTTCAGGGACTTCCTGAAACCTTTGACTTGTTTTCTTTCTGAGTTTTGATGAGCTCCCTCCAAAACAATGTTTTATCTCAAATGAAGCTGTTACACAACATATACTAGTAAGAACTAACATGCAGAACTCTAAGACTTGTTCAGGGTCTTTGGGACCACATTTCTCTGTCTAGGTTATGTATTTCTGGTCTTTGAGCATCTGGAAGTATTTCCATTAAAAAAAGAAACTACTGCCAATTTTTCCTTGTCTCAAACATGAATCTTTGTTCTCCAAAATTTTTCCTTTGAAGGCAAGGCTTGCAACACAAGATAAAAGCTCAAATTGCAACTCTAGCCATGAGTGGGCAGGACATGTGGACCCAAAGGAAGAAAAGCACTAATTCTGAATCCCTGTCCTGGCTTTGCTGTCTGTCCTTTGCCCTACTGACAGTGGCTTCTCTGTCACATAGGGGAAGAACTAAGTATGGTTTTCTGTCTTGTCTGTTGAGTAATTATTTCATCCAGGAATTTGCCTACAATGCCAGTGCTAATTAAACAGTTATATCATGTGACCAGGAGACAGTTTGAGTTGTATGTTCATTGTGTACCATCAATGTTAACATGAAAGCAAGACTCAAGCACAGGCTAAAATTAGCAACTGCCCAGGGTCTTACTCAACTCATGAATAAACAAGGTATACCAAAAGATAAACTGGTTCAGTCACAGAGCGCTTGAAGAATTAGGTGTATATATTAGCAATTAACTAGGAACTGTTAGAATAAAGGTTTAGATTAGATACAAGGCTTCCTTTTAAGGCAATAAACCACAATATTTGAGGATTTCTTTTTTTCAATTTTCAAATAGTATTTATTATTCAATTTTCTTGCTTTATTCTATGCTCCAATGAAAATATTTACAATCTGAAAAGAATACAATAATTTACTGATGTTATCTTTAAACTGACTTTATTTGAGAATTAGTGAGAAAAATCATAGAAAAACATCTGTGGTGTTCAAGGTTGGTAATCTTGATCACTTTATGCATATGATATAATGTACAACTCACAAAGCTGTCTTCGGGTCTTCACATATCTGTTATGGCCTAAAACACCCTTAATCACATCACACATACACAACAGAAATTAAAAAAAAATAATGACTCTTACTGTCATTACATTATTGGCATCTTTGAATAATTCCCTAAAAGGCAATACTCCAAGACAAAATGTCAAACGGATAACTAATGGGGACACAAAGATGCATGGAGCATTAAATAGCACATGCATATTTATATAGCATCTTAATATACAGCTGATTACTGACTCTCTAACCTTTTGATGTCTCTACCAGAGAGAGGTTTTCTACCAGAAATGATTCTACAGGCTAGCAATGGTTTGCTTCTGATCACCTAATAAAATTTAGATAATTAAACGACCCTGGGTGAGCTTTGTAAACAATGGCATTGAAGACAGCCATTTGGGGGCTTAATGTCCTGAATGTTTTAAAGATGTTTCTACTGGAAACCTTTGAACTAATCCTGAAAGCAGAAGAACTCCAAAGATTCCTGGCAATTGCTCATCCTCTCCCTTTCCTCTCCGGTGGTCCACTGGGCTCCGGGAGGATAGACCTCTGTGGGGAAACAGCTCACAGTCATATAGAAGCCAGGGGAAGCTAGTTCCCAAAAGTCCATTGTCAAATTGGCTTAACAAACTGTCCTCACTTGTCTCCACTAATTCCTATAATAATTATGTGATGAAATTTTGCTTTTAAGTGGTCATGAGTGTGTGTGGTGGGGGACAGATTTGTATGCATGCGTATATGAAAGTTAAAGGAAACCTGAGGTTCATTCTTTAGGCATCACTCTCCCATTCTGACATGCTCTCTCACCAGTCTGGGGTTCAGCAAGTAGCCTAAGATAGCTGAGCGGACCCTCCCAGGGCTGAGATTGTGTTTGGTGTGATGTAGTTTTGCTGTTCTTGGGGACAAACTCAGATCCCTTAAAGACAGAGTGTCTCTCCAGCTTCTCTGGTTTCTGTTTTGTTTTACACTCCAGTGCAAACCACAGTCCATTGTGTTACAATAAGGGTATAACTATGTGGATACAATTAATTAGTGACTTAACAAGAAAACAGGCATCTACCAAGGTTAATGATTTCTGTCCCCATTGTCAGGATTGTGACTCTATAGAGAAAAGGCAGGCCTGCATTTCTCCTGGTTTTTCAAGAACATCAGAATTCATAAAGCATAAGGGATTATACTAATTAAAACAAAGTACCAATTATTTTTACCTACTTAGTTCTTACATTGATTAGACTATATTCTTAAAAAAGTGTTAGCATTTTTACAAAATCTAAATATATCTTCTTATATCCAACAATGTCACTATTTTATTATCTTTTATACAAAATTAAATTTTTTCAGCAGTATACTAAATTTCTGAATTCTTCTTTCCAAATTCACTTGGAACAACACTTGATAACCACGTGGCATCCTTAGAATAAAGTCACAGCGGTAAAGCTCTATTTGGGAGCATGCAGCAACACCTCTCCTGTGCTGTTATTATCACCGAGCCTAACCCCAGTAAAACAATGTTTTCCTATTTTATAAACCAAACCAATGGGATACAGAGAGGGACTTACACTACGGCCCATTATTTTTGATCTTTGAACAGCATTTATCTATTTAACTTCTACTGAGTTCTTCCACAGAAGCTTCATGTGGAGGTTTTAGGTTATACTCAAAAGTGGCACAGACATGAGCAGCAATGAGAAAAAGCAGATTAACACAAGTCCTACCCAATATGCAATACCTGGAGCTATGCATGCCCTTTTCACTTCCATTCCACTGGAAGCCGAGCACTGGGTGTGCATGCCCTCGCCCCACTCTCCTTAGGAGTGGCCAAATGCCCTGCCTCCTGCCTCTACCATGTAATTCTCTGCTTCACTATCCCTTCTCTTCTTCCTACAGTGGCTGAAGTCAATGATGCATGGGTACTGAAAGGAATAACCCTCTTCAGAATGTGCAGTAGCCCACCTCTTAGAGAGGATGTGTCTGGTTCTGAGCCTGGCAGACACATTTCCAACCATGCTTGTATCAAACAGATGTATCAAGGCCTACCTATGGGGCAGACCCATAGATAACTACCCACCTGTCCAAATACAAAGATAAGGGAACTTCTAGGCTTCATGCATGTCCAGAAACCAAGCTGAGACAGTGAGAATCATCACTTCATAAGGGTTTCCTCTGTGATGTCAGGACTTGGCAGCAGTTAGTACGTAGTTGGAGAGGTGAATATATAAGAATACTTGAGGGTAATGATTGTTCCTGAGTGCCCATTCTGAAGCTGTTCCTATGCTTTCCTGGATTGATGATTCATGCCTTGCCTCAGTTGACCCATGAATGTTGAGGTTATTCGTATGCATTTTAGACAGCATGCAACTTGATGTTTATAACTGTGTTAATCAGTATTTCCAAATAAATATCACCATGGGATCACTCTATTAAAAAACCAGTATCCATAGAGGTACTTGATCTTCTAGTGGGGAAAACATAAAAAAAGTAAATGAACATTTTTCATAGAACTTATAGAGGTGGGAATGGGAGGGAGTGGAACATTAAAACCATATCGAAATAATCAAAAGTATAAGAAAAATAAAGCAGAACGGAGGGACAATCGTAACAGAGTATACAAAGTGGGTTTGGGTGACTGGTGAAGAGAAGCATCCTTAATAAAGTGGCATTTGAGCAAGACCTAAGTAAACTGGGTAAGCAAGAGCCACAAAGCCAATACTGGCAGTTGGGTCCCAAAGAGGGAACTGTTTGACATTTTCCATAAACTGTGAAGAAACCGGCATGGGAAAGAACAGGGAAGACAGAATAGAAGACAAAGTCAGGAAGGCAGCAAGGAACCAGAACATTTCAGGACCAGGACCTCAGAGGAGGTCTTCTCGAGGGATCACTCTGCCTGTGTTCTCAAATGCTCAGAATCACTTGCTTTTCTGCCAAAGGTTGTAGTGCTAGGAAGGAGTGTGGCCTCTTGGCAGGCAAGTCTGAATCACCATACAAGTCAGAAAGCAACCTGAGGCATTGGTCTTCTGTGTGCTCCAGTTCTACTGCTTCTTAGAGTCCTGATGAATCTAAGGTTGGAGGGCAGTTTCTGTGATGATTAATTGTGATAGACAGTTGACTGGTTTGAGAGACACCTGCAGGACTAGCAAAGCACAGCTCCGGGTATGTCTGCAAGGAACGATCTGCCCACGGGCCCCATCCAAATGCCAGGGGTGTGATGGAATGGCAGGGAAAGTGGGAGACAGTTGTTGAAACAACCATCACTTTTCTGCCGCCGAGCCCCTACAAGGCTCATGTTTACTGCCCCAAAGCGATTGGTCCAGCTGGCCATGGACAGATACCTCTGAGACACTGAACAAAAACACATCTTTGCTCCTTTCAGGTATTTGTTAGTGATAAAAAGCCAACATGGTTGCGGAAGGATTGTAGGAGTCCTCTTAGAGGAGTGTGGGAACCTTGAAGATAGATTTAGAATCTGCACTGTGCTGTTTCAATCTTTCTGGCTATGAAAGGTGCCCTATGGCTCAATAGGTTCTGTTTTACAGCAGGGTAGGGCAGGATATATGTGATGGTGTAAGGTACAGACACTTCACAGTCTGCTAGGAACATTAAAGGAAATGTGAAGATCAAGTTTCATTATTAATAGATTTTTTTGCTACACATAATAGAAAACAAGCAAAATTATCTTTGTTGTTTACAAAAGAGAGAGATAGCTAATTGTAGACATGGGGCAGTAAGGTCAGTTGCTTACTTTGGGTCTAATAATTATAAGCAAAGTCAGGTATTATCATAATCCTGGATGTTACTGCTTCCCCTTGGGAGTTACTCTCAAAGAAAACACAGCCCAAGCAGCCACTGTGTGCAGACATACTGTTAGGCCTGCCATCTCCTTGCTTATTTCATATGGAGACAATTTAGAACTCCTTCTTAATTCATGGGGTCTCTCTTTCTCCCTCCCTCCGTCCCTCCCTCCCTCCCTCCCTCCCTCCTCCCTCCCTCCCTCCCTCCTCCCCCTCTCTTTCTCCCTCTCTCTGTGTACAGAAATGCCACAGTTAATGTGAGTTGCATTTTAATGGGAAGCTTTCTCTTTCATGCCGACACAACTGGGAAAGAATAATGATCTTGCAGGCTGGAGCAGTGTCTCAGCCTGGAAAGGTTAGGCTCATGATCAAACAGACAAGAATACTGGTCTGGCACTGAAAGGGCATGCTAAACTCTCAGTGTCACCAGTGACTGGCCACTGGAGGCCAGCTTACAGTGGTGCTCGCAGAATGAAGCCGAATTATATTCTTCCCACATAGCTTCAACACACTCCTCAGCTATGAAGTAGTGTTTCCTTCTGGTGGGATTTGTTGTTAGGTTAACTGAAGTACTCAGGCAGGAAGAAAATAGTTAAAAATAGCTATAGAATGGAAGTAATATTTCTAGAATTTTACAGTCATTGTGTATAGTGTCCCTAGCAAATCCTTTCTTTGGCTCCTGAAATACTAATTAAAAGTACATTTATACTATCATTTTATCATACTAACTTTTCCAGGTTTGTTCATTTATGTTTTATTGAATTTTTTGCCCATATTACATCTTCCTAATTCTCTCCTCAAATTGTATTCATTTCATCTTCAAATATTTAGTCCATACACTTTGTAGGCCTTGGCTGGGGAGAAGACTCAAAGGACAATGTACTTGTCACAGAAGCATAAGAACCAGAGTTTGAACCCACATACAGCCAGTCATAGTAGCACACATCTGTAATCCCAGTACCTCCAAGGCATGATAGGAGGAGGAAATGAGAGTTTCAGAAGCTATAGACCGGCTAGCCTGTCATACACAATAGTGAACAACAAAGAGAGCCTGTCTCAGATAAGGAAGACCTAACAACACATCCTACCTCCACGGGCCTTCTGTGACATGAATACATGCAGAGTCATACAAACTCATACACACACACACACAAACACACACACACACACACACACACACACACACACGAGTTAATAAGTCATCCTATTGATGTGAGTTTGGTCCTGTCCTACAAGGGTTACAGCTGTGATTTCACTAAGCACGTCAATATCCTGAACTCAAGCTAATATAGATAAAATGTAGGTAACAGTGACTGTGAGTATGGCCTTTTGTTGGACCTGTTGGCAAAGAAAGACTGCAGAGAGTCCCCCTACACAAACGCCACCTTCCTGTCATCTGTAAGCCCACTACATCCTCGGATAATTTTAATCCACTTTATTGCATGTGACTTTCCTGTGTCCTCTTTGCCAGGTGTGAGAGCATGGAGCTTGATGACAACATCCGGGATTTGATAGCAGGCACCCCAGAGGACACATCCAGGCATAGAAGTGTCCATTCTCCAAAGGTAAGAAGTATTTTCCTAATACACACTTTCTTTCTCGATACACACTCAACAATTTGTTCACCCAAATCTTTTATGGTTATCCAGGAACTTCTCTGATGGCTGACAAGGAAGTATGAACCAGCTCAGTATAAGTATAAGTATATGTATAAAAGTATAAGTATAAGTATAAGTCAGTATAGGGCCCCTGCCAAGAGGAAGCCTGAAACAACACCATAGTTTGCAGGAGAGCAGGAAAAAGTCCTTCTACTAGAAAGAACACTGAAGGCATCTTTGAAGAATGTGACCGACTCAGTTGCTAAAATCAGCACAATTCATGCCCATGTTTATTTGAAGTTGATTTTATTTCCTTCTGCATTGCTTTAAAAGGGGAGGCTTTACTGATCAAAGGAATTATTTGAGCATTTAATTTCCTTGCTTTTGAAGATGTTCGTCTTGGTACTATGTAGTTTTACTTACCTTCGGGCCACCAGTTCACAAATAACAAGATGAAGACTTGCAATTAATTCTGAAAGCTTGGTCTTAGGCTTTTCCCCCAACTAGCTCTTATAATTTTAACTGACCTATTAATATAAATCCACATGCTGCCACGGGGCTCAGTCAATTTTCTCTCCTTTGTACCTTTTGTCTGACTTCAGTGTCTCCTGGTATCTGCCCTCAGCTAGATTCCCCCCTCTCTCTCTCTTTCTCTTTCTCTCTCTCTCCCCCTCTCTCCCTCCCTCCCTTCCTCCCCCTCTCTCTCTCAGTCCTGCCTATACTCTGTTGCCTTGCTATTTGTCGTTCAACTCTTTATTAAACCGATCAGAAGACACAATGGCAACGACACATCTTCACAGTGTCCAGAAAGATTATTCTACAACAGTACCACTATGCAAATAGAGGTCAAGCTCCAGCAGAGGATGTGGTAGACAGTTTTCTAGGAATGCATCATAAAACCCCAAGAGCTGGCAGTTTTGGATTATCCACATGAAAGTCCATCTCTAACAATCATTTGTAAGATTCAATGTGACTACTGTAGCACTCATGACTGATGTTGAAGGCTAAATGCCTTAGATTTTATAAAAAATAATTTCAGTTCTTATCAGTAATTAATACTCTTTGTAGAAAATATTTATGGATTAGCAGATAGAAGATGATAAAACTCAGACACAAATACTGTAGAGAAAATGGGGATAGATGTCACTAAACAAACATTTACAGTCATAGATAATATGCAACCATAAATTCACATACTTAGGTGACACCTGTGAATGGGTTGTTTGACCCCCTCAAAGGGTCATGACCCACAGGTTGAGAACCACTGGGTGTGATCTTGCCCTTTTTTTTTTTATTGAGAAAAGGAGAAAAACAAAAACAAGTTTCCACCTCCTCACAGCCTCCCATTTCCCTCCCCCTCCTCCACCCCTACGCCCCCTCCTCCCACCCTTCTCCCCCTCCCCCCACTCCTTTCCCCCTCCCTCTCCAGTCCAAAGAGCAGTCAGGGTTTTCTGCCCTGTGGTAAGACCTAGGACCTCCCATCTCCGTCCATATCTAGGAAGGTGAACATCCAAACTGGCTGGGCTCCCACAAAGCCATCACATTACGTAGGATCAAACCCCCGTGCCATTGTCCTTTGCGTCTCATCAGCCCTCATAGTTCGCCATGTTCAGAGAGTCCAGTTTTATCCCATGCTTTTTCAGTCACAGTCCAGCTGGTCTTGGTGAGCTCTCAATAGATCAGCTCCACTGTCTCAGTGGGTGGGTGCATCCCTCGTGGTCCCGACTTCTTTGCTCATGTTCTCCCTCCTTCTGCTCCTCATTGGGACTTTGGGAGCTCAGTCCAGTGCTCCAGTGTGGGTCTCTGTCTCTATCTCCATCCATCACCAGATGAAGGTTCTATGATGATATGCAAGATATTCGTCAGTATTGCTCAAGGATAGGGTCATTTCAGGTTCCCTATTCTCAACTGCCCAAGGAACTAACTGGGGACCTCAGCTTGGGCACCTGGGAGCCCCTCTAGGGTCAGGTCTCTTGCCAACCCTAAAGTGGTTCCCTTAACTAAGAATTGTGGTTCCGTGCTCCCCTGTCCAACCTTCCTTTATCCCAATCCTCCTGCTTTCCCAAGGCCCGACCTCCTTCCCTTCTAACTTTTCTCTCCCCATCTCCCCTTACCCCCAACCCACCCCACCCCAAGATCCCAATTTTCTCCCCGGCAATTTTGTCTACTTCCCTTAGCCAAGAGGATAACTATATGTTTTTCCTTGGGTTCCCCTTCTTACTTAGCTTCTTTAGATTCACCTATTGTAGACTCCAAGACCCTTATTTATGGCTAGAAACCAATTATGAGTGAGTACATCCCATGTTCATCTTTTTGGGTCTGGGATACCTCACTCAGGATAGTGTTTTCTATTTCCATCCATTTGCATGCAAAATTTGAGAAGTCATTGTTTTTTACCACTGAGTAGTACTCTAATGTGTAGATATTCCATACTTTCTTCATCCATTCTTCCATTGAAGGGCATCTAGGTTGTTTCCAGGTTCTGGCTATTACAAATAATACTGCTATGAACATAGTTGAACAAATGCTTTTGTCATATGATAGGGCATTTCTTGGGTATATTCCCAAGAGTGGTATTGCTGGGTCCAGGGGTAGGTTGATCCAGAATTTCCTAAGAAACCGAAACACTGACTTCCATAGTGGTTGCACAAGATTGCATTCCCACCAGCAATGGATGAGGGTACCCCTTCCTCCACAACCTCTCCAGCAAAGGTTATCGTTGGTGTTTTTGACTTTAGCCATTCTCACAGGTGTAAGATGATATCTCAAAGTTGTTTTGATTTGCATTTCCCTGATTGCTAAGGAAGTTGAGCATGACCTTAAGTGTCTTTTGGCCATTTGAACTTCTTCTGTTGAGAATTCTCTGTTCAGATCAGTGCCCCATTTTTTAATTGGGTTAATTAGCATTTTAAAGTCTAGTTTCTTGAGTTCTCTATATATTTTGGAGATCAGACCTTTGTCTGTTGCGGGGTTGGTGAAGATCTTCTCCCAGTCAGTAGGTTGCCTTTGTGTCTTAGTGACAGTGTCCTTTGCTTTGCAGAAGCTTCTCAGTTTTAGTAGGTCCCATTTATTTAATGTTGCTCTTAATGTCTGTGCTTCTGGGGTTATACATAGGAAGCGATCTCCTGTGCCCATCTGTTGTAGGGTATTTCCCACTTTCTCTTCTATCCTTTTCAGTGTGTTCGGGCTGATATTGAGGTCTTTAATCCATTTGGACTTGAGTTTTGTGCACGGTGAAAGATGTGGGTCTATTTTCATTCTTGTAAAGGTTGACATCCATTTGTGCCAGCACCATTTGTTGAAGATGCTTTCTTTCTTCCATTGTATACGTTTAGCTCCTTTATCAAAAATGAGGTGCTCATAGGTTTGTGGGTTAAAATCTGGGTCTTCTATACGATTCCATTGGTCGACTTCTCTGTTTTTATGCCAGTACCACACTGTTTTCATTACTGTAGCTCTGTAATAGAGTTTGATGTCAGGGATGGTAATGCCTCCAGAAGATCCTTTATTGTATAGGATTGTTTTGGCTATCCTGGGTTTTTTGTTTTTCCATATAAAGCTGATTATTGTCCTCTCCAGATCTGTGAAGAATTTTGATGGGATCTTGATAGGGATTGCATTGAATCTATAAATTGCCTTAGGTAGAATTGCCATTTTTACTATGTTGATCCTCCCAATCCAAGAGCAAGGTACATCCATCCATTTTTTGGTATCCTCTTCAATTTCTTTCTTCAATGCCTTAAAGTTCTTGTCAAATAGATCTTTCACTTCCTTGGTTAGATTTACCCCAAGATATTTAATGCTGCTTGTGGCTATCGTGAATGGTGAAGCTTCTCTGATTTCCCTCTCTGCTTCCCTATCCTTTGTGTATAAGAGGGCGACTGATTTTTTGGAGTTGATCTTGTATCCTGCCACATTACTAAAGCTGTTTATCAGCTGTAAAAGTTCTTTGGTGGAGTTTTGGGGGTCGCTAAAGTACACTATCATATCATCTGCGAATAACAAAAGTTTAACTTCTTCCTTTCCAATTCGAATCCCCTTGATCCCATTATGTTGTCTTATTGCTATTGCTAGAACTTCAAGTACTATATTGAAGAGGTATGGAGAGAGTGGACATCCTTGTCGTGTTCCTGAGTTAAGCGGGATGGCTTTGAGCTTCTCTCCGTTTAATTTGATGTTAGCTGTCGGCTTGCTGTATATAGCTTTTATTATATTTAGATATGACCCTTGTATCCCTAATCTCTCCAAGACTTTTAACATAAATGGATGTTGAATTTTGTCGAATGCTTTTTCAGCATCTAATGAGATGATCATATGGTTATTTTCTTTAAGTTTATTTATATGATGGATTACATTGATAGATTTTCGTATGTTGAACCAGCCCTGCATCTCAGGAATGAAGCCTACTTGATCATAATGGATAATTTTCCTAATGTGTTCTTGGATTCGGTTTGCCAGTATTTTGTTGAGGATTTTTGCGTCGATGTTCATGAGTGAGATTGGCCTGTAATTCTCTTTCCTGGTTGAGTCTTTGTGTGGTTTTGGTATCAGAGTAACTGTAGCTTCATAAAAGGAATTAGGTAATGACCCTTCTGTTTCTATATTGTGGAATACATTAAGGAGTATGGGTATTAGCTCTTCTTGGAAGTTCTGGAAGAATTCCGCATTGAAACCATCTGGTCCTGGGCTTTTTTTGGTAGGGAGGTTTTTGATAACAGCTTCTAATTCTTCGCGACCAACAGGTCTGTTTAGATTGTTCACCTGGTCCTGGTGTAACTTTGGTATATGGTATTTATTAAAAAAGTGTCCATTTCTTTTACATTTTCCAGTTTTGTGGTATACAGGCTTTTGTAATATGATCTGATGATTCTCTGAATTTCCTCTGTGTCTGTGGTTATGTCCCCCTTTTCATTTCTGATCTTATTAATTCGCGTATTCTCTCTCTTCCGTTTGATTAGTTTGGATAGGGGTTTATCAATCTTGTTGATTTTCTCCAGGAACCAGCTTTTTGTTTCATTGATTCTTTGGATTGTTTTCTGTGTTTCTATTTTGTTGATTTCAGCCCTCAGTTTGATTATTTCCAATCTTCTACTCCTCCTAGGTGAGTCTGCTTCTTTTTTTTCTAGAGCTTTCAGGTGGGCTGTTAAGTCTTCAATATGTGCTTTCTCTGTTTTCTTTAAGTGGGCACTTAGTGCAATGAACTTTCCTCTTAGCACTGCTTTCATAGTGTCCCATAAGTTCGAGTATGTTGTTTCTTTATTTTCATTGAATTCAAGGAAGACTTTAATTTCTTTCTTTATTTCTTCCTTAATCCAGGTATGGTTCAGAAGTTGACTGTTCAGTTTCCATGAGTTTGTAGGCTTTCTGGGGGTAGCATTGTTGTTGAATTCTAACTTTAATCCATGGTGATCTGATAAGACACAGGTGGTTACTAATATTTTTTTGTAACTGTGGAAGTTAGCTTTGTTACCGAGTATGTGGTCAATTTTCGAGAAGGTTCCATTAGCTGCAGAGAAGAAGGTATATTCTTTCCTCTTCGGGTGGAATAATCTATAGATGTCTGTTAAGTCCATTTGCTTCATTACCTCCATTAATTCTCTAATTTCTCTGTTAGGTTTCTGTTTGATTGACCTGTCCATTGGTGAGAGAGGAGTGTTGAAGTCTCCTACTATTAGTGTGTGTGTGGTTTGATGGCTGCCTTGAGTTTTAGTAATGTTTCTTTTACATACGTGGGCGCTTTTATATTCGGGGCATAGATATTCAGGATTGAGACTTCATCCTGATGAATTGTTCCTGTTATGAGTATAAAATGTCCCTCTCCATCTCTTCTGATTGATTTAAGTTTGAAGTCAACTTTGTTAGAAATTAGTATGGCCACACCTGCTTGTTTCTTAGGACCATTTGCTTGATAAGCCTTTTCCCAGCCCTTTACTCTGAGTAGGTGCCTGTCTTTGTGGTTGAGGTGTGTTTCTTGTAGACAGCAGAACGTTGGATCCTGTTTTCGTATCCAATCCCTTAGCCTGTGCCTTTTTATAGGTGAGTTGAGCCCATTGACATTAAGTGATATTAATGACCAGTGGTTGTTAACTCCAGTCACTTTTTTAGTAGTAGGGTTTGTGTATTTCCCTTCTTTGAGTTGCGCTGGTGAAAGGTCTCTAGATGACTGAGTTATTGTGGGCATTGTTGGACTCCTTGGTTAGTGATTTTCCTTCTATAATTTTCTGTAAGGCTGGATTTGTGGCTACGTATTGTTTGAATTTGTTTTTATCCTGGAAAATTTTGTTTTCTCCATTTATAGTGAACGAAAGCTTGGCTGGATATAGTAGTCTGGGCTTGCATCCGTGATCTCTTAGTTTTTGCAGTACATCTATCCAGGACCTTCTGGCTTTCATGGTTTCCATAGAGAAGTCAGGTGTAAGTCTGATAGGTTTACCTTTATAAGTAACTTGGCCTTTTTCCTTTGCGGCTCTTAATATTCTTTCTTTATTCTGTGTATTTTGTGTTTTGATTATTATATGGCGAGGGGATGTTTTTTTTTTTGATCCAGCCTATTTCGTGTTCTGTATGCTTCTTGAACCTTCATAGGTACCTCTTTCTTCAGGTTGGGAAAGTTTTCTTCTATAATTTTATTAAGTATATTTTCTGTACCGTTGAGCTGCACTTCTTCTCCTTCTTCTACTCCAATTATTCTTAGGTTTGGTCTTTTTATTGTGTCCCAAATTTCCTGAATGTTTTGTGATGAGAATTTGTTGGTTTTTCTGTTTTCTTTGATCAGTGTGTTTATTTTTTCTATGGTATCTTCAGTGTCTGATATTCTCTCTTCTATCTCTTGTAATCTGTTGTTAGTACTTGTTTCTGTCATTCCTGTTCGTTTACCCAGATTTTCCATCTCCATTCTTCCCTCGGTTTGTGCTTTCTTCATTGCTTCCATTTCATTCTTCATGTCTTGAACCGCTTCCCTAACCTGTTTGATTGCTTTTTCTTGTTTCTCTTGGTTTTCTTGCGTGTCTTTGAGCGATTTATTCATTTCCTCTACCTTTTTGTTTGTAATCTCTAATTGTTTATGGCAGTTTTTCACCTCCTGTTTAAGGTCCTCTATTATTTTCATATAGTTCACTTTTGAGTCGCTTTCTTCTATTTCTTCAGGAGTAGGGTGTACAATTCTTCTTATTTCGGGATCCCTGGTTTCTGGTGGTGTCATGTTGCCTTTCAGATTGTTGGAGGAATTCTTGTATTGGCGCCTTCCCATCTTTTCCTTCAAATGGAGACAGGAGAGGCCTGGTCTCTTGGTCCAGACTTTGCTGTGATTGACTCTCAGGGTATATCTCTTCAGTGTAGAAGCAGGAACCGTTCCCGTCCAGATGGGATTCCTCTGCAACCTTCCTGATGGGATTCCTCAGCAACTAAACAGGGCCGCCGGTAGCCCAATGATCCAGGGCCAACAGGATGAATGGAGCAAGTGGGGGGGGGGGTATCCAGGAGCGCGCAGGAAGCCTGGCGCCGGAGCTGGAGGTGCCTGGCTCCCTTACAGGGGACCCTGAGGCCTGCCTGGCTGGCAGGCACTCACCGCTCTGGGTGGGTCGCCTTAGTTTAGGAGCTTAAGACTGTAGTTGAGCACTGTGACCTTGCTTTTGTGACTGTATAAAAGCCTGAATTCAAATGAATTTTACTCATCTGACTTTCCCTAACCCTTGGAGTACCCTCAGAATATAAATTGTCTGATGCCCTCAATAGAGATGGCTGTTGCATGAGACTTTAGTCCACCTCATTTTAGACTCCACTTTCCTAGGTTCACACCACCAGCTACAGTGGCAACAAGAGGCACCTCCACAATAATCACACACACACACACACACACACACACAAATTTCCAAGCATATATGTGTGGAGACATGTGTGTATTACAGTTTCCTGAGGTAGGGATTATAAACACATCCTGAGCAATGTTAGTAGAACAAGTAGATGACAAAAGGAAACAGCACCAAGGAAAATAAGATGGAAAAAACAGATAAGCAAAGTGTGTGTGTGTGTGTGTGTGTGTGTGTGTGTGTGGTGTGGAAGGATCCTTTTGCAGAGGTCACCTAAGACAATTTGAAACACAAATATTTACCTTATGATTAATAACCATAGCAAAATTACAGCTATGAAATAGCAATGAAAATAATTTTATGGTTGGGTCACCATAACATAAGACGTTGTAACATTAGAAAGGTTTAGAGCCACTGGTTTATGCTGTATACAGTCACAAGGACAGCTTGTGCTTGGAAATCTCATTCTGAATAACAATGTGTAAGATGGTGAATGATCTAAAGAAAACATACTCCTATTATACCTGGGAGTGGGTCGACAACACATTCCAAAAACAAACCCTATTATGGAGAAACAGAGGTTCTAAGACTTTTGTCATCTTTGGAATTTTCTCAGAAGTTCTCAAAACTTCTTCTCACACAGGTTTTTTTCATGGACTGTGTTCTTACAGCCTATGAGGTCAACAAAAAGGGTTACATCACCTGGATCTAGCATTACAGGCAGTTGTATGTCACTTAATAGGAGTGCTGAGAATTGGGTTACTCCAGAAAAACAGCGAATTCTTTTAATGGCAAAGCCATTTCTCTTGCCTCAAACTTAGAGTTTGGGGATACGTGAATTTTTTCATAAAAATATTTTTTTCCACATAGCATATTCTGATGTCTTCTCGCAGATTCCCCCAAATCCTCACCATATCACTCATCCAACTCCATGCCTTTTTTCTCTCTCTTTTTAAAGAAAATAAACAGAAAATATAAACACAATCAAGCCAGAATAAAACAAAGAGAGAATAACAAAAAAACAAGAACAAAGAAAAAGCATGAGAAACATACCCACAGAGACAAAACCCATAAAATTACAAAATCAAACACCATACTAAGAAGCAAAAAACTATTAAGAAAAAAAAAGAAGAAAAACAGCCAAACAGAGAGTACTATTGAGTTTGTTTTGTGTTGGCCATCTACTGCTGGGCAAGAGGTTGGCCCTTCAGAAGGGTTTGTATATCCAGGGGAGACTTCTTTGGAGAAAAATAATTTTTCTTTGATGAACAGCTGTCAATTGCCGATAATTTCTGGGTTAGGGATGGGGGCTTATGCATTGTTTCAATCTCAGTAGTGGGGCCCTGCCTCTCTTGGACCTCTGCAGGCCCTGCGCGTGCTGCCACAGTCTGTGAATCTGTGTGTGTGTCAGTCCTGATATACCTAGAAATTCTTGTTTCTTTAGTGTCTTCCATTCCCTCTGGCTCTTACAATCTATCAATACAATGAACACTGGTCAGTTGGGATGAAGGTTTTAGCTAGGCACCATCTTGAATTCTCCATGTTCAGTGAGATATTGCTGTTTTCAGCAATACGGTCTTGCCATATGTTTAAGGAGAGAAGCCAATAACCTGAGTTGTGTATATGTGTCTATGCGGCCCATTTGATTAACCTCTTAAGTAGATGTGACCCATTCTTGCACTAGAGATTTCATTTGGTGGTAGAAGAAGTCTAATTGGAGCTTTGTTGCTCCCATTATTTAGTGATCCCATTTAAATTTACTTCATATATGTATAAATTTTGAGAAGTTTCTACTGTAGTAAGATTTCATTCAACCCCTTGGATGGTCCTTAGTGATCGATACTCCTTTCCTGGTCTCTCCATAACTATATATTCTATTTCTTCTTCTTGGTGGATTATTTCCCCAACACCCCTTATCCTTCACTCTATACTTAACTTCTGTGGTTATACTGATCTTAGTATGTCCACCAAAGGCTTAAAACTAACAAGTAAGAGAACACACACACACTCACACACACACAATTTGACATTTGAGTATGGGTTATTCACTCAGTATGATTTTTTTTTAGGTTCATGCACGTTTCTGTGAATTTCATGATTCTTTTAAACAGCTGAATAATATCCCATTATGGAAATGTAGCTCATTTTCATTACGCATTCTTCTATTGAAGGACATCTAGGTTATTTCCATATTCTAGTTATTGTGAATAGAGCAGCAATGAACACGGCAGTGTATCTCTATAGAAGAATATAGAGTCCTTTCATTAAATATCCGTGTGCGTATAGCTGGAACTTGAAGTAAATGGGTTCCCTGTTTCCTCACCAGCTGCTTTTCATAGTGGATGTACAAGTTTGCCCTCCCATCAGCAATGGATGAGTATTACCCATACTCCATATCCAGCATAAGCTGTCATTTGTTCTATTGATCGTGGCCATCCTTTCTGGTGTAAGATGAAATCTCAAAGTATTTTTGTGTATAAGAGGGCAACTGATTTTTTGGAGTTGATCTTGTATCCTGCCACATTACTAAAGGTGTTTATCAGCTGTAGGAGTTCTTTGGTGGAGTTTTGGGGGTCGCTTATGTACACTATCATATCATCTGCAAATAACAAAAGTTTAACTTCTTCCTTTCCAATTCAGATCCCCTTGATCCCCTTATGTTTTCTTATTGCTATTGCTAGAACTTCAAGCACTATATTGAAGAGGTATGGCGAGAGTGGACAGCCTTGTCATGTTCCTGAGTTTAGTGGGATGGCTTTCAGTTTCTCTCCGTTTAATTTGATGTTAGCTGTCGGTTTGCTGTATATAGCTTTTATTATATTTAGGTATGACCCTTGTATCCCTAATCTCTCCAAGACTTTTATCATAAAGGGATGTTGAATTTTGTCAAATGCTTTTTCAGCATCTAATGAAATGATCATATGGTTTTTTTTCTTTCAGTTTATTTATATGACGGATTACATTGATAGATTTTCGTATGTTGAACCAGCCCTGCATCTCTGGGATGAAGCCTACTTTATCATAATGGATAATTTTTCTAATGTGTTCTTGGATTCGTTTTGCCAGTATTTTGTTGAGGATTTTTGCATCGATGTTCATGAGTGAGATTGGCCTGTAATTCTCTTTTTTGGTGGAGTCTTTGTGTGGTTTTGGTATCAGATTAACTGTAGCTTCCTAAAAGGAATTTGAAATCTCAAAGTATTTTTGATTTGCATTTCCCTGATACTGATAACACTGGCCATTTTAAAGTGTTTCTCAGACATTTCTATTTTACCTTTCAAGAACTCTCTCTTTACTTCTGTAACCCCTTTTTAAACTGGGTTGTTTAATTGAAGTCCAGTTTTTCTTTAGTAATTTATATATTTTAGATATTAGCCCTCTATTGAATGTGTAATTGATAAATATCTTTTCACATTCTGTAGCCCGCCTTTGTGCACAAATAAAGGTGTGCTTTACCATGCAGAAGCTTTCCTGTTCTGTGAAGTATCATTTGTTAGTTGCTAGTCTTAGTGTCCATGCTTTTGTTGTCCTGTTCAGAATGTCTTTTCCTATGCCAGTGAGTTCAAGACTACTCCTTACTTCCTTTTCTATCAGATTCAGTGTGTCTGGCCTTATGCTGAAGTCCTCAGTCTATGCAGGGTGATAAATCTGGATCTACTTGGATTCTTCTGCACATAGCTATCCAGTTTGAGCAGCACCATTTGCTGAAGATCCTGCCTTTTCCCCAGTGTGTAGTTCTGTTTTCTTGTCAAAAATTGCATGTCATTAAGCTTGTGGCCTCAAGTCTGGGTCCTCAATTCAATTTTTTTTGGTCAATGTTTTGTTCTCATACCAATATCATGGATGCTGTCTTCATTACTATAGTTCTGTAATATAATTCAAGATCAGGGATGATGCTACCTCCAGCAGTTTGGGATTGTTTTAGCTATCCTGGTCTTTGTTTGTTTGTTTCTTTGTTTTGTTTTTGTGTTGTTTGTTTGTTTGTTTGTTGTTTGTTTGAGACAGGGTTTCTCTGTGTAGCTTTGGAGCCTGTCCTGGAATGCACTTTGTAGATTAGACTGGCTTCGAACTCACAAAGTTCTATCTGCCTTTGCCTCTTTTGTGCTGAGATTAAAAATGTGTGTCACCACTGCTTGGCTTCCTGGTTTTGTTGTTTTGTTTTGTTTTTGTTTCCATATGAAACTGAAAATTGTCCTTTGAAGTTCTATGAAAAATTGTGTTGAAATTTTGAGGCTGACAGTATTGAATCTTCAGACACATTTTGGTGGGATGTCCATTTTCACTGTATATATTCCATTCATCTTTCATCATGGGAGATCTTTCCATCTTTTTATACTTCTTCAATTTGTTTCTTCAATGTCTTTAAGTTTTTATTATTCACTTGCTTGGTTAGAGTTACTCTAAGATTTTTTTTCTTTTTTTTTTTGAGGTTATTGTGGAAGGTATATTGTTTCCCTGATTTCTTTCTTAGTCTGTTTGTCATTAGCAAATAGGGGGGCTACTGATTATTGTGTGTTCATTTTGTATCCTGCTACTTTGAAGAATGTGTTCATTAACTCTAGAAGTTTCCTGGTGGAGTCTTTAGGCTCTTTTGTGTAGAACATCATATTTTCTGAGAGAGAGAGACAGAGACACAGAGAGAGACAGAGACAGAAAGAGAGACAGAGACAGAGACAGAGAGAGAGACAGAGACAGAGAGAGAGAGACTGAGACTTCAGCTTCTTTTGCAAGTGGCCATCCTTAATCTTATTTCTGAGTTTTGTGGAAACACTTTAAGTTTCTCTCTGCTTATGATGTTGTCTGTGGGTTTTTTTGTAAACTGCCTTTATTATTTTGAAGTATACCCCTTGTATCCATAGTATCTCCAAGATTTAACATGAATAAGTGTTAGATCTTGTCAAAAGCTGTTTCATCTAATGAGATGATCTTGTGGTTCTTGCCTTTTAGTTTGTTTAGACAAGTTTACATATACTTCATGCCTGTATCCCTGGCATAAAGCCTATTTGATCATGGTAGATAAGCTTTTTGATGTGTTCTATTCTACTTAGAATTTTTGATTCTATGATCATTAGGGAAATTGATCTGTAATTTTCTTTATCTGTTGGATTTTTCTACAGTTTAAGTATCAGAACAGTTGTGATCTCTAAAAAATATTGGGCAATATTCCTTCTGTTTCTATTTTGTGGCATAATTTGAGAAGTATTGGTGTTATTTCATCTTTGAAATATAGTAGATTTCTTCCCTGAGTGCATTTGGCCCTGCCTAGTTTTGGTTGGGAAACTTTAAATACTGCTTTTATTTTACTAGAGTCTAGGGGTCTGTACAAATTGTACAAATTATCTAATCTTGATTTAACTTTGGTGGATCCTATAGCCAATAAATTTACCTATTTATTTTAGATTTTATAGTTTGTTGGAATACAGATTTTTAAAATATGTCCTTATGATTCTCTAAATTCCTTAGATGTCTGCTGTTATGCTCCTTTTGTCTCTAATTTTATTAATTTGGAGCTACTCTCCCTATCTTTTAGTAACTTGGCTGAGAGTTTGTCAATCTAATTGATTTTCTAAAATTATCAACCCTGTGTTTCATTGGTTCTTTGCATTGTTTTTGTTGTCATTTCTATTGTATTGATTTCAGCTCTGACTTTGATTATTTATTGCCATATGCTATTTTTGCATGTTATCTCTTCCTTTTTTCCAGTTTTCAAATGTACTATTAAATTGCTAGCATGAAATCTCACCATTTTTTACGCATTGCTATGATCTTTTCTCGTAGAACCACCTTCATTGTGTCTCATAAGTTGTGGTATGCTGTGTTTTCATTTTCAATCAATTCTAAAATGTTCTCTATTTTCTTATTAATTTTGTCTTGACTCATTTTTGATTCAGGGATGAGGTGTTCAGTTGCAATGCTTTTATACTTTTATATTGATGATACCCAGTTTTAAAACATGGTCAAATAGGATAGAGTGTTATTTCAATTTTCTTACATCTGTTGAGACTTGCTTAATGTCCAAGTATGTGGTCAAGTTTGGCAAAAGTTCCATCAGTTGCTGAGAAGAAAGTATATTGTTCTATGTTTGGGTGAAATGTTCTATAAATTTCTGCTAGGTTCACTTGATTTATAATGTTATTTTACTACAGCTTTTCTCTGTCTAGTTTATGTCTGCTTGGCCTGTCTATTGGCGAGACTGGTATATTAAAATCACCCGCTATCACTGTTTAAGGGTCAATGAGTTATGTTAACTGTCATAGTGTTTCTTTTATGAGTTCATGTGTGCTGTGTTTGGTATATAAATGCTTAGAATTGCATTATCCTCTTGATGGATTTTTTTTGATGAGTATGTAGTGTCCCTTCATATTTTTTTTATTAATTTTCATTTGTAGTCTATTTTCTCAGACATTAACATGAATACACAGGCTTGCTTCTTAAATGCATTTGCTTGGCATATCTTTATTTATCATTTTACAACCCGAGGTAATGTTTATCCTTGATGTTAAGCTATATTTCTTGAATGCAGCAGAAAGATGGATCCTGTTTTCTAATTCAATATACTAATCTATGCTTTTTTGCTGATGAATTGAGACCAAAAATGTTGAGAACTATGAATGAACACTGTTTATTTATTTCTGTTGTTTTATTGCTATGGTGTGGTTTTTTCCCCCTCTTCTGATTTCCTGGTCTGGAATTATTATTTAGTCCCTGTGTTTTCTTAGGTTCAACTTCTTCAGATTCAACTTTTCCTTCAAGTGCCTTCTGTAGAGATGGATTTATAGATGGATACTGCTTCAAGTTGGTTTTACTGTATAATGTTTTTCTTTCTCCATTTTATATGATTTATAGTTTTTCTGGATATACTAATCTGGGTTTGATTCTCTGGTCTCTTAGAGTCTATGGAACATCTGCCCAGGGAACTTCTGGCTTTAAAAGTTGTCATTAAGATTAGGTGTTATTCTAATCGGTCTTCATTTATATGCTACTAGGTCTTTTTCACTTGTGGCTCTTAATATTCTTTCTTTGTTCCATATGTTTAATGTTTCAATTATCATGCGTCATAGGGAATTTCTTTTCTGGTCCAGTCTATTTGGTGTTCTCTTTGCTTTTTTGGGTTAGCTAGATTATTTTATAATTTTGTTGGAAATATTTATATGCCTTTGATCTGGATTTATTCTCCTTCCTATATTCCTATTGTTCATAGATTATGGGTTTTTATAGTGTTCCAGATTTCCTGGATACTTTGTGCTTAGATTTTTATTAGATTTAACATTTTCTTCTAGCTCGTCTTCAGCACTTTCGATTGTCTCTTCCCTGTCTTGTCTGTTTCTGAGACCTACATCTGAGGTTTTTGTTTGACCTTGTAAAATTTACATTTACAGTTTCAGCTCAGTTTGCATTTCATTTGGTGATTCTGTTTCTACTAAGGTCCTGAGGGTCCTCCATCATGCAGGCAATAGGAAGTTGATGGACAGTCACATTGAGGGAAGCTTGAACAAAAGAGACCTTAAAGCCTGCCCCCACAGTGACACAGCTCCTCCAATAAGGCCATACCTCCTAATAATGTCACTCACTTTTAGGCTATTGTCTTTCAAACTGCATTGTACATGTGTTCACAAGATATGGCAAGTTTGTGAAGGTCAGAGGATAACTTGAAAGCATTGTTCTCTCTTCCTACCATGTTGGTCCCAGAGATTAAATTGAAGTCATCAGGTTTGTGAACACACGTCTTTACCCACTGAGTCATCTCATTGGATGCTCATATGCTTTTAAAAAGTAGATTGCTTGGAATGATATGAAAGTATAATACATAACAATGTAGTTTTTGTAAATGAAGCCAGCAATAAACAATCTGTTGATTAACATGTGTCAGAGAGGGTGAGATTTAGAATAAACTACTTCTAGATTTTCTTACAAATCATTCTCAGAATCCACAGGGGAAACTAATGTATCGTGTTCTTATGATAATCAATTTTTTGTTGTTGTGACAAATGGCTTAGAGAATTTAAAAAGAAGAAAGATTTGTTTGCCTGGGTTTCTTGAGCTTCTTTTTGTTGTAATATGTGTGGTGGGCCTGCGTCCCCGGCACCCAGCCGCCCGCACGGCTAGCTTTACCCGAAATAATTACACGGAAACTGTATTCTTTTAAACACTGCTTGGCCCATTATATCTAGCCTTTTCTCGGCTAACTCTCGCACCTGGACTAGCCCATTTCTAATAATCTGTGTAGCCCACGAGCTGGCTTACCAGGAATGATCTTAACCTGCATCTGCCTGGAGTGGGAGAGTCATGGCGACTCCCTGACTCAGCTTCTTTCTCCCAGCTTTCTGTTCTGTTTACTCCTCCCACCTATGTTTTAACCTATGAGGGCCAAGCAGTTTCTTTATTATTTAACCAATGAAATCAACAGATTGATATATGACACTCCCACATCATCTTTTTTGTTTTATTTTATTTTTCTGAGACGTTAGGAGACAGAACAACATACCAGAAGGTAACCGAATAACAATGTTGCTTACCTTATTGTGGCTAGAAAAAGGAAGCTACTGAGGGGATGTAGCCAGAGGCAAAGGTATCTTTCCAGAACCTATACCTCCTACTAATAGATAGAACCTGTAACTACTCACTTATTTCTTATAGCTAGAACATGTACCTACTAATGTGTTTTTTATAGACAGAATGTGTACCTACTCACATATTTCTTATAGATAGACCATGTACCTACTCACCTATTTCTTATAGATAGGCTCCATGGCCCCCTTTTCAACACTTCCTAATAATGTTGTCATATTATAATATATCCAAGGACACAATCACTTCCCAAGTCTATCAGTTTTTAGCCCATGAGCTTGGGGCAAACACGCCATACTCAAACCATCCCACTCACACCATCTCCCTGCCCTCACATGAAAGCTGCCAGGCCATCTTTCTTATTTCTCTCTCCCACTGTCTGTGGACGGTTTTCATCCATGTACCTTTTACCTAGATGCCTGCTCTTTGGAGCACTGTCAGGTAACTTTCCTTGTACCACACATTCTTATGGTAAGGTCTGTCCTCTGAAGTCCCAAAGGCAACTGCACACTGTGGCTTCCTCCTTTGAAGACGAGAAGTGTATTTCTCAACATTGGTCGTGCAGGCTCCTCATGTTGTCTTGTACTTTCAGTATTTCCCAGAGATGTGCATCATCACATTCTAACAGCTCCCTATTGTCTGGAATCTGGGAACTCTCTAGTAAGCAACTATTCAGAGCCCAGCAATTTGCAAAACCTTTCTCTGTTCACCCACTGAATCTTTAACTCTGTCCAGATGTGGAACAAGTTCTACACTATGAGCTCAGACTGGTGTCAGGTGTGACACCAGCCTCTTGTGAGCAACTTCTCCTCCTGAACACAGCACCACCCTTGGTTCACCCAGTATACCACTCCCTCTCCTCCCTCAGAACAAACAGCCTTGGAAGTCTTCATTCTGCACCCACCAGACTGTCCTCTGAATGTATTTTCAAATATTTGATTCCTTGCGTCAATACCTTAGTCTCCAGTGGAAGTGGCTGAATGGTGGTTTATGCAGTAACACTCAGAAGGAAGCAATCCTCTACTCAGAACAAAACAAACACTTTCACACTTTCGCTGTGATAACAGCAGAATGGAAAATATAAGAAAATTTCTATTTGAGTAAGATAGGAGTGGGCCAGTGGGCCAGGGACTCTGGAAGGCAGCTCTCTGGATTCCATTGACTGGAGTCATCATTAAAATAGTAGGTGGACTCTTTGGGCAGGAGCTGAAGATGCATTTAAGACTTGATGAGTTTGGAGGTATTGGAATAAAAGAGATATAATTTAATGAAAGGCTCTGAGACAAATGCAAAGTTCTCTTCATCTTCTATTGCCAAGAATAAGTAAAGAGGGTGGAGACCTGCAAGAGAAATGAGCAGACCGACACACTGTGTGCAGGAAATGGGAAAGCGAGAGAAGAACGCAAGGAGCCTCATCCCAATGAAAATGGACATAACATAGAAGAACCTCTGGGGTGCAGTGCAGCTTTATGGGGGTCACTTTTAGGGAAAAGAAAAACAATTGCCTAGCTGAGAATCAGATATCATTTCTGTGTGGAAATTATACCTGATGTAAGTCAGAAGGCCAAGAGATTATGTGCAGAAATTATCAGTTATAAAAGCCCATTTAAAAAAGAAACACGAGATCTAGAAAATAATTTTTATAAAATAGACTGGAGACTTGATATTTCAACTGATAGACCCCTTAGAGCAGAAAGAATTACCCTAATTTCTATAGTGGTCATTATACTTGCATCTTCTCTGGGACAGGTAATGACTTAATTAAGCAAATTTATACTAGTGTCCTTTTTCATGGAAGGATTGCATAACAGTCAGGAAGTGTTAGCTCAGGACAATTCCACACAAAATATGTTTCTTGGCAGATTCGATGCAAAACTTATGCAAAGTTTGCTTAGTGTTAAGTTATTAATGTGTTTGGTTTTATCGGATCTAGAACTCTCTGGGAGACTCCAAACCTGACCTGGACTTTTGATTTTAACACCTCAATGAGTCCTCTTTATTAAGTAAATATTCTTATTTCAAGGTTCACTAAAAACTACAATGAGTTTGGAAAAGTTAATAGAAAAAACTCAGGCACACTGAGGAATGTATATAGCATGCTAATATTCACGTCTACCTAGAAATGAACTTAAGACAGTTTTTTAACTCATTTTACACCTTCAGAGAGAATAAGGAAAGGCCTATGAAATACATAAGAAATATTTCTGTAGGATAAATAGCAAAAAGCCTCAAGATTATTCTTTTTATTTAGTAAGGAAAATAAATACCCTAACTACTACTGAAAGTACATTTAAGGACAAGAGAGATGGCTCAGGTAACTTGCTGCCAAGGTAAACAACATGGGTTGTTGAATCCTTGTGACCTGCATTACAAAAAGAGAGAACCAATTTCTGCAGGCTGTCCCTTGGCCTTCTCTGACCCCACACATGTGCTGTGTCACACCCACAATTTAATAATTGTAGCAAAAATTTCTAGAGACAATTTTAATTTATTATTAAGCCAATATTAACAAATGTTGTCATATCTCATGATAGTATATTTAAAGGTTTTCCTTTGATTTTGGCTTATTTTGATACAAAATTCCCTTGATGTGCAGAAAAACTCCTTCAGTCTTCCCTGGAAGCCTTTCCTCTAGATGCTTCATCTTTGTGTACCATATTTTTCACTGCTTTTATAATAATAGTTAAAATAATATCTGATTATTGGTATAGTTTTGAAGATTAAATTCAGACTCTTCATATAACAGTTTATTGTGGAAAGTTTCAAATGTACATTGAAGTCAAAAGCATTGTATGGTGTGCACTGATATTTTCACTACTTGAATCTACCATTAACACTTCAATCTACTTACGTATCAAATATTTATGCATCTACCACCCCCTTTCCACTATCAACCAATGTCTCTTTTTGAGTTATTTTGAAATAAATTGCAAGAAGGTTTTAGCTTTTCCAACGTCAACGAAACACATTTCGGAACTTTGTATATCAGTCTCTTATTGGAAAGCCTTTGCCTCTCAGAACTCAGTGGGATCCAGGGAGAAGCACAGTTTCGTTTGGCTGGATGGAACTGATTTTTTTTTCCTTTTAAGTCTAAGCTTAACCAGCCATGAAGCACATGGCAATGCTTGTCGACGAAAGAGAGAATGGTGAGAAGTGTGTGCTGTGAGGAGTCATCATTCATGTGGTAGCACATTGCTTCAGCCCCTAAGAGCGTATGTGCAGCGGAGGAATTGTTACTAAAGATCATGGAGCTGCCATTGACAAATTTCACATAGATACGGTCACTTATAATGTTAATTCATTTAATCTCAAGCAAGATTAGGAAAGATGCTTTAAGGATTTATATTGAGTTAAAACATGATTGATCTAAAACGAAGTGTGGAGGGAAAGGTGATCATTTACAAGTTGAATGTCTACATTAAGGCAGAATAGTTTAAATGTGTTGATGTGTTGATGTTCCTACTTGATCCCCTCTGGTTTGCTGGCAAAACATACAACTCTGTGTGTCTCTGCATCCCGCAGTGTTCTGAGAAGCAGAGATAAGCTAGAACCTACTGGAAGAGGCTGCTACAGGGACAGATCCATTTCTGAGTACGCTAATTCCTACCCTGAAAGTGTTATGCTGTGTCCATGGCTAAATAATAAATGAATACCAACCCCATCTTCAGGAGGTTTGCATAAGGGGAGTAAGGTAGAGAACCGTGATGTTAAGTGATAGGGTGGATGAGTCATCAATACCTTCAGAGTATAATGGAGGATGTAGCTTGCTCTCATCTGGAGGAGAGGGTTTTTTGCTAAGTGTGGAACACTGAGAGACATTGAAATCGAGAGGTTTCATGGACTACAGACTAGTCAGTGAAAGCTAGCTATTTTTTCTATACATAAAGTGCAGCAAACCTACAAATGTACATTTGAAACAGAGGGAGACCCTTCCCATATTCCACGGGAAATTGTTCCAGGTTACCCCAGTCACTACAGTTAGCAGTAAGAAAATGAAAGAGAACAAATTCTGGGAAGAGTGCTTGGGAAGTGAAGCCTTATTCACTTCAGCTAAGACTGGAAACTGGAAGAACCACTGTGAAAATCAGTGTGGGGCTTTCTCAGAAAAGTAAAGAGAGAATGCAATATAATCCACCCATACCATTGCTGTACACTAACTCAACATACTTCAGACACCCTTGCTCAGCCACGTTCATTGCTACCTTGTTTACAATGACTAACGAATGGAACCACCATCCATTTACAGACTCAAGGATGAAGAAACCATGCATACACACAATAAAATGTTATGTACTCGCAAGAAAAAATAAGAACATGTCATTCCAGGTGAGATGGATGACTTGGAAATCATCACGTTAAAGAAAATTACCAAACTCAGACACAAATGTCTCGTTTTAGTTCATATGCATGTTCTAGTTTCAGGCCATTATATGATTGTGTATTTTTGGGTGTGCATTCACATGTATATATGGATAGAGAATCTTGAAAGCACAAAAGGGAAGAAGAGATCTTTAGGGATGGAGGAGGGAGCGACAAGGGGAACAGAGTATGTGTGTTGTGGAAGTAGAGACCGCAATTTGCAGAGGATAAAGAGGAACAGAAATTAGGGGTGGAGTATGGGGGAGGACAGTGGGAGAGGGTGATGAATAGAATAAATTAAAGTGACTTTGAGGGATAAAATACCCTAAGGAAACATTATTTCATAGGGTAACTTAAAATTTTAATATAAAAAAGAGTTTTGCTTTCACTCTAAGTCAAATGGGATGTCACTGGGTGGGGGGAGTGCTTCCCAGACGAGGAACATAAACATTAAAGTCTTACAGGAGCTACTGTGCTGATAACAGGAGAGTGCATGGGGTACAGGAGGGTAATCAGGGCAGGCCTTGGAATCTTTCAATACAATGATGGCTTGCTGTCAGTCTAAAGACTCTAAGCACCTTAATTAAGGCAACATCCCTAGTGACTGATGGGACTATCAAATGACAGAGCCAGGGATGGATCAATGTTGTACATAATCTCAGAAGCGATCCCATGAATAAAGCCAGGGTGCCAATGATTAAGCAAATTATGAAAAAGCATACTTATTTCATTGCCATTTAGTCAGTCATCAGTCACCAAACTGGGAATTCTCTGTTTTTAATGGAAATGGAAAGCTATTGCTTAGGGGTCTGACAGTCTAGAAAATGTTCATGGTTATTAAATACAGGCACTGAGATTCAAGGAGGAGTTAAAAATGACTCCATGATTTGGGATCTGGAGAACATTCATTCATTCATTACATTGGGGAAAATGGGTCTTATGAGGGAGTCAAGAAATAGGTTTAGGCACATGGAAACAAGGGTGACTTTGACATCCCCAGCAGAGATGGCAAGATGGCTATTAACATGGGGCATTAGAGTTGGTGAGTGAGTTCTTGACCAATTGGTTCTTAAACATGTTGATTGGCATTGGACGGTACATATTTTCAATATTACTTTTGCTAAGATCTATTAACTTGTGTGCAGCATCCCATCTTTTCCATTTAATGCACAGTATACATGTGCAGGCTTGTTTTTACTAGAAATACACTTTGATCATATAATTACTATGTTCCAGGCTCTATGACAGAAAGTCAAAAGTACCTACTTTAAAATTGAAAATATTATGTATTTTCTGTTATCAGACTTACATGCATGAGCCCTCTGCTAGTCAAAAATGGATTTCTTCTCTGTGCCTGGCTCTGGCCATCCCCACAGTGTTTATTAAATTGTTCTTTTATTGCATTACTGCTCAACTTTCACCCTCTCTCCAATCCTGGACATTAAGTCCTTCCATGACTATTAATGGTGGAGAAGGGGCCACCACTGTTGTGAGCTGTTACTTGCTTTAATAACATTAGCCCTTACTCACTGGCTTCCACTTACTCACCAGCTTACATATGTGCATCACACACTGGTGTGCATAAGAATATGTATGTATGCTCGTAAATATCTGTAGACATGTACACACATGTACTATATATGTAAATATTATTGTAAGCAGGGATTTTTGCTTATTTTTTTTAGAACTCAATAATTTTCAAGGGCACAGTAAGTAACACACAAATTATGGATGGTCCTTTTTATTTTCTCATGTAATCTGCTTGATTGGCACACTTTAAGCATCACATTGTGATCATTATCCAAGCTTTTATTTTTACTATTATAGATAGCCACTATCCCATTGCATAATGCTGAAGTTGAGTCTTGTCTGGTCACAAGCCATGCGGGATAGAGTCGAGAAATGAAGCCAGACAACTCAGCACCACAACTGGAACCTTTGTCTGTTCCAGCTCCTCCCTCTCCTACAGAGACAGCACAGGCTTCTCAGCAACCACACACATGGGTCTAGATAGCAGAGGTGTTAAAAGAATTCTGTCCCCTTTGCCTGTCAAAGCCTCCAGGCATCAGTGGACCTGCATGTTTTTTTTTTTTTCTCAGACCAAGAGAATTACTGTCAATGCCAACGATAGCAGCAGATTAATGACTGGTAATTCCTTAGGTTAGTTTTCTCCTACGTAAGATATTATTGTAGCAATTTCACAATAGAGGAATCTTTAAAATTGCTTTGGAAACAGGGAAGCGATACTTCAGTTTCTCTGAAAGTCACCTTAAAGAGTGAAACTTCTGAAAGAAAAGGTTGACTGGAAGCCACACCTAGGAGTAGGTGGAGCCAAGGTCTGGAGGCCAGAGGAGCAAAACCCTCTCTTCTCATTCCTGGAGCAGGTCTACTGAAATTCCTGTTTTTCTCTGCAAAAGTTGTTTCTTCACATGTATTCTGACAGAGAACTCGCAGAAATTCAGTTTTCTATCGGTCCGTACAGCAGAGGAGACAGAGGAGCTGGGATGAGTATTGCAGAACTGTTGGATTCAACATGATAAGCACCATCACACCTCACACAAGGACCATGCATCTGCATCAGGGTGCCATGGCAGCGGAGACCCCAGGCACAGAGATGCCAAGGATAGCATTTGAAAAAAGTGTTTGTGGGTTAATGCCGCTGCATCTACTACACTAGTGCGACCTAACACAGAGAAGCATAAAGAACGTTGAACTATATGCACGTCACTCTGAGCACATGTATGGGTGGGTGGGGTGCAGGGGTCAGGGTGTATGTATGTGTGTTAGAATAAAATTACTTTTACATTAAAGATATTCTGTATTTTTGATGAGCATGTCTCAGTGTGGATAACATGTAAGTATTTAGGAAGCCTCTGTTTCTAGTCTCTAAACTGAGCAAGTGTGTTGTAATGTTTACCTCGGAGTTCTGCAGGAACACATTGAATCCCAGGTGCTTTTTTGGATATTGCTCTAAGACAGCACAACTCTCTTTCACTCATCTTCAAAACAGACTCCCCAAATAACAGGAGGTAAACAAATATGCTTACGAAAACTCACCAATTTGGAGCATAGTATAACGGATACTCACCAATTTACTCATTTCGTAGGATGTGGTGAATATTGCTAAGGCAGTATGGTTGCAGACATGAATATAGGAACAAAGAAATGCACAGGTGAAAAGCTTGGAGAAGTGCTCCCTCTGGTAGGGAAGAAGAAAAAGGATAAACTCAACAGGCAAGGGAGGCTTTGACTGGGTTCTGTGTTCACCAGTTGTATGGGGAGCGCTATGAAGAGGCAGGGAACGGTGAGAGAGATGGAAAGGAGGAATGGTCAGACCTTGGACACACATTGCGTTTCCACAGTTCTCTACTTCAGTCTAGCTGTATGTGGGTTTCTCCACGAAAGGCTCCAGTCAGGTGTCTGAACCTAAAGACATCTCCATTTTCCTTTCAGCAACTCATTCTTTCTTGTTTCTACTCCAGAAGATGGGTCCAAAGCCCATCTTCAGTCTCTCTATCCGCACAGCCCTTTCTACAACTCTTGTCTCGCACCATTAGCTGAAAGGTCTGTAACAAGACAGGAGTTCACCAAAATGTTAGAGAAAATGGATTTACTGGTTTAAAACAGTGCCTTGCTGAAATACTTGAACCTGGTCTATGGAAAGTTAATATTAACCCTGAAAGCAAGCTTCCTGCCAATCCAGAACACTCGATGTGTAAGCCACATGCGTTTTATTTTGTAACAGATCATTTTCTCCTGTTGATTCTGTAAAAGCAACACTCACAGATCCACGTGACTCACTATGCTCTACACAGCTCAGCTCACATTTAGAAGGCATTACCAGAAAACCATACCCATAGGAAGCAAGAAATCAAGCTGTCCAAAAGATCAACAGTGACCTAACTGCTCTGGAAAATCCAATAGATGTGTGGTAGTTAGGCCACTGAAGAAAAGCCAGGTTTGCCCCAGGCATTCTCAGGGTAGAAACTTCCTCCTTCAGTGGGAGAAACTGCCCAGAAAGGCAGAAGAAGCACAATTTACATACACGGCCAGATAATCTGCCACAAATCTTAGTCATAGCCTGATGACTTGAGACACCCTGGGAAATCCCTGTTGCATGAAAGCCAATAAAAGTTAAAATCACATTTCTCCTCCTGCATCCTTATTCTGTGTGATTAGCATAGAGACATTTCTGCTACTGAGAACATGTTATTTTCTATCATGAGTTAACAGAGACTTATGGTTTTCAAAGTCTGGGCGCTCTCATCCTAAAAGGCACCACAAGAGATTTTCTTTTTTTTTCTTTTTCTTTCTGCCCTACAAGACTCTGAGTAAGACAGCTTGCTCGTCTTCCCCAAGCATGGCTGGACTGAATGCAGCAGGATCTTACATGGAGCATGTGGAGGTAAGAACATGCATCATGCTTAGGTGGCCACCCAGAACGAAGAACACGATGGTGGATTGTGTGATGATTAAGACCCACTCTGTATTTTAACAAGTATTATTTGACATACAAAAGGTCACTGGCGATCATTGCTCTGCCTTTGAACTCACTGGGCCAGGCTGCTTCCATCGAACGACAGACTCACATCTGCACAGATTCCTCTCCCTCTGCGGTGTACTTTACATTTTCTTCTCATGAGGAAGAGTTTAATTTGGTGTAAAATTTAAGAAGAATATTGTAAACATGTGTCTAGAAATAGAACATTTAGCAGTAAATGACTTTAATTATTAAAATCTTCAGTTGATGCTATAATTTTATTTAGTTACTACAATAACATTCACTATTTCCATGACTTAATTATTGCACCTTCTTAATGTTTTATTGTATTTTTATTGGTTTATTTTGAATCTGTGCATACACGTCTGCCATGGAGTGACTGTGGAGCCCAGAGAACCACCTGCTAGGCTCAGTCCTCTCCTTCTCCTGTGTGGGACTGAGGGAACGAACCTAGTGATTTGTCTTAGCGGCCTGTGCTATCAGCCACTGAGCTAACTTACTGGATTTTCCTATGTTTCTTTTAAACAGATAACCAAAATATATTGAGAAACTAAATAGAATCCATCTATTCCTTTAGATATTTTATTTGTTATGTTACAACTTAAACATCTTAGCAGTTGACTCGGATATTTTGATAGGGGAAGAAACTCCTTGATATTTTCAACACAGACTGCATTTTGCAGAAAAATAATAATAAGGAATTGCTTAGAAGGAATAATTGTTTCAGTAGAAGGCCCTTCCTAGAACCTAATGACTAAATATCTTTGCATGTACTGTGATAACCCATGCCCTCGTTAGCAACCAAAATGAATAACAAATACACACAAGAACTTACTCCAAACATGAATTGACTCTGATTGGTTTTAACTTGTACGCAAGGCGTACAAGTTATGGTACAATCCCGATGAACCTCTCTACAAATGTCTGGTGATGCGTGTCATCCACAAATTCTTCCTAGTCTTCATGTTCGCTATCATCTACTTTCAATGACCCCTTTTAACACTGTTGTTTGAGAATCTTGTCAGCTAGTATTCTTATGGTTACAAGTAAGTTTTCTTAAATATTTAGTACAGAAAACTTACTTATCAAATTTCAGAGTCAATGTGTTTTACAGTTTTTGCATAGAGAACATTATGGGAATGGAGGATGCATAGAACAACAGGAGCAAGACTTTGCAAATGTTTGCTACTTAAAAATTTTTGCATCACAAGCAGAACAATTTTAGAGGATCTAAACTTTCCATTTTCAACCATGATGTTGGATGTTAGGAAACATGTTAACAGTGAATATCTTTGACTAGAATACTGTTCAGAGTGCTTTACATGTCACAGGCTCCCCTGTGATGTTGTCATGTCCTTGGGGAGAATCACTAGTTTAGAATCAACTTCAGGGCTCCTCTGCCTTGCTAAGCGCAAAACATGTGGGTAAGAAGAGCCTATAGGACTTTCCAGATCAAGGACATTTCATGCCTTATAGCACTAATCAGAATGGGTCCAGTTTCTTAGACTCACCCCCAAAAGAGAAAGTTCAAGTATATTGCCTGCCATTGCTGCCACCTAGGTTTTGATGTCACACTTCAGATTTAGCCAAAAGCTTCTTGAGGTAATAAGCGTGTGTATTGACCAACAGAAGACTGCCCATAAAATGTGGTTTGATGATAAGACAACTCTAAAGTAAGAGAAGTTTAAAAACAAATAACAGCATCCATTCTGTGCAAGACAACATCAAATCCTGAAACACTGAGACATAGATAAGTCAGAAAACTAGTTTTATAAATTGTTTCCAATGAAAGAAGACCTTGAAATCCTCTGAGCACTTTTGGTGAGGACCAGTAAGTCTGGACAAGGTGCTTAGTTCTTCATGAATGGCTTTTGGGATTGAGGTTCATGGTAACTGTTGTGCCTGAAACTGTGCATAGAATTCAGGTCTGCCCTGATTACCCAGCTCACTGAATTACTTAGTGACCTGGATGGGGTGCACATAGACTACCAAGGTACAGCAATGAAGTAGTCTTTTCTGTGAACTTTCCTGAAGGTGGTCCATTTGCTAGATGGTGGCAGTTTCTAGAACTTCAGTCCCTTTTTTGAATAATTATCTCAATCCCTAGGTGGAAAGTAACTGAAGACAAAGGCTATTAGTTGTCATTATGCCATAATTTATTACTAATCTAAACTGGTATTCTAATGTCCTGCCCCAAAAGGCAGGCCAAAATACATAGAGCCTGATAATTTCTACCCAATTCTACAACATATTTGTGCTATGGCCATAGAAGTAGTAAATTTATTCACAATTTGTAATCATTTTGATGCATTTTAACTGTATGTATTAGACTTGCTAATTTATAATTTATTTGTGGACCATTTTAGTAATTAATTAAAATAAATGAATAGTAAATAGTGTATTAGGTTGGTACAATAGCTTGTCACTGTGATGAGAAGTTTGTGTATTGAGTGCTGGGAATCAAACTCAGGGCCTTGTGCATGCTAAGCACATGCTGTATCATAAAGACACATATCTCCAACCCCCATATCAAATAATTTTTTTTCAAAACACAAGATTTGTCTAAATGCATGAGGTTTTTGAAGAACAGAACCAACCTCTTCTCTTTATTTTATAGGCTGCTTAATCTCAATCTTTTGTTTTCTTTCATTAAAGTGTGCTCCATTAAGAAGAAAGGACTCAACAAATTCTCTTGAACAAAAGATTAGGCACTTGGAAAAACAGAGGCAAGAGGTAATGTGAAATATTGGATAAAGTCACATAGCCATCTGCTAAGCCTGAGAATAAACCAAGATGCCCTTAATTTCTTTTATCTTGTCATTAAACACAGTGCTTTATCTCCATAATACTGGACTACACTATTTTTGAAAGAAAAGCTTTTAGAAATCATGGTTTGCACTATGTTGAATGAAAAAGTGTTGATGTCATTAATATGGTAGTTATAACTCATCTTTTCCAATTGTTGATGTACTTACCAATTGCATCATAGACTCTTATGGACTATGACCTTGCAAACTGATATATGATGAGATTTGAACTGTTAAAAGCTTGTGCATAGTTGATTTTAAGTTCAGTGACTTCCTGAGTTAAGCACCTAAATGACTGTGGGTTATAAAACAATGTCTTCCAGGCTGGAGAGATAGCGCAGTAGTAAAAATACTTGTCACTATTGCAGAAGACCCAGGTCAGTTCCTGGCACCCACATGATGGTCTGTGTCTTCTGTAACTACAATTCCAGATCCTATATCTTCTTCTGACCTCTGAGGATACCGGGCATACATGCAGTTCACATACATGTAGGTCAAACACCCAAACATATATAATAAAAATTAAAGATTAATCTTCAATAGAAAACACATAAATGACATAAGAAGAAAGGTGATTTCTGAGGTGATATTGGGAATTAGCTGATGCTGTTAGATGTACCATGGCTGTGTTCTGGGTCTAATGGGTGCTTGAACTCCTTCCCCTTCTCAACAAATTACTATGCATGGCTCCCACCAGGAGAGTAAGCTTGGCTCTCCTGTGAGGAGCACATACCCCACACTTTGCAGTTTGCCTTTTTCTTTTTCTGAGCGTTTCTCTTCCTATTAACTCCCTGTTTAAGTCTAACTTCCTTTTCGGGTAACTCCAGTTCTTACTGACTTACTCTGAACTCTTTTCTGTGGTGAAATCAAACATCTTGGCTTCCGCTGTATGATGGTCCCTACAAGCTAAGGGAACATCTCAAGATCTATATAGTAATGCTGGACTGTATCCCCCACAGCACCCCTGACGGCCATTTCGATGGACACATTTTCTTATTTTCATAACGGGTTCATGAATAAAGATTTATTAAGTGTTAGATCATGTCTTGACAAGTCAGTTGAGGCATTTATTAGAAAATCTCAACTTTTCTTATTTTAGTTTTCATCTTTGTTTAACTCATCCAGAGTCTGATGAAACTCTCTAACTATTTTTGTAAGAATTATTATATGAAGTGAAGTTTCTCTTTCCATATTCTCCTGTTTGTTTACTATGGCTATTAGAATGAATTCTTGTGACAACTTTTTCAAAGAATTTATAGGACCATGCGGGGTGTGTCCACGCACGGAGACAGTGGGACTGATCTAATGGGAGCTTACCAAGGCCAGCTGGACTGGGACTGATGGAGCATGTGACCAAATCAGACTCTCTGAATGTGACTGACAATGAGGGCTGACTGAGAAGCCAAGGACAATGGCACTGGGTTTTGATTCTACTTCATGTACTGGCTTTGTGGGAGCCTAGTCTGTTTGGATGCACACCTTCCCAGACCTGGATGGAGGGGGAGGACCTTGGACTTCCCACAGGGCAGGGCACCCTGACTTCTCTTAGGACTGGAGAGGGAGAGGGAGGGGGAGGGAAATGGGAGGAGGGGAGGATATGAAAATTTTTAATAAATAAATAAATTTTAAAAATATGCAATAAACATTAATGAAAATTTTTTTTAAAAAAATAAATGTATGTTTAAGTCCAAACTCAACTAATTGGCAGTCATTTACTTGCAGTGGCATGCTTTAGGATGTAAATATTTTTAAATCTTTAATTTTATGATTATTTACTTGCTTCGTTTTTATTTAGTTTTATTTTAGATGCATTGGTGCTTTGCTTGCATGTATGTCTGTGTGAAGGTGTCAGGTGCTCTGGAACTAAAACAGACTCAAGTTTAAACTCACAGAATTGCATGTAAACCCCCCCCCCCCCCACACACACACACATCCATCTAGTTTGATAAGAAAGGTTACAGGATGGCCCTCCGAGAGCCCTGAATGGACTGTACTCTGATAAAAATAAGCAGTGGCTCATAAAGTTTGCACAGAAGAGGCTAAGGCATACATTGCACTGTAAATGGAATTTCTAGGGGGATTACTAGACAATCGTGGACTTACAGCAGGAAAAGAGGACAGGCATTGACACTCGGGCCTTGAGCTGTTTTAACAATCTGACTCAAAACCTCTCTGTGTAATAGGAAATGTGTCTTTATATAGACTTCTTACAGTAAACATTGGAGGTCTTGACTTAGCCTAGCTGATGAGAAAGAGGCTTCCACCCGACTCTGGGGTGAAGGGCTCTTCTCCACACATCCTTAAAATTCTCTCTTTATCATCATCATCATCATCATCATCATCATCATCATCATCATCATCATCATCGTAATTGATGCCCTGGCAATGCTTAAACAACCCGTTTATGGCAGTTCTCCAGTTATTCCTACTCTGGGCAGTGCTAAGCGCTTGTGTTATGGTCATACCCAAGCTTCCACAGTCTTCCTTTATGCAGTCTATCCAGCATTTTTTGGACCTTCCTCTTTGCTTTCTCTCTTTAACCTGCTCCAAAATCATGCCAGCCCAACCAGAACTTGCTAGGAGAGTTGCCTTCATTCATGACTTCTAAAATCTCAGTAAGCTCAGACCATGATTTCACATTTCCTAAACTTCCAAATGGATGGAAATCTTTTCTTGAAATGCCAAATTTTAATAATTTCAGCTCCTAGAAGTCAATCAACAATGGGACCAGCAGTTCCGAAATATGAAAGGGTTATACGAAAGAAAGGTAAGAAACTCTTCATGTGGGACTTTCTTTAATAATGGTAGTATGGTCCCAAGAGATTTTTGTGGATCCCTACCTATGACAAATGAGGGGCAGAGTTCCACCATAATATTTGGCCTCTTGCACTGAGGATGGATACAATGTCAGTCAGCTGTTGGAATGTAGCCTTGGTTCCATCCAAGAGTTCCTGTGAGCACTCCCAGCTCTGAGTTGTTACTGAGGCTGAGGTCAGGTCAGGAAAAAGTCCATCAGAGAATCAGCTGGCTTCCATCCATAGAGAAACAGTGGTAACAGCCAGGATGAAAAGGGGATGCCCCCTTCTGCTTTCTTTAAAGCGTGTGGAGAAGCTTTTTAACCAGAAAGAAACCTTGGGGAAGTTTTTATTTAATAGGTTAAAGTTGTTATATTATTTGAAAGCATTCCATTTTCAAAAAAGACAGAAGAGAGAAAGTAAATTCCCCTAAATAATTCAAAAGGAAGAAAACTGACCACAGTAACGCAAAGTGCTTGCATTTTCTTCCTCATTTGATACTCAGAATTAAATTTAGAAGCAGGAAGATAGTGTCCCACTTCAGTAAGTCTGGATCTATACATTCTGAACCAGTCTGTGGCTACAAATTTTAATGACAGTGTTCCCAGAAAGAATGTTTCCACAGCATCCCAGGGCAGCCAGTAAATCCGGAGAAAAGAACAAATTGGAGGAAGCGCCATGTCCAAGGTTCTAGCACAGGGTTCTAATTTGTCAAGAGGAAAAACCACAGATACCCTGGCAAGATTGCCCTTTGTAGAGGGCTCTACTCACTTCCTGACCACCTGCAACTTTGTCTTGTTCCCTGCCTCTCAGAGGCCAGGTACAAAGAGCCCACCAGTCTGTTCTCTGGCTCCTTCATTCTTTGAAAGTAAGGGTCATTTGGAGAAAGGAGGGACGAGTAGGAATCCTCCCTCTGGGAGGAAAGTGTGTGCTTTTGTGTAGAGCAAGCCCACTCTGCTGATGTATTGTAGGGAAGAGCTCTTCCTTGGGGGACTTCCTGGACAGGGTGGGGTGGGGCACCCCTATTCCCAAGTGCACTGGGCTTGACCGTGGTGTTAACTGTTTCCCTTCCATGATCCCCTAAGGTCCTGGAGCTGCAAAAGAGATTGGCGGCCACAGAAGATATCCACACCATAGAGAAGGAACAGAAACAAAGTGTGGCAGAGGGCGACAGGCAGCTAGAGGTGGGTGGTCAGCGACTGGCCTCTAGTTGAGCAAGATAAGAGTGGTGAAAAACAGCTCTCTAAGGAGCCACACGCAGGCTCAGAGCACGGAGGTGGGTGGGTGGGTGAAGTGTGCATTGCCATCAGTGGCTAGGAAATTGGAAACTGATTGGGTGAGCACCTTCCAGGGCTTTACAGCCTCTCTTGTGAGTGACTTCCTGTTATTGCTAGGGAAAAAGTCCCACTATGTCCCCCAGAAGTGCTACCTTTCTTGCCTAGAATTGACTTCTTGCCCAGGCTGGCCTTGAACCTGCTGTTCTCCAGCCTAAGCATCCCAAGTGCTGGAATGGCAGAAGTTCTTCACCACACCCGGGTACACAGAACACTTTAAAAACCACTTCACATTCATGATCTCATTCAATATCCAAAGCCCAGCCCTGAACAGGTCAGCACTAAGAACACGGGGTCCTGAACCGAGGCTCTAGGCAGCAAGGGTGAGCAGGGACAATGAGAGGGGTTTCTTGTGGTGCAGGCTTTTTCCTCAGGAGCTGGACTTTATGACTTATGTATAAAGGGATGCTGAAGTCTAATGACAGCCCTCTGAAGACGTAGTAAGAATAGAAACAAGTATGTGTATTCTCATGGGCAGTCTTGCTGCTGTCATTGTGAAGGCAGAAAGTCTCACAAGACTGTTAGCAGAACCTCTAAGGTAAGAGTCTGGGTCTGGGTGTCCTGTCTCAGCCACTTGTGCTCAAGAGGCAAATTAAAGGGACAGTTAATCATGAAAAGCAGAGAGAGGAGATTTTGTCGGTGTACCCACGTTGGGAAGAACAATAGAGAAGCCCAGTGACTTCAAGAACACCTTCAGGGTGCTGACGTGAGTTTAAGTTTTAAACAGAGCTGAAGTGGCATCTGCTGCTAAGCAGTCCTGGTTGGGGCACGGTTCTTTGTAGATACTGTCACCACTCTGCCTCAGTCTGCCCAGCAAGATGGTCTGACAAACTGTCCAAACCCTACAAAAATCTCTTGGGCTAGCACCAGGCTTCATTCCCAGCATGAGATTCCTGGGGAAATCCCAAATCCTTGGAGACATTATCTCAGTAGTCTGACAGTCAAAGGAAGGACCTGAGTGTCTCTGTGAACATCTTTGCTCCTGTCAGGAGCAATACCTCCCATTCCACAGCTCAGGCTGGCTCACCTTGCTGAGGTTACAGTTGGGGTGAAGCAGGAAACAGGGTTCTGACAAGCCCCTCTCTGGAATGCAGTACACACTGCCTCCTTCAGCTACACCCTAGCTTGGAATTTTAGTAACTTTTCCCTCATGAACTTGGGAACATTTTCTAGATGTAATAAAATAGTATTCTTGTGACTGACTCATCTAAGTGTGTAGGTTCAGCCTATTAAAGCAAGTGATGATGAGATGTTTTCACTTCTAAAGAAAATAAGTTGCCTAAAATTGATTTCTTAAATTTAGTTACCATATTGGAATGTGACTAAAATAATATTTGAATCCCCTGCTTTAGTTACTTCTCATCTTGAGCTATATTCTGCAATATTTCTTTTTCTAGACTGTATTCTCATTAAGGATCCAATTTACTCCACCAAATTTTGCAAGCTACTGTATAGTATGAAGAGTTGAGAGATGATAATCAGGACTTTTTTTTTGACTTTACAAATTATATATTTTGTATTATTTTTATAATATACATACATAGAAAAATGAATGAAATATAACATGAAATAGGAGTCAAGCTATTTGAATATGATATATTTATTCTTGCTGATTATTTTTTTTTGGGAGGCGGTGGCGAGGAAGAGACAGAAATCTTTAATAAATAAATAAATTAAAAAAAGTAATCAGCGAGAATCAGGACTTTCAGTTGTGTAAAATGGTGAAGTTCTTGGAGATTGTTGGAGGCACTGAGCATGCCAGACACTGGAAGGCTGGATTTCTGCCTTTTAAGGGTAGTTGTGGTGATGCTGAGCTCTGAATATTTATCTGCAGCGAAGGTCCTTTTTTGTCTAAAATTTCCGGTCTTTGTCTCTGATATAGAATGGTGCAGAACTGGCCTTGAGCTATTTAGCATCAGTTTATCTCTGTAACCTTTCTTTTTCTTTTCAGGCCTTTTTAATGTTTTTAAGCAGTCCCTTGGGAACAGGGGTAGATTGCTCCACAGACTCATTGATTTGACTATAGAATGTGAGGATTAGAGTTTTAATGGTTTTTCTGGGGGTCACCACAGTATCCCTAAGTTTTCATAAAGGAAAATATGTTCAGTAGCTCTGTCCTCTACGTCAAGAACATTGCTCAAAGGAATGTTAGAGAAAACCTTGCGGGTCCCATTTGCTTATGTGTGGTGGATGACTGTCTGCCAGAAGGAGCCAGTCTCTTCAGATTTCTGCCTTATCCTTCCCTGTGGGAGTTTTTGATCTGGGTCATGTTTTCTTGTCTTTTTCTTCATAAGGAAAGGGAAAGCCTAAGGGAAGAATTGCGAGCCCTGAAGAAGGAGAATTTGCTGCTGAAGGAAAACAATGCTCTCGCAAATAGGAAGAAAGAACATTATGCCTGTGAAATTAAACGACTCAATAAGGTAGCAGAACAGGGTAGGGTGAGATGAGCATGAAGGGTAAAATGATAACCTCAGCAGCAGCTGAGTCCTGCGGGGTCACAACAGAGTGGAGCCCACAGTGTGCCTCGTCCTACATCTCCTGAGGTCCCTCTCTGGTTTACACAGAACACCTAGACACAGCTGGCAGTCACATTTGGCTAGGATGCTTTGGGAAATTTCTGTCCCTGCAGAGAACCATGGAAAGGGGAAACAAAGAGAAATTATATACATCAGTAAGTTTTTTTTTTAAGAAGCACATAACGGCACTGGGTGTTTGTGAACTATAACGTATCTCTTGGTTGACCACAAAAGCTTCCTGAGGAAGCAAGCTGCTCTGTAAAGTGAAGGCCGTGGAGCTGGGTGTGATGCATGCATGATGCATGGACGCCTGCTTAGTGCCAGATTCAAGACTGAGATGTCTGATGCCTAAGGAGCCAGTCTAAGTCCATTGTGAATAGGATCTGACAGAAAGAGGCAAGGCTCGGGGTGCAAACATGTGGCTTCATGGTTAAGCTCAGAGGAGAAACTAAATTGTTTTAAAGGAATGATGATGAGTATGTGAATGTGTGTATGTGTGTATCTGTATGTGTCTACATAATATGTGGGTGCGTGCATATATGATGTGTGTCTGAGTTTATATATATGTGTAGGTGTGTATGTGTATATATGTATGTCTGTCTGTGTATATGTGTGATATGTGCATGTGTGATATCTATGTGTGTAGACGTGTGTATGTTTGCATATATATATGCATGTATGTATGTATGTGTATATATGTGTGTATATGTGCATAAATGTGTGCATAAGTTTATATATGTGTGTATATGTATGTAGATCAGTTAATGAACTAATGTAATATTTTGGGGAATGAGAACACTAACTCAGTACAAAAACATAAATCCCATACTGTTGTTATTTCAAGAGGTAAGCCAAGAGTACACACAGGAATGTTGAAATATATGAATGAGTTGAAATCTACATCATTCAATTAGGGATTTCATGGTCAAAGTAACAGAAATGATCTTCTATAGCAAAAGAGAGCAGTTGATGGCCTTCACACTGCGTTCAGTCCTGTAACTTTGGACCGCACTTCAGCCCATGCTCAGAGGTGCTATTAAAGACCCCAGGTAAGATGTACGCTGGCATCATTGACAGGATGCTTGCAAACCGGATTCAGCATTAGGTCTGCTTATAGCATGAGTCATTCTTCAAGAAAGAACAAGAAAATAAAGAAAGACTTCCAACCAGCATTTCATCCTTCAGAGAAAAAGAAAGTGTTCAGACACAAAGTTTCATGGCAATTAATTCTATGTCTTTTCCTTTTTATCCTCTACTGGAAAAATTACTCCATAGAAATCAGAGGACATAGGATAACTGCAGTTACATGTGACGTTCTAGTTCATTTTGCCATATGAATGCAAAAAAGTTCATTTCTGTCATGTGAAAGCCCCAAAACTAAAAGAAAAGCCCTCCAAACCCAAACAACCCAAAAACAAACCAAAACAAAAGCTCTGTGCATATAAACAGACAAGAGTTTTCTATTTTTTTCATTTCCGTATGCACATTAGTCTTTGCTATTGGTGATTGTGGTTGACAGAACATTTTTAAATTCAAAGAAATAGACAGCTATAATCTCAGAACTTCTGCCTCAGGTTCAAGGCCAGCCTGTTCTCCATAGCTCGCTCCAGGCCAGGCAGGTGTATCTCTAAGGAAAAAAATAACTTGATAATTTGGTACCTAGAAACATAAAACCTCATTAAGAAAAAATAATTTAACAAAAGTCATATCTTTACTCAAATATAACCTTTCCAAAGAATATTTTTCTTTACATCTCAATTAAAATTATATGCCCTCATTCCAGATACAATCTTTGATTTCTTTCTTGGCATTTATTATTGCTACCCAGTACATAATAATGTACATTTATCATTTATCATCTCGTCTCTATTGATCCACTATTGATTGTGAGCTCCTTGAGTTAGGTTTGGGCATAGTAGGAACCCTGGTGGCCACAGTAAATACAGTGTGTGGCCATAGGGCATATAAGGGCTTATAACTATGTCTTGCTTCTTTTTAAGTAGAAGTAAAATAAAGTTTTAGGTTAAAAACATAAAACATATTATATAGTCGTTATTCACATAGCAAAGTAGCTATAAAATACAGTTTTCCTATGCATCCTCATGATGAAAAGGCTTGATAGAAACCAGCCAGCATGTAGCCCTGACTTTTTCTGCTTTAGTCACTGAAGTTTCCTGAGTGTCTAGTACAGGGCCTTTGTCACACAAAGTTCTTAAATGTTCACTGAGTGATGAAAGGGTGAATAGATTAGTAAGTACACAACATATGCAACGATCGGTTTTTGACCTGAGAATTATCATTTAACAGGCATCACATTACCATAATGCATAATTTATTGCTTATGATTAATTGTGATGAATATGAAAGAATGCTTAAAACCTCAAGAGACTTCATCCCACGCTGCTCAACTGAAACTGTCCCTTAAAAGCTTAGATATAAAGTGATGATTTCTGAGATTTTTCTTACTCATTTAGCACATTTATTAGTATCTAATCAGATACACATTATTAATATTGCAGTTATTGCTATTGGACTTAAATTGCTTGTTTATTTTTATTTATATGTGTGTGCCTGCCTGTTTTTATGTGCTCCATGTGTTTGAGCCCTCAGATTCCAGAAGAAGCACTAGATTTCCTGAAGCTAGAGTTAGAGAATAGGGAGTAGCATGGTGTGAGTGCTAGCAACTGAGCCCCAGGGCTCCTAAGTGTCAGATGTTTGGATTTTGTGATGAATGCTTTTCTTTCCCTTTTTTTACTATTATAATAAATATGGAGATATTTGAGTATTCCCCAGAGCATGAATAAGTCAACCTTTAGCTTCTTTCTAACTCACTCACTCAGAAGAGACACAAGGTTAAGAATGAAAACTTCAGGAAGAGACAGTTACACAAGTAATTAAATGAGCTTTTCAAATGTGTGCCTGAACTCAACTCAGTTCATCTGCTTGGAAGAAAATACCCCAGGATTTTGCTAATATCAAGTTCTTACAGAAATGTTAGATACTTAGCCAGAGTGAGATTTGAGACTAGTCAGCTAACGCCATCCTGTGCAAAATTGACCTGTCTGCCACCTAATGATTTTGGGAATGCAGCGGTCGATCATTTGACTAAATGTATCAGAACCGGTAGTGAAAATGACTAATCTAGAAGAGGTTCAAGGAAGTTGGAAAGTACCAACAAATGTTGATTCAACTCACGTTTCATGCATGACTCATTTTAAAATTTCCTGAATAGCATTGCGGAGTAAACCAGGAAATTAAAATAAGGTATCTGCAGAAGTCGTCCAGTTGTGGGTCCTAGACATGGCATTGACACATTTGATCATTGCCATTCATTTGTGAAACCCTCTCTGAATCCTCTCTACTGTCATTTACACAGCATAAAATTATGTCCAGCTCTCCTTATATTTCCTAGAATTATGAAGCTTGTGCATGTCACAAAAGGATCAAGTGCCACTTCTGGTTCACACTTGTAAGGATTCCTAACACCATTGTAAATAAATTAGTAAATTAAGACAAAACCCAACATTTTTTAGTCAACTTTGTTCTTTATCTAAGTTCCCCCTGGAGGAAGAAAAAAATAAATTGTTTCTCCTGAAAAGTTCTAATATGTACATTCTATCAGGCTAGGTGGTATGTGTAGTTCTAAGATATACTGTTAGGGAATTCCCAGTTCAGGACAACAAGCTGGCTTTTCCTGCCTGCTTTATGACCATACTGTGTAGTGGTGGAGAGAGTACTCTGCCGCTAAGATCATCCATTAACCTCACTTAAGTTCAATAAGCTGTGCAGTAGTAGACCTCTGAGATGAACCCTTTCTATGCCTGGAGTACTCACTTGACTAACTAATAAGCTGTCAAAATGTGGTACTGAGGACACTCATGGATGAGAGTGTCTGTCACAACAGCATCATTTTTATGAAATTCATCATGAAATGTAAGTCTCTAAACAAGAGTTAATATCCTTGCATAATCTAAGTATGAGCACTACAGGTTTGTGATAAAGGATGAGAAGTTACCAGCAAAAGCAAGTTTCTCTTTGCCTCCTTATTCCATGACAAAATCATAAAGTTATAGCACATACCATCCCACACAGTCATGAGTAAATAAATGCTTTGATTAATCATAAATATGGTTGGCTAGGCCAAGGAATAGAGTGCTTGAAAATGTCATAACAGAAGAGAAATGCAGCAGGGCCTAGAGGCAGTGACTATACAGTTGGCCACATGATATGGATTGCCTTGGAGACATGGTGTGGTTAAACAGCAGTGTCCTTGCATCCCTCATTAGACCTGCGGATTGGGAAGCTCTGGAGACTGCCCAGGGAGGCTATGTCTGCTCTCTCTGATGCCCCCAAATAGAAAGATTACAGAGATAGAAAATATACTGGAGGGAAACGGAGACTCTGCAGAAGACTCTTGCTCTTTTCTTTCCTTAGCTGGGTGACAGGAAGGCCAACACAGTAATCCCCTTTAACATAGTGGAGGTTGAATAACACTCACATCATCACGTGGAAGACAGAGATTTGGAAAGTATGCACATATGCAGAAAATTAAAAGGAAAAAAAAAGCTAGCCAGCCTTGTAGGGAGCATTAAAAATAAATGCTTCTTCTTGTACTGGAGGGGGTTGTACCAATTATGAAATAATTGCTAAGATCATTGTAAACCTCCTGTCAACAGTAGGCTTCATTTTTACCACAGGCTCTTCAGGATGCCTTGACAATCAGGAGCCCTTCGCTTTCTGAGGGCTCCAGGAAGTGTACAGGCAGGTGCAGCCATGCCAAGATGAGAACAAAGGAGGAAAGTCACAAGCACCAGGTGAGAGGCAGAGGCGGGAAGTGGAGTGATCTGGGGAGAGCACAGGGCTCCCTGTTCACGTTCCTTTGGACAGGTCTGCCTGTCTTTCGATTAAAACAGTAGGAAGGATTTTCTTATTTAGTTAGAGTGATTCAATTTTAAAACCAAATATGAAAAATGGAGATGGGTTTTTTTTTCAGCCCCACTATTCATAGATGAATTCATAAAAGAGGAAATTGAACTTTAGATGGGTTAAGGGGCTTCACCCAAGATCACTCAGTCAAGAGAGTGGCAAGTGCATTATGCTGGTGTGAGATTCTGTCAGCAGTGAGTCTTGAGAGTCTCATGTAGATATAGAGTATTTCTACAACACTTTAAACTCTGGCCCTTTTCAGAGAATGGTAGCAGTTAGGGCCATTCTACTGTAGCTGCTGGCCTCTGGTTGGCTGAGCAGTAAGTGTACACATTTGCTTTTTTTTTTAATTTAGTGCCATTTATTTATTTATATGTGGATATGCAAACATATATGATGGTTTGTGTGTAAATCAGAAAAAGCTGGCTTTCTCCTTCCACTGTGCATTGAATTCAGGTCTTCAGACTTAGAGACAGACTTCTTTTCCACTGCTGAGTCCTTCTGCAGGTCGCAGTAAGTGTAGCTTGAGAAAGAATTCTCCCCACAGATGGACTCACTGGCAATCAGGCTAGCTCAGCTCCTCCCATCTTTGGGTAGATGATCAACAGTTTGCTGACAGATATCAGTTTCATCCATCCACTACCTCAGCCTCTCTCCAGCTCACCAAGTGAACTTTGTGCGGAAATAGAGGATCTGCAAATTAAACTGTAAAGTTCCATCTTTTCTCCCACTGCAAGGAGAAGTATCTGGGTAAGTAGTTTAGTTTGGGTTTGATGCAGACAGTGACAGGTATACAATGGTTCATAACAGCAAAGAGGAAAGCAAAGCCCATCTACTGTGTTTGGATGGCTCTATTACTAATGACCCTAATTTACATTTTAACCATTTAGTTCCTAACTGAACAGCTCTAATGGACACATCACTAAGTGCCACATGAAATGCGTGTGGTGTGTGGAATTATGTGGCTTCACTTAGGAGCTATTGCTAGTTAGCTCTGTTTTAGAACTTGAAATACTGTTCAGACATTAAAGCCCTTCCTTCATGGATATGGTTAACTTACTCCACCACAGCAGTGCATGACTTTGGCCAGTGGTCCACGATGAACGATGGAACAAAATAATAAGTAAAGACAAATTTTAAAATTATTTGTGCTGCTTTACTTTTGAGCTCCTAATGTGTGTTCAAAAATAAAGATTTGTAAACTGGCTCTTCTAACAGCCAAAGATAAAATTATAATCATAGGTATCTCTATATCCACCATGGAGGATTATTCATGAACAGAGACTAAGAAAGCTTTAGTCTGGAAAAGCACAGATAGTATTTTTTTAAAAAAATAATTAAAATGCCTGAAAGGAAAAATAAGCTCTCATTCCCTGTTAGACAGACTGATTTCTTGGGTATAGAACAATGAACCATTGCCAAACACATGTGTGTTCTTTTTTATTTTATTTTATTTTTTAACCTCAAGCCCTTTAGAATTCTAGGGATTGTCACTCGGTATTTTAAGAGGTTATTACTGGGGATGAAATAATTTCCATACATTCTTATAAGGAGATAAAAACTACTAGAAATTCCTTTCAACTTAAGTGTATTAAAGAATTACCCATGACACTGGGTCCCAGAGGCTATTTAAGAAATAAGAGTTCTTCTGGTCTTTTTCTTATAATATTTATCTTGGTAGATTTGAGAGTTTAACTACATACTATGCAAATACAGGCAAATTGTTCTGAAGCCCTTTTCTTTCAAGAGTTGTGCTGGAATGTGTCTGCCTTCCAAGATACACATATTTTTAAATGCACATGAATAGAGAAATCCCAGGATTTCTTCGGTGGGTTTCCAGAGTTAATGGAACTGGTACACTTTCAAAAAAGCGGGTTTCATGAAGTGTGTATTAAATAAGAAAGTTATGTGTAATAAAATATATAAAGAGTAGACTCAGGAAACAATTGTGATGAGTAAATACTGATGTTAATTAAAGAAAATGTAGTTAATGTCACCTTTTAAATAATTTTGAAGTTAACATAATGTAAAGGATTTCATTATATTTTCATAAATATATCTATGCCTGTGGCTCCTTTGCTTATCTTCTGCTTCCTGATATTCTTCCTCCTCAGATATGCTCCTCCTCTCAGATTCTCCCCTCTTCTCAGATGTTCCCCTCCTATCAGATTCTCCCCTCATCCCAGATGCTCCCCTCCTCTTAGATGCTCCACTCCTCTCAGATGCTCCTCTCCTCCTCTCATGTTCCATGTATTCATTCAATATGCTTTCTACTTTCATGCTTTTTCACCTTAAGATTTCTTTCTCTCCTCTCATGACTTTCTATCTTAATATCTTCACACACACACACACACACACACACACACGCATGCACACACACACACACACACACACACACACACACCTTAAATAATGTGATTTATACTTAGAATAGCTAGAGCATTTTACTTGAAAGGCTTTGCCATGCCTTTTAGTCAGGAGGGAATTGGTGTGAGACCTGCTAAGATGGCCATTTTGCTTCAAAATGTTTAAGTCTTTTAAGAAAAGTTAAAAAGTTAATCATTCTTTCCTTCTTAATTCACAGTAGATTGTGAGTTAAATTTTGCTTTCTTGACGCTTTTTCCAGAACCGACATAAAATTCTCAATTTTACATGTGAGTTATTTTGGCAGAACCATTTCTAAGAAATTCAAAATTATTTTATGCAATAAAGAAAAATTAAGTTAAAGGGGATCAAAATATAATTAGATAATTTTATGAAAATCATTTATTCCTTCTAATAAGTAACAACAATGGCTGAAAAATTCTAAGTGTTCTTAGTGAACAAATTACTCTCTTATTTATTTCTTACATGCGAAGCTACTTTAATTCTTTTTGTTTGAGCACAAATTATTTTTTCCTTACATATTTTATTCCTATTATTTTAAATTCAGATTGATGATAACTCAGTGTTGAGGTCTGCTGATGTACTTCCTGTTACGGAGCTCTGGTCCAGTCAAGAACAAATATCCATCTATTTAACATTATGGAGAATGACCAACAAATAACTTTTGTTCCCATAACATTTGTAATTTTTTATTAATGTCAATAAAACAATCAGTTTTCTAAGTACAATATGGCATAATTTTGCTTATAAGCAAAGAAACAACAAATCAGATGTAATATTTTAAGTCTATCAGAATTTTTCTTTTTTTTTCTTTTTTTAAGAGAAAACACTCAAGTTTTAATAATGGCAAGCTTTACCTTGGAAAAAAAATAGGACAAAGCCAGTGGGGTTTGGTGTTGTGCCATCCAAACAAAGCAAGCCTGTGGCCTGTGGGTTTCATTTTTGACCTATGGACTTCTGATGTTTCATTGGCCAGAACTCCTGGGTGCCATTTATCTCTCAGGGGTCTTAGGCCTCCCAAAAGCAACTACAATTCCTCTTTTTTTTTTCTTCTTTTCCTTCTTACTTTTTTATTTATTTATTTTTTTTTTAGAATTTTTCTTTCAAGCTATGGCAGCCAAATACTTTTAAGGTTTCATTCATTGTTGTAAAATTATAATAGAATTTACAAAAAAGGTGCAGGAGATGATTTGGTCTTATTAAGTGTATTGACAAGGACATTTGGCCATAGTGTATCTGTGGTGATACAGAACATGGGATGTAGGATGTCAATGGTTTTGACTAAGAAATCAAAAGCCAGCTCCCTTTGGGTGTATCAGGTAGGAAGGATCCCAGGCTGTGACTTTGCAAGACAAAGTTGGGCCTTAAACAGTGTGAAGACATAAAGCAAAGCAGTGTAGCTCTGAACAACATAGCTGTCTGTGTCCCAGAGTCCTCATCTATCAGGTGGAGATCGTGCTGTCCTACAGAGAGACAGGGAGACGATGCTGACTGTACAGAAGATCACAGGGCAGCTGCTGTCCCACGTCAACACATACCATACTTTGCAAACATGCAGAGAGAGTCTCAATGGCAGGCTGACCAATTTCAATTTATTTAGCAAGTGGTGGAAGTGTCTATGTTTATATCCAACTACATTACCAAGAAAGAATGGTATGAACTGACAAATTTGTATAACACTTAAAGTTATTTGACTTTCTAACTTGCCTTTGGGAATTTCAAGATAGAATCAACATATCGCAGGAAGGGCAGTTCAGTTGGCATCATTGCCACCCTTGGACTTGCGAGTGAGCAGGTCACTCATAGCTGAGTCAAAATCAGTTTGGGAACTAATGATTTGAAATCTCCTGATAGATAACATCTTTTTCTGTATATAAACTCTTGTCAAATAGAGGGGGGAAAACTACAAAGCAAGCAACTAAAATGGGTATTTTGGCCCATACACAAGTCCTCTTGTCTTTAATCTACAAGTTTTTTTCCCCACATTTCTCGTGGTTCTAATCATGCAGTAGATGGTCCAGAACCATCCATGTTTTCACTATTTCTAAAAATGTCAGTGAATAGATAGTACTTAGGAATTGCAGAGGTCATGGAACCCTGTAACATGAGGGGCCTGCTGCTTGTTTGTGTTTCTGTCCTGCCCAATACACCACAACTGTTTAGCCCTAAAGAAAATCACACATAGGTCTCCATAAATTATAAGCTGATTGGCTCATTAGATCTAGCCTCTCATGTTGCTAATTCTCACATCTTGATTAACCAACCCATTTTTCTGATGTTAACCATGTGGCTCAGTACCTTTTCCAGCGAGGCAGATCACATCCTGCTGCTTCGGTGGTCTGGGCAGGAGTGGGAGGAATCAATTTCCTCCATCCCAGAATTCTCCTATTCTCATTGCATCATTTCTACTTCCTGTCTGGTTTTCCTGCCTATACTTTTTGCCTGGCCAATCAGTGTTTATTTATAACATGATTGACAGAATATAGACAATTCTCCTGCACCAGAACCCATGTGCCTCTCAGAGTATATCACAGGTACACAGGGTGTGTCAGAGTAGGTTCCAGCAAATACAGATCCCTTCACAAACTCACATGCACCTGAGAAATGCAGTTCTTAGGTGTTCTCAAGTATTCCAGATTTCCTTAATGATAGTGCCATTTTGTGCAAGACTTACTTCATGAGACATTTTTATCACACCTAAGTTCTTATTGACATTTATTGTTTTGAGCAAGTATTACAATAGATTAGACTAAACTTTCAAATGTAAACAAAGACTGGTTGTATATAGCAAGTGTCAGTGAGACTTCTAAATTTTACCTACTTGAAGTAAACTGATACTATTGCTCTCCCCAGATGTGTCTCTCAGCCTGTAACTGTGGCCTGGTTTTCCATCTGCAGATCCCATGAGTACCAAAAACTACAGAGCCGGTACAGCACCCATGGGAACATGCACTGAGTAAGATTTCCTCTTCCAGCATATGAGTTTATAGGAATGTCTGTTGGAGGAAATGTTATATATCTCTTAAATAAGAGCACCTCTTTTACCTAACCTCTTATTTGCAATCTTCCCCTGGTCCATGTCCACTATAATTAACCTTGAAACACTGAACCCATAAGACATAGGGATATGAGTAGATTAAGTAAAAGATACCAAATTGAACTCTAATTTTTTAAACAAACCTATTTATACAGGCCATTCTCAATTATCACATATGACACCACCCAAAGTACGTTTTTACATATAAGATGAACAAAGTAAATATAACCAAACCAAACCAAACAACTGTGATGTTCTCTTTGGTTATAAACTGGTATTGAATTACTCTTAATATTTGTAGGCACATGCAAAGGAGTTTTGAGCTTTCCAGTTAAAAGGGCTTTTTTGGAGTATTCAAGAAAAAGTAGCCCACTAAAATTCTCCGTTGCAGCTGTGTCTGCCAGGATAATTGAGTAATTACTTGTGAATGGAATTGATTTGGCCTGTTAACCTGAATGAGTCTCTTGATGTCCAGAGCACGCTTGCTGTCCTTCCACCCCTATGATCACTATTTGATTCTTCTCTGCTTTGCCAGCATGGGCAGAATCTTCATCCATGTGGAATGGTCATATATTTTCTGCATCTTGGAATGACCAGACAACTCTCCCTGCCCAAAAGTAACCATTGCAGTAGGAGCGGCAGGCTGTGTTCCCACCCAGCTCTTGCACGGCTAGCTTTACCCAAAATAATTACACAGAAACTGTATTCTTTTAAACACTGCTTGGCCCATTAGCTCTAGCCTCTTACTGGCTAACTCTCATATCTTGATTAACCCATTTCTAATAATCTGTGTAGCACCACGAGGTGGTGTCTTACTGGGAAGGATCTTAACCTGCATCCATCTTGAAGAGGAGAGCTATGACGACTGCCTGACTCGGCTTTCTTTCTCCCAGAATTCTGTTTTGTCTACTGCACCCACCTAAGGGCTGGTCTATCAAAGGCCAAGCAGTTTCTTTATTAATTAACCAATGAAAGCAGATGACATTCCCACATCAAACCATGACCCAACTCTGATACTGGAAGTAGGGTTTTCCTAGCAAAGCACTTAAATAAATGTTTTTCTCCCAGTTGCCTGGAACCTTTGTACTTTTGTGTGGAAAGCGTAACTAAAATCCTTCACTATGGGAGAAGATGAAGTCTATTCGATGGCAGAAGGGCACTGGAATTTAGTGATGTTTCCTTTAGGACCTGTGTCTTTCTCTGATGTGGCAAGTTGTTAGTTACATCTGCTCTCTGTCTTTGTTACTGGCCCTCCTGGTCGTCTATATTTACCATACACTTCTGGGCTTTTCAACCTCAGCCATCATTCTTTTAGAACCTTTCGTTCAAGGATGTAGAAGTAAATTAAGTTTGTGGGAAACATAAGGAAAAGGAGTTCTGCAGTTTGGGAAATTGGATAGTCTTGTGAAATACAAGGTACAAGAATAATTCAACTTTATGTAGGAATGGAGATGGTTGGGTGCTTCTGTCAAGCCTTCCTTAAAAGGAAGAAGGAAGAATTCATGTCCTATGGTGTAGTAAACTATCCATGTTGATTAGAAGAGGCAAGGAACTCCAGATCATAAAATTATCACCCCAAAAGGCCAATATTTGATGAAAGCAATGTAAAGGCTTACGTTTTAAGCAGTATTCTGTTGTATGAAATCAGTGTAACGAAGCCTGAAGGTGAGTTTTAAAAGAATAATTCATCATTCTTTATATCTAAGCCTGAATTAAATCGCATCTAATAATGTTGGTAAGATTACACTTTATTACCTCATTTTGGCAGCTCTCCTGGAATATAAAGCCATTACTTATCCTATGTGTTACTTGAGACATCTTAAAATAAAGGAGAATATAAAGAGATAGAGCTGATCTCATTTCCTCTTGTAGTTCTTTCATGGGCCAAAGCAGCCATGAGCCTGGGTGTCTGAGGGGTGAGGTGGGTTAGGCTTCGGTGAAGGCTGCCTTTCTTAGTAACTGAACTAAATAAACTATGGTAGGTGAGCTTTTCCACTGAGTTTTGTATTCTCTATTCACTACAGATTGCTGTTGTTGCCACCTTGTGAATTCTCCAAGCTGGCTAATTTTCCTTGCCTTATATTTAGTATAGAATTAAATAATTGAGCACAAGGCCTGCATTATCTGTGGGAGAATGGGGAAAAAAGGACATCATGTGAGTGTGAGCAGAAAATTATACCAACAGTATGGACGAGAAGAGATTGTGAATCTTCACTCCAAGAAGTTAAACGCAAAGACAGTGGCTTGGAACTTTCTTGACAGTTTAGGACAGTAAGTGGTGATACAACATCACCAAAAGAGAGTTGGGAAAGAAAGGGTTTGCTTGATTTATATATCCTGAATGACAGTCCATGAAGGGAAACCAAAGCAGGAGCTCAAACTGGAGAGGAACATGAAAGCAGGAGCTGATGCAGAGGCCATGGGTGAGTATTGCTTACTGGCTTGCTCCTCATGGCTTGCTCAGCATACTTTCTTATAAAACCCAGGACTACTATTCCAGGAGTGGCACCACCCACAATACATTAATTAAAATGGCCTACAGGCTTGCCTACAGTCAGATCTTAGGCAAGCATTTTCTGAATTGATGTTCCCTCCTCTTAGATGACTACAGCTTGTGTCAAGTTGATATAAAACTAGCTAACATAAAAAAGTATAACTTATTCAATGCTGCTGGCTTATTCCCTGAGAGCCAACACTTAAGTGTAAACTTAGGAGAAAATTTTAAGTGAGAATAAAAGTCTAATCTGTTCAGTGTAACTGCTGTATAATGTAGAGACTACCTTCTTTGAAGCCTCAGCGAAAGGGAAGCTTTGTCCTGCTTTGCCTACTGAACTGCTTGCTGATTTCCCAAGATATCTGTGGACTCTTTCACAATCCACTAGAAAATATTAAGTTTGTATTTTTTGTTCCTGGCTTTCTTATTACCTGCAAATGAAGGTATTAAAATAGTATTTATTGACAGCAATATGTTCTTTATTTGATTTGCTTGAGATTGTAAGATTTCAAAGATGTTTATACTTCTTCAGAGATCCAAACACATCATTTCAAGACAGGGAGAAGAACAGAGAGAGTAGGGAACAGAGAGGGGGTGGAGGAGGGGATGTTCTAGATATTGTCTCTTTCTATGATAAAACACTGACTGAAATCAACTCGGGGAGGAAAGGGTTTATTTGACTTACATGCCTGCATCACAGTTCATCATCGGAGGAAGCCATAGTAGGAGCATAAAGCAGGAACCTGAACACAGGAACTAAAGCTGAGACCCTTACTTACTGCTTACTCCCCATGGCTTGCACAGAGTAATTTCTTATACCAGGACCAACTGCCCATGGGTGGCACTGTGCACAGTAATATAGGTCCTCCCACATATATTGTTAATGCCCCATAAGCATGCATACAGATCATGCTGAAAGAAGCAATATGCCTCAGTTAGGTTCCCTCTTCCCCGGTGATCCTACTTTATGTCAAGTTGACAAAAATTAATCAAGACAGAGAGAGGCCGGAGGATGACATAAAGGAAAGAAAAGAAAAAAGAAAGCAAGAGAGGGAAGAGGGAAAGAAGGGAGGGGGGAGGAAGAAAGAGACAGAAAATGTATAACTTCCAAGTCACAGGAACTCTAGCCAGGCACATGCAGGGGGGCTGAGGTAAGGGGGTGAGATGAGGAAGATTGGCAAAGATTTGTATCAAGATGACTTTCTTTTGTGTGTTGACTGTTGACTGCTTGATAAAATCCACACTGTATAATTGTATCATAATGTGCCACAATGCCTTTTTTGAAGTCTATATTTCTGTAACAATGCTTTATTTTTCCCACAGCCAGACTATCAGTGGAATGCTCTTAACCAGACTCCTCCACATGTACAGCACAAGGCACATGGTAAGAGCACAGCTTTAATGGGCGTTCTTTCATGTTTACATACAAGTGGGGTCTTTGGGGGGAGGCTTATTCAATATTTGTTTGTACTAGGGAAGACTTCCTGTGTAGCTCTGTCACGCACACACAATTCTAATTTGGTGGTCTGGTGTGAACTCCTCCAGACAATGGTAACATGATGAAAGAAACGTGTGTCTTGGTTCTCTCTTCTGCTTCTATTCCAGGCTCAGAGTCAGAGACTTAAGAAATGAAAACATTAAGTAGAGCCATACCCAGTAACATCAACAGCACTCTAATTCTACCCCAAAGGACAGGTGCAAACCCACAGCCCAGGGGGAGTCAAGGCAGGCTCTTGTTCATTTTGTTTTGAGACTAATAGCTTCAAACTCACTCTGTAGCTAAGGAGGAGCTTGAAATACTGATCATGCCATGATGTCCTAAGAGCCAGGATTTCAGGGGTGCATCACCAAGCCCAGAAAGGCAAATGTTTCAAATGTCATTGGCATACAAAAGTACCCCAAAGCTCAGAACAGTTTTTCCTTGAGATGTGATGGCAGATTCTAAGGAAACAGTCTTTTCTGTTCTGCCAGAGTTGCCCACAGTACCCGTCTCACACAATGCTTCCTCCACATGTAACCACAGGGCACGTGGTAAAGTAGGAAAAATACCAAATGCAAAATACTCAAGACTGAAAATGCCTGTCAGGCTCATTTTTCTTTGCTCTCCTAGTCTTGCCTTCTCTCTAGAATCAGCCTTACTTTCTGCTTGTTTGAACAGTCCCTTTAGGTCTTTCAGGAGTGGGTATTTTGAACAGAATAATAAGTAGAGTCCCTCTGCTATTCTCATCCATTTAAAGCCTTCTCTGACACACACTAACTTGACCTTGTTCATTTTCAGAGATGTGTATTTTTCTAGAAGCCTCAAGAGAAGCTCTGTAGCTTTAACTTGTACTTGAAATGCTATCACATTTAAATCCAAGCTGAGTTAATTTTAGTTTTTAACATGCTACACCCCCCCCCCCGCTCTGATATCTGTAGTGCACATTTCCTTTCTCTTGGCCCAGCATCAATCCATGCCCACAGGTCTCCATGACAAATATCCCATGTTGTTGGCATCTCCAATATCCTGGAGTCTCTATAGCCACCTCGGCTCTACCTTCACAGCCTTACAAAATAGTCTCTGAAGACCACCTTGCAGGGACTTGGATCCTGCCACATGTTACCTGACCTCAGCTGCTCTCTGAAATCACAGAATGGAGCAGAACTCCAGGACTCTTACAACCTTGTCTTTCCTGCCTCTAACCCAACACCATATGGATTACATTGCCAAGCTCTGCTGCCATCAGTAGATGTAACCTGGGGCAATTGGACCACAGTTACATCAGCTTCTGTGCTCTGAGCCTGGGAAAGCTCTCTATTGCGTTTCCACTTCTAAGGAACAGGGAACTCCTTTGGATGTTTTCTCAGTTCAGGCTTTCTCTTTTCGTGTAAATTTGAATTTTTATAAAGTGGAGCCTTTAATGAGTACATCTTATCTTGAAGTCACATTTTATATTGGTTCTAATGCCGAGTGCCATCTTTCTTATCAGTGGAACAGTTCTTCTGAAAAATCAGAGCTGCTTCATTGTCTGCACTCTGTGTGAAACTGCAAGCTTGCTCATAGTCCCTTCCTCAACCAAACAAATTGCCTTTAAATTCAACTTCAGTCAAGTTCTCAGGACACAGGTAGAATGTAGTCACATTCTTTGCCAAAACATCATGTGAATGCTAGGAAACATTAAAAAATGGGGATTCTCTAATAAAATATCCAGATATATTACAGACAACTAACTAGACTTTCGATTTGTTTTGTACTACAAATAGATTACAAATTTCACCAATAAAATTTTGGGTTCCTTTATAATGGAGAAATTAATTAGAAAGGCATATGCTTAGCCAGGACTATTGCATAATGTCTGTAGTTTTGAAAGACATTGAAATGCGACATGGTATAATTTTCCACTTTCTATTGATCTGTAATGAAAATAAGCTATTATCTCCATGTGCTACAGTTTTAGTCACTCGAAGACACAATACAATAGAGAATTCACCAGCCGGTCATTTGCACATCATTATCAAAGTCATCCAAAGCCAAAGTCACGGAAGATAATAATCACATAAAATATGAATTGGTTATGATATTTATCATCTAAATAAAACATGTAAAATGGAACTTATTAGTCATATAAGGTCTACTGACATATCTGCCTACGAAAATACAGTGAGCTTTGTGATGCATAAACTTGTAACATAAAACAGCGTCTACAAGGATAACACTACAATCAAGAAAAGACCTGTAATGTGCCAACTTCAGTAGTTTTATAACACTGTTTCTTTTAATCTTCTCAGCAATACTCTAGCATAAGTTTGCTTTATGCTACCTCATATGTAAGGAAATGAGCTGTGGAGAATTTTAGTATCATTTTAATTTCACAGTGCAATTTAGCACTGAATTTAGATTCTTTTACACACAGGATTGCAAACCTTGTGATTTCAATTTCAATCGACAGTGTCTTTGAAAGCCCAGTCCTATTACTATATTAGAAATGCTAAAAAAGAGAATGGGGATTCTTATTTGGGTAATGTTTAATTTTCAATAATTTCTATGCACTCACAATATGCGTTATGCCTTTTTCTATTTTTTATTATAATTAAAAGTAATAAACTCTGTTCTATTGGGATCTCACCATGGCCAGCTGGCCTAGGCCTGAAAAAACATGGGATAAATCCGGACTAGCTGAACATAGCGGACAATGAGGAATACTGAGAATTCAAGAACAATTGCAGTGGGTTTTTGATCCTACTGCACGTACTGGCTTTGTGGGAGCCTAGGCAGGTTGGATGATCACCTTACGAGACCTGGATAGAGGTGGGCAGTCCTTGGGCTTCCCACAGGTCAGGGAACCCTGATTGCTCTTCGAGCAGATGAGGGAGGGGGAATTGATCGGGGGAGGGGGAGGGAAATGGGAAGCGGTTGTGGAGACGAGGCAGAAATCCTTAATAAATAAATAAATTAAAAAAAAAAAAACAAAAACCAACCGGCACACTAAGGATAAAAAAAAAAAAAAAAAGTAATAAACTCATTCTACAAACAATACAGTTTCTCCAAAGGAGGGCATAAAAGCCACTATACAACACAGACAGAAAGCATTGTGTTTTCTTTATCTGGTATTTAGACTATCACTAGGAAAAGACACAGCACTGTATATAATATTAGTAAACATATCACTACCTAACTCATGCATGAATGGACTGGCAGAGCCTCTCAGGATAGCTGCTATTGAAGCCTGTCATTCTCTATTCCCACAGCACTGTCACTGACTGTGTCTGGATACATCAGGAGGATGACTCTTTGTGGGCTGGGGATACCAGATAAATTTCTTATGCAGAATTAACTCTTTGTGTTCCTACTTCCACCTTTTACTCTGTAGCTGTTTCATAGCTCAAATTAGGCTGTATTCAGCAAGTCTCTGAATCTGTCCTCATCACAATGAGTCCTATGCTTTCATTATCTTTACCAGTGCATCTTGCTGTGCTTTGGTTCATTTGCTGGGAGTATCTTTAGATCTGTAATTTTAACTTAGTTGTTTTGAATGTTCATATAAGCATGTAATGGTGATGATTACTAAGAAATCATAGGTTTAAATATTTTAATTAAACATTGTCTTAGTTTCATCTCTGCTGCTGTGATAAAGCACCCCGATCAAAGCAACTTAAAGGAGAAAGAATTTATTTGACTTATAGTTCTAAACCAAAGGACTGATATCTCTCTTTCCTTCTCTCCAGGACTCAGCCCATGAATTGGTACTGTTCAAATGCAGAGTGGCTCTTTCCATCTCAATTAACAAAAATATGAAAATCCCTCACTGGGGATTTTCACGCCTACAACCCAACCTAACCCAGACAGTTCCTTACTGAGAGTCCCTTCCTAGTCCATTCTAGATTGTGTTAAATGACAATTAAAATAAACCGTCACATACATATGATTGTTTAATGACAGTAGTCCTTGTTTTAGCATCTGACTAATATATTTATCTACTCTTCAAGAACATTGTTCATTAGTATAACATGTTTATATTGGAAATACTAGAAATAAAATGATGGAAGAAAAAGTGAGTGAAAAAATTAAATTATTTTTCTGATAACATATAAACAAAAGTTACTTCTTAGTATTCCTGTATATATTTTTTTAAATGTGACAACTACTTAAAGTATTTTACTTCTGTGATCAGGAACAACACCTAGAAGTGTGATTATTTAATTTTTAATTTTTTTCTTAATGAGTTTGTAACTATATATGAGGCACAGTGTGGTATTTTTGCTCACGTGTGGCTCACACTGATCAATCAGAATGGTTAGCACTTTGTATACTCACTGTTTCTGAGTATATAGAATCCTTGAGATATCCTAGCTCTTTACAAGATGTAAGAAGTTCTGGCATGCTCTGGCCACCCATAGTTCTGTGCTTTGATATTCACTATCCACTTTCCTATATTCCCCCAAATGCTAGCCACCCTTCTTAGCATCTAGTGATTACTACCATATTCTCTTCTGCTTTGAGACGAAAGAGTTCAGCATTTTATATGTAAAAGAGAACATCTGGTATTTGTGTTTTTGTGTCTGACTCATTTCGCTTAAGAAAACAACTTTAGTTCTATCCATTCTGTTGTAGACAATAGGGTCTCATTATGTTGTGATTTAGTAATATTCTATCCTGTACAAAACGTATTTGCCCATTAATAGATACATAGTGTCTTGGTTAGGTTTCTGTTGCTGTGAAGAGATACCACGACTGTGGCAAATCTTATAAAAGAAAAATTATGGTAGCTTGCTTGCAGTTCAGGGGGTCAGTCCATTTTTGAACTTTTGCAGGGAGTATGGTGGCATGCAGGCAGATGTGGTCTTGCAGGAGTAGCTGAGAGCCACACACTGGGTGGTATCCTAAACATAGGAAACCTAAAGCCCGCCTCCAAATTAACACACTTCCTCCAACAAGGTCATAATAACCCCAAACAAAGCCACACTTTCTAGTAGTGCCACTCCCTAAGAGATTAAGGGGGCCAATTACATTAAAACTACCACATTCCAATACCTGGCCTCCATAAGTTTGTAAGACTATCATAATGCAAAATGCTTTTGGTCCAACTTCAAAATCCCCATAGTCTAAAACAGTTCAAAACTTGTTTCAAAGTCCAAAGTCTCTTCTGAGACTCATGCAATCTCTTAACTGTAATCCCCTGCAAAATTAAAATCAAAAAGCAGATAACATACTTCCAACATATAATGGCACTAGATATGCCTCACCATTCCAAAATACAAGGAAGGGGGCATAGTGAGGAAATACTGGACCAAACCCAGACTGAAAACCAGCTGGGCAGACTCCAAATTCTGCATCTCCACTTCCATCCACCTTTGCTGACTGCAACACACTTCTTTGCTTTTTGCTGGTTCCACTCCCTGATAGCAGTTTTCCTCAGCAGACATCCCATGACTCTGGCCTCTCTAATATTTTGGGGTCTCCAAGGTAATCTAGGCTTCACCTTCACAGCTGCACAAAATGGCTTCACTGGGCCTTCATTCAGGGACACCCCTAACACACACCTGACCTGGGTCGCTTTATTCCATAACTCTTTTTCTTCTATCCTTAACTCTAAAACCAGACCCATGTGGCTAAAGCTGCCAAGGTCTGATGATTCCTGGGGCTGGAACATAGCCCCCTTGTTCAATTACTTCAATTATAATTTCAATTAAAAAACCTCGCCAGCTTTCTGTTTTCCTTACAATCTAAGTTTGACTGTCCTTGAATAAGCACTTTAGACCAGGCTGGCCTCAAACTCAGAGATCTCCCAGTCTTTGGCTTCCCAGGGCTGGGATTAAAGGTATATCCCACCACATCCGGCTTTTAGCTTCTATTTAGTTTCTTTTCACAAGTTGGAAATTTAGCTCCTTTTATTCTACTTCTTAATCCATTTATCTCCTTGAACATAGAATTTAGCTCTATTCTACTTCCTGGTGTTCTTTTTCTCCTCAAAATTTGCATTTTGTAATTTACCCTGCTCAGCTTACTTCTTTTTCATTATAAATCTTCATTAGAGTAACCACTAAAAACCATACAACAGGGTCTATACTAGGCTGTTTGATATTTTGTATGCCAATGGAATTAATCCAAAACTCTTCACCTCAGCCTCAGGCAGACTCTTCAGACAAGGGCTAAAGGCAACTACTGTCTTTGCCAAAACATCACAATAACAATCTCTAGGCAACATATTAAATTCTTCTCCTCTGAAACCTCTTGAGGTAGCCCCACAGATCATCAAATCATATTCAACACCACTGTGTTCCATGCTGCTATTAGTATGGCCCATTATGGAGTGCTTACAGCATTCCACTATTTTCTTAACCCAAGGTCCCAAAGTTGGTATTACTTCAAACAGAACTATGGTCAGGCCTATCATAGGAATGCTACAGTCCCTGGTACCAGTTTATGTTGTTGTGAAGAGACATCTTGACCACAGCAACTCTTATAAGGAAAACATTTCATTGGGGTGGCTTGCTTACAGTTTCAGAGGTTCAGTCCATTATCATCATGGTGGGGAAGATGGCAGCATGCACCATGGTGGTGCTGCAAAAGTTGCTGAGAGTCCTACATCTTGCAGGCAACAGGAAGTTGACTGAAACCCTAGGCAGTATTCTAAGCACAGGGAACCTTAAAGTCTACCCCCACAGCAACACACTTCCTCCAACAATGCCATATCCACTCCAAAAAAACCCACATCTCCTAACAGTGCCAATCTACGATTATGGGGGCCAATTAGATTCACATATAAGTTGAATCTATGATTTTGCTACTGAGGTATCTTTTTAATACAATGATTGTTTTCCCTAGGTATATTTCTAGAAGTCTGAAAATTTGGCCTTGTGGTTGCTCTACAAAAAAAGTGGACATTTTCTATACTATTAATTGCATGTATAACTTAAAGATCAGCCAACACTGTTGCTATTAGTTTCCTGTTCCTGGTTGCTGACAAGTTTATTATTATTATTTAGACTTCTGAATAATGGAAGTAATAAAGGTAATAATTTTTATCGCAATGTCTTCCATTATAATTATTCCAGTTATGAAAATGATAGGGTTTTTAAAATATCTTAGCTATTTATATGGAAACAACTTCATATGTCTTACTTTGTTCTTATTTACAAACAAGGCTACATTTAAAATTTTATTTTTGAAGTTAGTATAAAAGGTAATGGGTTTCACTGTGACATTTTAAAACATACATTTCATTATGTTTTCTTATTTGTTCCCTTCCCTCATCCTGATGTGTTTTCTGGTTCTTTGACTTGCTTGTCACGTGTATTTTATTGACCTCTCTTCCCCATCAGGATTTCTTCCTTCCCTTCTGATGACTATAGGTTTGTTGAAAATGCCATTATTATATTGAGGTATATTCATTCTATTATTACTGTCTTTGGGTCTTTTATCATAAACGGATGCTGACTTTGATTAAATGTATTTTCTGGGTCATGTGATTTTAAAGTTTTTTTAGACTTATTGATTTGTGTGTAGAATCAGTCCTGTATCCCTGAAATGAAGCCTATTTGGTCATGTTAAATGATCTTCTTAATGTGTTATTGAATTCACAAGAATGTACTGAGAATGTGTGCATCTACGTTTATGAAGGAAATATGACTATAGCTTATTATATGCTTTCTTTTGTTCTTATTCTGTTGGATGTTGGGGTTATATGAGCTTCACTGAATGACTTTGGTAGTGTGCTTTCCCTTTCTGCTTCCCAAACAGTATGGAAAATACTAGTGTTAGCTCTCTTTTTATAATTAGGTCTTTTATTACTGCTTCAAACTTGTCATTTGTTTGGATCTACTTAAGTTTTTTTTTTTATTTAATTTATTTATTTATTAAGGATTTCTGCCTCGTCCCCACAACCGCTTCCCATTTCCCTCCCCCGATCAAGTCCCCCCCCCTCATCTGCTCGAAGAGCAATCAGGGTTCCCTGACCTGTGGGAAGCCCAAGGACTGCCCACCTCTATCCAGGTCTCGTAAGGTGAGCATTCAAACTGCCTAGGCTCCCACAAAGCCAGTACGTGCAGTAGGATCAAAAACCCACTGCAATTGTTCTTGAATTCTCAGTATTCCTCCTTGTCCGCTATGTTCAGCTAGTCCGGATTTATCCCATGCTTTTTCAAACCTAGGCCAGCTGGCCTTGGTGAGATCTACTTAAGTTTTTAAAATATATCTTTGAAATAATTTTGGAAATCCTCTAGATTTCACTGGCATCTGTTGTAATATGCCCTCTTTGATGTATGATTTTATTGATTTGAGTCCTCTCTCTGTTTCTTTTGTTTAGTTTGTGTAGAGTTTTGTCTTTCTTTCTCTTTTGTAGCTTGATATATTACCTTGCATTCTCTGCCTCTCAGCCTGTGGTGAGAATGCAGTGTCTCTTGGAGACAACAGATGATTGGATCTAGTTTTGTACTTCAGTCATCCAGACTGGGTCTCTTGATTGGTGAGGTGAGATCATTTACACTTAAGATTTTATTGGGAAATATTTACTGATTTCTATAACTTTGTGGTTGTTTCTGTGTGGCTGGATTACTGTTTGATCTGTTCCTTCTGGCCTGTCTATATCAGGGGTTGGTTTGCTATGTGGGATGTGATGAATTTCCTGTTACTTATCCTTTGTTTAGCTACTCTTCACATGATATTTATTCTTTCCACTTTTGAGGGGACTTGTGTTTGTGCTTCCAAGACCTTCTAAGGGTGCAGACGTCCTGAGGGAATGATGCAGCTGTAAATGTCAAGCAGACTGCAGGGCTTCAAAAGTTTCAGGTTCTTCAGCAGTGATCAGAAGTGGATGGCTCTTGAGGTTGCCTGACCTCAGTCTCAGGACTACCAGACTTCAGGGTTGTTGCCATTCATGGGATCTGCTCCTGGCAGACTAGAGCAGAGTTAGCCTAGGCAACATCTATCCTCCAGCATTTCACAATGGCCTTCAGAGGCTGTCTATTAGCCTGTGGCAAATTAAATTCAGGTTTCTGGTGTCTTGTGATTTTTTTTGTGTGTGCTAATGTTACCAGGGTAGCTGTTTTAAACAATAAGTCCTTGCTGTAGATGGCACCTGACCCCTGTTTCCCAAGCCATACTAAGTGACAAAATGAGATTCCTACATATCACAGAGATTTCCATGTCACTAGAACCTACAATTTGACTTTGAAACTGTTGAAGCCCAGAGCTTGCCCTGAGAACAAGACTACCAGTATCTTTCTAAAGAGCGATCCTGGCTGACCTTTTTGAGGAGACTGCTGCCTCTCTGCCTGCTAAGGGGAATCACCTAACTGGCTTCTTCTCTGGATAAGATCTTTAATTTTCTTTGTACTTTAAACATATCCTACTACTGCCTTTGTGAACTTCCAGCTCTCTGTTTTTGAAGAGAGTTGTATTTTCTCTCAGTTTGATTCTTTCCCTTCACTGGGTCACCTAGAGATTCGTGTAGGCTGCCATCTTACCTGAAAATGCTTCATACATTGTGAAAGGGAAATAAGTGATGAATGGTGAAAGTTCAGTACCAGTAGAATTTTGAAACAATCATTATCAGGTTCAAGAACAAATAGAGAGCTGCACACTTTATATACATTTTATAAACCGTGCTTAGAAACTGTTATAGTCCTTTCTTCACCTTGATAAACATCCCTGGGATGAGCCAAAGCAGATTTAGTATGTTCTTTCTAACCTCAGAATGAGCCTAGCTTCTTGCCCACAGGTACACTCTAGGCTACCATAGTGCTCTTACATGTGGGTTTTAAAACAGTGCAGCTGGCACAATCTGATTGATCCCTTCAACCTTCACCATACCACAGACAGTGTCTCCTGCAGGACCCTCAGTTCTGCAGAGACTGAATGTAACCTGAAGAAGGTTTAGAGCCATTTAAACAGGGTCTTTGGGGTTCACATTTCTATACCAGGAACTTGTTTGGTACTATAAGCCCATAGGACTATACAGTGAAAGTACAGCTGACTGGTCTCTAGACTAAACTCATGGGAGGAACCCTGATGTGGAATTCCCCTCTGTATGATGTGAATATCATTGGTTAATAAAGGAACTGCTTTGGGCCTATAGCAGAGCTATAAATGAACAGAGCTAGGTGGGGAACACTAAACTGAATGCTGGGAGAAAGGAGGTGGAGTCAGGGAGAAGACATGGAGCTGCACTGGAAACAGACAAGCTGAAACTTTGCTGGTAGGCGATGACCTCATGGTGATGCACAGATTAATGGAGGTGGGTTAAATTAAGATGTAAAAGTTAGCCAATAAGAAGCTAGAGCTGCCGGCCAGTGGTGGCACACGCCATTAATCCCAGCACTCGGGAGGCAGAGACAGGCAGATCTCTGCGAGTTTGAGGCCAGCCTGGGCTACAAGAGCTAATTCCGGGACAGGCACCAAAGCTACAGAGAAACCTTGTCAAAAAAAAAAAAACAAAAACAAAAACAAAAAACAAAAACAAAAACAAAAAAACAAAAACACAAAACTAGAGCTAATAGGTTAAGCAGTGTTTTAAATAATATGGTATCTATGTGGTTATTTTGGTTCTGGGTGGCCAGGCCAAACAAGCAGCCTCCTCCTACAGAACCCAATTTACAGTTCTTCAGGAATAGTCACTGTCATTTCTGTAAAACCCTTGTTCTCCCTTTCCACAATGGGATTCATCCCCAAATATCCCAACAGTTTATCATTTTATTTAATCATTTATTAAGCATAATTTCTTTCTGTACTAGTAACTGCATGAACTCTTCCCACATTGTGGGACCCTGGTGTGAAAGTAGTCATTCAGTCAAAGAAACCTTTCTTCTCATAGTCAAATCTACATAAAGCTAGCTCCCCAAATTGTCCTTTATGGCAGAACATTTGACAAGGAGAGGAGCCTTGCAAACAGACCACATAAGAACCTCAAAAGACAGGCACCAGATAGATTACTGGGGATAGTTTTCCTTATAAAATACATTTTATTGTTCTACTAGTACTTAATATAGAAAATCTATCAAACGTTTGACTTATCAATAAATGTAGTGATTTTGCTAAAGAAATATTTAAGCATATATAAACATAAAAGTGAGAAATATATTCCTCTCCAAACATTGATTGTAAATGAATAAAGATATATAGAGATTATATATGATAGACAGATGATAAATAGGTGATAGGTGAATAGATAAAGGATAGATAGATAGAGAATGGATTGAAAGATACTGTATGATAGAAGATAGATGTACGGGTGAATGATAGATGATAGAGGATATATTTGGTATTAGATGGAGAGACAGTAACTACTTGAACATTTAGTAGATAATAGGTAATATAGACAGATGATAGGTAATAGATAATCTCTGTCAGAATATAGACTGGTGATAGATAAATGCAGACAGATGAATAAACAGCAATGATGTATAATTACTTATTTAAATTAGTAAATTGTTCATATTCTCTTAAGTAGAAACCAAAGACTTTTAGGAAAGAAAGCAATATGTATATTATTGCACCTCAAATGGGAAGGAGATTTGGGGAAAACTTGACTAGGTTTGGGGAAAACTCTACCTTCCCTTCAGGAAAAAATAGGTTTGACTTTTTTTTCAAATTCCTATTATTCTCTGGCTTATTTCATGGACACAGCCTCTTTCCAAAGCAAGATTGATGGAGAAGGGTCATCTGTCTATTGGTTAATCAAGAAACTGCCTTGGCCCTTTAATAGGACAGAAAATTAGGTAGGTGGAGTAGGCAGAACAGAATGCTGGGAGAAAGAAGCCAAGTCAGGCAGTTGCCATGATTCTCCTCTCTGAGACAGACGCAGGTTAAGATCTTTCCTGGTAAGCTACCACCTCGTGGTGCTACACAGATTATTAGAAATGGGTTAATGGAGATGTGAGAGTTAGCCAATAAGAGGCTGGAACTAATGGGCCAGGCAGTGTTTAAAAGAATACAATTTGTGTGTTGTTATTTCGGGTATAAAGCTAGCCATGCGGGAGCTGGGCAAGAACGCAGCCCGCCGCTCCTACTACACAAGATGATAAAAAATTTTAGCTCTACCTATCTCACAAAAGCACTGGCCAAATGACAAGAGGCACCTGCAGCCAGGAGCCATTAGTGTATTTGGCCCTAACACCCCCAGTTACATGAGTAAATGATACTTCAGTCTTAAAATTATTTATCTTCTCAATGTACAGAAAGCTTCTAGTTTTGGTTTCTTCATTATTATGGTTTACTTTAATAAGAAATGTTGTCATATCACATAGCCACATGCATCTTGTTCCTCATTACGGAGTGTGTGATAATAACATTCCTGCAACCTCTTTCTGAAGGAGTGTGTTATCACTCACTCCTCCTCACTGCCATGGCACCTCTTCCATTACCTTCTTTATGATGGTCGCACTTTTCTGAAACCTGTTTTTTTTTTTTTGAAAAATTAAACTCTAAATACATCATTTCCTCTTCTCCTTTTCCTCTTTTTAATTCTTCCCATTTATCCCCTCACTTTCTTTCAAATTCATGGCCTATATTTTTAACTGTTGTTACAACTCTCTCTGTGTATACATATATAACAATAATTTATAAATATGTAAATGTATTGATATGTTTAAAAATATATGTTCATATGTAATATATTGTTTATATATTTCTAAATATATAACTATAACCTGCTAAGTCTATATCATGCTAATCATTTGTATATGATTTCAAGGCTGACCATTTGGTATCAGAAAACCTATTGGGGGCTTTTCCCTGGAGAAGGCTATTTCTCCCATTCTCAGCATACTTTTGTTGCCTATAGATCTTTGCCTACAGTTGTGGCTCCATGAACTTTCCTCCTGCCATGGTAGCCTGGCATTGGTATCTTTGTTCAGGTCATTTTTAGGCAACCATGTGATGAGAATTTATGGGTGTAACCTCTTATATTTCTAGGACAAAGTCTCACAGAAAACTCACTGTTCCACTGACTCTTACAACCTTTCTGCCACCTCTTCTACTAGGATCAGTAAACCTTAGATGCAGGAGCTGTGTCATAGACACATCAGTTGGGACCACATCAACACTTGTTCTCTGCATTTTGATTGGTTGAGGTCTTCTGCAAAGATCTTTATCTGTTTCAAAGAGATGTTTCTTGAGATGAAGAAAACTGACCTTTTCTTCATGGTCTTTTGCTTGTTATTTACACAGATATGAGCTTCTCATGTCTTCAGTATTCCAAAAGCAGATATCAAATATAAATATTCAATATATTTATGCTGTCATAGATAAGTGAGACATTTTTTAATATTTTTTTTTTCATTTTAAATACCAACCCCAGTTGGTACCTCCCCTTCTCCTGCCCCCTTACTTCCCCCGTCCCACCCTCATCCACTCATCAGTGTGGGTAAGGAATGTTTTTTTCCCTTGTCTGGCACAGCAAGTTGAAGATGGACCAAGTGTTCCGCCACCCCCCCCCCCCCCCCCCCCCCGCATCACACTCATATCAAGATTGAGCATGGTATCCCACCATAGAGAATGGGCTCCAAAAAGCCAGTTCATACACCCAGAATAGATCCTGGTCCCACTGCCAGGGGTCCCTCAAATAGACAAAGCCACATAACTGTCACCCACATTCAGAGGGCCTAGTTCAGTCCCATGCAGGTTCCCCTGCTGTCAGTCATGAGTCTGTGGGCTCCAACTAACTTGGGCTGGTTGTCTCTGTGGTTTTCTCCAATATGATCTTGTTTCCATCAATTACTGGATACAAATTCCTGTTTCCTGTTGCCACGAGTAAACCCCTGGTTCTATCTACTTCATCATGCTCACTTCTGCTGTTCTATCCAAAGCCTATGAACTAGGTCAACACTTTCATCTTGGTCTAAATACTGCACTAACAAATGTTATGAATTATGGCGTTTTCTGTGGCTTTTACAATACAGCCAGTACCATTTTATCTTTCCTTTATTTTTTTTTTTGTGACAGAATATTGCTACATAGTGCCAGCTGGTCTAGATCATCCTCCTGCCTCGGCCTCTCAAGCACTAGATTGCAGGCAGGTACTAGGGAAACACTTGGCAAGTGCTTTTGCTTTGGAGGGAGTGGGCATGAGACTGGCAGGTAACAGTAGAAATGACTTACTTTTACAAGCAAACATCTAAGCCCCTGCAATGCCAGAGATAATGAGAATTCTAGTGTAGACTGTTCCTCTCCACTCATAATTAAAATTAGACTGAAAATGATCACCTCAATGATAAGCATATGTTAGTTCTTGAAACAATGACCGTCTATTATGACCTTTTGGTTTCTGAATAAGTGTGTGGGGAGATCAAGAGTAAAATATCTCTCCTCCTTTTTTTGTCAACCCAGAAGTTTATGTTACTTATCTCTAATCCAGAAGAAAAATGAAATTTAAAAATTTAATCTGAATCGTTTTCTTACTGTCTTTCATAGGTTTTTCCTCAGAACGGACATTCAACCAATAGATGTGCACATTAGCAAAGAAGAGCAGTGGACTCTCAGTTGTGACCACTTTGCTTCTGCAGGACAGCTGTCAATGTTCTCCTCTGCGATCTGTTCCTGGTTATCTTCCCTGTGGCCGGAATACAGGAAAAATAAGGACCCCTGAAACACAACAGAGCAGCAAGAAATGCTGTAACCAAGCTGAGGTTTTCTCCACAAATGAAGCGGGGCAGCTGCTTATATGACACATTGTTCCTTCAACTTCAAAACTCTCTTCAATTAAATGCTGATGGGTTTGCAAAGATGGTGTCAGGACTTGCCTGACTCCAGCTATGGCACTCTGACATTATATACTAATTTAGAATAACAGATATTAAGACAGGCAAGGTGGAACAATCCTATAATTCCATGAAAAAGTTGAGGCAGGAGGATTGCAATGAGTTTGAGGCCAATCTGAGTTGCAACACAAGTGCCACATCAGCCAATATTCCATCTCAAAAAATTAATAATATGTGATATAGTCTCTGGGAGAAAGCCTTTTTCCATAGTTGCTAACTTAGTTATTCATTGGTTTGACAGTTGGACTAGATCATATGTTCATTATTACTGAATTTGAAACTAAATGAATTTGAACAGACAATCAAAAGATCTATAGACACCCCTGATTAAATGGGTGACCCAAACTGAATAAAATGATAAACATGAACTGTCCTTCCAACGGATCATTTTTAGGGTTGTCAGAAATTATGAGCCTCTTTCGTCTTTGTATAAAATGAATTATGAAAGGGTAATGCCCTAAAAGGATGGAGATGGCCTCCTTCTCTCTACATGTAGGTAGCAAGAATTGCCAGATACATGCATTGAGGTTCTTTCTCTTTGACATCTTGTGGATTTGAGCAATGGTTTAAGAAAACTTAACTATGACTTCTTGAAACTAATTAGCCTGAAAATAATATATACGTAAGTTCTATTGCAGTTGAGTTGCAAAGTGATCGATCAGATTTCTGAAGGAGTTCCTGTTTGTCAGGATGAGCGTTCAAGACAAGAGTGTGAGATCTGGAAATAGCTCTCACATCTAGCTGAACTTAAATAAAGCTGGGAACATCCAGGGCATGTGCAAATAAAACAACCGGATCTGTCTAACTTCCCTTCCAAAATTATGCAGCTTGTCTAACTCAAACAAATTTTGTTTTACTTTGTGGGTACACACTGCATAATGAGGTTAAAAAGAAAAGTCTTAGGAAACTAAGCATTTTTCCTTTGGGCTTTGTCTATGCTCTAACTTAACTTTTTTTATTTTTTATTGAGAAAAGGAAAAAAAGTATCCGCCTCCTCCCAGCCTCCCATTGCCCTCCGCCTCCTCCCCCCTCCCCCCTCCCCCCACTCCTCTCCCCCTCCCTCTCCAGTCCAAAGAGCAGTCAGGGTTCCCTGCCCTGTGGAAAGTCCAAGGTCCGCCCCCTCCGTCCATGTCTAGGAAGGTGAACATCCAAACTGGCTAGGCTCCCACAAAGCCAGAACATGAAGTAGGCTCAGAACCCCATGCCATTGTCCTTGGCTTCTCAGCAGCCCTCATTGTTCACCATGTTCAGAGAGTCGGGTTTTATCCCATGCGTTTTAAGTCACAGTCCAGCTGGCCTTGGTGAGCTCCCAATAGATCAGCCCCATTGTCTCAGTGGGTGGGTGCACCCCTCGTGGTCCTGACTTCCTTGCTCATTTTCTCCCTCCTTCTGCTCCTCATTGGGACCTTGAAAGCTCAGTGCAGTGCTCCAGTGTGGGTCTCTGTCTCTATCTCCATCCATCACCAGATGAAGGTTCTATGGTGATATGCAAGATATTCATCAGTATTCCTATAGGTCATTTCAGGTTCCCTATCCTCAGCTGCCCAAGGGACTAACTGGGGACATCAGAATGAGGGCTGGAGAGATGGCTCAGAGTTTAAGAGCATTGCCTGCTCTTCCAAAGGTCCTGAGTTCAATTCCCTGCAACCATATGGTGGCTCACAACCATCTGTAATGGGGTCTGGTGCCCTCTTCTGGCGTGCAGGCATACACACAGACAGAATATTGTATACATAATAAATAAGTAAATATATATATAAATAAGTATAAATATAAATATATATATATAAATAAGTATATATATAGTATATATATATTTACATATATATAAAAGCAGAATGATCCTGCCACATTAGTTTCCAAGCCCCTTGTTTATGCTGCCATTTTTCAGAAAGACAAGTCATCCTTGGGTGTTACTTTACTTCATGTATTAAAAGGCAAAGTATTGACTCAGGGCCCACAAGAACAAATTCTCAGCACAAAGGAGATTTATTTGCACCAGAGGGACAGAGGACAGGGAATAAGAGACAAAGATGGGAGACAGAGGGCAAGAGAGAAGGGAAGGGAGCAAGAGAAAGGGGGCAGGGGTATTTGTCCTGGAGGAGGGACAAAGGACTGCCACTTGATAGAGGAGGCAGACAAGGCCCATATGCAAATGGTGGTTTATCAAGGAAAAACGGGAAACCCCATGTTGGGATAAGGTGTTTAATTTTAATTTGGCAAGTTAATTAAGTGAGCCAAAGGAGACTTTTTATTGCTGAACTTTAATACTTGGATTCAGTATTTGATTGCTTTGGTGGTCAGACTCAAGAGCAGGGACTGGCAAAATAAGAAACTAGATCTTGAGGGCTAGCTTCAGGAATTAATCTAATGAGTTTTAGCAAGGCATAGGGAATGGGAGAGCAAGACAGGGCCTGCCATGTGGGAGCCCACAGAAATGGGTGTTTGGAGCCACATGTTAGCTAGAGTGGGCTAGTGTCCCTTCAAGTATTCCAGAAAAACAACTGTCATCTTTAAGAAGGCATATATATTGCGTATTGGAATTCCATTTCTTCACATTGTTAAAAAAAAAAGTCATTGTAGTGTCTGTTTCTCTTTAAATTAAGTCTATGAAACAAGATGTGCTTATAGAATAAAAACTGTACACACAAGAAACACTCCACAGGCCAGTAACGAATGCCTGCAGCAATAAAACATGGTTTAACTATCCAACTTGACCCCATGCTATTACCAATTAACAACGTTCTGAACACTGACAAGAATGCATCATTTTTGACCTTGGGGGAGAATAGCCTACATTAATAAGAACTAATTTCATTTTTTTCTCCCAGTGTGAGGGACTGACCTACAAGTGTGTAAAGAGAACCCTTTATGCAGAGTTTAACAGTTTAAGAGAGATTTTAATCCCCCAGTCTTCCTAAATCCCTCTCCCCAGCAGCATGTCTGGAGACTTCTCTTCTTGGGATCATAATAAGGTTCATATCCTCATATCTGTGGCTCTATTTTATTTTCACAGAGACTTTGTGGACATTAGTGAGGAATAGCTGTGTTGCTTTGAAAGGAAAGGAGGTCATGACGCCTGTCTGGGGAAGGAAACATGAAAGTAGGCACACTTCAAGAGTCTGGGTGATACTGGAGAATTTGATCTTTGGCTTGAAGACATCACATGAGGGAAAGCATGTGTTCCCTTTGTTTTGGTTGCAATGTGAGTTTAGTAGAAAACTGCAGGTCTGGTAACACCTGGGGCATAGGTCAGCTTTGCCTCCTCCTTGCTGGCTTCACTCTGATTTATTTGCTTTAGGCTTTGTTTTCTGTTTTGTAGTGTATTCACTGAGCTTTGACACCACCAAGGGAAGTATAATTATGTTCTGGTGATGGGTGATCGATCTGAAGCTTACAGAGGATCAGTGATCTTCCCAGAGACCTATGACAAACAGGTGACAGAGCCAAGATTCAACACTGAACACAGAGGGGCAGTCGGGTGTGTGAATGTCACAGCTCTGCATTCTAGGACACTTCAGAAAGTTCTGTTCACTGTGATGGTCCACTTGGTCTTCATTAAGTTCTATCATAGAGGAAAATTTTGACAAGAAATTAGAGAAAACACTACATACCATATAGAATTATTAAAGTTGCATCCTGAGTTAAGAGAAATCTTATTTAGATCATGTGAAGAAAGTAAGATGTTTACAAAGTGTGTGACACTCCAGGTTTGGGCATGTTGTTGCTTTTGGCTTTCAACTTTTTTAACAAAGGTTTAACAAAGGCCAGTCACTAGTAGAATCAGATCTAAAATATATGTAGCACGGTGTAGGTGGACTTATCTGTGCCACTAACTGCTCTCCAAATAACCACACAAAAACTTATATTAATTATAAATGCTCATTACTAACTAGCCCTTACAACTTAAATTAACCCTTACTTCTTATCTAAGTTCTACAACATTGTTCATGGCTTGCTACCTCATTTTCTACAGGTCCTGCTTCCTCAGCATCTGCCTTGAGACTCTCAGACTCTTCCCTTCTTCCCAGCATTTTTTTTTACCTCCCAAATCCTGCCTAGCTGCTGGCCAAACAGTTTTTTTATTAACAATGAGAGCAACACATATTCACAGTGTACAAAGATTGTTCCACAGCAGTAGGAAACAGATATTGGAGGGTAATGTTGAGTCTAGCTGTCATGACTTACATACCCTCTTCTTTTCTTTTAAGCAGCCCTTCTGTCTGCCTTCATGAACTACATGTGAATGGATCCATATTCGAAGGGGAGGGCAGAACAGTTGTCAGCAGAGTATCTCCCCCAGCTTAGGGTCCTGTTGCTGCTTTTTCTTGTTTATTTGTTTCTGCCATTTTTTCTCTCATCTTGCTGAGATCCGCATGATTCGAGTTCCTAGAGAGTCATTCTGTAGCATTAAAGATATAACTGCATGGAGGTTTCTTTCTCTGTCCAATTGCTTGCACCCAAGTTACAGGGTTCAAAAGAAAAAAAAAGGTTTCTATAGTCTCTACTTGTCAGTTATTTGAGGAATCATTTTGTGTGACCAGTTTCTCTTTCATAGGATTCCTTTCCCCATCTTCTTCTCTAAGAGAGAACACTGCATGAAGAACACTCTATTAAGTTTACTTCTCTGCTGCTATGATAAAGCTCTGATCCAAAGCAAGTTGGAGAAGAAAGGGTCTTATCAAGTTTACAGGGAACAGACCATTTAGAGAAGCCAGAGCAGGATCTCAAGACAAGAACCTCGATGAAGGAACTGAAGTAGAGAACATGAAGAAATTCTGCTTTCTGCCTCCCTCAGCTTGTTTGCTTTCTGGCTTGCTCAGTTTGCTTTATTATAGAACCCAGGACCACCTGATCACGGATGGCTCTACTCACAATGAGCTATGCCCTCCCACAATCATTAATCATGAAAACTCCCTGAAGATATGCCCACAGACCAATGTGATGGAGGTACTTTCTGAGTTGAGGTTCCCTCTTCCTAGGTGACTCTAATCTGTGTCAAATTGAACGAACTAACCAGCACAAGCAGTTACACTCCTCGTCTTTGTGATTCTATAGGAGAGGAACCATTTCTCACCATACACCTACACACATCACACACTACCACATATATATATATATATATATATACATATATATATGGCATATACATTTGCATGTTCTTCATATAGATACTGCACCTATTATATGCATATATATGTGTGTGTAGCAATATATATATACAATATTGATCACATAAATACAACATACACTCACATTGTACATTCCTCATGAGAACCTTACACACATACGTGAAACAAAAGAACACTCTGCCTCCTCAATCTTGTAAGCTAACTACTTCAAGTATCATGCCAAATAGGTATGGAGAGAGTGGACATCCTTGTTTTGTTCCTGAGTTTGGTGGAAATGAGTTTCTTCTATTCAGTTGATTTGGATGCAGGGTTTGCTGCAAATTGTCTTTATTATGTTGTGGTATATCCCTCATATTCCTCATTCCTCCAGGATTTTTATCATAAAGGGATATTGCATTGTCAGGGCCTTTTATGCATATAATTAGATGATAATGTGGTTTTTGTCTTTTAATCTGCTTATGTGTTGGATTAAGTTTATTGATTTACATATATTGAACCATCCCTTCATCTCTGGAATGAAGTCAAGTTGATCATCTTTTTGATGTTTTCTTAGATTTGGTTTGCTAGTATTTTATTGAGATTTTCTGCTTCTATGTTCAGAAGGAAGGTTGTTTTATAAGTCTCTTTTTATTATGGTGTTTGTGTGATTTTGGTATCAGGGAAATGGTGGCTTTAAAACAAGAATTAGGAAATGTTGCTTCAATTTCTATTTTGGAGAGTAATTTGAGTAATGTTGGCATTAACTCTTCTTTGAAGGTCTGGCACAGTTCTACACTGAATCCATCTAGCCCTGAGCTGTCTTTTGTTGGGAGATTTTTTAAAATTACTGCTTCTATTTCACCAGGGGTCATGGATCTGTTTAAATTGCTTATTTGACCTTGATTTAACTTTGGTAGCTTTTGTATATCAAGAAATCAATCCGCCCGGCGGTGGTGGCACACGCCTTTAATCCCAGCACTAGGGAGGCAGAGGCAGGAGGATCTCTGTGAGTTTGAGACCAGCCTGGTCTACAAGAGCTAGTTCCAGGACAGGCTCCAAAACCACAGAGAAACCCTGTCTCAAAAAACCAAAAATAAAAAAAAATAAATCCATTACTTTAAAGTTTTCTAGTGTGGTGGAATACAGATTTTTTTTCTCTTTTTGTTATTGAGAAAAGGAAAAAAAAACAAGTTTCGCCTCCTCCCAGCCTCCCATTTCCCTCCCCCTCTTCACACCCTTCTCCCCTCTTCCCATCCTTCTCCCCCTCCTCCCACCCTTCTCCCCTCTTCCCATCCTTCTCTCCCTCCCCTCTTCCCCCCCCCCTCCAGTCCAAAGAGCAGTCAGGGTTCCCTGCCCTGTGGTAAATCCTAGGTCCTCCCCCCTCCGTCCATATCTAGGAAAGTGAACATCCAAACTGGCTAGGCTCACACAAAGCCAGCACATTAAGTAGGATCAAAACCCCATGCCATTGTCCTTGGCTTCTCATCAGCCCTCATTATTTGCCATGTTCAGAGAGTACGGTTTTATCCCATGCTTTTTCAGTCACAGTCCAGCTGGCCTTACTGAGCTCCCAATAGATCAGCTCCACTGTCTCAGTGGGTGGGTGCACCCCTCGTGGTCCTGACTTCTTTGCTCATGTTCTCCCTCCTTCTGCTCCTCATTGGGACCTTGGGTGCTCAGTGCAGTGCTCCAATGTGGGTCTCTGTCTCTATCTCCATCCATCACCAGATGAAGGTTCTATGGTGATATGCAAGATATTTGTCAGTATTGCTATAGGATAGGGTCATTTCAGGTTCCCCATCCTCAGCTGCCCAAGGAACTAACTGGGGACATCGCCTTGGGCTCCTGGGAGCCACTCTAGGTTCAAGTCTCTTGCCAACCCTAAGGTGGCTCCCTTAACTAAGAATTGTGCATTCGTGCTCCCCTATCCAACCTTCGTTTATCCAAATCATCCTTTTTCCCCAAGTATCCCCCATCCTCCCCTTCTCCCTTTTCTCTCCCCATCTCCCCTTACCCCCATTCCACCCCACCCCTAAGATTCCAATTTTCTCCCCGGCAATTTTGTCTACTTTCCATAGCCAAGAGGATAACTATATGTTTTTCCTTGGGTTCACCTTCTTACTTAGCTTCTTTAGGTTCACCAATTGTAGACTCCATGACCCTTTGTTTATGGCTAGAAACCAATTATGAGTGAATACATCCCCTGTTCATCTTTTTGGGTCTGGGTTACCTCACTCAGGATAGTGTTTTCTATTTCCATCCATTTGCATGCAAAATTCGAGAAGTCATTGTTTTTTACCGCAGCGTAGTACTCTAATGTGTATATATTCCGCACTTTCTTCATCCATTTTTCCATTGAAGGGCATCTAGGTTGTTTCCAGGTTCTGGCTATTACAAATAATACTGCTATGAACATAGTTGTACAAATGCTCTTGTCATATGATTGGGCATCTCTCCACCAAATAACTTTTACAGCTGATAAACACCTTTAGTAATGTGGCAGGATACAACATCAACTCCAAAAAATCAGTCGCCCTCTTATACACAAAGGATATGGAAGCAGAGAGGGAAATCAGAGAAGCTTCACCTTTCACGATAGCCACAAACAGTATAAAATATCTTGGGGTAACTCTAACCAAGGAAGTGAAAGATCTATTTGACAAGAACTTTAAGGCATTGAAGAAAGAAATTGAGGAGGATACCAGAAAATGGAAGGACCTCCCTTGCTCTTGGATTGGGATGATCAACATAGTAAAAATGGCAATTCTACCAAAGGCAATTTATAGATTCAATGCAATCCCCATCAAGGTCCCATCAAAATTCTTCACAGATCTGGAGAGGACAATAATCAACTTTATATGGAAAAACAAAAAACCCAGGATAGCCAAAACAATTCTATACAATATAGGATCTTCTGGAGGCATTACCATCCCTTACTTCAAACTCTATTACAGAGCTACAGTGATGAAAACAGTGTGGTACTGGCATAAAAACAGAGAAGTCGACCAATGGAATCATATAGAAGACCCGAATTTTAACCCACAAACCTATGAGCACCTCATTTTCGATAAAGGAGCTAAAAGTATACAATGGAAGAAAGAAAGCATCTTCAACAAATGGTGCTGGCATAACTGGATGTCAACCTGTAGAAGAATGAAAATAGACCCATTTCTATCACCATGCACAAAACTCAAGTCCAAATGGATTAAAGACCTCAATATCAGTCAGAACACATTGAACCTGATAGAAGAGAAAGTGGGAAGTACCGTACAACAGATGTGCACAGGAGATCGCTTCCTATGTGTAATCCCAGCAGCACAGACATTAAGGGCAACATTGAATAAATAGGACCTACTAAAACTGAGAAGCTTCTGGAATACAGATTTTTAAAGTATGTTCTTTGATTCTCTGAATCTCCTTAATGTGTGTTGTAATATCCCCCTTTTCACCTCTCATTTTACTAATTTGGATCTTCTATGTATGCCTAGATAGGTTAATTTGAGTTAGCATTTATCATTAATTTTCTCAAAGAATTAAATTTTCATTTCATTGATTTTTAAAATATTGTTTGTTATTGTTTTATTAGTGTCAGCCCTGAGTTGAGTTACTTTTTTCCTGCAGATTCTTTTGGGGTATAATTTATTCTTAGTTTTTCAGAATTTTCAGATATTTCATTAAGTTACTAATATAATATTTCTCCAGCTTTTTTGTTTTTGTTTTTCTGTTTTGTTTTGTTTTTTTGTGCAGGCACTTAGTCCAATGAACTTACCTCTTAGAATTAGTTTCATTCTATCTTATAGGTTTGGGTATGTTCTATATTTATTTTCATTCAGGTTTAAAATTTTTTTATTTTCTTCTTGATTTTTGCCTTGATCCAATTTTGATTCAGTTGTGAATTGTTCAGTTTCCATGAGTTTGCACAGTTTGTTTGTTTGTTTGTTTTGGGTTTTGGTTTTTTGTTTGTTTTGCTATTTCTATTCTTGAAGTACATCTTTGAACCATGGTGGTCAGATGGGATACAGGATGTTACTTTAATTTTTTTTAATATCTGTTGAGACTTATTTTGTGTCCTAATACATGCTCAGTTTTGGAGAAAGTTCTTTGAGTTGCTGAAAAGAAAGTATATTCTTTAGTAGTTAGGTGAAATGTTCTGTAGCTATCTGCTAGGTCCATTTGATTTATGATATCACATAACTCTAGCATTTCTATGTTTAGTTTTTGTCTGTATGACTTGCTTATTGACAAGAGAAGAGTATTAATGTCTCCCACTATCACTGTGTGAGGACCAATATAAAATTTTAGCTGTAGTAGTATTTGTTTTATGAACATGGGTACTTCTGTCTTTGGTAAATAAGTGTTTAGAATTATAACATCTTCTCAGTGGATTTTTTGTTTAAGAAGTATATATTGTTCTTTCTATCTTTTTTGATTAGTCTTCATTTGAAGTCTATCTTTTCATCTTTTCAGATATTGAAGTAGCTATATCTGATTCCTTCTTGGGTCTCTATGCTCAGAATACTGTTTTTCATACTTTTAAACTAGGGTGATATGTATCCTTGATGGTGAGATATGTTTCCTGGAGAGCAGAAAGATGGATTTTTAATCCAGTCTGTTACTCTGTCTTTTTATTGGGGCATTGAGACCATTAATACTGAGAGTTATTAGTGAACGGTGTTTTTTTCATTCTTGTTATTTTTTTTTTTTTGCTACGATGTATTTTACTTTTCTTCTGCATTTACTGTTCTTAGATTATTTATTCCTGTGTTTTCTTGGGTGTGACTAACCCCTTAGAATAAAGTTTTCCTTCCAAGACTTTCTGTAGAGTTGGATCGGTAAATAGAAACTACTTAAATTTGTTTTTATTGTTGAATGTTTTTCTTTTCCTATCAGTTTTGATTTCTAGTTTTGCTGGGTGTTGTAGGCTGTCATCTGTGGTCTTTCAGAACTTGTAGAACCTATGCCCAGGCTCTTTGATTTTAACAGTCTGCATTCAAAAGTTAGGTGTTACTCTAATGGCCCTGCCTTTAGGTGTGACTTGTCTTTTCACTTTGTAGCTTTTAATATCCTTTTTGTTCTATACATTTAGTGCTTTGATTTTTACGTGTGGTCAGGAGCTTTCTTCTGGACCTGTCTATTTGATGTTCTATATACTTCTTGTACCTCAATAGGCACCTGTTTCTTTGGATTGGGGAAGTTCTTGTCTAATAAGTTTGTTAAAAAAAAAATGTTTTCTGTGCCTTTGACCTGGGTTTCTTTTCATTCTTCTATCCCTGTTATTTGTAGGCTTTGTCTTTTCGTAGTACCCTAAATTTCCAGGATGTTTTGTACCTAGATTTTTTTGTTTGCTTGCTTTCTTGTTTTTAGATTTTACATTTTCTTTGAGTGAGCATCCCATTTCTTACACCTTGTCTTCAGATCCTGAAAATTTTTCTTCTATATCTTATAATCTGTTGTTGAGGTTTTTGTTTGACATCCCGAGTTTTTCGTTTTTAGTATGCATTTCTTTAGTGATTTTATTTCTACTTTCATGTCTTGAAACACTTTCACGGTTTCATTCCACTGCATTTTCATATTGTGTATTAAGGCATTTGTTCATATCCTTTTTAAGATCTTTGAACATATTGGTAATTACTGTTTTGAATATCTTATCTTGCACTTTACCTAAATTCCATTTCTAATGTTCTATTGCTGTAGGGTTACTGGCTTGTGGAGGTGGTACATTTTTTGGCTATTCATGTTTGTACTTTTGCTCTAGAATCAAGGCATCTGGAAATATGATGTTTGAGGTGTTCCTTGGTGTTTCAATATCTTATTTTGTCTTTGTTGGAAGGGTGTTCCATTCTTTGGGTGTTGTTGACCAATCTGGATTTTAGAAGTGTGGTAGTTATGGGGTCTCTGATAAAGTGTGCTTCTACTGGTAGTTGGGTGATATCAAAAAGTAGAGACGGTGTAGGACAAAAGGCTGAAAGAGGTCATTGGAGAAGACTGGGATACCCTGAATGTGTATCAAGAGGTTGAGACCCAGGGAATAGACATAGGGTAGGAAGAGGGCATCTTCCAGGCAGGCTGTAGCAGGATTAAGAGTATGTCTGGAAAGACCAGAATGAAGAACTAGAAGGATAATGAAAAATTTCTTACCTGCATCCTATCCCAGTGTGGCCACTGAAGTCCCCGCCACTCCCTGCCAGAAAGTGTTTCAAAGTAATGGAGATAGACTAGATGGGAAGGCTAAGAAGAAAAGAAGGAAAGGTTAGGAAGACCCTGGATCCACACCAAGAGGCCAAGTAGGTTTTATTGTAAAAGATTTGTTTGCTTTTTATTCCTTTATTTTGATATGCAAAATCTTACTTCTTGTACCTCAGTTTTGAAATCACCCTATCTTCTGGCTTGTATTCTGATGGTGGTGATGGTCATAGAACTCAATAACTTTGGATTCTTAACCGTTGTGTTTTCCAAACAAGGAGGATCACCTGGTCCTAGTGGCTAATTCCCCATTTGCTTTGCCTTTAGAGGGTACACTCATAGGTTTTCACAGTTGAGGCCAAGGCCTGATTACAGGACTGTTCTCATGAGATGAGGCCGAGGATATCATGTCCAGATTTGATTCTCCCTTTTAGAGCAAACAACATCTTGGAAACACCTCAGAACTAGAAGATCTGATGTTGGTCAAGACTTAGAAGAAGATTGGCAGCAATGTCCTGGTCTTGAGAAGCAGACTCCTGGGCATCATTCCATGAATTTTATGTTTCATCATGTTTCTTCTAGGAAAAGAATCATGCAGGTATACTAGGACTGACAACAATATCAAAGAGACTTCAACAATTTAAATAAACAACCTTGAAAATCAGTTTTGCCTTTAAATACAGTTGAAATGAAAGCACAAGAGAAATTCATTGGAGGGTTACACAAAATACTCCCCAGCAAAGCCACTAGGATCAGATAAATACATTGGCATCAGCTTAGTAAACTTTGGAGAAAAGTGACCTGGGGTTAGGGAGAAAAGTTGCATTACAAAGGTCAAATATGCAGCAAAATTCTTGATTTGGAAAATTTGAAGAGCTGGTGAAGCTTCAGTGTCGATAACTAAGATTTTTGAGAAGTCAGTTGTCCTCCTTTGTTGATGTTCCCAATGTTCTTAAGAAAAATCTTCAAGGCCACAAACATTAAGCAGTTACAAAGGTGAGCTGCCAATGTCACACAGCCTGTGTCACCTCTGGTTATGGGACCCTCACCCTGCTGTCACCTTGTCTGTAGACTCAGTTTTTCTGGTTCTGAGATGTTCCCAAGATGTTGTTTTCCTAAAAGTGAGAATCAAAGCTGGGCATGACATCCTTGGCCTCATGAGAATAGTCCTGTAATTAGGAATCTTCATGTTTGAATGTAACTTTGGCCTTGGACTCCACTATGAAAACCAATGAGTGTAGCCTCTAAAGGCAAAGCAAATGAGGAATTAACCACTGGGACCAGGCGATCCTCCATGTTTGGAAAACACAGCTGTTAGGTACTCAAAGCTGTTGAACTCACAGTATGGGCGTAAAAGAACTCTAGTCAATCTTTCTTCAGCAGTTCCATCTGTAATTTGAGACTACCTAGCTTGGCCTTATATGCGGAGTAAACAATGGCACCATCAAAATCCTGACATCCTGGAGGAGGGCTAATTGAAGTCCCTTTGTGTGCACAATCAAATAATGCTCTGCATTGGTCTTAGCCTTTTGCATTTATATGGGCACATTCAAGACTTTCACACCACATGAGCATAGCCTATAACTGCAAGGGGAACAAACAGATTTCTTTTTTCTCCCAGTTAGAGGCATACTAAAGGGTGCTGCAGAGGCCATGCCACATTGATCTGGGCTAGGCTTTCTTACACCATCTGGCTCCTTTTCTAGGGATATCCTTAACTAACCCATCAGGGCCTTCTCTCCTATACATCCATCCACGTGAAAACAACAAAGGGAGTCAATTGTGCTGGTTCTCTGTGTGAGCCCCCATACCAGGCTTGTTAGCAGAAGCCTCCTTCACCCAGCCTGCCTAGCCTCCCTTTCTCAGTCAGGAGTCTTCATTTAAGTCCCTTTTAATGAGAGGAGCTGAGCGCTAACTCAATAGTTCCAACCTTCCTCTTAAAGAAACTTGAAGGGTGAACTCCACCCTCCTAGCACAGCCACTTCCAACAGCATCCCTAATAAGATTCTGTAATGTTTCCCTACGGTATTTATGCAGTGCCTACGCAGTTTTATTTTCAGAACCACTGTGCTCCTTTTCAGAATCACTATGTTATAGGAAACCGATTCCATTTGAAGTACGACCCATCTCTTACTATTTTCCCAAATTAGCTTGTGGATTTATATAATTAGAAAACTTATGAGTAATGTAGACGGCCGGAAAAGTTGGTTACTCAGAGATAAATATTAGAAACTCCTTCAACCATGCAGCTTAAAAGTCCTAGACTGCTTATTATTTCATTGGGTAAAACTTGTTCACTGAAGAGGTGTATTTGGCAGTCAAAACAGGAGGAACAGCTGAAAGAGTTAGCTCTGCTTCCAGTGAACTCAGTGATTCATTTGGAGCTATGTAAGCCATTTAATCAAGAGGTGCTTAAATAATGTGTGGCCCAGGGTAGCTTGCTGACTTGTGGTGATTCTTTTGATTTGAAAAGAATCCATATGGCTCTCAGACCACTTATTACATCACCAGGAAGTCTATTCTTCCTGTTCCTTTTGTCCTTGTTCCCAACTTACTGTGTTCTTCAAATGTATTGTGTCCAAAGACAAATTTCAAAGTGATTCATGTTGGGGGCACATGCAGGCCTTCAAACTCACCACCGAGAATCTTGACATTATTTAATGGAAAACGGAAGCCAGTTTATATTTTTACACCTTCCATTTACTTGGCATACTCTAACCAGGCTTGCCAAACACTACTGCCAACTTTCTTCATCTACGAGACAGGTTTGACCCACTGCGGCATCTCACTTGTCACATCCTTGGTAGGTTGTCCATGCCAAGCTGCCTATCTTTCTTAGTAGCAGAGAGGTCCACATGTCAACTTAGGGACTTCACCACAAGCCGCAGTTTTGTCATTTTAGTGTTAGTCCTTCACTGTAAGGAAGTTCATCACTCATATTTACAAATGCTGTTCTCAAAGTGATCACCAGCAGTAGCAGCGCCAGCTAGGGGCTTTCTAGAATTGCAAATTATCAGACCATAACACAGAATCTGGATTAGAAACTCAGTGTGAGAGGTTGCAGATCTGCTTTGACAACACTGCCCTCCACCCCCGGGATGGTGGGTTTAATACCAGCTTGCCTGAAAGTGGAATCATCCAAGCAGGAGCCACACCTGAATAACTCTTCTAATTTGTCTTACCCAGTGTGGAAAAATCCCCTGTCCCCAAATGTGGACAGCACAGTCTGTTAGCAATCCAGATAAAAATGGCACGGCCGAAGGAAGATTATTTGCCTTCTCCTCCATTGCCCTTCCATCTTGCCTGCCTGAACTTTTGTTTTACTGTTGAACTGAGTAGATTTACAGTGTTGCTGCTGCTAATTCCTTTGCTGATAACAGAATCACTGGGTCATTATCCCAGGTTTCCACTATTGCGTAAGGACCAGTCTTTCTCCAGGAACTTCCCAGGTTTTCAGTGTCAGATTGGGACTGCTAAGGCACTCACAAGACTGGGGTACTCCCAGGTTTGCAGCCTCTCAGGCAAGCCAAACCTTTTGCTGCTACTTTAGTGTGTTTATTTGATAAATTCTTTTAGTATATATTCATTTAATCTGTTCTGTTTCTCTAGCGAACCCTGACTAACACTCTCCTAAAGCCTTATTGACACATATACTTAAGAGTGAACCTTACCTGCCCCTTAGCTGGGGAAGTGTCTTACTGTATGTTCTATTCTTACTCACAGCTCAAAAACACAGTGGCCAGAATGGCACAGGAGACTTGAATAATCTTTTTCTTAAAACCATTGTCTTTAGTAGAAAAAAAATGCTGAATTTTAACATTTTCTCATTCACAGTCAAATCCATTTCAGCACATTAGTCATAAGTTTGCTTCTGGAAAGGGGGACCTGTTTAAAGGGAGAGACCAGTTACAACGCAGTAAGGTGGCCAGAATGGCAGAGATGTACAGGCAGTCATTGTTCCTCGTGTGCCTCTCAACTTAAAACCTGCGTGTGTTTTCAACATTCAGTCATAAGAATCTTTACCTGTAAGAATTTTTCCTTCCGCATTACTAAGCTAAAGCACATCGTTGAATGTTATCTTGTCCTTCATTGACTTTCTTCTCAGTGTTCTCTAGTCGTCTTGACTGGCCTTTTCATCCTGGATGATCTTCAGTCTGTGGTCTCATTCGCTTCTCCTTGTCTTTTTCTGGCATCTACTTAATATCTGACGATATCAGGTCTCCTCTTCTATTAGGGGGCATCCTCTAGATTCAGAGTCTAGAAGAGCAGAAAGAGGCTGAGAGAGCATATTCAAAAAGGGAATTCACTAGGGTGGCTTACATGAGTGTCTGCATGCTAGAGAAGCTGAAACCCCAATTACTGCTCAGTCCATGCAGATAGATGACCCAGAATCCCAATCCAGTGATGAATGTCTGGGAAATTCCTGGGAAGTCCTTACTCTTAATGTTGGAATGCCAAAGGTGCTAGCTGGTGCCTGATGTTAGCAGAGGTGGCATTGGTTACAGAAGGAGGAGGGATAGATACTCTCATTCAGGAGAGAGCAATGCCAGGCAGGCAATTAGACTGTTTGTTCCTCAAACTTTTTGTAATCTAGACCACAAGTAGGAAGTTGCCACTACCTCAAAGGATGATCACCCTTAGTTAATCCTTCCCGTAAATGTCCCCACAAACCTGATCAGAAGTGTGTCACTTGGGTGATTCCAAATCCTGGAAGGCAGACAATCAAGATTAGTCAGCACACCTCCCTTGTGAAGGTCAACATTGAGCATGGAAAATTATCAAGAGATCGGGAACAGTCTTTAACATACTGAGCCACCTCCAATTCTGTGTCATTGCCCTCTCTGTACGTATCTTCCAGCCTTTGGAAAAACAATACCTTTGGTCAAGTTACAAGAAGTGGACACTCTTAACCATATTAATGATAAGATGACCCAACCCAGAGGACAGACAATTTGACACAGAGTGTGTCCCCCATTCCCTTAGATGGGTATATACAGAAAGATAGGTGAACCCTTCTTAGGGAGGTCTAGTTAGCCTCAGGGACTGCTGAGTATGAGGTGCACAGATCTAAAAGCCCAATTTTCATGCCACAGCTTATCCTGGTGCCTTTCTCCTGTCAGCTTGTACGACCTGATCCACAGTCCCCAGCTGCTTTCTGCTGCATCCAAAGCTATGTTGCTTAAAGCATCGTTCTTGGTCTGGTACTGTGAGCTAGAGGCAAAAAATCCTAGAGCTCTGCTGTAGACTCAACCCAAGAAGCAGCAGTTTGTAACCACATCCTGCAGAGGGTTGTGCTGCCTATTCGAGGGGAGTCGTGTGCATAGCAGGTCTGCAGTAAATACCTATTGGTTGAACAAACAAGTGAATTCCTCCTTCAAAGACATCAAATTCGATCACATTTTCCCTTTGAGCAGCCCTTCACCACGTGTTTATCTCCACCCTTCCTCTGTTCACAGGGCTCTAGAACACAGTGTGAAGAGATTTAACCACTGCATCAAACTTTCCTGGCTCTTTCAGTGATTTATACTGGCAGATCTGGAGCACAGCAACTTTTTACTAGACTTCATTTCTCTCACCACCACACAGTGCCTGGGCCATAACAGAGACTTAATTCACATGGAAGAAAGCAAAGAAGTAAGACAAAGAAATAAGCAAATAGACAAAGGATGCCACCTGTTTGTCAAAAGCCCAGGCTAAGAAAGTATTTGTCATGATTTTCCTGAAATAAGTGCCAGTTCTTTTTCCTTGATCACAAATAAATCAGTGCAGTATGTCAAAAACAAGGGATAAAAACATATCATCATCTCAACAGACACAGAAAACCCCAGATGAAGTTGAAGATCACAGCAAATGTTGCATTCACTGGAGCAGCTGAAACCTTGCCTGGTTCTAAGTGAGGTTCCTACAAGGTGATCATTCCCAAGCATACTGCTTCTGTACATGGCATACTAGAAGTCCAACAGAGGCAATAGATAAGAAAAATAAATAAAATTCACTTAAATTAGGAAGAGAGAAGAAATATTATCCTTGCTCATGTAAGAACACTAAATCCTCAACACAAAAAAACTCATGGAACTTTAAAAAATTCAATACAGTGGCTAAGTACAAAGCTGGAGTCCACCCCAGGTATTTCTATGCATGAACAATGAGATGTTCAAAAGGAAGCTAAAGAAAGGATCTTATTCACAACAGCAACAAAAACAATAAACATGGGCAGGCAAGATGGCTCAGCAGGTAAGACTTCTTACCAAGAAAGTCTGGAAACCTGAGATCAACCTGAGAACCCACATAAAAGTGGAAGAAGAGCAGGAGGGTGGCAGTACACGCCTTTAATCCCAGCACTCAGAGACAAAGGCAGTCAGATCTCTGTGAGTTTGAGGCCAGCCTGTCCTACAATCAAGTTTCAAGAGAGCCTGGGCTGTTACACAGAAAAACCTTGTCTCAATAAAACAACACCAAACCAAAATTCCCCACACACACCCAAGTTGTCTGAGCTCCACATGTGTGCCACAGCAAGTTTGACCTACAATAATAAATAAAACATAAATTCAGTCTTAGCTAGCATCATAGTGAGGACTACTATTGCTGCGATGAAACACGATGACCAACAGCAAACTGGGGAGGAACGGATTTATTTGGCTTATGCTTCTACATCTGTGTTCATTGTTGAAGGAAGTCAGGACAGGAACTCAAACAGGACAGTGACCTGGAGGCAGGAGCTGATCCAGAGGCCATGGAGAAGTGTGGCTTACTGGCTTGCTCCTCATGAAATTCTCAGCTTGCAACACATAGAACCTAAGACCACCATCCCAGGGATGGTACCAGCCACAATGGCCTCAACCCTTCTCCATAAATCACTAATTAAGAAAATGCTCTACATCTGGATCTAATGAAGGAATTTTCTTAATTGAGGTTTCCCCCTTAATTGAGTGTCAAGTTGACATAATACTAGCCAGCACACAGGACAAGATGATTCATATCTAGGATTAATTCCAGCACTTGGGAGCAGAGGCAGGAGGCCTGTGAATCCCAGTTCAGCCAGAGATGTACAGTGAGACCCTTTCTCAAAACAATCTCTCCTCCCCAAAATGGCTCAGTAAAAATCTCTAATGAGTGAAATAGCCATAAAAGAAGCTGGATTAGGGACAGGGTAAGCTTCATGGTAGAATACTTGACTAGTCTGTGTGAGGCCCTAGGATTTGATCCCCAGTGCCTTCCCTGGCCTGTAGAAGAGCAATTTCTAGCCATTAGCATTAGTAGTAAGTAGGATTTCTAAATGACCACTTATTAAAACCACTAGATTTTTCTATGAATCAAAGAGTTTTCTTTACCCCATTGTGCCATTTGGGTTTTGTTCTTTGTGTTTGCTTTACTGGTTCTTGGGGATTTTATTCTACTTGCTTACATAGATTCACGTCACCTTCTAACTTCTTAATCTATAGCATTCCATTCTCAAAGTTCTCTTCTATCAGAATCAGTTCATGAGATGTTTTCTGGATTCAGGAGTATTCATGGCGCAGTTACTTTGCATTTCATATGTGGAAAAATACCGACTAATAACTGTTGTAATGGGAGTGGTGGGGCTGTGCCCCCAGCACCCCGGCCGCCCTGCTAGCTTATGCCTCGAAATAATTACACAGACACTGTATTCTTTTAAACACTGCTTGGACCATTAACTCTAGCCCTTACAGGCTAATTCTCATATCCCAATCAACCCATCTCTAATAATCTGTGTAGCATCAGTCTTACCAGGAAAGATTCTAGCCTACATCCATCCTGGGTCTGAGCTTCATGCATCTGCCTCAGAGAGCAGAGCTATCGCGTCTTCCAGGGAGAGGGGAGCATAGCGTCTCTGAGCTCACTTCCTCTTCCTCCCAGCATTCTGTTCTGTTTACTCCTCCCACCTATGTTTTAACCTATCAGGACCAAGCAGTTTCTTTATTGCTTAACCAATGAAATCAACAGATTGATATATGACACTCCCACATCAAATAACAAAGACATTTAGTTAACACATTGTCCATCCAAGTGAAAAGACAAAGCTTAACTCTTGGAGCCTACAGGAAAGACATTCAGGGATCATGTCACTGATTAAGATTGCAAGCTGGCATTTTTGTCAGCCTGAAGCTATAGGAATCCTTAGAGACACAGTAGCTCATAAGCCTAAACCCAGGCTAGAATTGGTCCCAGCGTATGCAAAACAGATGCAGTGATCTTCCCCTTAAGCTAGGATGGAGGTTCTGGTCAGGTTGCAGACTGTGGCTTGAGTCATCTTTGTTCAGCAATGTAATCAAGAATCTTCGCTATGTTCAGCTAGTCCGGTTTTATCCCAGGCTTTTTCAGACCCAGGCCAGCTGGCCTTGGTGAGTTCCCGATAGAACATCCCCATTGTCTCAGTATGTGGGTGCACCCCTCGCGGTCCTGAGTTCCTTGCTCGTGCTCCCTCTCCTTCTACTCCTGATTTGGACCTTGAGATTTCTGTCCGGTGCTCCAATGTGGGTCTCTGTCTCTGTCTCATTTCATCGCCTGATGAAGGTTAATATAGCGGACAATGAGGACTACTGAGAACTCAAGAACAATGGCAGTGGGTTTTTGATCCTACTGCACGTACTGGCTTTGGGGGAGCCTAGGCAGTTTGGATGCTCACCTTACTAGACCTGGATAGAGGTGGGCGGTCCTTGGGCTTCCCACAGGTCAGGGAACCCTGATTGCTCTTCGAGCAGATGAGGGAGGAGGACTTGATCGGGGGAGGGGGAGAGAAATGGGAGGTGGTGGCGGGGAGGAGGCAGAAATCCTTAAATAAATAAATAAATTTTAAAAATAAATATATTAGCCAAAAAAAAAAAAAAAGAATCATTGCGTCTCTTCCAGATCTTGCCATGAGAACTCAGACTGTAGGTTTTAAAAAATTTGTATGGTGCAAACATTTTGGTTTTGAAACAAAATAGAAGTAAATAATCTAACCAACCATTCATATCTTTCAGAATAAAAGCAGTTCTGAATCTCTTTCATAGAACCGTTCATAGAAGGTTTAGGTTTCAAGTTTACTGACAGTAGATTCAGATGCGTACAAAAAGAGGTCACTATAGAGTTCTATATTTCCAGTACTCTAGTTGTACTATAGTCTTCCAGTCCACTTTTAGGGATATTGTAGTTAGAGCCAACATTCAACAGAACCAATACAGATTTCAACTGGGCTAACATTTTGGAATCTTTGGATGGCTGATGTTTGACTTAAACATCTGAGCGAATTGGCTGCTTCAAAGACCAGTGGTTACCTGAGGTGGAGTGCTTTTCTCTTTCCTTTTTATCGTCCCCATGGCTCACTTGGGATTATTGTCAAGTTTCCACAGGAAGAGCTCGACTTGAATCACTCCACTAAAGCACACTTAGTATCGCACAGTAACAGTAAACACTGCCGGAGTGAATAATGAATAAATAACTCGGTCACGAACGTTTTAGACAAGACACTTTTTAAACAAGTTGGTTTGTTTCTGGCCACAGTCCCACCAGGCCTTTTGTGTGGCTTGTCTCTTTTTAGTTACAAAATTAGACAAATCTGTAAATATCATTCCTAAATAAATAATGTAAAAGTTCATCCCTAAATACAGGAAATTTTTATTTATAGACAAATCCTTCTGTTTTTCTGTTAATCCTCTAGAAGTCTATCTTCTTTAAAATTTACTATTTTCTATATTTTTTTCTTTAGGGGAGAAAACTAGCTTTTGGATTCAAGGGTTTGTTTCAAAGTCAAATGTCCACTAGATGGAACTATTGTCTCAAATGAATGAGACTTGAAAAGCCCTATTTCTAACTTTCCCTGTTGTTAGGGCATAAAATCTAAAGGGTGATTGCCCTCCTTTTCTTTAGTGTCTTTTTTTTTTATATAAACGACATTAACACTTAAAACGGATGCCATCTGACTGCTAATTCACAACCGTGCCACTGCTAAGACTTCAGTGAAGATGGCCAAATGCTGAGTCTCCCTAGGTCTTTCTCTGTTTCATAGGCTTAGTAAAAACTAATGAAAACACTTTGATTAAAAACTATACTTTAAAACTAGAATTTTGGAGACTTTCCAAATAATAAAAAGTTATTTTTAATAAAAATTAAAACTATACCTTAAAACTAGAATTTTGGAGACTTTCCAAATAATAAAAAGTTATTTTTAATAAAAATTATAAAGTATTAAAAAGTTCACACATACATAAATAAAAACTTTAAATGTACCAGCCAAAAAGATGAGGAAGGCCTCAAGACCAGAATCATACCCACCAAGAGCAAATTCTAGTGTCTGTCCCTCCTGTCTGTTAAATTCTAAAATAAAAATCACTGTGATTCATTTATACACTCTTACCGAGTGTATATAAGTTGTTACATAAATTGTATATCTTCTCTTACCTAATAAAAATGGGGCATAGCAAAGTAATGAGCTCATTTTGTTCCTATTTACAATTACTGTCATGAATATGAAGATCTCTCCTCACTAAAATCTATCATGCTTTGAAATTTTTTAATATATTTAAGCAGCTTCATGAGCAGCTTTTTGTGGTTTTCACAATAGTATTTATAACTAATATTAAAAATATGGCATTGAATAGTTTATAATAGTATATTAACTCTAGAATTAATTATTGACTTTATTCTTTGTAGATACAATTTTATTTATGAAGCAATGCAGAAGTATTTTAGCTGGGACATCAAGTCTCCAGCTAAATGACAAATTTCCCTCCATGCCACTCTTGAGTATGCACATTTAGCAGTTGATGAGAAGTCATCTGTACCCCAGGAAGGAACCCTCTTGGAGGCAATAGGTAAACGTTCAACATTATATGTTTGAAAAGTCAAGTCTGAGTCACTGTGATATCTCTGAAATTTCTGTGCTTCTTCCCCCCCTCCCTTTTTTTCCTATGAAAGCTAAAGGGAAAATTTTTAAATTAAATATAAATAATTACAATATTTAACATTTTTCAAAGCTCTCATAATTGAAGAAAGTATTAACTTTTAAAATTTTGAGGTATATAGTCTTCTTTACATGTATAGTCAAAACAGTTTACCCAATAATCTAAGACTCTCAAAAACAAAGAGGAATTTTATATTCTTCTTTTAAATCAATATAGAATCTCAAACATTAAATTTTGATTTATTGTTTTATGCATAAAAACAAAAGTGGTTTGCACTTCTGTCCTCTGTATTTTGAAAGAATAGAAATTCATTCTCTGGCCTTAGAATTGGACAACTACATTGGTCTCCTAAGAACTCAAAGGCCAGTCTGTTTCATATCTGAGAACACTGTTGACTGAAGTGTGGGCAAGTGCTGATTGCCAGCCCGCAGGCCCAAGGGCATAAAGCATTGGCCCCTGTGTCACAACAGGACGACTGTGGCACTACTTTCTCAGCCACCCAGCTACTTCATCATTTCTTAATCCAGTGCTTATTATGGCTTTAGAAACATTCAACATTTTGATGTCTTTATTTTTAGTATGCCACCATATCTTTCTAATTCTCAAAAATTCTAACTTACAAACATGGGAAAAATTATCTCTGACTTTCTATTATATTTTCTTCCATCCAGCTCCAGGTTACATTCTGAGATAAAGTTTCTATTACTCAACATATGTGTTACTGCACTGAAATTTTGAGATATAGTTTCTGTCACTCAACACACACACACACACACACACACACACACACATATATATATATATATATATATATATATATATATATATTACTGCAGTGAAATTCTGAGATATAGTTTCTGTCACTCAACATAATATATGTTACTGCACTGAAATCATATTTATTCACCATTCCCAAAACACTTTTTTGGTATTTTATTTTCACTGATATCATTCTCCCAGGACAGATATAATAACTTCCAACTTTCTCACATGTTTAAGACAAATCTCAGATGTTTCCCTCCCTAACCTTCCTTTCTTTCTCTTATTCTATTTATCAACCATCTACCTATATACTTATCTGGATATTATACATCAATCATCCATATATATGTATGTATATATGTATATCTAACTATCTGTCTATCTATCTATCTATCTATCTATCTATCTATCTATCTATCCGTCCACCTACCTACCTATGTATCTATTTGAGATGAGGTCTTAAATCATAAATCTGGTTCACCTGTTATTTGCTATGTAGCTAAGACTGACCTCAAATTTGTACCCTACCAAATGCTGGTAATACAGTTTCACCTTACCTGGCTGGATGCCACCTTCTTGATGAAACAACACCTAATCAGAAACAACATTTCCAGGCTTTATCTTTTGACTTTGACACCTCTTTCGTGTCATTATTTGTTTCTACTTGGGCTGGTTCATTCATTTTCAATCTGACACAAACTCAAGTCACCTAGTAAGAGAAAAACTCAGTTGAAGAATGACCTCCATCAGATTGGCTTGAAGGATATCTCTAGGGCATGTTTTAAATTAAAAATTGTGAAAGGGCTCAGATCACTGTAGGTGGTACCACGCCTAGGTGGGTGGTCCTGGGATCTATAAAGAAGCAGTAACTCATGGGAGCAAGTGAGTAAGCAGTACGTTTTCATGACTTCTATTTCAGTTCCTGCCTCCAGGTTCCTTCTTGAAGTGCTACCCTGGCTTCCCTTGATGGTGGACTGTGACATGGGAAGTATGAGCTAAATCAGATGTATAAGCTAAGTAATCCCTTTTTTCCCTAAGTTGCTTGTGATGATGCTGTGTTACAGCAATAGAAAGGAAATGAGTATAGTGCTGTGTAACATTTGCATATGTTATGTTTTCTGGTAATCTACTTCCACACTGAATGCAACATCAACTTGATAAATACAAGTCTAATTATGCCCTTGACTGAAACATACTAATTACTCTACTGACTTGAAGGAACAAGTCCAACTGCCTTCAGATGGTTGTTAAGAGTGAGCATAATATGACCATTATCCCTTACCCTCAGCCATTTCCAGTTCAATATTCATGTGCATTTAGCTTGCGTTTCCTCACTTACAGTGGTCTTCATCACCCCTAGGTCTTTAGACCCTAGCAGTCGTTTCTAGGAGTAACAGAATAAATGTATTGGCTCCATGAAAGAATGGGCATTAGCTCACGTGTGTTAGCATATCCTAACTCGTTAAAAACATAATTTCTCATAGGTTATACTGAACTACTGGAGGAGTCATTTTACCCCTGCTGAACCACCCTCATCATTAAGAAGCTGACTGAAGTGGTCTCTGTGGTTCATCTTAGAGATGCACTTCAAATGGTACACTTTTTAACTCTCCAGAATAGTCATCCACATAATACAAATCAAAAGCAGCAGTGTAGCTTACTTACAGTCCTCACCCAGCAAGAGCTAGGCAGAGGGTCATCCTCTTCACCTTCCCTGTTTTACTCATAAGGGGAAGGGAGACCCAAGAAGTAGGGTAGCGTTTTAAAGTATGTCCCACTACAGTAATAGATTCCCCATTTAGGATGTGGGTAGTCATTCATCACTCACACTCTCTGATCCATTACACCTGTTGCTCTTACTGACCACTCTCCACAGACTGGGAGACATCCTTTGCTGGCCCCTCACGTTCCCATTCCTAAGAAGCCATGAATGTTCTTCAATATATATTTTCATGGGATTATAAGCTAACAAAATTAAAGAAGTGTTAGCTGGAGCTGCAATATGAAACGGAAAGTCAATGATCATTTTTTTTCTAGAAACTTAAATCTTATTTGTTTAAAGGAATTCATTGCTCTTTTAAGGGTCTCAGATAGTTAAGGAGACAATTCTGAAAACCCCTCTAGAGGGAGAGAAGTAGATATCTGTTCACAGACATTCTGGATTCTGCCACTCAAGCAATCTAGTTCTACCCTTTGGCACAGAATTGGCTGTTATGGAAAAATGTACTTTGACAGATGCAAGCTTTGCCTTTTCAAACATAACATACTGGTTATGTGACCTTTCTGAGCCTCAATTTCTCCATCTCCTGAATATATATATAAAACCCAGTGCCTGCAGTGGTTGCTTCATTGGTTTCTTGTTTAGTCCCAAAGGACATCATGGCTTGGAAAGGCTTTTAGAAACTGTAAAAAGCAGCACAAATATGAATTAAACATATGGTTTACTTTTAGGAGATAACATGTTAAAGTTGCATAAACTTTCAGGAGTGCAGATGGATATCCAATGGCAGACAAGTCTCTCCTGTGAGTACCCAGTCATTCGGATGTGCTCTCCTGGGACAGCAGAGGTGATCATGTTCTTGTTTGTCCTCTCATGGGTCTATTTATGTGCACGTTATTGTGGAACTTTTCATAAAACTCTCTGAGCACTCCCTCCACTTTCTCCAGCCTGAGGCTCCTCTTTGCACCTTTGAAGCCAATGACACCCATGGCTAACACCTACAGCTGACCTCTTGCATGTCCAACTGCATTTACTATTAAGAGCCCCTCAGTCAAGGGGAAGGATTCTGTCTGCAAAAGACATCATTAAATACACACAGTACCACTCACCCTCTGCTGTACCCCGGCTGGACCCCACAGGAATACTAAACCAAAAAAGCCCAAAATGGTAATCTAATTGCCTTGGAACCATAACTAATCTGTGTCCCTCACTCCACACACACCAGCAAGGCCTCAACCTCAGTCCCCTGAAGTTTTTTCTTCTGTAAGCCCTTGCTTGACTTATTAGCATATAATTATATATATGAATTTTCTGCTATATTTGTTAGAAAAAACTTACTTGAAATTATAGTCTAGTATTTTCCTGGTTTATATGTATTTTATTTATCCTGTATTTATATTTGTGAGAATAATAAGCAGATTAACCACAGATATCAATATTATAAAGTCTACCTTCATGTGTTGTGTGTGATTTTAAAGTTATAGTCTATCTAATTTTAGAGCACTTCTGGATTTTTTCAGTCACATCCTTCTCCCTTTAATAGGGTATAGTTACCAAATAAAAGTAGTTCATCCAGAATATAACATCGGGTTCTAATATGCTTCTACATTATGAAATCACTACATGAGACTCAGTTACATGCTCATTCTCTCACATATTTTGCACTAAAAATATTTATGATCTACTATCTTAGCAGTTTGCAAGTTCGGGTATCATCATTTGCAACGCATGCGGTATGGATGCAGACTGAATTCACTGCACTGAATAAAACTCTGAACCCTCTGCCAGCATCTTCTCCTTCCCCACCATAATCCCAGCCCGAGAAGCAGACATTCTGTATTTCTTATTAAGAATTTGACCTCATTGAAAATTGGTGTTTTTAGATTCCTCGATGAAGTGAGATCAGACAGGGTGTATCTCTTTGTCTATGGCTTCTTTCAGTTAGCATAATGTCCTCTCGGGTTGTCAGATAATGGTTCATGAATGTTGCTGTATGAGGGAAAGTCTGAGTGCTTCTGTGAAAACTTCAGGAAAACAAGAGAAGAAAGAGTCTAATGACCTCAGTTACTTCAAATCACAGAATTGTTCTTAGAATGGGTTTTGTGCTCCTCTCAGGTATAGTGGATTGGAATGAATTTACTTCAACTTTTGTTATTCATGTGCCTCTGTGGGAAACATGTTTTTGCTACATGTAACTTGTCTTTATGATTGATTGCATACTTTACTGGGGTGACACTATTTAGGGGGTTGTTTGATTTTTTGTTGTTGTTTGGTTGTAATTTTGTTTTGTTTTTGAGACAGGGTTCCTATGTAACAGCCCTGTCCTGGAATTCCCTTTGTAGACCGAACTGGCCTCAAATTCACAACGATATGACTGTTTCTGCCTCCCTAGTGCTGGGAGTAAATATTGTCTGATGCTCTGAATAAAGTTGGCTGCTGCATGAGCCTCAATTTTAGACCCACTTTCCCAGGTTTAGGCAGCCAATTAAAGTGGCAACAGAGGTCATCTATCTGTTGTGAATGACAGGCTTGACTTCTCTTTAATGTCTGAATGGAACTCATTGTGGTGTGTGTGTGTGTTCACATTTTCTTCATTTGTGTCTTGATGTCATGTCTTGTCTATTGCACATAGTGATGCTACAAATAGGGGAGTCCTAAAATACAGGGTCCCTTTGTCCTGTGTTTTTGCCATTGGTTAATACTGTTTGTTTTCCATAATAGCTATTTCAAAAAGTGTGATATTGTATCTTCTTGAGCTTGGAGTTAAATGTCCATGATCAATGCTGTTGAACTCTCTTTCTGTTAATCATTTATGCCCTCACCCCTTTGAGAAATGTCAAGTCCCTTGGCCATAATTAATAGGATCACATATTTTTCTTGTAAGTGAGATTGTTGAGCTCCTGACATATTTTGAGGAATTATTGCTTATCAGACATATGGGTTGTAATTTTTTTCTTTCTGTACATAGATTGTCTTTATTCTGTTGGTTGTTTGCTATACAAATGGTTTTTAGCTTGCTGCAGTTCAATTTAGCTATTTTCTCCTGTGTTTTGGGGGCCATATCCCCCAAATTACTTATCATATCAATATCAAAGTATTTCTCTTAGTATTTTTACAGTGCAATTAAAGCATCAAGGTGTGGATACATGGCTCAGCAGTGAAAAGTGTTGGCTGCTCTTCTAGAGGACCCAGGTTCATTTCCCAGCACCTCATAGCAGCTAATACCCATCTGAAACTCAAGTTCCAGCGTTTCTACTACTCTTCTGGCCTCTGTGGACACTGCATACAGGGGATGCACAGACGAACATGCAGGCAAAACACCTACACACATAAAATTTTTAAAAATCCATAAAAATTTTTAAGACTATATTTGTATATTTAATCAATTTTAATTATATGTTTCTCCCACAAGAATTTTCCCAATACTTCTTATTGAGGTTATTCTACACTATATATTATTGGCATTTTGGCTGAAGATCAGTCAGATATGTGTCTTTCTCACCTCTGCATTCCCATAGGTCTTAATTCCATGCTGTTATTTTTGACTTATTAAGAATGTATTTTATATAGTAAATAATACATATTTGTCAAGATCCAATAATAAGGCAGAGACATAACTATTTTGAAAGGAGGATGATTTTATCACTGATTTACTACAAGCACTAAAAGCTAAAGGTGATCACTACAGAAGCACACAGGGTGCAGCTGGGGAACCAGTTACACCTTGTAGGATGAAAGACAGAAAGTTCTAGAGTCCAAAGTTTAGGGATGGACACATGGAGTCCCTGTGATGTGCAGCTCTGATCTCTGAAACTAAGTTATTATTTACCTATTCCCACTGTCTTCAATCCTTGAAGGAACACTGAGCCTCTGAGGAGAGGGTACTGCTTATTTGGTACTGATGTCTCTGAGGAATTGTGATGAGGTTTTTAATAAATGTCAGAAAACAAACAAACAAAACCCCTTCAACTGTACAACTGTAGTCTACAAATATTGCCAGTGACTGAAGAACTACCACAACAGAGAGGCAGATGGCAGTAGGTGGGGAAAACAGGTTCAAGAAAGAAACAAAGGAGGAATATGCCATTCCTTCTCCAGCCTTTTTCTCCACTTCCACCACCCCTCGCTGAAAGAGTTTAACAGAGAGCAACAAAGATGAGACATGCCATACAGAGATCATCTTCAAGACCACCAGGCAGAGGGTTAGAGCTATGTTGTAGCACATAAAATTAGCTTAACATTGTGTATGAAATGGTACAGAGAAATTTTTTAAAACGGAATTTTGAATGTTTATACCTTGAAAACATAATCAGGGAAAAACATCCTTTCCAAACTAGAAATGAAGTTTTAAAAATAAAACCTTTTATTGCTTTAGGTAGACTTGGGAACTTTCCAGTGCTTCTTAAACATTTGCTACTGGAATGTTGACACTGCCATCATTTCTATACTTTTGAGGTGCCAATATCATACTAGAAGTTTTCAGTGAAATACTATCATAGTAATTAATTGTATGCTTAGAAATTAAGTAGTAGCTAAGGCACAGCTACTACTCTACTGATTGTGTCTGCTCAGATGGCTGGAGTGGCTGATCCCAGTGAGCATCTTTAAGAATAAAACAAGGTATTTTGTGTTTTATTTAGATTGAAATAAACTAAATTGACCATTAGTCTGGTTCTTTCCATATAGAATCTAGGTGTGGTCTTCTACCTTACACAAACAAGGTAATGCCTAGGAGTTGTGTGTGCAGACATGCGAGGTAAAATCTGAGATTGGCATTCTCAGCTGAACAGAGAGTCAAACTGCAGCAATCCCCATTTTCTTCATTACCTAATTCTGTAAAGCAGGGTATGTCTTCAAAGGAGAGCGGAAATGGCATCTCAAGTCACTAGAACCCTGTCAATTATGGTGCTGATGCTGTGCTCATCTATACTGAGCCTTTAGCATCTGATTATGGAAGCTGTGGCAGACTAAATGTGACCCAAAAGTTTTTGTTTCTCCAGTAGAGGTGGAGTCTAATTCCTTGTGTCTGAAATCAGACCATCTTTGTGAATTGCTTTGACTAGAAAGGGTGCAGAAGGAATTGATCCTGTCTATGCTTTCTAGGAGATTCAAGAAACCTTATCCTCACCTCCCTCCTCTCAGTCCAGCCATGCCCCCATTGCAGACATAGTACTCTGCCCATTGCTCTACTGTATTTCTTGCTTCCATTAGCTCTTTCAGAGACTTCTCACCACTGCAGAAGCCAGACAAGAGTTCCACCTTCCTCATAGCCTATAAGCATCTCACCTATAATGCATCCCCCCCCCAAAAAAAAAAAAAACAATGGCATGAGGGAATTTTAAGTGATTCCATTTTTTAAAATGTTTATTTTAATGTGTATGAGGAAAAGAAAAAACACAACCAGCACATGACACTGATATTGCTGTTTAGTTTGTTAATTTCCTCTTAAAATAAGCTATTTCATAGAGAGAGGGTCTACATCTTAAACAAATCAATCACGCAAGTAACAGTAGACGTTCTATTTAAATACAGACAACCTTGGGGAAATTCTACCTTAAGGCAAATTGGCTTAAATCCCACTTGGTTCAAATCCATAATCCAATTTACTTTCTCTCTTTTCACCAAAAATACCTCCTCCTCCTCATGACTTAAGAGCTTTCATGTTTCCATCCTCCGAGGCTCTCTTAGCTTGTCCTGTGGTGGCTTCAGTTACCGCGAGCTTCCAGTTTGTTTTCTTGATGCACCGGCATGAACCTAATGTCACCATGGCATTGTGATCAAAGGTTTTACAGTGGTTTCACTTCACTATGCCTTGCCTCTCTGCCATGTCTGTGCCCCCCCCCACCTCACACTTTCTATTCTATGGACCCCTCTCTCTGCTATATCCCACTACTCCCCACTTTTCCCAATCTGTGACCCCTTTTGGCAGCACTGCCTGTGGTGCTGACGGGCTAACTGTATAGCATTGTTTTATCTTGGACTTGTTAGTTAGATGTTGTTGTTGTTGATGATGATCTCTTCTGACTGGGGTGAGATGAAACCTCAAAGCAGTTTTAATTTGCACTTCTCTGATGGATGAACATGTTGATCATCTTTTCACATATTTATTGGCTGTATGTACTTCCTTTGAGAAATGTCTATTCAATATTAATTTGCTTATTTGTTGATTTCATTGTATGTTATTTTGGCATTTCATATTTAGTTCTCTACATATTCTAAATATAAAGCAATGTCCAATGAATAGCTGCCAAAGATATTCTTCCATTTTATAGACTTTTTCTTTCTTCAATTAATTGTTTCCATTGCTGTTTAGAACCTTTCTAATTTTGAGTAATCCCATTTGTCAATTCCTGCTACTTTTAGAATCCCACTCAGAAAGCTTTTGCCTGTGCCAATGTCTTGAAAAGTTTCCCTGAGTAGTTGAGCGAGTTCTTTGGCCCACTTTGTATTGACTTTATACCTAGCCTGAAGAGGTGGGGCCAGACTTAACGCTTTCCTTAGCAATACCTACAAAATTCTAGCAAAAATTCGAGACCATTTTTGCTTCATTTCTACTTCCTCTACTCCAGAATCTTGCTTGTCCACACTTAGTGCTGCTAATGATCTCACCCACTTGTTTTTATTTCCTCATGACAATTTTTAGTACTTAATTACTATCTCCTTTTCATTCATCCCCCCCCCTTTCCCCTTATAAATCTGATATCATTCATGGGTACAGGTGTTCTCTTTGTTGTGATTGTTTTTGCTACTTTTATGCCTTGTCTTGAAGTAAAAATAAGCAGGAAATCTATTTACAAATGTATCTGTTGGTGAAATGAGGAAGGGAGTCACATTGCTGCAGTCCTGAAGTTCTGTCTGGATTTGAGGCATGGTTGGAGTATATGTATGACCTCCTTCTTCAAAAACATTCACACCCGGTATTGAAAACTCTGCCCAGAGTTGATCAGATATCAGTTTGCCTTTAGTTTGTGAATGACACTCTGTATTTAGCACAACTTGCTCATCACTTGGAAGGTGAATTTCTCACAGAGGAGAAGTGTTTTAAGTTTCCTTTCTTTCCTTTCCTTCCCACCCCACACCCATACCAGACAAATCAAAATGCCTTTCCCTTCCTTTGACAGATGTACAAGTAAATTTAAGTTTCCAGTCATCTGAGTTGCAAACCTATTTGAATTCTCATTTTGGTATTTTCTTTTCCTAATTGCCGGAAAATATCTTACCTTTAGTAGTCTCTTTGAACCAGAACTCCCTTGGATTTTGGTTGAGCTGTTTGAGTTTAGGAAGTGACAGAATACCGTGATGTTCACATTGCATGGCTTCAGAAATGTACAAAGGCACCAAGAAAACAAGAACAGGAAAGGAGATAAATTCAAGTCTTTGTATCTGGGGAGAGAAAATTACATATGAGGATTAAACCAATAGAATGAAGGAGTTTTGGTCTAGATTCATCTAAATTTATAGTAGAGAAAATCAGATTTCCCCCTGGAATACAAGCAGTTTTCAGTTACAACTGACTCCATTGATACAGAAATGTTTTTTCTAAAATCATTTGGGGACTTAATTACAATTTATTACTCAGACAAAATGGCTTTACTCTTTTGAAGTGGCTCAAAATACTACAATTTTTCCTTCAACAGAGCATAACAAGGTTGAGAAGTTATGTTCAGGGGTTGGGTAGATCTCCTGCCCAGCAAGCACAAGACCCTGGGGTCAGTCCTCAGCTAGTGAGGTCAGGAGAAGTCATGCTCAGAAGATGAGAACAAGCCTCTGTTCCTTATTACGATCCACATACAGATTGTGAATTTTGCAGTGTAGTGTTCGTGTTTCCTTGAGTCTTCTGAGGACCTGACTTGGCACATTGACAAAATACATTGTCAATCCTGCCAATACTACTGCGAAGAAAATGTTATTGTCCCATTTTACAGATGAGTGAGGACACCTCTGAGAGACTCCACATTCCCAAGTTCACACAGCCCCAAAGCTATTTGAATGGCAGTACAGAAAACGGTACCCAAGACTTCTGGCTCAGAGGCATGTGTTTTTTCCCACTCCATTTATGTCCATTCAGATATGTGACATTTAAAAATAAGTAGGCCTTGTGTCTGTGTGGCCTTAAGGCAGAATGACATCACTGGCAAGTAACTCTGAGGAACTTGGCTCAACCTTCTCACGTGAAAGATACTTCTTCCTTAGCTGCATCTAAACAAAATGGATAAAATAAGGCCATCTGCACATGAATTCAATTATAGAAATGTTATCTGATGCACAGTCCCTGAGTCCTACTTGTATGGAAGGCAAATCTCCATCCACTTCATTCAGACCTCTTTATGCTCTAGACTGGCACTGCGTTTTTCCTCCTCTCTTATCTGTGTGTGTATGTGTGTGTGTGTGTGTGTGTGTGTGTGTGTGTGTGTATTGGCCTCAAAGAAGGTCTGCTGGCTTTGGCTCTCACGGTGTGCCTTGATGTGAGTAACACAAAGCTACACCAGAAGAGAGTCTGGGGTACCACAGGCTTGGACTTTGTGCCATCAAAGACTCTAGAACACAGAATGCTCTTGGGAAATGTGATTCACATTAAAACACACTTGAAATGTTTCTACCATGTAATTGATAGAGTATAATACATCAATTAATAAAAATGCCCACAGGAAATGGGTTGAATGGGAGAGTATATTCTTTGAAGTGAAACAAATAGTACTTTTATACGAGAGACCCATTACTTGAAATCAAAAGAATCTCTCTTGTATAGGTCACCATCATCCTTCTTAAGTGTAGAAAATAGTATTTGTTTTCTTGCTTTTTATATTTAGTCTTTGTGCATTGCCAAGAGGATGAAGCCCAAGCTTCTAGCATGGTGTTTCCAGTGTGTCCAGCCTACATAACAATTTCTTCTTCTGTGTGTTCCATTGACAAATTCCATTGCAGCAAAATGAGTCTATCCACTGCTTCTCAAATGTTCCTTACCACTTCCCCTCTCTGAACTTTTATCATGACACTTCTATGATTTCTATACTCTCACCCCCTTTCCCACCATTCCCATTCAAACCATTCCCAGTAGGAAGAAATAACATCCTGTCTTCTTACTATTCCTTTGGACTTAGCATTGAGGCTGTGACCAGAGGTTACAAGTCAGCTAGCCTGTCTGCTGTGCAGTGTGCTCTCTGAAGATGGGTGACATTTATCTTTTGAATCCTATGTTCTAGATTCTGTAAGGTAATAGACAATATATATTTATTAGATGTCTGAATGGATGAAATAATATATTTCTAATATCATTTTACAAATTTCTGAATAAAATATTGTTTTTTGATTTCTGTGCACCAAGTACTTTGTACAAGTACTAAGCTCAATACCTAAAAATAATTAAAAATTTCTGTATGGAGACTAAATTACTCCTGGAATCAGTGAAGATTATATTTGAGGTTTTAAATAAAAATTTTAATTTTTGTTTTTAAAACAATTAGTCTTTCTATGAGATCATAGCATTCTGATTTAAATTAAATATAATTGAACATACTACAGTGTTTAAAAACATTCTAATCAAATTAAGATTCAATAGAATATATTATTATCCATATATTCTATGTTGTTTCATGTTCTAATCCTTGCATCCAATGGCCACAGAGCCATCATTTGTATTTCTCCTCAAAGTTTGGGAGTGAGACATTTGGATGTTGCTGCTGGAGATCAGGCTCCTGATAAGTGCTCTACCACTGAGCTATTCTTGCATCCCCAAAGGTTACTTTCTCTAACAATCTTTCCAGGTTTCCACCCAGGATTCCATCCTCCCAAGATTTCCCTAGATTTGCACAGCACATTATTATTTTTTTGTACTTCATGCAAATTACATACATCTCCACTAGACTGCAGGTTCCTCAAGTAAAGGACCTGCTTCATTCTTTCACTCCCAGATCAGTGTGTGGCATATTGTAAGAGCTTGATCTATGAAGATGGCTGCACGTCCTCAGGCAGCATGGATGGTGGCTGAAACTTGGTGCACCTTTGCATTGGATACCTGTGTCAGAGTGATCAAATCTTCACTGAGTCTGACAGACTTTAGAGAACAGAGTGACAGCCCCTGCTGTGCATGGGGAGACAGTGCATGAAGGGGAGAGAAGGAAAGAGAATGCACAAACAGGACTGCCCTCTGCCAACAAGGCCAGGAATAAGATTCTATATCATCTACGCTTCACAGTTTGGATGATAGCTTTAATCGGTTGTCTTGACTGCCCCCTGGCCCGAGAAGAATGTCAACTGTTACATTATAAAGAAATATGTCTGCATACTGAAGGACATACTTACATTTAGTAGGTGGGTAACAAATACATAATTACAGTGGAGATGATGATGTCTAAGCCTTGAAGATCTTTCAATCCATTTTTGTGACCGTTTCTTATGATGTTGTCTTTTTTCACTTTACAGTGGTCCTTACATCAGCTAATATGATAGAGGACTCCAAGGAACTTTAGTTTCATGAGCTATTTTTTATCAATATTCTATATTTCATGAATAAAGACACAACTTTAAAAATATTCATTACAAAATAACTACAATAAACTTAAGATATACTAAATAAGTTGGGTGGTGGTGGTGCATGCCTTTAATCCCAGCACTTGGGAGGCAGAAAAAGTGGATCTCTGTGAGTTCGAGGCCAGTCTGGTCTACAAGAGGTAGTTCCAGGACAGGCATCAAGCTATAGGGAAACCCTGTCTCAAAAAAACCAAAAAAAGGTACTAAATAAAAGCATTCCCTGAAAAATAATTTTGTTTCCTAAAGAAAACAATTTAACAAAAAGGAATATTGTTTCCTATCTTAATGGGAGAGTTGTCATCTCATATCACATGTGTATGTGATCTTTGCAATGTTTACTTTCATCTAAAGTCTAGTTTTGTACAAATATACAATTGGAAATTAAAAATATTTTAATAGCCTATTCAATAAATCTGGATATTCGTCTTCATAAGAGTGACACCAAAACCCAGCGAGGACTTGGTTCTTGAACCTGATAATTGTAATATAAAAAACATGAAGCCATTTCAGTGGACTTCTAACACTGTTACATTCAAGCCCAGTGGTTGATTGCACACTTTGAAAGGCTCTTTAACACACGGCTTATTCTATGATTCATCATTTGGAAAATACTGGCTCGCTGTTTTATGCAAATCTTGCAAATATGGATACATTTGGTTATACAAAATAACCTCAATTTCAGTACAGAGAGCTATCAAGTTCACTGTGACAGGCTCGAGTTCTGTAAATACTCAGATTTTGTTTTCATTGAAAATAAATGCTGCTTATTAACTTGGGGAAGACAAGCACTTCATTCATTTGAAGAAAGTCCATCAGTATACAAATCAAAATAGCACGGAATGGTTAGCAGTTATTCTTTAAGTCTATACTTCAGGCAAAGAGCAGTTTCATCTCACACTATTTCATTTCAGGATCGACACTGTGTGTACTTTAGTATGCAATACAAGAGTTTATGTGCATTGCCTGTTTTGCCACAGGGAATATTTAAAAGACATAGAGCTGGAATTT